>NW_027273875.1:10597500-12030000 GCF_046630095.1 Trachinotus anak
CCTGGAGTCAGCCTCAGCTATTGTATGTTAGCAGAGATTAGATCCCCCACCCCCCACAATTTCTCCCCTGCACATATTATCTACTCAACACAGGCAAGTGGAAGACAGAAGAAAGACAAAAACAAAGAGAAAATCAGTCACATTGCAAAGGCTTTCAGTGATACAAGGCATGCTTTGCTAACAGACAATATGGTGCATAATGTGCCACTGCATAACATTATCAATATATTGTTGGTGGCTTGGGGAGAATGTGAGTGGGAGGATCTGGCAAGGAAGATTATTTATGTCGTAAAGGTTAACCTATGCATGAATTCAAGTTTGGAATTTACTATTTATTAATCAAGAATGTGCTAATTAGACACCCTCTCCTCCCCCATGCCTTTTCCCCCCATTGTGGGATTTAGTTAACAGGAAGATGGAATGAAATATTTGTTGCCACATATATAATAAATAAACCAGTGCCCCCATAACTGCAGTCAAGAAAAGTCATCAGCTTCCAATATATCTTTTCCACAAAGCTCAGAGCAGCCTCACTAATCCCCTCCATTCGATTTCGGTCGCCCCCAGCACTTGGCAACAAGATAGTTCAGTGAGTGCGTCTGGGCACTTTAGTGGTGGATGGATATCAGGATTCTTATCAGTCATCCGTGGCACACCTATCACTCCAGAGGGGGTGATATACACTTGGAGAGAGATGGGGCAATCGGGTGAGGATGCTGAAGCCTTTCCTGAGGTGCTCACTTTGAATTCAAGAAGTGTGAGCAGAAGCAGCCGCCATTTATTTTTTTTAAATACATTAAAAGTTTGTATGGATGAGAGTGAATCAGAGAGACTGTTTGTTTCTTCCCTCTTTTCTGCTCTTGTATCAGATCACAACAAAATTCACCTATAGCACTGTCAGACTCAAGGTGGATGGAGCAGAACCAGAGATATTGTTTTTTTTAATTCCAAACAATCTTGCTTGTCACAACCACCGCATGCATTACCCAGAATGCAACTCATTCTGCAACAGCAACCACTTCAATTCAGATTCAGGTGTGTTGTGCTAGGAGTGACTAATGTTGCCTCAAGCCGCTCGCGATAAGGAGAAGGCAACACACGTCTGTAAGTTCACTTCTTTCTAACTCCAAACTTTTCAAGCTCGCAGTCTTCAGACCGAGCTGACACTGACTCTGTGACATCATTGTGGACATGAATCAGATTTCCTGCAGCTCCCTCTGGAGCCACAAAAAGCTTTATACAGTACAACTTTGTTTCACATATGCAGTAGTACTCCCCAAGACCTGCAAGCACACACACACTGAGGTTAAAATCAATGGATTTCCCTTTAACAAACAGCCTCTGCTGCATTCGTGGGGGCGTTATGCTTCAAGTAGCACTGAAACACAAAATACAATCCAGGCTTCTCATGGTGGCAATTATTCCCTTTTTCAGGATGTAAACAGTCGAATCGCTGTGTTCATGTTACAAATTAGTCCGCTAGGAATGGGGGCTTGCATGCATTTGATCGGTCAAAGCAACGCGTTGCCAGATGTCTTGTTGTGTTCCAAAGTTGAGGCCAGTTCAACTTTTTTTTTTTTTGCCAGACAAACTCTGCATTTTCTTGCCAGAGTCCTCCACATTGGCACCCCCGGCCTGTTGTGTTGTCGGACTGGCCTCATTGAAATGCATGAGAGGGCTGCATGTTTTCCCACACAGCTGAATGTGGCCTCAGTTTGTTTAAAGTGTTTGTAGGTCAAAGCTAATTCGATGCTTCTACCTCCTCATAAACAGTGCATCTTCAGTGGTGACGTCATGCTGGACTGGTGGGTGTAACTTAAAAGTCCTCGCAAACTTTTCAACAGTCTGACCTTCCTGACTTCTACCAAATGAGACTGCCTAAGCCCATTACCTTAAGTGTGATCCCTCACTGTCTAAAACGCCGTCCCACCATCCTCCTTTAAATGGAAACACATCACATTAAGGTACTAATACCATTTCATGGGACCTTTAAGTCGACTGCAGCTACACTGTGCGGATGACAGAAGAAGAGAAGAGTCACCAGCTAAAACCACAGTTTGTCACTCAGGTCTTAATTGGTCAAGTTTTCTGCTGGCTCTTTTCTTTTGCCCTGCCGCGTGTACAGAGAGGATTTACTCAAACTGTTTCAAACCGCTTCAAATATTCAACAACCAGGAGCCGCAGGATGAAATAACTGACCTCACAAGTCAAATCAGTCACTGCATTAAACACACATTTGCACAGAACGGCACGCTTGAACTGTAACTTGGACAATTACTCCTCCTCACTCAAGTCTATTTGCCATCACTCTGTCAGCTTGTAAAGCACCTTCATCTCACAGCTTTCATCACTGCTCGCCTCCCTCCAGCTTCCCCACTCACTCCACCTCCCCTGGCTGGAGGCAAGCACCCGTGTGCGCCCTGAGAGACCACCACTACATCTCTTCCCTGGCCAAGTCTGCAATCCCTCACCTGTCAGGCTGGTTCAGTGCACTAACCTTGGATAAGAGCCAGCCCACTCACTCATTACTTGCCCGTTCCACTAACTCAGCCTGCTCAGCCCACACACATTTGTTCTCACCAGCCCACAATGTCTTTACCCACTCATCCTTCTTACACTGTCAGTAAGACACTTCCTGCACAGCAGAGACTGGCCACTTCATGGTCTGCAACATCCATGAACATCAGTGAATGTCATCAGGGTAAAAAAGTGGACTTTCACAGGTACTGACTTTCACAAAGTTTCATCAAGGTTTTGATTACGCAAACTAGTGCACAATAATAAATGGTGCATATTTGCATATTTGAGTACAAGATTTTTCAAACTTTTCTGTGTCTCTCATCTTTGAGAGCGGAAAGAGAAAAGAGCACCTACACTTCATTTTAGCGCTGTAAATCCGGTGCCTTTCAGAAATGGGACTGAGCAATAATTAATTAAAGAGAGAACTTCCACAGAACATGGCCAATTAAGAAACTTTTTTTTTTCCAAGTGTGAGTTGAGTGTCTTTTCTTCAGACAGAATTCACCTCCAGAAAAGTTCAAAGTCTGTTTGTACACACAGTATGAAGTTGTTTAATTGACCATATGCTCTCGGGCATATAATCCCATTCATGTAATGAGCCACGCTGCTGCTGTGTTTAATGTGCCCCTGCATTATACTGCATCTGATACCTCCAGTAAAATGCGACCTTTAGACCCCAAACTGTAATAACTGTAATAAGAATAGCTCAAATGTTTTACTTCAGAGATAGGGTGTAAATAGAGAACTAGCCTTAGGTAAACATTGTGCACCATTCACTGCTCCATTCTGTCTGAATGAAGCCTGAGGCGGTGTTGGATGCAGCAGCGATTTTCTTGTCACAAATGTCGAAGCATGAGTCGACAGTTTTGGTGGTGAGATGTCAGACTTTGGTCAGTGTCTGTGACGGTGTGTACTTGCAGCAAATAAACCAAAAGATAAAAGCTGTAAAGAAGCCTGCGCAAGTTTGTTTTCTGCCTGTAGCAGAATATTTTTGATATGTTTTTGGTGCAGATAGCGCCAATGTTATTAAGTCAGTGTGACAGACTGAGCAGAGACTGATTAGTTCACAGATTAGTCCAACAGATCCTGGATTTGTCTGAGCTTCAGTAGTCTGTCAGCATCATGAGGACACTGACCAGACTTCCTGTTGATTTCACAAGTTCAATAAATATGACACTGAGCTGCCATTTCCAAACAGTGCTGTCCTATTGTCAACTTTAAGGTCCTGCACACCCACACAGGTGTTTTCACCAATTCTGCAGTTGAACATCTGCACAGGTTGAATTTGAGTAGACTCCATATAGTAAAAGATACAGTGGCCTCGAGAGCTCAACACACTGCAAATTAAGAAAACATCGTCATCAATAATCAATACACAAATGCACTGCAAGAAACACATGCGACAATGGAAGTCCTTCCAAGGGACACTAAAAACTGATGAACCTGGCTGGGACTCACTCGTGTTGCATTGTATTATAAAACATCCATATAATATTGCTAAATGCTTTTAACTTTAAAAGTCACAAAGCATCGAACAAGTGCGTCCCAGCCAGTTCATCAGTTTTTAGTGTCCCCTGGAAACATTTGTGTTTTCTGAATTGTCCAGTGTTTTGTCTGTTTTCTTACGTTGTAGTGCGTTGAGCTGTAAAAACACCTTTTTTTGCAACAGATGTTTTGTCGCATCAGTAAAAGAACAGCCATACTTAATGACATTGTTCATTAATCTTAGATGGTGGCTCGGTTTCATTTACAGGAATTGTCTCAGTCAGACACAGTGAGCCACCACACAAAAATACCAGCACCCTGGAGCTGAATTAGTTAAACCTGTCAGCTGTGGAAATAATCAATCATTTACTGCAGGTGGACGTCGTCGTTGTCAAAAATAAAGAAAAACTTTTTCTTTCTGTTTTCTGCTTCTGTGTTTTGGGACCTTAACAACACAGTTTTCCAGGCTTGTTTCACACAATACTGATAAATACATGCCACTCATCTCATGATCAAATGCTCACAATTCACTTTCAACCACCAAGTTTTAACTTCATAGCAACCATGTAGAACAATCAGACAGCATGACAGTTATTAGAAATGAACATTATTTATGTGCTAAACTCATGACCATATAAATATTTTACAGATGCAGGATGTCGAATTTAGCATCACATTGAAATCAGTAGATGTACAACAGTGGCGTATTGTGAAACATTGGAGGTGTTCGTCATTACGTTCTCACTTTTGACACCTTTTCTGCTTGTTCTCCTTCAGGTAAAATCCAGACAAATGTTTGATGATGTCAGTTGCTGAGGCAGAATTTGTTCCCTTCAAATGTTTTTCTTTATGTCCAGGATTATAATAATGACTGTCCTGCCCCTCCTTATTTTTTTATTATGTATTATGTATGCTTGTATTGAGACTGAATAATGAAAGGGGGCTGATTATACAACCCATGTGTTTTAAAACAGAAATGATTTCATATTCAAAAAGGGAATGTCCCATTTCTTTGTGCTCATCAGTGAATTTAAACAGCTGGCTGATCCTGGAAGAGGTTAGCATGTGTGTGTGTGTGTGTGTGTGTGTGTGTGTGTGTGTGTGAGAGAGAGATTGTGAGTGCTTCGGTAAAACACGCAGATGCGTCACAGCATACAAGTACTTTGTTTTTGTGAAGTCGATCTAATAGTGTGGGGCAGACGTTTGAATGGTTTCTCAGGGACTAAAGGTTCCTCATTAATTTTTGAATCTCCACCGGTGCTGGCAGAGAGGCCACCGAAGGCTTTTTGTTTGATATATGATTCATGTTAAGTGAGTTGTTACCAATTGCAGTTAAAGTAGTCGCAGCCATTTCCCAAGCTTTTTGTATTCAGTGTTTTCAGTGTGCCTGAACATGCCTGCCTGTCATTTTTTGATAAGGTGCCTGATTGAAAAGCCAGAAATGTGCATTTCTTACATTGTTAGATGAACAGATTTTTAGCAGAGCTTAATTATACAGTTAGGTACCTATTTGAAAACCAGAATATATCAAATTGTGCCCTATTCAATAAGGTGCAAATCGTGAGCTGAGTGTTAAAGGGCTCAGACTCAGTGGAGGACACTTTGGAGATACTGCACCTCAAATATCTGACATCATCTGCCTAATCATTACTGTGTTACTCTTAATGTTGTACTCCTCAAGATTTCAGTCCTATGGTCACCGTGGTAACAGGCAAGTGCAGTTTAATACAGCAGCAAACAGATCTTCTGTCCAACAATCTCAAAAATTACACATTTTTGATTAATCATCTTGCATTTCCTGTGTTTTCTTCACAAGAAACCCTGTTTTTCACCAATTGCAGGCTTTTAATGTGAAGCAGCAGCAGCAGGATGATGTTTGGTTTTCAATCATAACATAACAGCTGTAATGCAGATTCAGAAGAGCAAACAGTAAACAATGAGGCTGTTATTAGTTCGATAAAATCACACACAGTAATGCCGCATTACATGCATTCATCATTTCCAGTCAGTCCCTCATGCATATGAATTTGAATCAAGTGTGGTGGCAGTGACAATTAAAATTACTAAGCAGAGCAACCACTTCTGGATGTGACCGCACTGACTAATGCAGAAAAAAGGTGATAATAATAGTATAAAAAATGTGTTGGATTTATGAAAATCTTGAGGATTATATCTTTAAATAGTCAACCTAGTTCAAAAATATTAGGTTGAAGCGGTATCCAAAGACAAACAGAGCAATTTTAATGAATTAATTCATTAATGAGTAGGTAACCCTTCAGCATGCCTTGCCATTACAACAGAATGTTATCAGAAATACTTGTGCAGCAGAACAGCTTAACAGTTACTCATATTAATGCGACATTTAATACTTCATAATTAGTCTTCCCAAGAATAAAAACAGACTTTCTTTCTTTCTTTTTTGGGCTTCATAAATCTTCATGTGCTGGTTTATTACAGTGTAGACCACAGGAAACATTACCATATAGAGGAAGTGATCTCTGGAAGATGAGGGAGCCCTGATGCTTAATTGATATTTATTTATAGCTCTTATATGCCTGCATAATAGCCACTTAGCCAAGCTGAAACCATTTGCCCAAATGTCTCCATGCAGGGTGAAATCCCAACAACCCCAAACTCATAATAAGCACAACTGCAAACACTGGAAGTAGTGACTTTCACCTAGAAAATGTTTTAAATTGATGGGGTTGTAGTGGAGATGGACTCATATGTGTAGTTGTTATTAAGAGGCTTATAAAGAGGCTCTTATAAAGATTTGCTGCTGAGAGCCTGGGCTTCCCTGAAAGCAACATTCAAAGAAAATACAGGTTCCTGTTCAAACCCAAAATTTCTTAAAACTCCGTCCTTACCGACCAGCACAGCACAGCGCTGTGTCTGTGATCGTGCATCAGGACATGGAGTGGTTGTTGATGGGGAATACTTGGATATTATAGGTCAGTTCCTTGGGGGATTTTAGTTTAATTAAAGATGGTACACATTAACTCGTCAACGTTCCACCTTCAGTATAGTGGCCTTTTCATCTCGCCACAATATTGTTCTGCAGGGGATTGTGGGCCATGTAAATTAATAACCAGTGGCTGATAGCATATGATGAATTCTCTAACAAAACGCTGCAGAGTATTTCCTATTTGGGAAGGAATTCATTATCATAAATTGTAAAATATGGAGGCTCCAGCTTGTGAAGACAAATGTAACAAAACAAATACAACCAGACGGTTATTATCCAAATATTGATTAAAGCCCAAGGCTGATCAGTGACATCAGATTTTCACTGTGAGAGACATATTAAAGAGGCAGGAGGAATCAGTCCTAATTCCTCATCAGAGACAAATTTACAACACTGAATTACATTAAATATATACTGTATTAAAGTTATCTTCAAAACAATTTGAAATGAAATCCACCGTGGATCATGGCCAAAATGCAAAACAATTCATGCTGACATCATTTATTTATTCTGAAAGCTGTTATATGCAATGTTTTAATTAATAAATCATTTAAGATGAAGTGTCAAAACACATGAAACAGTCAGAGGCAAACAGCAGGCTTTCACACCACCGCACACTGCAGGCACGTCAGTCTCAGCGCTTCAGTTATTGAACAATAAATCAACGTTTTTATCACGTTATGCGTTTTCTGTCTTTTGAATCCATCTTCCTCTCTCTCATTTCCTCCTACAGGGCAGTCGTTGGACACAGAGAGCCGCTGCCCGATGATAGTAAAGACAATATCACTATTTTCACCCGAATCCTAGACAGGCTGTTGGATGGATATGACAACAGGCTACGTCCTGGGCTGGGAGGTAAGCAGATGTATATATTAGATAAATCAGAGACACCTACAGAGAAAGAAATTACAGACTCCTCACTGTGGCACTGTTGTAGGACACAGATAAGTGGGATACATGAAAATACCCATCAGGTATTAGAAGTTTCCATACACATACATTCATCCTCTCACACATTATAATTTTCATTTTATAATGATGTAAACAATAGAAGCAGATGAAATCTAAAATAAATGTACTGTACAGGTCTACACGGCATAATCTGTATTGTTGATGTTCACCAAACTGATCAAGAGATATTTTTCCAGATGATTTAATAGATAGAATAATTTTTAAAAGTTTGAGTAAAAACCAGTAGAATTGACTTGTTTATGTAGATCACAGGTTTTCGTGGGACATGTGAGAGTTGCAGAGGGAGGGGGGGGTTTACAGAGGGAGTGAGTGTGAGGTGAATTGGACGGGAGTGTATCAGTGTTCTGAAAACAACAGGAAGTGAGTTACTGTCGTCTGGTCCACTTATCAAGATGGTCAGCAGCAGCTCTGACACACGACTCATGGAGGCACGTAAGGCACTTAAAGACTCGTTCACCTCAGAGCTATAACTCAATTGAGTCTGAACACAGAGGCATGATACACATGTTCTTAGATTCACTGTGACGAGACTTCCCAACACCATCATTATGTCTGAGGTCCATTGCAAATAAACATCCATAAATCCAGTTAGAAATCACAGAAAAAAGATGCTTCCTTATAACTGCCGGAGAATGATCACGTTTGCAAGTATTTCAGTGATAGTTGTCAGTACATTCATGAGAACAGTGCAAACAGGAGCTGCTAACAGCTAATTCATCATCATCGTCAGTTGGACAAAATATTGTGAAGGAATTTTCTTACTTATTTTGTAGGCCTCACTAATACTCCAAGAGTCCAGATCATAACGCCCTAACATTGTTAGACAATGGTTCAATGTTTAGCCTTTATATTATTCTGATAGTGTCTCAATGGAGCCATCCTGTCCTCTTTAACTAGGGTAACCAAGGTCTTATAAGAATGTAGGGAGAAGCATAACTTAGAGGACTCTGTTTCCAGACAAGTATGAATGAAGAACAGGCAAGACACATAACAATAGTTAGATAAGGACATGTGACGTCTGGGTTATATATGCCCTGCTGGAAAACACATTCTTAGAAATTGGTGTGACACTACTCTGATTCACTTGTTGGCTTTGTACTGCTCATCATTTTCTCCTTGGCACCAAGATTACAATAAATACTTCTGCCTGACATCTGAACTCCTGGTGATGGTCTTTTTCTGCAGCTCACAAGATTTCAACCGCAAATATACAGCAGACTAATAAAACCCCACAGCATTAATGACTCAATCCATAGCAACACTATTCTTCTGGTTTATGTCTCCCAGTATTATGGGAACTGAAATTACAAAACTTAGATTTTCTAAGAAATAGAAGCAGAGAACAGGAGTGAAAAAAACATTAATATCAACATTTATCATATTAAATATATGATATATAGATGGGCTGGTAGATTTGAGACAAGGTTTACTATGTTCCATAGAAATTAACATTTTCTGCTCATTACTGTAATGTAGTGAGAGACACTATCTTCCTTCAGTAGTTTTTGGCTCCAAAATGTCACTCACTCATTTGCTAGAAGCATCTAAAGGCATGGTAACTCATACAGAAAATACACTTAAACCAAAGCTAACACTAAAGTCAGGTCATTTTGTGCAGCACTGTTATGGAAATCTGCCTTCCCTTGGGTGGAAGTCTTTGCTCAGTCATGCCCAGATGGCAAATAAGCAACCATTTCAGTGGAAATCCCTCTAATTGATGCCATTTCATCCAAATATTCGTCCCTCAAGGACAGCAAAACGCATAACAGCAAGCCCACATGCTCAAGCAGGCTTTGCCATTTCTCAGCCAGCCAGCTGGAATGGTCATTTCTGCTCTAGTGCTCGCTGCTGCAGCCACGAGCGTGGCTACCAGGCTGCAGAGCCACCAGGCTGCATGACCTGGACTCTGTGGCTGCACCCAGACAGAAGAACCAGGCACAAGACGTTAGAGTCATAATCTGCCTCTGTACAGACGTCCACATCTCCAACGGCAAGGAGATGGTGAGGCCTGCACCAGTCATGGCTCACAGTCGTGATGATTTCCTCACGTGGAGCAGTGATTGCGTGGTGCAGCACAGTAGGTCATTTTGTGTTGCAGATGGTTCTAAATTAATCTTATTGATCAAAAATGCTGAGGGCTTCCAGTTTAAACCCTCAACAGTCCAACCATCCACCTGCAAACAGACACAGCAGTCAGGCCCCTCTCAGTACAGCCGGCATGCTCAGTCATAGTCAAGGGCTTCTGTCTGAAGAGGAACAAGACCACCTCCTGTTGGCCACCCCATTGCCCCACCACCCACAGTCCTACAGATAAACAGCCAAGTGGGAGCGTCTCAGACAGACTGACTGCACAGACACCATTTAATTTCATTTTCAGCAGCATCTATTAGCTCTGCCCTATGCTCTGGTGCATTGTTGTAAACAGAAAGGGGGCAACTCATTCTGTTCCCCTGCCTATGCCTGCCATGCAAACTGCTGACTCAGTGTTGTGATAATCACATATTTGTGAGCGCTATTTGTGTCACAGAAATGATTAATGTGGAAGTAGATCTCATCTCTCTGGGGGGCCCTTTGCTAGAGGACTGGAGACTTCACCTGTGGGTGGTCGCTTAGATCTGGGACACAGTTAGAGCTGAGGATCTATTCACTTTTGGAGAAAAGTCTCATCAGTCTATAGTTGTTGCTCCTGCGGGAGCAGCTATTTGTCTCACCAATGGCCCAAAAGCCTACTTTACACATTTGTGCCAGAGGAGCTGATTCAGCCCACACTGGAGCGGGCACATTTTGATCTGTCACGACTTTCATATCATGCCCTCCTTAATGCTGCATGAAAATCACTTCTGAAGTATTTGGAAACAGTCATTCCACATCTCTTAAAACATATCGCATTTAAAAGTCTTGACTAACGTACTGTATAATGATCAATTTGATCATTGCCATGGTATCAAGTATCATCTATAAACCATTATGACAGAACAAAAGCAATTATGGAGCTCGTAACGTAACGTAAAGTGCAATGATACATGTAATTATAATTAACAGGAATATACAGAACAGAAAAGCCTCCAGACAGTAATGACAGATTCATACTGCAACAGACTACATCATGTCTTATGTGATTATAATGTGTGTATAGGACTGTGTAATGCCAACAGAGTGTGCCCATTATTTGAATAAAAAATACACACAGTCTTGCATCCTTAATGCTGAGTTGCTGCATTTTATTCCAGAGCGAGTAGTCCCTTAGGGACAGTTAAATGTTTTTGGGGCAGGTTAACTAAAATTATTTTGGGTCAAAAGGGATGTCTTCTCTCCAATGATACAGACTTGGGCCAGGCCCAAAGCTGATTTTATGCTGTAGTGGACAAAACGAGCTTCAGCCAAACAAATGGTAATTTTTGAACGAAAGATTTTCAAAAGCATCTGTGGACTGGCTCACAGCAACACAGCCTCTGAATTGAGGTTGAAAAAAACTCTCTTGGGCCAAATAGTTGGGAGTGCTATAACCAATGCTGCCCAGCAAAGCTTGATACTCGTGGTTTAGTGTTACATTCTTAAACCTGCAATCTGTATCACAACAGCAATGACATTTAGTTTAGACAAAATGACGGGAAAAGACAGCAAGAATCCAGGTATTAATCCATCCAGAAGGCACAAATCTTTCACTGAATGTCTAAATCTTCAGTTTTTCCTCAGTTTGAATTGATCCTCTAACACTTGATTACAGCTGAATTTCTGTGTGAAGCCGCTTAGTTAAATGCCAACAGGCAAACTTCACCGTCATGTACACAAACAATCAGCTTAACGAAGACAGAGCTGCAGCAAATACAGACTGATGTGCTCTGTTCCTTGTCTCTTTCCTCAGAGAGTGTGACAGAAGTGAGGACAAACATCTACGTGACGAGTTTTGGGCCGGTGTCAGATACAGACATGGTGAGTATTATTCTCTTCTCTTTCCTCCTCGCTGTGATCAGCACTGTGAGTCATCAGATCCAAGCAGAGTATTAAAGAGTCTCCACTCTGCTGCACTTATTATTGTTTAAGTTGGACAAAAGCACTTGAAGAACATTTCTGATTCTGCAACCTTGTGAAATTTCTTTGCAGACAGCAGCGTCCCCCACCTCTTTATTTAGTTTGTTTAGATATTCAAGCTTCAGGAGAGCTTGATCATACTTGTAAAATTTCTCTTTTATTTCCAATAGATATATTTTTGTATTTTGTTTCTGATTCTGATAATTATGTGTAGATGATTTAAAAAAAAAAAAAAAAAAAAAGAAAAAGTTATTTCTACCATTATCTTAGGTGCTACAGAAATGAAGCACTTCAATTCAGGTAGGAAATGACTGAATAGTGTGGTAACCAACCAACCCACCAAAGCAAACCTTGCTTTTCTTCTCTTGTTTTCTCGCTCTCCATGGTCACAGTCTGACAGATTATAGCTATTTTAAAACAATATTCCTGCTGTACTCCATTTTCTGCATGATGTGTTCTACCTGTCCACCTGATGTTGCTCCTGCACGCTTCCTTACAGACAATTTTGGCATTGTTGGTGTGTGTAATTTATTTTTTATACATAGTTGGCGTACTGGCACATTTTCCTCCACTTTCATGCATGCAACACTTTGACTTCAGCTGGCAAAACCTAGTCTTGTTGGAACACAGATGTAGACCTACAACTACAGACTCTCCGGCTGTTTCTTTTCACCACTGAAAATCTAATATGACAATATTGCGTACTTAATTTACAATATTTCGGTTGGACAAATAAAGACTTAATACAACATTTTAATGAATTTAGAGGTGGATCATACAATCCAATCATAGAAACAATCATTACTAATGTGGTTTGCAGCTGATGGGCATGCAATTCACTACCCAGCTAGAACAGTTAAATAACTTAAGAAAACAACTGTACTAAGAAGAAAAGACAGCATTTAAATCATTTTACAACAACAAAAGTTATTTCAGAAAACGATGTCCCAAGTCAAGGTACTGTCTTTTGAAACAGCACGGTTCTGGAGAAATTCCATTACGAGCCCTGAATGACCTCCTTGAGACAGCAGATGCTAGAGATGGTTCGCACTTTGTCTTGGGACCATATACAGCATTTGACATATTTGATCATGCAGCTTTAATTGACCGCCTTGAGCACTGGGTGGTTTCTCTGGCTCAGCTCTGAGCAGGCCCGACAGCCTGTATGACGTAGTGAGATTAGTGCTTTTTGGAGAACTGAGCTGAGGTTTTGTTGTCTCACTGGGGAGACTCTTCATGTTGCAAACATCAACTTCTCTGGAACAGCTCACATTCAGGCTGTCAGACTCAAACTTTACAGAAGTCAGTGAAGATCTCGTGAGGATTTCATGGACTTCTGTGAAGACTACTACAGTGGATGGTAGAGGCCAAAAGTCTTTGGAAGGAAACGCTTTGATTTCATTCACGTTGTATTACAGCGAAGACTTCAAGAGCCTTATTTCAAGTAACAACCATTATGTAAATTTTTTCAGTTTAAATGTATCATTGCACTGTTGTGATCTATGTGCTTGTGCTGGCTCTCAAGGCTGCACAGCAGATAGCTTACATGAGTTAGCAATCGTTATCAATTATTTACTAAATTTACCATATTATTAATCACACTGAAATTCTTGAAGGCGACTAGCCTGCAAACAATGGGACATCCTCTTACCATGTTCTGACATATTTTCCCCTCAAGGCCATAAATTGTAAAATAGATTTTTTTTTTAGAATGAGACACTGGTGTAATTTTATGACATGGTGATGTAGATTGTTTGTCTTGCTTTATCTGTTGGTATTGAATGAGAGACGTCCGTGAATTAAATGCAAAAACAAAAATCCTGGGTTCAGGTTTTACTTCCACTTTCCTGCCACTGTGAAAATAGATGCTGACCACAGTATGTTGAAGTTGCTTTGTGAGACAGTGTTTGCTCTCTCACTTTATCACAATAGACAGTGCTTTATCTTTTTCTGCAGATATCACCTTTGGGGTCTCTCAGGGCTCAATTCTAGCCCCAATCTTTTATTCTCTTCACATGCTCCACTTGGCAACATCATGAATCAGTGGCAAACGGCACAGAGCACAGTCAGTGGCACATGTGACGGCTGCACAGGCCACAGAAACCCACTTGTGGTAATCTTTTGATGGGAGCCAGCGTTACTGCAGCCAGAGCAGGTGTTTTCTGTGTCCTGTCAAAGGCAAAATCCCTGTTACACACACAGACACACACACAGACACACAGACACACACACACACACAAACACACACACTCAATGTATGGACTGTTGGTGCCACTGACCGTTCCCAGATGTGGAAATATTGATTTCTGTTAAATGTCTGCATTGCTTGGTCAGTGTTAGATTTGACGTCAGGATTACACTGATCGTTACCCGGGCAGGGCTCATTCTGGCCTCAGGTTACACAACATTTTCTTGATCTATATGCACATAAACACTAATTAAAGGCTTCAAGCATTTTTTTTATCAAGACTTTTCACAGTCTAGCCTTAAAAGATGATGATGATGTTTTAGACTTCAGGAAACATCAAACTAAGGAACAGATGTGAGTATCATTTAGTAAAACTTTGCAGGTCTATAAATATGTGTTTTTATCTTTTGGATGTGATATACTATATTTACTCACAATCTGTATTTCTTTGTTTACCATTATAACATTTTCTGTGTTTATACAATGTTGTGGACACAGAGGTCTACCCAGACATCCTAAATGTTTTAATTCAAGGATTTTTTTTGTGTGTGAGTGTAACTCAACAATACTGGAGATTCACTACTCAGTTCTCTTACACTAAATTCTACCTTCACAAAAGGTACTGTACTGCTGCACAGCTATTGTGTGGATTACAGATCAGCACAGAGAGCTCTGGGGCCCTTTTCGAGGAGGTGGGAGGAATGAGAGGACAAGACCAACAATTATGCAGTGTAATGAGCAAATGTGGATAGTAGGCTGCACTAAATAAGTAAGTCCTGACTCTGGACTTTAATAATGAATGGTCTGAATTGCTGAAATTGGCGCCCATTTCCAAAAGGGCCTCTGAGGGTGAGTGGTTTGGAGGGTGGCTCAGTTTTTCTTGAGTTTGGAGAAGGGCTATTACGTCCAGCAAGCAGAGAGCTGGACCAGGTTTGTAGCATATCGGGTAATTGTGTGATGTACTGATGGGCGAGTTATTCTCATGATTTAAAGTATAGTTGGGGTTTGAAGGCACTCTTGAGTTCTGGTGCTCAGAGCCAACGAAGGCAAATCTACAGTAGGTCAGGGTCGTGCGATCGTGTTTTCTGGTTCATGAGTTTCCAGGCTACTGAGTTCAGGACAAGTCGGATGTGTTATATGAGTGTGGAGAGGGACAGCCTCGAGTATTGAGCATCGCAGTAAACAGTTCTGGGAAACAAAAGCATGGAACAGTTTTCTAGGTCAGTTAAAGGAGAGGAAATGACTAATCCTGGAGGTATTTCAGAGGTGGAAAGAAGCTTTTTTAGGTATTTTCTTGATGTGTTCACCAAAGGAAAGTTGTGTTTTGGGGACTATTCACCAGAGTTGAGCAGATGAGTTTGGGACAGTGAGAGGAAAATCAGCTGTAAGCTGCTAAGGACATACATTTTTACTTTGTCTACTTCTTGTTATCAGCATCATCATTTAGTCAAAGATAGTTGTTTCCCCCTAGATTCCTTTAATAAATTATGTTATGTAACTCTCTAATAAGCTTTACATAGATAGTGCTCCATCTCAAAAATATACCAGCCTTTAAATACCTTTGCTTTGGATCAAAAGCAGGAAACTGAGCCCAAGATCCCCCTTGCTGGTTAAATATCTGTGGGTCCACACACTCACAGGTAGAAACCCTTTTATGACAATGTGAAAATAAAACTGAATAAGTCAAAAAAATGTGCCGATTTTTGGCATTAATTAGTTACCTTAAAGCTGTAAAAGACACCAAGAAATGTATGTAAGGCTTGTGTTTTTAATTGAATCAGACACATTTCCTTGGAGATCAGTATCATTGTTTGGGAAGGGCTAGAGGACGCACATGCACACTGAGATGACGCACTCAGTTAACATCATGAAATAGATTGTTCGTGAGTTACAAAAAGGCTAAGCTACTAGCAGCTAGTGGTTCTTTGAGGTTTTGTGTAAAGGCTAACGTCAACATGCTAACATGGTCAAGACAATGCTAGCATACCTTTGTTTAGCAGGTGTAATGATGTTCACCATCTTGGTGTAACGTGTTAGCATGCTACACCAAGATGGCGATCTAGCAACATCATCAGGTAAACATTTCAATTTGTCCAGTACTCGTAGTTTCTTACAGTTTATTCTGAGGGGAATAAGAATGTGTCTTCCAAATTTCAAGGCTGTCCATCCCATAGTTGTTGAGACATTTTACTCAAAACGACATGTCAGCCTCATGGGGGGGAAAGGAGGAAAAGGCAGGGGAACATATAGAGCCAGCAGGATACATTGTCTGGGGACCACGAATGTGTGTGCAAAGCTTTGTGTCAAATCATCACTGGATGAGGAATCCCCAAAGCTATTAACATACATCCTATGGGAACAATGAGTGTCTGCACCAAAACAGCATAGCAATCAATACAATAGTTGAGACCAAAGTGCTGAATGACCGGCATTGCCATCATTAAAGTCACTCTGGCAGCGTGGCTAAAATGTGGAGCATTAAATGCTTGGAGAAACTATTAAAACTGAAACCTTCCTAGACAGAGCACTCTGTATACCCTAGGCATCTCATAGTTTATGTTGCGTACATCCAGTAGTCCAATTACCCATCTCTGTAACATCAAGTGTCCCAGAAATGTCTGCTCCTCACTCACCCTGAGGGCCGGTTGTTCAGCCTTCACTTAGACCCCAATACGCCACATCTGCCTTTAGTGTCCCACTATCACAACAGGAAGGAAGCTAACTGCATAATCGGAGTGAAACTTGAATATTAGGCCAATAACAAGGCTAACATTGTTCAGAGCTGTGTCTGACCCTGGCAGATTTCTGCAGTGTGTCACACCAAGACCCAGAATGTGATCTTGATGCTGATCTCTGCTAAGTAGGTGGGTGTGTTTCTCTACCTCAAGCCTCCCTCTTCTCACATCTTCTTGCTGATTTTTCCTCTGTCTTTTGTTTCTGTCTTCCTCCCTCCCTCCCTCCCTCCCTCTCACAAGGTCTGTGGAGTCACATCTCATCCACATGTATGCAGTGTCACAGCACATTTACCTGTCTCATGGTTTGACAGGTCTGTTCTGATGAAATGGGAAGCGATTTAGGCTGTCACAGGTACTGTGCTGAAACTTGCTCTGACAAAGATGTCAGTGATGGCCTGATCTCAATAGAGGTTGCACAATCTCTGGGGGTAAACATTTCTGGAATATCTGAGGTTTTCAGGACACTGTATTCACCATATAAAATTCAGAGAACTCAAACTCCAAAATGCCAGAGAAGTTCAAGGTCCTCTGAACAGAACAGATGGAGGATTGTGTTGCTAAAATTTGAAGGTGAACTCCTGGATTCTGCATCAATCACGCTGTCCTTGTTCAAAGGCGTGCAAACCCAATTAAGCCCCTTTTCATGAGAACACACAGAATTTTAAATTTGTCTTAGTTTCCCAGCGCCCCTCCAATAAAAAAAATAAATAACATAACTTACTTTTAAAATAGGGCTCAATTTTTTTCACACACCATACAGGTCATCATGTTCCCCAGTGCCACATTATGATTCATGTGCAGGGCACGAACAGCTCAAAAGCAGAGCAGGCGCAGCCTTTTTAACACCCCATATTTCCTGTAAAAATGGCAGCCACAGGTAACAAAACTTCAGTACCCTGCAATCATTTCAGAATTAAGTGGAAAGAGGGACCCATGTTTTTTCTGAAATAGGAGAAACCTACTGTATTATTCCTACTTTTAACATGTGCATTTTGTGGGCATTAAGTAGATGACCCAATTGCAACCACACCCAAGACGACAAATTTATTAGAGCATTCAGTGGCTGTAGAAAGTGTCCTTCTTCACCGCACCCTCATGTTGTGTTTGACTGATGTGAAAATAGATATAGAAAATAGATTTGATACATAAATAATGTGCCGTCCACTGTATTTATAGAATATATTCTCTTCCACCATGGTACAGTCCCCACATGAAGGTTGTCTTGAAAATGAAAAGCATACATAGTATTTCTATTCACAAGGTGTTGCAGTATATAGTGTGTTACATTTTGTACTTTATTTTATGCTGTTCTTTTTGCCACATTTCCACTGTTGCTCATCTATCATTTTATTTTGATCATTCTCATAACAACCATCTACATTAAAAATACATTTATATACTAAACTGCAATACAAAATATGTTTTCATTTGTCATTTTAAAAGGGGTATTTAATTAGCATAATGAAGAAATGTCTTTTATGAACATATCTGTTAGTAACATATCAGCAAAATGTTCACTTAGAGCATATTTCATTTGTTTTCCAACTAAAGCATGAATTGTGTTTTTAATGATTAATTTTAGTCAATTCAAAGCACTTTACTAAAGTAGTTATAATCAGGAGTTAAAGGGTTTAAGTGATTATTAAGTAAATAAATCGGATTGGCAGTTTTTACATATTGTGGAGTGGTTTTAGTTGAGTTTTTACTGGCCCTCGCTGTGTGCCTCTCATTCATGGTGCACAGCAGAGCGTGCATGTGCCAGGATATATCAAGTCCTGTGCTTTGTACGCCCACTGTGCACCCCAATCACCTCCCTATGATTTCAGTGCAGTACAAGAATTATGTTTCCTTCAAAATTTATATACTGGTAAACACAATCATTGGAGGAAAGGATTGTATTTGATGGAAAATGTTTCCCTCTTGAACACGAGCCACTTATGATCATTTCCCTGAGAGCAGTTCAAAACAACCATAATTTCATGATGTATTGTCTTAGACTTTAAAAATGCATTATGTTTTTACTGGTTTAAATGATTGCATAAACATTTTTACTACAACATATCCTTCATTTGCTTATTGCCATCTGATTCTAGGGCTGATTGTGTTTGTGGAACAAAATGTCGCTGTCTGAAGAGCACAATGAAGTGCTACAACATGTTTACGCCTCAGAACAGCCGCAGAACACTGAAGATAATTGGAGCTAGTATGGGATTCACAGCTCATTGCAAGTCTCACACAGGTTACACTCCCAGCAGGGAAAGGTGAACAGCACAAGAACCGAAGCAAGAGAGAATAATTGACAATGGGAGAGCAAGAAGGACTAGTAATTAAGACATTAATCAAATCTTTGACTAATCATTACAATGCCCAGAGTGTGAAGTTGCCAGTGAAGAGCCAGGCTAAATTGATACGCTGCTTCCAGGAAGTGGGGTGTATCATTACTGCACCACCTAATCCGAATGTTACCTCTGGTCTGCTGTGTACTGTCAAAAAATAGACTTCATAACATACATCACACATAACATTTCTGCACAGTAAATTGGGAAAACAGCTCTCTCAAACAATATCAGATCTTGTCAGGGGCACTAAATCAAACCCGTCAAACCAGTCAGTTATGTGTATGTCAATTTGTGGCCAAGTAAAAATATCAGACAATAAGTTATTGTGTGGGAAATTTCAATTTCCTGAAATAAGCAGCTTGTCTGGGTCACAGTGACTTCACAGAAGACTTACTGTCATTGCAATTTTTTTTGTTTTTTTTTTTAAATATATTTGGAAAAACAAAACAATTGTTCCTCTTAAAATGGTAAATGTGTGTCTGGATTAACCAGATATCTTAATGAAACACAGAAAAACCTGCACATTGACTGGAAAAACAAAAGATCACATGTCCACATCTATTGAGTAAAACCAAATTAAAACTAAAATGTGATGAAATAACCAAATGTTTAGAATTTAATGAACTCATTAATTCAAGATAAAATGCTGCATTAATATTCTATCAGATATTAGACACAACCTTCCTGCCATTATCAGAGAACCAGACACTGTGTCATTTTTTAACGTCTCGACTCATTTAGCCCAGTCTACTGTACATCCTACCTTAACTGCCACCTTATCAGCTGGTGCTATGATTTTCCTCATTTCCCTTCATTCTCTTCATATTCTCACTGCTGCAGGCCTGCTATTGGCTGGTTCTCTCCACCACTCCTCTCACATGCGAGCAAAGGAGACATTTCTTTGTGTGCCTGACATGCTTGTTCTTTCACTTGTTTAATAATCCCTGTTTTTATCTGTGTGTGGGTTCTTTCCTTGTGAGGCACTGCTGGGACAATCATACAGTATTTACTGAAAGTGTTCAGAAATTAACCTCAAATTCAAAACATTAGAGGCAAATTTAGTTATGACATATAGGACAGTGAGTGTGATCTCTACATCATTACAAAACAGATTCAAATAAACACAGAAACAGTTTTCATTTGTCTCAATTTGGCTGACTGTGCTGCAAGGACCGCCGGGTTCATGAGAATCAGCATAATGGACGCGTGTCTGCAGAGAGCAAAGGAGACTGCACCATCAGAAATCCTCATTGTTTCAGAGTGACCAGAGGCCAAGTGGTTAAACCTTTGCTGCCCTCAATCATTGGCAAATGAATGCAAAAAATGCAAAAAAAAAAAAAAATGCTAAAAAAGTGAAGTGTCTACACATGGTGATTAGCCCATCAACAGAATATTTATAGATAAAAATTGTTAATCAAAAAAATCTCTTAATCCTGCATTAATTAGTTGCTTGATAATTCTCAGTAGTACTGACAGTGGGATTGACACGAAGAACGACCCCCTTTTGCAATACACAAAGATCAGATGTTAATCTAAAATTATTGATTTTAGCATCTTGAAAGTCATTTATCATGCAAAAATGCCAAACATTTGCTTGTTCTAGATTTTCACACGTGAGTATGAACCCTTTATTGTGTCACTGTAAACGGCTTGTTTTTACTATTGGACTCTCTTTTATGGACAAAAAACAAACCATTCAAAGATGTTGCCTTGGGTTCTGGAAAATATTGATGGCCATTTTGCATTTTTTTTACATTTTATAGACTGAAGAATTAAACCAAAAAAATGAAATAAAATCAACAGATTAATTGATAATAAGTAAAATTGTTCATTGCAAGCCCTACATTGCTTAGCCATTATATTAAGATCATTTGTTAATTGAGGTAATATAAAATAGTTAATAGATTCTGGGTAAATATAAATGTTTTGGCTGTTGTAAAGTTGTTGAAACCTTATGAAGGAGTGTCAAACAACTTATCTGCAATGTTCCACTTCTTATCCTTCCAGGGACTGCCATGGCACATTATTCCCCTGTTTCTCTCTCCACGCATTTTCTGCCTCTCTGTCCTCTGCTTTCTAATAAAGGCAGGTTGCCAAAAAACAGCATAAGGCATATAAAAGGGATCTGTATTGTATGTGTGAAGAGTGATTGTATATTCATAAATTTGCTTGTAACACTGTCATTCAGGTGCCATGAATGCGTTTTTAAATGTCTTTTAAATTACAGTTGTTTGCTACACTAACTCCATTCATGATCCTCACTGCTATAAAAAAGACGTTTGAAATCTACTGCTGGGTTGAGGTTCCACTCTGTCTCCTCTGTCAAGGAGAAATCAATCACTCAGTCCCTGGAGGAACACCAGCTGGCATTCGAACTGACTGTGCCACTTGGCCTTATGTGGAGATTGACTATGCTTTTGCACTTCCATGTCTTTCAATCTTCAAATTCATTCCCAGTGTTTACAGGAGATTTATGTCCAAGGGAAACAAACAACCGATGGTGTTGCCGAGCTGGGTCAAGTACGCTGTCGTGTCTTTATTCACCACCGGATGTTTTACACTGATTGGGGTGAGATTTGGCATCTCATAAAGAAAAATGCAAGAAGAATGAAGTGCATAACATGAGGATAAAACTGTGGTGATGGAGATTTAAGTGGTTGCATGTGTTTCTGTGCCAGGATTGAACAACTTTGCTGCAGTGTTGCTGGGAAGTTTCAGTGGCTGATAGACAGGACACTGAACAATAAATCACTATCTAGTGTGTGCCTTAGTGTCCACATGTGTGTGTTCATCTGTCTTTTTTGTGACCTGGAGAGTCTTTTGTTGTTTGCACTGGGCATCTAATTCATGACCAAACTAAATCTGATTAAATTAGCATTAAAGTGGATGTTTTTTTAATTAAATGTGTACCTTGACAAATAAGAAGCAGTGTTTGTCACACTTTTATCTGTCTGTGAAGCTCTCTGTGGGCTTTATTAAGAGCACCGTTGCGAGGACAGATGCAGTGTAATTGTTTTATGGTACTGTAGGTTTGCACACCGTCAGGAGGTCAATCACATCAATTAACAGACGTCCATCCTGCGCTGTTTAGAGGAGCCCTGTTGATGTGTTGAGTGGAAGCTGTACACCTCTCCTGCTGAGGATGATGGCTTCCTGTTGTTAAAGCCGCTGAGAAATGACTTTATCAGGTTTTTTTTTTCCCCATTCAGGAAGCAGCCAGTTACAGTCGACTGGCGAGCACTGCAGCTCGTGAGCCCTTTCACTGTATGAGCAAAAGCACAAAAACAATTAGAGAGACACACATGCGCTGTGCTTTTATTGATCACCAATAATGTGTACTGTTGTGTGAGATACAGACAGCTTCCCTCTATCTGACTCTGTTAAGACAGCTGCACACAGTCTGCACTGCCGCTCTACAGAGCTGATGAGGGGAGGCGGTTGCTAGGACACCAAGTCCTACTGAATGAATAATGTGAAATAAATTCCTGTTGACTGGTTACTTCCTGCATTCATTTTATTTTATTTAGCTTTTCATGTGTTGGTGACAACACTGAAAGTCTTTGTTGCATATTAATAAAACATGAAACAGATGTATTACAAGGTTTTTTGCTGAAGCTCATTTGTGTCTCAGTCCATGGTTAGTCTTTCAAGTTTGAAAGGAGCACTACATTGTTAACAGTAGTAATTACATAATGCAGGAGTATGAAATTTAAAGATACAATTTATTTTACAATAACTGGTATGTATAGTTGTGTGCATGCACATGTATCCTCTTTATGTTAAAGCTGTTTGTGGTTGACAGATGGCAAAGCATGGCACACACCTGTGTATCCTTTATTGAAATGATGGCTGACTGAAAACAGATTCACATACAGATGCCACAAGTGATGATTCTGCCACATATCTTTTTTTTTTTTTTTGGTCATTTGTTTACTGTATAAGAAAAAAAAAAACGCATTAGCATAAGCTTTATTTTACCTATATACCATGATTTTTTGCAGCTCCTCTAATTTGGATATTGCACTTGGCCGTAATGCATTTCTGATTATAATTCAATTCATTGTGCAGCTCTAACTGTCGGTTAGCTTTTCGTTTTTTCTTTTATTCCATAAAGCAAAATGACCGCAGTGATCTAAAAGATGTCAGTCTGTCAATGCATGCAGTATGTTAAATATTCATACTCATGCAATGTTGTATAGTATCAGCAGTCTGTAAACTTTTACACTGAGTTAAGCACTTGGTGAGCAGAACAACAGACTGTTTCCACTGTAGACATTTTGACTTGTCGAAGCAGGGTGGCTCCAAGAATCCAAGACAGCCATCACTACTGTTTAAACATACCTGTGCTTTTCCTGCTTTGACAAGTCAAAATGTCTGCTGTGACAAGGTCCAGTGTACCAGATGTGTTTGCTCTATGTAACCAGTGCCATGCCCCCACTCTATAAACTGTCCTCTTGCCAACAAATTGCCCTCTCTTCCCCTCAGGAGTACACCATCGATGTCTTCTTCCGTCAGAGTTGGCGTGACGAGAGGCTGAAGTTTGACGGGCCCATGCAAGTTTTACCCCTCAACAACCTCTTGGCCAGTAAGATCTGGACTCCTGATACCTTTTTTCACAACGGAAAGAAGTCTGTGGCCCACAACATGACAACTCCCAACAAACTGCTACGACTAGTTGACAACGGCACGCTTCTCTACACAATGAGGTGAGAGCTCAGTCAACACTGCCACTTCTTTGCTCAATATTGCAGAGACTAAGAGTCTACAGCCATGCTAGCATCTCAGTGAAGCTGTACTTTAGCTAAATGCTCAGGTCAGCATGCTAACCTGTGCAAAAGACAGTGCCATCATGATGTTAATGTTTACCATGTTTACCATCTTAGTTTAGCTTTTTGAGCATGCTAACATTTGTGACTTACCACTACAGTTTTTTTAATCATTGTCACAGACCAAGTGAGTAGCTCTTAGCAGTGGAGATCCCCTGACTGGTGACTGAAAGCACCAAAGATACATTATATTACATTTTAAACGCCACAGAAATAATCATGATGTGATAGCTTTGCTGCAAACAGTAGGCTGGTGAGCCATTAACCTAATGTGTTTCTCTTGTATGGGCCTGTTGAACTGAACGTAACAGCTTGAACAAGCAACTAACTGAACTTAATACTGAACTGAGGACAAAGACAGAACCAGTGCCAGATGTAAATGTGTAATGAAAGGTTCAAAAGCATAGAAAAAAAGTTACAAACTGCAGAGTCATGGACTATGAACTGGAACAAACTAAATGATTCACATCGGCAAAGTGATTTTGAAGTAATTTCCACCTCTAGCACAAATGTCATTAGTTTTGCAGGTATTTGGTCTTAAACCAAATTATTGGACACATTTAAATTCTGACATGATGATGGTGCTAGATGAAAGGTTAAGGGTTCACCCCAAGTTATTGCAGTTCATCCTGAGTGGGCATGAATATCTGTACCAACGTTTCATGGTAATTCCTCTAACAGGTTGTTGAGACCTTTCACTTAAAAACCACAAATGTCAACCACAAACTCTTGGCACTAAAGGGATTAAAAACTTAAGTTGTGGGGAACAGACGCAGCAGCTATCTGGCTCATTTCTGATCATTTCATCAGTCTGAGTGTCAGATAACTGACTTACAGTCAGTCTGGCCCACACATTTCACACACAGACAGCTTGGATAATAATAATAATCACTTGATCAAAGGATTGCCAATGTGTGTATGTCATGCCTAAAGTACCCTGTGAATGGCATCTGCTACCAAGACAGTCACAGTCAGTGAAACTATTATCTACAGCACCGGAGCAAAAATAATTCATTGGTTTTAACTCATCTAATCACTGAATCTGTCAATCAGTCAGGCTTCCCCCACAGCTCAGCGTCAGAGCCTTTGAAAGGCTTGAAAAGAAATATTTTTATGATGGCCATCCACAGGGTCAGTATTGATTTTCAAGGGTGAAAATGAAAAAGTTAAAAAGAGTTCATTTTCATTTTGTGGTCCCACTTGAGTGGATTTGATGCGGTGGCAGTTCTGCCAAGACCAAGTACGACATCTGACGTCTAATGGAGTATTACAAGGACAGTTGTGTTTACATAACCAAGTAAATGTGTGGTAAGATGATACAGAGATTGTATGATGAAGTACAATAAACCTCTGTCAGACAAAGACAAAAAATGTTTTGAAACCAGCTTGTTGGTCGTCTTATATCCAGTTTGGGGCTTCATCTGTTTAGTTTCAAGCTACCAAACAAAACTACATTTCTGGAATCACTATCTTCGCACCATTGTTTATTCAGAATATATTTTATTCAGGATCTGAATAAAAGTATTAATAAGTATTAAAGCTACAAATTATTCTTTTGGACTATTGCTATTTCAACTGTCTATCTATAAAATACCATAAAAATACTAAGGCTAATATTGAATGTGTTTTTTAAGATGTACTTGCCTTACCTTCCCTTTATAATGGAGCGTTGGCCACTTCGTTGAAGGGCTCTAAATTAAAATTAGCTGTTTTTAGAGGCACTTTGTAACACTGCAAAGGAGAGACTGATAACTTAAGTTTGCCTGAGCGCACTTCACAGGTATTAGGCTTTAGAAAATAAATCTATCTATTTCTATAGGACATTTCATGTGAAGTACATCACTATAGTACCCTGAGTTGATTGGCACTCCTCAATGAACAACTGTGTAAATCCATTTAATCAGCACGTCTGCAGCATCTGAACTGAAAATGCTGTGAAGGCCTCTGCTCTGCAGGATTGCATCATTATTTTTTAACTGAGGGAGCTGGTATTGTCTTTCAGTGCTGCTGCAGTCCTGTGTTAGCAATTCAGTTTCCCTGATCGAGGATATCAATTTATAAAAAATTTAAAATGTACTCAACAAAGGCAGTGGTGTGTGCTTTTAGATAAAACTTTTAGTTAAAAATGTATTTATTCTAAAATCCCAAAACTGAACTTAAAAGTTTATGAGCCAGCAAAAACAAGCACAACAGCACAGCCATATTTGGAAAGATCCAGTTCTGAGTAATGAAAGCATTTTCTTTATCAAAATCATAATCCACTGGACCAATCATGCACAGCTTAACACTCAGGCACCACACAGTTGGAGTCTTGAAGAAGACTTATTAAACTCTGTTGGATTTTGAACATAAAATATCCAGATAATAGAAAACTAAATATACACTCTATACTGTGTAATCTACAGTTGATCTTACTTTTTAGCAGTGCTAGTGGTTGGTCCACCACTTTAATCCTGACTAAAATATCACAAAAACTATATGATGGATTTTGTACAGACATTCATGGTCCACATGGGATCAATCTTACTGACCTTGATGATAAACTGACTTTTCATCTAACGTCACTGTGAGGCTGACACTTTTGGTTTTGGTGAAGTGTTTCAAGAACTATTGCAATTGGGTAAACATATTCACATTCCTCATCAGTACAGTACATTTTGTTTTTTTCTTGTGGTGTGCTTTTTTATGCCTCTATTTGATAGAGATAATGTAAAGAAACAGGAAACGCTTGGAAAGAACTGGGGACCTAGCTGCTCAGGGCATCTGGGCCCATGTCGTATGCGTCCTCCTAACAACTCAGCTTTCAGGTTGCCCCCAAATTGCAATAATTAACCAATCAGATCTGAATGTCAGTTTGTCCAATACTTTTGTTTCTGACTAAATGATTGTAAACCGTATGAAATACCCATCAAACAAAGTAATTTGTGTTTAGTAGCTGACAGGGGCTAATTAGCAAATGTTAACATACTAGGCTAAAATGCTGAACATGCTAAACATGATACCTGCTAAACATCAGAATATGAGCACTGCCATTGTGACCATGTTAACATTTAACTCAAAGCACTGCTGGGCCTAAATACAGAGAGCTGCTGGCTGTAGACTCTTATATCATTTCTTTTATACTTAATATGAAGTTTAGTCACTACACAAACAGTTTGCTTTGTTGTCTTTGATCAAAGCTTTTCTAAATCTGTTGTCTGTGATCTTTCCTTTTTTTATGCCTCTGTCTCTGTCGGTGTGTCAGTGCAGCTTAGGAATGAGATGAATTTTGTCAATTTGTTGTCAGTTTAACTGCTGTATTATATGCAGCAGTGCACTGCTCACATTTGATTCATGTTGCACTGTGTTAATTTGCATAGTCACTTAGACACTTATCAGTACAGAGGCAGCACCAAAGAGCAGATAAGAGGGCGGAAAACAATGGACACACAGGGTTGTTGCAAGTGCAAAACAAAGATCTAATTAGAAACAATAGGTTTGTGTGGAAGTGGTCTGTGATGTTTCTACTTTTAATACTGTGCCTGCAGAAAACTTTATGTGTAACATTCTGCACCATGAATGTTGCTGAATTAGTTTTTTAATCATGTTCTTCATTGAATATACAAGTTTACATGTCACCTGTACAATCTGTACCATAAAATACATATAATACCTAATACAAGCATGAATCCGTAGATGAATATGAAGCTATGTTCAGTTTACCTGACATGTTTTACAAATGAAAATTTCACATTAACCAGCAACATCTACTGGCTCAGATATCCCAGCTGCTCAAATAACCCAGTTTTGGATTGATGCATGGACCATAAATGTTGTAACTGAGTTACAATAACCCTGTTTGAGTCCATTTATGAGTAACTCGGTCCAGTTTTATGCGCTGCAGTTTTGTTTGAACTCAGCTAATGTAATCCCTATGTTGATTAAACATGTATGAGTGACATAATATCCTCTATTTCTCTATTTACTAACAGAGTGCATTTTGTGGCTCAGCTGTTTGACCAAATCAAATAAACTCTGGTGCTCTCTGAAGATTTTGTCTTTGTTGTCAGTCAGCTGAGCGCTCATTACCACTGACAGGACGGGACAGAGGAGGACAGGGAGGGCAGCTCTCCAGTTTTTCTTCAAATATACATACTGTGGCTTTGAAATGACTGGAGTGGTGTTATTAAACTGGTCATTGTGTCACGTCTACGTCCTGCACTTTGAACTCTGCTAATGCCAATCTATTGATACATGATGAAGACATTCATAGCACCTCTATTGTGGTCTATCAAAATGCACTCTGTATCATATATTTTGTGACATGCATCATGAGGTGTTCATAACAGCTGCCACAACCATACTGCAGCCTCACCAGTGAAGCACTGTCCCTCCCCACCTCTCCCTCTGTCCCCCTCAGGTTGACCATTCATGCCGAGTGCCCCATGCACCTGGAGGATTTCCCAATGGATGCACACGCCTGTCCTCTGAAGTTTGGAAGTTGTAAGTCAGTCCAGATGGTCACAGCAAAGCCGAGTTTAATGTAAAATCACACTGCACAAACACTGGTGATTGTCCTCTGCAGGTGTTAAGCACCTTTCCTGCCCTGGAACAACTTCAGAGGACTCAAACTGCACTCACACCCAGAAATCTGATACTAGGGGATGACTGTCATGCTTAGAAGTGTTTCTTGTAGCAACATAGCGAAATTAGTGAACCATCAGCAGCACTGAGAGTTCCCTTGATAAAGATGAGCCAAAAAAGTCTATGCAATTAACACGCTTAATTAAAAAATATGTTCATGCTACTCATTAATGTGTTTCCAGCATAATGGGCAATACTACCTTACTGCAGATATCAGTGGTGCCATATATACGTTGGTTTTAAGTGACAAAAAAATTGCAGAAAAGAAATGTCAAAGATATTTCAAGGAAATTTAGAAACCATGTCTCCATAATATAGATTCTTACTCGATACTCTACAGGCATGCTAGCAGCTCTCTCTAACATACTGATGTTCAGCATGTAATGTTTACCATGTTTAGTATTAGCATGCAAACATTTTCCTAATTAGCAGCATTAAATAGTAATATATTTTAAAAAGTACAGCTGAGGCTGACATAAGTTCTGTAGCTGTTTGTCATAAATCAAAGTATTGAACATGTGAAAATTATGACCTGAAATTAAAAGTCTGGGATCAACAAACTCCGATAACACATCATCTGGACCCATGAATGTCTAGGCCAGTCCATCTCTGCATCTTATTTTTGTATGTTGAGTTTAGAAATTTGACCCGATGGTGGCTCTGGATGAAAAGTCAGGGAATCACCAGACTGCAGGAATCCTCTTCTGTCTTTCAAGTCTATCAGAGATATAACTGACAGACACTGAGTGTCACTATGAATAACTCTCTCACATATTACTGTACTGAAAACAACAAGGTGCTTAGCTCAGCTCCTTATATCCTGAAGATGACAGCACCTTTTTGCTGTAGCAAATGTAGGCGTTCTGCAGCGTGGACAGATAAAAAATAATATAAAAATTTGCCTCACATGTTGATTTCTAATCCATGTTACCGTTTTTGACCTGCTCTCTGTTGCCCAGATGCTTACACCAATAATGAGGTGATCTACCTGTGGACCCAGGGAGACGAGAGGTCTGTCGCTGTGGCGGAGGACGGCTCCAGGCTGAACCAGTACGACTTGCTGGGACACGTTATTGGCACAGAAACCATCAGTTCCAGCACAGGTAGCTACATGCCATCCTTCACCCTGACAGCAGTTCACTTCAAATGAAGTCAGACTTGGTGTTTTCAAGCAGGGAAAAGGTTACAGCCTAAACCAAGCAACACACCACGCAGAGCTTTTATGGCTGCAGTGCACACAGCCTGGTCAGCCAAGTATAAATTCATAGCAGTTTGACAACTGTAGTGGACACAAATTTTGTTTTGATGGAGGATACTGCAAGCAGTGTAACAAAATGAGTGTGCCATGGGATGAAACTCCTACGTTTGATATATAAACTCTCCTCTCTACTAGTTTTTCTCCATAAAATTTGCAGTTAATTAAAATGCCTTCCTTCTTTTCTGTTGACATATACCGGCACTCCTCTGTGTGTTTCCATAAAGTAACAGTCTGCACTTTTCTCCAGTTTCTGTCATAAGAGATTCAGTCTGCATTATTTAGGTCCGTCGAGAAAATGATGACTTTTATGAGTTTTTGTGGAAACTATTCAGCACATTTACAGAGATAATATGAAGAGGTGTGCCAGAGGTGAAAGTCTTATTTCAATCCTGTTTAGGGCTAATAGCCCGGAGTCAACTTCATAGGCAGAGAGTTAAAGGAAAAATGTCAGCCCATACTTGTGATCACATATTCATTTGATTTGAAATTCTCCTCATCAACACTGTTGCAGAAACCTTTTATCTGTCAAACACAATCACATTACTTTTTCTTTAGTTCCTCATTGAAGGGCAAAAAGCTTATGATAGCACTTTAACCTAAAGGGATGAAGGACCAAGGTAAGGACTGGGTACTGATACGCCAGGGTAAATGAGAAAATTCACAGCAGTTATGTGGTAACAAAATAGACTTTAACCAAGAAGGTTCTGGGTTCGAACCCCATGCCTGGGGCCTTTCTGTGTGGAGTTTGCATGTTCTCCTTGTGTCTGCGTGGGTTGCCTCCGGGTACTCCAGCTTCCTCCCACCATCCAAAAGACATGCACATGAGGTTAATTGGTGACTCTAAATTCCCCGTAGAGGGTTGCGTCAGGAAGGGTATCCGGCATAAAACTTGTGCCAGACTAGCACATGCTGCGATCTGCATATATACTGTATGTACTCAGAGTTATCATCTACATGAAATTGTAAGTTGCCACATAATTTTGACAATGGCAAATAACATCAACAAAACCTTCCTAACATCAATCACCAGCTTTAGCAAACAGTGCAAGAAGACAGGATAAAGTGCTGAAGAACTGATTACTGCAAAGCCAAAGATAAAAGGTTGCTTCGATGGGACAGTAGGTAATTACTGTGCATAGCTTACAACTGAGCCGCACTGGCTTTCCATTTGGAGAGATTTAACCTCTGCGGTGAAGCTGTTTGCTCACGCAGTTTTCACAAAGTGAGCTATAGAGTCACTGATCTGTCTGGCTTCAGTTGTGTTTGGAGACCAAACCACCATGAAACCACTTTGTTGGATGACACTCGACCTGTTTTCCCAGGAAGCGAAAACTGTGTTGAAAGCTGTTGAAATAATAGCACTTGTATTACTCCACAGAGAACACTTTCCTTGAGCCCATCTCTATTGTTGTGCTATTTGGTGGTTTGAAGTTAAGTCTAGCAAAATTCTGAGGTATTTTGAAGAAACATAACCTACTAAAGTCTGACTTTAAGTAGCAATATTCAAGATGGAGTCAACATGATTCGTTTCATGACTAGTTCAGGGTTTGGATGTCAGAAAATCTCATTTTTTTTAAAAACTTTAAACCTAATGGACCACAATGAGCCAAGGGAATGGGCGGATTTGAGCCAGTTCAGCTCTGGTTAGAATCCGCTCAGAAAAAAAAACACCTCAGGGAACGAAAGGCTGTTTTTCTCATATCTTTGCAACACAGATTACAGACATGGCAACGAGAGCTGGTGCCGAGGGAAACTGTGAATTTGTCCATTTGCTGCCAACAGTAACAAAATCTGAGCTAAAGGAAATGTGGCCACCTTTCCAGCTAGCAGGGAGGGACTATTTGATACATAAAAAGATAGGATTTCAGTACAGTATTCCTTTAAGGGCAGTACACTAATCACGGAATTCATTCAGTGATCATTTATCTTTCTGTCCATAATGATGTTCAGAGATTTGTGGACAACAGTGTTTTATATACAATGTGTTATAAAGTATGAGAGGAATAGAGGGGGTGCTCCTTTGCTGTGACAACTTCACAGAAAGGACAATGGTATCACTAAATCTACAATAGTGTCATCTCTATTTCATTTTTTTGCCACACCACTTTCTATACTTTTATCCCAGTTTAAACTGAGGTGAAATGGAGGTTAGTTATGTGACTTTCAAAGTCCACATCTCAACCACCTTGGAAAATATCTTTTAACTGATGTTCACCTCTGGTTTAATGGCTTATCTGAGGAAAAGAAGACAATCCTATGAGCTACTTTGATAATGCATGCGTACATGTCAATGTTCTAGCTTTAATAAATCCAACTTTGAATATTTCAGCTTGTGTTTCTCCAACTGGGCAAGGCTGTATTAATAATTATGACCTTGTGTGTTTCTCTCCATCTCTTTCTATGTTTCTCTCCTCTCCCTCAGGAGAATATGTAGTGATGACAACGTATTTCCATTTGAAAAGGAAAATTGGCTATTTTGTGATTCAAACCTACCTGCCGTGCATCATGACTGTCATACTGTCTCAGGTCTCCTTCTGGCTAAACAGGGAATCTGTTCCTGCTCGCACTGTGTTTGGTGAGTGCCATCTTGTGTTTTTAAACCAATGCACTGAATGATTAACTTGAATATGTTAGATTAATTTGGTGGATCTTAATTATGAGGTAAGAGCAAAACATCTGCAGAGCTGCATCTGTTCAGATGATTCAGCAAACTGCAAAACAAGTTGGGTGCAAAACATAGCTTGGTGCTTTTAGGTGCACATGGGCATGAATGAGTAATTTATTTTTTCCCCAAACTTTTATTACAGTATTGATTTGAGCCTTCTCCTGTAAGTGCAAAAAAACACTAATTAGTCAGCGATAAGTAGAAGCAAAGTTGGAAAGTGTGAAACAGGAAAAAATGCAACAGGTGATAGACGAGGTGCTGCATCTCTCAGGGAGGATGTTGAGCTACTTTATCAGCTATACAACAGCCAGGCTGGTTTTTACTCACTGAGCTGTAGATAAACCAGGCATGTTTGTCTTAAGAACAGAGAGAATCACACTGAAGTTACCATGGACTCTTAATAAGAATCCGACCACACGATTTTACTGGTGCAACAAAATAAATCAATTAACTTTCAAGTCAGAAGATCAAATCTTCACCTTTTAATACAGGACACTGAGCCCAATCTTTCACAGGAGTATCTTATATTTTGAATATGCTGAAGGATATTATTTAAAAAGATATAAGTTGCACAATATCCATTTGATTTCATATTTATAAGGACACTGTCCTTGTTGTATATGTGACACTTCACAGTGTTATCCTCCCTTTGTACTGTGAATAATAATAGATTCAATTTATCCATCCACCGCCATTCATGTTAAGAACATTGTGTCTGTTTAGATCAACCTATAAACTCAAGATGAGAGATCATGTCCTTCCCCTGCTTCTTTCAACTGCTGTCGTGCTGCATAATCCATGACAGAGCCTCTAACCTGTGTTTGTTGAATAATTAGCATTTTGATTAGGAAGTAAACCACACATACGTGAGGCAGTGTACTCTGCACAACAGATGTAAACAGCATGCAAAGAAAAGGATTGTTTAGGAAATAAAAACTGTTACTGCAGCCTATTCCCATGCATCTGGAACAATCACACTTCCATCAGTTCTCCACATCCACAAAAACACTTTTCCCTTAACAGTCATCTGAAAATCATTTCAGCCACACAAGAAATTCCATTTATATTCAATTTCCCTCACATGAGGAGAGGAGCTGTAATCAGTGTCATTTTCTCAGTGGAGTGATTGAAACATTTACTGTGAAGGACACAGTTCCCTGAAGTGCTCATATCTTGAATTTTTTTGTTCTCACCGTTGCATTGATCAGCTGAAATAAGCATCTTTCTACTGAGTTGTTAGCAGTTCTTTGTTCACCTGCAACTAAACTGTACTTTACTGTTTTGTTCTCTGGTAGATTTTCAACTTGGATTTTGTAGGCATGACTAAAGGTTAAGGTTATCGGGTTTAACAGCCTCATATACCTGAACATCATATAATATGCAGCCCATGTCCTAAAACCCAAATCAAATAAAAACATAGCACAAAGTTTAAATGTTGAAATAGTCAAATCATGCAAAATGCAGTATCAGAAAATCAATCAATCTCTGTCCTTAAACAAAGGAGATAGTTACCTATCAATCTTTCTGTCATAAATTATAATTTCTCACCAGTGGCTCACCGAAATTAACTGACTTCCCTTTTCTGCAACACAAATTTCATTCTTCGAGCCTCCTATGTGTCCATTTTTCATCAGATGAGAAAGGATGGAACAGATGAGGTGATTGCTTTTACAAGGTTGAATGGGCGTCCATTGTCCGAGTCATATTTCATTCCCAGCAATGCTGAACATAAAGGCCGAGATGTGACATGATCTGTAAAAGATGGAGGCCTGTTTTCTCTTCTGTAGTGTAATTCAGAATCATCATTATCCTGCATTAAATGTGTGCAGGTCAATAGCATCTCTCTGTCTGTTTGTGTATTAGGTAAAGAAAGATTCATGTTTTTACAACTTGTCATGGTTTTTAATGGACACTGTCTTTTATTGTCGAGGTTTTGGACTTTGCAACTCCACTAGACACGGCTTTACAAGGTGCTAGGAAACACATGTCAGACTGGTTTAAAAAAAAAAGAAAATACAGCCTGAAAAATGTATTATAATGGTTAATTGCTCTGAGAAGCAACTTGCTGCTTGAATCTACTGACTGACCCGACATATTTACAATGTTTATGGACAATTGAACTTAGTTAGTGGTATGTGGCTCAACTTTATGATTTCACACAGTAGATTATGTAAATATGAAGCTCTGCAACGCAGTGGACCATAATTGTAGCCCAAAAGAATAATTCACATGATTGAGCCAAATTGGACAATTTAAACCTGCCTTAGCCTTTTGTTACACAGTGTTAGGAGACACTGTTTTAAAGCTGCACACAGCTTCCTGTTTTCCAAAATCTCTAGACAGAAATACCTAAAAAAATTTATGACTTAAAATCCTTTGCAAAATCTGACTCAAGTTGTAATAAAATGAACTTTTCTTTCAGTGTTTGCTCAAAAAAGTTGTTGCTGTTGACTGATCTTTTTGTTTCATCCTCAGGGGTCACCACTGTCCTAACCATGACCACCCTGAGCATCAGTGCTAGAAACTCCCTTCCTAAGGTGGCCTATGCCACTGCCATGGACTGGTTCATGGCTGTGTGCTATGCCTTTGTCTTCTCTGCCTTGATTGAGTTTGCCACAGTCAACTACTTCACCAAGCGCAGCTGGGCGTGGGATGGGAAAAAAGAGGGCATGGAAATAAGGGTGAGTGATTCTTATTTGAAATAGTTTCAAATTTGGAAATAAATGTATGACATGACACGCTTGCACTTCGATTCATCACGCTGCACCAACATTAAAAACCACACACACATCACCCTAAAAAGCAAAGATTTCCAGGAAGGAGTTGGCTATTTTTTTTCCTGATTATTAAATTCTAGTTTAATTGCTTTGATAACTTTCTTAAAAATGCTCCAAGTTGCCCAGAAAGTCTTCATTTTACATTGGAGGAGCAATTAGGGCAAATTGCACTTTGGAAACATTGATAAAGAAAGTTCCTTCCTCAACGCAGTCTGGAGTACTCTATAAAGACTACAAAGAGAGCTTTTATTTATTCATTAACAGCCAAATGGAAGAGGTACAGTGGGGAGGAACAGTGAGACCAGAAACAGAGGTAAACTCCCTGAGACACTGGCTCTGATTTATGATGGCAGCATATGTTCACATCTCATCCTAAAGTCAGTGTAGGCTCATCTCCCCAGAAAATATGGCAGCTTTACATCCAGGAAACACATTGTAGGCACACCGATTAAAAACACTGAGTGTGCATCATTTAAAGTGAATCACTTGAAGCTGACGTTTTTATTTTAAGCATGAAATCTGATAAATCAGCGCTCACAGATGTTTAGTTTGTCAACAGCCTGGGCTGCTGGTGTGTTGCTTTAGAGGATATAAGACACTGAGTGGATTTATATCATGGAAGGAAAATAGAAACAGGGATAGGTACGGAGCATTTTCGCACAAAGTAGTTTTTTTGTGGACTGTGGTTTTATTTGGAGGAACCAGCGGTCTAAACAAGATGCTTTTCTATGAAGCTGTGATGAAGTTACATAAAAATAAATAAAAACTGATCAGTTTCACATGATAACCTTGGAGCCTAAATTAGCCATGATTTCTATGATGTGTTATGACTGATCACATCAAACGAAATAGATTAGAGGCATGAGACGCTATCAGAGTAGGCCACAGAGAGGCAATAAGGAAAATTAAAGCACTTGGTCTTATGCCAAACATATGAAATATCCATGTTTCTCTTGCCTAATTGATTCATTTAGCTGCAGCATATGCTTCAGAAGGGCTTGTTCGTTCCAGTAATGAAAGGAACAAATGCATTGTTCTCCTGTTTTCATATGGATCCCATGAATGATAGAAGCAGGTGCTGACAGTCTGCTGTGGTTTGACTGACAGTGTCGAGATGCTGCTGACTTTAAAATATGTTTTCCCTCTGCCAAAGAATATAGACCTAGAGTGGTTTTCCTCTATGTTTTTTTTTAGATGAGTTTCCAGCGAGTAAATCTTTGCATGGTGTTGAAAGAACAGCTTAAAATTTACAGCACAATTTGCAGAACCACATGTGGGGTTTCCAAAGGCACACTGACGGCGCGAAAGCTGGCAAACGCCACCATGTATATGCATTTCAGAAAAAGTGATACGTCCATTGCTTTGTATTAAATGATCATGCTTTTCTTGTCCTGTTTATCCATGTAAACGTCTAATTGTGTTTAAGTGGTAAATGTTGGCAAAGTAAATACTGTTGTTATGTTGCTGCTAGCACATAAAAATGCTGGAACACCTCTATCTGCCACAGACACGACATGAGAAAAAAAAACATATTTCTTCTACTGCGACAGACAGGGCCACAGATCTATTTTCTGCTACTAATGTACAAACTGTTTGACACAATCAGTACAGCCTTTCCCGTTTTTTCTAGCTTGACATTTGGTCCATTGAGTGATTGACAGAAATGCATATTGCTGCCACGGAACTTTTCAGTCGGTGGGGATAATTTGCAGCTTCACACTGCAGCAGAGTGGAGGGTTTTTTTTTTTTTTTTTCCTTTTGATGCCTCCTCTTAATGGCAACAGCCTGGGCTGCGTTCTCGGGGGCTGTGCTGAGCATGCAGTTGTCATGATAGATAAAAAAGAATGGGGTCACAGAGGGAGACATGGCACTCCCATCACACTCCCTGCTAGAATGAGCTACTGGAAAGCAAACGGAGCAGACTACACAAGCGTTTTCATTTTTAATATGTTTACAATAAAACCTGTAAGAAGAGAACGTATAAGGAAAGAGTGTTTTCCAGGGGAGAAGTTTAAGCTCAGTAAGTTCTTTTGAAAATACGGTCTCCAGTCATCAGAGGCAGGGTTTCAGCCACCACTCTTACCGGAACCAAACGATGACTTCATTGCCCTCAAGGTCCTTTTCTCTTCTTTCATTATTTTTTTTTAAGGTCTGAAATGGTGAGCTGTGGACGAGTTCATGTGCACTAATTTACTTTGCTGCTTATGGAGCTTTTCGGCCATTTTCCTCCTTTTTTGTTCGCCTAACATTCTGTTTGACAAGCGATCTACATAATTAGCTCTCCCTCACCAGCTGAAGGTGAGCTTATTACAGAAATTAGCTGGTGAGGGGTGTGGATGGAATGAAAGCCTGTGTATTCTTGGCGCTCCAGGACACGATTGGACACCAGTGTGTTGGTTGTTATATGCTGGTTTCATTGGCAGAGGTGGGAGCACCGGCTCGTTGTGCACTGGGCTTCGACGCCGGAGTCAAGGAATGATCACGGTTTTGCATATGTGCCCCATAATCTTGTGTATCCAGATGACTACATCTACAAACATTTTAACACAACAGATTGTTGCAGTCACGTTTCAGTGGAGCAGAGACACGACACTGCTGCTCGCTTTACTGTTGCAGGAACAAAAGGGGGAAGCTGCTACAGCTTGTTTTGCTAGCAAAAGTAAACTTTTTCTTTTCTGGAAGTTAGTGTACTCAGGTGGAAAACAAACCTTAGCAGTCATTTCTGGAGGCATCTTGTTATTATACTTTTTTAATGAAAATTTTTCCACGCCTTTGTTGTTTGAGCTGGAGGTGTCGTTGTGCACGAATGTTTGCCTCTTGGCGAGCTTCTTCTGACTGCTGCAACTAGACATAACCTTTGTAATACAGCAAGATGAAGTGGCTATATCTCACTAACCATGCTGAACTATGCTTTTATTGCATATTAGCACCATCATCAGCGGACACGGGGTTTTATCGGCTGCAGTATAACAACTTAGTTTGTCAATATCTGGTGATACCTGTTTTAGTGATGTGCTGTTTTAGGAAATGATGACAAAGAAGAAACAAAAGAGATAAACACAGGAAGGAGCGAAGGGGAAGCACAAGTGTTTTGTTGAAACAGAGTTTGCTTTGGTTTGGGATTATAAAGCATGTTTAATTAACACTGGCTGACAAGTAACCTGTAACACAACCTGCCATGATGAGACCAAGCTCAGGAACCCTACAACTACCAGATTTTCAAAAACATTTGGAAGTGTATGTGCCACTAAATAAACACACACACACACACACACACACACACACAGGGACATTGCATCTCCATTAACACAGTCCTCATGCTTATGCACCCACATGCTCACGTACTTGAGGCTATTAAATATGCCAACACCTCATCTCCAATCTTAGACAGGGACAGACTGTCACAAGGTTCAGTTACACGCACACATGCGCACACCGAGCTGCAAACAGCAGGACACAGCGAGACACAATTACCCCCAGGGTACTTAATCACACTCATAAAAAAAATTCTGATGCAACAATTTGCAGAAGTTACAAAGACAAGGTCAATAGATGCATTGTATTCAGGGGGTATTTGTGCCTGCAGCTAGCGAAATGACTTTGAATGGTGCACAAGACTCTGGCCGGAAGTAAATTGTGTGCTCTGTCACATTAGGTTGATAAAAACATGCACAGTGCCACATGTGGTTTCCCCAATAATTAGACCATATAAATTACATCAGAGGACAGCCCAGCTAAACAGCAACAGAAAATGACTTTGCCTGGCTCATTTGTCAGGTTACAGGGCAAAGAACATCCCTAATGCCAAGAACTGAAGAGTTTAGAGGGCTATGATTAAGGTCATACGACATGTTACAGCAGTCATTGGCTTTTCCTGCTGATGTAAGCCATTGCTGTGATGGAGGAGGCTCGTGCTGGTGTTGGACGTGGAGGGATCGATATTGTGGGAATGTATCTGGTTATCCAGCGGGCATCGGAGCGACTCTTTCTCACCCTATACTAACTGACTTGAGATAGACCCCTTCAGGCAGCGGCTCGCCATTCCTCTGTTTAATGCCATCACCGAGCTTTGTTAGCTCTCCACAAATCTCGCAGAGGAGTTTGAAGCATCATCCTGTTGTCCTGCTCGCTTGAGGACAAAACACTGACGTTTCATCCTCAACTCTGCTGCCTCCATCACCTTAGAAAAAAATCGCAAATAGTTACCAATGATTTATTTTGATGCCTACTGCGAATATTATTCCACTGCTTGTCACATTTGACATTAACAAGTGGTCTCACTGTGGGTTTTACTGACACACTGTTGCCTTGGTTCAGACACTGAGCAAACAGACAGCACTCGTCTTGTTGCATGTAAAGCCATGTTTCCGCCTCCATTTGTGAGTGTGTGTGAACAGCGAGGATGAAGACCAAAACAAAACACTTGGTGATGAGCTGTGTGCGGAAAGAGATCCGCAGTTTCGGAGGAGGGGGACATTAGTTAGGCTAATTAAAAAGATGGAGTGAAGTGAAAGGGAAGGAAAATTAAATGAAGATGGAAAAAAAAAATAGCAGAGAAAAAATTCAAGCCGGGCTCAAAGCAAAAGTGAAACAGGGAGCATTGAAAGTGAAACTCTGTTTTGTAGCACATCTTAAAGTGGTCACAGTGGGGATGAATCGTGTGAAGAAAATTAGCCCAGCACAGGCTCACCACACTGTGTCTGCCACACAGGAAACTAAAACTCTGCCCGGTGATCAATCTTGGTGCCCTACTTGTTCTCTACCCTGTACTCTTTTAGGTTGACTGGATCCTCTGGTGATGTAAGTTTAGCTATGTGAGAGTACCAATTTAGCAAATAAAATTCTGTCTCCCTGTGTGATTTTGACATAAAAGACAGTGTAATGATTTCTCTCTAGTAGCAGGAAGAAAGCAGTCGCTCCAGCCAGCTTTATCTCACACAGCCTTTGTCGTGTTTGTTTTATTGCAAGCTGTTTGCCTGAAGAGGCCTGGCTTCTCTCATTGATACAGTTTGTCAGACATGTTTTCAGGCACTGTTATTTTGCTTTGTTTCTAATCCTGCTCTGTGCTGCTACTGCTACTGTTAGCAGTATCAGACGCCAGTCCAGCCTGGTTCTGCAATGATGCAAAATACAATCGTCCCTATTCCCACACTCTTAATTTTACCAGCCTGACCATTTTGTCATGAATTTTTTTATCATGACTCTTTTTTTCTGCAATCTGATTTGTATGATGCAGATTTGAATTGACAATACTAATAGTGTAAAATGTTCAAAAGTAGTACCAGCTAGATGGTGATGAATAGAGTATGCACGTTGGGTAATTTTAATATAATTGGTAAACTTTTTTTCTTTTCTACTTTTCTTTTCAGGAACCGTTTCAGGCTAACATGGCCAGGATTAAAGATATGGTTAGGCTTTTGTTTTGTTCTTGTGTGTGTCGTGTCTCGTGGTGTTGCTTCTATTTCCTCTTTATGAGTTCAAATGGAAGTATTGTAAAGTCTGGTGCTTCGCTCCTGACAACCTTTACTTTACTGCCTTCTTCCTTTTCAGAGAAGAGAATCCGCGACTCTGTCCAAAAAGGCAAACAACACCTTCAACATTGTGGGCACCACCTACGCCATCAACGTAGCTAAAGACCAAGGTTTAACGACCATTTCCAAGAGCGCCACTGGACCGTCGGCCAAGCACCACCACTACCTGCATAAAATGGATGACCCCTACACGGAGGCCAAGAAGTCCTACAACCGAGTCAGCAAAGTGGACAAGATATCACGCATCATTTTCCCAGTTCTGTTCTTCATCTTCAACTTAGGCTACTGGGCCACATACGTCAACAGCAAACCCGCTATCATGAAGGCAAACAACCAAAACTGAATTTGACCGAATGCTAGGCCTGATCTGGTTTGGTTCAGGGGGTAGACAGGTTTGCAGGAGGCCAAGTCCATTACATCTTATTGTGTGTGTGTGTGTGTGTGTGTGTGTGAGTGAATGTGTGTGCGCACGTGTTTCGTGTGTCTGTTTTTTCTTAAGAGTTTGATATTTTGCACGTCTGTATAGGTGGAAGGCAAATTTGAACATACAATAGATTCACATATCGTAGTGGACCTTGGAGAGAGCACATTCTCACATCAGACTGTGTTTGTGTAGCTTTTCTTTTCTCCCCGCCACACTTTAGCTCTGGCCCTGGTCCCTTTTGTGAGTAACCAAGTGTTGCTTTGCCGTATCTCGATTGCTTGACGTTTCGTAGAGTAGTCAGATCGTGTTTTCACTATGTTTTGACATGTTTGCGCTTTGCTTGTAATAAGTTAGAGCAAGCATGCGTTTGAGGTTTCCATTGTAGTTCATTGCCAGTCATAAGGTTTTGACACACCCATCGAGCTAACGACATGCATGCACGCACGCACACAGATACACAGTGAGGCATCACATATCGCCAGCAGAGCCATTCGTTGGTCGCTTTACTGTGCTTTGTTAGCCGGGGGCAGCCTGTATAGTTCCATAGGAACGTCATTAATAATCGTCCGTGTCTGGCCTTCAGCTCACGTTGAATCTCAACGGACCCGATACAGTATCATCTGGAATTGCTTGGGCATCCCAGGGGTCTGCCTGTACATTTTCTAGTCCAGTGGCTCTTATTGTTTTAACTGGCTGACTGTGTTCAATGACAGAGAAGCTTGTGCCTTGGTGAATACACACATCATAAAGAAAAAGGCTTCGACACACTCACACTTGCATCGACAGCACACATATGCACCAAGGTCTGTGTGTATATTACATCCAAACACATACTGGTGTCCACAGGCTCCGTGCACTGCAGTGTGTGTACACTGTGCCCCACCCACCCACGGCCCATGGGCTTGGGCACCGAGTGTAAAATTGCCCATTAGTGTGGAAGGTTAACAGACCTCTGCCTGTGAGAAGATGAGGCTAAGAGATTAAAGGATCCAGCATAGTCCAGAACAATTATCATGTGCATTTATGTTGTGGCTCATGGTGTGGCCTCTCCATGAGCCGAGCAGTCATAACAAACTACCACCATTACCTCAGACTGAAGTCGAATTCTGAATTGAAGTTTATTATATGTTTTCCATGGAAATGCAAGTTACAGTAGATGTTTTATACGTTGAGTCATACCAGACACTCTCTCATCGGCAGGCACCCTGGTGCCTTGATTCCTTTGTTTTCTCTGCATCAGTCACTGTGGCTGTTTAGCTCCTTTATGATTTTTCTGCATTTTTGCTTTGTCATAATCAAGAGTCATGTTGCGCTTTTGCCCTTTTATACTTGATTGAGTAAAGTATATTGGTATTGATTTGATTGTCTACATATGCTGAACTTTTGTGTTTGTTTTGTGTTTTGTGGTAGACAACAAAGGCCAATATGTCAGTCACACAGTATTTCTAAACAAGGAGATATCATCACTGGAGACTTTTATGCTGTGAAATCGATAAAAAGAAAATAAAACTGCCTGATTTCTCCAACAATAAAATTATAAACTTAGTTTAATCACAGTGAATTGATTATTTTTCAACGAGTGATGGTCTCAAAGTTGAAAGTCAAATTTGTCTCCAGCTGTGGTAACTGTCTCCAACCTTTGTTTTCTGTTTGTTCAGTGACATCTGTATTTTTGTTATCTGTTGAATTTGGTACGTGTTTTTACAGATGTTATGATTTTGAAGAAATTTCTGTTGCTTTTTTTGCCGGATGCACTCTGGATATTTTGCATTATTCTTAATTATGGACTCTTTGACGACCGCTGTACATTAGACCCCAACGTGAAGTGGATCTCCTCAAACTGTATCTTCAGTGGTAAGCTTAGGAGAATGAGTAAATTGTGTTGTGGCCTCTCTAAAGATGTGTTAATAACACAAAACATGTACAATGTATCAGTCATAGGTTAATGCATGACAATCTGTACACGTGTATGTCTGCAACCTCCAATAATGGTGTTTGTCGCACTGAAATAGGGCTTAGTATCAATGTTTTTGTAGTTCATCCCAGTTACTCATCAATCTCCTCCTCATAGCCTCAGCAGCATCTGCATAAACACACTTACACTGCAATTATTTGTGCATATTGATGCGATGCTGATAATTTACAGCTGGTTCTGAAAGTGTTTTTACCCTCGTGTGGTACTCACAGATTTTAGAGTTAATTCAGAATATAAAATAAAACACACACGCTGAGCTGGTTCTACATCCATCTCAGTTACAAACGTTAGAAAAGGGAAAACTGGTTTGCATACGAGTACGGAGTTACATGACCACTCAAACTAAAATGTAGTTCCGGCCTTGGAAAACACATTCAGGTCAAATTTCAAAGTAACTGCAGGTTCATTTTTATCATAACAAAATGTGGGCTATTATTCTGTAATGTCGTTCCTATTTATTTATTCTATTACGATTAAATGTTGTGGTTGGTGGTAACAGTCTCACCAACTCCACTCTTGCAGTGATTTTAAATTATTTAACACTGCGGAGGACAGAATTTTTTAACCATAACATCCAAACAAAACAGTCTACATCCCATGTGCATGTGGACCATAAAGACCATATTGTTCATTTTCGTCATTCAGAGACTTGGAACACAAATGGAACAACATGAATATCTCCTGGAAAACCATTTTCATATTCAAACAACACAGTTTATAAACTCAAACAAGAGACAGACTGACATGATAAACCATGACACTTTTTTATAGTCACATCAAATTCATGATTAAAAATCAGGTATATGTGTGCGTGTTCAATAGCAACGCCTAATACTTCCACATATTTCTTAATAAATAGAGACATGCTGACACTTTTTGAATCTAAGATATTTCATGAACTGATAAACTGTTTCAGTGCGGTGCCCTGTCTCACATTCAGACTCGATTTTTAACATTTTGTCTGAAACAAACTGATTCATGGTACACATCTGCTGTGGGTTTCCAAGGCCTGCTGGCTGCTGCTAATTCAGGATCTGATGACACACAGCGCTAATGTTTATGTATGATTCCTCTGAGTAATGTGATCAAGGTACTCTAGGTAAGTAGTCCTACGCAGCAGCCGCTGAGTATTTCAACAGGATTTGTGAAAGAACCTGCCTCAAAGACAGTCACAAATCTGACCAATATGCCCACTCAACTTTAGTCAACCGGCCTGATCAGTATCTTGTACAATGATGGCAACCAAAGACACATTCACCAGGTAATTTCATCTGTGTTCAAACTGCTCACTAATGAAACAGCAAATTTCCTAAGTGGGATTTTATTTATTTCATTCACAGTAATCAATTAGTCAAATTAGCCACACCAAGATAGCAAATGTTCCCCGTGAAAGTTATAGGGACAAAGTATTTATAAAATAATTTGAAATGATTTCCCAGGAGACTCATTTAGATTTTGGTGTGCTCCATTTGTTATATGACACTTGAATGTTAATTACATATTTACTCATCATTCTGTATGTTGATATTTCGTTGAGTACAATATGCAGGATTACCTTTTTAATGCACATGTCTGTTGGTAGCAAAAAAAAAAAAAGGGGGGGAAAAACACTTCCAGAGCCACATAACCACAAGCTCTGCACTCTGCAGCTGAACTACAGCAGAATCTCTGTCATCCAAACTGCTCAGACCGATGAGTGAGTGGCCATAGCAAAGACATCATGCAATCGGGCAAAATAAGAGATGACTGAGTTTCTTTGAAAGAAGAAATGGTAATAAAACAGTGTCTTTGAACTGTATGCATGTACAACTTGCATATTAGGACAAGAGTTTGTGGTCATTTTGGATTGTTTTTTCATTCCTGAGGGGTTTTGATTAACAAAACTGCTGTATTGTTGCCATTTAGGTTTGGTTGTGATTGTGATTTTATTTCATGTGCTAAATCTTTTCCTCACAGGGCCAGAGTTAACTTCAGCAAAAACATGTCATCCTATAAGATACAGTATATTAAGAGTATATTACTATATGAATATATTTATGCTATTCAGTACAGCATTAAATATTATATGTTTTATACGACATAACCTCTACAGCATTGATGCAAATCTCTTGATGGGTAGAAAGCCGTAGAAAAATAGATAAACTAAACAAATTATTAAACTAAGTGGCAACAATTCTAATTGCTCAGAAAAGTGTTACTAAGTCGTGAATTTGTAGATATTGTGAAATCAATTCCAATAGTTTTTGTGAATATTGATATGTCACGTCATTTATTTTTACATCTAATAAGTACTGCTGTCTTACATTGAGCTCTGTAACACTACGTGTTATGGTATTTTAAAAGCGTACAGTAGAGATAATATTCATTGAGCTACTTACAAGATCAGTACCTTGTGTGCACTTTTCAAACCTAACTGTGAATTAGCAGCTGTCTGCAAACAGGAGTTGTCTCTCTACTGCAATTTCACTGCATGTCCCTACGCATTGAGATCTCAAAGACTTCCTACACAAAGACAGCTCCGGGAAATAAGTGGACTTTGTGTTTTTGTTGGGAGGTTGCTCTCTATATGCTCAGTGACTGGACTCTGTATGTTGCCCTCTCTCGTTCATGTCCTTACTGTATGAGATGTAGCAGTTGGAAATGGGGATTAAAAAGGACGTTGCATTTTATCTTGGATCCCTTCTTGGTCCCATTTGAGCCTCAAAAAGGTGCATATTTTCAACACAGTGGACTCGTCTGATATTCCTTTAGAGGCTCATTTGAACAGTATTTTTGTCTGATTCTTTGTGTCGTTGTTGGGGCTGTGCATGCGGCCATTTTGTTTGTAGTGTTTACACTGGCATTTATTAGGGAGAGAAATCGAGCAGTACAAGGTGAGGACATCCTACACACGGTGCACACACTCAAATCAAAGCGCAGCCACAGCCACTCACAATATCTGTGACTACACACAACACCTTACACACAAATGAGATAAATTAGCAAAGGCACAACATAAGATTTATGTTATACATTTTCTTAAGCTCAGTATTCATACTGTATATCTAATGTGGTGCCTCATTGCAGCTACTTAACAATGATTACTAACTACTGGTAATTAATTGTCTAAATCAGATTCTGAAATTGCCAAAACAATGTTATTCCCAAATCTTAGGGTCAGGATCTATGAAATTACTTTGCCTATGAAAGGTGCTGATGGAGGCACAGTAAAGAGAAACACTGTGCTTGCAGAGCCTCACATGTAAACATGTTTCAAGGCTGCACTGGTGAAATTTGACCAAGGTGCTGCAACAGCTCACCCATTTGACTTAGTAGGTAAGAACAGCAAATCCTTAAAGCCCCTCTCTATGAGAAAACTGCCAAAAATACCCAACAAGCTTTGTGTTTTGTATCATCAACATCATCACTGAGATGAGATGAGACTGAACTGAGATGGGATCGACAAAAAAGGGATCAAAGATTTATAACAAATACCTGTACAGAGTGGTGAACGAAGCAGGGGAGTTTCATGGGAGTATTTTGAATAAACAAGGCTGTGCTGCAGTCTACAGACTTTGAAGGTTACTGTTACTCTCTGGCTCCAGTCCAGCCCTGACTGCCCTGTAGGTGCCTTCAACTGCACAGGAAGGCTATTACATTTAAAGCAAAAACATTTCATTTTTCTCAACACGCCAGGGAAAATGAGCTTTCTAAAGCTCCCTGCGTGGACATATAAGGTTGTTTGCTTGCTCGTGCTTGCTATGATAAATGAAACAATCCATTGCGCATTTAGTGGCTTTTGTTCGCAACAGCTTCAGCACCACATAGTTCTTGTGTTTGTGAGCTGCACCAATGTTGTTACTTATCACACATTTGAGATTAAAGACTAAAGACATTCTTATTTACCTGGGGTTAAGGCTGTCTTCTACTAGGATAACAGCTCTGTTTGTATAAAAATGTAGGATAGAAAGAGAATAGTGACACAAACTGTCAATACAAATCATTGAATTATCACTTAGGTGGTAATTTACAGTAGAAATTCATAATATTTGCAATAGCAAATACATACACATTACAAGGAGTAAAGAATATTATGAGAGGTAGCGTCACAAAAATAAAAATGTGTTATCAAAATATGAATATATAGTCTCAAAACGCCTGAGATATAATCCCCAACAAATATGTTGTTTTCACATGAGCAGCAACCTGCCATCACAGGAAGCCTGCTTTCATTTAAATAAATGCCAAGGTAAGAGTTATGTAAGCAAAACAGAAGTATAAGGCAACTGCAACTGTCAAAGTATATCATTTGTACAAATTGTACAAACCGATGACCTCAGTGATTAGGGCAAGTCAAGGGACGCTCACACTAAACATGCAAACAGGGCTAATGTGCTTCTCTCTGTGACGCTCAGTCAGTATTGTGAAGAAAGGTATTCATAGTGTTAATACTAACCCTCTCGTTGATGTGAAAACAGAACGTACTAAAGAGGGAAGTTGATGTCTGATCTGCACTGACTCATGTGGGTGGTGCAGAGCAGATCGGACATAAAAGAAGCTTCCCCTTTGTTTTTAACATTTAACTGTGTCCACCTTTCTGTTACTGAGGTTTCTTTGCCGAGGCGACTGACAAACTGTCTCCATCTTTCTGTCCAGGAGCTGCTGTTCTTTACAGTGAATAAAGATAAAGTCCTTTCACGTGTCTGTTAGTGTGAGTGAGTGTTTGGTAAAATACACTGCTGAATTCAGTTAATGAAAAACATTACAGAGAATACTGAAGCTCCCAGTAACGGCCTGGTCCACCAAAATGTCACTCAGGGGGGTCTTCAATCTAAAACATGCAGTTATGCAAAGGCAATGACACCATTACACTGCAGCCAGCTGGGGGGCACTTGTTTTATAGTTCAAACCATTCAGAAACATTTCAGACAGACAACTCGCACAGAACAGATTTACATAAATGCAGAATATTTAAGGTTGATATTTTGCATGTAAGCCCATTGTCACTTCCTGCAAGCAAACACGCGCCGAGTTCAGCGCAGGAGAAACTGAGTGACGATAATGGACTCCACCACACCAGAAAACACATTAGACAACCCAACGCCAGATTATCTAGAGTCCACTCAGAGAGAGATGGCCCAGCTGCCATGTGGCCATTACCTACCAGAGAACCTCTGATAATTGAGATGGAAAAATCTAAACCCAACAAACCAGCTGACATGCAACAAGTAAACACACGTCAGCTGCTGCACGCGACAGATAATTATTACCTACTGCACATTAAACCTGCAAAAATTTAAGTCATAAAGCGAATAATCTCTACTCATATAATGTTATGCAGTGTTGTGAAGCAGCTGATGACCTTAAGTACACGGATATGAGTTTAAGTCACCAATAAGTGCAGTGAAGTGTAGCAGCAGCATAAACTGTAGGCCACTCAGCACTTAAGATGTAATTATGATATAAGAAAACTGTAAATGAAGCTGTCACATTAACCTGTTACCCTGAGCTATAATGCTGAGCTGAATATAAAGTCTATGGAGAAAAATGTGGATGTGACAGCCTAGCTTGTGTTTCAGAAAAGCCTTCATGAGGCCAATATTACAGGAGGATAATTATGTGTATGGTCTTTGCTCATGACAACAGAAAGCGTACATCTGGCTTTTAACCTTTCTAGTGAGCCAAAAGCAAAATCCAAAACAACAACAAGCTAGAAAAAAAAAAAAATAGCCACAAACAGCTCATAACTCTTGGTGACATCTGAGTCATGTCTGAGTCAAAAATGAGAAGCATGAAAGCATCGCCACGCACCTGTCAGCCAGCAACCAAAGCAAAAGGCTACAAAAACAGATTTCACAATAAAAGCAATTACAGCACACAGGTACATCATAGCAGTCTATTAGCAGAGCAAGAAAATGACCACAAGCATCTCTGTAGGAAGCCAAACAACCAGCAGCCATATTGTCAAGTGCATAAACAAGCTGTACAAAACTCTCCTGTTGTCTACTCACTAAATAAACTGAATAATGAGCTTGCCTGGTTTGTTGAAGTGAAGCTGTGACACTCTACGTCTTTAGCAGAAGATTTCTTGAAGTAGAGCCGCCCTGGTCCCAGACTGCAGACCGGACAAGAAGACCCCCCCTTCCAGCTTGAACTTTGTGTCTGAGGCCGACAGGTGAGAGCGCAGCCGACCGTCCTGAAGGTACCGTCGGTGCAGGTGAGTTAACCACTTAGCTGCTCAGTGTCTAAAGTGTTAACAGCAGAGTTGGGTTTTTTGTTTGTTTTTTTTTTTTATAATATTAGCGACTAGCCAAAACAGTGTGAGTGGGCCGATGTGAAAAGTTTAAATGGACCGCCATTTTTCAAAGGGTGCGTTTGATACTATGTTTCTGCAGGGTCAGCACCTCCAGGGCCGCGGCACCAAGGTGGTGCTGATTTCCAGGACCCTGGTTTCTCGCTACAGAGCCACCTACCGATGGCTAGAGGCAGGGTCCGCATGTCCTGGGCACATGTTTAAAACAAACGCACCATGCATAGCCTAAGTCTAAGTTGAGCAGGAAGCGTTCATCAAATAGACCTCTGACACATTTAACTTGTCACAGTAGTGAGAACACAGGTGTTACTAATAACGTTATTTAAGATGGCGCCTCTGTATCCAGGTGCTCACATTAAACTATACCAATGCACTCATCATTAATTTGATTATTTACACCTGTGCTGTTACTGTAAATGTCAATATATATTAAATGAGACAGGAAAACAGGGACTGACTAATCATTGGATTATAATTATTGACACATTACATCACTGTAATGTTGAAGCTGGTTATTTTAACTACTTTATATATTGGTATTTATTGTAAATATACTCCAGGTCAGTGAAGTGCTATTAGATCTTAAACTATAATAATACATAATAATTTATTCGCTGATTATATTTTGTATTATTAATGTGAATCTGCAAAGTAATTAGGCTATCAAATAAATTTAATGCAGCAGAGTTTTTCCTCTCTGAAATGCAGTAGAGTAGAAGTTAACAGAAAATTGCAATACACAAGTAAAGTACAAGTAACTCAAAACTGTGCTTGCATACAGTACTTGCAGGTAATGGAGTATTTTTAGGTTGTAGTATTGCTGCGTTTACTTATGCTAGATAAAGGATCTTAATTTCTCTACCACAAACTATCAGAGTCATGTAGACAAATGTTAATTTACATTCCTAACTACCAAAGTCAAAGTCTAATTGAACTAATTTGACCATCTCATTCAACATGTAACTGCACCCACCATCCTCAAATATTAGTCCAAGCCTTTAAAATGTGTTTTTTTGGTATGTTTGGTATTTTAATGTTTCTGGTATAATCTAAAATTGCCAAGAGTAATTTTATCAATCAGGTAAAACTGTGAAGAACCACAGTTACTGACACAGTTTCATCTTCAGGCGATCAAAATTTGACATAAAATACATCCAAACTAAGCCAATCAAGTAAAGTAACATTAATAAAACATCACTATACTGGAAGTCGTTACTATCACTAAACAAACAAGAAAAATTTCCATGACACAAAGTAGTCAGGCCATTCTGAGATGCTTTAGAAATGTGGAGGTGTGAATAACAGAGACTGCAGGTATTGCGTCAATTGACATTTAATCAGTCAGTCATCTTGCAACATCTCTCAGCTTCTAAAAGCCTTATCTTTATGCCCACTGATGTCTCTGACAACCAAAGGCAGTATTATTATCTTTAATGGTGCCCATGTAGTGATCAAGTGCACTGCCTTTCCATATTCAAGCCTTTGGAGCAGTTTCCTCTCAATGTCAACTCTAATTATTCACTATAACCTGCTTCTTTCTACTTCTCTGTTTCAACTGTTCAGGTGATTTCTTTTTTACTAATTGTATTACCATAGTACAAATATAACCCTGTTTGGACATAATACACTTTAGTCTCTTCTATAGTAAGTCCAGTGAAGTGCTTGCTCATGGTGGGAATTGTTGGGTCTCTGTCAATAATATACAGTCTAGACTTCTTCTATGTGAGAAGTGCCCTGAGATAACTTCTGTTATGATTTGGTGCTATATAAAAAAAGTGGCTTGACTTGACTTGACATTATTCATTCAGCCACTTGTCATTTGGACAAATGAAATAACCTTTTCCTTTCCCAAGAGCAGATTTATCCAGAGAGGAAAAATGTGTCTGTATCTGTAGAGTACAGTGTCACATGTTCTCAATGATATGGTCTGTATAAAACATGTACTATAGTAGCACTTTGTGTTACACATCAGAAATAACCTGTTATTTATTTAGTGATTATAAAGTGATTATTGGTACCAAAAGTAATTAACCATTACAATACAACCATAACAATAATAAAGTACTTATCCAAGACATACAGCTGACGGTTCTCCTGCATATTTACCTCCTAATAACCATAGTACAATGTTGCTATCCACAGGTCAGTACATTACAGAATAATAATAGTGTATATTACTTTCACCTCTTCCATGATTTATTATTATGTCCTTTTCCACTGACATCATATCCAAGTGCTGTCAACATGCACTTGTGTACACTATGTGGTGGGAAGCTGGACCATCTAGTATTTGTTTACAGTGTTTTCTTTTCCCTCCAGGGCTCCTCTACTTTGATGACACCTTGTAATATTAGCGCTCGCCTCGTTTACTGGACCTCAGCTCAGCTTGACAGTTTTTACCACAGGAGATACTACTTGCCCCCAGTGCTTACTGCTTTTCTGCGATTAGTTCAGGTACTGGAGCCCTCCAGGCAGATACTTTGCCTGAAGGGTTTGTTAAGAGCAGGCTTTTGTGGCTTTGTTGTTAATTAGGTTGCTTCTTTTGTGTACTAGTGAAAATAACACTTGAATTGTCTGCATCCATGCCTGCTCTCTGCTGCTCTAGATACAGACGTGTTCATTTGAAAAATACTTAAGTGAAATCAACTCACTGAACTTAATTAGATTTAATTAAATAGTCTATTATTAATAGGTAACTAGGCAACTATATTTAAAAGTAAATATTTTGGTAGTATAAAAACCGGTAATAAGAAATTAAACATCACTACTAATCATTAGTGTGCTGTGCCCTCTAGTGGCCAGAGAGATGTAGAATGCGTCATTAGTTTGATTCATTTAGCTTGATAGGTCCCGAATTTTAGAACTTGGGTAGATATAGTTAAGATTAAGATGCTTCATACAGCTTCTGGTCTTTATTTCTGCAGTGCTGTGTCAGTTACAGCAGCAATGTTTAGTAACCTTAAAGTTAATAAATCTAATCCTCATATAAAATTAGCAGAAAATAAACAAAAACAAAAAAAGTATTTTTCAGGCTGCCTTTGTGGAGGAACTGTATTTTGCAGAGGATGCGCTTTTGCTAATGTTGTAGTTTCCAACAGCTCCCACTAGATCTTACTAAAGAGTCAAATTTAACTGATTGCACCTTTAATGGCGCCAACATTTTGGCTCAGGGCTTTAAGGATTTAACCTCAGAGAGTCCAGCCTCATGATCAATGAATACAACTTCACTGAACACCTGCAGTTATTAGCAAGAGACAGTTATTAGCAATTAGCTGAGAGTGATTTATTTACTCTGTACAAACCAGTCTGAATATTAATTTGTCCTGAATCAATTCATTGGACATTCTGGTAGTTCAGAACTGCTACTGTACATCGATGATGTTCAGCATCTGAATCTGACCTGGGATTTTCCTTACATGTCATTACCGTGTCTCGTTTCACTGTGCACTGTATTACAATAAAGAAAATTACCAAAATCGTCTTTATAAAATGAAAAGGTTGTTCTAAATGTTTTTTGTTGAAGCCCCTCTCTAGTGTTTTTGGATGGTTTGTCATTTTATCTGCCGGGTAAGAGATTGCCTCATAATCTCTGATGATTTCTCAAGCATACAAGAGCAGACCGACTGGTCTAAACATTACAATGAGGCAATTCATCTGCCTTTCAGTTCTGACTGCACTCTGCTGCTGCTGCAGGGACAAGCAAAGGCCCCGTGGCTTCAGACTATGGATGACTAACAAATGGGTTTAGAAATAAATATGTTATGACCTGAAGAAAACTTTACTTTGAGAAAAGTTTACTTGCATACTTTCTTGCCCTCAGTGAGGAGGAGACACTGGCTATTTGGGCATCAATGGAACATCAAATTCTTGTTGTAATGTCACAAACCTGTGAAATTATTGAACATTTCTCTACAAATGTATTGGAGTTTGTATCACTGAGTTTAAACAGATCCAGTCGAAGCAGCATAGCTGAATATAAAACTGACTGAAAATCTGCCTTTACCCTGCCTTACTGTATCTCAAGGAGTAATTTCAAATTCTACCCATGATCTCAGCTTTGCTTCGCATAGATTAGCAAGTTAAAATTGACTATGTTGGCATGTTTCTCTAGCTGTTAGCACACTTGACAGTCGTGGTACATTAGATTAGCTGTGGCGTGGAAAGCTCAGATGCCCTGCAGTCAGTATGGGGTATCCTCATGGAGGAAGCGACTCAACAGCTGTACTTGTCCTTGGGAAGATAACCTAGCAAAGAGCAGTAGAGACAGAGAGACAGAGGAGACATTTTATAAAGGTGATGAGAGAAAATGAAATACAGCATATTGTAGGTAATAAGAAAATGGACTGGTCCTGAATTTGAATATTTCCAGCTACTTGTGTGGCTTATTGGAATGGCTGGAGGATTCGATTGCAATAAGATGAATTACATTAACATATAACTCAGAAACATAGCCTTCTTCTTTTCTCACACAAGAGATATATTGTTCTTTTCTGGTCACCGTTTGGACTGCTATTCAGCACTGTCTGATGTTTCTGTTATCCAGATTATAATGTGCTTCGGTGAGCTATGCACAAATTTCAGTTTTAATGGTGCCAACCTCTTCAGTTTGGGTTTTATTGTCTGTGCGCCTGAAGTCAGCCCACATCACATCTCCTGAGATGGTACCCTGACATACTTACCCATTCAAGTCCCTTCCTCAAAGCCCCCCTACGTCCCCCAGGAGATGCATGGATGAGCAAGCTTATTCTCCTCGTGGGGTGTTCCCCATGCATGACTGATGTTTAGATTAATATCCTTGACTGATTCCTGCTCTGCGGTGAGGAGAGGAGCAGGCCTATCAGAGCACAGCCACCCCCTCAGGAGTCCATTGATTTTCGCACCGTTCTGACAAACATAGACCTCCTAGACCCACAAAATATTTTATCTGTTGTCCATTTAGATGCTGTCTCCTTGGGGCTAGCTGTCCACCTCTGCTTTTATAAAGTAGTGCTTTTTGTCCTTCACCTGTGCTAGTAAACTGAGCATGCTGCCAGCTATTTATGTTAACCAGATCCTCTTAGGAATTAGTTATTTAAATATGTTTGATATTGATATTTGATATTGAAGAAAATACAAGCAGATACAAATGGGACTGCTCCAAATATTCGTTTGTCTATTTTGTTTTGTAATTTGGAGCCCAAATAAAGCTTCAACAAACCTAATCTTCCTGCTGTTCACACAGTAAAATGACTGAGTCAATATTAAATAAAGCATATGACTTAACAGGCCAGAATTAAAGAAAACCATTCAAAGCAATGAGAAGAGCCTTAAAGAAATAAATGTAAATAAAAATGTCAGCATGAACATTTATGTTGAACCATGATGCATTGATTATATAATGTGAGTTCCAAACGTGGTTCATTGGCTGCACAGTGTTGATTTGGCTCCAAACTCCCGTATTTGCAGTGTGTGAATGATACTATGACAATAAAGTAGTCTGCAGCCTTTCATATTAGTGCACATTAAACATCTAAAGAGCTAGAGCCATTTAAACAATTGGCCTAAGAAGGTTAGGATTTGCAATAAAGTGCTGTTTTTTCAAATATCCTCCAAAAAGCCTCATGTGGACTGAATGTTAAAATCCAAACAGTGAGGAAAAATGGTAATACCGCCCCCTGCTGACACTTACTACACTCACTCTTCCTTTTTTAAAGATGTTAAAAACTGTGCTGATGGGTGAGTCAAATTCAAAATGAAAATTCATTTCATGAGGATAGTGATGTGTGTGTTATGTGTTAGGTTTCATCCCAAGTCCAGGCATAATCTAACAGTGTACAGAACAACATTACAAACAGCCCTGACAAGTGTGGTACAGGATTTTACGCATCTCTCACTCTGTCTCTCTCTCTGTGTTTGTGTCAGACATAATCCATTTTATATTTGAACAAGGGGTTGATTCAGTTGTGACAACACTTTGCTCATAATTTTTGCAGTATGTAGAGCCAGACGGTCAGACCAGCTTTGAATCCTAATGCTGTGGGTTGACTCAGAGCTTAAAAACTGACATACAGTTCTTCACAAAGTTTTTTAAGGGGCAATTTATCTTTATTATGGATATAAAAATCAGTGAACAGTCAATGACCCAACCCAAATATTATTACAGCCTTGAAGGATCACAGGGACAATTAGAGCCTAAAATTGGCCTAGACAAAGACTCTGGGGATGTGAGGAAGATCCTGTGAATAGCATTGCATAACAAATCTAATAAAACACAAAAGCACTACAATAAAACAGATATTAACATAGGACTGTGCAGTAGGACAAGTGTAAGATTTGCATACTGTTGCACAATAAAACAAATCCCATCAAGTGTTTCTGACATATGGGGACAGTTACACTAGGAACAGAGAATAAATCATCAACATTCTGTATTCCTCACTGGGGGAAACTGAAGCTACTGTTGCAAATGACAGCTTTTTGGTGGAAAGAGATGCTGACCAGAAATATTGCAGTCATATTTCTCCATAGGCAGTTGTCCTCTGCTTTCAGTGTTTTCTTGAATCCATGTAAGCAAACTTAAAGTGGATTAAAAAGCTTGAAAAAAAAAAAATTCTCTATGACTGAAGCTATGCTGCTGTTTTTCCTCCACATCCAGCTGTTCTTTCTCAGTTCTCTCAATCTCCAACTAATTGGCCTCTTTCCACGAGACAGCATCTCGAGCCAGGAGACCGGCTCACTTGTTATCCCAGAGGATCACGTGCTGGGAGGCCAGTTGACCTTCGTTCTGCCCCTCTCCACATCCTGAAGCGAGGCCTGGACTTTATAGCCGACACTGGCTTGTAAACCGAGTCGGAGTATTTCCCCTTATGGGAGTTAGAGAACATACTGTGTTAGCCTTTTAAGATTGTTGAAAATGGGTTCAATTTTATTTTTCTGGGCAGCAAGCGGTGGGAAACAGTGTGCTGATGTGACAGTTCCCTTATCAAATGAATGGAGGCCTGATTCACCTCAGAAACTGAGCACCTAAGTCTTCCAGGTTGATTATTTTTCTATGGCTTTAATATCCTTCTCATAATAATAACATGAAATAAAATAATGTGACGAAGTGGTCACTTTTGATTGGTCAGATCAAGTCATAGCACTAAGATCCATGGTGCCACTTTGTACATCTACATCTTAAATAGAAACCAATGGTATATATATGGTAATATATTATGGTATATATGGTAATATGAATCATATGAATCTTGAAAAAATAAGACTCCAATAATTAGTCATAGACTGTACTGGACTGAAAAACCATCATCGTGTCCATATTGTATATAAATGCCATAGGAATATTGTATAGATGCCATAAGAATAAAATAATTAACAGGTTTGTACTGAAGTCTACTGGACTGTTTGGCACTGTACTGTTTTTCACACCATCCCACCAGTACAACCAAACCAGCATGTCATGCATTTCCCTTACTGTGCATAGTTAAATAGTCTTGGCCACAATTATAACATTTCACCACAGAGTCATTTGCACTCAGAGTGCTGAGAGTCCTGCTTTAAAACAGGCCCTGCACTACACTGAGTACTACACACAGCCCTACACTAATGGAAATATGTCAGCGTGCAGTTATCTCAAAAACCGAGCATTGGCCAACCAAAGCGGGCACTGTGGGAGAAACATTAGATGCATCCCAATGCTTTTTAACTTCTCCTCTTTTCTCTTCCCTTACGAGTACATGTCAGTCCATTCCCTGCACACATCCCCCCCTTTCACATTTGTGAAAAATATGTGCCATACTGAAGTGCATCCCAAACCAGTGTTGTGGAGAGTGCATGCGTCACCACCACCTTCTATGCTGGAAACACATGCCAATTGACCATGGAGGAAACTGGCTTACAAATGGGTTCTCTGTGGACTTTGATAGTGGCAAGGATGTATTTTATAATTCACTCAATCAGACTTTGTTCCCTTTTCTTCCCACGAAATGAAGTCACTTCAAAGGAAATATTTGGGTCCAAATCATACAAGGTCCCTATTGCTGCGACAAGGACAGGTAAGAAGCCTTATCAAGTGGAGGAGCAATGTGATGATCAATAATGATAAGCCATGGCTGTTTTCTTCCAACAGTAATGAAGGCGTCCCACAGTTACCAGTACTTTTGTTGGCTACTCATTAACTGTAAAAGAATTACAGCATATCATGTATGACTAAAAAAATTACAGTTCCCGAAAGCAATCTCCCCAGTTACCCATTACTTTCATATTGAATCTTGAATTTAACCTTTTTATTACAATAAAATGGCCAAACTTTATATTGATGGTGGCACTAATGGTTTTCTCATTTCAAACTATCAACTTGCATAGAAGATTTACAGCTAATGTTTTATGGTTATACTTACCAGTCATGCCATCGCCATGATTAAAGGGAAGAGAATTTGAAAAAAGAATCTGAGGTCTCTTTTAAAAGTCTGAACTCCATGAATTCCTAAAACAGCTAACAGATGTCACTGTGCCTTTAGGCAGATATGGGGAGAATAGAGAGAACACACACTGCTGTCAGTCAGAGATGGATGTATATGTTTCAAAAACACCATGAATAAAGCACTTCATGTACATTTGGTTGTCGTTGCCACCTTAATGCATTGGGGGCAATATCAGGCAATAAATATTGCAATGAAATAAGTGTAACTGGCTTAAATCAGTGATTCATGAACTTTATAAATCAAGGGTAGCTAAATAGGATAAAAAAAAAAAAAATTGTACAGAACTCCTCTCCTAAGTCTCGATATCACATCTGTGAATCACTTTTATCTATTCCACTGAACAGAATGACTGTCTTTACTATAGATGTTTCTCTGTGGATAAGGAAACTTATAACTAAATCATTGTTATTATACAGTTTGTCATTACTCCAACGTGGGGTGAAAGTTAAGTAATACTCCTTTGGCTGAGGAGCCCCTACTCCAATGAAGCAATAGAGGTTTAGAATAGAAACATTACTATGTCTGCATTCACTGGTAATTACCAATTAAACGCAACAGGAGCACTAGATCGGATTTTTCCTGAACGCAACACCCCTCAGCATCACACGTGTTTAAAGTCCTCCTTGGTGTTGGACAGGCTCTATGCCCGCAGATTTGCCTCTCAGGCACTGTAGACCCTGTGGTAGGGCAAAATGACCCATGAAGTATAAATGAATGAGTTCACAACCACTAACTTTGCATTTGTCGATAAAAGCAAGAAATGTAATCTGTGAATATCACTAGTGTTGTTATAGTCACATTAGCGAACTGAGATTTATTGCTTAACCGTGACAATATCTTTAATCTTAATGTGTGCACATGATTGCAACAGCGAGTGTTTAGCTAGGCTAATCAGCGAGCATGTAAACTTGCCTCCTCCACTTGCATCCTGTAGTTACTGGTACAGTTTCTTGACACAGATGATAATAATTCTCACCATCAACGGAGGCCACTGAATGTAGCACCACAGTGTGTACAAGTTGTGCTCTGCCTGGGAGGCTAAACTCGGGGCAAACGCAGACGCAGTGCACCGCCTCTCCTCAGCAAGGTGGGCTTGGTAGCTAAGCTAGCTACCTATCCGGCGTCGGCGCCGCTGCTAACCCGCTAACTCAACCTCCAGCAAACTGCGCTGTAGCAGGACAGGAGCCCGTAGCTAGCGCCCCCGCCAGTCTGAGCGTTCATGTTAGCTAGCCTAGTTGCTAATTGTGTGGGGGACGCGATAGAAGACAGAGGCTCGCCACTTCTACCGCCGGCAGCAGCCTCGACCACAGCTCTCTCCTGCTGCTAGCTGAAGTTCCTCACCCGCCCGTGGATGAGGTAGTTTAAGCTAGCTGCAGCACGCCGGGGCGGTGGATACATGACTACCTCTGAACCACGGAACGAGCGACGAAAGGGAAATCTTGCAGTTCATGTTTCGCCAAGAAGTCAGTGTGACGTCTTTTATTCCATCTTGTTCGTATCTTTTCCAACACGAGAAGAGGAATATGTCCAGATATAACATATACAGCCTTTTAGACTGGATCTACGGCGGGGTGGACCCGAAGTTTGAGGGCAATGGGGGCCCCGAGTGTGCCGCTTTCATCGCGCCCCAGCAGCGCGTCAGTGAAAGTCTGGTCATCGTCCTCATCTCTCTAGTGGAGATTGGCGTGGCACTGAAGAAAATAAACCTGTCCAAAGACCTCAAAGTGGTGGGAAGAGACTGCATAAGGGCAAAGGAGGATAGCCTGGGCAAGAACCTGTTGCTGGTTGCCCTCTGCATGACTTTCGGGGTGGAGGTGGGGTTCAAATTCGCGACCAAGACTGTGATATATCTGCTGAATCCGTGCCATGTCATGACCATGGTTCAGGTGAGGATGACCCGGCGGTGCCGAGGCCTGTTTGTGTCTGTTTAGACTGCGTGTATTTCTGTGCACACCCAGAGTAGGCTGCTAACATGAAAGCAACACCAAAATCATGTGTTTGAAGACATACTAGTATTTACCTTCATTTTTTTGAAGGTAAATACAGAGTGGCAGGGCTGACTGCTGGTGTGTAATTTGTTCTGTAGTATGTTACCTGGCTTTGAAGAAACAGTTTGAATCACCTCACATTGGCCTGACCTCACCCTTTTCCCAGTGTGGTGAAACTCCAGGGCTGGTATTTTACAGTCAGTGTCACCTCAGTACTCTTCTTCCCTGAGATACATACCAACAGGCCTTTCATATGAACCTCACATAAGTTCAAACTAGTGTAAAAACTTAGAGAGTAAAATACTGATCTTATTTTTTGGCTATCTGATGTGTGTACAAGTAGGCATAGTGTTGCCAAGTATTATTTAGTGAGCTATCATAACAAAAAGAATAAGGAAAAGATGAACACATTTCACGTATATAGCACTTAAAATAAGGGCACTGACAGAATAGAAAATGAATAATCATAATCACAGTGAAAACATTTGTTTTGTAACCTCATCTGTGTTGAGGAGGTGGGTCCAGACTGAAAGTGCTGCAATGAAATAAGACCTGGTTTCTTGTGTGCAGCACTTGAGCTAAGCAACAAGAGCTGGGTGTCATCTGATTTGAACCCATATGATTGTTTAAGACTGGAAGAGGCAATTTTATGAAGGGCTGTAAAGCTACAGAGCAGCAGTCAAGTCTGAGCTGAATTTATAACTGCACAGACGGCTAGTTGAGAGGTGATTGATACAGCATAGAGACTGAAGAGGGTGATGCCTTTGTTGTGTTGTATTTTGTTAAATTTGAGTCAGGGGCTATGCTCCCAAACAGCACAAAGGTCCTCATGGGGCCACAAGCACTGCTGCCATAGGAATGTACAGTACCTGCATGTTTGTCTCTTACACCTCCTGTTTGTCTGACCTTCATGGTGCATGATTACACAGCACAGGTCATGGCAACAGGACACTGCCAACTGCCTTTTAATGTGCTGGATCATAGACATGAAATATGGAGAGCACGTAATATATTGATGTATTCTTGTTATTTTACATTACGTGGAGGTAGTGTGATAGCCACTGGACATTGATGAATTACTGGCTGTGATGAAGAATTGACTGATGGCAGCAAAATGTCATTAATGTGTCATGACCAAGGTTAAGATAATCCACTGCAGGCATTCCTCATGCACGTTGACGCTTGAATGTGATCAGAGGAGGTCATTAAAGAAATTAAAATAGTATGATTTGTGGTGCAGTTTTTCTTTCACTTTTGAAGGTGGTTAACAGGAAGGTGTTGCTTCTATCAACAGGGTGGGTCTGCAGGGATTGCCTCCAGGAATTAATTTCTTGTGCAGAATAAGGCCAGGGGTTTGCTGGATTGCCTGTGGGGCTTTCATTCTTGCTTTATTGAAAATGATATTTGTCGGCTCGGTGGTGAACCTTAAGGATTCCTCCATGAGAGAGCTGGAATGAGATTTGATATGTGTTGACTAGGTGACAGTTTAGGAGTGGTTTATTGTTGTGAGGGTGTTTCTTTGATGGATTGTTTAAGTCAGCTTGTATTGACTCATTTTATGATCTGACTCCACTCAACAGGTCCTCCTCATAATTGGTGAATATACAGCATATGGGTGTGGTGCTAATCTCAGATTAAAACATGGAGAAAGGATTGCAGAGATTCCTAAGTGGCCATGTTTCCTGTCTCCTTGTGGCTGGCTACCCAGCAGTTGTGCATAAAAGTGGTGTATCCAGAATTATTACTATTATTTAATAGGCTAAAAAAAAATTCAACTGTAATTTCCCATGGTGCTTTGGGAGATATGCCAAGTCAAGAGTTGCTGTAGTTGAAATTACTACAGTGCTTAAGCAATCTGCACAGGCATCTCCTTCACTTTGTTAGTAAGAAGAATATAACCACTCGACTGTGTTGCTGTGCTTCAGCAGGTTATTTGCCTTTCAGTATCTTTATAGAGCAGCTTGTTTGCTAAAGTGCTTCATTAGCAATGACTGCTGTTAAATTCTATATATTCTATATTAGATTGAACATCAGTGTTGGTATTATCACTAAATGCTTACAGACTACTGATGCTTACTCCATAGATTGTGATATATACTACACTCAAACACCAGCATCGTACTGGGAAACTTTCTTGTTTGCTACAATAAACATTGAATGAGAACGAATTTCACACCTTTTAAGATAAAATGCTGTGCTAGCCCGATCTAGGCGTGATTTGAATATTTGACGGTTAAACATAATATTTTGTCATGCACAGAGTGACAGTGTCAGTCGCAGAGTTACCACACATATCAAAACAAACATCGCTCAGTCCAAGGGGAGAGAGCCCCAACTGGGGATGCGGAGATCGGTGTCTGATGACTGATGAGCTGATGTTTCACAGCTGACATCACAGATGTCTGTTATATCTTCCTCCGCATGGAACAAGAGCAATTACACTGGCAAGATGACTGATCACCATCTGATCAATTTACTTCCCTGCATTTTAATTTGAGTTCCATGGGTGTGGATGAGGCTCCATAAACAGACAAAGAAAATAGCAGATGTCATGCAGTATGGCTGTGATGGACAATACAGTATATACTTGCCACATCAATTTTCTTCATTGTCCTTTATTTTAGTTTCTTATTAATTTTATGATTGGTGATATTGGACAGTGCTGACATATTTTGAAGTTGCTTTGCAGTTGATTAGATTTCTGATGTGACCCAATAAGATTACACTGAGAGTCAGAGCTGTTTGTTTAAAAGCTAGACTGGAAACTCCTCTTGTATATTGAGAGCCAAAAGCTGTTGTAACAGCTGTAACATGAAAGTGTCAGGACAGTGCTGGGAGCTTCCTTCTAAAGCGTGATGGTGAGTAGGCTCTTGTCAGACACACAACCCCCTCATCAAGTGAACTTTCCACCCTTGTAGATCTCACCAGGGGTCCAGTGTGACTGGAGATACTGATCATCTAAACAATTATAGATAGTTACCCTCTTTTTGGTGGGTGGGTGAGGATATATACTGCTACAGGCTCCAGAAAACACAAACTCCTTCATCTTCAAATCAGGCCTCAAGAATTTATGCGGCAGCTTTGAATGGGTTTAAAATACTGTAACACTTCAGCAATGAACTTTAACACTTTGACTTAATGCTTTGTCGTTGCTATATAGGATGAGAGCTTGTCTTCAAATGTGAAGTACCTCACTGTGAACAAGCTGCATCAACAAACCTTCAGTGTAACAGTCCACAGTATCAGTGTCATCATGAAGTATAACTACATTTATCAGCTGTAGCACTAACACCCACCAAAAGAGATTGTTGACTCAGTCATTCAGATTACACACTACTTTATGACCCCACTTGTAAAAAGGAAGAATGGCTTATCAGTAATGGGGTTTGTCAAGTTATTAAGAGGCCATTGATCTTTCTTTTTCAACAGGTTTCCTTCTCATCCTGAAAAATCATTATGCAGTTACAGCTGTGCTTTTACTTTGAAATTGCTGTGCAACAATGAGGAAAAATGTTTTTTGGGTTTTGTTTTTTTTTTTTGAGCAGATGCTAATGCTGCATCAGAAAACTGGAAAGATGTCAGCATTATGTTCATCCTGCTGTACCTTCCAATACATTTATATTTTTGTAGTAAAATTAATAGAGAGAAACTACTATTAGAGTTCAGTGTGTCTTTTATGCTGCATCAACAAGGTCGATTTGACTTTAATAACTGTGATTGTCCATGTGGTGATAGTCTGGGCCGGCTTGTTAAAAGACACTTGCTAACTGAAAACTAGGCACTATGCATAGTGAAATTTACAGTTGCCAGTTCTGTTCCCAACTGAACAATGTTGCTTATTTGCTTGTCCATTAAACAAATAAGGATGCAGGGACATATAAACAGAGGTGTGTGTTTGGATTTGGCAACTAGTAAAAACAGTATAAGGCTGTTTGTTCTGATGGCTGCGGCATAGATCGAGTGCTCAGTAGTACAGGAACCTTAATTTGGAATCACTGTTGTTCCCCGTCTGTATGTAGGAGTACATGAGATGTACTGTGCAAAGCACTGAAAGTTACAGGAAAGAGAAAATAAAAGCTAAAGTTCACTTATGTTCTCACAGAAGTCGAGGTGTCAGGACAGTATAGGCATTTCAGTTAGGAGCATTTAAAATCAATGACAAATGCAAAAACAACAAAACCATGTGTTTTAGTTACTATGGCGAAACAATATGAGGTTTCAGGTAACAGAGGGATCCCACAGTCTAATCATAAAACTGTGTTGGATCTCAAGCTTCACCAAGTTCAACCCAACAAGAAACCAAATGAAAAGTTTTTACTGATCACACTGACAGCGCATCAATACATCTGAGGAACAGACCCGGCTCATTCCTCACACACATCATATTGATTGATAACTCGAACAAGAACAAAACAGGCTCTTTGATTAGTTATAAACTGAGTTGTTGCTGACTTTCACAAAACACAAAATGATATACCAGCCTGGTTTCTTTTGTATCCACTTAAATTCACGTTGCATACATCCTGTCACCGGGAATAAACTCAAAGGAAAAAATCGTCATGTTTCACCTGTAATAATCCTTATGTACATGAAGATGATAAAAGTCGAGTAAAGAAGCATCACAGAAGCAACTAACATTACCGAACAGCATTTTTAAGAGAGCAGCTGGTACGACCACCAACAGTTAACACCCATTTAGCTACCAATGAGTGCCTTAGAGTTTCTTGCGTCTTTTGAACACAGTTTTTGGTGCTGAATAAATTAAGGTCAAATTCTTTAAAAAAATAAAACTTTGCAGACTCAGCAGATTTATTTGGCAGATTTAGTACAAGGAGATGGCAGGAAATGCTAACCCACAAAATACCAATACTGTAAGGCGAAAGTTTGCTTGGTGTGAGTAATGCAAACATTTGGAGGACTGGTCAGCTTCACACATTTCTGATCATTGAACTATCTTCAGAAATAGACTAATCTGTTTCGCTGACACTCGTGTTAAGTACTACTCTGCATATTTTGTATGGTAGGAGTTTGTACTGACACAGTGAATCAGATAAACCTGTTATCTATTTAATAAAATCCCAGTGCCGCCTCCTCCAGTAAACCCATTTTACTGAACACATTATACTAGAATAGTCTCGAAATAACTGAACAGATTTATTGGAGATGAGCGTGTCAACATTGACACGTGGATTATTTGATTAGTGTTTAATTGTGGACCAACAAACACCACCAGTCAGACAGAAACAACTTGCTCAGTAGTTTGCGTGAAATCCATCTCCAAGTCTATTCCTTTGTGAACATTGAAAATGCAGTAGGGATGATGTGAGTCCGGGGCTATGTTGTTGTCATGAACAGGGAAGTATGTTCTCACTTCACCGACACCTGTGTTCACACGCAACTGTTTTCCATTAGCAAATTTGCTTCGGGTGAGACATGATGCCTAAGTTCCCTCTTTAACAACATATCAGGTCTTTTTCATATTGAAAATACCTGCAAAATATGAACCATCAACGTTTGTTGTGGGTTTGTTCATGCTGTAAGAGTCCATATATACACACAACATATATAAATGAAACAAAAGTTGGGGGCATTTTGAAATAAACATTTCTATAATGAAATATATAATTATATTAAATAATCATAAAATTTATATATTATCCAAAAGTATATCAATTTTAATTTATATACTGTAGTCACATGATTATTTCATAATTGATTATTTGAATGGATTATACATTTAATTAATCCTTTATTGTGCTAAAAGCTTTTGTTTGGGACCAGTGGTCTTTGCAAAAAGTATTTCTGAAATAAGCTTTGGTTGTGTTGCAGTGCAGGTTAATAGGAGCTGATGGGTATCTCAAAGGTTCCTGTCCAGTGGGTAGTTGTACAGCAGATCTCGAGTAAATTGCTTTCTTGTAATTCTGTTTCCAGCCTTCCAGGCAAAGCAACTCGTTCTTGTGTCAGATGGTGTTTTGAACCGATCCATGTCTGCAGCATCCTCCAGGCCCCAGTAACGGCCACTGATCATAGATGAGATGTACAAGCCACATTGATTGTAACCTATATTCAAGAACAAAGCCACCTTATTGATTGAATTATTTTTTACACCAGGAATGAAGGTATTAAAAACAAAGTTTAAACAGGCTTCTCCTTCAATATCAAATGGTTTTAAACAAAATATCAGCAGCCTGCTCTTTGAGCTGTGAATATATAGGTTTTTATTTTGGTAAATCATTTGTGATTCTGTTGTGAATTTTAACTGAACTCAAGAGTCTGAGGTTTTAATTTTTAACACAATCATTAACATGAAGTACTAAAGCACATTATACACATGTCCACACTGTTTTCTGTTTCTTCTCTGTAGTGTGGGCAATAGATTGTTTCGGTCATCAGGCAGTAAAATACTCTGGCACCAAACACCTGGCAGCCATTTTAATGCTTTCAATTTCTTCTCTAATTTTGTGACTATCCTGCTGAGTCTTGTCTTAACTCTGCATTTTGTTTTTCTTGTTTTGAAGCATGAACTGCTTCACAGTTGCCAGTGAGATGCTCTGTTCAAGGCTCCTGTGGTTATTATATTAATAAAAAACTTGTTAAAGTAATTTGTTCATTTTCTTTACTTACATCACTGAGCGCTGGAGGCTCTTGAAGCAGTCAAGCTGTACTGTAATGTGTTTAATGTGATAATGGGATTTCTCATGTCTCTCTGTGCTTTCCTCAACAGATCTTCCTGCTGGCCTGCCCGCCGTGTAAAACAGCAATGGTTGTGTTTAGGTGAGTATATTTACCCCTGGCTCGTGTCTGGCTTTGGTCTTTGTTATATTCAGTGAAACAGAACAATGTATTTTGGCAGTGTACATTTGTAGTTGTGCTAAAGTGCTAATTATAAAAGGGCTGTGCAATCACAGTCTCTAGCATCACTGAGTCATCCACCCTCCATTTCAACATGCCTAAGGAGGTACCTGTCACAAATTTCAATCTTGAATGCAATATAAAATGATTGGGCAGACCCAAATCAAACATGAATTATATTTCCATATAAAAACAATTGCCTCATTGATTGTAATTAGTTGTACACTTCCAGACAGTCAATTGGGTTTTCACAGCTTTATTGTAATGAATTTGCTGGAGTTTATAGTCTTCTCTCCTCAACTACTGCCCTGGTCTGGGCAGTTAATTATTCAGGAGAAATGATTGTGTTTTTGCCAGAGGGAACACAATGTGGGATTTACACAGAAATAAATACTAGTAGGGTCACTTTCTGTTGCCATAGCCACATCAGAGTCTGTAGCTGCAGCTGTGTCTTACCTGAAGCAGCCACTAAAAATAAAATGTGTGAGTCTGGGAAGCTTTATGAAACACTCTCATGTGGGAAAACAAAATACTTAAGTAAGCCATGTCAGAAAAATAATATTTATCCATCAGGTCAAGATGTTGTTTCGCATAGTGGACTGGTTTATATGATTTCCCATGAGAAAAGATTGCTTTTTTTAAATCAAGTGGAACTGTTGAGTATTTGTACCATAAATAAGCAATTGTAACAAAAAAAACTTCAATTAAATAAGAAATGCATAAAGTTGTAATCCCTAAAAATTAAGTCCTGTCTGATTTCATGAGATCTGTGGTTACCGTGGTAACAGTAAGACTGGTTTAATACTACAGCAATCCACGAGCAACAGAAGAGCAACTGGTGTATCTGTGAATTCAGGCAAACTCATGTCTTAATAAATTAGTCAACAATTGGCCTTATTCCATCCTGACATGACCAAAACATGTTCTTCCAGACAACAGTGGGACACACAGCTCTTCATTACCGCATGTTAAAACTGATTCACGGAAAAATTTCCTTTGAGTGCTTCAAAATGAGGGCCCCACCCCCACCACATGTTTCTAACAAATAACAGATTGTAAACAATGTTTTTACTCTGTATAATTCACCCATTAATAGTTTTAAAATGGGGTTTGATTTCATGAGAACGAGAAAAGGATTATAATTTCAAGAGCCATTTTTTCAACCAAATGGGAAGGCATTGAATACCATGATTTTAACCAGGATACATTTACATTAACAGGAGGAAAAGTCTGAATGTGACTGACTGCAACAATTTTCAGAGAAGATTAAAAAAATTTCTCATTTTGCCATTGGAGTTCATAATCTCTGTCTCCTCTTCATGCATAAATGCAACTCTAACTTTTATATCAGTATGACCGCACGGTGGAAATCAGCAGCTTGTGTAGCGCAAATGCACAATACCACAGAGCATTTGTGTTTGAGAATGGGAAACCTCCTCGGTCCATAGACACAAAGTAGACTCATGTTTGCTTGGTTTCAGCTCCTTGTTTTGTATTGTGAGAGAGGCAAATGAACATCAGTGTCTTATGACAGCAGAATAACACTGGAAACTGCATATTGTTTCTCCCACAGCACAACGATATGAGCGACTCATGTCTTGGGTTAAGTATTGATTGTGATAGAGTAGAACTTGCACATACCATAGAGTATTTTTAAAGGGGCTGTATGTACATTTTTTCTATTCCTACATGGCCAACGTTAGTATTAACAGATGTTTTCTTCCTTAAACTCTTTTTTTTTGCTTGTTTCTTTCACTTATATTCTTCTACTGAAGTTAGCATGCTAACCAGCTAGCCCTGGCCCGTCCTGTCTCATAACAGTGGATCACTGTAGCGTCCAGTCGGCCTAAAGTCCAAAATGAGAGGATGAAGAAGTATCACTGATCAGACGTCGTAATCTAAACCCTGGTTTTGTACGATGCAACGATAGCTGAAGCTCTTGGCGGCGTTCACCACCGTCAACCCCACCATAACCACGACCTGCTCCCAGCGAGGACCCATGTTCAGCGGCAGAGAAAACTTACATACCGCACTTTTAAGAACTTTCTTCTTTAACACATTTTGAAACATAGTCAGTTCAAAGGTTTAAGATGGTCGGGCACAGATTGCTAATGATGAATACATGTAGTGAATTTGAATTTGAAGCAGATTGTTTTTCCAAAAAGGTTCGGAGGCCCCCAGAGTGACAGCCTGATGTATTTGAACCGACATTCCTACAACACTGCTGATTTCCCAGTGACCTTAGCTGTCACAACAGTTATTTTGGCTCATCTGATAAAAAGAGCAGTCAGAGGAGATAGATGTAGGTCCACACTCTGACTCATAAACTCCAGGGTTTTTATATACGGTGGCTCCCAGAATAATTTTTGTGCAACAGAAACATTTATCCTCTTGTTGGATGTGCAAGTTAACTGAACAAGCATCACACTCCCCCTGTCTGCAGGAGCTGAGAGGGTGTGTGTGTGTGCTGAATGGTGAGTAGAGGATGGAAGCAGCTGCAGAATGTGTGCTAACCAGAGGCTTGGTTATGATGGAATAGCTAGAAATAGTGATTTGTCACAATCATGACAACAACTTTGTGTGATTTCTTGATGGCTCGTAGAAATGTCAAGTCTCTACAACACAACACGTACATGAGTCAAAGCCTGAGCCATCAGCAACCTGACTTCTCACAATCAACACTCCCAACAGGAAGTGACACCGCCAAAGAATGAGAGACAGCTTCCGCTAACAGCATCAGGGACGACTCTTGATTGATTTTTTTCTGCAACATAAAACACGATCTGCACTGTCCTTCACCTGTTTCCCTGAGCTTATATCAGATCTGATCTAATGTAATCCATCAGTAACGCAATGACGTGTGGAATGTGTAGATAATTGTTCTTAGTTTCCTTGTAGTCTGATGCAGATGTGGTGGAGGGCGTGAGATTCTTTAGAAGTGATCTAATGTTATTATTATTATTGGCTTATGTTTTTGCCTGTGTGTTTTCAGGCTGCAGGTCCACATGTTGAATGGTGCGTTACTGGCTTTAATGTTCCCTGTAGTCAACACCAGACTGGTAAGTAATCAATACTGCCCTCCAGTAAAGCCTTGAACTCATCCACAGCTGGCCGTCTGCAGGCCTTTGTTCTGTCTCTGAAGTTAACAAAGATTCTTGTTCATTATCCACATATTTCACTTTTCAGGACAGCTCAGCAAGGGAGCAAGTGTCATCCCTTATCTTTGACATGTTTAAAAAGACTGCTGTGACATTTTATCTCCTTCTTGTCGAGAATGTGGCGTTAATATGAATGTTATGATTGAATAAACGTAGTGTCTTTACTAGAGCATGAATCTGAAGAACAAATTCTAACATGCAGACGACAAAATGTCAGACCCAAGTGGCAGAAAGTACGAGTTTGATTGATGATGGAAATTTTTTGTTTTAAGTGAAGGAAATCTGAGGAAATCAGTTCAGACCTGGCTGCACTGTCTGCTTGAATGGCTTTCACTAACAGCTGCAGACGCAGACCAGATGCGGTAGATAACGGCCAAACTTCAAATTCAGTTTGCTTAAATGAAATCAAGTTTGGACAGTTTCATCTTTTAAAAAAATTCTTCCACTTCTGACATGATCCCTGTGAAAATCGAATGTTCTTACCACAGAACTGAGTAAAGCAGAGGTTTCCTGCCATGACTCTATTTCATTACCGTTTCAAGAACTTGTTTTCTCAGACAAAAGAAGTTTGCCTTGTGGTGGGGCCATTTTTTTAACATCAGTGAACATTATTTCATTGGTCAGCCTCTGCTTCAAATGAGCTTTCACAGCAGATAGAGCATACAGAAGTGTGGGGACTGAATGCTAACCAGATTTAATAATAAATGGACTCAACTTAATTTACATCAAATTCTCATAAATCTTCTTGTAAAGGCATTAAATTATCCATTATGTGTATTAAAATGTAATAAGTAAGAGTACACATTTACAGAGAACAATTCAATCATTTGTATTAATTAAAAACTCTGATCTCTGACCTGACTGTGCACAAAAATGCTAAATAATGTATTTTTTTAATTACACCATTAATATTAACCATCTGCAGTAGGGCAGCGTGTGTGTGTGTTTCTTTTTTCATTAATAAGATCGTGCAGTTGTGAAAGAAGTCCATTGTTTACTTCTTTTCAATTTGCATCTATATTTTTCATGAGCCTTTCATTCTCTTCTCAAATGTCAAAGAGATCGAGAGCTCTGCTGATCTCATGTCACCTCAGGCTCTCTGTTAGCAGGCGGTCACACCCACGCGTGACTTCTTTTCACTAGCACTTCAATAATGGCTGGTAATGAGTCAAAATAACTCCACCACTTGTGAATGCTGGTCTGAGGTCAGTGCAGGAGATCGTCACGCAGACAGAGTGCAGGAAGCCTGTCTGTCTGCAAGTTGAGGGCTGCATACAGATATAATCACCATGTCCAGATACGTCTACTGTGTCTCATTGTAAAAACAATAAAACATCCAAACAATACAACAATGGTCCAAGCAAATGAAATTTCTACTTCGAGAGCCTGCATAAGATGAGGAGTGGCTGAGCAGCTCTGCCTGTAATCCATCTGTAATGTCCACAGAACTGAAATAGTCTGTTCTCTCCACAGCTGCCCTTTGAAAAGGAGATCTACTACATCCAGCACTCCATGCTGTATCTGGTGCCTCTCTACCTTTTCAGGAAAGGAGGTAGGTCTTGATCTCATTTTGTTTATTACACCTGTCTTCTGCATGCATCATTATCCTGCATGCTGGATACTTCTGTTATGAAGTAAGTAAAAGCAGACTGCTGGAAAGTGCAGCAACATGAAGGCATATCTGCATAAACTGAACTCCTCCAGTTCACCCAAACTGTGGCAGATGCATGTAGAATATTAGAAACAGCTGTCCAGGTGCCCTTAGAGTCACCTAATGCAAGAGGAGAGACATTGTACTGGGCAGCTCCCAGGGGTGAATGTGTGTAAATGTGACACAGGTCGTAGGTATATTGATTAAAGATTTCAGGCTAAAAACCACGAACAAGGCAAAGTATAAACACAAGGACACGTAATATTTAAATAACTAGTCACATTAACAGGGTGTGGTGTTGTGGTAGAAGAATCATCTAGGGTGTGGCACAGTAATCAAAACTTTGCACCATTGTTCATTAGTAATGTGACACTGCCAACAAAGGGACACGTTTGCTGCTCTAGTTAAACTGATCTGATGGGGGATGTTTAATGTGTCCGCAGTGCTGTCGTTACTATAGCAAATGCAAGTCGTGAGGAAACAGGAAAAGCCAGTTTGACACCACATCCTGTTACTGGTTTTGGCATGGTCACATAGTGTTCCCTCTGTTGAAAGGACCAATTTGCAAGAGGGAAGTGTATAGAAATGGTATTTGGTTCTTTAGTATTTTGTCTGTACCATGAAAAAACAACTGACCAGTGTTGTCACAGAAGAGACGTCCTACATGTTTGCTCTGTCTTTTATGTTACAAGCCAGTTCTGGGGAATCTTCTAGAAACCGGGTTTATTGAAAACTAAATGAGGGAAACTCTGGGTCAGTTACCGCGGCAACTTACTCTGTGAAGTTAACCGGGCCGCTGGCAGCGTATGTCGCAGCGCATTAATTTGCAGAGGTTTACATCTCGGTTGGACAGCAGTTTTTTTTTACCCAAGACCCACCTTCACTAATGTTCCCTCTCTTATCAGTCATCAGTGTGAGGACACAGACAGTGATCTCTGTCTTCATATTCAAATATTACTTCTGGTGGATTCATCCTCTGCTCAGATTAAAATCTATACACTGTCTGTCTCTATAACACAGTGACTCTGTGACATTAAGATAACTATCAGGTTGTAATCGGTTCCTCTGAACTGAAACATTTACTGTACTGCAATCACTGTAAATTAAAAATAACTTTTTTGTGATTCTTCAGACACATAAAACACTGACCTATAAAGAACCATTTCTGATGGAACATCCCCAACAGTTAAAATATCATCATATTGTAGATTATGTAATATTTCTGAGTGAGGATGAAGATTTAAAAACTGAATTAAATGTAATTTAAAGCCAGCTTTGAGGCTGCGTGTGGCTGAATATGTTTTAACAGCATTTCAGTTACAGTGTGTAAATTTAGTACATGTTGAAATACAGTCATTAAACGCTGTTGAGCAAGATTTTAAAATGTAAAATAGACATTAAATTTACACTCAATTTTAACCTAGTTGCTTTTTTTCAACTGCAGGTAGCCAAAATCAAAACTGGGTCAGACCTGCAGATTACAGTCACAGATCTATAAATATAACTTATTTGTTTGATCTGCATTTACATGTTCTGCTGCCAGTAGGTTACAGCTGAATACATATTTAAACATTTACTAACTAACCAGACAAATGATTCATGGACTAGGCTGAATAAATGTCATAGTGTTGACTGACTGACTCTTTTCTCTTTCACAGCTGCTGCTGTGTTTTAAAGATAATTGTGCTTTGTTACACATTAATGTTTCTGGCTCCACTGGATTAAAATGGAGGCTCTGCTCCTTATTTACCCGTTGCCATGGTGAATTGTAGCATCAGAGATCCGTTGATGAAGACTTTTCTTGATTCACCATGCATGCACTTAATACACACAGTTGCTTCAGCTAACTTTGATCATCTGATCTGGAACCAAAAAGTCAGAGTTCAGGTTAAGTTCAGAGTTTGTTAAACCAGCTTTTTGGATTACCCACCCTCCAGGTGTTTTACGAGCGTTTGTCTTTGCAGGTGTATACAAGCCTGAACCTCTCAGGGACATGTGGTGGGCCGTTCTCTCCACCGGCATCCTGTTCCTCTATCACTTCCTCTTCTTGCAAATCCTTGGCCTGGTAAGATGGAGCCCTCTGCTGGGTGTTACATGACATTTCACTAAGCAAAGTACATGTGTGTAGGTGTCACATCATCACCACTTGTGTCATTGGCTTCATTTACAAGGAGAATATCTAGTTTATTCAAACATAGAGGTGTGATGAACAGGAATACACTGATATATAATCCAGTGCTATATACTTGTGATTCAAAGACCTGACGCCGTGTCAGTTAATATAAATGATAATATAAAAACTAAAATCTACCTTAGTGCTAGCACAGCTACATAATAATGAATGAAATCATTGTAAAGCACAAATGCATGAATGAAGATTGCAGCAGTGACATACCCTTCTCACAGTGCTATATTGAATAATGTTTGCCAAGTGGCACAGTCCAAATAAAAAATGCTGGGTATGCAAATGTGCTATCTATCAGTGTTGGGGAAAGTAAGCTTAGCTTTGCAGGCTACCAATTACTTCACACCACTGCAGTAAAGGTACCTGAGGGAGAAATCTTGTTACTTTGAAAAGGTAGTTCGAATTACTTTGTAAAAAAATGATCAAACTGACAATGTACATGTGATATGAATTTATAACAAAATATAATACAAAAAAGTCACATGATGCCAAAAAAAAACCCATTCAGTTGAGTTTATTGCAGAAAGTGCCTACTTGTTCACAGATTATACATTAATAAAAAGAAAATACCCCTCTATTTGTGGGAAAGTGCTGGAATGTCAGTTTTGGTTTTGTGTACGCCTGCCCTCAGCTTTGGCACAGGCACTACACAAAGGTCAAGTGTGTGGTTGTGGGTGCCTGACAAATGCATTGCTTGGGCGAGCTTTCACAGTGGTCGCGGCTGGTCAAAGGGGCTTATATTACAGTAGAAAAGCAGTAAAATAAAAATTTAAAAATCCCTCCTTTAATGGACCCGAATCGTTCGTAGTTTCAGTACTTAACTACACAGAAATGACAAAACAGTAATTCAACTACTTGAATCACTATGAATGTATTTTAACTACCAGCAAGTTATTGTAAAATGTATTCAAAATATTAATTACTAATTACTAATGTAGTTCACTTCTCCCCGACACTGGCATCTGTACATTTATAGTACTGATAAAGGATTTTTGAGGCTGGTGCTGATATTTGGTAATTTGATTTATCAGCAGACCCACACACTGATACAGTACTGTCTTGTAGTATTGTAGATTAATTAGTCTAACTCAATATGCATACATACTTGATACATGCACGTTTACACACGTTCACATTGATACACATATTCAAACAGTACAGTATCAATACTTTATTTCACTATATTAGAAATACAAACTAAACAGATTTTTTTTGTGTGTGTGCACAAAGCATGATGGGATGTCAAATTACTGTTTTATTCTTTAGGACATAAAAAAATTGTACTACACAATTTTAGAAAATCTTTGAATGTTTCATAGATTTATTCTTTTCACTCAAATGCATCAGTTTTTTAATTTTTATTACAGATCTTTTGGTAATGTTTTGAAGATTGTGACTGCACATGTTTCAAGTTTGAGGTATTGAGTTGAGGCCTGTGTTGTTGGGTGTCCACTTGTGACCCCTGCTAAGTCAGTATTTTGTATATATGATTTCTGTAGCTGGTGACTTCAAAATTTATAACTGCTTGTCTTTTGTAGCACATTGGTGATCATGCATCATAGTAAACAAATAAAAATTGAAAATTATAACTGTTAAACAATTATAAAATCTATACAAGTCTACATAAGGTTTAGACAGCGACAAATGCTAACATCCATGAAAAAAATCAGGATAATAAGGATTTACAGACTGAACTCATCCTCTACTCAATTAGCTAATAGTTTTTTAGAGCAGATATCCAGCAGAAATGAATGATTATAAAAATGTATACAGTGAATTCAACCATGACATTTGCCAAGAACTCATTATCCAGCTGGGTAGTACTTATTCTGATTGGTATTCAGACTTGTGCTCACTCTGTCTGTCTGTCTGTCTGTCTGTCTGTCTGTCTGTCTGTCTGTCTGTCTGTTCTCCTCCAGGTGACCGAGGTAAACCTGAACAACATGCTGTGCCCGGCCGTGTCTGATCCCTTCTACGGGCCTTGGTACCGGGTTTGGGCAACGGGCCACCAGACCCTGCTGACCCTCATTCACGGGAAGGTCCTCACACTCCTCTCGCAACACACCGGCTCCGTCTGCAGATACCTGCTGGACACACTCCGACTGCGCAGCAAGAAAGTTGACTGAATGTCCACGAAGATGCACACAGACCTAGCCTTTCACTCAAAATGCCTGCTATTATCATGCAGATTTTTTTTAAAGCAACATTTTAATGCATCTTTTAAGACGTACCATCGGTTTTACTGAAACAAGTGAGCATTTCAGGGCCAGTGAATCAATGTGTCATTCTTTTAGTGTTGTATTTGGCTTGCATGCACAGACATAATAGGCATTTTCAGGCTGGTAGTTAGCGATTGTGGAGTTGGCCAGATCTAGCCTTTTTTGGAATACAGTTTCCAGAAACATGTAAGTGAATTTGTGGGTGATTTCTCAAGCTGCCTTTTTGTAAATATTTTGAAGACAGAAAAACGTGAGTCACCGAAATGTCACTACTGATCTGCAGTTGTTACACTTTCAGTTCTTTATGTGGTTGTTATGCTAGATGTATGTTAGTGGGTAAAGCTGCCATTTTATTTGTCTCAAGCTGATTGTGAATGTGAGCTGTAAAAGTTATTGCTTGTTTAGTTGGAGGATTTTTTTGTTTGACATGTATAATCACCTCTCAGTGTTATCATGACTGAAAAAAGAAATTTATTTATGGTGTCCCTCTGTTCACACTCCATGACCAACATGTACAGGTTATAAAGCATCATTGTAAGTGGCCTCTTTGGCGTTGCTGTCTCCAGCCTGTTCTCATCATTCCAGTTGTGATAATCAGGGGACATGAGGATGTATTACATGCTGAGAGATGACATAGGATTTATGGATCTACACTGGGATGTTATTATTACCTCTGCCAAGGAGGTTATGTTTTTTGTCTGTTTTATGGTGATGTTGGACCATGTTCAGTGAGGTACAAACTTCAGTGAGTTGTTATGATGAATGTGATGTTTGCCAAGATAGAATAGATCTTGACAAAATGTACCATGGCTGGACTCATGCATAATGACACTTGAATACAATTTCTTGCTTAATCTTACAAGACATCCCTGAAGTCACTCCACCTCTAGAACTGCGACGAGTCACAAACTTTCATTAAGAAAAAAACAAAAAAAAAAACAACAAAACATCAGATGATCTGCATGAAGTCACTTTGAGTCATTTATTGACTATCCATGCAAAAGAAAGTATTAACTATGATTGATAATTGGAACATGTCAGTTTGGGTATATAACATTTCAAGTATGAGGGATGTGTTTATTACTGTAGCATATACTGTATTTCACTGTAAAGAAGGGATAAGACAAACTTTTGTATTTCTATTGGTTTGAGTGTATGTACTGTATACAATAAAAGTGATGTTGACCAAAGTTCACATGGATATGTTGAATCTTTTCTAACCATGTTCGGGGCATATTTAGCTAATTAATTAATTATTCATTACTTTTTGCTTGATATTTCAAGGAACATTTTGCTCCCACTAGCACAGTGCCCAGCCATTATAACGCTACAAGTGACTTGAAAATGAATTTGAAGTTACTGAACAGCTTAACTGGGCTTATTAAAAAGGGCTTATTCTCTTTTCTGCAGAGAGTTACATGGGAACACTGACACCACTATCATATCTGTAAGCTGAATATGAAACAAGCCAGCAGCTAAGCTAATCAATTAGCTTGGCGGCTGGTGTTATTAGCAGTCAGCAGTTAGTTTAGCTCAAATGGAAATGGGGGAAACAGCTATATGTATCAAAAGCTTCCTACTAGCACCTTTTAATGCATTAGTCTTTATGCTAAGCTAAACCAGCTGCTGGCTCCAGCTTCATATTTCCTGAGAAGACATTAGCGTGGCATCTCCTCATCTAACTCTCAGCAAGAAAGCGAACATGAAAAACTTCAATGTTGAGCTGTTCCTTAAGTAACAGGGATTCTCACCGCACCACAAACATGACTAATAAAGCCAAGCTGCTGCCTGACTGATGCACGGGACTCGTGCTTTTATGCTGTAGGTTTGGTCTCACTGCTCTCTGTAAGGCCAGACAGGCTGGAAAGCTTTCAAGTGCAGCATATCGACTGAAGTGAGAGCTGCAGAGTTTTCACAGGCCTGTATCACCTCATCGTTACAGTCAAGAGAGGAGCTCCACCTCAAACAACCACACTGGCTGCAAAGAGGCCTCAAGGTGACTGTGGATTAAGAAGGGAATAGTGTTAAAATATGCTGCTCTTCTTTTAAAGTGCTTGTAGATGCAGAAACATTCAGCACAGTGACCTTAGGAAATACTGCTGTCTCCATTAGGCCCTGTAATTCTTTCAATGCAAGGCAATAGAAAAGCATCTTTTCACTTACTTGGTGTACAATTAGTTCTCTTGGTCAGCACAAATATAATCACCGCTAAAGGAAATGAGGAGGACTTAAGGATGGCACAGAAATGGCATATAAGACGATATAAATCCCTGGCGAAATAAAGAGAATTGAGATAGAAAATGGACTTGATGGAGTTACTGCTCTTACAACGCCAATTTTAACTTCATTCACTCATCAGTATCATTTATTCAGACAGATGGAAGCCCAGAGGCAGACTCAGGAGAGAAAATAAAGTGCTGGTTGAATTTGATCTCAGGCCAGCATTGGGTTCATGTGTGGCTACACACAGAACCACTCAGCTATCTCTGAGCACTTAGCCCTGAATATCATGTAACAAGCAGCAAAGTATTTTCAGATACACCTGCCCAGACTTCTCCCGACTTGGTGAGGAAGCATGTGGGGATCCCTCTCCTTCTTTACAGCTCCACGTTAGCCATGTGTGCAGGTCGGTGTGGCCACAGCGTATGGCTGTGTTACAGGACAAAGAGATAAGTCTACAAAACTGGTGATGGTCAAAAAAGGACAATTAAAAATGCAAATGCAAAATTAATTTATAATGAATTATAATGTGAAATGTATTCAGGGAATGGAGCCATGAAATGAATTAAACACACTACATTCAAAATGTATTTCACAAAAACATTGCATAGACCATCAATATACCAGCTTGTGCCAGTTTTTATTACAGGTAGTCACCATGAATCTTGACAGTGGCCTGTGCAATACAGAAACAAAATATATCACGAGTAACATTTTCTATCCCAACAGTCTCATTTCCACATACACTTTAGATTAATTTGACCTCGTGGGCAGTGAGTGAAGACAGGACAAAGAGTCATGCAATCCAACCAGTAGTTGTTGAGACAGATATTGCCACAAGGCGCTGGCATGGCAGAAGAAACCGTGAGTGAACAGAATAACAGCAATATAGGTTGATATGATATGGTCCAATACAACAGCCTTGCAATAAATGTAACCTCTGTGGAATATTTAATGTCCACAGTCCACAGTATTTCACAAATGCTTCATAAATGATGCACATGTTTCAAGGCTATTTTAATGGAATACATGAGATGTTGTGTAAGTTTTCAATGCTTTGAGCAGCACCAACAAAATTTACTATACCACTATATTTCATTTTATTTTGGAGATGGATATGTCAGAACCACTGAGTGATAGGTGAGAAAATTTAGATTTGAAGAAGTAGTTACAGTCCGACTGGCAGCGTCAGGAGTTTGGTCTGTCGCACTTGTGATGTAGCTTTGCACTACAGCAGTCTTATCTCGACATCCCTTGCGGCTGTCCTAGTGCTTCTGACCCTATCACGTGCAAACTAATATTAAACTTTTCATATCCATCTCCAAAATAAAATAAAATATAGTGGATGTAAATAAAATTTTGTTGGTGCTGCTCAAAGCATTGAAAACTTACACAACAGAAAAAATACATATAATAGCTTGATTCTGTGTTGAGCACTGAATGTCATCTTTATCAGTTAATGGAGCCAGAAAATCCCCATTTGGCCCAGAGCTATAGTAGCTTGTTCCCTGCATGGTCTACTGCTGGTCCACACATTATAAAAATGTGTGATGCCTGAAGTTATTTCACATAATTGTGGAAAAGCACTGAAACACTAATGCACATTATCAGATGGTGCCACGAGAACTAGGCCAGCGTTATCAAATTTAAACAGTCAGTTCACATTTTCTCTGTTATTTCTGGTGGTACCTGTACATAGATGGTTTGCTGTTGCTGTATTTTGTTTGGTTGTTTTTTTAGCCCAGATTTTCGAGAAAATTGTCTCTGAAATTTCTGTCGCCAATCCAATATTACAGGTGTAAATGAAATTTTGTTCCAGAAACAATGTACAGGTCGGACGGGATGACCCACAGACCTCACTTTGGACAGTTTTCCTATCAGTTCCTTTGGTGAAAAGTACTCTCCCAATGAAAACTCTTGACAATGAGTTTAGTTTCAGAAAAGTGGCCCAAACTTTTCCGACAATTCAATTGAAACAAACTGTCTTGTTCTATAATTTGGGCCCATGCAGTGTAACTGAAAGTCCATCGAGCCTTCAACTGCGCCCTGACCACTTAAAGCAGATTGATCTGCTTGGATCAAACTTAACAAGCCTACAAAATGTTGACACAGCATTAATCGAGGTGTGAATTGTAACTGACCAAAGGAACCATCGTCAATCAAGTGATTATATGGATTTGTTGTTGACGTTGTCTGGATTTAAATGTTACATACTCCTACTATTGTTTCAAATGTTGAAATGACAAATGCTTTTCATGTGAAAAATGCTGCATCAGTGGATGTATGTGTTGAAAGAAAATAGCATGACACATGTAATCTTTTCAGTTGATTTTGTATTTTTTATTGAATAAATGATTTAAAAGGTAATAACAATGTTTAAAACTACATCTTCACAGCCATTGCTTACATACTCAGATAACCCATCTATATATATTCTTTCAACCCTCCCCACTTTTCTTTTGCAATTTTTTTTTGCTAATTTCTTTTTTCTTTTGTTTGTTTTTTTTTTGTGTGTTTCTTTATTTTTGTGTTTTTTTCTTTTGGAGTCATACTATCATAATAAATGCCCGTTTCAAGTCTCGTCACACTAACAGCAATTCAATAGGAAAAGAGGAAGGGTCTAGCTCTACAGGGGATGGATTTGAAGTTCCCAGTTCATATTATTCCATCAACATTTTTCAAGGTACTAAAGCAGAGGAAAAAAAAAAAGATTCAAAAGGAAAAGAAATAAAAGTTGGTATGAGGAGTTACACCAGGCAACCCTCCCAGCCCATCAGGCCACTGCAACAGAAAAAAGTCATTTTGTACAGTGACACGTCTTAGAAGTCAGTGTCTCAAAAATTCAGAACATAGAAAACCACTAAAATAATTTTGAAACTAGATCCAAAATATTCTTTTGAAAAGAATTTATTTTGATGTACAAAAACAGTCATTTTCTTTTTTTATTTGCTTTTTTAAATCATTTTTTAATAAAAGTCTCAAACACAAGTTTATTGTAGTTCTTATTTCATTTGTCATTATCATTATTATTATTGATTCATTTATCTTTTTTTAATTTTTTTTTTTTTATTCATCTATCAGTGCGATTGTATACCAGTGCAGCTACTGGGTCCAGAGTAAAGAAAACAGGCTTTTTTCATCTTTAATGGCATAAAAAATAAGGAAAAATCCATCTTTTATACAAAGTATAACTGCTGGTCTTTAGGGAAAAAAACATTTATAAACCCATAAAGCTAGGAGGCACACCATGGGATTTTCATTTTTGAAAATTATAGCAATAATAATAATAATAATAATAATAATAATAATAATAATAATAATAATAATAATAATAAACAAAATAAGTAACAACAATTTGCAACCAGTTTTAACCATCCTTGATGCCATGTATGGCTTCAGAGACAGACTCAATGAAAATTCATTGAAAAATTGGGTTGCTTAATAAGTCAAGACAGTTGAGAAATCGCACACACACAAAAAAAAAAAAAAGACAAAGAACATTTTGTCAATTGCAGGGGTGTTTTTTGGAAGGACAGGAAGCCAGGCCTGAAGAGCAGCATTTGGGCATGGCCGCTGGCATCTTTGGTTCAGTCAGACATACGAAGGTAACATGAGCTTGAGCATTCCTACGAAATATGAGAATGACCACACAAGGAATGCTGAGGCTGAACTCTAACCCTGGTATGGAACCAAAACACAATCTGCTACAACAAACTACGAATGTCGTTCCATAATATCCCATGAGGTATCAATGCTTTGAACAGTTTATCAGTACAGAACCAGGACTATATTCTGCATGTTCTACGTAAAACATTAACTCTGCGTCCCATTATAGGAGATGCTTACCTTCAACACAGTTTAAGAGAGGCTGTGACAACCTCGACAACAGGAACCTTTCACTAGTCAACAAAATCAATCCTTGCCCTTACAGGAGGTCAAACGATTCAGCAGCTAGAAGGAAAACGGAGGATGTGCTCAGAAAAAGCAGCATCCGATCTTCCAGGAGAGGCAACGACCACTACTACTGCCACTATCTACTGAACGACACACATCACACCTTGACAAACTAGGCCATGAGGTTGGGCCACAGTGTAGGGAGTAATCAGGGGGGAAGGAGGTTAACGTGTGACTTCTTGTCCTTTCAAACCTGCAGGGGTGTTGACTTGCACTGGTAGGAAAAAAAAAACACCTGTTGAACAGATCTGCATATATCAAGGATAGTAAAGGTAACACATGTAGGATTTTCTCTTAATATACCACTGTTAAATTGTTATAACGACCATTAAAAGTACATTCCATAGCCCCTATGACGTGTTGCTGCTGGGACTTTTCCTTCTTTGTTGTATGTGTACGAATATCTGTTTTTTCCCATAGGGAACTGACCCAACACTGGACTTAACGAAAGCAGAGATTCTCGGGGCTACTGTTTGTATCAGTGACAGTTAATACTTCAGTATTAAAATGTGCCGTCATGACTCATTTCACAGCAATGTACTAAAGAGAAAATCTTACATGTAGCATCTTTAAGTATGATATGATCAATGAGTCCGCATGACCAGTCACGAGCAGTGACCACCCCAATATGAGGTCCGATAGCACCATATTTGTCTTTTAAATCTCTTAATGGTTAATAAGAGTGTCTAAGCCATAGATCAAGCATATCATGGATAAAACCATAGGTCTCATACTCAGACATACATGCAACAAAATACATTGCATGTGTATACAAAGACATATATGTAAAAGAGCATGGTCAATTTGGTTTTGCAGCAGAAAAATTCAGGTTGTGCTGTATTAAATGGACCAGGAAGTGAATGCCTGACTGTTCCTCTATGAAACATACTTTATGTAGTGTGGGTAGTGTATTTTTCAGAAAAGCATACATTTCTCTAGAGGCTTAAAAATGTCTTCCTGTGGTTTCAACGTTCAGGGTAACAAGACCACAGCGCCCAACGTTAGTTTGAGAGAACGTGTTTACGAGGTTTCTGTGGGGCTTTTCAAAAGTGACAGAGGTGAGGACCAGCATCTGGGTAAGATGTGAGCAAACAGGAGAGTGCAGGCGTACAGCAGCCCTCAAATGTCTAAGAAAGTATAGATAGCCTAGCATTCAGTTTGGGAAAAGATCACAGCCCCTACCCACCACTGTGGTGTAAAAGTGGGGCTAGGAAAGAGCAAACCATGGGCTGGAGGAACACTCAGAGTATCATCTACTGGTCCATCATTTATTAAATAATTAATTTAAGGCAACACAACTGAAATCTGGGTCATTTCGGGTTACTGTGGATGGAGTGCCAAAAGCCCTTGACATTTTGCATAAAGAAAAATAACCTGTCAGTTAGTAAAGGCTGTTACGAAGAAAGATGTTGGTCAAGTAACAAGAACCTCTCAAAAATTCCAGTTAGCAAAACTAAAACCGAACCCAAAACAAGCAGATCACATGATGAGCTTAACAACTCAAACGTTCTGGAAACTAAACCCAACTAGCCTAGTGTGTGTGGATGTGACTCACAACAAGTAATATTTGGATGGGAAATGGCTTCTTAAGTCCTTACAAAGCCCTGGCTTTTTATTTGTAGACCTCAACTGTGAGCTGCCAGGCCCCATGCAGAGATTCTGCTCTAACTAATTCGACTGTGTTTGCTCTAAACTACTGCCAAACAGCTGACAAAACAGACCACTAATCAAAACATTTCCTGTGCCGTGGACACACAGATCAACGGGATCTCACTGAACAGTATGAATGCCAGAGGAGAACGGTGGTAGTGCGGTTTCAACAACTAAATCAACTAGCTGCACTACTGCAGCTGCACAACGACATGCGCTTCGAAATGACACAAACGTGAATTAGCTCACTTCCTTTGTGCGTCAAGGGGTGTAATCTTCATTCAAAATGACAGTTTTCATACAGCATACTTCGTGGACGAGTGACAATGGTTAGCTATAATCTGAAAAGGCAAGACAATGTTTCCACAACAACACGGGCAATATACAAGACATCCGACAAACGACTGAAACCGCCGGTTCGACAAGTATTCAGTGATGCAGCCTTGCCTGAAGCTGGCTGGTGTACATTTGCATTCAGAGGTTCAAGCCCCTCGATATTTAGAGGTTACCAGTTAAGTGGCACCAAATGCAAACACTTCAAGCCAAACGACAGACTACTCTTACAAAGTGTGGAATAAAAAGAGAATATGGCTTTAAGTAGTTATAGCATGTCCCTGTCAAGTGACTCCCTGCCAGTAAACTCAGAAACCAACAGACAGTAAATTTAAATGACAGCATTGTTCATGCACATACTGTTTGTTTTTTTTTTCCTCTAGGGACCTGTGGTTACGCCCGCTCCCCCCTCTCCAATGCAGGGAAACAGGCCCACTTGTTGCCCATTTTACATAGATAATTAACAAATCACCTGTGCGGACATGATTATCCTCAGACAAAATGGCTTCCTCCGCAATTACCTTAATTTGAAAAAGTTGAACAAATAAAAACTAAAAAATAAAAGAGGGAACATAGCTGTAAGCTCTAGCCAAACAAACGCAGTTCAAGGTTTTACAGGTCCCACCACAAAAACACAACAAATACTCAGGGAGGAAATCTCTGTAGGGAATCTTTAGGTAAAATCCAATTTCTAATTTACTCCACTGTTTTTTTTTTTATCTTGTGGCAGACCAATGTCCATATCCACACACAGAAATACACACACAATTGTGAGCTCAAACAATAAACACAACCAGCAAAGACTGGTCAAAGGGCATCACAATCGTACTATCTATACTTTGGAGTATATAGATCCAGATAAATAGTTCCAACTACAACACTACAAGAGTTTACAAGGCTCAAACAACCTCAACTGTCAATCTTTTTTTTTTGTTTTTTTGAGAGGAATCAGAATAGAGACGACACAGCCTTTGAGAACTGCAGTTGCCTTGCTACATGGTATACATGTCTGGATATTATAATAAAGAAAAGAAGAAAAAAGGAAGAATTTTCTTAGTAAATGTAAAATTGTAGCAAAGCCTAAACAATATAAGCATGAGACTAATCTACTGTAAGAGACTTCCTTCCATCCACAGAATCAAACACCTGATTAGGTTTGCTGAAAGACGCAAGATTAATAAAATCTATTATTTGTTAATTTTCAAAAATATGAATGAAGGGGGTTATAGATATAGGTATACATATGCTGCAAAAACTTAACCACAGGCAAAGAAAAAGAAACGTGGATTTCTTGCCATAATCAAATGATGCTTCGTTGCCACCCGTTGCCATGTCAACGTCTGGGAGACGGCCAGCATGGCAACGGAAACTATCATCATAAAATGGTACAGTAGTAGAAATAGCTAGACCAGGAGGGGGCAGGCTCTCCTGGGAAAAGGTCCGCGGAGAGGTCCAATGATTGGTCATGCGGCTCGCTGTCAGGAATAATGGTTGTAGGGTGGTAGAGGGTGCCCAATGCCATTCTGGTAGTGATGGTGCTGACGGTGGGCGATGTACTCTGCATAACCCATTGTCATCTTCTCGCTACGGTACCTGAAAATGAGAAAAGATGTGTTGGTAAAGGCTCGATCCTTGTGTTGTGTTCGGAAAGCAACAATAAACTAGACCCATTTGCATTTGCGAATGGGTCTGGAATCCATTTGTTTTCATTATCTAAGGGGAGTTATCAGCGGCCACAGACCAACCAATCAGAGCAACGAAATGTGTGAAGTAGCACAGAGCGACTGAAAAATGTAAGCAGATAACCGTGTAAGTGCAGTAACTCTTTTAGAGAAAACAGACTGTCCGGTTTGTTTGATAGCGTATTCAATGGACCTCTTCACATCTTTGGTTGTTAACAAAAATCATTCAGCTGCGCTCCTGTGTAAGTCATCAGATCAAACCTGGGACATCTTAGATAAATGGTTGTGATTGGCCAGTCCAGTTTCTGAATTGGAGAGTGAATAAACATGAGTTCGCTGATTGGTCGGGTTTCCAGGCTGAAAATAAGCCACAGTCTGAATCTACAGTCACTGTGTACGATCAGTTTACAACACGAGTCCATACTAGACTTTAAAAGCATCAGTCAGAACAGCAAACAATTTAAGTGTTTCTTTTTCTTGAAAGAGTACTTCACTGATTTACCACTGGCCACTGTGATTTTCACTGTAGACAGATAAAAATAAAAGATTTTTTTAAGAATGCAGCAAAACCAGAGACGTTTGTATTCAACTCCTTCTTCCTAAACCTGGCTCCTGCATTAGCCACTATACAACTTGACCGCTGAGAGTTCAGTCAAGGATCCTGGTGTCTTACACTAGAAGGGACTTATGCATCCTCGAGACGCTAGCCTCAAGCAGAGATTAGGAGCGCTCTACAGAGGCCTGGTAAGCTCACTTCTTTATAACACCCCAGCCCCAGATTTGTATCATTTTCAAACTTTCAAATTGAATTCATCAGATATCCGGCAGATCCCTCTGGAGCCACAAAAGGCTTTACACAACTTTTTCACATATTCAGTAGCACTCCCCAGGAGAGTCAGTGTAATCTTACCTGGTTAACTTAATGGTCTTCCTGAAGTCATTTGTGATGGGAGCTTTGTAACCTCCCTTTCGTAGTAAGGAATCTATGGTTTGAATGTGGTCCCAACCTTGATAAAATGGAAATATATCTCTTTACACAATTCTGAACATCCAGATTTAGTTTAATATACACACTCTTTATGTAAAGCAGATGCGGCTGGATTGTTGGGAGCACCGAAAGATCTCACCTTGCTCCTTTGCAACCTCTGGTAGGTAGGTGGCGGTGCGCTTTGATCCTTTTTCATTGAAAAACTCTATCCTAATGCCGTGAACACCCACCTAGAATTCAAGACAGGCACAACAAACAATGTTTAACCCCACGAATCGCTCCATCTAACAAAGCAGTGACTTAAAGAGCAAGCTCTTTGGGTGCAGCTGTTCTTTAAGGAAATGTGGAGAACTGCTACATTTTATAACCAAATGCGGTGTTTTTGCATTTGTTCCACCAGGTTTCAGCTTAGTTAGAGCTTCAATTTATTTCCATCTTTACATGAGCTTCAGTCATGTGTGAGACTTGTTAATACATATGATGTTACTGCAAGTAAAAATTCCTATAATTACAAACTGTTCACAAAACTGTAGCTCTCATTTTGATGTACCAGATAAAACACTGTGGTACTGTCAAATCAAAGTGAATTAAAAACCTGCTATGATTTAATTTGGAGCCCTTTTCTTGAGCTCTTAGTATTACATGAAATTCAACCTGCAAGTGAATATACAAATATTCTTGGCCATTTGCTTGTTATTGCTGTTTTAAGAAGAGCTGCTTAGCAGGAGTGAGACAGCTCTGAAAGAGCATTTATACTGTGAGGCAGCGCAGCTCTCAAAGCAAATGATATTATTCTGTGTTTGAGGGCGACTCGGCACTCAGCCATGTTTTTAACGCAGCATGCGTCTTACCTCCCAGTCAAGGTAATCACCGACGTCTTCAAAGTTGGTGAGAAGAGACACTGAGCAGAAGAGGCGAGGCAGCTCATCCCTTGTCATAGGGGGGAAGCGGCTGTCTTTAAGGGCACTGCAGACATGAAAGCACAAAGCAAAACACCATTACAGGAGAAAACTGAGACAGTAGTTGTCACAATCGAGTATTAAAATGCCCGACAGTTGGATTACTATGTGCAGGATTTGAAGATGAGATTTTTTTTTTGGTTTTTCTATATACATTCAGAGGGCAGTGTGGTAGCAGCACAGGCCCTGATAACGGCTGTCCACAGTGCTGTTTGTAATGTGTGTGTGTGTGTACACATTTCCAGTAAGGAGCTGTGTGTGTTTACCTGTATTAGATACGTCAGGTGTGTCTGCCATCAGGTCAAGACCATTCCACACCAGGTGAGACTTGGCATTTTTTTCTTTTTTTTTTTTTTTAAATAATAGATTCTTTTAAGACATTTTTTGAGACTCAACACTGCAAAAGTTTATGAGGATCAAATTAAGTTTTAGTTTCAGTCCTCTCCACATGAATGCCCTCTTTCCTTTGTGAGAGGAGTCACACGCTACAAGATATATGCATAACAGTAATGTTAATACTTTATTTAGATTCCTAACCCGTGTTCAACCCACCAGTAGGATGACATATGCTGGTTTCACCCGCGTCACTGTGTTGGTCTGGGGAGGGTATAAGAGTGTCCAATACAACTACACAAGGACTCTTTATAAATCACAACTTTGCATGAATTAAAACTTCTTCACACATTACAGTCATGGTATTGTACATAAGATTCGTGATACATTGTGTTTGTGTCAGTGCTATCATCCTGATCATTAACTTGTGCTGTTGTAAGTGCAGTTTGTTTTAGAAAACTTCTTACACATACAGTATGTCAGCTGTATCCACTTATCTGAATGTCTGAACACCAAAAGACTTTTCTTCTTATAACAGACACCAATGAAAACCCATCATGGAAAATTGATACAAGGGCATTAATAACTTTTCTTTAATTATTTTTAACCGCCACGATCTGGGCTCAAACAGACACATGCTCCACACATTGTTACAGAAAAATACACAAATGAAACAGCTTAAAAGCTTGCTGGCTTAAATTTGTTAGCATGTCACTATTTCTCCAGAGTCATGCTCTGACACAGAGAAAATTAATTCAATGTCATTTCTTACCTGGTAAGGGTGTACTCCCTGAGTCCTGAGTGCAGATTCATGGCAGAAAATGTACCTATACAACCCCTCAACCGCTTGTCTCTGCCTATTTTCCATGTGACAAACAGCGGGCTGAAAAACAAGAGAGAACAACAGGCCATGTTAGAGCAGCTGATCTTAAATACCATACAAAGACTATGTACATCTCTGTAGTGTATAAAAGTTGTTTAACAGCACACACCACACAGTTAATTTTGCTAGTGTCCCACAGTTGTTGTATTGACTTTTACACCATCTGTTTTCAGGCTTCTATTCATGAGCCACCCATAACTGGATAACCAATTCTTTTTTTTTTTTTTTAATAGTGAAATTGCTTTTGGATGAAAAAAAAAAAGAAAACAAAAACAAAAAAAAAACAGAGCGTAAATTAGCCCAATGAAAAACATGGTCGGATAGAAAAATTCACCACTTGCCTGATTCATAAACAAAATGTGTGAATGACAATGAACAACCCAATTAAACTACTGCGATACAGGACAGGAACAGTGCTTCAGCGGAGTATGTGATGATAACAATTTGAAGGCATCTCATTTGGGTTTGCATAAGTGCACTTCAGACAACAACACTCAGTGAGGTGACATTGTTTGTAGGCGTCATAGTGGAGCAGAACCAAAACTGAGCAAAACGGGGTATGACTGCAACGCAGTATCATGTAAATAAGGACCAACAACCTCTCTAAACCGGACACCTTTAAGTCACATTTTCCAGGCATTTGCCTCATACATGTGGAACAAATACACTTCAGTTATAATCTAGTTTGCTACGCCAGCCACATTACTGCCCGTTCACTCAAACTGCATCCATAACTATCTTTTTATGCCTCGGTGTATTCTTCCACAAAACTACACTGACAGTGTATTGTATTGTGTTGTGAGCACTGTAAAGAAGCCTTTGGGTGCAGGGCGATACTGTGGCTGGACAGATCCACATGACAGAAGGCTGCTTCTGAGCTGGGTGCTCAAAGGTAAACAGCAGATGTCCTTTAAACCTTCGCTGTGTTAAGTAAATCTGATTTACTGATTTATTGTCACTATTGTCCACATACCATTACAGGGCTTCTTCTAATTCTTCATATGAACACCAGTGGCATTTTACCAATTGAACAGAAATTCAGCATGACACTTTCATAGTTTTGCAATATTACTCTTGTCACTGATTAATTCTTTAGTAATAAAAATAGATGCCTATTATTTTACAGAAATAATAGTGCTGCCTTCTTAGAAACTAGGACACTGATGACAGACTTGTTATTGCTATTTACTCTCTTTTTTCCCCTCCTAAAATGAAACAGTAATGAACATTCATTCCCTTTCTTGTTGGAACTACCAATACAGCAAAGCTTGTTGAAAATGTTTCTCTCTCTCTTTACTTGTGAGTACTGAACACTTGTAAAGAAAAATAAGAAGAAAAAATAAAACAAGTTGTATCCTGAGGAAAGACATTTTCAAAACAATGCTGGTACTGATTTGTTAGAAATTGTTTTTGGTCCTATACTCTCCAAATTAAAAAAAGGCTTTTAAAATCCAATCTTACAAAGAAAACATACATGAGACATTTGCTCTTTGATAAAATCTTAAATTTTATTTTTAGCTTCTTCACATAATCAACAAATATTTTACAAAAGTAAAACCAAAATTTCAAGATCTGATTCAATTTAAGTGCCAATAATTAAAGACAAATATTTAAATTACAAAAGGAACAAAACATTACAGCTACTGTACAGCAAATACTGCAGGCGCCAATAGTTTAATGAGAAACAACATTGTGTCTAATGGTCACTGCGTTAAGACTCTGGTCTCTTACAGTTTCACAGAGAAGTTCCTTGGAAAAACATTTCATGGTAATGCTCCTGTAGCTTCATTTTTACCTTTCCTGGATCATTTTCTTCTTCTCTGCCTGTGAGAAAACGCTGGTGTCTTCTGGTGTTGTCCTCAAACGAGGAGAAAAGGTAATGTAGAAAAGAAAAAAATCGCTAATGATGTTCACCATTTTGGTAGCAGAATGGATAAGTACATTTAACAAGCTAACATATTTGCTAGCTAGTTATTACCTTCAAACCCTAACATTAGCCTTCAGTTGAGTTAAAGAACTTACTATATCTACAACATTAAAGTAGCTTAAGATATACAATATTTATGTTATCTAACATAACATTACACAGATTTCACTTAGTATTACCCCGTCGATTAACTACTTATCCCATTGTACAACCATTCAGGTTAACTACGGTTTGCTAGCTAAATTAGCCGACTAATTATGCACATACCTGCAGCAGCGCTCACTGGCTACTGTAGTCCATTAGTCTTCTTGCAGACAAAATGAAGCAAAAAAATAAATGTCGCATACTCAAAGAGTCATATGTTTAGATGCGGTTCTCAGCATGTGGGCCTTTATTGAGAGAAGACGAGTTGCTGTTTTTTTTACGAAGTGCCCACAATGTGTAAGACAGACACCCGGTCTCCAGTCTAGAGAGCGAAAACATACTGTGTGTCAAGGTAAACCACGACTGAACTGGACATACAGTACCCCGATGACTTCAGAAAATAAAAAGGGAACATTTGCAAGGGGAAAATGTTCCTGTTCCTGTTCGCTGTCTCTAAACAATAATCACAAAATGGTCACCGTCTGAGGCCCTGGATTGTTTACTGGCTGACTTTGCAGAGCACTGTGTCTGTGTCAAATGTTGGGGTCGTTCTGAGCGTTCCAATAATTCACTCTGACAATGCCCCCGAGTGAAGGATGTGTTGAGGACACCAGGGACCATAAGCATGGGTTTCTCAAACCTGTGGGAGTTTTCACACTGGTGGGCATTAGCCTACTACATTCCTCGTGATGACTGGCTGGTTGAATTTGGACCTTGGTTTCATGTGGTGAAGGTTAGGCACAATCCCAGTGTTCACCCTTTAGGACTCACAGACTTCGGATCAATTTTAATGGGATTTTTTTTTTTTCTCTAAGCGGGATAGGAAATTGAAATATTGCATGTTTAGATTAGTGATTTTGATGATTTCGTGTGGGTGACTTTTCTCCTCCAACTGAACCTGACATATTTAAACATAGTGTCAATAAGATGGCATCTACTATAAATGGGGGGAGAAAACAGGAGCTCCCTTTGTGTAAAACTCAGACTTTCCCTATGTAAATATGCAGACTGTGGGAGAGGAAAAAAAGCCACAACAAGCAGTACGTAAAATATGTAAGCTATTACTGCATTTTATGTGCCTCACATTCTGCTGCTCTAATAAATGTCTTTGCCCAGGAACATGGTATTTAACGAAAAGCTGTCCCATTCCTAAGCATTTACTCTGATTACAAGGGTGATGTCAGTTTATGTTGATAAAAGGTTTAATGCTTAGTGTGGACACTGAGAATGGGCTTTGGATTAAGGGTTTTATAGGACAATTTTAAATCAAGAACAACTAAGACACATTTTCCAAAATTACTCTAATTTAGGGGAAGGCCAGATTATAGTTTCTGTGAGCTCAGTGGCAACACTGATCTGGCTCGCCAGGCTAATCTAAAGTAACTGGGAGAATACACTTAGAGAGGTAAATGGGAAAATATTTTTGTCAGTGTCAGGGTGTGGATGTGTGTAAAGAGGCAGCCATGTATGGAATCAGGAATGTCTGAAATGTATTCACAGAAAAAAAAAAAAAAAACAAAAAAAAAACACAACACACAGAAAACAAATTATAAATACCATCCACCATGTGTAATACCACACGGTGGATGGCTTGATGTTAAAATATCAATACATGTTTAAGTATTTTTCTAAATATTTATTTTAACTCGAAGCATGTTTGTTAGAGTGATGGATTTCCATTTCTCCATTATCTGACATGTATTTGGTCAGTATAAGGTACAGTGAGCTGCATCAACTCTCCATTTTTTTTATTCAGCGAGAGGTAGAGATGCTAGTATGGTAGATTGTGAAGATTCACTTGTTTAGGGCTCCAACATTTGGATTGTCTGTCAAAGGTCAACATGAGCTTAAAAAAGCAGCATTTCAACTGATTCTGTACAGATTCAACTGTAATTCAAAAATAACTTTATATGTGCAGAGGGAGGAGAGAAAGATTTTGTTTATTGTGTACATATGTAATAAGTAAGAGGGATTTTTTTCCCATGTTAGAAAGCATTTAAGACCCACGACATGCATGTGAAATGTGTGCAACACTGCATTTTAGTGTCTGAACGGTTAAGTGCAAGACTGCCTTACATTTTAATTGTACACCTTTGTTTGTCACATGACAGCAGAAAGAGACACATTTTAAACCACAATACAGCAATTCCTTTGACCGATTTTTAGACTTCTAAACGTGACCCTTGTAAACAACTCGCCCAAAGGTTTCTTCAGCCTTTTCAGATCGATACACTGGAGTAGTCAGCTATGGCTGCGACTGTAAACAATCCCCTTACAGCCTCAACATGCAAGTCAAACGCCCGCAAAGTCACATGCTATCACATTTCAACGTTTGTGCAGCGAGAGGTTGAAATGTTTCAGTGGAGGGCGCAAGAGTGCGGTTACAGGCAGAAAGTGCCAATTTAGTAATCTTATGGTTAATTTGGCGAGAACAGACAGAAGATCCTTGTGTTTAGTGAGTGCTTCAATTGGTTAAACACTATGTTTGTTTGTTTGTTGTGTTAATTTAAGGCTGTCATTTTTCAGTCACATTTGGCCGTAGAGGATGTTTCGGACTGAATGCTGAGCAAGAACCACCTTTTCTTTGTTGGTTGATGCCAAACCCGGTTAGGTTTCCCTCGATCCGACAGCACATCACCATTCAAAACCTGCTTTTATCTTAACACCTGCCCGGCCGTGTTATTAGACCTTTAATACACCTCCCATTAAATTAATGACTCCAAGCTCATTAGTGTTTCGTTACTAAACTAATGTAGCTCATAGCTAACAAAGCTAAGCCTATTATGTGGCAATCCAGAGTTCATTGAAGGTAACTTGAGAGATTAAGAGTACAAATGTTAACTTTTGATGTTTTATATTTGGCGCTTTCAAACGTCCACCCGAGCAAGCAGAGCTGTTGCTGCTGAACCGAAAAGATAAACGATGAAATCTTGCTCGTACCACCCTCTTTCTTTTAAGTGTTAGTGGTTAGCTGGTATTAGCTACAGGCTAACAGGCTTAGCTAACGTTAGCCGGTGTTATTCGAGTTGGACAAACACTATCGTAAAATATTTTTTCCGCCAAGTACCGACGGGAAATCGGTGACAGGGCACATCATTCAGCGAAAGGTAACATAGCTTGACAGCAACATGTCAGATAATGCAGTGTAGCGCTAATGTTAAGCTGGTGTAGCTACAGGCCAGTGCAGACAGTCTCTTCGACAAGGCCCGAATTCCAACTTGGACAAATTAAGCAATGATCGCGACTTTTTGGCTTTAAATTCCTTATGAGTGAAACGTTGTTTCGATGTGACAGCTTGTGCCCTCAAAACTGAAGGAGAATCTAAGGGTAAACCCACCAGGTGTACCGCAGCACACGTTTGTTGAGAGGAGATACCGATGAGCTTTGACATGCAGCAAAACAACAAAAGACAAAAATACTCACTAGGGATCATTTGTAAACCTGGGTGTTCTCGGAGGTTGGTATCCGTACAGATGGCAATAAAGCACGTCAAAACAGAAGCAGCACATCTCCGCTGAGACCACCATTTTTCTGCCTCCACTTCCCGAACCAGGTCCCGGGCTGAGATTCGGGGAGAGGCCGGATGAAGTGTAACCGGCCGGGGCTGGGGACAGAGCGTTTGTGCCGCTGCTACCACTACTACTACTGCTGCCACTAACGTTACCCCCGGGTCCCCCCAGGCCGTTGGCTCTGCTCACGTTAGCCGCTGCTGCAACGGTCGCGGAGGAGCCAATCCCCAACTCCGAGCCACAATGTCCGGTTCCTGCCACCCCGCTTCCCGCCCCCACCCCGCCGGGACCCCCCGACCCGGGCGATCCCGACAGTTTCTGCTTCTTCACCCCGCAGCACCCGGCCGCCATCTTGGAACAATCTGCACCGACACACCGCTTCCGACCCATAACCGTCACCGCGGGAAGGGTGGGGGGGAACGCCGACCAGACGTAGAAATCCCACTGCGTTGATACGTATGACGGACAATACTCCACTTTCACTCTTTTATTTTTTTGTCGGACGACGAAATAACCGATGTAGTGAGAAGACTGCAATGTCACCCTAGCGTTGCCTTTAAAAATGCGTGACTTCGCTACGCAAAATCCATAGCTGGATAAGCGTTTTTTCCTTGAGTAGTCAGCCAGTCCAGCTTTGGACCACGGTGTTCCAGTGGATCACCGATAACGTCAAGTCCCGGCCAAATATTCAACCCTTCTCCCTAGCACGACACCATCCGAGACGATCTCAATCAGTTCCCCTTAAACATGCAAGTTCAGGGAGTACACAGTCCGAACAGGCCGCAGATGACAGCAGTCAGGCGGTCCAGATGTGAAGCCGACAGCCAGTGCGCTGTAGCCCCGCAGCACACCTCTCCAAGTGGAAGCCGGGAGCTTGAGTACGCAGGACCCATAAGCTTCAGCACAAATTGCGCACAATGTCTTGGACAGCGTAGCTTTTCATTGCACCAGCTTGTTTGCCACTGCCTCGCGAACTTCTAATTACACCACAGGCCCAGTATGTTGGACTCCCAGACGCCGGGATAACGCAGAGTAAAATGGCATCTGACAATGCAGGATTGGCATGGCACAATGAACCGCGTCAGCGCCGAGCAAGTCATTTCAGTACCGTTAGGCCACAGTTTGCACCTGCATGATGTCTGTTCTTGGACCTGGTCAAAAATCTCAATATCACCCCCGCGTCAAATGTAGAGCTGAAAGTTTTCACTAAGGGTTTGTTTGGAGGTTGTCATCCGTTTACGAGGATACGTACAGAAGAGCTTTCTAGTCCGTGAGCCGTGAGAAATCCTCCGGGTTTGGCAACCCTCGCTCCGCACCCGTCTCTCTGCTGCTACCATTCAGTGCTGTTCGGGTAAAAGCCCTGTGATCAGTCTGTGGGCACAGGCATCGGTGTCGTCGGCACGCCGGAACCGGATTCAGAAAAAGTGCTGCGCTCACTCGCTGCACATTGTGCGTAACTTCTGGGGGTATCAAATTTGCAATTCAGAAGAAATGTACCCACGGTGCTGTGGAAGCATGCGCGCTCCCGACGCTCGTGCGCGCGTATGCGTGCATGAAAAAGTATCTCTAAATTATAAAAAGCGTAGGGCCAGACTGGTCTTCATCTGGGCGTGTGGGGTAAATTTGCTACATAAGTATGGAGGCTAGGATGGGAACTGATTTGCCAGTGTTTGGGTGAGGTATCCTTGAAGCCAGCATCTCTGTGGGATGAGATCGAGGTTGCAGTTCCTGTTTGTAGTTTGTCATTTTAGGTTTGTGTGCTCAGGCTGTAAACTCATGGAGCCCTGAAACAGTAAATATAATCCCGTCACCAATGCCCCCTGAATCATTCTTCTACTCCACCAGGATTCAGCACCCCTGCCTTTTGGAGTGCTTCTTAGTCACAAATAAATGCATGAGCAGTGAGCATTGTCTAAGTGTCAGTGATTAACACACATCATAGGATCAGCTGACGGTGATGCTGCCCAGCCTCATGATGCTGGCCTGAGTGTGCTGGAAAATGAAAACACTGTATGCCTGACACAGGGAACTATCGCCTGGGCGTGTGGCATGGGGACCGGAGAGACTCTCCTCTCTGAATGCCAAATTAAACATCTAGACATTTAAATTCTGAAATGAATTTAATTGTGTGTTTCCCTCCCCTCCTATTCAAAATACTTGGGCCCATGTGAAATCTGCTAGGCCACTGCACTTAGGTTTAACTAGAGGTAACATGTGATAGGCTGACCTCTCAAATGCACTGCAGATTTTGACAGTTGTTTTACACTCTTATTTTTTAAATCAATTTAGGGGAAGGAGGAAAAATATTGATATAAGTCATTTTCCAAAGATTATGCTCCAAATTACCTAATTTTAAAATTTAGGCAAAGCTATTTAGGCCAAGACAGTTTATAGTGTCCAAACAATCTTCAGCCTTCAAACCTCAGAATAAATGATCTCAGATCATCTTTTCATTCAGTATTTAAAGCCTGTTTGACATTAGAGAACAGTAAAATAAAAATTGAGAGCGGACTGTAATATTATCAGTGCTATTTGCTTTATGTGTGGAGCTGATTCTCATAACAGGACCGGTGCCAGTGAAACTGATGTAAATGTCTGCAATATTGCAGTGGAGAAAAAGCTCTTGTGCTTATATTAAATGTATCTTAAGGTTAATGTGCACTCAGTGTTCATTGGCTTTGTCTTTACCCGCATTTGCTGTCAAGTCCAGACATATTTGAGATTATCATCTAGGCCAGAACAGTAAACTGTAACCCACAGACACTCCTCACACAAAGTGCCTCATGACTGACTCAGCAAAAGGCTTCAAGTCTGTTTTAAAATGTACAACTAATTATTGTTGGCTTTAGTGGATATTGACTGAGCATTTGCCTGCATTTTCCTGGTAACAGGCCTCCTTGGGCAGACTAAAGTGCACATCAGGCTAAATGACTTGAGTCAAAGCAAGGGCTTGAGTGTAGCCTTAAACCCTAATTCTCCTGCATGAATGACTTCGCTCTGTCATATGATCTGTTTAATTTTCTCGGAAAAATAAAAAACATGTAGCTCTTACAAAAACTGATGGTGTCTGATTGGTTGATGGGGTTTTTTTTTTTAATCATGATTTAGACTAACTGTGGTTTTCATTAAATTTGTATTGTAAACGCTCATCATAATATTTCTAAACAAATGACAAGCAAATGACATCAGTGCCCTTGAAAATCATTGCACTATTTCTTTTCCCACAACACATTTTACTGCCCAGTAATATACATGTAAAATCTTTAGCTGTGGGCTCAATATTCATATGACTTTTATGATCTGAGAGTATTATGTTATTTTATTGCTCATACCATTAAAATACTCCATTTATCAATTTTATAACAACAGAAACCACCAAGGCTTCAACAGAGCAATGTGGAAAATATCCTTTGTCATGGTTGCATATGATGTGATATGATATGGCTTTATTGTCACATTCAGCACTGTAAAGTCATCAAGTTTACATCAGCTCTAATATGGAAACTTAGCATATTAGATTATTTAAATATTTCATTAATATTGGTCTACAGCAAAATACTGAAGTTTCCTCTGATTAATTGACCTTATTGTTATTTTAGCTACTTAGATTGGATTTATTTTATCATATATTTTCAACAGTTAATGGGAAACTTATTCGTTACAGAACATTTAGCTTAGTAGAGCATGAAACTGGTATGTACACATGGCTCAGTGCAGCTGACTGGAGTGTATTCACTTCAAAAGCCTGTTCATGTGACTATTGGATTTTGGGCATGAGTGATGTCATTGCAATGCAATCCATGCCATCCAGATTATCTTTTGAAACTACAACAGGAAAGGGGAAGCAGGCTGAATTACCTCTTACTCCAGCTACAGTATAAGAGGGGGCCGTGCTGTTCAAGGTCAGTGTGGCTTTAAGTGAAGTGAATAGGCTGAGCTGAGAGCACTTTTGTTGGCATTGTGATCTTCCTATTCAAGAAAAATTCTGACATACACAATCATCATTTACTGAATATGTGGAGAGGATGGACTGGTTTGTTCCATTTGTTCACCGCCTGTTCTATTCTTGGGAGCAGGGACAATCTGGCATGTTGTTATTACGCCTTGCGGTGGAATTTCCCACTGCGGCAGGACTCACTCGCTTCTTCAGTGTCCTGTACAATATCCGACAGAAGACAGAGAGGTAGACATCTTAATGATAATTCAAATAACCATAAAGTTCAGTGAAAAGTTGAGGTTCTTCAAAAAAATCAGAAAATACAAAATAACATTGTATGTTTGGGCTGCATCGTGTGGTCAACCACATATTACATCACTAGTTGAATATTTGACTGATATTGAAGAGAAAATAATTGATGTTTTTACTTCCATGTGGCACATAAGGGCCAAAGTTCATTTGCAAGAGTTTTGCTCAATATCAGTGACTCAGTGATTACTTCTGAGGTCTCCTGCTGAGATTTCAGGATATCAAAACAATAACTTACTGTTGCCCAATGTCCTGTTGTGGCACAAAACCTCTCCACCTATTAGAGTTTCAAAGCACCCTGAATACCTTGTCCTAGCGTCAATGTGTTAACACCGTTATGATTTTCACTGCTCAGTTGTGGATGATATATAATCAATATGATGGTTAGGATGGTTAACATGACATGGGACATTCCAATTACATTTAGTGGATGTGTACTCTCATTGCTCACATTCAGTGTTTATATGTGAGGTCAACAGCCTCTGTCACAGGAGGGGTGGAGGCTGAGCCAGACATCTGTGTTAGAGTGGATAAGCTCTATCAATGTTATTGCAGTCCCCAGTGGCTACAAGGTTGGTAAAGGTCATGGCTTGCATAGGACCCCATTACAACAGAGCTGTGTGTGCGCTCATTTGTACATTCAATAAATCCCCTGATGCATTGGTAGGGCAGGAGAATCATTTCTGCATAATTGTGGAAATTGAGAGATTTATGGAAAAATTAATGCATCTAATCAGAATGCAAATGCTTTGCCAGTCCACGCTCTGACTTATGCCGCCAGACTGCCTGATTCTCTTCCCTGCAGAAGCCTTGTCATCACTCTATCTGGACCCTGCTGTTTTCCCCCCTGACTCCCAGTGTAATGACCTTTCCCTTCCAGCCAGATCAGAAGAGTCACTTCCCATTTTTCCTTTGTAGGCTGAAAACTCATCTCATCAAGAGGGATGTCGTGTCACCCACTCAGCTTCTCTTCTGCTGTATCTCTCCCCTCTATTTGCACTTATCTTGAGGTGAAAAAAAATCTCTCCTGAGCTTTTTATTTCTTAACGTGGCACGTCTAGCTTACACAATTACTCTGTTAGGTAATAACAGTGATTCACCTCCATGTCTCACTGTCATTATTGTCATTAAATTGTGGCAATGTTGGTTAGTAGTGAGTGCAATTTTCATACCACCATAGGAAATTGAAGTTATCCCTGCATGCTTGGGTCAACACAGAAATTATTTTGGGTTTACAGTAGCCCAAAAATATACATCAGTTTATGCTATAACAATGAATGCATTACCAAATATGTGCTCAGCTCACTGGGACAAGCATTTGGATACTGAATAATTTACAGACTGGATGGTTCATTGAGACAGTCAGAACAAAACCCCATTGAAGTTTTAAACCTCAAAGTCAAGTCAGTTAATTAATTTATGCCAGTATTCAGAACGCTCACCAAAATTAATATGAAATAAAATTAAAAATTGTTCCACTGTGTAGATGGCACAGGCTCAACAACATGGAAGATAAAGGGAAAACAATTAACAAATAACCAAATTGGAAGCGGTGAAACATGCCTATATATGAATATATCTCGCTTTCATTGCAGCAGATTAAAGACCAGATTAAAGCATAATAATTCGAGTTAAGATAAAAGGTGAAAGATAAACCGTGGAAGAATAATTTCTCTAAAGCTTTGTGTTGATATTGTGCTTTTTCTGTTTTTCCTGTAGAGGTCAGTAGAGCGGCCCGGCTGCGTTGACTCTATCATGAAACCAGGCGTAGAAGAAGAAGGAGCGGGGAGGAGCTGGGTGTTTGAAAGTGGCGGGCAGTAACAACATTCATCTCATGGATGTCGGTCTAAGTACACGGACATAGAACAAAAGTTTACAACAAGTAATGCTCAAAAGTAAACGCCGTGTGAAGACGGTCGGATATTAGTGCTTTCTAACATCAACCACAACCACCGGATACGTTTTTCGTGAGATTTAAACGCTGGCACTGGAAGAGCCGTGAAAAGGTAACCTCAAGACTAACGTCTTGCTAACAACTGCAGCTAGCTAGTTAACGTTAATCTGTTGCCAATTTAATTTAAGTTTGTTATTATGCGTCAGCTTGGCTGAAGACGGTCTGTTAACCCATTGGTATGGCTGTCAATTCAATAAAAAGTACACTTTAACGACCACTGACGAGGTAGCCTGAGTTGCAGTTCGTCTTCATTGAAATTAACGGTATGAACAGTTAGCTAGCTGGTTTATGTATCCTGGAGACAGGTCGACTCAGTGGCGTTACAATCAGAGGGGTTTATCTTTCGTAAAAATGGTACATTTCCATAATAACAGTTTATTGTACAGCTCGGTTTTGGTCTGTTTGAACGATAAATGAACTGAAAGTTATGGCGTCATCCTCATTCAAATCATGGAGCTGCTCCATGGACAGTGAATAATGGACCAACTCCAGAGGCAGTAATGACAACACCCATGGTGATTCTCCTGAGACATGGGGACATTTTCCGATTCACCACTGAAAGACATTCAACCAAATGAAAATCATTCGTGTTTAACCTCTCTAACAAAATCTCTGCAAATCCATAAAGCCAGTCCCATGTTCAGTGATACCAACTTACGGTATTAACTATAGAGACAATTGTCTCCAATGTTACACATTTGTAACATTAGATAACTTACGAGTTTCAATCATGTGAATACCAAATTGTAATTTCCATCTTGGGGAAGAATTTAACAGCCATTATTCTGGCCAGAAAAAGCGACTGATGGTGGAATTCATACCTCAGTTGCTCTTAGCCCAGTTTGTTTGTGGACACTATACTCTTACACTTTGCCACACACTTCAGTTTGATTTAACAGTCTTGTCACAAGTTAATACATTTTTAACACAGAAAATTTGACCACATATTGAGTACATTGAGAGTTGCCATTGTTGAGTTGATAGCATTCTTTAAATTAAACGTTTTCCCTGCCGTTCTCAAAATATTACAAATGGTGAATAGTTTATATGGATCTAAAGACCTTTGCCAAGTCTATTTGTGTACTTATTGCTTGCTTATGCAGTAGGATGATGCTGATTCATACCAGAATCATAGACTGATTCAAGGGATAACTATGGTTATTTTGGTCTTTTTTGTGTTATCTCTTGTTTCACATGGGGCTTTATCAGAGTCTTTTGTACATTCGAAATAATCGATGACACGTTACCTTCCTACATTATTGGACTGATATTTCTTGGCTTCATTATGACAACCTCTTCTGTTTCTTTGATTACTAGGTACTGATTGGAATCTGGCATCATGACAAATGAGGATGCTAAGGTGATCCCTGTGCGGGTTGCCTTGAGATGTCGCCCGTTGGTACCTAAAGAAATCAGTGAAGGATGTCAGTGCTGTCTCACTTTTGTGCCTGCGGAGCCACAGGTGTGTGATCAACAATTTACATCTTTTATGTCAATTGTTTTTGTGTGTTATGTTTTTGCGCCAAGTCAATTATGTCTGTGTTTTTTTTTTTTTAATTAAATTTTATGCAACTACACTACACATTATGTACGTTGTTTGTTCTCAGGTAATTGTTGGCACAGAGAAGGCGTTCACCTATGATTACGTATTCGATCCCACTGCTGAACAAGAAGAAGTCTTCAGTACGGCTGTGTCCCCTTTATTGTGTGGGCTTTTCAAAGGTAGATATTTCTTTTAACACTTTTAACATAATTAATTGAAATGTCTTTCTGGCCTTTTCTGCTTATCCACTTTGTGGAACGTGACTATGCAGGGTCTGCAACATAAGAACTGTTGGGCTCAATGGCTTAAAGACATTTCACTGGGGAAAAAATGTACCATTGGGTGCAAAAACATAAAACATCATTAAATTAAATGATTGTGTTTTTTTTTTTTTGTTTTGTAGGCTACCATGCCACAGTTCTTGCATATGGACAAACAGGATCAGGAAAGACCTTCTCCATGGGAGGAACATACACATCAGCTCAAGAGAATGATCCTTCAGTCGGAGTTATTCCACGAGTTATCAGAAGAATTTTTGAGGAAAGGGAGAAAAGGACAGGCTGTGAATTCCGTCTGGCTGTATCTTACCTGGAGGTTGGTGGACATATATCGTTTACTCTGTGTTGATATTCTTTTTTTCTTACCATCACTTTTTTTTAATGACATTTAGAAATGTATTGAGGTCCTTGGCATCCAGCAAATGTTATTTCATGCACATTAGAATTTTAAAGTGAATTTGGTTATGCATTTTCTTTTGATTTTAGATCTATAATGAAGATATATTGGACTTGCTGTGTGCATCTAAAGATAAACCTGCCATCAGCATTCGGGAGGACCCCAAAGATGGCATTAAGGTGAGTGACTGACATGTTAAAAATGACAGCACACTTGGTCTCCTGTCTTGGGAGCTTATGATAAATAAACCTCAATAAACTGTATCCATGTCTAATTTTATACCTTGGTGTCAGCCTTTGTTTTCATTGAAAACATGATATTTTACAGATTGTGGGGCTAACTGAGAGGCATGTATTCTCTGCCCAAGAGATGGTGGGCTGTCTAGAGCTTGGAAACTCTGCTCGCACCGTGGGCTCAACAGCGATGAATGCCGCCTCTTCACGCTCACATGCTATCTTCACCATCACTTTGGAGCAACGCAGAGGGACAGACAAGTCAGTTTGGTGGTGTTTTCTCCTATAATCATTTTACTATTTTGGCTTATATTAGTCCACTTTGCTCAAACATATGATGCAAAACATGCACACAGAATACATGTTGACACGGCTCCTTCTTATGTGACAGGGAAAATGGTCATGAAAACATTGGCTTCAGAAAGTATTCACACCTCCCTGCCGCTGAGAAGCATCCTCATAGCATGATACTGCCACCACCATGCTTCACTGTAGTGCTGGTATTAGCCAGCTGATGAGTGCCTGATGTTCACCAGACGCAGTGTTTGGAGTTCTGCCCAAAGGGTTCAATTTTTGTCTCATCAGACAAATCTTTTTACTCGTGTTCTGAGTTCTTTAAATGCTGTTTGGCAGACTCTAAGAAGGCTGTCATATGCCTTTTACTTAAAGTGGCTTCTGTCTAGCCACTCTACCATAAAGGCCTGATTTATGCAGTGCTGCTGAGATGGTCGGCTTTCTGGTAGCTTCTACTGTCAAAGCTTTAGAAATTTGATAGCATAGATCTTATTCTGATCTTAACTGGGCTCAACTTCATTGCAGAGGTCTACAGACAATTCCTTAAACTTCATGGTTGGTTTTTGTTCTGACATGCAGTGTGAATTGTGGGGCCTTATATACCCAGGCATGAGCCTTTCTAAACAGCAGTTTATACAGGTGGATGCCAGTTAAGTTCTCGGCACATCCCAAGGATGATTAAATGAGTGCAGCACAGAGAAGCATCTGAATGCTTTTGTAAAGAAAATGAAAATAAAAATGGTTTCACTTTGCTATAATGGATTATTGATTGTAGATTAAAATGGCAATTTTATCCATTTAAAATTAAATCAACAACACAAGAGTGTAATATGTGAAGCGGTCTGAATACTTTCTGAAGCCACTATTGAGACTGCATTGTTTAACTGTATCGTGGCTGATGGAGGAAACAGAAAGGTTTTACAGAGACATATATGTTATATATATATGTTTGTTACATATATGTAACAGACATAATGTAGAAAAGAGTAGCAGATGGAGAATGGACTTGGTAAAAATGCTTTGTAAAGATCAAATACATATTTAATTTTGACAAAAACTGATTTGATTTGACATTTGTTTTTGTGCTGCTCTTTTTCATATGATACAGCCCCTGAAATTGGGCTAGTGTGTACGTGCAGGTCCACATTATGTGGCACACGAGGCAACATTGTCTAAATATTTCACAAGTGGAATATTTGTGGAATTTTCTGTTGCAGAGCTGACTCAGTTGTATCAAAGTTGCACCTTGTGGATCTAGCTGGTTCAGAGAGACAAAAGAAAACCAAAGCAGAGGGAGATCGTTTAAAAGAAGGTAACCTAAATAAATATATTTTTCTTTGAATTTACTCATTTTAAAGTTGTCAACCCTCAATGGACAATTCTCCAAAATGATATATGCTGTAATATAATATTTATATGTGCTGCCTCTGTGTTGTAATTGTATCTTTAATGGCAGTATTTCTTTTTTGATGTTGTTTATTTTTGTCCTCAGGCATCAGCATCAATCGTGGCCTTTTGTCTTTGGGTAATGTGATCAGTGCATTGGGGGATGAAAGCAAGAAAAACACCTTTGTTCCTTACAGAGACTCCAAACTCACCCGCCTGCTACAAGGTAGACTTTGATTTAGATGTTCAAAAGTTACATATTGGTCATTAGGTCAGTCTCAGATACCATACTCACTTTTATGACCTCCAAACATGAGCAAATCGTATTCAGAAAGCATGCATCGTGCATTTCTTTGCTTTGATTGTGTGGTTGAAAGTCTTTGATTTTATGCCTGTATCTGTTCTATTACCCGTGTATAGCTTTATTTATTAGTTGTGTACACAAAAATTTAAGCATTACATGTTAATGTCCATCAAAACAAGCCGGTGTTCAAAGCAGCAATGATGCAACAGCCTTAATAAGTGTAGAATAATTTTACAAAGCACTTTTGTGTGTTTGTTTCCTCAGACTCTTTGGGAGGCAACAGCCACACTTTGATGATTGCATGCATCAGTCCTGCAGACTCCAATATGGAGGAAACCATCAATACCCTGCGATATGCTGACAGAGCTCGCAAAATTAAAAACAAACCCATAGTCAATGTTGACCCCAGAGCTGCAGAAATGAACCGTTTGAAGCAACAGGTACAGAAATTTTCTAGAGTTGACCTCATAATCAGATCTCAAACTACCATTGCCTTATGTAATAATGCTGCAAGTTGAATGCAATTCACTTACTTGTTTACAAGTTGTAAATCTGTGTTTACATTGACTACTGTTTAGAAAAAAGATAAACCTTCCTTTTATTTAAAAATTAATCTCTTAAGTGTCTTGATCCATATTTGTTTAGGTTCAGGAGCTGCAGGTGATGCTGCTTCATGCCCGTGGAGGTGTAGCTCCGGTGCTCTCTGGGTAAGACATAAAATTTCCCAATAACATAATGTCCCAGAATGTAGGATGAAGGCACACATAGAAACATATTTACCCACAACACAACCCCATAACCGTTACATGGTCCCTCTGCTGCAGGTCAGAGTCAGCGGAGAATGTGACTAAGCTGTTTGAAAGGAACCGTGCTCTGGAGGATGAGAACAATAAGCTGAGCAGGGAGCTGAGTGAGGCAGCTGGACAGACCGCCCTCATGTTTGAGAAGATCATTATGGTGACCCAGATCTCTTTTCCATTCCCTCTTCATTCATTGTTGAAAGTCATTGTTGAAAGCTGATGGTAAAAAACTGTCACTGGTGAAACTGTTTGCAAATGGGTAGAAAAAAAGCCAAGACAATGAATACTGCCATCAAAAAAAAGTAAAAAATGCTTTTAGTGTATCTTTTTATTTGTCTTTTCTCTGACTTTTCAGTTTTATGTTGTCATCCATCCTTTTTTCAAATGACATTTGCTTTATTTTACAGACGGAACAAACGAATGAGAAACTGCAAAGCAAACTGGAAGAACTGCGGCACCATGCAGCGTAGGTTTACAGAGGCTTGCAGCCAGGAGATGTGTGTGTTTTGCTCAGTTTTTAATGGCCTGAGTAATTTTGTTTCTGATTTCTTGAATTTGTTGTTCCATACTGACAATCTCATCCAAAGGTTTAAAAGTTCAGCAGGTTTCAGTACTGGCACTATATTTTAGGTTGTTCTGGGAAACCGAGAAAAAGTATAAATTAACTGATATAGAAGGTTTATTGGCCGAGGTGTGTTATATTGAGCCACACTCTTTATTTACCTTTTATTTCAGATGTACAGTGAATCTTGAGAAATTGTTGGAGTCACTGGAGGACCAGGAGCTGAAGGAGAATGTTGAGGTGATGAGGAACCTGCAAGACGTCATCTTGGAGCTCAAGGTACACAAGTCACCTTCATAATGCACCAAAAGACAGCAGAGTGTAGTAATGCTGAAATTTGCAATACATTATATTTGACTTTTTATAGACTCTCTTGATTAATTAAAATATAATTAATAGGCTAATTGAAGGAAATGCAATTGTAAGTTACAGCACCAATTTAAAGATCACAGTATAAATGCTTTTTTTTTTTTTTTCAGAACTTATGGTCTGCAAAACTAAAACTTGCTCCATAAGTATTTGCACAGTGTTCTTCAGGTTGTGTTTCAGCACATTCAGCTTAAAATCTTTTAACACAGCCTAAAATATAAGGCTTCTAAACTAGGACAGGTATACATAAAGTGAGACCAAATCATCATATGTAGTATTTTTTGGAAAATCCTGTGCAGTCAATGACTAGCTGGAGTCTTGGACCTCTAGACATCAGCAGACTGTTTGAATCCTCCCTGCTGATGCTCTCCCAGGCCTTCACTGCAGACACTCCGTCTCTCTGTCTTCAGCAGAACTCGGCCAGTCAAAGATAGTCGTCTTCCTCACCCTGAAAAGCTCTGGTTGCTTAGACCATATATTTCGGATCGTTGTCCTGCTGAATGATGAAACGTTGTGCAATGACTTTTGATACATTTGGCTCAGTTACAGACTATTTCTGTGTACCTCCTGTTGTTTCCGTCAGCAGTGAAATCATCAATAAATGCCAGTTCCACTGGCAGCCATACCTGCCAAAGACACAGCAGAACCACCACCATGTTTGACAGATGAGGTGGTGTGTTTAAGGTCATGAGCTGGTTGGTTTTTTTCCTCCACATTTTCCTGTTTTCATCATGTTGATAGATGTTGATTTTTGTTTCATCAGACCACAGACTTTTGTTCCAGAACTCTGCCAGTTTCTTTTTGGCTGTTGGCTGTGAGAATTTTAACATGGCCTCTCTGTTTTTGACATTTAGCAGTAGTTTGTGTCTCGTGTTGAATTCTCTGGGGGTATGGTCACAAAGTTTCTCTTGTTCAATGACAAGGAAATATATACACCGACATCCTGGAGAGTGTGGTCATAAAGGAGTTTTTATTCACCTTGCAAATGATTTTCTGGTCATCCACAAGACTTGTGCTTGTCTGTCTACCAGGTTGACTAATTTTCTTGTTTTCCTCCCTGCCCAGCTTCATTTTAACATATCTAACTGTTGATTTTGGCAAACTAACTACATTTTAAGTTTCATTATTACCTTTTTCACTTGCATGGTCACTTTTTTACTCCTCATTGACAGACAACTCCACCTCAGTCTAAATGGCAACTCTCAGTCAACTCTGAGCCTTGTGAGCTTTTCTGTGCATGCACTAATATTGAAAGAATGCAGAGCTGGAACATTTAGCTGCCAGTGTCCAGTTACTTTTGAACCTTTTGCAATTTAGGCACTATGTGTTAAAAGGGCTATATCAGACTCAGTTCTTTGAATATTTATGTGAACCTTCTCAAATTAAAGCTGAGACTTTGTACTTTAATGCGGTGTGCACTATTTTATTTCAGTATGCTGGATCACAGAGCCTGAAGAACAAAAAATGAGTTACTGTCCAAATACTTTCAGTCTGAACTATAAATTCACCTCTGGATGATTTGGATGTTCACAATACTATTTGTTCATAGCATTGACTGTTTTACCGTTTGTTGTATTTTCTAAGAGTGAGAGTGCAGGCATTGCTGCCTCCATCGATGCTATGGCTACAGGAGAGGATGTACCTGAGATGTGCGGGAATGGCAGTAAAAATGCAGCAGACGAGTCCCCATCAGTACGTTGACAGTTTTGTTCTAGTAATGTTTACATCAAATAACATTTACTGTTAAAGATACTTCTGCTGTGTTGCACTTCATTTTTACAGTTCTTCATGAGATAATGATATTCAGCATCAAAACCAAACTTACTGTGGTACTGTGTGTTTCTTCTCTTGCTCTTGATTGAAGAATAAAAACTGTCTTTCTATCTATGTCTTTACTTCTGAACTAAATGTGATTTTAAGATGGTTCTCACCTCTAACATATTTAACAGGATGCCACTGCCATTGGTGGTAAGGAGTCCCCAGAGGGCTTTACAACCCATCATGCACTGCGGCAGGCCCAGCTTTCCAAGGAACTGATTGAGCTGAACAAAGTGTTGAGTTTGAAGGAAGCGTTTGTGAGGAAGATGTGCCAGAACGACAGCCACCTGGAGCCGATGCAATCAGAACACCAGGTATGAGAAATTGTTTTCCATTTTTGACTAACAATAATCTAAAATCTGCTTTAACTTACTGACATTGATAGTGAACGCATTTGAACTTGTTAAATATTTGTGACTGTGGTTAAGATACCGCACCATCACTAATTCACATGAGGCATGGAGTGTGAACCGCACAGTGACGTCCACTGTACCAGGTTCCAGTGTGCGTGAAAATTATATCATTTTAAAGCAGTCTTTTGTGTGGTTGTATTAATTATGAGCCAGTTATTTAATTGTTGAGAAATGAAGGACAGGTTTTTATCTTCTGGTCATTGTGTCCTACAGAAAAATGTCCACACTCTACAGTCTGCGGTGGATTCTCTGCAGAAGGAGAAAGAGGAGCTCGTTCTGGCTCTTCAGTCTGCAAAGAAAGACACTAACCAGGCCAAGTATGAACATTGATTTTTTTTTTAAATTTTATTTATTTATTTATTTTTTTTGGGGGGGGGGGCTGTGGTTTGGTTTTACCAGGTGTAATATTAATGCATAGTTATAAAGTTGTTTTAATGTAAAATCTCAGTTATTTCAGAAGCCCTCACTCCTCACTTCTTTCTTCATCTTCACCACCTTCTTCTAGGCTTAGTGAGCAGCGGAGGAAGAGGCTGCAGGAGCTCGAGGGCCAGCTCGTGGACATGAAGAAGAAGCTTCTTGAACAGTCGAAACTACTAAAGCTCAAAGAGTCCTCTGTTCAGAAAGTCAGCAAGCTCATGCAGGAGATACAGGTGATTTTCTTCATATTTATTTAGTGGTTTTGATGGTGATGATGGCATGTTGGTTAAGAGTAAACATGCACTGTTTATGGTCTCACATAATAATTTTCTAAAAAATATGTATGTAATTGGCATAAAGAATTATTAATATTTAATACTACTGGTTACACATGTGAGCCACAGACGCCAAGTCTGCACACAGTAACACTGTGTTCTCACAGGCTATGAAGACCCAGCGTACACAGCTGATGAGGCAGATGAGGGAGGACTCTGAGAAATTCAGACACTGGAAGAGCAAGAAGGACAGAGAGGTGCTGCAGCTAAAGGAGAAGGTATGTAAAGATCAACGTCTTCTTGAGACATTTTATCCATCAATTCACTCAGTAATTTTTGCCTTATACTAATAGATTTGGGTTCCTTGCCTTCATGAACCTCACAGTTTATTTTATTTGTGTTACAGGATCGTAAGCGTCAGTATGAGTTGCTGAAACTTGAGAGGGATTTCCAGAAACAGGCCAATGTTCTCCGTCGTAAAACTGAAGAGGTGAGGCCTCTCGTTGTCTGTGTAATTCATGTGATCTACAAGTAAATATGCTGGTTTTAACAACATATGTAAATAGCAAACATATACCATATATATTTTAACTGTGTCACTAATTTGTACTAACCCAGTTTCAAACCTCCGAGTCACTTCTACCACTTCTCAAATTCTGCAAGCAATTCAGTTTGAATATCAGAGTCATGTCAAACTGCTTGAATCAAGTCACTTGTTACAAGTATTTTTTTTTTCCGTACAGGCTGCAGCTGCAAACAAGCGGCTGAAAGATGCACTACAGAAGAGAAGTGAGGTGGCAGAGAAACGGAAAGACACTCAGAGCAGAGGAATAGAGGGAGCTGCTGCAAGAGTTAAGGTAGTAAAACTCCTCTGTAGTTGCAATGACTTTTATTCTGTCCATTTGACTATTTAGTGCAAAAAAAGCATTAATATTTATTATTAAGTATCATCCAGCTCGAGAAGTTGACCAATTGTTGCAAATATGTTGAAGCATAAATATTTCTATGAGAATATTGACAGACTTTGTATTGCTGTATGCTGTATATTGGGCATTGTATTGTTGTTAACTCTGCAACTCTGTATTCATGTGATCAGACGTGGCTTCTCAATGAAGTGGAGGTGATGGTTAGTACAGAAGAGGCCCGGCGCCACCTCAGTGATCTGCTGGAGGACAGGAAGGTCTTGGCTCAGGAGATCAACCACCTCAAACAGCAGATAGACGCAGGGGAGAAACCCGCTGCCAAAATCAGGGTGAGCTGAGAAACTTGTACTTTTACTCATAACACAACTGAGAATAAATAAGACATTCAGTGCAGTATCAAAGCAGAAATATTACAAAGCATCAGTGCTTTGATATTCGGTGTCCTTCCTTGCAGCGTCGGACACTGATCATCTCTGAGCTGGAGAGCCATGGGGCACTGGAAACGCCTCTAACCAAACAGGTTGAGAACCTGGAGACAGAAATGGGTCTCAGGTGAGTCAGAGAAACCAGCCCGGCCTTTGTCCTAAACAGTTTATTTGATTTGATCGTTTCACTTGACCAGGATTCATTGTGCTCTGCCTCGCAGTAGGCTGAAATACCTCCCCATGCATTTTTCTGAGCCATTAGGTTTCTCATCTGTGCAGCATTTAATGATGCACAAAAATGGTTTAAAAATCCTATTAAAAAAGTATCTGTTCTGCATCTGCTAAAGTCTGCTGTGCAAGATATGTCACCACCACATGGGCAAAGTTAATCATGCACGTAAAGATTTCTTTACCAGATACTGTATGTGCTTTAATTTCAAGTCACTGCATAGGACTTTGTGACTGTTTGAAACCACAACATCAGTTTTACAAAAATATCAACACAAACATTGAATTTATTTTATAGATTATTGCTGCTCAGCAAAGGGACTGTGGCGATTTTCAGAGTGATTTGTATTTTAACAGGAACGCCCAGATAGCCGACCTCCAGCAGAAGCTTCTTGTTGCAGACAGTGAGGGGCGTTTGAAACAGCGCATAGATGGCATCACAAGCATAGTGGATGCCAAGTGTGCCATTAAAGTGTTGATGTCTGAGGTGACAGCTCTTTCTTTTAGGAAGTCCAGTAATACATAATTTCTTATTCACATCTGCGTCATCTGTTGAATGAGTTGAAAGTACATTAATTTGTTTGCATTTTCCAAAACCCTTTTTATGTAGCTGGTGTCCTCTAAAACAGCCAGTGCCAAGCTGGAGAGTGAACTCAAACAGGAGAAGGGAAATGCACAAGACTTCAGGAAGATGCTTGCTGATGAGAGAAACGTGATGTCAACCATGGACATGGAGCACCAGCAGCAGCTGGTGGAACTAGAGCAGAGGCATCAAGAGAAGGTGCTCATGTCTGTTGTTTACGTGCCAGTCTGCAGCTCTTTGTAGTGATATGCACTTTCATGAAATCTTTTCTTCTATACATTTGTGTTTGTGTTTATTTATATATATATATATATATATATATATATATATATATATATATATATATATATATATATATATATATATATATATATATATATATATATATATATATATATATATATATATATATATATATATATATATATATATATATATATATATATATATATATATATATATATATATATATATATATATATATGCTTTATTTGTGCAGGTGCTTTACCTCCTGAACCAGCTGCAGAGCAAACCCGTGTGTGTAGATTCAGACAAAACAATGGAGAAAGATGAGGAGAGCTCAAAGGAGAAGGAGCTTCTCCAGCGCCTCAAAGTTCAGGTTCGTCTCCACTGGTTCCAGAGCAGTGTCTTTAATCAACCTTCGTCTTTAAATCAGACAGAATCATCACTGATCATGTGATTATCATGTGGTTATTTGTAACACTGTTTTAGGAAGAAGAGCTTGAAAAGCTGCGAGAATTAAGTGAGCAGAACCAGAAACTGGTGGAGCAGAACGAAGAATACAGACAGGTAATTGTATAATTAACCTCAACATTATTGGTTGCCATTTTAATGTAAAATTGTTGAATAAAGTTGAATTGAAATGATGTACACTAGTGTCTAATACAATTTGAGAGCAGGTACTATCCAAAAACTGAAAATAACTGCTTCTCAGATGACTATTAAACTGATTTGTAACCTTCTAATTAGATAAAATGTAATTACACAGATCATCACTGTAGGCATGAAAAGTACACCATGCAACAGTGAAAATGTGTTTAAAAAAACTCCACAGAAACTCTCGTTGCTTCACCTGGCAAGTGGAAAGAAAATCCTTGTGCCTACGGCCAACAACGAGAAGAGCCCGGACGAATCGTTTGACTACATTCCTCCAAAGGTTAGTCACTGCAGATATTCTACCTTCATGTTTGTTGTGTGATTCAGTGATGTCCATGGTGTCTTTTCTGTAGTTACTGAGAATGTTTTAGTCAGGGATGGAGTTTAAGCTGAAAGACAACACTGCACAGAGAATGAATGATCTTGTGAACATGAGCCTTTTTAATGCAAAATAGGTGGATAAGGTCCAAGTGCGTTGATTTGTCTTTCCTTGTTTTCTCTGTGAACTCAAGCCCAAAGGGAAGCGCTTCACCACAGCTAAAGCACCAATGAACATGGCCATCAGCATTGAAGAGCTGATGTCTCCCAGTGAGGATGAGAATGAAGAGGAAGAGGACGAGTGGCGTCCTGAGAAACTTGAGAAAGGACGCAGAACCTCAAAGAAGCCAAAGGCAACTGGGGTAAGACTGGGATTAGGACTGGTGACATCATCAAACTGGTCATGTGTAGTAAATCAGTAAGCTCAAAGACTGTGGCTGTTCTCAGCGCTCAGTGAAAGATTATGAGCGGTGAGAAGAAATCATAATCAAATTAGGATATTAAATCAGCCTGTTAATGAAAAAGAGCATCGTCTCAGTTCATCGAAACATGTCACATCATTCAGAATGCTAGATAAGTGAAAAGCTGAGATACTATTCAAAGTAAACTTGTTTCAGTTAAATAAAAGTTGTAAATCTCAGCTTAAATCTCTCTTTAAAAAAAGACTAATGAACCTGCACTAAATGTGTATATACATTTTATAATGTGCAGGTTATTAAAAGGGAGACTTGTCCTCCATCTGCTGTGGACAGTGCTGAGCTGTAAATGTTTTGTAAGGATCAGGAAAGTGGGATAAGCTGCCATGATTGTAAGCAGTTGTTGTTCTTACAGTGTGCGTGTAAAGGTCGCTGCAGCAACAAGCAGTGCAGATGCCGGAAAGGAAAGATGACATGTGGGGAGAACTGCCAGTGTGATCATGAGAAATGTCGAAACATGGATAACCAGGTGCCTGCTGAGGTAAATCTTCTAATAAACTTCAGTGATCTCAGTTAACAGAAGTCGTTATTTCACTAATATTTATTACACAACCTATTGTAGAATGGAAATATTAAATATGTTGTAGTGATTATGAAGTAATAGAAAATTAAGTGGCATTACCTGATTCATTAACACAGACATGTTTCTCCTGTCCAGTCAGATCCGGATGTCAAATAAAGATTTCCTTCATCTGCTTTGTTGAAGATATTGGATTCTTTCCAAAAAAAAAAAAAACCAAAAAAAAAAACCATGCAAAACAATAAACATTGTTCTCATTTTTATTCATTTCAGAATGCAAGTCAGACAGAAAGTGTTTCCAGAGACTCTGTGTCTCTTCAAGACTCGTCATCTGCCAGCCCTGACAACACCACATTCTTCAAGCCGCCGTCTTGTACTCCCACTAAGAAGGTAAACTGGCTCCCTCTGAAAACTCAGCGGCACAAAGAGTAATCATCCATATGGTGGCCTTGAATGGTTGGCACGCTTTGAGACTTAAAAAATGCTGCATATCAGTTAATTTGAACAGACTCAACCTGTCACTTCTTTATTCTTCCTGTTCATTTCAGCAATCACTGCAAATCAACAGCATTTCCAAACTGTTAGGATTTTAAATATTTATATTACATATCTGGACTACAGTGCTTGTTGACACTGAAACTTTAAAGGATGTAATGAGGACCTGATACTAACATACAAATATGTCCCATTTTAGGTGCTAAAAGAAATCGGAGACATGGGACATACCACTGCAGAACTGAAGTTGGTCAGGAAACCCATCTTGCCAGAGGAAGAGGAGGATGATGATGACGAGGAGGAGGACAGAACAACAGTCAGCTTCCTCAAGAAGAAGAAACGAATCCTGACGAGTTTTCAGAACAGCTTCTTCTCTGGATGCACTCCAATCAGAGAGGAATCTTAGTCTGGACAGTGTGGTGGGGCTTTTTACATGAGGTGTCCATATGTGTTTGGTTCAATGTTTGTCAAAGTGTTTTCAGTCTCTTTTTATATGTGACTAAATCTGTTGTGTAACGTAACTTGAAATTAGCTGTAAAACGCCTAGCTTTCTGTAGAGGGTAACAAAAGGACTGTGAATAGAATTAAATAATTTACTGGAATTCACAATGAGACGATCAAGAAGCTGTAATGTTTAATGCATTACATTATACTTCCCCAGAGAGTAAGACTAAATTTACTTTGCTAATATGTTAAATCAGTAGTCACACAGTTTCACATCAGTACATTACACATTATAGCACAACGTCTGGGGGAGCAATCTGTCGGTTTTTCACTGTGCTTTTAGTATCAGAGCTGAATAAAGTCTTACTGTTAAATCTTGTTTTTAAAAAAACAGCAAACTGTTTTTCTTTTTTGTCTGTCGGTGTTTAATATCTTAGCTTCATGAGTTGATGGAAAATAATTTATTTCAGTCATTAGTCTGTTATGATTAATGTTTTACTTTCACTCTTCATTGGTTTTTCTTGGCAGCAGTTAAATCTTTAGTGGAAAGGTTATTGGATTAAAAAATAAACCTTAAACTAAGTTACACTGAGCAGTGTGTGTGCTCAATACAAAACATGTTTTTTTTTCTTACACATCTCCCAAACACTCAGAAGAGCAAATAAATAGCAATTCAGCAAAATGGCCAAGTCACGTTGTGTCTTTGTATTTTCATATAATGCAATTTTCCTTGTTTTGCTGCTTAAAAAATATTTTCTCCATTGTTTTTATTTTTCCTCCCATCCATCAGTGTCTACACATAAGTCCAAGTTTTAGGTGCTGCAGCTGCTAATCATGTCACTAATGTAAACTTATGTCGCTCTTCAGTCCAAATTACTTGACACATTATTGATGAGCACTTTCATACAGTATGTTCCATATTTTGAAGTATTGAATGAATAAAAATGGTAAAATTAACATATAACTAATTTCTGTCTGTACATCTAATTAATGAATGGTTTTAGAGAAAAAATCAGTTTTGTTGAAGTTAATTTCATTCAGCAAAAAAGTACAGAAACCACGCACACATATACACATATATATATATATGTGTATATATATATATATATATATAAGCACTGATCCAATATCCTGGCCAATATTATTTTTATATAAGCCCAAGTCAAGAATTTTATTCCTGAATAGACTGAAGAATAAATATAAGATACATTTTGTATTGACTGGGACAAAAATAACCTTGTTTGTGCTCTTTGGACTCATCTTGTAGGATATACTTTCTAAATTACATATTTTTGGCATCTTCACCGCAATTTTGGCCTAATTATTCCAGTTTCCTCTGAATTTCAGAGCTTCTCAGCCATTATGATTTCTTCAGAACACTCCAAGTTATTGTTATAAATACCCAGCGCACACAGTGTACTGCGCTGTGCAGTGAGAAACTTTAATCTCATTGTGTGAATGATGCAGCTGGTAATAGGAGACTGATGTGATGGCCTCTGCTGGGAGTGTGTGCAGTACAAAGCAGGTACACGTTGCAAATAAGCTCTGCATGAGCACATGGTTGAAGACCAGCAGCATCTGTGTCACATTAGTTCATTCTTTTAGTGGCTCTCTGTAGAAAGCTGAACAAGCAATTATTGCTCCGTGAGTTATTTACCAAGCAGTTAAGGTGCAGTTAGTGTGATTATACTGACTCAAAGCAGTAGTGCTGTAGATCATACATGTAGATCATGTACCTACGGGGGGCTGACACAGTTTCTGATGAATGCCAATGATTCAAAAGTCGAAGGTCTCTCAAGGTGGTGTTGGCATTTTCTGACTTTCAATCTCGTTCGTCTGTTGGGAACAAAAGCTCTCCACCTGGTGGCATTTCAAATCACTGCCAATTCTTCTCCCTAAACTCCCCAAACGTTTAGACCTGAATAACAGCAAAGGAAGCTGCTCTGCCCACAGGACATTTCTGGCTGTGGTGGCTGCCTCCCAGTCCAAACAAAAAGCAAGACAAAGCAGTATTGTTTGACTTAACAATTTGTTTATTGATTTTTCAGATAAAAAAGCCAAGAACTTGGACTTCACAAACCAAAAGAGAGTGAAAATATTTTACTAAAAACAACATGGAGGCAGATGAGTAGCATGTTACAGATTAAGGCACAGGATGAGGAAGAATAAGCCTGCGGAGAAAAGTGGCACATCTGGTTCAAGAGGGTGAAGATTTTATCAGGCTCGAAGGAAGGAAGGATTTTGAAGGTTCCCTCCATGAATACTGAAAATATTCATTTTGTCAAAACAACTGCATCGCAGCTCTGACAGTGGGATAAAGGGGAAATGAGAGGTTGCTTCGATTTCGTGAGAACCACTCGCTCAGCCAGGAGAGTTGAGGAGGCAAGGACTTCGCTCTGGGTTTTCGAAACAGTTTGAGAGAGGAGGAGAGGGTGATGTTAAATTGCAGGGTCTTTGTACCATGGAGATTAGTCTCAGGCTTGGGAATGGAAAGTGGGAAATTGATTAAATGTCAGACTTGAAAGTACACAGTAACACACTGGATTATGTTTAAAGTTTGTTTCTGATATGAAAATGTGGATGTCTATCATTTGGGGGGGCGGTGGTGATTCTGAGCCAGTGGCCTGTTGCTGTTGTTGCAATGTGTTCTGGTCACCAGTGGAGGGCAGTAGAGGTCAGAATACCTGTTTGAAGGCTTGCTGAGAACGAATCCAGGTCTTTCATCAGCCCAAAAAGTTGATTTCTTCGTCTGTATATGAGCTTATTGATCATTAGCAAGCCTCTGAGGATCAAACACCATCCACCCCAGTGTGACAGGTGCACACTCTCAGTGGGGCAGAAGTGTCTTTACTCAAGAACCCAAACACTCTGGATGCGTTCTTTGCCTCGTCTCATGGCTGTGTGTGAGGGATCGGCTGTATTTGCTGACAGTTTACCTCCTATCAGATGGTTCCTCGTCTAAATAACATATTCAGCATCTTGGTTTTAAGACTGGGGGCCGAGCTGACACTTGCTGTGGGAAACTGTATAGATTGGACTATAATTTGATTTGAAAAAATCACAAAGATTCACAAGAGTGTCCTCACTGATTATGGCCATTTAAGAGATTTACAGAGGCTTGGAGTTCTGTGCTACCTCTTTAAATTGTACAAATATACAGCATTGAATATTAGTAGACTGAGCACAGTGCACATACTTGTTATTACTTCATCAGGGTTAAATATGCCCCAGAATCGTCTGTGCACTGAACAGCACAGATACAGCAAACTGCAGCGTCTAATCTCTTATTTCATTAAGAATATTTGATAAATCATTGTGTTAAAACTAATTTGACCAACAGAGTAAACTGTTGTTCCGTTGTTTCAGAGTCGGTATCTTCATTGGTGTTGGAAAACTATAACCGAAACGGTTGAGTGGTATGGAGTCCTGAAACTGTCAAACTGTTGTAAAAGGTTTTCAAGCAATTCAAAAATATAACTGACTCAGAAGCTGCAATAAATACTGTTGTTAGTTAAAATATGGAAAATAGAGTTTACAAAGAAATATACCTTTCCAACGCAGCTGAGAGGACTGTGTCTTGTTAGCTCACCAGTGCTTAAACACACTGAGCACCAGCCTTTTTGCAGCCTACCTAATTCTCGTCCGTAGACTGTGAATAAAGTGGACGTAGCCTCTGTGACGTGTCCCACTGAGTTCAAAAGAGCGATGATGAAGCTCAAAGTGGGCAGTTCCACCGTCGCCATCTTGCCAGTGGCCGACTCCACCGAGCTCCCGGCTGATCCAAAAACGGGGACGCGTGTGTGGAGCTGAGACTTCGGTGCATGTCGCTTCAAAGCGGCCGCGTCTCAATGATGCAGAACTTTAAGCCTTGATAAAATTTAAACAGGTGAGTTTTATGAAAATAAACCCTCCGTACAGCTGTTATGAAGAATAAAATTAGCTCGTGAAGGAGGAAGTTACCAGACCCGCTTGTTATTTTTATATAGTCTGTGGTTCTTGCCATAAAACTACACCAGCCAGTGCACAACATGTTAAACATCCATACACCGAACTGCCCAGTGCTGTAGCACTTCATAAAATCTTGCAAGATTTTCAAAAGCATTTTAGCTGGTAGCTACTGGTTAGCTATTGCTAATAAGGTTAGCTAGGTAGCGCTTCTTGGGAGCTCACACAAGCTCCAACCTGAACCATATATATGACCCATAGGACTGACTCCTGAAATATGGCGGCAGGCATACTGGACTTTGGTTGTCATGGTTACAAGAATAAACATGCACACTGTACAGAAAGCGGCGTGCCTACATCTTGTGGTAGTGAAAGATAAACAGAAGAGTAAAATAAATTAAGTTCTCATTTATTTTGTCAACTGATTGGACGATAAAGGACGTTTGTACACTTCATTTAAACTGTTTATTCATTGATATTGATGATATTCAGTTCTGTTTTTGACTGATGGATTTTGTCAGTTTCAAGCCTCCATACGGCTCAAGATGAACTCCTCCTCTCTGCAGACTAAACGCTGATGAATAGATACAGTGTGAATCCAAAATGGGACAAACACATATGTACCACAATAGTGTAGATTCATGTTTTCATCCATTATTAACAACAGATACTTTAAAGCCTCAGAGAGCTGGCCCTCAAAACTGTTTTTTCTCTACAACATTAAATCATTTTGAATGTGAAAATATAAAGAAACTTGACTCGATGTTAAAAACATCGAACCAGCAAAGCAAAAAGAAAAAACACACGCTGTTTGTTCTGTATCTGAGAGACATTAGTCATCAGATGTCTGAGGCCTGGCTGTGTAAAGTGGAAACATGTTTGAAGGTTTGAAGTGGCAAGTTGGAAAAGTGCACATCTTTTTATGATCACATGTTTGACGCAGTCATGTAATATCTCAAAGACACACTGATCTGTGCTCCTCAGTCCAGTCCAGTAAGGAAAATATACAAAGAGGAACAAGTAAAATAAGACACGTGCACAGGGGCACAGAGAGGCTTGCACATGAGTGCTCGCTCCTATCAAAACTCAGTACGAATTTAAATACAAATACACATCAATTACAGATACAAAACAAAATTAAAGCAGAGGGAAATAACAGATGTGAGATACAGATTGTTTTAATCTTTAATTAACTCAGAAAGCTCAACAATTTGTTCATTAAAAGAAAATCATCTCCTCTGATGAAGTCAATCATTTCTGAAATGAGATCAGACTGTACATGACCTTGTGCACGAGATAATTTCATGCTCAGCAGATTGATCTTTTTATCTGATCTATATTGCATCTAAAATTATTATGACCTCTGTCGCCGTCCGTTCTAAGGAAGGGGAGACGACTTTATCTGTGTGGCAGATGAATACTCTGCACATATTCGCTCTCTTAGAGACACTGGACTCTGCACTCAGGCATACCAATCCCTTGAACATCAGAGATAAGATAGCGTTTATGAATAAAAGAGGAGGCACGACGTATCAAAATGCTAATACTTAGATGAAAAAAAAAATCTATATTTCACTACGTATTACACCTTTTTTTTTACGATGATGAAGGAGTTTGTGCTGCAGTTGCATAGTGAAGCCATTGAAACTGATTTTCATGAGGAAATGTCACACATGAGGGTGGAAAAACAGAGGAACAACAGCTGGTCCCGCAGAAATATATTCTGTTTCATTATGAATCTGTTGAGATGACTCAACAGACCTTTGCCTCTGTTCAATCACCAGATGCCATCACTTTTTCTTCTAACAAATTACAAAGTAAAGAAAAAATGATTTAATATCCATGGCAGAGAAAAGTCAGGTACATAACAAACTGATGGCAAGATCCTATTCAAAACACTTCAGAACAGAGAACATAATGTTACTGCAGAACAGTTTACTACCAGTGGTTTGTGTCACATGTCATGTGACATTTTTACAGTCGACTTAAAGTTAAAGTATCAGGTGGAGTTTATCATTCAGGGCCTTTTATCAAACAGTGAGTTGTTCTTTTCCTCGTGCACTTTCTATGATCACTATTTGTTGCATTATCAAAACTTTTTATGCATCAAAGTGCACTCTGCACCCTCCTCCTCCACCAATCCTTAACACGCCATTCAATCAGCCTTTTATTGTGCTGTCGTTCGCTCTCGCTCCGTTACTACAGTCCACTGTTTTTTGCTTCCTCCTGTGCTATTGCTTCATACCTCTGAGCTTCATATCTGCTGATCCCAGTTACAGGGCGTAGGTGTGTGTATGTATAGTATACGTGAGAGAGATGACTGCAATCGTAAATGTAGATTGGGCTCACGTGCTGATGCATCACGGTGCAGCTCGTGTCATGCTGAATTTGAAACTACAAAAGCAGAGGGGGTATCTTTAGATAAATGCTCTGTGTGAGCGGCTCAGGCGAGTTTCTCCTGCAATTAACTTCGCAATTAATATGAAAAAGTCTTATGAATTATGACACCGAGTTCAAGTTATTCAAATCACAGGTAAGACTCAGAAAAAGCACATCTCACAGAAGGTGCCCTGGGTTCTTTTCTACGGGCCATGTGAGGCGGTGAATACATATTTTGTGCAGGGGACAAAAGAGATGTGCTAAGTGCTGGCCCTACCCTCTGTGTCAGTCAGTGTGGAATCAGGATGTTGGACTGAGGGGCAGGGCGCAGGGCCTGTTAAATATTGACAGCGAGTGTAATAATTAACCTTCCACCAACTCCTGATCTCTTAAACTGGCTGCTCAGCCTCGCTGCCAGTGCTCTGCTGCCATTGCTGACATATACATCAGAAATGCAGCTCTTTCAGTCGCCGTTCACTCTCAGTATCCCTCTCTGTGTCTTCGTCTGTCTGCTGTGTTCCTACTTTCCTGTACTGTGTTTCCCCTCCGCTGCTCTGCCCCGGCTGCCTCTATCACGACAACCTGCTGCTCCTCAAACCTTTGGCCTCGTCCTGTGAAGACCAGCGGGTCACGCATCTAAAGGTGAGTGCAGTTCCTGCCCAAAACTGACGGTTATATGCTATCAGAAATTTGCAGGATCAAAATGATCTCAGAGGAGTAGCTGAAGGAAGCCAGTAGTAGACAGGAAAAACCTCATTTCCACATTTGTATTTGTTTTATTTTAATAGTCTGAACCCAGCTACATTCTTATGTTTTTTGTCTCCATTGTAATGTTTGAAACGCGTACAAGTAGTACTGCTAAGGTTTTTTAAACAGTGATTGAATAGACAAACTGTTTAATTCAAGTAATTTAAAATGAATGTGAGTGTTTCTGTCCTCGATGAGACAGAAAGCAAAGCGCCGCCGTCTGATTGGTGTATTCAACAGAGTAAAAACCAACCAAGCACAAGCATAGGTGGTTTAACAGAGCCGCTAATCATTTAATTGCTTTATTGTTCTGTTTTCCCCGTGCGCAGTGTTTTACTGCAAGGCAAAGTCTAGTGAGTTATTACTCTGCAAGCTGAACAAGACAAAAAAAAATAATTAAAAAATAACGTGATTAGGTTCAAGCTGATAGATTATTGACAAACTCTGAAGCCAATCTTTTAGTAATTATGAGGACAAATGTCAGAGTAAGCAGGAAATGTGAGGCCCGCAGGTACACAGGTCAGACACACCCATGTATTCACATATTGAAAAGTGCCCTCATGTTGACAGCTACCATAAAATCTGTGTTATCTATTCAGGCCTTGGCCCTTTGGCCGTGCTGTTGGAAGAGTGTGAGCAATGATGCCGACTCTTCAGGCAATAAAAACTGGGAGGAGGAAATTGCCGGGTCAAAGTCACTTGCAAGTGGAGACTCCCCATGTACTAAAGCAGCTGCCTTCAAGCCCACGTCCTGAGTTAACTTCTGTGCCTCCTTTTGCTCTGTCTCTCTCTTTCATCTCAGGTATATTTCCACACGGGCACCAAATCACCCTGAGGAATCTGGATGTGTGATCACAGGACTCTGAGAACAACTGGAGAAGCTGTCTGGTGCTCGCTGGATGTAACAGCAACTCCATGTGGAAGTTTTTGTCCGTTCCAGTGGAGGTGCTGTTACCTGCAGAGAGCTGCCAAACACGACACAAAGCCTTCACCCACGTGCCTCTCCTGTGGGGCTTTGACTTCAACCTCTCTTGCTGAGAGAGGACAAACCTCACTGTGAGAGTGTTAAGTGGTTGTTACGCCGATGTAGCTGAAGAGCAATGGGGCACGAGGTGATGACCTATGAATTGACAGCCAGTGATTGTAACATCTGCCTGTCAGTTCTGTAGGCCACTGCTGCGTTTCCCCCTCTGAACATGTACAGATATACACAAGACAGTTGTGGTTTCGTGGAGCTGCTGCATCAACGGGTCAACTTTTGTTGCGTTTACATGAATTACAAATGTTTTTGAATGTTTTTTACAATAAATAAAGTCTGAGTGTGTTGCTCTGTGCATGGACGAGTCTGTCATTTGTCCGCCGTTGGTATGAGTCAGATTAATGTGTTGCCAAAGGAAGTCAGGACAGTTTTATTTATATTGCACACAATTATTATCATAAATTTGCCTCAAAGGGCTTGGGAAACAAGGCATTTAATAATTAACCTATTATCATAAACGAACACAACGATACAGAAGCATAATTAAGACAAAAGATGAAGTGACCTCAGTACAAACAATTACTGACCTCGTGCTGCAGCACTGCAGAATTTGAAATGTCCTCATTGTGTTTAAATGAAACCGAATGGGGTGAGGAAGCGTTGACGCCACTCTTAACTGTCATTTTGAAGTCTGCATTGTTTACGCACCCAAACACACTATCATCAGGTTCATTTTCAGGAAAAACTGATATATATATATATATATACAAAACTGTCAAATTACCAGTTGTCAACAAGGAAATCAACATTAAAATTTATATTTTCATAATATATGATGTTTCAGTGTGTTATGTTGTGTGCTGGTAGTTGAAATCAAGGTTGCAAACAAATCTGGGGTGTTTACCAAATCATTATTAAACAAGAACGACTGGAAACAGACATCCAGCTTTCACTTGTGCGTTCACATGTTCACTGGATTAAAAAATCCAGTTCCATGTTACTGAGGATTAATAATTATTAAAACTCTGCAGCTAATTTGTGTGTTCATATGCGTCAACATTCAGCAATGTGCTTCAACCTGTCCAGCACAAGACTCAGCCATTGATATTGGCAGGGTGGTCCTGATAATACAACGTGTAGCTCATCAGCTGCTATTCTGCTGAGCTGATAAATGCTTAGAAAAATTGTGACGAACAGAAAACGGTGATTTGGACAAAATGAAGAGATTATCACCTGCAGCATCATCACTGTGTCAGGTAACTGCTGCAGGGTGAAGTGAACTGTGCGTCTTTCACTCCAGCCACAGTGAGACCATCCAGTCCACTGCAGACATTCAACAAAACATTCAATGTTCTTAAAGTACAGATTCCCTAGTTTACTTACTGAATAACAACCACAAATTACTGCAGGATATAACAACTGTACCACGAGGCCGATATGAGGAGTTGAGCTGCAGGAACATTACTTAGCTGCAGGTTCACTACGTGAGTTTGTTTGCTTTGTTTCAGTTTAATGCAAATTTTTACTGCAATAGGGGAAAAAAACAGGCTCTGACCTGGAATGACAGGGGCCTTACGAGTTTACACACAAGTTTAAAATGTTGACCTTTGCTGCCACCTGGCTGTTAATACGGTCAACTTGACGCACACGTCGCAGTGTTGAGTCAGTGCTTGGTTTTCTCAGAAAGGCAACAAACCCGAATCCCTCAAATCATTGATGTCGGAGTGGAATTACTGTTTAAGACTACATTTTGACACAGGACCCCTTTACAGGTCAGGGCCACGAGGCGATATATAATGATGCACAGCCTCTTAGGGGCCTAATTATTTCTGTTTATGTGCTTGAATTGTGCATTTAACCAATCAATTTTGTATTTCATCAGATAACAATAAACCAGATGATGCAGATTTGAACTTTGAGTGAAAGCCAATTACTAGGAAACAGATGAAAATATTTAAAGTCATGCATTTTGCTATTGTGAGAAAATCAGAAAGACTTGGGAGAAGACTCAAAGATGGATTTCTTGTATGGAACTTGTAATTATAAAGTTGTATCATGGCCAATGATTTGTCTCCTTCAAAATATTGTGAAAATAAGATGGACCCAACTGGATGGCAAATTTTTTCACCCATTAGTTCATAAGCTCATCCTCCAAAACTGGAAAAATAAGGACGCACCTACACTTAAAAAACACAAGACATTGATGAAGAGGAGCAAGTAATCCTAAGAAACAATTTTGCATTATTACAAGCTAAATATACGAAGCTCTGTAAATTCACTGGGGGGGGGGGGGCACCCATATGTGGCTGTAAGGTACTTGAGGATTATGTAATATGTTGAAATATCGAATGAATTATTTTGAGACCCTTACTCACTCAAATGTTTACAAATGTGGACATTTTTCAGTCAGTCCCTCCTCTATGTGAACAGTAAGTGCTTGCAAGCATAGAATTATCTTTTACTCACCTAGTAATTAATTAATAAATTAATGAGCCCTTATCAATCATTGCAGCACCTCATGTGATGTGCCGTTTGATGAATTGCTTCAGAGGGAAGATGGCTTTCTGTTTAAAGTTATTTAATCGATCAGCTGATTAATTAAAGCGTGTGTTTCCCATCGGAGGTTTCGCCTACTTGAGCAGAAAAACGCTCTATTTCTGTCCAAAAATGTTTTTGAAACCCCACATTTTGAGGATCTGCATTCCCACAGAAAATCAAAAGGACTGAAAACAAACCCTAGGAATACAATGTGTGGTAAACACCGAAAAGCACTGATTAACTCAAAATAATCTGCGTCGTCTGTCCAGCGAATCAAAGCGGAGCCGGAAGTGGCGAGGAGTGAATCATTTTATCTTTGTGTACTCTTCGTGAATCCACTGCAGTGGTCTTCAATTTCGGTAATTACAAAACAAATAAGAGTTTAAACCAACATTAAATTACAGTCCAATGAACTCACAGTGTATATAAATAAATAAATAAATAAACAGATATAATAGTCTGAAGAGAGAAGAGGAAACGCTGCCCTCTCGCGGCGGTGAGAAGCCGCACACTTCCCGTGACGCAGAGAAACGCGGTAAAACGATATTCCGGTCTGCGGGGAGAGGACGGCAGCGTGGAGACCAGCGGCACCATGGCGAACGTGAACGGCCGAGAAACCGTGACCCTGAACGGGGAGCCGGTGGTGAAGCGGCCCCGGGAGAGCGCCCAGCCGGACCCGTCGCTCCGCGTCCCGAAGGAGCCCCAGAACAAAGTGACCGTGGTGCTCGGAGCGCAGTGGGGCGACGAGGGCAAAGGGAAAGTTGTGGACTTGCTCGCAATGGATGCGGATATTGTTTGCAGGTGTCAGGTAATCACCTTCACATCGCACAGTGTCGCCGCTGTTCATGACAAAAAAACACACATCCGCTCCCTGTGAGTGCAGTTCGCTGAAAGTCGTCGCGTTAAATATTCATGACCTGGTCCCGACGTCAACAACCTTGTCTGACCTCCCGGATGTGGAAGTGCTAAGTTGGTGCTAGCAAGCAGCGCTAACCTGCGTCTGTCTGCGTCCAGGCAGCAGAACATGCACTGAGCACAGTAAAAGTCCTCTTTAATGAGTGTAACGCGACTGTTGTTGCTCAGCTGCTTCTCCTCCTGTCCGCAGCCTGCCCGTGGAGATTTAACAGAAATGCTTTTATCTTGCAGCCAGAGCCCCCTGGAAACACTGTCCATCTGAGGCTGAGGTGTTATATAAGAGCTCGAGGTTGATTAGTCTGCTGCTGTGTGTCTGACTGTCAGTGTTGTGTCTCTGTTTTGTCCTGTTTGCAGGGAGGCAACAATGCAGGTCACACAGTGGTTGTGGACTCAGTGGAGTACGACTTCCACCTCCTGCCCAGCGGAGTGCTCAACAAGAAGGCCGTCTCCTTCATTGGTACGAGACAATCCCTGTGTGTTGTTTTTCTAAGCCGTGGTGAGGTTGGCGGGAAGATAAAGAGCCCAACAATAACACAATAAGGTGTTAGTGTATGACTGTTATCAGGGCAGACGTGAAAACAGCAGACGGCCTTATCAGTTGTTAAGTGCCATGTTGATGAGGAAGTGACCCTGTTCTAATTGTTGGCTGTATTAATGTACACACAGGATCAACATACACTCTGTTTATTGTTCATTAGATATACTCAAATGCACTAAATGCTACCGTCCTGAGGCTTGTAGTCTTATTTGAAGCTGATCTAGAGTAGTTTCATCTTTATGATAATTTTATTTCTAATATTTTGTCCACCCCTGTCATATCAGAGGGTGAACACCTGGTCAGATAACACCATACCGTTCAACAGCAAACTACGTCCCTTAAAATGACTTTAAAGCCGAATCAGAACATCTCTGAGTCAGTTTCAATAAAAACTGAACATTAAAACCTTGGTGAGGGTAGGATTTCCTGCAGGGCCGAAGTATTAGATTTCAGTTTTAGTGAGGTGTGGCTAAGAAACTGACAATCAGCACATAGTACAAAGGAGATTTACAGGGACACTGCATAGCTACGTGGAGATTAAAATAAACCAAATGTTAAAAAAAACAAACTTGCAGTGTAATTGCACTCAGTGTGTTGCATTCTTCTGGTATCAATCACCATTTAGATTGCAAGGATTTTCTTAATTTTGCATTTCCTTATTTTCTCGCTGGCTGTATTTTTCCACCATCATGAAAACAGGAAATAACAGGGAAGGAACCATCGTTAAAGAGACTGGCAACATAATAGCTTGTGTTACATAAATAAAACCACAGGGAAAACATTAGCACTGTGTTACTCATAAGAAACGTTTTATGTGATAAAGCAGTTTCCCATTAGGATTGTTAAAGTTTCACTTTACATTACAGGCAACGGAGTGGTGATACACCTGCCTGGTCTGTTTGAGGAGGCTGAAAAGAACCTGCAGAAAGGCAAAGGTAAAGTTTCCTAAATAGGAGAGATGCAGTGATATTAGCACGTTGTCTGACAGTGTCCAGGTGTCCTTTTTCACAGGTGATATTTTGTCATGTCACAGGAGGAGAAGCACAGATGTAAATGATAAAATGAACAATGGCTGAACTCCGTTTAGCTGCTTCAGTTTCAGCGTCCCAGTGTTGTTCATGTTGGCTCATAGACGCTGTCATGGCTTCCAGAGGCAGCGGGACCACAACAGAGCTATCATTAATGTTATCACCTGTATTTTCCCTGCTTTGACAAGGTTTTCTTTTTGACTGCATTTAAAATGTATTTGTAGTGTATCAATTAACATAATGATCAGACTATAAACATTCATCAAATTCATTGATCTTATGCTTAATTACCGTAAGAGGAATGTCCGAAAGTAAAATAGGTGTCGTATTTGTATAAGTTATAAATAGTTAAAATGCACATCGGTATCGGATCATATGAGAGGGAAAACATAGGGAATTGTGGGTAGTAATACCACCCAGATAGAAGAAATAGACTAGATATTTGTTGTAGTGTGAACATGTGAAGAGGGATTTATGGTATTCTGTGCAGGATTACAAGGATGGGAGGAGAGATTAAAGATTTCTGATCGTGCCCACATTGGTGAGTAAGCGTTTTCTCATTCAAGTTTCTGAATTAGAAATGTCACCTTACTGACCGTCCCCTCTATCTGCCTCCAGTGTTCAACTTCCATCAAGCTGTTGATGGAATCCAGGAGCAGCAGCGGCAGCAACAAGAAGGGAAAAAGTAAGTCCACTCTAATTAGTTCAAATAGTGTATAAAACTGTATTCAGGTGAAAAGTATAATATATAATTAATTATATAATGTATAATAATCTGTACTACAACACTGTTCTCAGGTGGGATTGAGTAGTTTTCTGTTCAATAGTTAGTTACGGTTATTAACTTGTTTTTGTTTGTTCTGCAGTTTGGGAACCACTAAAAAGGGTATCGGTCCTGCCTACTCCTCCAAAGCTGCCCGAAACGGCCTGCGAGTCTGTGACCTCGTCTCAGATTTCAAGGTTTTTGAGGACAAGTGAGTATTTTTATTTTGTTGTCATCGTCTTATGTTTTGATTACATGTTGCCTTATCACTTCTGATCTAAGATGTGACTAAGTGCTGAGCAGCTGATGGATCTTAGATCAGCACTTTAAGTCACTCTGCCAAGTTTAAATATAAGTGAATCTGTTCTTAGTGTGCAGAACATTTAATGTCTTCGTCTATTCATCTTGGAGCAGCTCTTTCCAAATGCTGTCGTTTCCATCCCTAAATGTAATAATAATTTTCAAAACACTAGTTTGACTTAAGAAGTCAGTTAAAGAGCATTTAGATCATATTTTGAGAGTTTAGATTTGTGGGTGTGCAGGTGTCTTTGTTTTTCATGTCTCTGTAGTTCATCACATTAAGCAGATGTGTTTAGCGTCAGTGCTTTACCTACTGAAGATTGGGTACCTTCTCCTGGCAGCAGGTGGCACCACCTACCCATAGTACCCACAGGACAACAGCTGCCGCCCTGCTTTAATTGAAGTCCTGTAATGGCGTGTTTGACCTGTATATCATTTTGTGAAACTGATGTGTGAAGACTCTTAACAGACTGTTAAACTCCCTGCAGGTTTCGCATGTTGGCAGAACATTTCCTGACCATGTATCCAAACCTTAACGTTGATGTTGACAGTGAACTGGAGCAGCTGAAGGTGAGAACAGGTGATCCTGTAGAACCAGGACTCACAAAACCACATATCACATTTGACTCATTTGGTTTGTCATGTTGTGACACTGGGGCCTTTTCAGAGAGGACATGTTGTCATGTTACGGCAGGAAAAGGATGTAAGAGAAAAGATGTAAATAATAAAACTAATACTGTCATGATCTAGTGGGATATTTGAATTGAATGGAGCCACTGTTAATGTAAACATTTCCACTCATCCTTTTCCCACCATAACAAGTCCAAATGTCTTGTGTGAAAAAGTTTTTTTCCATATTTAAGTGAACAGTCTTTTTCCACACACATAATAAATTGTATATTTCAAACAGCACATCTAGACATGATCCATGTTTGGCTTTAGTCTCTAAGTTTGTCTGGTGCGCCTGTTTTCTCAGGGATATGCTGAGAGACTGCGTCCTCTGGTGACTGACGGCGTGTACTTCATGCACAAATCTCTCACTGGACCCAGTAAGAAGATCCTGGTGGAGGGAGCCAATGCTGCTCTCCTGGATATTGACTTTGGTGAGCAACAGGGGGTTTGTGGAATTGATCATGATGATGGATTGATGTTTTTTGCCTCCTCAGGTTAACAGATGTTTCTTTGTTCAGGGACATATCCCTTTGTGACGTCTTCTAACTGCACTGTGGGAGGAGTGTGCACCGGCCTTGGCGTGCCCCCATCGTACGTTGGCCGAGTATACGGTGTCGTCAAAGCGTACACCACCCGAGTGGGCGTTGGTGCTTTCCCAACAGAGCAGGATAATGTGAGTGAAAAGACAGTTTTTTAATGTGATAATAAGACTAATTAGAGACAAACATTGACAGGCTGAAAAGTCAAATTCAACACACTGGCTCAGGAGCAGCTTTTTGTAAAATGGCCAATATAGTCCACTGAGTTAAAGGAGAAATGTGTCGTTATCAGATAACCACAGTCATAACAGGCAAGCATGTCATTAAAAATAATTATAAAATCTCAATGAGTCTCAGTCAAAATCTCAATCAAACCTTTGTGTGGAAGATGGAAAAAATGTGTGTGGCATAGACTTCAACAAGACACTGAACCCGCCTGCTCTGGTGGTGCTGTTGTGCCGTTGTAGCTCCCACATGTGAGTGTGTGAGACAGAAGCAAGATGTTAGTGGAAAAGGACAAGGACGTGTGTGCTGAGCTGACATTCCCTACAAAAATAATACTGTAAAAACAAGATTCAAAATTCTGTTCTTTAAAATTATCTTGGTGAGGTTGAAAGTAAATAAACCAGTTGTTTTTGTTTCCTCTTAAGCTTTGTCGTCATCTTACAGTGTGTGTTTCTCCTGTGTGGTGTTTTAGGAGATCGGGGTGCTGTTACAGTCCAGGGGGAGAGAGTTTGGTGTGACGACAGGCAGGAGGAGGCGTTGTGGTTGGCTGGACCTGATTCTGGTCAGATACGCCCACATGGTCAATGGCTTCTCTGCGTAAGGAAACATTTCACATTATTATCCTCACCTGCTGACGTAACCAGAGTTTTTGCTGTAAATGAAGAAACGTACTTTATCGTGTGCACTGACTGCCCGCTGAGTTGAACACAGTGATGTCTTTCTCTGTAGAATTGCTCTGACGAAGTTGGACATTTTGGACACGTTACCTGAGATTAAAGTGGGTGTGGCCTATAAAGTTGATGGAAAATCTCTGCCAAGTTTCCCTGGTAGGTCATTCACACTTTGATGTTTCATAGATCTGCTCATTATAGAAAAATGTATCAGTCAAACATTCAGACATAGTAAAACCAGCCAATACATCACTGCTGCTGCAATGAATCATAAAAATAAGGCCACTAGTTTAAACACTTCAGATTAGGTTTTAGTTTTGCCTTAAAGGAGACTGAAGGGACAGTGTGCGACTGTACAGTTGCAGCTATTGATTATTATTTTCAGTATGTGTGAAGTATTTATTTCAATTAATTGATTAAAACACCTGAAAATAATGATAAATGCACTTCACAAGTTCCTGGAGCCTAGTGTAACATGTTTCAAAGTGTTTTTTCTGTCTGACCAGCAGTCAAAAAGCTGAGCACACACAGATTACAGTGATTAAAAAAACACAAAATAATATTAAAGCAGCAAATCTTTACATGTTTGAGAAACTGGAAGAAGCTGTTAATATTTAAATCTTCACTAAATGACTGGAGTTTCTCACTGGAGTTGGTCGCTTTTTACCACGACATTTTCATAATGTTTCATTGATAATGTTCATTTTTAAGATGATCTGTCCACAAAAAACAGAATTTGCTGTAAAGACGGGTTCATCTGCAGAATGGGTTTATTACTTTCAGAGCTACTACTTTTTTTTTATTTTGTTACACATGATGAACAGAGCTTTATGCTTCCTAATGTCTTGATATACATGCGTCAGCTTTTACTAGCAGGAAATGCAACATCTTGGGTTTTTGAAAATCTATTTTGCAGCAGGTCTCCTGTATCTCTCTGCTTGTCGTGCCAAATGGAGCAAATTGAATTGTTAAACTAATGAACCAGAGGATGATATGACACTGCAGCTGCATCAACCAGCATGTTTACACTGATTTCCTGCACACATTCATCATTTTTGTGGTCACTGAACTGGATGCTTGATGAGGTGGCTCTTGTCCTGATCCACATTTGATTCTCCAAGTGCCTTCTGCTTGTGCTACAGTCTGTCAACAATTAGAGCTACACTCTGTAGCACCACCGTGTATCGGATTTGATAAATCAGGAACTACTAAACCAAAACAAAAGCAATTCATTTTTCATTCAGTGTTATTGATCTGCCTCTGTTGTAGCAAACATGGACGTTTTGACACGGGTGTCAGTGGAGTATGAGACGCTGCCCGGCTGGTGCTGCAGCACCGAGGCAGCTCGGAGCTTCGAGGAGCTGCCGGAACAGGCACAAAAGTACATTCAGTTCATTGAGGGCTTCCTGCAAGTGCCAGGTTTGTAAAAAGTCACTTTACATTAATGGAAAAAGTCCAGCCAAACAGTTCTTCACTTTGCCAAAACTGCCAGTCACAACTTTTTTTTTTTTTTTTTTTTTTCCTCATTTCAGTGAAGTGGGTTGGAGTCGGCAAGTCCAGAGAGAGCATGATCAAACTGTTTTGATCCCTCTGCAATTTCAGCATCTGCAGTCCTCCTCAACGACAGCTCAGATGATAACTTCAGGTTTTGATAGGAGTACCAGAGGAGTTTAAAATGCAGACTCTATCCTAAAGGAAATACTTCACCAGCAAGGCTATTTGTGAAACTTTCAGTTGCTGCTTCTGCATCACATTTACGATGATTCCTCATAGATATAATTTATGCATTCCACAGTGTTTTCTATATTTATTAGGATGTTAAATTTTAAAACCTGGTGTAAATGGATCGGTCATTCTGGAATCCATTCCACAGTATTTTTTTAGCATTTGAAGCTAATTGACCATAATCGACATCTCTTCACCGTATTAGGTTTTTTTTTTGTTAAATATACAGTATTTGGAAAACCATTGACCAACAGATATAGATGCTTTGTGTTAAAGCAAGAGATTATTTTTAGATTTTGTAAAGAGATGACAAAATGACAGAAAGCCATCATGCGGTTAGTACGACTGTGAACTTTTCTATTGAACAGTTTTAAACCACACAAACATGAACGCATCTTGGTTGCTAAGTTTGTATCAGTGTTTTCATAATGATTGTTGGAATGAACATTGTGCTTTTTAAATCATCCTCAAGATGGAGAAATCAACACTATAGAGCCCAAGTTTGAGTAGAAATTTTCTTCATTATAATGATTAAGTACAAATTCCACATCCACACAGAGACATTGGTGTGTGTGTATGTAGATGTAAAGAAAATGATGGACAGTAATGCACCAGACCACATCTCAATACGTTTTCTACAACATTCATTTTGTCAATAATGTAAAAGACTCTTACTCATCTTGCTGTTATCAATAAAAAAAAAAACTAACATTTTGTGTTTCGTGAATTCAGTCATTTTTTATGCAGTAAATAGTTTTGCCAGTGAACGTGTGAATAACACGTTTTTGAGAAGGTAATTTAAACGTTCTTAGGTTTTAATGGGAAATGTAAGTGGCTCCTGATGCACTCCTGATGGTCCTGATTGGTACTGCCTCATTTTCTTCATATTCGTATTCTACTTTCCTTGTTGGGGTTTATTAATAAGGTGGTCGTAGGACTTTCAACTTTACTGTTTTGGTTCATTTTTTCATCCAAGGTGCAGAAGGCAGCTGTTTTAATGATAAAGAACCTCAGTTTTAACAGAGACCAAAAAAAGCTAAAGCTAACATGAATATTGGACTCATTGATCAGGTGAATAGAAGCACGACTCCAAATGGTGCTAATGTTTCTCCCTGTTGACTGGATGTATAAACAGGTAACTGTTTGCTAACACATTTGTCACATCAATGTTGATGTGTTAAGAGCTTGTTAAGCAATGTTGCCAATAAAATAAATAAATAAAATAAAATTGGATATAAAGGAATCCATTGATAGCAAAGTATTTAAATCTTTATCTTGATGTTGCTGAAGTGGGTTTGAAAAGCAGGTATGCAGCAGCAGGCACACTTCAGCCAGTTGTCCTGTAATAAATTTCTCTCACACTCTCTCTTACTTCATATCCCTCTTAGTTATGTTGACTTCCTCTCATGGTTTAAAAGCTTTTCAGGACCTGGATGGATCAGATTAGAGTGTAAATTAAAGTGTAATAAATGGATTCCATGGCAAATCGATGAGAGGTGTAACAGTGTATAGCTTCTCAGATACTCCAGACTCTTTCTGGCTGATGAGACCTCTGCTCAGGCTGATGTTGAGCAGAGCTATGCTGGGAAATTACATGATGTCATTAAATATTCTATAGGCTGTAATAATAAAAATAATAAAGGATGATTAGATTAGATGGTAAATTGTGTGCATCCCATTACTAAAAAGAAAGTTGGGGAGAGGCCAGTCTGCCGCAGGCCATACATGTCCACACAGTCCTGAGACTGAGGCAGGTCTAATGAGGCCGTGGACGTGGTATGCACCCTTTGGTCACCCCCCAAGACTGAAATATCTCAACAGCTATTTTAGGGATTGCCATGAAATGTTGTGCAAACATTCATGATCCCCAGAGGAGGAATCCTACTGACTTTGGTGACCGCCTGACCTGCCTTGTTGCACCACCGGCACCTCTTTTGTGGTTTTGAGTGACATTTCTCAACTATGTTGTTATGTATACTTAATGATTAAATTAAAGTGATCTGTTATTAAGTTTTCAGGTATTAAATTGTAGTTCACAATCGCTACCATCAGTTAACAGTCAGTTACTAGAGAGTTACTGAAGTTAAAAAAATGACCTCAATGTGTGAATCAGCATGCTTTACTTTAAACAGGAACCTGCAGATCATATAGCTCTTGATTTTTAGTGCTGCTATGTGATACAATTTTTTTTATTATTATTTTTTTTTCTGGAGTGTTTTTTTTACCACTGTTCCTTGAAAGTGCATCTTCCCTTAAATCAGCAAAGTTGCAGACGTTTGCTAACCAGTCAATTTCCAGTCCAAGAAATCCCTGCATCATCAAAAATGGCAGAAAGTGAGCTTACAGCAGATGTGAGAAGGCTTAATTGAAAATAAAGTGCTCATAATAGCGATACAGTCCCCCTCCTCCTCATGTTTCTCTCTGTCCCCTCCCTCTCTCTCTTTTATTTACTACCACATTCCTTCAGCGGTAATTGTGAGCACATTTTATTTATCAGGTCAGTCAATACGAATGTTTTATTTCAGTGCAGCTTCTTCTTGGATTCTCTGAAGAGATCTACTTCCAAAATCTGTCTCCTGTTTTTTTTTTTTTTTTTCCCACTGGCTGAACCTTCATTGATTCATCTTCATTTTGCAAACAAAACCACACAAAATTAATAGGAGCCTGAAATTGCAACCATTGATCAACAAAAGTAAGGATTTCTAACTTCTTTGCATGAGTGACTGTTTGTCTCACTGTTTGATTTGTTCTGTGACGAGAAATCAATGACATAGCTGCCAGAATTACTAATATACGATACAAACAAAAAAAAAAAATCTGCCTGTGAATATGGCCCTGTCATTTGTAGAGGTATTATGGAGAGAGATTGTATATTTCTTATATACATTTTTGATATCAGCATGACTTTCCAGGACACTATGCAGTAATTTGAGTTTTCTTAACCATAGTTCCAATGAAATATTTATGATGATGAAAAGAGACTTTTTTTCTGACTATAATTTATGCAGTAGAAAGGAAATGTTTTGTATGAGCAATGCAAAAGCTGCCCAAGGTTTTTCCTTTTCCTGCAGTATCTACAGTATTCTGTAGAGTTTTCTGTTTAACAACGATCACTGCATCATTTTTCCTCACAATAAATGATTCTTGGCCATTTCCGTGAACCCTCCTCCTGCTGCACCTTGTCGTGATTCATGTAGCCAGAGTAATAAGACACCTGTTTCACTGCAGTTGGACTGTGTTCAGTTTTTGTGAGAACAGAAAGACTGGAGCTTTCACATAGATTGAATTGAAGGAGCTAAATGTATTTAACAGTTTATGTGGTGAGTGCATAAAATAAATCCAGTTCAGCAGGTATGGATTAGGTATTTGCAGGAAAAGCTGAAGAAAGATGTGTCGAGTTCTATCTGATTACAAATGCATTTAAATACATCACAACATGATGAGCGGTCTAATGCTTTGATATGATACTATGATACATGCCTGTGTCAGTCTCTCATTTATTACTTAACTCCAGCTGCAGTAATGTAATACGTTCAATCAGTGATTAACAGTGAGAGATCATTTGTTTATTACACCTAACATTGTTGATGAGCAACATGTGCACATCTTTCGAAATGATTTAACAACGTACAGTACCAGTGTGCACTAAAATATATGTCACATATTATACATTTTAAATATAATTTGAAAGCAAAACAGCAGCAAACCAAAATGTATGTTATACAGTATTTTAGTATTTTCCTTGCTTAAAGGTCCATGACATGAAACATTCATTTTCTGTTTGCAGACATATTTACTATCTATTGTCACATGTCAAATATGTGAAAACAAATGCACTGATGCATTTGTTGTGAAAAGTGAAAAAAATATTATATAACTTATCTTGTATTTAAGGGTGTGTCAAAAAATGTCATACAATCACATGTAATAGATTGATCTGCAGATGTGCTCATCAAAGTTTTGGTACTAATTTGTTCATTTTAATGGGTATTGTACAAGATATGTGAAAATTTGTGTGACAGATGTTTTTCTGTTGTGGGAAAAAAAGGAAAACAGCAACAGCATAAAGTTGGACATTTTTAATCACTATAATTAAAACATACACATTTAAATTCAAACTCCTCCATTTTGGTTGAATTCAGTCCCTGAATCATATTTGTGATCAATAATCATATCCAAACACAAACATCAGTCAACAACTGGTCTTTAATATGTTTTAATCTAACAGTATATCTGGCACAGTATACATAAGTATGAATTATATAAACTGTAAGTGTGCATATATTTTCCTGCCACAGCGTACATACATATCTGCTCTGTAAATCATCATGTCCTGTGTTCTCCTTTGAGAAAAAAACAAAAGGAAAAACATGATATATTATATTTCTTAGTTTTATGATGGTCAGCCTATTTTTACATTAATCAGTAGAAATACCAGAGAACTACATCTATGTTTCCATACAGCCAATCAAAGTGATTTATTCTAAACCATATTTACAACAAGCTAGAATTACCGCCTGGCAATGGTTCGACCGTTTATGTCCCTGCCTGTCGAGACTCATTCAATATGTTGTGACGACTTAGAAGGATTTAAAAAAAGATAACATATCAAGTATCTGTTTTGGCAAAGTGGAGGTCATCACTATATTGACGGGTATGATTCCAGTGAATAATTTCCAGTGGGAAACATGCTGTCTTCGCTTAGAGACTATTTTTCACACACACATTCAGCCTGGCAGGACAGACGATCTCTACAATCACCACAGTTTCAAGGTGAGTCACCACTTCAATAGCTGACTACCTGGCTAGAAGTGTTTCTGCAGAATGATATTATGTCATAGTGAAGTTGACCTTTTACCTTTAGCATTTAAAAGCATTTATCCTCGTAGACATTTGTGTTAAATTGTGTCATAATTAGCATATAAATTGTTGAGTTCTGGCTAAAAACATATTTTGTGAGGTCACAGTGACCTTTGACCCTTGACCACCAAATTCAAAAAATCAGTTCATCCTCGAGTCCAAGCAGACGCTCGTGCCAGATGTAATAAAATTCTCTCAAGGTGCTCCTCGGATAAAGCGTTCATGAGAATGGGACGGATAGATTGATGGACAACCCAAAAACATAACGCCTCCGGCCACAGCTGTTGCCACAGGCATAAAAATAAAACCTAAAATAAAAAGACATTAGCTGTGTCCCAATTCAGGAGACACATACTTCAGAGGACGCAGTCTACGAAGGTGTGTCCCCGCAAAATCTGAGCTGAAATGAGAATCTGGCCTATGCAGGTTTTTTGCTTTGCTGTGCCTGCACTTACTGTTGGGTTGCAGGGCATGGCTCCTGTTGCCTAGCAACCTTGACATAACTTTTTCTCACAAAAACTTGAGGTTTTAAGGCCGAAACCAAAACCAAAATTGGGCTCTCTGTTGACGTTGTTTGCTGCCATATTATTTCCGCGCAATGAATCTTGGGATAGGTTGGGCCTTCGTTGCTCAGGAAAAGAAGGCCGCATTTGAAGGTGCCTACGAAATCGCACAGCCTAGTTGTGCCGCTGTGACGCAAGCGGTCGCAGCCTCTGAATTGGGACACAGTTATTAGCTTTGACTCCATGTGATTTCAGCTGGACTTGAAACCTTACATACTCATGTAGTCGTACTCACGATCAAAATCTGAAAGAGTATTACCCTATATCCAAGGAGCCACCTGCCGCTACATGTTTTGTTGACAGCTTCAAAAGACTCAACAGGGAGTTTCAGTGATACAGCAGAACAGCTGCACACCCTCATCACTCAGTAACGTCCAACCTCACCATCGACCCCCACCACAGCACTGAGCTAATGTGATCGTTCAATCTGCTCCATCCCAGCGACCTCCTCCTCTACTCTCCCATAGGTGTTGAGTTGGGTTGAGATCTAGAGATTGTGAAGGCTGTTAGCGATGGGTTGATGAAGTCTTGTTGAAGCAACGAGGCTTTCCGGCCAACTGTGTTGACAGTGTTTATTTAAGACATGGGAAATACCACCATACACACTGTCTCCACAAGCTCCTCCATAACTCAGCCGTGAACATTTCAAATCGAAATTTTTCCAGACTGGAGACAACAAGAAAGGCCCCATCCCAACACAAAGGCAATTATGAAACTCCCTAAACCATTCAGTGAACCCTTGTTCCCTGTATGGAAGCGTCTCCATTGGTTATGATTACACTAATTTATTTTGATTTTTCCTTTAATTTGTCACCCATCTGTATATGTATACTCAGAGAAAGTGGGCTGACTTCAGAGTGAGGGCAGATCCAGTAATTCAAACTATACTCCTATATACTGTATTCAGGCTAACTATTACATAACATAGCAACCTGAGGTCACTGAGAGTGATGTAATCACTCTAAAAAAGACCATTAAACTTTGAAGCCAGGAATATGAAATGTGTAGCAGAAATATCCTGACCTCGTGGGACCTGATGATGTGTGAGAGGAACAACTGGGAGTGCACTTCAGTTTCCTCGATCTGTCTGAGAAACCTTATCCCCACCCCTGTGAACAGAAAAAAAGAGAGAGCAGCAGCAGCAGTTCAGGAGGCTTGTGAGGAAGCTGGGATGTTGAGAGTGGGGTGAACGGTGGCTGAGCTGGCCTCCCCCTGCAGAGCTGGCAGCGTTGCACCAATCAGGCCTCAATGAATCTTAAAAATCGATCCCATAGTGATATTGATAGCTGCGCAAAGATATGAGTCCTGTCACTACCACTGTACATTGTGCGTAGCTTCTATTTCCCAGGAGAAAATGACAATATAAAAAATTATAATTACAGCCTGAAGCAAATTACGAGATGCATTGTGAGTATGCAAAAAAAAAAAAAAAAAAAATCATTGCAGCTTTCCAGAGTAGGTCTCCCTTTCTTTTGCAAATCTTTACCTGCTGTTTGGAAAACAAATTCAGACCAGAGTCTCTAAGTGGGGTCTAGCTCTCATCGTCACCTCCATCTTTATCTGTGCTGCCCTCCCTCTCTCTCTCTTTAATTCACTCTCTCTCTCTCTATAAAGTCAGTTTGAGTGAGTATCTTTTTCACTCTTGTGCGCTCAGCAACAGCCTCACTCACACACACACACATGCTCACACACACTCCCTGTATGCAGCTGCCTGAACTCAGGGAAGACTCTGCATGAGGCGACCGGTACTCTGGATTCTTATGATCCTTCACTCTGAGGTAAGCACACACGGACTGGACTGTCGGGCGCTTTGGTCAGCACCATACCTCTTGTGGACCCAGAGGGACTATAAACGGTAATAAAAAAGAGGGATCAAAATGGGCATGGCCCAGCTGCAGCAGCAGCAACACTGTTGGCAAGCCATATTACAATTTCCTTTTGTCTGGTGGTGCATGATCTGTATCTGCCTGTCAGTCTGTGTCTGTCTGTGGTAGGACACAGCAGTCAAACTGCATATTAGCTGCTTTATTGTAATGCATCTGGTTTGATGGATGATAGATGTTCGACGGCCAGTTTGCACATTCAGACGTTCTTTTTAACTATGTAGTTGGGCCAATATGTATTAGAATAAGAGAAAAATGTGGATCATTGTTTGTGTTCTTTAAGTAATTCATGCACTGTATATAACTTGTAAGTTTTATATATATATATATATATATATATATATATATATATATGTGTGTGTGTGTGTGTGTGTGTGTGTGTGTGTATCTATCTATCTATCTATCTATATCTATTTTTATATATATATATATATATAATTGTATATATATATTATAATTGTGACATGTGCTGCATGTGTGTACCAAAATGTCTTGTGCCACTTTAACTACTGTAATGTAGGTATGATGTAGGTATGGGTGCACGCGCTGCGAACCTCTGGCTGTAATGTGTTTATTTAATAAGTGGACAGTCCCTTTGTTTCTTCCCAGCAGCTGTAAAACTGTTTTCAGAGCCAGTGTATATTTTTCTGTCACCACACAGACAGTTTATTGCTCAAATTTTGGATCAAGACCAGTGGATCTGCTGACTAAAGAACTGCAGTCACCGAACTTTTCGTTTTTGCAGTCCAGTGATGCAGAATGAATTGCAAGAGGCAGGCTCACTGGTCCAAATGAAAAAATCCCTCTCTTTTAAATAATTTCTGAACTTTCTGGGACAAAGGGAGTGTCTGACACATCTATCAGTCTCTCAGCTCCATTGCTTCAACAAGGTAAAGATGCATCAGAGTACAGAGCCTTGGCTCCAGTTTCAGTTTGAAATGAAAATACCTTCTTGGGTTGACGATCACACCCAGCCAGGTTTCACAGCTGGACAACACTCATCGCTCATCATTCATCTGCTTCTTTATGTTTACAAATATCTCTTTAGTTCCTATCTGCTGTAATTAGAGGTAACTGCACTTTACTATATCGTTTCATCTCCAACTGCTGATCAGCATCACCGAAAGGAAATAAGTTTCATTTACAATAAGACATTGTTCTCATCCAATGCAGGGAATCCCTCTTTTCTCCATCCAATGTTTACCTAAGTGAGGATGGAACAACAAAGCTGAGCTGTCTCTCATCACAAACAAAAGTGGCTTTTGTTGCACAGTGTGTGACCTTGTCTCACCTGAGAGCCTCACCTTGTTGTTGATTGTTGCCTGCCATTAAGGATTATTCTCACGACTGACAAATTTTGTATTGGTGTTGTTGTTCTTGTTCTGCTGAATTGTGTATGAAAATACGTGTCTGTCGTCCCATCTAGTGTCCCCTCCTTCAGAGTGTGAGGTGGACGGGCTCCCCAGTGGTTACGGATCCAGGGACTCCATCCTCAGACCTGGTACCAAGAAGGACTGGAAAAGACGAAGGCGTGGGCATCTGAGGCGGATTGACAGGTGGGCTTAAGTGTCATGTGTGCAAACATCTGCGTATTCACGACATGGATTGTTTATATGTTATTTCCCATCATGCAATCACATCTGTTGAAAGTATTTGGTAGATCAGATGAACAGGTTTTTTTTTAGTTTTTTTTTTTACCAAGGATGTTGCATTTACTGTGTGTCAGCAGTGTGGTGAAGCTCGAGTCCATTTAATGCCTTGTGTGCAGCTAATAGACCGGCGGCAGCAGACACTGTGGTCAGTATAAAACCCTTGTGTTTGTGTGGTTGCTGATGTTTTAGCTGCAGCAGCTGGGATCCAGGCCACACCAGCGCTGAGGCTGGCAGGGAGAAACAGCAGCATACGTTCGAACTGAGTGGAGGTGCAGCCATGCGCTGCTCCACCGTGCTCGTCATCCTGACGGGGGTCCTTCTCTACTTGGTGCTGGGTGCTGTGGTGTTCCGCGCCTTGGAGGCTCCACGAGAGGAGGGCAAGCACATGCAACTGCTGCTCGCACGCCGGGACTTCCTGTCGAACTTCACCTGTGTCGATTCAGACAACCTACAGATGCTTATAGAGGTACAGCAGAGCTTCACCTGTCTCATTTTCTGGTTTTAATTCTGGAAAATGTTTATGTGTTTAACAGGCACCTCAACAAGACGCAGTTGTCTCTCTTGGGCAGCAAGGCCCCTCTCCCTCAGAGTTCTTACAATTTCAAGAAGGGTGGCGTCATGGTGGGTTGTCTGTAAATGGGCTTGAACATATCAATGACACCACTTTTGTGTCAGGCTTGAGTTACCTGAAGCAGCAGTTTCCAACCTTTTTGGCTTGGTCACCCCAAAATGAAGCAATATCTGTTTGCGATGCCTCATCACAGCTTATGGCCTTGACGTGAATTGTGAGCAGTGCAACCAAAACAGTGATTTTCCTTCTAATGTGAAGAAGTGTAAGTGGTCTGAAGAGGTGAAAGCATTGTATTCCACAAAAAAGTCTTTTTGTGTGTGTGTTTCCCCTTTATTATCATTTTAATGAGCTTTCGTTAATCATTCTGACTCCAGGTGGGAACCACTGAAAAGAAATCTAAACACAACTTCTGACCTTCTGTGATTCCACAGTATTTCCTTCCTTTCACAAGTCTTTCAGGCCAAAAACGTTACTTTTTTGTTACTTTCATATTCGCAATAAAGATTAAAATCCATGAAATTGATATGTGGCAATTAAATTGGTGCTGATAATTTTAAAGAACATTTAATTAGGAATTGATTGATGAAATTTTCTATTCAGATTTTTTTTTTTCTCTATTTATTTTCTACTTCTGTCTAACACTCAACAGGGTCTAGGTTACTGAATCTACAAACTGTGCATACAAAAGTGACCGTGACAGTGTACAAAGTCACAGCTTGTTGTTATTTACACATAAACAAACACCAAAGAGGATCTGAAGCTTAGAGCCTGACCACCTTGTTGCTAAAAATACATTTTGGCTCCTTGGCTGACAGATAACTGTGGTTCATATTTTATATTCGCTGGGAACTTGCTTGACTCTGACCATACATCATATCATGCTGTGAAACTTTTCTGTAGGTCCTGACTCTTCAGATTTGTGTATCGTCAGTGAAGCCTCTTGGTGGCCCTATAGAGCAGCACAGCAGGTGTGGTCAGAGCAGCAGCGTTGAGGAGGGGTCGGCTTGAGTGTGTGTATGAGTGAAAGCTGAGTCATGTATAGGTTGTGCGTTACGAGCTGGCTTGGCAACTGTGCTGTGATTCTGAGATCTTTGTCCTCGCTCCAGAATGCACGTTGTAAATTACTGTTTTAGTCTGCAGTGATCTATAGATGCAGCGGCTGACATTTGCGAAAAGGTTTGAGGGACTGAAGGATATAACTGACGACTGTTTACTGATTAAATAAAGCAGATAATGAGGAGATATGAATTATAGTAATATCAGCAGTGAACCCCAAAGTGTTCAGTATTAAATAAACAGAAAATATACTATTGAATAAATAAATATATGAATACGTTGTGTAAATGAACCAACAGTTTTTGAAATAAATGAAAAAGCTGTAAAAAAGAAACTAATTATAATGTTATTTAATTATTAATATTTTAATAACAAGGATAATTATAGATATTTTGTTTCGAAATACCCTTTTTCAAAGTCTGCTTTTATTTCTTAAGGCATTTTTCCCAGTGACAACTTTATTTCATGTCAAGTTTTGTTTTATAATGTCACTTTACATGACAGAGAAACAGAGAAAAACCATGACCGCCCTCTCATCTTTCAGCCTGTCACGTCTCCTGCCTCTTAAGCTAGCAAGCTCAACAGCTGCTACCATATTTATGTCGCACCCATGTGCTCCTCGGGTGGTCCTATTTCCGCTCCCCCTTTTGTCCCAGATTTGTTGCTGCACCAGCAAATTCCTTGAAACCATTGCAAAAATTGCTTTAAATGACTTGTCATCAAGGTTACTGCTAAATCGAACTAATCTAGGTCTCTCTAAGTGCAGCTAACAGCAGCTAACGGTTACAATGTAATACCGTTATCAATTGAAAATGTCAGCAAAAAAACTGAAAATGTGAATTTGCACCATAATCAATCGTTTCTTATTATCAACCAAACATTTACTTTTGTCCGCCATGTTTCTGTGTATTTGACGTCAACAGCTGAATATTGTGGACCAAACTTTTTGATAACTTTCCGCGTTTTTGTTCCAACTTGAGGTGGCTTCACCTGAATTTTGCCAGTAAGAAACACATTTTTAATAGCCTGTTAGCCACCTACTGTAGCTAGTTAACCAACCAGGTAGATAGCATGTGCATCCTTGTCAAGCTAAATAAGTAAAAGGAGCTTCTGTGGAATGACTTTAGCATTGTTGTTGCTCCAGCTAACAGGAGCTAACTGGCTAAAGGTGGTGGTGATTGTGGAGTTTGCTTGTCTTAGAAACCACTGTTGTGAAAAGTGACAGTGTTAATTAATAAGTGACATGAAATAAAAGTGTTAATGGGACAAATGCCATTAAGAAATAAACACAGACTTCTGAATAATGACATTTTGTTATATGAAAAAAAAAAACACCTATGAAACAGTTATTATGAAAATACTATTAAATAACATTTCTTAATACTAAGTTGAGTTTTAATTATCTCTTAAATTATTTAACAAAAATGTATTCATAGGACTATTTTGTAAATATCTTAATTATTTAATATTAAACACCTTGGGGCTCGAAAGATAAAACAAGAAGAATAATTACATGAGTGAGCAAGGCAGCTGTTACATTCTCCAGATTTTGTTCTGTGCAACAAGCGGCATTGTGGGTCAGGTTTCACGGAACTTTTGTCAGCTGATATTTCAACAGGTCTTTAATAAATTCAAAGTTCCCACCTACTACAATCGGTTCTCTACTTGAGTAATGTGAGATGTCACACTCTCTACGCGATGTCACCCTTGTACAGTTGTACATTTATACCACTGGCTATTAATGTGGTCAGTCATGTGTATGGTATTGTGGCACAGCTGTTTTTGAGGAGGCCTGCAGGTGTGGTCTGTCAGTGCTGGTCTTCATGCTGTAAATCAGAGAATAGTGTGTAGCACAGAATTTTAGACATGGATGAACTCAGACGAAATCTGCAATCAGATAAAACTGACAAATCTTTACCAACTGGACTGATTAGTCAACCAATCGACTGGTCAACAGAAAATGTAATTAGTTTTCGACTGTTGATACAACAAAACAAGCAAACATGTCATCGTGGGCTTTATAGGGACAAGCGAGGGATTTTTTTCATTATTTTATAACATTTTACTAAGAAAACAATTAATTAAATGTAATCAATTATTATTACAGCATTGTTTTTTTTTTTTGTTTTTTTTTTATAATAATTGTTTCATTTGTATGCATACTGTGTGTTGTTATATCTGTGGCTGCATGTCATGGCCATGCAAAGCTTATGGTCGGTAATCTCCTCTACAATCGTACTTCCTCTGTTGTTTCACTATATTATAACACTGAAATTAAATAGTCAGACAGTAAAGTTAAAATTATTTTTTATCTGGCTCCAAATAGTTCAGACTTATTACTGCTGGTGAACGGACATCGAGGCTGTGTACACGTGGCAAACCTCATAATTTACCCTTTGACCCTGATTTCTTTTAATAGAATTTGCTGCGGCTAAAGAGTAAAAAACAAATGGTTTCATTATCCATTTTATTCCAAAATGCTCTGGCCACATAACCACACTAAAATGTACTCCTGTGGTGACTGAAATGCAGGCAAATCATTACATAGTCTTACAATATTTCAGCCACTATGGCTTCTCAACATGGAAAACTAATTAGGAGCATTAGCGATTCAAATTAATGCACAAATAGAGTTGGAAACTAATAGAACTCAATCAATTTTCCCAAATCAGTTGGGACAGACATCATACGCTGTGGCACCAGGCAGACACAGCCTCTCTGTAATCACAGACTTCTAAATTTATTAGAAATAATAAAGTCTGAAGAGATCATGTTCTGTCACAACTTTATCATATTCAGCTTCAAATTCAGAATTAACGAACGTCTTCAAGTACCAACAGACATGAAACAGATAATTAGATCAGGCAATTAGATTATCTGTGCTGGCAGTGGTTCGATACACTTGGGACAGAATGGAGCCGTTGCAGTACATCACCAGTCAGCTCTTTGTCACTGACAGCCTGCTGGTGATCGTGACCGTGCATTTTCTACAGCATTTCCAACTCCACTGTGGAGGAGCTAATTCTCTGCAACTGCTTGTAAAGTAATAAATTGATTGACCTTTAACTGGGCAACAAAAAAAAAACCTCATGCTCGTGTGTGAGCCTTTGAAACCCTCAGCATGTCAGAAATGAATCATGTAACTCTTCTCTTCTCCACCGTCCCATCCCAGGAGGTGGTGGAGGCCGTCGGTGCAGGCGTGGACCCCAGCAGCAATGATACCTTTGTCAGTCAGTGGGATCTGGCCAGTGCCTTTTTTTTCTCAGGGACAATTATCACAACCATTGGTAGGTGAATCATTAAGACCACTACGTTTAATTCTGACTAGATTCTGTTTAGATTTTCTGTCTTCAACGTCTGATCCTGCATGTCAGGTTTTGGAAACATCTCCCCCAAGACAGAAGGAGGGCAGCTGTTCTGCATTTTCTACGCTCTTGTGGGAATCCCAATGTTTGGTATCCTGCTCGCCGGAGTTGGAGACCATCTGGGTACTTGGCTGAGGAAAGCTGTCGCCAAAATAGAAATTCTTTTCCTGGTCAGACTCCAAACAAAGTTGTACATGTCTTCTTTGCTTGTACACGTGCTTCACTTAATTTGTCTCATACCACTGTGTCGTGTCACCCTTCTGACAGAAATGGCGTGTTAGTCCCACTATTGTGCGAGTGATCTCAGCCGTCCTGTCCATATTGCTGGGCTGCCTCCTCTTTGTTGCAGTGCCTATCTTAGTTTTCCAAGAGGTGGAGCATTGGTCTCTTCTGGAGTCGGCCTACTTCGTAGTTATCACCCTAACAACAGTGGGGTTTGGAGACTATGTTGCAGGTATACAACCGCTGATCCACCACGTTTCTTTACAAAGCTTGCAGTGGTGTGCACACACTCTCTGGGTCTGCGTATTTGTACATACAGTGTATTTATATAATCTACAATATAAAAAATAATAATACAAAATAATCTCAAAGTGCTTCTTTTATCACTGCATCACTGTGCTCCTGTACAAAATACATTAATTGCAAAACCTGTAACGCATGTAACCATGTAGCAACACACACAAAGATAATTAAATGCAAGAGGAGAAATCTGCATTGAAGATAAGCGGAAGACAGAAGGAGACAGAAGGTGTGGCCACATGCATTATCAAATGCTTCATGTAATGTTAAGTAACGACAGGCAATATTAGAAGATACTATAAAGGTACTCTATTATCAGCTAAATAAATTTTAACTATCACAAGTAGCCTGCTCATTTTGCAGAATGCTCCCTTTCAAAGTTCTGCGGGCCGAGTATTTTACTACTGGATTACGATTATGGATAAATTCACACTTAAGCGACATTTATATTTTAATAACTACTTTATAGAATGTGTTATTTATTAAAGAACATTGCATCATATAAACTGGTCATATGTTTTGGAAGTAAAATCATAATATGTAAGTAACCAAAGCTGTCAAATGTAGTGGAATACAAAGTTACCTTTAGAATTGTTGGGTGGAGTAGTATCAGAAAAATTATATTTAAATTTAATACTTGAATAAATTTGCTTTATTCAATGGCCAGTCAAGTGAGAGGTTAACATGGAGGAAGCAGGGAAAAACAAGGTAAATGATGTTATCCATGAAAATCAATAACCTCAGTCATTCGTGATACTCTCAGTTAGAGAAGGGGTTGGAGTAAGGCATGAGGCAGGGAGGTCTCGTGTCTGGATTTACCTGGAGTTCCCAAATCACTAAATCTGACCCAGCTCTTTCTGCATGTAGAGATGGACTTGACCAAACCAGAGGACCACATCAGATGTCAAAATATCTAATCAGTGCACTGAAGCTTCCCCATTTGATAGACAGGTTAATAACATAAAAACACTGAGCTCCCTGTGCACATCACTGACAGCTTGTCAACACTGGACATGTTTTGATTTACAGACAAATAAGAATTTACTCGGGATATCTCCTTGTTCGTGCAAAGCAGCTGGAGTGAAAACGCTGCTTCTTCTCTTCTGCACTTGCTTTTGCGTATTTTTGCTTTTTCGCTGAATTTATTGATCTGCTGATGAGTTCCTGGTGTAACTTAAATAGTCTAAGAACCATAAATATACCTGTCAGTTGTAATGCATTAAGTTCACTTAGCACACACAATTTTCATTTACCTCATTAATTATTTAGGGTGATTTTCTTGTGAGAGATGAATTATTGATCATCTCATCTGCTGTATAATATCTCCTGTCTTAAATGTTTATTTACTCCGCAGTAATGGATGGATGGAAGTTTGAATAAGTTACCTTAACTGATTGCTGCTGTAAACTTGTAATTCTTGGCGTCTTCTCAAAGGGGATTCTGGACAGGAGGGGAGCGACCACTGGTACAAGCCTTTGGTGTGGTTCTGGATCTTGCTGGGTCTTGCCTACTTTGCATCTATCTTGACAATGATTGGTAACTGGCTTCGGGTTCTTTCTAAGAAGACCAGAGCTGAGGTACTTGGACTCACCTGTCTGTTTATCGTGTCTTCTCTTTGCCACTCTCTTTCCATCATGTCTGGTTTTATCCTCTTCCCTTAGATGGAGGGGCTACGAGCACACGCCACTGACTGGACTCAGAACATCCAGAATATGTCGGTGGATTTCCGCATTCCAGGGAAAATTGATGACCCCTTCAAACGGCGCCGGCGAAAGCACCGCCATGGCTCTCGCAGCCATGGTCACAGTGTGTCCGCTACAGGGGCTCCTGAGGGGAAAGAAGAGCAGAATGGGAGTCATACAGATTCTGGATCTTACTCCTCTTCCACCTCCTCTAACGAATCAGGGTCTGCATCAGAAACAGACTCTCAGGCCACTCAGACGGAGCGAGTGCCTGAAGAAAAAGCTGCAGAGGCTGAAAAGGAGGAGACTCTTCCAGATCCCCACCTGTCTCAGCCTCTGGATTACTTTGGGGAGAACCTTGCATTTATTGATGAGTCCTCAGATACTCAGAGTGGTAAACTACATTTGGATCCTCTGCTGGATCCAACACACCCCAACTCTGTATGCTCTCGTCAGCCGAAGAGAAGACGCCACAGAAGGCCTGTTCCACAGAGAATCCCCAAAATCAACAGCCCCAAATATGACAAGAGGGAACGCAATGGAAGCCCCAAACCAGTTCCAGATCTACCGCTAAACGTTAAGATTTAGGCTGGTTACAGAAACTCCACTGCTACAGCAAGTAATCAGCTGAGACATTTAAGATGTATTGAAAATCCGATAGAGGAGTTTTCAGTGTAGCAATTTATTTGTGTATATCTACTGCTTACTTACAGACACTTAAGATGAAAACATGTTGCAGATGCCTTAGCCACTTGTGGTTTGCATTTAATTCCCTTTGCATGTGAGTGTGTATGCCTCATTCAAAGATGATGATCAAAGCAATTTTTCTGCCAATGCTCCCATTGCTTTCGGAGGAGCCACTGCTCTCTACTGCTCTCTACTGGGCCAAGACAGAAATGCACTATCATTCTCTCAGTAAGAGGGTTCCCTGCCTTTTACTAATCCAAAAAGTGCAAGAAACAAGGAAAAGCCATGAAAACCCATCCACTCAGAAGCTCGCCACAGGAATGTGGTGTTCATGTTACAGAGAGATTGCCTTGGTCTGAGACTGTTGCTCTTAAATCCTGCCAACAAATAAACGGGTACTAAACAGGCTCTTGTACATTTTTGGTATGTAACTATTTTTTTCTAAATACTGTGTACAACCATAATATTTGCATTCTGATTGGTCAAACACATTAATCCTCATGTACTGCATATATGTAATAAAGATTTTTTTTAAATGAAAGCAGAACTGTGTCTTACAAGTAGCTGATTTCTAAAGATGCTGTTCTGGTCCATAGACTTCTCAGCGAAACAGGATAATAGATGTGAAACAAACAATTTTTGTCATCACATATTGGGTGAGTGCCCCGGTGGGAATAGTTGTGGACGGCATCAACATTCTTATAAGAAGAAGTAGGTCAACAAATTTCCAACAAAGCTGAGGTCAAGCACAAGAAGGTGCATTCGAGAGAGTTGAATCACAGTGGGGTTTATAATGTTTCCTCAAAGACTGAAAATACTCACTGAAAACTGGAATCTAGCTACAAGAAGCGTGCCAGACTTACTGAAATTTGGCTGCAGTGCTCAAGGCGTCCAGGGGTTAAGGTGCTGAACATGAACCAAGAACTTCCCTAGTTTGTGTCTGGCCCTGGACCTTTGTTGTGTAATCATTTGTGTCTTTACTGAACACATTCAAGTAAGATTTAATAACTGGGCAAACCTCCTTTGGCGGCAGTAACCTCAAACCACCACCTCCAGTAGCTGCTGATCAGACCTGCAGAGTGTTCAGGAAGAGTGTTGGACCATTTTACCTACACAGCTGCTTCAGCTCAGACATATTAGAATTTCATGGCAAGGATGAAAACATGCATCTAGCTTTAATGCTCATAGAGCAGTTTGAACTTGAACAGCATACTGTACATACAGTACTATATAGTGGATGTACTGTACTGTAGGAATGTCCTTCAAGTTGTCAATAGGGCCCTTTTAGCATGTGCTATAGCTGCTCAGTTGATCCATGTAAGTGATACTTGGCTGGTAACTCTACCTTGGTGTTTTAATCTGAAAATGGCACCAAGGACAAACAAGGTGCAACAGCAATTTGTGGCTGCAGTTCTTTTGTTATTTGCATTTTTTTTCTTTCTTTTTTGAAAGGACAGCTAATCTGCCATAATGTCACAAAATAGCTGATAGATAAAAGTTGAAATTGCTACTAATTTATAATTATCCCCCTCCTGAAGTGAATAAATGCCGAGTTTGTTTTCTTTTTGAACACGACCAGCAGATGGCACACATTGACACATTTCCTCTGTACAACAGCCCACGGCTTAACCGCACAGTACTTTAATACATGCAAGATCTTTGACGGAAATCTCAGTGGACTTGCAATTGTTTGTTAGTGACCATCTGAATGGTTTGAAATGAGACAACCTGCAGTCTGCGTTTTGTCCCCCTGCTGTTATGTTTGTACAGTGAGTAAGTAAAACGTTTGAAAGGAGCAGGAACAATGTGTGTGTTCATCTGGCCTTTGGAAATCTGACACGTTTCTGCAGGAAATGTGAAAAGAAAAGGCAGCGCTCTGGCTTTGCGATCAGGAAGTCAGCAGGCAGTGATGATGTGCAGTGGCAGTGGGTGACCTTTTACTGGAGGACACAAGCTCAGCTGCTATAACGTCATCACCACCGCTGCTGCAGTTGCCTGTGCTGCCACTAGAGGGCAAATAATTGGCAGTGTTTGTATGTGCTGATGTAGATTACACTCCTGACTTGGAGTTAAAGGGAAAATCCATCCTGAAATAGAATTCAAACATGTTATTACTACAATATTGAATTCTGGGTTTGAACAAGGTTCAGGTGAACAGCAGAGACACAGACTGCAGTGATCATGTTATTTTTAAAAAAACATACTGGAGCTGATCCATAATGGAGACATTTCCTCATTCACAGATGGGCACTCTGCCTGCGAATCAAACTGAGCTGCATGCAACACCTTAAACAAAACCTCTATAAGCTCATGGAGTCATCTCAGTGGACTGATGCTCCCACAAATGTAACCTGGTGACATTATCACTTCTTGATGCTCGGATATCCAATTGTCCATATATATATATATATATATATATTGACCTTATTATGGGTAATTATTATACTATAAAATATTCTAAATCCTATTTTTTGGGCAAATGTACCCTTTAAATTTCATATAAACATGGTAAGTAATCCGAACATGTGTAAATGTTCCAACTATGACATTAAGCTTTTGTAAGAAATGATATTTTCCATTGTGCTCCATTCATTTTCTGTCTGCTGTCACCTGTTCACCCATTTGTCAAGTCCTGTCCTTGTTCAGCTGTTTGGACCAGGACTAAATACTTAAAGCCAATACTACACTGTGTATAGTCCAGTCAAAGTGATTACATGCTGATCACGACGTTTATAGTATAGGTGGAGACTGTTCTCTATCAGTGGTGCTATCTATGACTCAGTGCATGTGCTGCACTGATACAGTGCCCCATACTTTTTGTGTATCACAGGCACAAAAGCTTCTTGGTATTTACGTAGCCTATCAGCTTACACCTGTCTGAGGTCACGGCCTGCTGTAAGACGCACCCTAGGGACCCCAGCTGGTATTCATAGCGTCAGTCAACTGGTTCACTCCTCATAGTTTCTCATCGGCAACACAATCGTGTCTTAGGCAGCTGCACTCACGGTGTTATATCTCAGCAGCCTAGATCTCAAAACATAAAGTATTTCCAACAAATCCAATTTCCCGCTGTCCGGGTGAACCCAGTGAACATAGCACGGCCGCTTTCGCCTCTAACCGGGTGATAATGCAGACTCTGCACCAGCATGATGCAGCCCCGCAGAGTTGCAGTGTCTGCAGCAGAGACGGAGTGACCTTGCTTCAAGGTCGCAGTGACACCGCCGTCAGTTTTTCCTCTCGTGCGCGCACCACGGAAATCCTGTCCCGAGCCCGCTGCACACACGGATCACATCAAGACATAAACACACAGTTGTCCTGCTCCTCTGACACGGAGAGGGGAACGCAAGCGAGGCTTTAGCTTATTGGTTTAACAGACTAGACTAACGTTTAATAGTCTATAATTAGTGCTAGGTGATTCTGGGGTCTTTTTTTTTTGGGGGGGGGGGGGGGGGGGGGGGGTGCGCAGTTGTCCAAATCATACTCCGGCTTCTGTATTTTCTTTGTATCCATCGCCCTGACCATTATTCTTTATTATTTTAAATCAGTGCACAATGTTGTTAGATCTTGTCACAACTCCTCTCCCCTCTGTGCCAGCTGCTGCCGGGCATGTTGGAGAGAGCAGGGGCAGCAGGCTACAAAGTTAGACAGGAAAACCGCTGAATTGTTATTATCTGTGTGTGTTAAACGGAGCCTACACAAAGGATCTCCGAGACATCTTTGTTGGCATCACTTTTGCTATGAACGCATCTGGCACTGTGTAGCAGGTTGCTGGTTTTTTTCCCCAAACTGAAATCCCTTGATTATTTGCCTTTCTCATGCCATTACACTGATCTCCTGATCTCCTCCTCCTTGGCAGCTGCCCAGTGTAGTGGTGGAGGGAGCAGGGTCAGTGTCACAAGACCGACAGCATGACTACATTTTCCATAGAGGTGTGCCGGTCTTTCAGCAAGAGTCCCCTAAAGCTTTTGTCATAATCTATCTCATTTTGAACTGTATGGTAAAACATTTTCAAGTTAAAATACCACAACAAAACGCCCATACGTTATAAGTGGGCAACACGCACAATAAAGTCAAGAGAAATATTTAAATATTATTTGTAAGTCCCACTGGGAATTTCATAATTTGTCATTTTTCTGTGGGGGAGGGTTCGGTTTCGCAAGGATATCCAGATTGTGGAGTTGCACGGCCTAACATCTGTATAAAACTGATCTGAAGGCAGCACTCTTTCAGCCTCAGATAAATTAATTCAGCATACTTCGACTACATTGGGATTAATGTAGACTGGGTCATATTTTTTTTTTCACGACCAGCAGGCCATTATTATAATGCTGCTGACGCTGGTAGAAGGTGCGTACCGACGTAACGGAGACACATCGGACGCAAATTGGAGAGAGGGAGGAGGAAAGGCACGGGATAGAGACCTACGTCACTGCCCTGCGTCAAGTTACCAAGGGACACATCAGGAGGAGCCGGAAGCCGTACAGTTTGAGCTTCTTAAAAATAAAAGCGTTATTTGTATTAATTTCAGTAACATTGTGATTCTGAAGAGTATGTGGCATATTTTAGCAGTAGATTGTGAGTCTTTAATATTTCGCTCCGTTCCGCTCTTGGACGTTGTTTAGCTCGAGACAATTTAGTGTTATACGAGTCGATATAGTTTTATTGTGAAACTTTTTTTTTCTTACCGGAAATTCTGTTTTTCTTCTTTAAGTCTTGACGTTAATATCCAACTACAACCTCAGTTGTGGTAGCCGAAGACGAAAAATTATAACAGCAGGGTACGGAACCGAACAGGCGGATAAGACAGTGTGTCGCCGGTTGTTGCTGCCGCCTCATGACGCGGTAACGTAGGGATGCGATGTGAGACACCCGGCGAGCCTTTGACAGCGCCATTAAACCGGTTAAACCGACGGTGGACTTGCCAGCCGCGAAGACTTGACTGACTTCAGATAAAAACAACCCTGCGATGTTTCTACATTTCACAGTAAGTAGCCTTTCTTAGCTGAGACTGCGGAGCCTGAGCGCAGAGTGGTTGAGGCTGTCACCGTGGAGCTGCCGTTGGCCTGATGTGCATGCACGGCTCGCCTGGCAGAGCGGGGGTCTTGTGGCCACGTTATTGGGGGCAGGGGGCTGGATAAACAGTTAGTGCACTGTGGATTTATGTGCAGTACAAGCTTCACGTCCAGCTCAAATACGCCATTCATACGTTAGCCCCTGGCTGATTCACGCCTAAATAAATGCCTAACTCTGTAACGGTGAATGCTGTAGTCGCCTGTAAAATAGCCACAACATTTCTTCACTAAACGAGATGCATGGCCTTTTATTGAAGAGTGCAGGAACATGGCGAAAATGGATGAGGCGCATAATTGTAGTCGTATGGCTCACCGCATGTCCTCACTTAAAAGACAAGTCCTGCATGGGCAAATAACACACTTCTTCAACTGTGCACACTTTACCCCCCCACCACCTACACACACACACACACACACACACACACACAGACAGACAGACAGAGTTATTCTTCTTTCTGTGTTAACACACTGAACTATGCAAGTCACCGAGCCTGCTGGACCAGGATTGAGATCACTGATCTTAAGTCATAATCCACTTTGGCAATTAACCTTTCACCGGTCCGAGATCAGTAGGCAAGGTCACCCCTGGGTGCTGTTCTCGCCGTCTCCACAGTGCGCCGCATTTAAAAGCCTCAAACTGAGTTTTATGTACAGTCAGTGTGATGCATTGTGAGTGACAAAGGCCACTGGTGCCCCCTAACAAAACTAAGATAAGCAGCTTTCAGGACTGATTCATGTGCTGATATGTGACTTTTGATGCTTATGGGGGGAAGGTGTACACAGAAATAACATTTAATACAAGGTATTATTTGAGTTTATGCCAGTTACTGGTTTATTTAACAATCTGATATGATTAAAATCTAAAGTTACATCATTAATTTGAATTCCTTCTCTTCTTCTTTGAAATGTCACTTTAAAAAATTAAGTTATCAGTTCTGATCACTTCCGAAGAATATGACTAAGGCATCACAGTTTGTTTCCACATATAACAGCCTTGTTGCTCAAGGTTAAAGTCCTTGGAATAAACTGAAGTCCCCTTTGCTGCAATTTGATATTTAATGTTGTTGACTTTTTAAATGTCCACAGGCAGAGTCATGTTTACACTTTAAAGACTAACTAAAATGTTTTTTCATGTAATGTTTTAAAAAAAAATTAAAACTAGCCTCTTTAATTATTTACAGAGAGTTATCACCAAACTTCAGCTTATGACTTTGAGTAAGAGACAAGGTGTTGGCTTTACTCTGTCTGTCCTTCAAGCATTCCTGTGGCTGTGACCTTTGGAGTGTGTCACGCAGTGTAAGGGGGAGGGTACTCCAGCAGCGTGCAGAAGTCTGGGTAGATACAGTGCGTTATGTATTTTGGGAAGGAAAAGTCATTGTTACCTGTATACACAACTTACCATAGAGGTAACAAAACTATTGCCAATGCACATGTTTCCTCTGGCACATGTGCACATTGGCACTGCTATTATTAATAGCTTTTTAATAATATAATATATACAGCTACTTCTCAGACATCATGGTCGTTATTAGATTGGCCATTAAAATCACAAATGGGAGGTTAACATGAAAAGTAACCGCCTTGGCTTATCCATGGGTTCTGTGCCGTCATTAATAAACCTTTGCTTATTTTGCAGGCGTCCTGAAAACTGCAGACTTCAACCCAAGCAATAGCACTTTGTTAAGCTACTGCCAGGAGTGAGGGATATATAGGCTTCAAACTACAGTTCACCAAACAGGTAATTTGTTCTCACTTCACCTTTTATGCTGATGGAATATTACTCTATTATGCTATGCCTCAAAAGGGATTATATCTGTTATTTGTATTCTGCAGCCAGGTGCCTCACTTCCCTCTCTGTTTGTTCTTATAACAAGGCTGTAATGGACTGGCAATGTTAATGTCTTCTTTAGAAAAACTCTGATTAGATGTAGCATAATGCAGCTCAAGCAGTAGAGAATGGTTTTAAAGGTGTTGGCCTCCCGTGTCACATCCACAACATTAAGAGCGGCCAGTGGTAGAATATAACATGATTTTATTGCAATCAAGATATTCACAGGACATGTTCCTGTTTGAGAAGAGCAGGACCAGTCAGCTGCAACACAGATATGAGGAGTGTGAGGAGAACGGAGCAATTAAAGTATCAGTCCAAAGAGCTCAGTGATGCCATAACTTTGAGGTTCTTGGTTTTTGGGATGCTGTGTACAGCGTAGGGAAATAATACAATCTTTCTGCAGCAAGTTTTTATTAATGAGCAGAGTCAAAATTTGTGCCTAACACAACGTAAAGCCTGATAGCTGCAATTTCATAATTTGCAGTGCAAAAAACAACTATAAAATGAATACACTCAGTGGTTACATGTGAATCCGACTTCCATTCATCATGAGGACTCTTGCATTCTGTCAAGTAAAAAGTTGATACTTTGGATTAAGGGCTAATTTTCTGATAGCAAAGTTATTCACACCATGCTTAATATAGGCATATATCAAGTTTACAACTGGGAACGAACATATTTCTCCAATATCACTTTTTAACAAATACCTGTGATGATGTTCCTCCATCATGAGAGAGAATGAGTAGGCTGCTATTTTTTATTTCTGTGTGTGTGAGATTGTGTGAAGTCAGTATTCATTCAAAGCCATGTAAACAAATAAATCTCCACTAAAAGCTAGTTATTTTTACCAGTTAAATAATGCAGCCCGCAGAGTGCTCCTGGCACTAATGTGTTTTAGCTACAGTGTCCATCCTTTATCATTTCCCAGCTGTTGAGGAAAGCCGATTGTAGCCCGGCCCATCTCCACACACAGCCAACACGAGCTAGCGGGCGCTGGCAGCCTGGAAACTGATTTTTTTTGTCAGATCTGTGCCATGTTATCACACCGTGGAGAGACTCAAGTGCCGTACTAGTCACCGTTGTCAGGTAAGATGCAGCCTAGCCCGGGTTAGAGCGACGAAAATAAACCTCGGCCCCAGGAGGAGAGAGCTGGTCAGTCAGGATTAACGCTAGCTACTGCTAGCTTAGTTAGCTAAGGGGAGGGCTAACCTACACTTATCATAATGTGTTCGCGGTTAAAGCTAATGCTAACGCTAGTCCAAACATGCTGCCACATCAGGTTAAAGTACACACGACACGTTTCTGTGCAGGGTTACGGACAAACCAAGCAGTTGAGCCAGTCTCACCTGGTTTTACGCACACTTTAATCTGCTTTCATCTAACGAGCAAGAAGCCATATAGCTATCCTCGTTTGTGCTTCAACACTTTATTCACTGAGTCCCTTGTTCCTCATTCGCCAAAGCAGATGTCGAACTGGCCAGCGGTGCACATGGCGCATACAGGGGTCCTTGCTGGTCTTAAAGTCTGAGCAAACTGAGTCACATAGTTTATTATCCGGCCTCATGTATTATTAGTCCCAGTGACACTGGCTGAGCCATTCACAGAGCTTGTAAACTCAGTCCAAGTAAGATAAACTTTAGACAGGTTACTGTGACGTCCTTGCTGCTTGCCAAAGAGTGTTACAATCAGGTCCAGAGGGGACAAACTCCAAAGAAAGTATAGGACTACCAGCTACTATAGGACTGGGTTATTTGCTGTAGCAATACATTTCATAAAGGCATACTGGGTTTGTAATTAATGATATCTGGAGCAAGTATTACGGTCTTTGCTCAGTGTCTTGAACCCAGGATGTAAGGTCAAAAAAGTCTTTATCTATAACCGTATTTCATTTTATTACACAGTGTATGTGTAAAGCACATACACAGTGAGATTTTGTTTGCAGGCTGATATTCAGGGGCTTAGTTTTCCTCACTGTCAAAGCATTGAGAGCCTCTGCCCTCTTCTTTTTCCTCAGTGGGTCTTGAACCTTGTTTATATTGAACAGCTATGATTGTCTTTCAGATAGAAGATGATGATAAAGGCACTTTTTGATGTGAAGTGTATCTGAATGTAAAAATGTCAGTGGAAGGCTGGTCATTATAGATATATACAATGAATTAGTAATTCTGCAAACTCACATAAATTAACAGCACACAGCACATGTTGGGACTGAGTTCTTATTGAATATATGCCATAAACACAGATAGTTGATTGATAGTTTTGCAGTCAGAGTAAATAAAACAGAAAATCTGGCCACATTACTCAACAAACCCCCCCCCCCCAAATATTGAAATTTAATCATATCTCTATATACACACCATGAAGTCAACACAATGATAAGAGCCTTTTATTAATTATGCCGAACACCCATAGGTTTATTTAATTAGGCCAAACCAGTGTGTACTGAGCACACATGCACGTAATATAGTCATTGTGGGCAGGGTGAGGGACTAGAGCAGTGAGCAATGCATTTTCAATATTGCAACACTTTATATAGGCTGCAGCTGAATTATCAGCCCAACTAATGAACAACTAGACAAGGTCAAAACCTAGTATATAGCTGGAGCGGGTATGATCAATGTGCAGAATTGAGGATGTAGTTGAAAACTGTTGTTTAACCGCTGTAAACAACTGCTTTCAATCGAAAGTAGCTAAAACCTGCTGGAAAAGTCACTAAATGTCGGTAGATGACGTGATACCCTAATTGGTACATTAATGATGTCATTGTGGTATTTGTATTCTGCCTAATGTCAACTGGTTTCAGCCCTTTATCCGTTAGCTTCTTTCCTACTCTCTGTGCTCACATATGCAGTATTTTAATACAGCTGAATTCCCAATAAAGCTGTTCTTATTTTCATTTACACGTTTTCTGTTTCTGTTGTCACACAACAGAACAAGTGTGAAACAGTAACTGAGAAGTGGCACATTAAGACTACATGTTAACCAGCAGTCACTTCCAAGCCATTTCCAAGCTGCTGTCCTGCTGCTGAAATCCTGATTTTATAACCACAACTTCATCTGTCAAAATCATTAAACACATGAGCTAAAGACAACGCCTGTCTCGGCTACTTGTAAAATGATCACTCAGAGAGAAAGGTAGTAGCGCCAGAATATCTTTCTTATTTTGTCTCTCACCCAGTGCACAGCTGAGTAACAAACTGCTGCTCCACCTCGCTGTCTCTCACTGAACAAAGTAGACCCAGAGAGAGGTGTCCCTCTCGCTCGTGGGCCAGAACTGGTGACTATCTTCTATGGAAAATTGCAAAGGTTTGTTTAAAAAGTCGCTAGATTTGTTGCTACATGTTTTTTTTTTTTTTTTGAAAAAGAAAGGTGCTGAAAGACTAGACGACCATGGTGTAACTCACTCACTCACTCGCTCACTGACATTCAGGGATGTATTGCTGGACCGTGGCAGGTCCAGCCACAAAGGGAAAAAAAAAGGTTAGTGATTGCAGTGGATTGCCACTATGTATGCATGACAAAATCACAAGTCACTTTCAGGTCTTAACTGGATTGAGACTATTTAGGCTGCACAGATCCCATCTCATTGTCCTCAAGCAGTGATCTATTAAGGTGGAACAAGAGCACAATCGTTCAAGTAAAGCTCAGCATTAATGTATCCACTGATGAGTTGATGCCCAGAGGCAGACACGGCACACGCTACAATTTATGCTCCTACTCCGTTGATCCCCTTTTCACCCATTTTTCTGATCCATGAAGTGTTGTTGATAAAGTCAACAACAGTGGAGGCTACATTTACAAGTGAGCCTCAGACAGTATGATGACACATGAACAATTTGTCTTTGTTTGGCTATTCAGTGTACCTTTATAGGGATGCAATTACAGAAGTGGTACACCTAAAGAAGAGTCTGAATTAATCACCCTGGTTTTGGCAGTAAAGAACAGTGGTCACTTTGCTCACACAAACATTCACCCACCTGCCTGTTCAGTTGCTTTAATGCAAGAAACCGCCCGTGTCAGAGAGGTCAGACTGCTCTTAGGCTAATTGTCTTATACAAAATGGACACAATGTATGATTGACATTAAGGGTCCAGACATTTGGCATTAGAAGTAAGTTACTGAGAGCTGAGTAACAACTTAAAAGCATGAAACACAATTATTCATGGTGATCTAACCATACATTTACGCTCTGGGCTAACAGTCGGACGTGGAGGTGGTGGAACAGTACACTCAACTGAGAAATAAAATCTTTTCTTTTAAGTATCATGATGTATTTTTGTCATAAGTTTTACTTTTAGGCAGTATTTCAGATGAATTCAATGTAATTAGAGCCTCTCTGTATCTTAGTATTGCTCTTAGATTTTCACATTTTTGGCAGTCTTGACCTTATCTATATAAGAAATCTGTTGTGTGAGAGAGTTTGTTTTTAAAGGAGCTATGTGTAAGCTTTGCTATTGCTAAAGGCCAACGTTAGTATTAAAAGATGTTTAGTTAGTAGTCATGCCAAGAACTTAAGTCATCATAGCATTTACAGGAGGTTATCATATGTCCTCTAAGCAGCCCTGCTTCTCCAGTGCAAATTGGATGCTGCAGTGACCTGACTTGAAACAGGCCAACAGGGCCAGGCTAGTTGGTTAGCATGCTAACTTTAGTGGAAGAAAAAAGTGATAGAAATAGAAGCTAAACAGAAGAATTGTTTTCCAGTGCTGGAGACAGCTCTTGGAGAATAAAGGAATGAGATGTGATGCTGAAACCAACATTTGTTCTAGACTAGTAAGTAAACAGCTGTTAATGCCAACGTTGGCTATGTAGCAATAGCAAAACTTAGATATAGCTCCTTTAAGTATTTTCTGTATTCTCAGGAATATTTGTTTGTAGTATGTTGTTGTCATTTCTATTGAGGCTACAAAACTGTAATATTTATTAAGCGATTAAATGTAAAATCATCTCTGGTGAGATGATCGGAAAGTGGCAGTGGTCTCCTGCGGTCTGCAGTGCTGAAATTGTGCCAAGATTTTCTTCTTCTAAGACGTTATGGCTAAAATCTATAATAACCATCATTTTGGACCCATGATTCCATTCTTTGTTTGTATTTGGATTGTTCTGATAATTGATTAATTAAAAGATAGTAAAACAATGCTAAATATTTTTAGCTACCAGCCTCTCAAATGAGACGATTTCCTGCTTTTCTTTCCCATGTATCATAGTAAACTAAGTAATTTTCAGGTATTTCGACTTTTGGTGGAAAAAAAGTTAATCTTAGTAATTTGAAGACATAATGTTCAGCTCTGAAGTTGTGATGCATAATGGCAATTTTGTAATGTTAAAAAACTATTTAGCAGATTAATCGATAATGTGAATAGCTGCTAATTTCACCCCTAATTTGGAATCATAAACATATTTTTCATTTCATCATCAGCAATATTTACTGTGATTGCTTTCTTTGTGCTTGTTTATTTGTGGTAGATGGCCATAGTTTATGTAATTAAAGGGAGAAGTTCAGCAGCTATGTTAAGTTGGCAGGCCGACAGTTTGCTGCAGCACTCGAACATTACTTATGTGTCTGAACTGGGAAGCGCCGGCAGTTTATGAGCAGAGCAACCTCCATCTGGTCACCTTGGCTATTTTAATGTGTAGAAATGTCACAGACAAAGACTTCACACTGTGGAGATGATTCAAGTACTGTATAATTTTATTTTAGGCATGAAAGGTCCTGGTTTGGTGAATCTAAGGGTTTTTTTGATCGTTTAAAAAGCCTAGCTGAGGAAAAAATAGCACAAAACAACACAGGGACTAAGTTCTGCTCAAGAGCAAGAGAGGGAACAAGCAGGCCCTTTGTGATGTTAATACAAAATTTGAGTGCTTTTCACAGTCCATGCCTTCAGGAAAGTAAAGTGACCACAATTTTAATGTGATGTAACCAGGATACTTGGATTTAAATAACATTTACACTTCAGGTCGAATTGGAGTTGAGATTTTTTTTCCTTTTATGTTTCCTGTTTCCTTCTGATTCCTGTGTTTACACTCAAACCAATGCAAAAAGTGTTAAGTGCAAACAGTAAAGGTTAGTGTAAACACTTGGAGACAGGTTTTTGGTTGTAGGGTCATGTTGCCCACGATGGGGCACCACTGGCACTTCTCCACTCTCTTAGCTGGAAGATGCCAAAGGAGAAAAAAAATCCAGACACAAATAAGTGAATTTCATGGATTTTGATTATGAGAATGCTAATTTGTGTTGAGATAAAAGAAAAATTGTATTGAAAAAATCTGACTCCCATAACATTTATTTCAACTTAAAAAAAGAATTCAAAAACAGTCTGAAGGCTTTGCAATATCTGAACTCAGTTTAATTCTATTTATTTTTATATATTGATTGGGTCTCTCTTTCTTAGTTTTGTTCTTGTACTATTGTTTTTGATGGGCTGCATTCAACAAGCACATCTGGATTATATATACTTCTATGAACTTTTGTGTCCTTGACGCATGGTTAAGAAGGCCTTATCTCAGTTACTTGTATCCCTCCCCCAGGGTGTGTATGTGAGTGTGGTAGAGGTTATGTTAAAGTTGGGTTTTGGGCATGGGTTTTTATGTGGTTTATATGTTGTTATAAAAATTATGTCAATAAAAATCAAGAAAAGTAAGCAGAGCAGAAAATGTTAGTCTGTCATTTTATCTGGTGGCATGAAGATGGCTGAAAAGACAAAGATGTGAGCTTGTGTTCCTTTATTTACTTGACCTTTCTTTGTTGTTTATTCTTCCCCTCTAGACATCATGTCCTCCAGGGAGCGTCGGTCGGACGTCTACATAAAGGCAGAACCAAGTAGTCCAGAGGGAGGTGGGGGAGGTCGGACCAGCCCCGGCGGCGCCTCCTCAGACTCCTCTCAAAGTGGAGGTGGAGGAACCAGAGGAGACAGCACTAAACGTTACTCCCCGCCCCTCTACACACCTGCTCTGCGTTGCCACTTCAAAGACGAAGGTGGTGATGGGGCAGAGGAGGGCTCCACTGGAAATGGAGCAGGGCGATGCAAGTATGCCCTGAGCACACTACCCAAAAGGCTCTGTTTAGTATGTGGAGATGTGGCTTCAGGTTACCACTATGGTGTGGCATCATGTGAGGCCTGCAAGGCATTCTTCAAGAGAACCATCCAAGGTGTGTATTGTGGTGAAATTTAAGTGTTTGCATAGTAGAACAACCAGTTTACAGCTGATGTTTTTCTCTGACACCTTCTGTAATGTAACGATTTGATGGGATTTTCATACATCAAATGTGGTCCTGGAGACATCAACTGTAGCAAGAACTACCACAGAGGCAGTTTTGAGTACTTTGGCAAATGTTCATAATGTCTGTGGACAAATTGTGTCACAGTGATAGCGTCTAAGTTATGCAAGATACAGTTGTGTACTTTACATCAAAATGAAGGCCGAGTTTGAACGTGTGTGTGGTGTGATTTAATGTAGTAATGACTACAGAGTACTCGTGGGCCAGTACATCTATATACAGTATTTCAGTGAAGAGCCACATGTTGTTTTTGTAAATTGATTAGGTTTAATGAAACTGGCAAAATATACCTTCATCAGCTCTGATCTGGAACAGTTTGAGGTATCTCTAGTCGCTATAGTGGTTAAAATATTTGAGGAAATCCAGGAATGGACCAATGCAACAGTATCCTATCACCACAACCACTGCATCTGGTTTATACTGGGTTTTTTAATACTGGTATTTTTTTCCCATAAAGGTAACATTGAATACAGCTGTCCAGCTTCAAATGAGTGTGAGATCACCAAAAGGCGCAGAAAGGCTTGCCAGGCATGCCGCTTCACTAAGTGCCTCAAAGTAGGCATGCTCAAAGAGGGTGAGTGTTTATGTTGTGCAGAGGCTGTGTAGCCAGTCTGTCATACTACATCTTAAGAGTCATTGTACTGATCTTTTAAACATGGTATGTTTGTTCTGTGTTTATTTTCGCGGCATTACTTATACAGTAACTACTTTATGTTTCACCATGTAGGAGTTCGTCTCGACAGGGTCCGAGGTGGAAGACAGAAGTACAAAAGGCGCCCAGAAGTGGAGAATGCAACATACCAGAATGCCCCTCTACCACTGACAAAGGAGAGTGAAAAAGGTGGGTTTTATATTCCTGTCTTGCCATTAGCTCAGTGGTTCAATGGTGACTATCAGCCCGAGCTAAAAGACTGCAGGTGCCACGTTTCTGTAGCAACTCTGTAAAGGTGCAGCCAGCTCACACATTCACTATATTTGACATTGGCCTCTGATTAATGAGAAAGGGTTTTGCTTTTATTGGCAGTGAAAGATGTCCCGCTGCCGCTAGGCAACGCATTAGAGGCTGTTGATCAACCCTTTGCTGGCAAAATACATGTATGTGGCAATGTTCAGTCAATTAAAAACAGTAATAATGAGCAAATCTAAGCTTTGGGTGGTCAGTTTATTCGGAAGGTCCCTCCTTTGGCGATTCAGACATAGATAGTGCCGCTCAAAACATGTGAGATACGATGGATAGGTAAACCATGAGGTGTCCTGAGCATTCAGGCAACACACAAAACACTTTAGAGCCATTGGAATTGATTAGTAAATAGCGCCCTCTACTGACAGAAAAATAACACACTGAGTTCCTTACTTTTCAGTCAGCAGTGCAAGAGTGAAGTAATGTAAGTGTGATAATTTGCACAAATTTAGATGAACTTACTTGGAGCTCTTGATTCTTATAAATCTGGCTGAGCAGTTAAACAAAACTTTCATTTGCAGTCATAGAAAATAAAGAAATGTGTCTATTAATAAAACTTGCATTATGAGCACAGCGTGGTGTATAACACAGTGCAGATCAACATGTTGCATGAATTTCATGTATTAGTTTAGATAATGACAGATTTGTTATTTTGGGGATCAGTATATCCATGAACGTATGCTACAGTTTTTATTTGTGCATCATATTAATTCACTGTTTTGTGTATATTCTGCGACATAGGTTCCTCCAACATCATTGTGTCCCACCTCCTAGTGGCAGAGCCAGAAAAATTATTTGCCATGCCCGACCCTCTGCAGCCCGACACAGCCCAGCGGACGCTCACCACTCTTTGTGACCTTGCTGACCGTGAGCTGGTTGTCATCATTGGCTGGGCCAAACACATTCCAGGTAAGGGATTCACAGAGGATAAGGGAGGAGAGGAGAGGTAATGACAGCATGGCAACAGTGGAAGAGATGGAGTGGTCCAGTCCCACTGGCCAGGAAACTTGCGTCAAAAGAAATTAAAGTAACTGGTGTGTATGGTGTGTTCGGAAGAAGACACTGAACCTCTGCTAACAGTGAAACTGAACTGATGTAGTTCTGTATTACAAGCTAGTGTTGGGTCACCAGCTGCCAACAGTATGTAGCTCATTATTTGGCCACTATAAAGACATGGGTCCTGTGTTTGCTGTGTCAGTTGACGCCATAAATGTGAACACGTGGCCAGTTTGCCTGCTCTGCATTTAAATTCCTCTCTCTCTCTCTCTCTGTCTGTTCCCCTGCAGGCTTTCTGTCGCTGTCCCTCGCAGACCAGATGTCTGTGCTGCAGTCAGTGTGGCTGGAGGTGCTGGTGCTGGGTGTAGCGTACCGCTCACTTGGCTGTGAGGATGAGGTGGTGTTTGCAGAGGATTTTGTCCTTGATGAGGAGATGTCACGTGTTGCAGGACTGACAGAGCTAAATGCAGCAATTAGTCAACTTGCTCGCCGTTTCCGTGCACTAAATGTGGACCGGGAGGAATTTGTTATGCTAAAAGCCATCGCACTCACTAACTCAGGTACTTATTGTTGTATAGTTGAACAATTATGCAGGCATATAGATTATACTCAGTATTTTGACCACCTAACATTTACACAACTATTATCGGTGCTGAACTGTATGTTGCAGGTTTTCATATTACTTTCGGTGATTAGACCAAACAGAAACTACTGAAAGTGTTCTCTAGTGGTATTACTTAACAAATCAGGCTTTTCTGCAGCTTCTTATGATGGAGTCACCCCATCTAACCTGAAATTAAGAGTGACTCTGCTAATGTCAGAGGAAATTAGCATTTTTCTGAAATGTCTGAAATGTGATATTAGGCTTTTCATAGCTGAGTGCCCACCACCTCCGCTAACCAATTGCTTGTGGGGAACCTTGCATATAGTTAAGTGTAAAGCTCATCAACTACATTGAGTCACAAGTTTCTTAGGTACATTATTAGGTAATTTATTAGCTAAAACTAAGGCAGACTAATATAACAGGCCTTCATTGAATTCTTCCCTCATTAACTTTTTGTTCAAACTGTTGTAGACTAGTTTTTTGTCGCTCAACTGCATTATCATTTTAGAGTCTGCAGTTTGTGGTACTGTTAAAATACAACACCTTCGAATATGCACTCTACCTTTGCTGATTTAATCTTAGTGCAGTGCAATATAATTCAAAAGAACTACAAACCACAATCACCAAAATTACCAGAAAAAACTGAACAGTTCTAACAAAGCGAACCGTCATAAAAGTAGGATTTACTGCAGGGTCGTTGTGTTAGATTTCATTAGTTTTAGCTAGGTGTACATAATAAAGGTGGCAACTAAACGTATGTTTCCATGTCTTAATCATACGTCTTTATCATATCATATTATCATATTAATTAGGTCTAAAACTGTGGGATTGGATGTAGTGTATTGTGGCATATGTCAGTTGGTTAATCAGTTCATTAGTCCTCTGCTAAGTATGACATTGGTACCATAACAATAGATTAGCTGTGAGGGGGGCACGCTGGCTGTTTTCCGGGTTTTTAGCCTGATGGGATTATGTGCACGTCAGCAGCCAAAGGTCCTTGACAACAGGAGAATGACTGTACTACCAGTGTAGGTGCAGTGGAGGTTTTTTTCTGGGTGGATGACTACTGCAAAAATTATATATATCTAACGATCTTCTAGTCTTTGGCATTCAGATCTACCAAGGCAGAAACATACTGTGCAGAACAGAAATGAGTCTAATGGTTGTGGCAAGTTTATCCCACTCATAACCTTTATGTAGACATCCCTCAGAGAGCCACTCAAGATTACTGTCAACAGCAGGTCATCTATCATGTCCTGCTTGGGCTACAGAGCCACTGTTTGTTTTGTAAATAAAAGCTGTCATTAGTTTGTATTTGTGGTAAGTTAGTGTGCCACATTTTTCTGTGACAAAAGCTGACAAAATCTAAACGCCCTACACACTGGCTTACCATGTGCTCCCTGCTGTTCTGTCAGACTCCGTTTACATCGAGGACATGGAGGCTGTGCAAAAGCTACGGGACCTTCTCCACCAGGCCCTGCTGGAGCTGGAATGTCAGCGGCGCCCAGACGACCCCCAGCGGGCAGGACGTCTCCTTTTAACATTGCCTCTCCTCCGACAGACTGCTGGTCGTGCTCTTACCACCTTTTACAGCATCAAGACCCGTGGAGGTGTACCCATGCACAAACTATTCCTGGAGATGCTGGAAGCCATGATGGACTCTCCGTAGAGCAGAAAGCAGCAGAAGTAAAGAGGATGCGGAGAAAGACCCAACAGTGATCTCGTCTTCAAGAGTGGATGAGAGGTTTATGAGAAAGGAAACTTTTTGTTATAGAATTAATAATGAGGAAAATGGTCCTTTTACCCTTTAGGCTACATGAAGAAAGAAAAAGAATATGACTAAAGAAAAACCTCATGTATTGTCTCTGTGGGAATGCTTACAGTAAGATGTAAACTGCCAAACTTCAGTTTTAAGGCTTCAAGATCCAAGAGTGAAAACATTTAACATGAATGCCAGAATACTTTCAACTATTTTCATGGTGTGTTCCTTCACAGCATTATCCTGCAGTTGCATAACCACTGAAGAACAACTTTTAGGTACTCAAGAACAGACTGCAATCATGTGGCTCTTGAACTTTTTAAAATAATGCAACATCTACTTATGAAAGCCATTATAAAATATCTGGCAAAAGACTTGAGGGTCCAGTGTACGGTCAGATTGACATGCACATGGAGTGCTTGTATTCACTATAGTTTAGTGTGCCGTTGTAGGCAAATTCATAGGAATTACTTGCAATATGTTAAAAGCAATATAATGACTCGATTATTGTCTGTCACATTTAAAATATGGAGAAAATGGTGAGACATCTAGTTATGTGTGTATAACAGTAGTTCTCCACTCTCAGGACCCCAGGTGCTGATTTTAAAATTCTAGCTTCTAGTTGAGCCTGGTTTGGGTTGGAGATGCCAGATGAGTAGATCTAGGAACCTGGCGGGAGAGAAAACCAGCAGCACTTTTTGGGGTTATATACTGGACTTGGGAACCACTGGTGTACATAGTAGGTGCAGGATTCTTTATAAAAAAAAAAGGGTGTGCAATTGATTTGTGGTCCAGGAGAGGTGCCCATGAAGATTGTGTGCTGATAAAATGCTCAACTTGGAGGGTAATGAATATGTTCAGTGTTGTATGTAAATCCTATTGGCACACAAAGAACTGGCTTCCAATACAAGCAAACGTGTGTGTACATGTGCAGTCAAAACCAATGAGCTACACTGAGATCAGGGAAGAACACAGCTCTGACATTAAAGCCAGTGTGGCAACATCAGTGGTTAGAAAAGAAATGCATATGCCTCATCTGCTTTTTTTATGCTATCCTCCTAGACCTAACCACTACTTTGTCTTCAGCAGCTGTAATGGTCTGACCCGTTTTGACCCGTTTTATTTGTGGGCTATAATGTATAACACTAACCCGTATGTATGATTGATAGGTTTTTGATGAGATTTTGCTGCATTTTCTGCAGTGGTGAAGAGCGCTGCATAAAAGATCTCAACTGCTCCAATGCAAGGTCCCTCCTCTGTGTACGTACATCTGTTAAACTTAAACTTGTAAGCGCCCGTAAAGGGCTCAGGGCAACAAGAAATGCAACATATGCAACATCTTCCTTTTGGATGTTGAAACCTTGTCTGACAACATCCTGAAAGTCCTACTCATTGTTCAGCAGGTTTGTATACTTACAATATAAATGATCATTATAATAAGCTTTATGTGCAATGCGAAGCTACAGTATCTGATGTCAAAATCAGATCCCTAAAAATAATAATTAGTGGCCAAAGCGCCATTAACCTTTTAGCCATGTACAGTTCCATTTAAATAAAAAGAATCATGCAATTTATAGAGGAAGATAAGAAAGCCAGCAAATGTGATACAAATTCCCCATTACAATTATATTTGTGCAGCTCACAGTGTACTGAAATTTGTAAAGACTTGAAAACTCCTTTTTCATACATTTTCCTTTCTAGGATTTAAGGGTATTTTATTTACATTGTGACAGACTGTTGGGGGTTTGGTATTGGAACGAAGCTTCAATTCATGATATTCTTAATGCTAATTGTTTGGGGTTTTTTTTTTTTGGTTCTTTTTATGTATGCAGTTGTGTGTTTTCTAAAGCTGATTGTCATTTAGGGATCAATTTACATGGCTCTATAGATCCAGCAGCGTGGTGAGGCTACAGAGGGCTACCTCAGGAGGCAGAGCAAGCCAGATGGCCAGATAACTGTGGAGACGCATGTAATTCTCGATCTTTTGACGCGCAAATTAATTTTGAATATTAGGTATGTTGAATGTCCTGCAGTTGTGCAAACACCTGAGATCACGTTTTCTTTGTTTTCATAACTCTGAGGTGTATATGGCTCATTAATCATGCTTTACAAGATGGTGCTCCATGGTACAAAGTATCTCACGCTGGGGGGCAAGCCTACAGTTCATATGGTTTCACAGGATTCATGGTGGAGCTTGAAAACACCGAAGGCCAGTTCAAATTGAAAACAGCTCATCTTGTAACACACAGGTGTTGCCACAGCTAGCACTGTGGAGCAGGGATTGATATATCTGGCAAAATGTGACTCTGATTCACCCGTTTGTTTTTCTTTTAATAGGTTACAGCTTACATGTTCATGTCATCTAAGAAGTTTTTGCTCTGTGATTTGTTTACTAACCTAATTTCTTCAATAGTGATCAGATTTCTGAAGCAAACAAATAAATATAGATGCCTGGGTCGAACTAGAGCTTTTAAAACTTTGTCATTTACCTAAAGGTAATTCTTTTCATTAGCATTCAAATGTTTTAGGTACGGTGGGTTAGGGTGAAGGCAGGGTCATTTGCAGTGTCACTGTTAAAATTATACAGTCATTTGTAGTTTCTATTAAATATGTGTGCATTAATATAAATGAGCAATACAATAAATTACCAAACCTCACACATTTCCTTGTATAGCCACAGTGTACATTTAACATTGCCAGTTATAATAAAGAATAGCTACTAAACGTTATATTATTTAGAGGTTCAAATCAATGTTTGTATTTTGAAAGACTATTTAAATGATTAAATTCTATTTTTTACTCAATTTACTGTTGTTTGTTGACACTGCTTTATTTTTGTGTGTGATATTGGCTGTGAATTTCTGTGTGTAGTTTTTTTTTCCCATTTAGATAAAAAAAGTTTAATGTCCTTGTCTAAACATGTCCACATAAAAATCACTGTGAAAAGAGTGAGATCTTCCACTGCCTGATGCAACAGGGAGTGGATTATTGTAGGTGCTTTGTGTTGTGTAATAAAACGGACACACCACCACCGCATATCATTGGTCTCATCTCTCCCTTGTGGATGTTTATGTGTGTGCATTTGTGTGTGTGGTTGTGTATTAGATGGGGGTGAAGACTACTGTTGAAACTTTCCACTTCATGATTTACATGTTTTCAGATTTAGACACATTTAAGTGAGGATTAGAGACACTCCATCAAAGTGTGTGCAGACCCTAATCACTGAACAGACTACACAAGCAGTTACTGAGCATGAAAAATTTATACTTCAGAATAAAGCAACACATGGATGATAAAAAAAGAATGTATAAACATAAACAGTTTGCCTCTGTGTGTTTGTGCACTGATTTTGCCCATCGCCTTTGCCTGCAGCTTCACTTTTAGGGGCCACATTATCCAATGTAAACTTTTTAGGGCTGTAAATGAATGTGCTTAAATTAGGGCATTGGATAGGCCCAGAATAAGCCAACAAGGGTTTGCAATTAGCAATAACACAACTACAGCTTATGATGTAACTGTTTTTTTTTTTTTTTTTTTTTACATGCCCACTAATGTAGGTTCACATGGCCACATATATGGACGGACGAGCAGATGTTTGCATGTCTTGGGGAGTTTATTTAACCAGGCTGCCATGTCACCGCCTGCAGTTTCTAAGTCATGTTAAACGGTTTGGCCGCAGTCCACAAAGTTATCAACCAGTCTAACAAATACTACATTAGACATGCGGCTTCTTGCTAGCAGATGGCGCAGTAAATACAACGATTTAGCAGGCCCAAATCTGGAAGCTAGGTTAAATCCCCACAGCCAAACTCAACGTAGGACGCTGCTGTAGGTATCTGGAGTAAGTTGGAGTGAAAAAAAAACAAAAACGCTAAGTCAGTGTGTGAGTGTGTGTGAGGAAGCAGACACGCAACTTGCGACACACCACGTCCCACAAACCTCACGTAAGACTGTACCCGGGGCTAGCTGGTTGACCAGCGGGCTGAAATGCTTCCTATCGCTGCCTCCCTCATCAACAGCAGCCGTGTTGTCCAGTGCGTCCGGCGGCTCCACGTCTCTCCTATCGCCAAGATGCCGATTCAGGTGAGACTTACGGAAGTTTAGCGAACCTTAGCTGTAAATGCTACATGCCTTGTGGCTGAGACGTGAAGGTGTTGATGTTTTTTTTGTTTTGTTTTGTTTTTTTACTGTAAAGTAGCTAAACTACGCAGTATGTAGTCGGCCCTGTGCTATCTGTGCTAGCCGTCGCCATGACAGCCGTTGGCGGGGCAGTCGTTTGTTTACCTTGACCGTCCTGTCGCCGCTGGACCCGCAGCCTCCTCAGCACCTGCAGGACCCGATTTCAGCATGAAGCAGCCTGTCAATGATTATATTAGCTGTTGACCACCTACTGTCAAACATAGCTACTGACCTGACTTTAAAACCTTTTGGAAGGCCTGTGTAGTAAATATTAAAGTTGCTGCCACGTCTCTGTGCCCTAATATAGCGTGAAATGTAATAATGCATGTGTAAGCACAACTTTGTCCTTCAAATAACAAATGAACTTACAGTCGCCTGGAAAGCGAGCGCTGTCGCTCAGACAGTAGTTTATTAAAATATCCCCATGACAGTGGGAGCCCTGTCCAGTGTCTGCGTGGCAGTAAATGTTAAATATATATTTGATAGAGCTTGTTGGAGCGAGTGGTACATGTCTTATTAAACCGTCATTGTCACTCTTACATTTAGAGAGACACTCGGCCATTTTACCGAGACATGAGTCTGAAAGTGTAGCTGTGTCGCCCTCCAGTGGCCACCGCCCTATAAATATCAATCCTGTGAAGATTATCTGATTATCTCTGCATCGTTTGCTACAAACACCATGCTCTAATCTAAACATTAATGGACGCCTTACTGGAGACTTGTATAGTTTAGTGACCCCTGTGGTTAAGTTGAGAAAATGTGAGATATTTTCATATATGTTCTGTGCATATCTTTACTGCGCGTTCAGTCCTTTGTGATTGTGCATGATAAAACGAGTCCTAACTTTGGTTTGCTCTTTACAACAAGCATTGTTTTCTACAAAGCTCAGCAACAGTGCTGCATGCAGTACATAAAGTCGTCTATACAAAACGCTACCCATGGTGAAGTCCACAGTAACAGTACTGTTGAGAACATACAGAGTTTGCATCATTTAAGATGCCCCGAGCAGAAAGCAATGTCTCGAACACATACTGCCAGTGAGGAAAGCAATGCTTTCAGTGCCGATAGGGACAAAAATATTGGTATCGTTAGCTGTAGTAATTCGAAAATGCAAGTCCACTTACTTCTGCATTGCCGTCTCAATCTCCACCAGGTTGGTGAAACTCTCCCCGCAGTCGAGGTCCATGAGGGGGAGCCAGGAAATAAGGTGGCGATGGATCAGCTCTTTAAGGGGAAGAAAGGAGTCCTCTTTGCTGTACCTGGAGCTTTTACCCCAGGTTGTTCCAAGGTGAGCCCACACTGTCAACTCTGCTGCTGTCTTGTGCACAATGATCTTTGCACCAGATGACCATATATTTGTTTTGTTGCTTTCAGACTCATCTCCCAGGTTTTGTGCAGCAAGCTGAGGACTTGAAGAGTAAAGGTATACAGGAGGTCGCATGCATTTCTGTCAATGACGCATTCGTCATGGCTGCGTGGGGAAAGGAGCACGGAGCGGATGGCAAGGTATGGATTACAGCTTTTGTATGTGAGCAATTTCTGTGAAATATCATCAGACCACATATTGTCATCATTCAGAGTAATAATAATACTAAATATACTATAATATACATATATAATATACTATTGCTCACTTATCTTAGATATTAATCTAGGCAATTCCTTCCTTCTCTTTTCAGGCCCACTTCAGTTTGTAGTCCCAGCAATCTGCTGAACATTATCACACAATAGAAGCATTTTTGAATCACACTCTCAATCTCACTGATATTGTCTTTGTGTTTGTGATGTCAATTTAGGATGTTGGAGAACAGTGCATTGGGAAGGTATTCAGACCCTTTGTTCACATTTTGTTATGGTGCAGCCTTATGCTAAAATTGTTTAAATTAGTTTTTTCCCGCATGAATCTACACTCAATGCGCCATGTTGATAAAACAAACTGAATTTTTGAACATTTGCAAACTTATTAAAAAAGGAAAAAACTGAAATAGCACATGTTATGACACTTGACATGCAGCTCAGTTATCTCCACATTTCTCTTGATCAACTTTGAGATGTTTCTACACCTTGATTGGAGTCCACTTGTTATTCAGGTGACTGGACATGATTTGATAAGGCACACACTTGTCTACATAAGGTCTCACAGATGACAATGCATATCAGAGCAAAAACCAAGTCATGAGAAGGAAGGAACCGCCTGCAGAGCTCAGAGACTGGATTGTGTCAAGGCACAGATCCGTGGAAGGCTATAAAAAATCTGCTGCACTGATGGTTCCCAAGAGCACATTGGCTTTCATAATTCTTAAATGGAAGAAGTTTGGACCAATAATGAATCTCCTTAAAGTGGGCTGCCCAGCCAAACTGAGCAATTTGGGGAGAAGGGCCTTGGTAAAAGAGTTGACCAAGAACCTGATGGTCACTCTTCCTGAGTTCCAGTGATCCTGTGTGGAAGAGACTTCCAGAGGGACAGCCGTCACTGCGGGCCTTCACTGATCTGGACTTAACGGCAGAGTGGCCACACAGAAGCCTTTCCTCAGTGAAAGACACATGAAAGCCGCTTGGAGTTTGCAAAAACGCACCTAACGGAAAATATGAAAAGAGGGATCTGAATACTTTAAGGATGCACTGTACATGAAATACACCATGGTAGCTCAGATCTTGGGAATACTGAGCTTACTGCTACTTTCTTCTGCAGGTTCGAATGCTGGCTGATCCCACTGGAGCGTTTACAAAGGTAAAGCTAAATGTCTGGTGTATTTTGGTTCTGTTTAAAATATTGTGACTGTGTGTACTCATGAGTCTTTTTCTGTCTGCTTTGTAGGCAGTTGACCTGTTACTTGACAGTGATCAGATTGTGCAGGTACTTGGGAACAAGCGATCTAAGAGGTAATGATTGTTTTGTCTATTTTGGTTTTGCAGTAATGGATTGATAGCATGTGTTAAAGATTGTACGTGAGTGGGTCATTAATGGAGTGATACTGAGGTGATCACATAAAGACTTGATTAGATTCATGACATTATCAGTCAAGTTTCTAGGCAAAAAGGTTTGCTCTAAGGTGATTACTATATTGGACTCAAAATCATAATCCACAAATAAATCTTTTATTTGATCAATCTAAAGCAGTTGAATGGGTCTGAGTCAGTCTGGCTTTTACCATTATAGTTCAAGTTCATAGTTGTAAATGAGTGTGCACTTCTTTATTTCAGATATTCCATGTTGGTTGAAGATGGAGTTGTAAAGAAAGTCAACGTGGAGCCTGATGGCACTGGGCTGACCTGCAGTCTGGCTTCCAATGTTCTGTCTGAGCTGTAGACTTATTCAGAGCTGAAGAAACGTAACTGCAAACCTGTTACTGTTAAAGTTGCACGAACAAACCCAGTCCCAACTCCTTCAAGCTTCCTATTTTTCCCAAAGATGGATGCAAGTGTCATGTGGATGCTTGTGTCAAAAAACACAGCTGGAAAGTAATTAATGCGCACAACTATGACATGAACGGCAATCGAAAGGACCTTGCGTCAACCTCTGTATACTATTACTTGTGACTAAATAAAATTCACCCTGAAAGCAATAATTAAGGTTTTCTTCTGTGGTTCATAATGTAAGTTATTTAGTGAGAAAAATGCCCAGTGTTATATTCTTTAGGACTTTTTAACCTTAAGTAAGGATGCATGGAATATAAAAATCAAGTACAACAACCACAGTGGTCATCATTGGCCATCTGAAAACAAACTATTAATGGACTAATTGTGAACAATATTGAAAAACACTGAGTTTGATACATCCTACACACTGTGCAAAGCTGAATTTTAAGAAGTATATTGCCGCCATCATTTCTTGATACAAACTAGGGATGAACAATTAATCTTAAATATCAAAATTGCAATATGGCCAAGTGCAATATCCAAATTTTTGCTAAATTGCGTCACAGCATACCATAAATGAAGCATTGTGGTGCTACAGAGATGCAACGGCGAACAAATCGTACTCCGAAGACATAAAGGAACATGCTTGTTTGGTACAAGACCCGACAAAAATCATCAACATTTTTTATATTTTTTCAGTTAAAATAAAATACAAAAGTAACAATTTCAACTGAAATCCTGACTCATATCACAATCACAATAATAATAAAAGATTTTTTTTGCATATCATTCAGCCATAAGGCAAACTGTATCTCTCACTGCATTAGGACTTCTGAAGATTGGCAGTACACATTTGCTGAAATGCTTATTGACTCATTTGCAAATTTGCTGTATTTAACTATAGAAGGTTAATCTTTGATATGTTCATTGTAGTTTCCAACACAATTTGGATAATTGTATTTATCTGAATGCCACTGATCTATGTGGATGTCATAGGCAGAGCTAGGCAGCTTCTGTATATGTAAGATCTTCAAATCAGTTGTTGTAATTACTCAATATAACTTGATTTGCTGTAATGTTGAGCAGCTGTAAAGCCACTGTTTGTGCTGAGGGCTGGTTTGTTTATCCTGTAAGTCCTTTTTGTAAATCCTGTAAGTCCACGATGAGGGGAAGAAAGCCGCTCTACGTCACCCTATGACGTAAGGCGCAAGAGGCAGGCGCATTGCATTGTGGTCGCTGCCGGCAGCTGGACAGAAACAGAAACTACACGGTGGCTCTTCGGCTTAGCACGACAATACTCAGCCTGGATAAAACATTAAAGGGTAAGTTAATACACAGTGTAAGTAGCTAAAAATATACTGTGAGCAGAACGTAGCGTAACACAATAACCAGTGGTAAATTTTATGCGTGGTTAGCCAAGCAACGTTGAAGCTACATTAGCTTTAAGTTAAGTCGAAGGCGCCTACATTTTGAGCCGCTACTCTCCATCTATCTTCATAGCGCTGATTGCATAGATTGTGCTGCGGCGAAGCATGTTTGAGGAATGCGTGATCTAGAAAGCCGGCGACCCCTCAGAGTTACTCGTAGGGAAACAGGCGGTCCGGCAGTCTGAGGCTGAGGTTAGCTTGTTGTGCTAAAGCTGTTAGCACTGGAAGGTATTGCGCGCGTAATTCAATACTGGGAGCGTATCGCTTTGATGCGAACTAGTTAATATCTCAAAGAGGGTAAACAGGCAGGGTTGTCTTATGCGGCGAGTGTAGGATTGGAAATATTTGGATACTAGGCAAATATTAAAATTAAATAATAAGCATATCAGTGAAGCATTAAGCTGTGCCCGCTGGTTCGCGGCTTTCATTTTGGTTGTCTTATCGATAACGTTAACCTTTGGATACCAATGAAGTCTAAACTACTGGTGTTGATTTAATGTTCCGACTACATCTTTACTGGGGGCGTATGAATTGAGTGAAATACGTTTATCCGTTGTTCAACAATTATTTACATTATACTGAACTACTATCGTAGCCTCCCCATTCAGTAGACACTGTGGATCCTGAACAATAACGTCGTACAGTAGAGTCAAAGAATTAGGGGATGTGTTTTTCAATGTGTTTCGCACTGTGTTTAAAATGAAAGTGACTGTGAGGTTAAAGCGACCACATGCAGCGTTAAACGACGATACACGTGGACAGTTCTCCTGCAGTAAAGACTTTCACAGACAGACATTCACCAAAGAAAATATTAAGTGTCTATTGATATCTGGATTGAAGACTTTTGTCATTCATTGGTTGTGAAGAACCAGGAACAGCTGTACATACTAATTAAAGATTATAGTAACAGTAATGAGGAGAAGCACAAACTACAGGTGTGAGAAAACACAAGGTTAATGACATGCAGTGGTATGATATAGATAGGAAGGGAGGGGAGAGAGAGAAAAGAAGTGCTCAGTGCCTTGAGCGTGTACCCCAGCAATCTAGGCCTATGTTAGCATAACTAAGGGACGGTTCTAGGTTCACCTGAGCCAGCACCCAACTATTACTTTTAAGTCTAATCTTAAATGAAGAGAGCCTGTCTGCCTCCCAAACTGGGAGTTGATTCCACAGGAGAGTGCCTCCCAGTCTACGCTGTGAAACCATTGGAGCCACAAGTAGGCCAGCATTTTGAGAGCAGGTTGTTCTGTTTGTATAGTCATGTACTATGAACTCTATAAGATACAATGGTTCCTGATTGTGAAAAGCTCTGTAGGTGTGGAGGAGGAAGGATTTGAAATTCTATTTTGGATTTTTATAGGGAGTCGATGCAGTGAAGCTAACATGGGAAAGATATGATCTCTTCTCCTAGTTCATTTTCCTAGTGTATGTGAATGTGTCAGTAAATATGTAAAAAAGCTACAGCTGCTACGTTGTTCATCTGATGGAGATAAAAAATGTTCTTAATTGAAAGCTAAGAGTCATCAGCTTAACCTCATAGTTAAGTCCATATTGTCCAATCAAAAAAGAAAAGAAAAACAAAATGTGTAAAACATTCAAAATGTAAAAATTTACTATATTAATTTCCATTGTGGTCTTTGTTTTATAGCTCAGTTCTTGGTGATCTGTGACAACCTACAAAGCAGCCATGTCGTCGACATCCCAAAAACATAAAGATTTTGTGGCTGAGCCCATGGGTGAGAAGCCTGTGATGGCACTTGCGGGCATTGGAGAGGTCCTTGGCAAACGACTGGAAGAGAAAGGTTTCGACAAGGTGACATACTTGATTTCATTTTTTAAAAAGGCAAATATATGGTATATCCAAGAGAAGGAAAAATCAGTACATATTGCTTGTGTCCTGATGTCCTCAGAGTAATTTCTTTATTTTCCCGAAATTTATAAACTAAATAATGAATGAAGATGTTAAATAGAGCACTTAATATAATTGTAATCTTAGTTAAGTGATTATTTTGTATTTTTTTGCTACACACTGCCCCACTCTACCAAAGTAATATGAAAATTCTGGTCCATGTAGAGCACCAGTGTAAAAGCATTATGTTCATCAGTACAAACCAGTATATGACTTTTCACCTTAGCCAGCTTATCATACTTGTGATAAGGTTGAAATCAAAGCACAACTGGATTAGCAAGTTTTTAAAAAAATTCTTTTTTTTATGATTCAGAGAACTGCAATGATAAATGTTGAGTACCCACAGATAGATAAGTGCTTTTTGGGTGTTAAGACTTGCCTTAAGGTTTCGGGGGAGTTAGATTAGGTTTAGGCTGGGGAATGCATTCTGTCTACTGGAAAGTGAAATCATGGTGAAACTGAAACAAATCTGTGGGTGTGAGTGTTATCTTAAGGTCTATTGTTACGGTACTCTAAGTTGTCAGACCGTCCCCTTTCCACATACCAATCTATTCATACAATCATCAATGTAGATTTCTAAAGAAATACTCACCCATGCTGTTTTTCAAGTTCTGATTATAACGCCAACTGCTTCACAGTTATCACATTGTTATGAAGTCCTTTAACACGTGGATTTTGGTTTTAATTAGATTTTCCATTGTGTGTTCATCTGTACCTCCTCAGGCGTACGTTGTCCTCGGGCAGTTTCTTGTGCTAAAGAAAGACGAGGAGCTTTTCCGGGACTGGCTGAAGGACACTTGCGGGGCAAATTCCAAACAACAAGGTGATTGCTATGGCTGTCTCAAAGAATGGTGTGATGCCTTCCTATAAAGCATTCAGTCATTGTTTTCAGTGATCTTGACTCAGTTCAACTACACCATATGTATGAAGTGACACTGTACACACTGAGGTTTTATGAAAGTCAACTTGTTTTTAAATTATACTGAAAGCTGTAACTATTTCTTAAATCCCGTAGTCCCCAAATGTAACTGACGCATGGCCTTCTCATGGTCTTTGACATGTAGCTTGGCAGCTCTTTCTTTCTTCAAGTTCCCATTAAATTGGTAAGGTGGGTGGAGAATCACAAAATGTGACAACTCTATCTACTTGGTGCAGCTATTTTCCATCAGTGGTCATTTGTACTGCAGATATTTTGACTTGTCATTGTAGTAAAAAAAACAAGCAAAACTAATAACGTTATTGATAATTTCTTTCCGTTTAGGTTTACAATTGAGTCATGTTACTGAGTCAGCATGCACATAATCAGGGCTGTGACTCAAGGAAACCTAAATGCAGATTTTAACAATGTTATTACTGATATGTTTGACTAGTCAAAATGTCTGCTGTATACACAAGCTGCTTATGTTCATAAATTCATTCTAACCAAACTCTTTGTGACACTGCATGTACTCTCTGTTGGATTTTAAATTTATGGTTCCCTTTGTCAGTCATGTACTGAGATTACCCTTTTAAGTTCAACATTGCCAATTTGTTCGATGTTTAAACATAAAACCTTCAGAAAAACTATGATCTGTTTCAGTTCACAACACATTATTCTTTTTGTTTAATGTGATGTTTTACCAGCATTGTCCGCACCAATATTTGTACTGTCCTTCAACTTGGCCTTCTTGCCCCATTCGGCTGTTTTTTTAAGCCTTTGAAGAGCTGCTATAAGCTGTATTTTTTAAAAAGCACATCATATCACATTTGGTATCATGTACTTATCCACCAACAACTGTTGTATGCTGGATTGTTGGTTTGAAGTGTATTGCATTGCACTGAATGTGACTGATTTATGTAACAGAAAAAGTAAACCTCAAAAACTGGTGACACTGGTCTTTGCAGAGACATTGAGTTTTTTTTTTCTTTTTTAAATGTAACATGAAGATTTTACCATTTTAACTTTTAATCCTGCTAATAAAGAAGCTAAATGGCCAAACTCCGCTCAAAGAATGTTTGATCCTGAAGATGGAAATGTATATAAATAAACATGTCAATGCAACAAACTAAAAGAACACTGTCAAAAAGGTCTCAGCCTGTTGCCAATGAGACTTGAGCCTTCACATTAAAAAAACTTACAAGTCTACTAAATTATCTTGACAATGCTAATTTTGTTAGAAGTAAACAAAGCATGTTGTACCTGCCTGAAGTGCTACAGGCTCAGGTATCCCGTGTAACAGACATGCAGATTGATGTGACTGGTTGGGGTGATTAAATGGCTGCCATGATGGAGGGAAAACGTGATTTGACAGAGTCATGGAAGCCATTGTAATCAAAACCAATAACTGATACATCAATCAGCGCCCTGTGTGTCCGTTAGTGGCGTGTTTAGATGCTGTAATCGTATGATAGAATGTATTAGAAGCTCCAATATAAACTAACCTTGTTTCTCATTCTGCAAATCAAAAAGAGTGAGGCACAAATCATCCATTCTGGTACGCAGGAATAAGAGGTCTGTGATTTACCTACAAACATCAAAAGGTAAATCAATAATCTGAATTTCCAGTGGCTTTAAATGAAGACAGAATCCTACCTACACTTTGTATTTTCTATCACCAACAAGCCTGACTGAGGTCAGGTCTGCGTAGCTGAGCTTGATATTATCTTTGACTGTATTTCTAAACATAAGATGCCTTAATACATGCTAGTTTAAACATTTTATCCATTCAGATGAACTATAAAATCTACAGCAGTGCATGTCTAGGCTGTATCACATAATCTTGATGCTCTGTATCGCACTCATTGATGCTTGCACCCAGCCTTCACCAGCTAAATGAAGATGTAACCATTGTGTAGCAGCTCCTTGTTAAAACACTGGCTGATGTGTTTGTATTTGACTGTGAAAACTCTTCGGTTTTTATATTGTTATTATCAAAAAAATAAAAGCAAGTGTCAGATTGGGGCGTATATTTCCTTTTCTATATGTTCACTATATATTCCATTTTTATAAAATAAAATCACAAATGACAGAAAACCTTTGATGACAGGAGGTTTTATTTCAATACTTGATATTCCATGGTTGCTTTTTCGCCAAAGCTCCAAATTTGATATTTGCAAGACTTTTAAAATACATTGTTTAATTTCTGAAAATGTCCAGAGCAGGTGCTCGCAAAAGTTTCACCATGTCAAAGATGCTTGAAGAAGAGCAGTTTCCTTTTTTTTGTGGATATGATTTATCAGAACTTAACAGTTGCCTGTGCTGTAGATGGAGAAATAACCATGGAGAAAGTGAAACCTTTAATTAAAATGGAAAATCCCAGGTCTTTTCTCATCTGCCCTCATTTCACACGAGTAAGTAGAGACGTTAGTCTTTTCTGGAAACCACTGAAACACCCCTCTGCTCTGGAGAACATCTCAGACCTGATCAGCTCAAAATGATGATGTACACCTGTCTGTAAAAGTACAATATGACTACTGTATTTATTTTTAGCCTTAAAGAAATAGAAAGCTGTCCATGTGACAGACTTCTAATAACCGAATAGCTGATTTTGCTTCAATGGCTTAGATTGTAAATTATATAACCATAACCCCTGGAATGTTTTTTTTTTCTTTAATTTGGGTCTGTGTGCTATTGAACTATAAAATCTTGATATGACAGTGATCAGATGCTCAGAATTGTTGCTTAAGTTTCACAGTAGCACCTATGCACACACACACACTTCCACATCCACACTACAGCAACAGTATAGAAATGAGCAAAATGCTAAAATCTTAATAAAACCTTGAAAGAAAGTGATTATATGATAATAATCCACTCATAAATAGTTGTTTTGTTAGATACAAGTAACTGCCAAAACAGAGGGCAAAATGAAGAAGGAATACAAAATATATGAACGATAGATGCAACTCTAAATGTTAATGGAAAAAACATTCTGTATGAAGACCTACTTGTAAGTACAGCATTTCTCTTCTGATGGAGGATGGATGTTATTACCTGCATCACCAAATGGAAACGGTGTCATTTATGGGAAATGCCATACTTAATTACCTAACATAGGCTTGTCTTTTTCTCAGTTGCCAGATCTCATATATGGTATATGGACAGTTTATAAAGGGGAGAACTTGCAGCCCTGACCTATCAGAGCAGCATCTGAGACATGTAGCACCACCATAATCCATAGACCTAATGTGGGAATCCAGTGTCCCAGTTAAATGTTTCAGATGCTGCAGGATCCGTGTGACTGGTGCAGCCTGTTAAGACAGTCGATGCTCAGAAAGTCTTTTTTGGCAGTTACCTGTATGATATATGAGCATGAGATGTACATGATAGCTGTTCTTAAAATTTCTTTTCTTCAGACTCCTAGTCTTGTTTTTTTTGGGTCTTGATTGTGATAACTCTCTCTCTTTATTGATTGAGCTTTTAGGTTTCAAATTCCCATGTTATTTTTGTTCTTCCCCTCTAACATTGAGACAGATGTTAGCAGTTAAAGAATTTAGTTCAAGACATTTTGTAGTTGGTTATGTACTGTACATCGGCAGCTTTTATGCAAGGTTACTATAGTACATTGATGTCTTATTTCAATTGGAAGTACGTGTACACACTGTACATACATGTACATACTGTACAGTTGTACTTTTAATCACAACAATCCCTGATTTGTCTCAAAGCAGAGCGCAGAAGAATTTCTTCTCCCTGAAAGGGTTCTCTGAGGTGGGCACGGGGGTGATCAGGGGGTCGTCACAGGCGTGTGCGTCGCAGTACGCCATCAGGTCGGCAGCTGCCTTTGATACCTGGAGGGGAGGATCATCAGATTTAGAATAGACTAGAATAGAATAGAATGCCTCTATTGCCATTGCATATAAACATGGACAACAAAATTAGCAGTGCTGTATCTGTTAGGTGCAAAATAAGACAATCCAGCAAACAAGTAGAGGAGTTCATGAACACGTTTTCAGTGGAGTATAGGTTTTTCAACCATTAGTCCATTCCACAAATAAAGTCAAAGTTCATCCTTCGATTTTATTAGTCTATCAGAGGTTGAGGAGCGTTTAGAGACCTCAAGAAACAAAGCTCTCCACTTTTAAAAGCCAACATTTTCTCTCCTTTTAATCATCAGTGATTTTTACAGATTGAAAACCTTCATCTTGGTTGTTTTTGTTGTCTCCGGCTGTGACATCATTTTCATCTCAGGTGTGGATGCACTGTTGGGAGAGTTGTTCATTTAAGCGCACATCAACACTAACAGTGTATACAGGGTCATACCCTCATGAAGACCACTCTCTTAGTTTTAGTAAGGATGGATGTTATTACCCACTTGATTCCCTCAGTTTTCTGTTGTTTTTTGTAATGTTTTTTGAGCATGTATTCATTCCTTTATCTCTGTCTGATGCCTGTGTCTGTCAGTGTAATGATATTTCACTGCACTCAGATGTAAATGTGGCATGTTTGCTCAAAACTAAATGATTCACTGTACATCACTCAAAACCAAGTTATTGGCTCAAATGTTTCTCTACCAAAGCTGGAAAAAATAGAGAATGTGTCAAGATGGACATACTACTATAAATAATACACACACAAAAAAAAGAAGATGAGAGGATGAAACTTATTGATCCGTTTCAAGAAAACCGGATATCTGTGGCTGCAAAGGCATCTTGATACAACAGTGACCACAGGAGTAAGAGAGCATGAGGACAAAAATAGACAAGAAGCTAATAACACTAAAAAACTGAGTGAAAAGTAGGAAATGTAAAATGATTTTAAGCCGTGCATTTAGTGGCAAGACACAGTGTGTGTAACATATGTTATAAGCCTGTTTTTATTTCAGTTATCAGTTCTAAAAGTTTGGTACTAGACTCAGAGCAGAGACTTCCTGTCAACAGGAGGAGGTGCCTCTTTGCGACTGATGAGGAAACTTCATGTTTCTGAGCACAGCGTCTGGTTCGTTCACACAGCTGTGTTGTCATTTAAAGCTCTCACCACCACGGTGAAAATGTAGTGACAACAGTTGAAAACTGTCTCTGAAAACATAATGTTACTCACATCAGAAGGTTTGTCCTCTGCTTAATTTCTGTACTGATGAATTGTTCTTTTTAAAGAGGCAAGGTGCCTCTGCAAGGTGTTTTTGATGTCATTAGGAACATGATAGAAACTAATACCATTTGGAAACTTTCCAGTGGGAAGCATTGACTTAAAGTGCATCTGAGAAGGTCACCAGTGCTTCTCTACACCGCAAACCAATGTGGATGATTGAAGTTTGTTCAGATCTTCTGTGCTGTCCTTTCCTTCCTGGACTGTGGGATTATTTTAGCTTTTCAGAAATTCAAATTTAGATCGAAAATGTAATTTAATCCACTGTATTGTTTTTTAAGATATCAATTTCTCAGGTTTTTACAACATCATCATATGCGCTTTGTAGTGTTGCACTATCATAATTTACATGCGAATCTGAGGCGTTGAGTTTGTCTTACCTTTATCCTGCAGAAACTAGCCTCTATCTTCAGTTGCTCCACCAGTTTCCTGGCTTGGCCGACACTCATGGTGCTATTCACTGGGGTGTCTCCTTTCATCCTGACCACAAGCACAGCAACATTTATGGATTTGAAAAAGATGGAAAAAATGTTTTAGTACTTTTATTGTTTCATCAACTCTTAGTTTTTATTTAATTGAATAAGTTTCTTTATAATTTTGCCCCCCCATAGATAATCGATCCACGGCTGTTTGCCCTAGAAATATAATACTTCACTTTGAATGTATTTCTAAAAGACTAAAAATGTATAAGTAATCTTCATAGGTTGCAGTCAGTTACATCTGAAATGTACCCAGGTTCACTTATAGCAAAATTAGCTTTTCAATACATCCATCCAGCTGGCAGATCAAACGAACGTGTGAACTCTGATAATTAAGACAAAGCCCTTATGTAGCACTATTCTGTGATATATATCAAAAGCTATGTTCAAAAGTTACAGTATTTCATTGCTCATTTATATATTTGGCAGCTTTGCCTGCAAAGCAAGCATGAAGCCAGTCAGTCTCCAATAATGAAGTATAAATATCAGTCAATATTGTGTCATACGATTGGCACAGCTGCCACATTATGTCATCATATGTGGCAGCAAAACACAGTTTTTTTTCAAAGGAACATGTAAATTGGGCCAAACGGTCAGATTTATTGACCATGGCCCACAGATTCTCCCACTACGAGCAGGAATAACCACAGAGATACCAAATGTAGAGTGAAATAAGCACTGCAGCCACACAGACGTTCATGAAATGATGAATAAATATGCATATGACTGGAAAAAAAAATGTGCCACAGATGGAAAATAAATGAAGTCAGATGGATTGTCAACAGGGGAAAAAAGCAGAGCAGCAAAGGAGCGAATCTATTTGAACCATTCTGGACCTTTCCCCATTGTCTTTTTCCTTCTCCCTCCATCCACCCCCTTTTCTCCTTACCCGTATTATATTCCTCTTCAGGTGCAATCTTCCCCCCTCTTCTCTCTCTTTTTTTTCTCCCCTTTTTTCTGCCTCTCTGTGTCCCTCTGTGAGCTTGTGTTTGGTGGTATCAGTGTAGCCGGACCCCACCCCTCACAGACAACAGCCTGGATGGTACCCTGCTCTGTACAGTCCAGTGCACTGCAATTCTGCCACAATGAGCACTAGATTTGTGGTGGATGGATAGGATCACCCCCTCGGCAGAGAGTGGTACCTGCCAGACAGAGGGAGGGGGAAGCCATTGGTGCAGGTTTTCTTATGAGGGTGGATTGTACCATATCTGCAGAGAGGAAATTGGGGCCAACTAGAATCTCTCAGGTTTCAATCTCTGACACAGAGCTGGATGGTCTATGTGGCGTATAGTTTGGGATTTCTCTGCTAAAAGAGTATATACAGCTCAGGATGTTTACTCCAGAAGCCTGAATCACTATGTGTCTCTGTGCCCTTTTGTGATGCCCACCCTCTCCTCTGTTGCTATGGGGACTGCTGCAGTCTGGTTTAATGGTTTACATCACAGTTTAAAGTGGGAAATTTCTGCTGGTATTTATATGTGAATATGTATGTGCTACAGATGAAAATCATTTCTTATTTTTTGCTTGTGTGAGTGCAAAGAAAACCGAGATGTCAGAGTGGCTGTGTTTTTGTCAGCGACCAGGCTCTCTCATACCAAACACCCTGTGGAGGAAAGAGGTCCTTCACGACATCTTCCTCCTGGTCGTAACGCTGTTTGAACCAACAGCTCTTTTTTTATGCATTTAACTGTTCAATAAAGATCGTAGTGTGGAAAACACATTGCATTAAATCACATTAATACGCCACTCTCATGCTAAATTATTGTAGACAGTCCGTTAACAACCACAATCAATTCATGCCTCCAAAACTGCCCGACTCCATCTTTGCTAAGCTAGTGTTTGCTCCGCTTTAATGGCGCCATGCTGCCGTCTCTCACTTCTCCTTTTCGGCGGCGACTTATCTTATAGTTTTAATATCTCTGGTGGAGAGGAGGCTGTTTCGCGTTCCAGCTAAATTGTCCTTCTCGCCTGCCGTATTATGTTTCACTGGCTTATTGGACCTAAAAGACCTAATTACAGGACAACATATAATGAACGTACAGTTGTGGTTTTCTGTTCGGGGTTGAGGTTGTTATAGTAAATAACAAATAACCAGAAGAGTTTACTGAAAACCGAAAACAAGGTTTCTGGTGAGGTTACTGAACAATATAAACTTCACTGTCAACTCTCAGTGGTAAATCCTAACTTTGTGAATAGAAACTATTGTGCGACTCCTCCAAATTTCATTAAATGTTAATGTAAAACAATTGAGTTCATGTAAAAACCAAATGTAAAAAAAACGTAAAAAGTGCAGATGGAAGCACTCTACTTTACTGTAGCACATTATAAATTTATTAAAGACAATGTAAAAAAAGGAGTATCAACAGGGGCCCCAACAATGGGAGGACCCTCAAAAAGATTATTTAACTGAAGTTTTTAAAGTAAAGTATGTTGGCTGAATGGGGGTTGAAGCATGTTCAAATTTAAGATTGTGCAGTTTCTAAACACTTTATTTCGGATAAACATAATAATCAATACAATGCATGCAGTTCCTTGTTTCAGTTATTTGCAGAGGTGTAGTAAGGTGGATGTATTAAAAAGGTAAGGGGTTCTACTGAGGCTAATGAATGGAGCAAACCATATTATCATCACCAACATGGTGATGAAAATGAACTTTTCCAGTGTGCCGTAAACACCAGAGCACAAAGAGCTGCATTGTATTGCGTAGAGATAACAGATTTTCGTGTCGATTCCCCTGTCAGGAGCTGCAGGAGCTGCGGCTGAGCCTTGCGAGGACGGCAGGATGGATTAACTGTGGCTGCAGTTGAAGGACTCCATCTGCTGGATGATGCTGGCAGGTTTCACTGCATCGTTGTCATGACGTGTGAAGACACTACTCACAACAAGCCCACTCATAATGAGCCAGTCAGAAGATGTGTGAAACCCCAGCTTCTATTGAGGTAAATATTAATCAAATGATCCAAATTCTTAAAATAACTCGGTTTACAGAACTGGCAAGCGGAAATAAATGACAGCACAATTTTACAGAAAATGTAAGGAAGGTAGTTAAAAAACAAAACCATGTGATTCAAGTAAATCTCTCTCTGAAGCCAATTTCTGTCATATTAGATATGTCATTCATTTCTGTCGTGGTGAAATGTCTGAATGGGGTTCGCCTGCAGTTGGGCAGCTTTTATCATGATGACACAAGTTGATACTGAGGCAGGAAATCAGGGATCTTGGAGCGAGTAACAACTGAACTGCACCAAATACATGTTGATCTCAAAATATATCATCAGCTGTAAGAGCCTGTTTGCTTTTCTAGTAACGTATATATTTTAAATATACACATTGACAGAAACACAGTTCACATCAAATAGCATTTAATGGCATTTGGAGACCACCATCCAGCTGAACTCTGACTTTGCTGTATTTCGTGTTAGGACATGGCAGCACCACAGTGCACTTTAAAAACCAAGTGAACCAAGATGTAAGTCTCTTAAACTTGATTATTTACACATTTATGAAACTAGCGAAGACATATAATAGATGAATTTAAATATGTTTCATCAGGGCTACAGGTGCTGACAAATACATTAAGAGCTAAGTAAAAATGCTTTTGCTTCTGCTTCCAACTACATTACAATGTGTTATAAACCATGTATTAATGGTTTATGTACTGTTATATTGATTTGACTCGCAATATAATATAGATACCACTATATCTGAGTTTTGAAATGAGGTGATTCACAAAGAAAAACAACAATGTCTCCCAGCTGTTACATAGCAGATATTTGTCACTGGTTTTCAAGACTGTTTTCAGGACTAGTTTCTGTCATGTCTTTTTCTGCTGAGCAGGCTGATATACTGCAATAAAATTAAAACTGGTTTGAAGCAGCACATCTGCGGTATAAAGCAACATTTTAATTCAGCAGGGACTTGGCAGCATTGCTTGTAATTCAAGGTTTAAGGGTTGTTTTTTTTTAGTCCTGGCACAAACTCTGAAAAACACTGACAGCAGGTACAAACCAATACATGACTGCAAGGGCCGTGTCTAAAATGCTCACCAGATGGTCCCCAAGAGCTCCTCTTTCATCTCTGCAGGTTATACTCTGTTGTAATTAGTGTGGGTGCATGCCATCCAACAGGTCATTTAAAAATATGCTGCCATGATGACAGTGTTGCAGTTGAAAGTGTAAAAGGTAAGGTGATGCAATCCAGCAATGTTTCGAGCAAAGAACATAGACTGAATTTCAATTATTAACTCAGTTGTATGTCTAATTATCTATTATACTATAAATATTACAATTAATTAACTGTTAGGAAATTTCTTTTTACTTAATGAATCACCCTTAATTAAGCTGAACTTAATTAGTGCTGTGGCTCACTGGGGCCTTCAAGTCTGGAGACCTCAAAGCTGAAAAACAACAGTGGAGTCTTCTTGGCTGATTTCTCACTCACATGATTAAAAAAAATATTTTAGCTTGTGACACAAATACAGTTGCATATTTAGATAAATTTAAGTCACTACAAAGTTTAATTGTCTCATAAAATAGATGAAAGTCACAATGAGACCTGAAAGCTTCTTGTCTTCTACCTGTCACACACACACGTCTGTCTCAAACAAACTGCTGCTTGAGATAAAACTTACATGCAGCAGATAATGCCGTTCACTGCCTCGAGGTTGATGTCGATAAATATCGAAACAATGTTGGTGAAAGATTTTCATTTTAAACCATTTGGGCCATTGATTCCATGATGTGGGACCCGATGGTTAATAGACACTGAAATGCTGGATGCGTTTCAAGCTCAGCAGCCTCTGTCATATTGATATTGAAGAGCGAAATGCATGATGCATCGTTGAGCGCTGAGCCTCAATGCCTGATGACTGGAGGCTTTTTAACAGAACTGCTGTATATATTCTCCAGAATTGAACATATCCTATGTAGCCATTCAACCACAATAAAACATCCACTGTGATAAGCATTGGGTGATGTGTTACAGGCAATCGTGCAGCAATGACTGATAAGTGACTGTAAAATGCCGGCACTGTGATTGTCCAGGAGATGATAGCTGTTAGTAATTTCTTATTCATAAATGCAATGCAGTGAATCAATGAGTTACACCAGAGGCTGTGTACTGTAGATAGATGTGGCAGCAGTTGAGATGCTGGTGTGTGCCAATAAAACATTACTGCGAAAACATTCGGGATGATCTCCAGCTCCTGTTTCATGAACTCTATATGAATTATTGCAGAGTTAGATTGTTGCTGACATTTCTTGTGCAGCCTGTTTCCTATATAATACTAAAAGGTTTTGTATAGTTCAGAATGTTTTGGAGGAAATGTTGTTGTTGCAGTTTGCAGATATGTTCACTGTGAACATTTTGTGACTTTGTAGATAGATTTGTTAAAAAGGTTTCCTGATCCTGTCAAAAAAAGAAAAAAAGTAATCCAGGCGGCATTACTTTGGTGTCATTGTACTTGCTGTTACAAATGTAAACACTTACTGACCCACAAATACCTGTTTGCTTGGCTCCAATATCGGACAATAATGTATAGATATCGACTGGGAATGAATAAATATGTTTTATTCTGTATTTGGGCACAGCCGTGCTTGGAGCTATTCTCACAATCTCAATGCTAACATGCTGAGGACTGAGGCTGATGATAATGTCATTAGCTCACCAATGTTTGGTCATAAACCAGTACTGATATGATTTCAGGACTGTAGTATTGGCCTCCTGGTCTCTCTAGATGAAAAGTGAAGGATCACTGGTTAATTATTACAGTTCATCCTGAGAGGAATATCCATCTGATGCCATCTCTGTTAAGATATTTCACTCAAAACCACAAATATGAAGCACCACTCTTGGTATTTATTTGCAGTAGTTATTGCCAGGCAGATACTGAATTTGTTTTAACCTCTCTCTGATCGATCCACCCCCCCGGGTGCTCCACCACACGGCTGTGAATCCCAAACCAGCTCTTATGTAATGATGAGCAAACCAGATCTGGGCGGGGTGATCATCTGAATCATCAATTGCAATCGGCCGTTTGTATCGACGGTAATGTAACTGCTCAATACTTTCCAAATACACACTAGTGACTTCATTCAGAGAGTGCTGGGGATCAGTCAGCAGAGCGAGCTTCGGCCTATCACAGTAGATGATTTGGATTGGAGTTCAAAGCTGTCAGCGCACTCACACACACAAAAAAATCACAACTAATTTAAAAAAAAACAGATACTCACAGAAATCGTTATTTCTGGGGTTTTTTTTTTATTAAAAGAGCCAGTTCCAGTGTGTTTACTAGAAATGAACATGGAGAACAACTTCACAATCCAGCCATCAGGTTTTGTACCGCACACTTTAGGATGCTATTATGGTAACATTATCATATTCAGCTATAACCAACAAAAGAGAAGACAAGACAGCAATTAAACCACTTGATGGGAAATCTTCAGTCATGTCACCAACACAGGAACCAGATTAATCAGAGCTGCTGCTAATCAGACATGGAAGAAATGGAAGAGGAAGTACATGTGTGAACTGAGTCTGTCAGTCACGCAGAGCAGCGACTGTCCACAGAGCACTTCCACATTAAGACCTTGTTTTTCAAACCTCTTTATGCAGCTAGTGTGCCTATTTATTGCACAACCGCTCTGCCTGGGTGGGAGTTTGACGTCATGCCAACAAAGTATAGTCACATCTAAACCAACAATCAATTTCTACACTCACATCTACATCACTTTTCTTGTCATCTACATCCTTGTAGCTTTCATGGCGTAGGTGCTGCTGCTGTCAACATCTTTTGTACAGTTTACTTTCTAAACCTCACACATTCCAAGCCTCGTTCCTCGACGCACGGAAGGCCTGTGTATTTTTGAGACAGTAATCTTGACACTGGCTTACTTGCTAGCTACAGATTCTCTGAAGAGTATTTCAGTTTAACTCCACTTGACTTTTTGCATATTACTTTGTGCTACAAGATGATTTATAGATGCATTTTTTTTTTTTTTGGACTTCTATGTTTGAGATCTACTCTCAAAGTTTAAGCCCCAAAGCCCATGTTTGCTACAAATATATTTTGCTGTATAAGGAGACAAATTAAACCAAACAAGTGCAGTTTTTCATAAGCTTTGACTTCAGGCAAAGCAAACATATAAAAGGCAAAAGGCCCATAATTCACCTTTCTCTAGCCTATGGATGTGGGTTTATACCTTTGTTTGTATCACTGACATTGTAATAGGCATTATTGTTGTTTAGTATTCATTTTATCAACCAATTCTATTTTAAAAGTACTTTACATCACATTATAGCATGAGATCAACTACATACAGTGTATATAGATGCTATAGAATTTAAACAGAACATTTTATTCAGTCACATGAAAGGATTTCTTCAGGCAGAGTGTTTTTGTTCAACCAGTCAAAAAAACAAAAAAACAATCATGATACGCAGTTTTAGCCTACAGAGCTAAACTCAACTGAAATCTTGCAACTGAAACATATGCAGGCTGTGAATGTATGTTAACATTTGCAGATTGTATCACAGTAATGTTAATATGCACAGCAAAATTCACTTGACAAACATCCCTGCAATGCAGACTTTGTACATTTTACATACATGCATACACATACATGTGTGTATGTCTAAAACAAGAGACCACAGCCATGCTAGCGGCCTAAGAACAGCAGTGCTTTGGGTTAAATGCTGATGTCAGCATGCCCACAGTGATAATACTAGCATGTTTAACTAACATCTTAGTTTACTCTGTTAGCATGCTAACGTTTGCAAATGAGCTCTAAACACAAAGTACAGCTGTAGGCATATGGCATTAGTTTTGCAGGTATTTGATCAAAACCAAAGACCCTTGATCGTGTTAGATGATCATCCTCTGGGTGCCATGAACGTCTTAACCAAATTTCATGGCAATATATCCAAGAGTTGTTGGGATTTGAGATGAACCTCATGGTGGTGCTACAGGAAAAGTCAGCAGAGGGAGTCTTCCTCTGGGGACCATGAATGTCTGTACAAAGTTTATAGACAATCCATCGAATAGCTGTCAAGCTGTTTCAGTGTGGGCCGGAGTGGTGGACTGACTGACTAACAATGATCCATGTTGCTAGCATGGCTAAAAAATTATTTAAATTTTTCTGAAATATTTGTTCAAGCCTGTGTTTATTTCCTTTTAGTTGACGTGTTATTCACTCAAATAGTGACTGAAAGCATAAAGCAAATCTTAACACACTGTGGACATGCACGTTGATTAGACGTATTAACATGTGACACAAATTCATCTTGTTAAAATTTCAGTTGCAGGATTTATGTTTTAACTCAACAGTTTTTAAGTCATTTGATCATTTTTCTGAAAAGTGCTGATATCTGGACGGCATCTGGACTGATGTCAAATATTTCTATGTTTCATGTATATTTTCTCATATACGGTCACTAAAAGGCTAAAATTTCTGTCAAAATTAACAGTGTTGCAGAAAAAGCAACATCACAGTTGTATTCAACCACAGTGACCAATGAAATGAGGTTTTGAAAAAATCTTACTGCTACATTTTACTCTCTCTCCATCCTGCTTGTAAGGAAGACCAACAGGAACAGCTACACATCCTACAGTTGTGCACACAGACACTCTGAGATTAAAACACTGCACTGAGGCAGCACAATGAAGCCTGGACTGAATTGGAACAACGAAAGCAGGGCTTCTGTATTCGAGCCCACTTTTCTATCGGTCACCTTTAGCGATACGCGCCACTTTGCATCTGCAAAATGTGACATACAAAATAAAAGTCCTTGTGATATAGCAGCATTGTATTAGTCACAGTGCACCTCAAAGAATTATGAAGAGTATAGTCAGTACATGAAGGTAAAAACTTTGTCTAAATACAAGGAGCAGTTACTACAATATGAAAATATTACATTTGCTTAAGAGAAACAATCCATTATGAAAAGGGAGGGGGCGACTGGAGAGAATCACAGGTTAGATAACATGAGTTTTTGGGTCTCTGAAGGAGGCAGGGCAGCGGGGTGAAACAGCACAGCATTACTATGATAGTCATACCTGAAGAGTTCTTACCCCCATTAGAAAAAGAAGGAGGTGATCTGCTTTTTTCTTGAATCCTCTCATCATCATCATCATCATCATCATCATCATCATCATCAATCCTATGAATCAACGTCCTTAAATTCAATATTTGGTAGAGGAAATAACACAACGTTTAAAAGTCAGCAATAAAATACAAACAGGAATAATTAAGTTCCCACGAATAAGCAATGCATGGATATACAACGTTCTCAAAAGGTTATCATACATACAGTAACAATGTTCCTCTTCTCAAGTGCAAAACACAAACAAAAGATTTTTACACTCACGGAGACACTGGCCCTTCAGTTCATATGAATTAAAGAGAAAATGTTCAATTTCCTTTCGATGTGTCTCTCGATTACAAACGTCTGAGGTGAGCACTGACTCAGCTGCACAGCAAAGTCCAAACAGTGTGGAATTAAAGAAATTGCTTCGACAGCCATTTTGCATATAAAGTCTGTATAAAAATCAAGGAGCAATAGCAACAGGAACTCTTCAAGGGTTAACACTACACCTACTGCGAGCTGAGCTGGAGAGACTGGAGGAGTCCACAGCATGTTTGGTTAAAGTCTCCCCAGCTGAAATACAGGCGAGAGGTAAAAACAGGAATACGGTATGTTGACCCACGTTTACTGAGGTCTGATAACAGTGAAAGTGTAATACTGCAACACAAAGCACAGCTGAAGATCCGTAGTGTCACTGCAGAGCTGGAAGATGTCATTCTGTTCAAACAGCCGTTCGTATAAAAGAAAAGATTCATGTAAAAAAGAAAACGGTACATACACAGATACATGTGTATACCCAACATGATGAAGCAGTTTGACGGTAGAAAAATATATAGCCTTTATCAAAGTCACTTAGCCAGAAAATAAATCAAGCAAAATTCAGGATCATTTTACAAAGTCATATTTCTAAAGACAACACTGGAGAACCAAATTACACCAGGCTAAACTGAAGGCATTTTGGTTTTAGGAAATTGTAGCAGGGTATTTTGTTAATCACAGGTTAAAATGCTGGACACGGGTCAACTGCATTTTCATTAAAATATTACAATAATAATAGAAATACTAACACAGTTTTGAACTTTTAACTCAGGGGTTAAGTTTATATTCGGTCACATACTCTGATTTTGATTTGTTTGGGTTTTTATGGACACAGAGGCTAATAAATTCCCTCTTTAACCTGTCAAATTATCTAGTAAAACATGTGTGCCAAGGACGCACAGGCAAGAGAAGAGGGCACAAGGAAATAAAATAATTAGAGCACAAGTGTTCCCCTCTTTTTACACCCTTATAAAAAACAGATTTTTTCTTTACAAGTAGGCTACGTCATATTTTATACTGTTTAACAATTTATGCTTTTTTTTTTTTTTGCAAATGTTTACGTTACAATATAACGTATATATTAACAGCATGCTGTCAAAAAAATGTGTATGGCATCAGTTTAGAAAATGTGCAAAATAATTCTCATCCTTAGCTATCAGATTAGAAAACATCAGTTTTCCACTAATCACTGATTCTTACTATAAAATGAATTAACTGATATTATATGGAAGCTATGATACTGTTAACATCCTGCATGTCAACTCAATCTGCCCTGACTTTGTACATTATAATTCATTTACGAGCCTCTTGTGGAGAATTAAGTTTTGTAACTGTTTTGTAATAAGAATGTTTGTATTTTATGTGTACTGAATAAGACTCGGGATGGAAACCTTAACAATAAAGAGGAAAAAATCACAGTGAATCAAGGAACCTACTCTAATCGAACCAAAGTCTTCGCAATAAAAAAATAATGCATAGTCATGATGGACACAGTTAAGAAGTTCAGAAAGGAGAATAAGGCAAAAGAACAGTTAGGGAGTAACAACACAGACATTAGCTAATCAGCTAAGACATCATCTCTAAAAAAAACTGTGATGTTTTCTGATTCCTTCACAAAGGCATCAAAATAATAAAATATAAAGTAGATTTGGCTTTAAGTGTATTCATGATTTAGGTAAGATAGTTTAGGTCATGAAAAAATACATTTTTCAAAGTAGAGAAAACATCAGAAGCCAGTAAAGATCAGAAATTAAGAGTTAAAAAATAAAAACTTTCACACTTTTTTTGCCATAACACAAGATAAATGGTTTGGCTCCATGTTTCTGACCAGAGAGGTTAATTCGTAGTTAAATGTTGCCTTGTGTGTCTCCAACAAACAAACTGCCATGTGCTATTTAAATAACAGGTTTGTTTTCAACCTGAACATTAAACAAGTTTGTTTTTTTACATAATGTAAAAAATGAATAAAAATAATGCATCTCTCTCATGAATTAACCATGGAATAAACAGAGCACAGTTGGAGAAGGTCTGTTGTTTTAAAGCACATTATATCAACAGGACAATGGAGGACCTGCCAACCCACTCCTCCAGCCAAATATATTGTAAATCATAGTGAGTATAAAAAAAAAAATCCATTCTTCTGACTGTTCTGTTGACTTGTGTTTTCAGCTCAGTCCTAAATGTGTTTATAATGAGTTTATATCAGTGGATTAACCTGTGAGCACCTCACTCATGAGAGTGCACGGCATCATTTCAGACTTGTGATGAAATAAAACTGTCCTAAGAGATCCCCATGACCTGTTTCTGTCTTGTTTCCCAGGTTAATGCTACTCACATCACGACTAGGTCCATGCTGCTGTATTGCACAGTTTTCAAACAGGAAAATAACCCACAGACATGTTAACATTGACCAAAACAGTGACTGAGGTCTGTGTAACAAATTCTTCTCGCCCTTGTGACCATTCAGTTGGTGATAGACAAACTGAAGAAATGCATGGGAAGTAAAGTGCATTGTTATAACCTGTGTGTTGCTACATGTGATGGAGACATCACAGTGGTGCTTTGGATGAAGTGAGACATGACCAGTGAATACTTTCCCCGTTTGCGTTGTCAATCTGCATGCATTTGTGATTAGTGACAACTGTATTTCTGTGTGTGGAAATGACGGGGACAAAAAGGAAGAGGCATCAGAAAAAAAAAAAATTAGATATTGATCTATACAAAATATTGGCACATTATTTTATAAACAGCATACTGGATGATGATCAAGTTGTCTAAGAGTTACTACTTAAACAAAGAACCATCCAGTCTTTTGTCTCATTTTCACAGCGTTAAAAGTGCACTAATTGCCAAACACATCATCATTTTCCATTTGTAATTTTCTCATCTCTCTCTCTCTCTCGTAAAATGTGCTGCACTCTTCCTTTAACGCTCATAAATGCCACTTGAATCTCTCACCTGCGGTAACCCTAAGTGCTCCTAACCCCTGTCCTTTCTCACACCTGCGTCTCCACACCGTTAAGTTTAGGCATCAGGATGCGAGGGGTCACCCCAGAGTTGAGGTCCCTCTCGAACTCCAACAGCTGGCCCATGAAGTTTAGATTTGGGGACACTACCGGCCGCCGGCTCCGCACGTATTTGTAGGCATCTGTCATTGTCATGAGGGTGTGCTTCATAAGGTAGGCGATGACGATGGTTGCAGAACGAGACACGCCTGCCTGGCAGTGCACCAACACTCCCTGTCCACTCTGATATGCCTCCTCTGTGGATGAGAACAACAGAGCAGATGAGCTGATTTCAAGAAGGAAAAACCGACTTAATGCTGCATGCTGGCCAGCTGTGAGCATCTTTGAATATAAAACATTTGTAATTACAACTTACAACTAACACACATTTAGCAAGGCCTGAGACATATAAAGAAGATAAGGAATAAAGAAATAAAGAATAAATAAAGAATTAAGCCCATTTACACCCAAAACGTAGGATGGATACATGTTACTTGTTGAAAAACTACTCTACAGCAACAGTAATTAGTCCCATTACCATTATTACTCTGTCCAGCTCAGTGAACAGTGCCTCCACACCATTACCTCAAATCTTTTGTATATTTATAAAATGTATTTTTATATTATTCATAAAAATACAAAACAAAACATTGTAGTTAAGCAAGCTGCCAGCCTTCAATTTGGAGGTACAGTATTAAGTGAGAATTACTGACTTTTTTTACACACTCTTTTATGTGCTTATGAGCCATAATCATCAAGGGTAACAAAAAATGTAGCATACTACTGATTTACAATTACAATTAAAGAGGAATGTCCATGAGAGATATCATGATATGCAGCAAAGGGCTACGGGTCAGATTCAAACCTGGGACGCTGCAGGAAGGACTAAGACTTTGTGCTAAGGGCTCTGTTGTCCTTATCTGTAGAAGGTAAGCATACGTGTAGTTTCTCACAGCACACAAAATTCATCAGTCTAGTGCTCATTGATAAACTTCTCCAGTCTACTTGGATGTGACTGGTTTGGTACTTGACATTATATTGTTCACAGCACTTTGAAGACATAGTTTATAAATGAAATAACAACTTGAATCCTGTATCGATTCAATACAGGATGCAGCATTTTCTTTTCAAATTTGGGATAACAGCGAGCTTAGCTCGAGTGACTGCACATGTAGTTCCAATTCTGAGCAAAACCAGCTGATTCCTGAATGAACCTGAATGAACAACCAATAACTTCAGAGAGTTACTGGGAGGTGCATTTTTCTTCTTTTGGTAAAGGCCTGCCCCCCACACTGCCTGCCCCCCACACTGCCCGCCCCTAACCCTGCCAAGCTAACACGCCCTGGACTGCAGTCTTCACTGAGCACGCAGAAAATTTCAAAACAAAATCATCAAACTCCCAGTAAGACCGCAAACAAGCTGACCCCCAACATGTCAAACGAACGCTCTATAACCCACCATATACATATTCACAGATATAACAATATATCAGAGGTGGGACTCTCACCAATGAACTCAAAAACCTCCTCAAAGTACTGTCGAAGGTTCTGCTTGCTGTTGTCGGTGGCTGGCAGCCTTTTGTAGCGCAGTCCAGAGTTGACATGGTAGAGGGGAAGGTGTGTGGTTACGTTGACCACGTAGCCGATGTTGAGGCGCAGCAGCAGGTCCAGGTCTTGGGCGTCTCTCTCGTTCCCCAGAAAGAGGAAGGGCAGGATGGGACTGACCACGGCGTTCTCTGCATCAGGAGTCATCACACTCTCATCTGACAGAGATGCCGGCAATGAGGAGGAGAGTGGCAGAGAAAGGTGCACTGGAAAAAGACAAGACAAAGTGTGTAGAGATGTTGTCTATGTCAGTGGTGAAGTCACAGTTTAAACTGCCGTCAGTGAACAGAACATGAAAGGACAAGATACTTGAAAACATGTACAGGGAGACAAAAGACAAACAAAACTCGATCTAACTAAATCACTAAATCAAAAGTGGGTCATTTTAGTCTGTAAGCTAATTAGCAGTATTTATTGACTATAAAACAGGCCTGGCAATGAGCACTTTGCTTATTTTATGAAACAACTTGCTGAGATACAAAGGAACTAAATGTTCCCAAATGTGCATCTGTCAAAAACACTGCAAAATTATTTAACACATCAAGGGGGACTGGGCTCAGAACCATGACAGCATATGCCAAGCAAAAACAGGTTGCACTCATAAAAAGGTACAGCAGCTGAAACTAACCGTGAGGGATCTTTTGATGGACATCTATCTGTGTTATATAAGTGGCTGAAAAATACAGCAAAATGGCATTCAACCTGCTATGTGATTGTAGTTGAGTTTTAGTGTCTCCAACATCCATTAACATTCTGCACTCATTTTTTACCTCTATTTTTTTTTTCACTACTTGCATGTGAATTGGAAGAGATTCTTACTTCTACTGTTCTCCTCATCTTGCTCTCTGTTCAGAGAGTTCAGGGCCAGGTGAAGGGACTGAGCTGATGGCAGAGAGTGTCCTCCCTCCCTGTCTCTCTGCCAGGGTTTGGGTTTGATTAGTGTGCTAGGGGCGGATGGTGGGGGCGAAAAGGACACGGGCGATGGTGGGGAGGCAGAGCGGGGAGAGGGGGAATGTGGATATGCTGTATCTCCATCTTGCTCCAGACCATCGTCCATTCCTCCATCGTCTGCTTTTTTCAATAGCCTCTTCAGCGAGTTCCGGCCTTCGTCATACCCAGATCCTGACCTGTAGCCCATAAAATCGAGGGCAGCCATTTTGCCCTGCTGAAGCCGGCGTCGTCCTGCATGATCTGTAAGCTGAGGCTGTGCATATTCTTGGAGGTTTTGACAGTCCAGGAGGACAAGGCCTGTTCCGTTACTGCCATTTTGGGCCTGGCTTGCACAACTCTGCCCGACTCCTCCTCCCATCCCGGCACAGTGATTCTTTTGGGCTTTAGAATGGGTCATCTTCTTGGCCAGTTCCTCAGGCCAGATAGTGCGCACGCTGTAGTCATCGTCATCGGCTTGGAACATACCCATCTGATGAGCTGCTCCGATGCCTCTTCCCGGGGGTTTGCCTCGGCGAGGGTTGAATGTGACCACTATGGGGTCGCTGCTGCAGTAGCTGCAGGTGGAACTACCTGTCTGAGAGGCTTTGGGGTTGCAGCCCGTGACGCAGCTCTGTATTGCCCGGAGTGGGGCTGAGGAGGACAGAGGAGCACAGGGCAGGCATCCCCCTACCAGTTTTTTGCGAAGGATAGCAGGACTCTCAAAGTTTCTGGCCTCACCAGAGCAGGAGGCACAGCGGAGAGGTTTGAACAGGCTTGCTCGGCAGTCAGACACAGTGCTGTTTGAAGAGGAGGTGTTGGAGGTGGAGGCGGTGGAGAGACATCCACCCAGATTTCTCAGGCCCATTTCTTTGCCTCCCTTCTTCACTGCTCCAACATTACGAACACAGGAAAATGAGGTGGAAGAGCTTCCTCCACCTCCTTGGCAGCTAGCAGAGTGCGCCTTACACCCTCTGCATTTTACCAGCCTCCAGCAGCCGCAACTGAATGGGTGGGTGCAGTCGATGGTGCAGGTATGGTCAGGGCTGGGGAACCCTCCAGCGTGCGAGGAGCAGGGAGAGAGGGGCAGACCATGAAGAATGTGGGGGCGGTGATCCCTTGCACGGGACGGGTGTGACTGGCTGAGTTGCTGAAATGGGACTGGGACATGGGTGGGTTGGGAGGGAGGGGATCCGGGATAGCTGGAGTTTAGGATGGCAGCATGGGGCACAGGGACGGAGTTGGGGTGGTAGGGCAGACTGTGACTATTATGGCTTTGATGGACAGTTCCCAGTTTGGAATTCTTCTTGTGACCTAAAGAAGGAAATTCCTGGTTGCTTCTGTTAAGAAAGCTAGCGTTTTCCTTCTCCTTTTCACTCCTGAACTTATGCTGCTGCGCCTGAGCGGGGACGAATTGAAGGACCCCTCCAGGGGAAGTTGACAGCTGACTATGGCGACTTCGCTGTGACTTGTGCTCAGCTCCACCTGGCCTCCCTGCGGTTCCGGTTTTTCTCTCACATTGTCCTTGGTCCAACTGTGATGAGGCACATTTCCCTCTGCCACTTTTTACACTTCCGCTGCGTCCTAAAGAGTTGCTGAATCCTCCTGTCCGTCCTCTTTTGTCCACAGTCACCCTGATATCAATAGTATGCGTGTGGGAGGGCAGCCGTGGGCCAAGTGTTACTGTGCCATTGCTATGGCAGTGGCTAGGTATGTGTCTGACACCTGCTGGGATGACAGGCTGGTCGCCCTTGAATTTCTGCGCACGGGAAGATCTGCGCTTGCATTCCAGAGTCAGAGATTTACACGAGGGTGAGTAGAAATGGGACTGAGAAGGGTGGAGATTAGTAGGGTGGGCGAGCTGTCCATTGGAGGAGGCTGATATTTGAGAGGAGTGCTGCTGGATGGTTTGTGGGGAAGCCTCACACAGAGCTAAGTTTTTAGGGCGCTGAATGACCACTATGCGCTCGTCAAGAGGGAGGGGAGGCATCTGGGTTTATGCAAAGCTGTCATTGAAGAGGGAGAGAAAGACAGAAAGAGGGTAGTCAGAAAATGACTGTAATTTCACAAACACTGAAAATGTGGGGCACACTTTACTTTCCATCAGTTTAGACAGAAACAGCACATGGTGCAAAATTATTAACAAGGCCTTGTAGCGATTTAAATGATGCACTGCATAGTTGTTTTTTTCAGATACAATATTATTTAATTAAATTTACAAAGGATGAATTTCATTATTTGTGAAATGTAAAGTAAAACCCCACATCTACAACAATAATGACAACACATGTTGACAACCATAATAGATTTTTATGTTTTGCATATTTTTGTAAGTCACCTCTAAGGTGTCTTCTCTATACCAAAACATACAAATACAAGAACAAATACGAAACCGACAATCGATCGTGTAACATCTCAGCTTTGACCATCAACATGTCACACATAAAGTTTCCTTTGACATTTTCTGCAAATGAAAGGAGAAATAGAAAGAGAATACCCATTGTGGTGCATGTTTGATTTGAATGGATAACACTGTTGTGATTACGTTTGGCTGAATCCATTTAAACATGCACCTCCCAGTCTGATACCTGCTTATACCACGGCACCTTGCCAGACATTTAATGCTCATCTGTATTTGTCAGAGTTTGACATTTATTATACATTGAGACTGTTTTCCAGTAGTATCGTTGCCATTAGCCTGTAAAATCCAAAATCCGGGGGTGCAAGAGTGTGTACCTGTTTGCTGTTAGCAGCAAATAATCCCAGCTAATCCTGATGGCAGTGAGGCTTCTTAAAGGCTCAGTCACAAGCTGCCTCAGATGAGCTGCAACAACCTTCATCCCTCTGAGGAGTCCTCATTCATAACATGATGCATTCAGTCACATTAAGTAATAAGCCATACTGTAAAACATAGCTGGCCTGTGCACGTTTACTGCTCTTGTTATGGATGTGCACTGTATAATCATGGTAAAAAATTAAAAACTTGCTTAACCATGCTTAACACGCTTAACCATGATTGCTTTTCTACACGATGAACTACAGGCACATGTGTGTGATTGCCTTTCAACTACTGTAATGGGAAAATAAATATTTTGTGTTGCTATCTTTGTACTGCTTTGTCTCTGAAAAATAGCACAGTGACTCTCACAGTTAGCTAATGGCTCAGAGGGATTCTTCACTTAATGCTGGAGAGCCATGAGATTATCTGAAATGAAACACTTCCTGCCCCCAGCTATATCTAGCCTGTTCATCCTGCCTCTGGTATAAACTAAATTAACCGAATCCTTTGGGCCAATTTGAAATGAGCATTTGTCCAGGCCATGGTATAAACAGAAGGTCACCACATACACAACAATACAACTCAGCTGGAGAGAAAGCTTTCTCACCATGACACAGCAAAAAGAGATTAACTGAGTGTATCTTATAAATATGCACGTTGTGCTAAAATACATATAGGAGATTTTTTTTCTTTGTATCATCAAATTTCTTTTATGATTAATGTTATTAATAACAGGTTGGTACAATTACTGCAGGATTTTTATACTCATTTGGTACATTTCATTATAAGGCTGTTCTCAAATGTTAAGATGAAATATTATTGTCGTTAAAGTGAAAATCCACCCTCTGATACACACACTGTTAAATAAAATCAATCTGAGATGTTCGGTGCACCTATGGGTGTTTGGTTGATGAAGTACTTTAATTTACTTTTTGCCACATTACCAGTATGGCTGTAGGAGTGGCTATACAGGTTAGCTGTGATGATGTTAGCATTGCTAATGTTAGCATTAAGGTCAAAACACAGCTGAGGCTGAGTTTTTTAAAATAGAGTCTGAGATGATGCATCTCACTGCGGACATGACAAATGTACAGAGTTTAGCTTTGTGGCCTGTTGAGCTTGGTGTCTCTGCCTCGTGTTAGATGGATCGTTCACCTCGTGATTATAAGGTTGATACAAACTGGGGAGTCTGGAAGGAAGCAATACTTCATTGATTGAATCAGGCTGACACCACAACCTGAGGTGTACCTTTGATATTTATAGATCACTGAAAACCATATTAAATTTAAAAGGTCACTTAACATTTCAAAGAGACATTTTTAGCCATGCTAGCAGCATGGCCCTAGGGTGCCAATGTCGTCTGTCAGTCAGTGGGTCCACCATTTTGGTCCAGACTGATAGATTATCATGACATGTTTTTTAATTTCTTTTACAGACACTGATTGTCCTCACAGGATTAATCTTACTGAGATGATCTCCTGACTTTTCATCTAGGGCCACTATGAGGTTTACAGGTGGTTTTGAGTGGACAATTATTGAATGGCCATAAAATTTGGTGCAGACATTCTTTTTGTTTTTTTATCTAGCACCATGATGAGCTCCAATTTTTGGCCTATACTTTGGTTTATGACCAAATACCTGCAAAACGTAAGTCAGTCCTATCAGCCTAAACTGTAGTCTGGATGTAGTGCAAATATTAGCATATTAATACACAAAACTAAAATGGCGACTATGATAATACCTGCTTAGCACCAGCGTGCTAGAATTATCAGCGAGCGAGTCAGCATGCTGACGTTAGCATTCTCAGTAGTTTAAAGCACCACTGTGTATAAATGCAGCCTTATGAAGCTGCTAGCATGGCTGTGGTCTTAACTGTTCTAAAATTACACAGTCATTTGACATTGAAAGGCCCCATATTTTTTCATGCACTTCTAACGGTATCTAGCCATGCAGATATTTTCAGTTTTATTCGCCTGAGATTTTTGCCGTCACCCAATTATAGAGAATTTAGTTTGTTTCGTTTCTTTTAAATATCTCCAAAGACCTTGCTGTGAACAGTTTTATAGCAATAACTTTTTACCAAAGAAATAGTCCCAGTCTCCATTGTCTCCATTGTCATATTCGGTGGAGGCAAAAATCTTAAAGATGGATATCTCAAAACCTGGACAAGGACGACACAGTCTATCTACACGGCTACATGCCACCTGATGTAAGTAAGAAAAAATGTTTTTTAAAGATTCATTTAGGTATAGCAACCCTTTAAACTCCGCAATAGCTAACGTGGAGATGCAACAAAACATCACCAACAACAAACTGGTACATCACATATTGTTTTTTCACACAGTGCTAGTTAGGGTGAATTTTCATTTTAAGCTTAAGACCTTTAAGCCACGTTTATTGAGAATCTCTCAGGGAGTGGAAGACCAAAAAGTTAAAAGCGGGACTGGGTGGAACAGATACTGAGGACAATGCTGGCTGACAGAGATAAAGGGGGGTAGAGAGAAAATACAGGGGGACAGATTATAACGTGACACTGTAAACCACAGACTACAGGGGAGGAAGGAACACGTCAGAATAATCTGGGGATGCCTTCAGTCCCAACACAACACAGTTACCGACCCATAGAGAAAGCAAACCACGCTGCTGTGTCCCCATGCTTATATCCACGCACAGAGTCTGGTGATGGTGTCCTCATCTTTTTTTTTCTTTTCCTTTTTCAGCCTTGCCTGTGGTGGAGGGGGGTGGGGGTTACATTGACCCAGTTTTATCATGGTGGAAGTCACTATCACTCTGATCACTTTTCTCTCACACACTGTAAACTGCAGGCTGGCCAGTGGCCTTTTCACTCACTCACTGTCATAGCCTCAACACACAGCAGGGACCGCAGAGAGAGAGAATTTCTCTGGTAAATGATGTTCCACAGCAAGAAATACTAGATGTAATTATTGTAAACAGTCATACCTGCAACAGAATGTATATGGGAAAAGCATTACGATTATCTCCTTTGTCAATTCATCTGGGACTGTTCCCTGAAGCTCCAGTCAAATTTTCTGCTAAATCTTCATAATTATTCTCATTGGGGTGAATTCAGTAATGATCCTTCAAAAGCAACACAAAAGGTTTGTAAAGTACATTTTTAACTTTCCTTTTTAGCTAATGTTCATATTCTTGATTGCAATAAACATAAATTGTTTGTTGAATGTGCTGTGGCTGCTCTTTACAGTATGTTAATGTAAAAATCCAAACTGTAATATCAAGGTACATTTAGTGGAAAACTACTGTTTGTCTGAACCCTTGCGGTCTAGTGGTGGAAATTAAGTACATTCACTCAGATACTCTTCTTCAGTAAAATTTTACGTGAGTATTTCTTGTTTTTACATAAAAATTATCCCTGATATTCACATAAATTACAAAGAATAGTTAATGACTTACAAAAAACCTGTGTATGGATGGAGCCCCTTGTTATGTTTCAGATGTCTGAGTTGTTAGCAGTTCTACCAATTTCCCCCCAACTTCTTAGATTTAAATAACCATGATGATCCAATATGCCACACCCCCCCCCACAAAAAAAAACAAAACCACAAAAAGCACAAAAACAAAAAACAGAGATATTGAGAAAAAGACAAAAGGACACACAGATGAATGCTGTATATAAGCCAGTAGTTAGAATGAAGTCCACCTGCACTAGTCACCTACTAACGTATAACACAATATATAATAAATATAAGAACATTTATATACATTTTGTCAATAATACTTATGTGCTTTTGAGAAGGATGTTGAATGCAGGACTTCACTTGCAATGGAGTATTTTTACATTGTTGAAGTAGTACTTTCACTTAAGTAAAGTACTTCTTCCACCATTGTTGTGTCAGCAGGAAAATAAAAAAAAAAAAGAAATGACAGAACAAGGCAGTAGGATTCACCTACGAGGATAACACTGTAAAAAGGTGTGAGCTCTGTTGATTAGGAGGTTAATTGAAATGGCATATAATTAACTTTGTTTATGTGATATCACTCCAGTTGGTTGGTCCTAATTAAATCTGTGTTTCTTACACATTAATGGAATCTGATAAAAGGCGGTGAGCTGTGCGCTCCGCCAACATACAGTACACGCTGAGTGCTGTTGTGAGTGTTCGCAGTAATTGTCTTTCAAAAAGAGCCGCCTGTGTCTGCCTCAGCCAAACAAAGTGTACAAAGCATATAGGCGTGTTTGATTCTTGTCAAATGAGGAAACTGCTGCTTGATCAAAGAGAAACAGACTTCTTTCTTTTCAGTTTGTGATTTGACAGTTTTTCATAATTACCCTCTTGTTAATAGCTTCAATTGCCAGATCCCAGTTTGCATCTGAGGTGGCAGCAAATATGACAACTTAGAAAAAACACACACAACACAGTAAAGTGGCAGAGCATAGAGACAAAAGCACTGGTTCAGTGCTGACTTGGAAATTGTTAATGATCCCTTTCTAGACACGGTTTTAGACTCAGCTCTGAATCCAGTTTGTGTCTGACATGGTTTTCCAGGGAAAAGTTCAATGGCCTCTTTAAATTACGTCTACTCCCTCTCTTGTTTAAAATTCACTCTGAATATTGCCAATTTAAAAAAACTACAAGGCACAAGATGTCTCCTACTCCTCATTCTCAGTGTAAAGGAGGTCTCGAATTTTCACATCTCACATTAAATAAGCCTCTTATTGGACCATGACCGGCTTCCTCACCAGCTGTGATGTCACAAGATCAGACTGTACGTTCATGCTGTAAACTGAGACTTAAGGTGAGAACAGAGAAACTTTCCCCAGGATGAGATGTGAAAACAGCCCAGTGTCACAGTGAAGTAACACTTATCCAAACACTTTGCAAAAGGAACTCTATGATCAACTGAATGTCCCAAATCAATGTGTTACTGACCCAGGACCATCAGACCGTCTATGATATTTAGCTGTGTAAACGTGTAACAGTGTAGACTACGACCGAGCACATTAATAAAATAATCCTAAACCTGTGTACTGACACTTAAGAGATAGCTCATCCCTTTGTAAGAGTCACAGCAAGGTACTGAGTGCATAACTGCAGCATATTATATATCAGACAACTCATATCAGTATGTGAGATTGCATAATATATCTGGTAGGGATATCTGACTTCAGAGGTCGACAGTAAACTGTAAATAAGTTATGAGCGTCTTTCAGAAGAACTGAGGCGTAACAGCTACCGAGGATCTATATAAAACTTCTGACAGGTCGCTACTTATACCAAACTGAATAAACAAATGTCGCATGGTGGATCAACGAGAGGGAAGGCAAATGCAAATGTATGCACATGATTACGGGTGTATTAATATTTAAGGAAAAGGCAAACTTATGCTAAGCTTTGCAATCACGTTAGCTGCTTCTGAATTCGAGCTCATGAAAGTGTAATGAGGAAAAGAAATATCAAAAAGAAAAAGAAGAAAAAAGAAAAAGATAGAGGAGTGCCACTCAATTCCAGTTGGTGAGAGCTGCAGGAGCCTGAGGGGGAGATCATGACGCCCTGCCTCAGCTCACTGCTACCCCACCAGCAGAATAAAGATAACAGCTTTATACTCACAGGCAGGAGCTCGAGAGAGGAGAAGGGCGCACATGCTAATATTTTTCCAGATGACTTAACACTCTCCCAAACACCTGCGTGAAAACTGCAACATTATTTTGTTTTTATAGTACTTTCAATCTTTTCGTTTCTTCTGCTGAGGCCCTTTGTCATATTTCATGAATCAAATTCAATCAGAATAACTTGATGTGGTGAGGATGATAATGGTTAATACAACACGCTGCCTCACATTCAGGACAGGATAGTGTAAGACTGCTCTACTATGATGGATGTCACCTCACCCTACAGTCATCATTCAGTGTGGATGGAGGCAGCATGAAGTACAGACCATCTCCAGCTGTGGAGGTGGTGCAGTGAGTGTTTTTGGGGACAAGCTGTTGAGGGGGCTGGTGTTTTTGGGAGCAGATGGCTGCCTGGCGGTGCAAGATTGATGACGATCTCTCTCTCTCTCTCTCTCTCTCTCCCTCTCCCCGCCTCGGCTTTATGCAGCTCCTTCATCAAAAGGCACCTGACAGCCGAACACCCACGCAGCAGAGTGGACAACGCCAGAGCAAAAACCAGGCAATAATGTGAGGATGTGCTGCTGAATTTCTGGGGCTTCTGAGACTGTCTTCCTCTGCTGAATGGAAAAGCTTTTTTTTCCATCACCATAGAAAAAGGCTTCCCAAGATAGTAGATGGCAGGAAAATTAGTCATCTGAGTCATTTGTTTCCAGGGGCTGATGAGGAGGCCATTTCTGTCAGAGGACAATCCACATCTCCACATTTTTGCTCGTGTTTGGCTCTGAGTTGGCACAAAGTGACAGGAGGCGGTCCGCTTCTCTCTTTATATAGTCATTCACACACATAACCAAACTGACAGATGGACAGCAAGAGCTATGGGCGCTGGTTGCGAAAGAGGAAGGCAGTAGTATGCACACAATAATACACCTAACAGCACTGAGGGTCAAACAGTTGTTGCTGCAGATCCACACACAGACTCAGGAGGTTTCCGGCAGAGCTGCTGATTGGACTGAAAATCAGACAACAGGTTCTGGCAGAGAAGGCCGCCATGTTGCCATGTTTCAAGTGTAAAAGAGCGTGTTGACTGAGTTAAAGTGTCAGCAAACTGATAAGGTTCGGTGACTGGGTCTGTGGCTCCAGAACATAACGTCTCGAATCAGTGTCACTGGCCTATTAGGGCTCTCTAAACAAAGCAGGTCTTTTAGCTCCAACACATGAAGCCACACAAGACAGGGACAAGTTGGGATATTAAAGCTGATGTTAATAGTTTGACATTTAGGAAAATATGCTTATTCTAATTCCTGCAGAGAGTTACACGAGAAGATAAATACTGGTCTTAGTCTGGACAGAGCCCAGCTAGCTGTTTCCCTATGTGTCTAGTCTTAATGCTAAACTAAGCTCTAGCTTCATATTTAATAGATATGAGAGTGGTATCAATCCTCTCATCTGCTGGCAAGATAGTGAATGAGCATAGTACTAAAATTCATTTTGGCATTTCTTTAAGAGTTAGATAAGAAAATAAATTATCTTACTTTTATACACAACGTCTTATAACAGGTCATAACAGTTGTCTGTCAGATGCAGTGATTGAGCTTCACCGTGAGGCCGAAAGCTTTGAATCACTCACCACCTAACACAACCTTACTGACTGTTTCATTTCACTTTCAGTGTAATGTGGTTTCCCAGTAGTACAATGTAATTGAAGATGGATTCAGCTCTGTCTGTGCTCATTGTGTCAAAGTGTTACAGTGAACCAGTGGGCCAGATAGAAATAACCTGTGTAAGCTGCCTTCAGTCAGTTTTCTGCTCATTAGCTTAACCTGAGCTTGATTTACAGTGAGGAACCTAAAGGAAAATGTTAATAAAATATTAATTATAGTGCTTGTATTTTCATATGCTGGTACAGTTTTCAGGAAGGTTCAGGGATCTTAAGTCCACCATCACATATTCTAATCTATTGCCGAGACATAAGGCAGAATTAGACAAATTATTGTACACACTGTGATTGGAGAGTAAGAGCCTTCAGCTGTGAGCAAATGTTGCTTTCATGAATGAAAAGGAAAACTTTCCCCGGCCTGTGCAGATGTTGATATCAGAGAAAAAGCTAATTTACAAATCAGCAGAGAGGCAGAAAATGATTAGGATTATGAAGATTTAAACACTTGAACCTGATTTGCATGCTGACCTTTAACAAGCCCAACAGACTCTCTGATATATTACTTAACCCTGGAAATACATTTGGCTGACCACCAAAGCTTTGTGGGTAGCATTTGAATATAGTGCCAAACTCACAAATGAGGTTAAAGTCTACTTGTACGAAACACAAACAGTCTGCACAGCATTGTGTTGTGCTTTGACACTGGTGTCACAGCAGCATGCAGAGTCTCCTGTTTAACATCTACCAGGGAGGACACGTTGACTGTAACTGCAGCAGAACGGGCTGTAGATGGGGTAAAGCAGCAGAGAGTGCAGCTCCTCCTGCCTGTCACACATATGATAAAAATGATAATGAGAACTGAAGCACCCCGTAGAGGTGGCTGCTTGCCAAACCGGGTGCAAATCATCTTTGATCGAGACATTTAACCCCCAAACTTCTTTACCTGGAGAAACTCAGTTACCAGAAGTCAGGATGTGATAAGCAGGACCTCGAGTTTAATGTGTCGCTGGGTGAATGTCAAGCGATTCTGACAGAATTAAAGATCAACTTTGTGACCAGCTTTATATACATAAGGATTAAACAAGTTACATGCCCACTGCAGCTCTCAAACTAAGCTTTGGAAGGCAATTTAAAGCCCCAGGTACATTAAAAAACACATTTACATCCCCGTTGTTTCCATAAACTGACTTGAAATTACTTGAGTGTGCCAAAACACATTGAAAACTATTTCAAGATGGTGTCAAATAAAGTAAAATTATGGTAAAAACAATCAAAACAAAGAGTCAAATTTAGGATTGTCTGATATTATGAGGCAGCAGTTTTCTTACTTACCACAATATGATGATACCAAAGTCACAAGAAAGTATTTCACAAATTAAATTACATTCATTTCTCATAAGAAAAAGCAAATTGAATGTTGTGTAGGGAGACAACACAAAACAAATAAGCAAATGAAGTTAAAAAAAACCTTGGTTGTAAAAGAGAATTGCCCGCCTGCGAAATGAACAGAGATGTGTGCTTAAGTCATCATGGCTCATACTCTAATCAGGCTTAAGTCACACATCTAATGATGTAAGATTTACTCTGGACAAAGGAAGTGACTTGCAGCTCTGCTGTGTGTGGTGACCTGGTCGTGACTCAGATGCCCAAATGAATGTGTGTTTTGTCAGCAATGGCCTGATAATAGTACAATAATGACACAGAGGAATGAACCTTGTGTTTATCACTAAGCACTGAATGTGACTTTTCAGCACTTCTGAAATACTGGTCCTCTTGTTTTCAGTGATTCAGACTGATTCAGATTCCACATCACATCGCAACATTGCATTAATCCTATGCCAATAAATCTCCATGGTTGTTGCTAATCTGTGTTAGCCTTTTTGCAAAATGTAGTTTTCTCTTTAATCTGCTTAGTTTCACTGTGCTCACACCACTACAGGCTACTGAGGGCGAAGTCAAAATAATTACATCACCTAATCTCCACAGTCAGCGGACAGAAAGTGATGGAAGCAGCAGCGCAAACTGGCCAATCAGTGAGCGGCATGATAGGAACTCCATGTACAATCAAACTGATTTTACACTGAGAGAAATACCTGGTTATTTGGACACTCTGTAGCATCACCCTCACACATCTAAGGTTAAGTCATTATTATTTTCATTTTATTATTTTTATTTTATTATTTCACAGGTGTAAAAAAAAAATAGGATTGGTGGCACTTCAGCTGCAGAGCAATAATTCTTCAGTATTCCTGGCTGTACCCCTGGTTAGACATATTAAAGAATGAAATATTTAATTCATGAAGCAAACTATTGCTCATCAGTTACATATAGCACCTCTATCAGCACACTGGTTTCTGTTACTGCTCCTAATGAGAGCTGTGCCGGCCAATGTAATGGCACATTGTAATGTTAAAAATAATGACAGTGCAATTTAATAAGAAATGCAAAAAAAAAAAAAAGACTTCCATCTGAAAATAGAACACTAGGAATAGAAACTGAGAAAAGCAGCTTGGAAAAGGTTTTTGTGGTTGGTTGGGATTTGAACCCTCTGCCACGTAAAGATAAGAAGAGCAGTAATGTGCTTTGAATATATTTTAAAATCTTCAAAGAATGATTTCTTTAAAAAGCAGCAGTCATGGTTAATGATTCCCATGCAACTGTCATCAGCTGACAGTGGAAATCCCAGATCTGAACGCCACCTCAGTGCGGCCTGCCCCTTGTGCCTTTCAGTCCACCAAATGTCCTCCCAAAGTGTAACCGACTCACACCCTGGACCCTCCAAACAAATTGTCACCAAAATATAGGCCTGATCATTCAGATAAGGTAACAACTGAAGAAACGTGGTCTTATATTGCACACTGACAGCTCTTGTGTGAGTGTGCTCTGTGGCAGTAATTGATCAGGGTTTGTTTCAGGGAGTATTTTGGTCTGGATCTGGATCTGAACCAGGGAAGGAGAAGGTGGAAACTGCTTAAGACCTCAGCCACACAGGAACCCGGGACTTGTTAAATCCAGCAGGCACAGCTTCCTCGGTGTGATTTACAGGTTAAATGTTTCCCAAAACAATATTGTCTCCTGCAGATCTTTACCCTCAGGAAAACAACACCAAACTATCTGACACTTTTCTATTTGACTGGAGGTTGTTCAACTTGAAAAAAACAAAACAAAAACAGCAACATCTGTTAGCTGCAGTGTGGTAACAACAGTCTGTTTCTGTTTCCCCTCTGGAATTTATGCCAGACCATCTTCATATCCTCAAAGAAAACCTCAAAGAAAGAATGAGTTTGCATGAAAACAACAACATGGGACACCCTGCGTCTCCCTCAGCATCACAGCCGGCCTGCAGCATCAACATTTGCAGGGAGGGATGCTTCATGATTATTATTAATGGTGGGAGAGATTCTAAGGTAATGTTCAGAGTTTTGCACCTCTTACAAATCTCTGCTCTGTCTAATCACATATTTTACTGTCTAATTTTAACATCAGAGAGCTGCCTGTTCATTACCGCTCACTTAAAAAGCTAATTGTTAGCTTGTTTGTCTTTCTTGTTACAAATTGCTGACTTTTTTGTGCTTTTGTACTTAAATATTTTCATTTAAAGTCTTCAAACTAGTTATAAAGTATACATAAAATATATTTAAATGGCACTTATCTCCTACATTCACTTAGGTTAATTTGCATTCATTAACTCATGGAGATGACACAAATTTACACACATTAAGTGGTTTTTAATTGAATATTGTACATGTGGAAGACAAATAGCTTTCTACCCCTAAATAATGCTAAATGCATCACTTTTATTTCAGCTCCTGAGCACCACTTCTCTCACACAGTCCACAAGTAATTCATCTATTGTCTACCTGCTTGATCAGAAGCTGTCTCCAAATTCACTCCCTCATTCACTCATTCACTGCTCCCTGTAGTGAATGGGGGGTTGCACCTAATGACTGTTTTGTCTTTATTGATTAATGTTAACTGTGTGGCTTATAAAACAATATAATGCACAACAATAGTTTTTGCAGCGGTAAAATGCAATGCATTGTGGGATTGTTAGCAGGACAAATATACTGTACATGCCATGTGCAAAGATTTGAGGGCAATATGTGGTTTCTATAAACAGCGTAGTGCATTGTATGTGAGGAAAATAGGGAGTGGACATAGCAAGAGTCATGTGGGGCAGGAGACTATCCCAGCATGCACTGGGGAATGGGCAGGGAACCAGGACAGGTCACCAGTCCATTGCATGGCACACATAAACAAACAGTTGAATCTCCAGGCACTTTCCCAACCTGTGTGTCTGTGGACTGTGAGAGTAAACTGGAGCGCTGAGAGAAAATGGTAGAATCTGCAAACTAGAGCTGAAACACTTTGTTGATTAATTGGCATATCAAAATTTTCTCAGACAATTTCTGAGAAACCAAAATGGCAAACATTTTGATGGTTCTCAAACATGGAGATTTGCACCTTACACCACAATAACAAAAAATCTTTTGGTTTCGTACTTTTGTTGAGACCAAAAAAATATATATATTGGTAATGCCTTATTGGCCTTTAAAGTGTGATCTTGGGTCATTGTGATGGACATTTTTCACTATTTACAAAAGTTTTACAAACCAGACTAATTAAGAAAATAATCTGTAGATGAATAAATAATGAAAACTACGGCACTCAGTAGAGCACAGACCTCCACCAAGGCAAAACAATCCTACACACGTCTGTCACATCCAGATTATTATCTGAATCTGCACCAAACTGTACAAAGTCAGATCTCAACACCATTAATATGTCTGATTTTCTTTTATATCAAGATCCATACAATAGTTCCTGAGAAACTGACAAAAATGTCAATAATGCCCTATCTTGCAATGCTTAGGGAAGTGACAAAAAAAATCTTGGATCCTCCACTTTCACCAGATCTGCCCCAAAATGTAATGTGTTCTTCCCTGGCTCATGCATCATCCCATGCTGCAAATCAATTTATTAATTTTTGTGTAATCCTGCAGACAGTCAAACAAACATGGGTGCAAACATAACCTCCTTGGTGGAGGTAATAATCATTAGTTGCAGAGCGACTGGGAGTCTGCACTCCTCACAGGGAAGAGGAGACTGTGCTTTCCATTGAGCCACCACACTGTCACTCTAGAAAATCAATAACACTGTGTCTGATCTTGACCTCTGATGATAGTAATTTTTTAAAGTAATGTCCATATTTTCAGGGTTAGTATTTCTTCCTGGAGAATCCACTTCTTTCATTGTAAACATACAGTTGCATTGAACTACAGGTGATTAAGAACAGATTTTAAATTTCACCTTCACGGGCTTGTAGGATGTAAGATCTGATAACGATCTGAATATTTAATTCCTGTTACACTGAAACATTACACTGTCACTGGACTCTGAAAGCAGCTTCAAGCAGCGAGCTGCAGAGTTGGATGATTAGTCTCAGCGGGGTGATCACTATGGTTGACCCTGTCACATTACACAGCCACATTAACATCAACAACATTTCTCAGCGTGGGTTTAAATTGGCTTGTATCTGTCCCCTACATTGCCTAGCCAAAAAAAAAAAAAAAAAAAAAAAAGTCTTCCTGCAAATACACTGCAGTGATTCTTCTGTGTATGTGTCTTACTTGTGAGGTCCCTGCCTCTACATGAACAGCCGACCTGCTCCCACTACTACGAGCTACTATTTGAGCAAAATAAACAAATAAGCTTCAACCATACATAAACTGTATGTCTGATTTCCAAATGGAGCCGTCCACATCGCTCTGCACAGTCAGTTACACGTGTGTCTGCCCCCTCATCTCTGTAGAACTGGCATCCTGTGGCAGGCACATCCTTATACTCACACTAGCCTTTGTTTCCTGACAATGAAATGTTAATGTCAATAAATCACTGGTTGTTGCCATTTAAAATATTTGTACAATGTGCTCATGTGCTGCACACCTCTCCTGTTCTGCCTCTCAGCGGCTCTGTGATGAATCTCATCAGCACCACCACAAAGCAGAAACAAACCAGATGCTTAATATTTACATTCCTCCTCTGCATTGTTGTTTATAGGGCTACTCTGCAGGCCAGTCATGGAAAACCTATCAGTTCCCGTTCATACAGTCGCTAGATGGCGCATTGCTTAATGTCCCTATATTTTAGATCGCGTTTTCCTAGCACAATCTTTGAACCTCTATCATAATGAGAAATAAAGCTGATGTGTGCGACAGGGCCCCAGCCACCAGGCCTGGACCCTCACCTCCTCACTCCACTCTAGTGTTGTGGCTGGGTGCAATTAGGGTTCACATATTATTCTCTACTTGGCACCTTCAAATGTCTGCAGTTATTTGTCTCAATAAACAAACAGGCAAACAGTCCTGATTGCTGCCGTGGTGAACAACAAGAGGACTTTAATGTGTGACAGCGAATCAAAATGACGAGAAGCACCAAGACATCCAGGAGACATCGTGTGCTGTTCGCCGGACCTGACCATCGTCAGCGCAGCGCTGTGACAGCCGCTGCAGCGAGCAGCGGGCTGCTGAGGGGGGGCTGTGAGGCTGCAGGCCGGCCGCACACGATAAGTCACACGTTACTGAAGAAGAAAGATCACTTACATCAAGAGTGGCAGTCCCGAGGTGTGAGCATCATTTATGCGCAGCGGAGTGAGAGGTCCTCATGTCTGTGCTGTCCCGAGTAGCACGACCCGACGTGTTGGTACGATCCAGATGTGTAACACCTTCCCTGCCTGCTCTTTTGTTCATGCCTTTAAAACACAAGAAAATAATAATAATGATAATAATAAAAAAAAGGAGCCGGTGTAAGTAGAAGATGCCCAGCTCTGCCGGGCTTAAAGTAGCCGGGTAAATAAATACATGTCATCAGAAGTGCTTGGTTGACTCAGCTGGCGTCACGTCTGAGCGTGTGTCACTCCGAGCCGCGGTGCGTGTGTGAGGAGACACTGACGGGGGAGGTGGGCTCTATTGTCTCTACTGTGGATGACATCATCCCAGACCAATGGCGAAACACACGAGACGAGGGGGCTCAGGGGCGAGCACGCAGCACGTGCGGGGATGGTGGGGGAGGAGGAAGAGGAGGAGGAAGGAAGGAAGGAGGAAGAAGGAGGGAGGAAGGAGGGAGGAAGGAGGGAGGGGAAGTGTGATGAACCAACACACTTGAACTCACACACAGTTCACATGAAACATCCCTGAATACACATTTCTTAAAGTGGGCGGAACATCAGCCCAGTCACATCTACTGCTTCAGTAGAAGTGGCTCCAATAATGAGCTTTATTCATGTAAAAATACTCTATGATAAAAAAAAATCCCCAGCATTCACAGTCCTTTAGGTAGAAATACAGTATTAAGTAAGTGCTTATTATTAGCAAAAATAATTTAGCCCGTAGAGTATCAAAGAGTGGCTCTGCAGATGAATATCTTATTATTATATATGACACTATGATAATGTCAAGTGATATTCATGTGTCAGGGCATAAGCAGCACTTCACTGTATCAGTTCGAGGTGGAGCCAGTGTGAACTTTTTTTATCCACAGGCAGGTTATTTAGTTCAAAGGTTCTCAACCTGAGGATCAGGCCCCCTCCCATGGGTCACAGGATAGTTTGAGGGGTCATGAGATAAATGTGGATTTGAATTTATTTCATTTAATTTTCTATTTTGTGAAATATTAGTTAATTTTGCCACTTAGAGGTAAAGTTACAACCATCTTTTTTTCAAGCCAAAGAAGTTTGGAACCACTGGCCTTAACAATGTGTTGTAATTTATAACTTTCTGTTGCGATGTGATGTAGAAATGGAAACACTCAAGTAAAGTAAAAGTAGGCTACCTCAATATTAAACTTAGGTACAGTACTTGGAAAAATGTAGTACCTTCCACCACTGCAGCCTACTGTGTACTTTGACACATGTTTCTTCAGTTTTATGCTACTTCATACTTCTGTTTCACTTTCTTTTGTTTTATCTTAAGTTGCCTAAATATCTGAGTATTTTCTTCATGACTGTTAGTAATACAGCTGTAATAATGATACTGTATCTAACATATAAATCTGTTATCTATTAATCTGCCTGCTGGTTTAACAGATTGATAAATCATTAGTGGAGGAAGAAGTGTTCAGATCCTATTCCTAAGTGACAACAACCACAGTTAATATAATAATATTTGGTTACCAGTAAATGCAGTAATGCAGCAGAGTTATATGTTTATATAATCATATTAAATATGCATTAACAACTAAGCAGAATTGTAATCTTGTAGCTGGCAACTGACAGTCACTAATTTCAGCGAATGATAAATTTTAATTTGATCAAATAAAACATTTTTCGATTTGTGTTAAATTATGAATTTGAAATAACTGGTACACAGACTTTTTATTTGCTGTTTATATGGATGTTTTTGTTAAAGATGGTTATAGCTTGTTATTTTCCTGACAACATTATTTTTTCAAAACATGCATTTTTCATCAGCTTCGTCCCGTTCACTCTGTGAGACCTGTAACGTGTGCACACTCACACTCACACCATTAGCTGTGTCAGTATGTTATCTATGGCAAAGCTGCCTGGGCTTGAACTGAAGTCCACACTGCTCTCTTCAGAAGCAGGAGATGAGAGGCGATTACACAGATGTCACGCTGACCAGGAAATCATCATCTCGTTGTGAGAAATCATTGAAATACAATGGAGCCTTCATTTAAGGCTATTTTTTGCTGTCGCTGATGCTGAGAAATGTAGCAAGCACAGACATTAACACAGAAGCGTAACACATTAGCAGGTTTGACAAAGACATTATAAACTGTTGCCAGACAGCAATGTGGCACAAGCTGTGTGCTAACCAACCACCACTATGACCGCCTGTGCCCATTTGCAGTCTTGGAAGAAAGCCCTGGCTTAAGGTCTCTGAAGCTGGCCCACCCCACGCTGACCTCTGCATCCACAGCTCCCATCACCTCAGCTCGCTCATCGTTAGAGAAATAACAATCATTTCCCATTCTCTCATGGTGTAGCTACACCTGAGCTGTGTGTTTCTAACATAACCTCTGAAAGGTGTGTGAAATGAGAAGACTCACACCTCATCCTGTTAATGTTGCTACTACAAATACCAGCTCACAGCTGTGACTGTGATGTGTAAAGAAAAGTCTCAGATTCCCAAAGCTCGGGCCAGGCAGCAGTTCACATCCCTGCGGGGAGGTTAGGGATGTGCTTACACCTGCTGCAGTTGGTAATGTAATGATGTGTAAATCTCACATTTGACACCTGCACTGTAAATGAGTCAATGTGAGTGTAAATGTGCAAAACCAAAACACTGCAGTGATGACTAATGACGTATGACTACACAGAGAGCTTCTGTCCCTAATATTTGAATCAGTCTTTATGATCCACTCTCTGTTGCTGAGATGATCTAACATCCCCTCACGAATTTGAGCTTGTCCTGACGTTAACTGTACGACAGAAGATTTAATAGCGAGTGGTTCACACTCACTCGTTCTCCTTCATTTCCGAGCAGCAGGCGTAGAAGGACAGTGTTGAATTTCAATGTGCGTCTCTAACCTCTTTGTATCTGTTTAAGAACTCACCTCATGACCTGCTGGTTCATCTGGTCCCCAGAGGTGTCAGTCACATCTCCTGTGAGCCTGTCGGCACTGCAGTGAAGATTTTGGATGATCTGTGCAAAAATATTTTAGTAAAAAGTAAAAAAAAAAGCTTTACGTGCTTAAACTTAAACATAAGTTAACAGATATTTTGCAGCGCTTGAAGCTATAACTCGGGCATTATCCCCTTGTTGTTGTGGCGAGCTTGTTAGCAAACAGCTGCCTATTTACACATCCAGCAAACATGAGGCAACATTAGCATCATTAGCATCATTTTGAATCGTGTATTCGGCCACCTGGTGAATTTAAGTCCAACATTCACTCTTCTTTTAGCCTCCAGAAACTCACAAGGGAAACATCAGGCGTCCCTGTGTTCACCAGCTACATGCTAATTTTGTCTGTTATTTGGTGCTGCAGGTCGCCAACAGTGGGTTAATCAGAGTTCATTCACTGAAGACAGCTGCCTGCCACTGCCGGGAAACACACAGGAGAGCGGGAGCGAACCAAAACAGGAAAGCATAATGACACTTAAAAAGCTCCGTAGCTCAGATGAAGAGAAGTGTTGGGTGATAACGGTCTGTTGGGTCATCACCACAAGCAGCACCTTTCACCTTAAATGTAATCTTTGATCCTTTGTTAATATCGAAACATTTATTAGTGCAGCTTTAAGCAAACCTAACGTATCGAAGCGTCAGACCAGAAAACTGTTAAATGCATCTGTTTTGTAAAAGTCACCCAGGCTGCCGCTCTGTAGCTGACCCTAAGAGAACCAAAAGGACTCAAGATCAATTATGTATTACATAATTGTGGTGGGGGTGGGGAGTGTGTGGGTGGGGGGGGGGGGGCATGGTTTCTGCTCAGCTGCAGGGGAGAGGGTGGTAGAGTGGCTCAGGGAGCGGTGCTGAGGTGAGTTCATAAGCGCAGCTGTATCTGGGTCGGTATCTGACTAATTACCCTCCTCTCCTTCATGCAGTAGCGTGCTGGGACTCGGGGCCTAACAGAGGTGCACCATCGAGCTGCCTTGGCAGAACTTTTCAAGAACAGATGTGATTTGTCTTTGGAGTGGGGTGCGCTGAAGACACATCCAGAGCGCTTGGGCGCCTGTGTTGATTAGTGTATGCAGAATGAAGAGCCAGTTCATCAGTTCTCTATCAGCTATTCTCTTTACCTGCTTATTCCTTCACAGGGGGCTGCAGCATATCTCAGCATGCACAGCAAGTACAGTGCCCGTACAGCCCCAGCATGTGTATGCATATTAAATCCATGGCTCATATCCTATTCAATACAGCAAAATGGGAGAGAAAGGGAATATGGATGAAAAAGTAATAATCCAATACGTATAAGCTGTGATGAAATGCAACTCTAATACTAAGTAAAACAGTGTAAACAGCTTTTAATAAATGCCATTAAATCTTAACAGGCCAGAACAATCAGTTATTTTACCTCAGATTATTAAGCATTTTTATTTCAGTTATTTCATTTTAAAATAGAAATATAAAATTCATGGGCGGTACGGTGGTACAGTGGTTTGTGCTGTCACAGCGAGAAGGTTCTGCGTTTGAACCCCGGACCCTGGGACCTTTCTGTGCGGAGTTTGCTTGAGTTTGCTCCGGGTTCTCCAGCCTCCTCCCACAGTCCGAAGACATGCACATTAGATTAATTGGTGACTCTTAATTACCCACAGGTGTGAATGGTTGTTTGTTTCTACATGTCAGCCCTGTGATAGACTGGTGACCTGTTATGGTGAACTCAATGTCAGCTGAGATTGGCTCCAGCCCCCCTGCGACCCTGTATGGATAAGCAGTATGGATAATGAATGAATGAATGAATATAAAATTCATATTTAAAATAATCTGCTTCTGGCTAAATGTCTGTACAGCACTGCAGTGTTTCTGTTAGAAGCTTTATATTGTTTTAGTTATTTTTGTCGAAACTGGGCCAGAGCTGGATTACCAATAAGGCAGCTGCCCAGGGGCCCTAGACCTCTTGGGGCCCCAAAAACCAGATTTACTCCATATTATTTGCATCTACATAATTTGATGAATTACAAATTTATCAGAAATGTGTACTTCTGAATATCAAACTATATCAATTATGACAATATCATCCTTCATCTTGTAGCCCTGATCTTGTAGAGGGACTCTAATCTTTGTTTAGTTCATATTGAGCTTTGTCTTTTGTGAAGTTGTGATTTATCAAACTGCTTCCACTCTTCTGTGTGAAAACCTCAGCCAGGATCATATTATTCCATCAAAGACATACTGTAAGACTGCAACCAATAATTATTTCACTTAATACATCTGAAATTTGTTTCTTTTCGACTGTGAAATGTACAAAATGTCACATATTCACATTTTCTTTTTTTCACATTTTTTTTTCTGAGCAGCAGTCAAAAACCCAAAGATGGTGAGTTTACTGTCTCAGGAAACTGGAAAACCAGCGAATACTCACATGTGAGAAGCTGCAACAACTTCTTTTTTTCCCTTTTTTGCTTAAGAAATAACTCAAAACCATTAATAAATGATTGAAAATGTTCTAAATTCATTTTCATGTTAATGAACTAATCGTTTGATGACCTGTTAATTTCAGCTCTAGGGTACTGTTTGGTTTCTGGATGTCTGAGGAAATAATAAAATTATGATATATGTGAGAGCCCAGCCATGCTCAGAACTGATGATTCTTCTTCTGAAAAATAGTAGAAAAAAAGTAGAGGCTCTGAAGCTTTTGCCATATTCAGCCTGTGATGGCCACACTTGCAGCCACACATTAAAAGTCGGTAACCCCATGCACTGACATCTCTTCAGTTATTTTAGGTTTTCTTTACACTTTACACTCATATGGCACATACATGTAAACACATAAAGAAGGACACATAGTTCTTTATTTCATATGACATACTTATGGTTTATTTCATATTTTATTATTTAGTTTAATTGGCAGTACACGTGTTTAGTTAACTTTCTCTACATTTAACATTTGTGTTTATTTATATAAGTTGCCTTAAGATGTGTTAATTCTTCTTTCTTTTTTGCCGGTGCTCAGGGTCTCCTTACTCTGCTGCCTGGGTCATCTGGCTGGGGTCGAGCAAAGGACGCTGCTAAGGAAGCTGGAGACTTTTATAGTGGATGTGTTAATTAGGACTGAACTAAGTGTCCAACTGTCCTGTTTGTTTATTTGTTAGTTAAATCGTTAGTTTTTATGTTATCCCCCTGTGTGTCTTAGCTGGTCTGATCAGCCAGTATATATGTTCCCTTGTGCTCTTTGTCTGGAGGTCAGTTGAGTTAGGTTGAGCTCTAGGTCAGTTTGCCTCAGTTAGTTTTATTACTTTGACCTCTTTTATGGGCCCAGACTAGTTTGGTTTATTTTTTGTAATTTGAACTTTGTTAATTTGGAGTAAATCAACCTTTTTTTGATAAAATACCTGTGACTCCTCATCGCCTTACAGCTCGGTCCCTCACACAGTCCTCAGATCTTTGTCTTCTACAGCACGAGTGACCTTTGATACAAACCCTGGCAGAGAGTTGTAAGGAACTCTTCTCTCAGCTGTCAAAGAATCCATAAAATGAAAATTCACATTTTTAAGTATTTGATGAGAGAACAAAGTAATCACACGCTCCAAAAATTCACAGAAGTGACAGTGTGCCTGTATGAAAAACTAATAATCCTTTGACACGGTGGGTGTTCATTTCCCTGCCAATACATCTGGAATTAGTACATCTTTATGGCTGCAATTAGCCCGGGGAAAGTGATAAAACTATTTCTATAAATCAAAATCCTGTTTTCTCTCTTTCTCATTATTTTCTGCAATTTGTTTCTGCTGCTGCGCATCAGGCTAAACAGTCAGCGACATGATGAAACCTAAACCTAACACTTTTAAAATCACCCAGCCAGAGCTCGGAGGTATTTTTTGTTGATTTTTCATCAGTGGAGCTCCAGTCTCTCTTGACTGTGGTCTTCATGATAGTAATCTTAGCTGAGAAAATCACAGTCACTCAGTGTCCTGAACCTCATGTCCCACAGCTTCTGAGGAAAGTGGAAAATAATACGATATTATTGTATATTATGTAATTACGTAATGATGTGATTGAGATGTGGTGTCCAGCTGCCCCACTCCCACAGACCTCTCTCTGTGACTGTGTTTGATGATTAATGTGTGAGTCTTGTTTATTATAGTCTGATTTACTTTATGTGCTAAAAACAGATACGACTGAAGATTATAAAAAAATTCTATTAAAGCTGTAGTGGGAAGTAGTCCAACTAAATACTGTACTGTAGTACAGCAGATCTATGGCATAGATGTCTTAATTTAAATAACTTTTCAAAGTCATAGTTGTAAAATCATATTTTTTTTTCACAAAAAATAAAGAAATAAATCCAAAGATCAAAGACAAAGTTGTCATTAATCGTCTCATAACCCGGAGGCTTGTTATGTGGACCCTTCGAGGGTCCTGCCCCCTAATTCGGAAACCACTTAACAGAAATACCAAACTGTTTAAAGTAATTAGGTAATTAGTAGGTTCACCTCTGGACCTCAGGTCTCCCTGCTGGAGCGGGGGATCCATCTAATAGCACACAACAAATGTAATTACTCGGCTAAAGGCAATCACACCACAAATTGCTTCCAAATAAAGCATATTTCATTCATAATAATGTGAATACAAGAGATTCACATACATGTTATTTTTCTGGGTTGTGTGAAATCGTTGAAAATAATACAAAACGAATCTACACACCAAGGTGAATTGGTTCAGTCTTGACTCTTGGTTGACGGTGTGTTGACAAAATGCAATATTGTAATAATTAGATTCTCTTAAGTGTGTTATTATTTGTGTGATGAAGGATTTGTGCAATTAAGAAATTTCATTCTCTATTTTATTTGTATTCTACTTTATTAGACTAGTTTATTTCAGTTCTTGTTTCTGTTCTTGTTACTGTTCTTATTGTATTTATGATTATATATAATTGTATATGTTTTTGTCATACAGGCTATAACCACTATTGACAGTGACTCTACCGTCACATGAATTGATGCATCAGCAATAACATCTAATCATGTAAAACATGTAATTCTGCAGAATGAAGCTGCCATATACATATTGCTGATAATATGTCTGTACGTTTACTAAACTGTGGATGCAAGACTTAAACTTACAATGGAGGATTTTTACGTCAGTGTACTGGTACTTTCACTGAGGGAAAGGATCTTAGCGCCTCTTCCATCACTGTCAGACAGAGCGCTGCAGTTTGAAGAGTTGTTGCAGTGGGTTGCATTAACTTGTCAGAAAATCCTCTTTTATCTGCTAAGGTGTTTCACTTTTCAACCATCCACCTGGTTTTGTAAAACCTCACTTGAGTAGATATTTTCCTAGATCCTAAATCCGAATAAGATCACATTTGTGAGGTATTCAACCCAATGCTTTGAGGCTTGTAGAGACATAATCTTGAAAGATTCCCTTTAAAAAAACAGTTTTAATGTGAGAGTTTTCACTGTCTTTGTCTCTTGACATGTGAAATCAAGACAACAAGGCATCTTACTGCATCATAAATCAGCAACATTTATTTCCACTTTTTATACATTAAACGTGCATATCAATAAAACTAAAACTGATCATATAAATACCTCTACTGTAATACTGTTACAATAAATATGGCTCTACAGATTCTAGGTTAAATAAAAAACAAACTTAGATATCAACTGCTGTGCAACACAAGGAGACACTCTCAGGAAATACTTTATATGTTGTCTCTTTTAGCACGTTTCCCATCTCACATGATGCACTTGTTTGGTGATTGTGCTGTGATGAGGGCCTCGCTCCTCCTATAGTCATGTGAAAAGTGGCCCTTTTGCTCTCTGCTGTGCTTCTTCTAAAAGTGATGTTGCTGAAAAATGTTCACAGTGTCAGCATGACAGATAAGAAAACTGGTGTCCTTTCCGTATCCGTACTCAGACTGCACCTTAACCATTTGTGATAGTGCCATGCCTTTCAACTAATTGTGCTGGAGAGCAGAGGAGCACACACACAGACACACACACACACACACACACACACCCAAAAATCATAAATGTGCTTAAAGAATTTATACGTCATAGTACGATTTAAAGCAGCCACTCTGCTCCAAGTTGACTCGTGTTCTTAAAAGGCATTTGTAAACCCTGCTATATCAAACATAATACTGACTGACTGAGAGAGCTTTGTGGGAAAGGGCACCAGGCAGTGAAAAGATTATGATACAGCTGTGATTCACATGTACAGGAATACATCAACACATCAACAGCCATGTCAAAATATCACATACAGTACTTTAAAGTAGATTTACCAAGAAACTCTGATCACGTGCAAAAATAAACACACGTACTCTTTCACAAAACCCCCACGCACAATGTTCATCTTTTACATGATACACAATGAATAATTAATGTATAGATTGAGTAATAAATATCAACACACGGCTATGTTTTATAGGTCATTTCAGCTTCAGTAGCGTCTTTCCCTTTATGTAAATGTCAAGTATAATGTCTTCCCATGCACCGTCTTTAGTTTTCTCAAACATCCTTCAAATCTTGTGCTTTCCTAACACTTAAAACTCAAGTAATTGTCCACAGAGAGAGGACATGACGCCAGAAGTTTCACATGTCAAGTGATGGAAGGTTTGATGCTGATAGTAATGATTAGATAATAATGTTCTGTGAAGTGTAATGTTTCAAAAAAGGAAGAAAAGTTGAGAAGGGGTTGTATTTCAGTGGCTAAAGCTATCCTTCACAGCGTAGTGGATGGTAGCAAAGTTCCAAAGTCGAAAAGATTCAAAGTCAATCAGATACTGTGTGGTATCAATAATAACTAATGATACAAATAGTTATAAACTTTTGTGAAAATAGACAAAAACAGAGAGAAAACACATTCAGTAGACTGTAAAAACAAGGAGAGGAGTCGTGTCTGTGCGTTTCCCTCTGTCTCAGAAGCCAGGCACGTGGCAGTACGCCTCCAAGGAGGACAACAGGATGTAGATGAACCAGAGGGAGAGGAAGAGGAAGAAGGTGAGGAGCTTGGCTGTCCGTGGGCCCCCGAGCTCTCCGCCCGACACGCTGGGACGCCGGCGGTAGAGCAGCACCAGGACACAGAACAGCGCCATGATGGTGAAGAGGGTGACGGAGAAGGCCAGGGAGCCCGGATGCACCTTGAACACCTTGCCTTTGGTCTGCCAGTAAATGGCGGCGATGGTCCACGCCACCCCGATGCCCAGGAACACGTTCACCGCGTTGCTGCCAGTCACATTCCCGATGGAGGCATCAGCATATTGGTCCTGGATGGCAGCCACTTTACTGGCAAACGTGTCTGTTAAAGAAGGAGAAGTATGAATGAAGCATAAAGAGAGACTTCAGATGGGTTGCTGATGGAGATAAGTGGTGAGCACAGACTCTGACAGGGGCAGAATTAAACAACTTTAAAATGTCACTCTGGGGCACAAATGGTGTCAGACAATTTAGAATAAATCACGTCATACAGAGCTTAAAAGCTGTTGGTGATAAAAACTTTGTGTCCAGGCAGCCTTTATAAATATTTGTCACAAGTAAGTAATGGCTTATATATATAATTTTTTATAATTTCTGGAAGAATTTTGAGCTTTTGTTAGACAGTGATGGTAGAGACATGGGTAACAAAGGTCCGTGGCTGGATTCAAACCAGAAACACTGCGATTCATGTCTGAACTAACAAGCCCTGGAGATGCTTACAAAAGTAATGCCTTTATTTGTGAGTAATAAATAATTTACGAATGCTTTACAGCTCTGTAAGCAATCTGTCCGCCATTCATGGCACATGTTTACGGTTGCCAGGTTGTGAAAAATCCTGTTGTTAATCCCCTGTTAATTAGTGAGCTTTTGAGGTACTGATAGGCAGACTTCATCACCTCTGTCACGGAGCCAGACGAGCTTTCATCCTGAGATTAATGATTTTTTGAGACGTGTCAGTCAGAAAGTTATTAGTGAAGGATTTGTTAACCTGAAAAATAAATCCATACAAACCCTTTAAAAAAGGATGCTTTATGAGAAAATGGTTATGTTTCTCAAACTCATCATGAACAGCCCTACAATATTTATCTGTGAGCAACTTTTACATATTAAACTAAAATATCCTAGAAACATATTCTTTAAAGCAACACAGTTACACTGATATCTGCATTAATAGATAATGTAGTTAACTCATATCTTAGGTCAAACCTGCCACTACCTGAAGTTAATCTAATGCTGTGATTATTATCACACTTATCCATGTTGGGCAGTTCCCAGTGTAACTAGTCTGCCAGATTAAAGGAGAGTGTGTGCAGGCTTACTGAGCTAAAACCTGTCAAAACCTAATTTTCATACGCTCATTTGTGCCTCTCTGTGGCAGTGTTTAGGACACAGTGAAATGGGAATACAATTAGGCACCATGGAGCGAATAACAAGTGAAACAGTGTTTTTCTCTGTTTACATCTTGTTAATGTTCAAGAGCTTTGGAGAGAATTCCTGCAGGAGGAGGCAGAGGTTACACATGTCTCCTCAAGCAGCTGCTTCTACTGCACGAGCAAACCCCCGAGGAAACCCGGGACAAGTTTAGTGTTTGAGCTGGTAGACGGTGCACACGCCCACCTGGAACTGAGGTGCCGAGGGCCACGAACACCACAGCAGTGACAGAGTCTTTGAGGCCGATGGTGCAGCCAAAATGAGAGGCCAAGTCCCCGGTCACAGCCGTCAGAACGCCAATCAGGGAAATGGACACAAAGAAGCAGGCCCAGCCGTTCCAATACTCAGTGGGTGGGACAAAGGCGAAGAGGACTTTCCAGAAAACTGTCAGGAAGTGCATAATGTAGTCAAAGCAGGATGGCAAGCGCTCCTCCCCGCTCTCCTCCTCGTCATCGTCACCTGGCAAAGACAGAGAAGAGATGAATGGCCTGCAAAACACATGCACAGAATTGTTGCTTGACAACCATATCCTGCTGTAAACAAACCTGATTTAGACATTTGGTTTTGCCACATTTCAGTTTAGAAGTGCTTATTCGAATGCTACTAAATCATAAAAAAGTTGGTGAAACAATGAATAGATCCAGCGTCATGCTTGAATCAAACTTGAATAACATCTCTGACAGCAAAATCCAGCCAAGACTGTCTTAACGCAGCCACTGCAAATCCCTTTGACGAATGTGTGGGAGCTAACCTTTTCAAATCATTACATTAAATCTGTAAATATAGCTATGACTCAGCGATTGAGACATACACATAGGCAGGAAATGTGTTATCTATTTATATATACACTCTGCATGCAAATCTGAGTGACCTCAACCAGAGAGAGAAAGAGAAAAGAGAGTGAATTAACAAAACGATATGTCTCTGGTAAGTCAGCTTTTAGCCCAAATGCTTTGTGCACCAGTGCAGAGCTAAAAGGTTCACAAAGCCAAATGAATGACTTTCAAAAGGGCAAAATAAAAAGGGTTCACCATACCACATACAATATACTGACATAAATTCTTCAGAGCCATTAATTGTTCAGGCAGAGCTGGCCATTTTAGTTTTTATGGTGCACCACATGAGGAATTCACCACATCATGCATTTTTAATAACCTGCGTGGATTGAAAGGAGGCTGCGAACAAGTGCAGAACAGACAAAATATGTTAAAACAGGCTTTGTTTGTGTAAGCTCTTTCATTCATTACGCTAAATTGGGCTTTTTTTTTTTTTTTTTAATGCAGCCGATGTCAAACTGGAGCATTTGGGATTTTATTAAAAAACCCCAAAACACACACAAAAAATAACCCAAAACCAAACAACAGTGAGGCTGGTGAGAGGCAGCAGGTGGGCCAGATCTGGCCCGCAGGCCCAGTCTTCCACAGGCCCGGTCTCAGAGGGATGGACAGATGAGACACTTCAGGACGCTGCGACTCACCTGCGCTGACAGTGACAGCACTGACAAACTGCTCTCTCCAGCTGCTGCTCCCCACCACCAGAGCCAGGTTCGTCTTCTTGATCAGCTTGTCCACTGTGCTCTGCAGGTGGCCACAAAGACACAGACGGCAAAAAGAAGAGGACAGGTTGGAAGCCATTTTGAGATGAGGTATTAAGACTCTCACAGGAGACTAGAGATACTGATGTGGTGAATTAAGGTGGAATTAACTGTGTCTCTTCTTCTCCCACTGTGGTGCATAGTGAGTCACCAGAACAGATGCAGGGGAACACAAAACCCCACCGTCCCTCAGGAGAAAGGCACTTTGCCAGGGTAAAGCTGCTTTACACCAATGCAGAGAATAGAGCCACGAGCATCAGCACATGATACTGGAGCTCTGAGTAACAGTTATATCATGTTACAGCTTAACTTTGGTCTTAAAGGGCCACTGCACCAATTTTTACACATACAGTTACTTAAAAATTTAAAAAACTTGTGACAACAGTTGGAAAACAACAGAAAAATTAACCCTGATGATGTCACTCAGAGCATCCCACAATTTGCATTATGGGAAATGTAGGAGCCAGCACTATTTAATTATAAATCAGGATCAATGCAACAACTTTTGAGTGTTTTTGTCTCTTGAACACTTTTATGGCAGTGTGAGACAAAATCAACAAAGTACCCTTTTAAAACTACAGTACAGTTAAATGACAAAATTTTCTCAACTTATTTGACTATTGCAGGCTGGATAACACGACGAGTGAATGACTCTACTGGCAGAGTCATTAGTTACATGCACCTAACGAATAATTTATCACCCATCTCTGGTTACATCAAATATTCATCTCCAACAGTCATAACAGCATAATGTGAGATAACATCTACTGATGTGTTTAATGAAAAATATTGACGTTTTATTTTGTCTCAGTCGACCATGAACAAATTGAATGAGCTTGAAGCAACTTTGGAGGTCAGGATCAACACTGCGCTGATAAATAATTAAGAGAGAATACTTGTTGATATCATGTTGTTTGGTTTGTTTATTTGCTCTCATAGTATCTGTGAAATAGTTTAAAGATTTGAAGGTCTCGATCTTCTGGCGCTCATCAGTCCTCGACAGCTTGTGAGATGGTCCAAAATGCAGTGTGTGATAGGTGAGAGTAGTTCAGAGGTATTTGAGTTACCTTAAATTCATAAGACTCCTCAATGACCACCTCCAGCTTAGTGTGCTCTCCCAGACAGGGGCAGCCCATCTTTGACACGTCCTCGGGTCCCACCACTGTCTTGTTATCGTTGGTGTCTCCTGCAGCAAAGGAACAGGTGAGCAAACTATCAGCCAGGGGGATCAGGAAGAGATTTGTCAAATAATATGCAGTATCTAATGATAATGAAAGCCAGTTTTGAGTACTCCATACATCTATGGATCTAATGTGAAGGCTTTTGTCCGAATCTCTAACACCAATCATAACTGTTCTAATAATGTCCTCAGAGGCCAACTGAAAAACAAGTGTGAACCTGAAATAAATTCACCATGGATTAATAAAACACACCCTCACAGGAGAAGAATGAAAGTGAAATAGATAAAACATAGAATAAAAAGGTGGAATAGAGTTTTAAAATAATACACAGATATTTATTTATTTATTGTATACTGATTTATCTTGTTTATTTATTTATTTCAGGGCCAACTTATGAATTTAATTTAGGGAGAGATGTTTTTATTTTTGACTTGATATTTATTTATTTATTTTCTTATTAATGCATTTTAGCGCTTATTGATTTCATTGTCACTGTGTCCATTAGTTTATTAAATCATCTATTTTATTAATATGAATAAGACCCATACATTATTTGATATAATGCTGGCATGAAAAATGACCATCTTATAGGTCACCAGTGACATCAGGGGTCATATCAAAACATGTGCAGGACACATCAGTTACATTTCCAACTACTGCCTGTTTCATTTGGTCTTAGATCGTGCTTGACGTCTGCTGTATGACCTGAGCAAGTCTGATAACTGTGTCGCTTTGACAAAGTTGATTTAATTATTTGGAGATCTTGTGGAAAGTACGGGCATGCTGATTATAAATTCAATGATACATGTTTGATTCCAAAAACAATGATGCTATTCATGTCAGCACTGATATAAGTAAATGAAATAACAAAATACCAAATCTGAAATCAAGTATGTTTCTATATTCTTTCATAAAATTGTCAGGGTCTTTACAGTACATTTTAAAAAATGATTGATGGCTATGATTTTTGTTCAACTCTATATGTAGCGAAATACACGACTCTTTTCGCTCCCATCCCTTTCAACCCTAACCCTGACCTAAAGCACAACAATTAAACCTTCAGTCCTCCAGTATGAAGCCTGACCATTAAATGCACCAAAGGGACAAAAGACATCACAATTTAGACCTTAAAATTCACTGGGTATAAACTGCACAAGCCTAAGAATTTAAATAAAATATGAAGGAGAGTGGATGCTGATTAAAATGTATTTCCAACCATAAAATAATGAGGCACACTCTGCTGGTGTAGTGTGCCGCTGCGGCCTTCAACTCACCATGTCTCTGTCCCACCTCCAGCAGGATGGGCTCCTCCAACACGATGGTGAAGGTCTTGTTCTTCTCGTACTCCTCATCGTCGATGATCTTCACATTCAACAGCTTCCTAAGAGCAGAAGGACCAAGAAACAAGAAAAGGAGGGAGCCAAAGAGAGATGAATTCATAAATGAGCTTTAGTCAGGGAATAAGAGTTAACCTGCAGTGAGCCTTTGTTACCTCAGACCAATCAAAAATAGATCTCAGGCAACCAGTGAAAGCAGTTTCTAATGCTAAGCCCATGCTTTTGTACACACTCGAATAAAACCAGTGTAGCCAAGAGGTAGACTGCCTACACAATGAATCATGAATCAGAGCTGTTAGATAAGAAGATGGCAGCTCAAGATTTTAAGAAAATTAACAAATATACTGTAGTGCAGAACACTATGTGCTATATGAAATATTGAAATCTATTTTTTTTACCCAGCATCCCACAAGAGGGCGAGCTCCTTCTACACCATTAATTCCATTAGGGTAGTAGAGAGTGAAATAACCCACACCCCTCCCACACACTTCAACTTATAAGTCATGAGAAATTGAATTATTTTTATCTTATTGTCTGTGCAAATTAAGCACTGCCTATGTACGGCTGCATGCAGGTTAAAGCAAACTCTTAACCTGACAAACACACGTGAGGCTGTGGTGTCAACCTTGTGACCAACATGTTTTCCTCAGCCCGCTTTGCTCTCTTACTCTGTCACAGTGAGTCTTTCTCGCCCTTCTCCCTCCATCTCCCTAATGATATGTGGGTGGCTGTCTATTTCTGTCTACACATATACACTCAGGATTCGACAACACGCAGGAACAGCTTTCGCTTGGAGAAGAGAAGAAGTTTATTTTAAACATGAATGATACGTCACTGGTTGTCAAATGTCAGAGAGAGTCGTGCCAGTGGGAGCGAGAGGGAATCGCAGCTTAGCCTTGAGTCCTTACAGTGGAAACAAAAGACTTCATCTTCTAAACAAGTGTTATATGTACAGTTACAAGGTGAGTTTACTTTGAAGCTTCATGGAGAGGCCTTAAAATAAAATATGACTGTTCAGTTGCTATGGACCGTGTTCTCACAGCAGCCATTTTGACATTACATCACACTTGGGGCAGATACTGTTTGTCCTGCTGCAGAGGATCAAGCTGAACACAATGTAACTGCCAGGGATCGGACGAACATTTAGGCTACATTTTGGAGACCTCCGACTAAAATACAAACGAGACATGAAAGGCTGTCAAAAAGCAGCAGGGAGGTAGGCTCACACTCTGAATCAGGCTGATTAGCTGGTAATTTAAATCTTAACCTCTGTCGGAGTCTAGTGCTCATTTGCTCCCATTGAAGGTTGGTGATAATATCACAAAAGTCAAACAAATCAAAACTGACCCAGATTCAAAGCTAGAGAAAAGAAGGCTAAGGCTAACCTATTAAATATAAAAAGTCAATTTTCAAGTATTTACAAGACTTGAATGAATAAGTTCACCTCATTGAACCATGAATACAACAAATCAACAACTCTAGGGAAGATTTTTTTTAAATATCTTCTTCAGTGAAATAATCAAATACGTGATTCTCATGGAGCCTCTGCCTTCAGCTAACGGCAGGGTGAGGATAGCTGTGCAGTGTGTAGATTCAATAAATAATTCAGTTTTCCACGAGATATGAATCTATTGTGAATAGGGACTCTGGCCTCATGATGTTGTCCAGTGAAGTCAGTGAGGCTCATGAGTGGTAAAGTATATCAACATTGGGTATAAGTAGTAGCAGTACTGTTGTTTAATTACCTACCTCTGATTTCAAAACTGTATCTCAAGGTCGGGCCATGCAAGACTACCAGTAACAAAACCTTGGTAGCTACCTAGTAGCCACTGGGCTAACAAACTAGTTTTAAGAATAGTTCAATAGTTCAATGTGTCGTCTTGCAGAGAGTTGGATAAGAAGGTCAAGAGCACTCTCATATCTGTACGCTAACTATAAAGCTAGAGCTAGCAGCTGGCTAGGTTAGCTTATCTTATCTTAGCTTAAGAGTACAAAATCAACAAACCAGCAGCTGAAACTATTTGCTGACTTCTAAGAAAGAAAAACCCCTGTGAAACCACAATTTAGCATGAAAGCAAAAAAAAAAAAAAAGCGAATTTTTCAAAATATCAAACTATCCTTTAAATTTGGTTATAAATATAACAGGTTGTAGTTGCTTGTCAGGGTTGTCCCACACGTTAGTTTGAAATGGTCACTGTAAGAATGGGGCTCATGGATAGCACCACTTAGCTCTGCCTCCTGAGCTCCTAATCTCTGCGGCTCATTGCGACAGTCGCAGTCAGACATTAAAGCCCTCACTCACCACAGATCACGTTTCACAGTGTATCGGACATCTCTCCAGTGCTGGGACAGTTTCTGAGAAGTCATACTGGGTAACATATGCTGCTATTGTGTCTGTCACACACACATGTGAGGGAGAGGACTGTGTTGTCTGAGCTCTGAAAACTAATATCTGTTCTACCTGGAGCAGTTACAATCTCTGCTGTATGTGTGGAAAACCCTGCCGACTGCACAAAGTCTGGCTGGCTCTTTTTATAAGGGCTAATAAAACTGTCGAGGGCATCTCACATTTTCTGAGTGTATTGAATTTGTGTATGCTTCATTTGTAAATTAATTAGCTGGATTAACTTGGATTAACCCGAGAACATTAGCAGGGGACCTAGGGTTGTGCGGCTCTGTCATCCCTTGAAAAAAGAGGCCAGACGGCTGTGATTCTTAAAGTAGCTCTGGACCTTTTTTATTTGGAGTTTCCCTCTCCTCCACATACTGGGTTGGTTTGGTAAGGATGCTCCAGTCTCCTCCCACGGTCAAAAGAATAAGTCATGAGGGCTGGAGACTCTAAACTGCCTACAGGCACAATGTGAGTGATTTTATGCCTCTATGTTCACCCTGGGAAAGTGTCTCCTCTTTCTACCCTCTGCACGCTGGGACTGACTCCAGCCCTCCTGAGACCCTGACAAAAATGAAGCCAGCATGGAGAATGAGTAAATGCCTATACAGTATGCATGGCGGTATGTCAAATGCACAACACTGAAGGGGGCAGTGCCATTCACTTACCATGGATCAAACTCGTGTGTCAGCACCTATCTGCCATGCTGAAGTGTCTTTTAGCAAGATACAGAATTTCTACCAGCTCCAGAGACACTGCAGTGGAGCTGAACATGAAGAAATATGTTTCTCATATCTGCAGCAGATAAAATGGAAACATTATTTAGTCTCCACTGTAATGTGTAGCTTGGTTATTATGTACAGGATATTTATATGGAAACAAAATGATGTTGACGTTGATAATGATATATGATCCCACCTCTAATAACTTGTATTTACAAAACTATGTGGCAACACAACAGTGAAGGGCTGCTTTATGATATGGGAACTAATGAGCAAAGGAGGGGAGGAGTGAGATGAGAGGAAACTCATATTTTCACATTTTATTCTATGACATAAAATACATCAGTTAATACCCCAGTCACGATTTCTTTTAGCGTTTTATGTTTCCTAAAAAGGGGCACTTGCTAACAAGTGACTAAATGAGACTACAAAGGTTTTCGGAAAACTGATCTACTCACCAGTCCACCTTTACAGCCTTGTTGTGTTTATAAGAGGTGTTTGCAAGAGGAAAGACAGAAGAGATCAGAACTAAATCAAACTACAAGTTGGAAGTTAAGTGGTGGTGACGCTGAAGTCATGCGTTGGTCATGTAATTTATTTATAGTCTAGCGTCAGCTTTTTAGTTCTGCCAATTGTATTCAGGCTTCAAAAATCATAAAAGTGGTGTTCATTATCCTGCTCAACAAAACGTGTAAGTATCATAAACTTTTGTTTGTCAGAGCTTATTTTCTGCAGTAATCCTAAAGCCTGTGTAAAAATCTTATTGGCTTTTTGTTGAGGGAACCAGGGTGCTGGATCATCCCTGCAGCACTTTATTACTTTAGATAACAATAATGTTCTTTAGCTCTTGTTTCACTCCAATCGATCTGATGAGAATGTCTTTAATTTTACATGTATTTAGTAATAAATTTAAATTTAGCGGGGCATGAATGTCTTTACTAAATATCATGAAAATCCAATCAATTGTTGTTGAGCCATTTTACTCAAAGCACAAATGTGAACCTAGAAACTAGAGAAAAAGTCAGGGGGCTGATCCTTGGGATTGTGACAAGTCTAGTAGTTGGTGAGATATTTCACAGGATAGATGAAAATTATGACCTTCTGGTGGTGCTAGAGGAAAACTCAGGGGATCACTTCAGTCATTCAGATTCATCCTGTGGGGATCATGAATGTCTTTGTTACATGGCAACAGTTATTTCAGACTGGATCAAACTGGTGGACCGACAAACGCAGCCACCCATTGAGCTATGTTGGGCAAGGCAAAAAAGTGTAGCCTAATTATATCAATTAAATGTGATGAAGTGCTGTGAGCATAAAATGTAAGATTGATTGTTTGAAAATGAAAGCTTCATGTCAGTGCTGCTTAAACGGAGCGAACCGTCTCCTCTACCCTGATGAGTCTACAGGGGAAGCAAAGATTTTAAAACTGCCACGAATGTGTTGACGTTATCCAACCATGAGTCTGCTGCTCCTCTTTCATCCGTGTTTGTCAGGAAGTTGAGGATGCTATTGATCCCGACCACATTAGGCATGCGAAATAAAGAATATCAGGGTATTGATTTCCCTTTTCAGAAGTGATCTCCTCACATCTCTTTCATCTTGGCTTATGTAACTGCCCCCGTTATCCACTTCTGCCTCAACTGGTGTGTAGTGCCACACATTCTGAGGCGTAAAAAGAGATACAGGAGGAAGCTACACACAAGCATCAAAGGGCCTGTGCAGATCTTCTTCTAATCCATGCACACAGAATGTAAAACGGTTCTCTATGTCAGCCTGTTTATTTTGGCTCAGAGGTTTGTGTCTGTACATCATAATCTATTTACTGCACTGCAGAATTTAGATGGTAAATTATTATTAAACTGTACACCCACATTTTAAACCATTCTTCTTGGCTCTGTGTCAAAAGCTTAAAATCTTGGCTTCCTCATCTTTTGCTCCTCTGCATGCTCAAACATCGACCAGGACAGGCAGATGTACACACACACACACACACACACACACAAGGACAGACAAATCCAGAGACACTGTAACAAACACACAGAAAAAGAGACAGAGCTGTCTGCAGGGCTGCTGCTGAGTGTCAGCTCTTTGTCCTGAGCGCCCAGGGAAACACTTGGGTAAGAAAAGCCAGCTCTGTTTGAAGGATGAACTTTGGCAGCCTGCTGAGCAGTAAGGAGCACAGATATATATATTTAACACACAACATGTGCTCGGAGACACAAACAGACACGTACCTACAGAATCCAAAATGCTTTGAGATGACGATGCAAAGACACACAGCCATGGGGTTTCACCTGCATCTTTTCACAGGACAGACTGAGTGCTGCAAATTAAACTACTTCATGAAAAATTCAGTCTGGCTCTAGCATCTGAGTAGCATAAAGTAGGAACAAAATGTAATCTTGTTGGAAGGCTTGAGCTCTTAAAAATCTGTTCAACTGGGGAACTTTGGCTCGATGGCTCCACACCAGCTTTGATGAATGTCTTTGTGTTGCAAATAGAGATGAATAGAGTTGAATGCTGCTGAATGCCTTTCTATAACTCTCTAATACAAGGTATTTTAGACTCAAAATTCAGCTGGATGTAAAGATAAGTAAGCAGCTGCGGCTTGATCCAGCTGGACCTGGCAATTCTGACTCAAGGTCTGAGTCAAACCTTCCTACCTAAGATCAGAGCAACCCACTCCTGCATTCCCCCTTGAGTCTGCGCTTGCTATTCAAAGGAGTACAGGAGCAGCTGAGCACAGTTTTGGCATCTCCTGTTGCGTTTATTTTCATCAGTTTTTGCTGGCAAACTGTCCTGCTCCGCTGGATCCTGCTCTCCACAGGCCTTCGCCTCCTGCTGAATGGCAATTGTCACGGAGAGCCCATGTGCAGACAATATAAAGTGTGCAGATGCTTGTGTCACTGTCAGCTTGCTAGAGTCTGGCAAACAGAGTGTTGGGTGAGTAGGTGAGGATTTCATCTAATGCTCAGTCTCCATTTGAGCGCAGATACAAGCTGCCCACCTCTCATCTCACATTGTTATACACCATTGTCTCATTAACTGCACCTTCTGTAGCTTTTTGCGCCAAGTTGAGAACTTTTGGGACTCATTTAACCCCTCTCCACTCTCTTTAATTGCTGTGGAAGCTCGAGAAGCTCTTTTTAGTGCTGCTTTGGAAAGACATTTTGTTTGATGTGGGTTTGATGTGGGTTTAAAGTGGAATCGGCACACAGACACACACGTACACCCTTAAAAATACACAAAGGCAAACTTGCAAAAAGCAAGCGAGCAGACTGACAGAAAAGAGACAAACAACATATTCAGATCTCACCTGCACTGTGAGAAAAAAAAGGACAAATAGGAAGATGTGCATTCTCTTTGACACCGTGTATTCACCTGCCTTTCCTCCCACTCCGCCAACCTACACAATACACCTACACACGATCCCTGAAATCCTCTTCATGCAGACAGATTCATCTGACACATTTTATTCCTTTGTTTTTGCTGTAAATCATTTTGTGATGAGCTTGATGCGGTTGAGGGAATTTTCTTTTTCAAAGAAGAAAAAACAACATCACAGCTGTGGATAATTGCCAGGTTCTTTGCTCATCTCAGCATAAAAAAAAAACACCACAACAAGTGTAGCCTGCTCTTCATTCAGCTAACCTTTCCACACAACGTTCAAGAGAAGAGCTGAAAAAACATCATACTTTCACCCTTCCTCCCTGCTCTTTTTATCAGCTGCTCTGCTGCTGCCTCCATGAACCCTATTGTTAAAATGATCACACTGGCTTCATCACATGCACCAGTTTCAGTGGCTGCTCAGCCCTCACTGGTCTGTTATTCTTTCCTCTGCTTTGTCACTCACACACACTTCCTTTGTTTCCTGCAATGGAGGTTTCACTGCTCTGCAATACAACCTCCACAGAAATACCAAAGCTCTGCCTGTTAATTCTGCATTCATTCATAGAAAGCTGCTGCTGTGCTTCTTCTCCTTCTCCTTGTTCTTCTTCTTTTACATCAGCCACAATGTTTCATTATCTGCCTCACAATTACATCCTCTTATCCTCCCACATCGTCCCTCTGAAAGATCTAAACTTGTCAGAGTGAACGTATCTGTGACTCATTTAAATAGTCTTCTTATCCTTTAGGGGTGAATAGACAACCTACAGTAATCTAGCAGGACTGTTTAACAAACCAATGTGTGGGCTGTGATGTTTGATCAAGTTATTAGAAGCAACAACAAGACATCACATCAAAAAAAAAAACACAAAACCCCACTCACATGGTCTCATCGTTCTGAAACTCCAGCTTGCCGGACACCTCCTCGTAGTCCTCCCCAGCCTTGGCAGTGCCCTCAACGGTGTGGTAAGGCACTGCCACCTTCCCCCTCGCCCCGGACGTCCGGTGAACCTTCACCTGCATGTTGCCGATGCTCTCGCTGACCCTCGTGGAGTTACTCTCAAACGTAAAAATGCCAGCGTGGTCGTCATCGTAGATGGTGACCGTGGCGGTATGAGCGTTACCCAGGGCTGCCTTTGGAGGAATGTGGGAAGAGATGCCCACCGTGCTATTGCTGGAGGTGATGGAGCTTGGCTCCAGGATGGCAACCTCAGCTCGGTGCACGATACGTGGGTTACTAAGGCGAACGTAGAAGTGCTCATCCTCTTCAAAAATGTCATCGTCAATAACGCCTACAGTGAATTCTTTCGTCGTCTCGCCAGGCTTGAAGACCAGAGTGCCCTCTGCAAACTCATAGTCTGAGCCTGCATTGGCCGTCCCATCCTCTGTACGGTAGTCCACCTGTGAGGCACAGGCAAAGAAAGAAACTTTATTAAATATTTAGTAACTGGGGTTATAATAAAATGCTGCATTATTAATATTTTAGTTGATTTTAAATTGACCTTGAGCATTTACAATATTCCTATCATTACCTTCACAGTGCAGCCGCTCTCTCCACCATGCCGGCTCACTGACAGCTTTAGTGAGCCACAATTCTCGAAGCACTGGTAGTGAGAGGGATCAAACTGCAGGTAGATGGTGTTGGGATCTTCTTCTTGCCCACTGGCCTCATGGCAGCTCACCACCTTCCTGGCCTGGTCAGCGGCGTGCTTTTTCAGGATGTTCCCAGCTCCGATCATCATGCGAGTGGCTTGAATGCGATAGAAGGCCCGACTCTTCTGTTGCTGGACTAGAACTTGGTAGTTGGCCATCTCAATCAGCTGCTCCATGTCCTTCTCCGGATGCCTCTGCTTTAAGTCTTTCAGCGTGCGAGCCATCTCCCTTCGGGCCTCTTCCTCTTGATCTTGCTCTGCGCTCATCCCTCCACCTTCCTCTACCCCCTCCAGCATCCCATCCAGAGCCTCTTTGGGGTGAGTGTGGGAGTTCACACCCTGACCGTCCATCTCCAAGTCCATTTTAGTGAACATGGCATCTCCCTCTGACTCGATGATAATGCCACGGGTCTTGTCAGCACGATATCGCTTGTTCACGTACTTGTAGAAGAGCAGGCGCCGGTCTGCGATCCAGGCTTGCAGCACACACAGAGGGAAGAAGAGAAAGGTCAGGACGGCCTCCCAAATCTCCACCTCTCCGGGGGAGAACACCGACAGGATGAGATACAGCCAGATGTAGGCGAACACGCTCCAGGCAGCAGTGACGAAAAACACTCGCAGGTGCTTTATCTTGCGTGTTTCATTTTCGGGCACCACATAGACACAGATAGCGATGATAATGAACATGTTGAATGCAGCACTTCCCACGATGGTGCTGGGACCCAGAGCTCCAGACTCAAAATTATGGCCGACCACTTCTATGACAGACAGCAGGATCTCTGGTGCTGATGAGCCCAGCGCCATCAGGGTCAGGTTGGATACCGTCTCATTCCATATGCGCACAGTAGTTGTCGTGGTCTCACCATTGGGCTTCTTGATGGTGATCTCCTTCTCCTGAGAGGTGATAACCTCGATAGAAGACATGAAACGGTCCGCGATGATGGACATGCCCAGGAACATGTATATAAGAGCTGCAAAGTAAACAATGGCACGTGCCACCTTGTCGCCCACCGCAGGGTTTTGGGGGTTCCACATGGGCAGCACCACACCTTCAGAGCAGTTGTTTTCATTGGAGCAGTTGCCTGGTGTGCTGCCAGCGTCTTCATGGCTGGCACTGGCCTGGGAGAAATGAGTGACTCCCGGGAGCAGAACCAGTAGAAGAGGGATGAACATACATGGGGTGACACGTGGAGAGGAGTTCAGGATACGTCTGTGCAGCAACATGGTGAGCTGATGAGGCTTGGTGTCTTCTGATGTTGAGTCCACGTCACATGTGAAGGTTTATACAAACATCTGAAAGACAAAAGAAAAAGAAATCATATCGTTACACTGATTACATCAGATGTTCATCATTTAACGTTCTATTCTTGCAATAACTCTACAAGGAAAGGGTTAACATCACAGGAGTCTTCACAGTCATGCTCTTTTGTATGCAAATGATGTGGGATCCAACCGTTTAGTTGGTCCAAGTTTGGAAAGCCAAAAATATTGGCACCTACTGATCGTTGAGTCACTGGTGTTGAACTACCATGTCAAACTCCCACACATATAATGTGGTCATTGTGTGCTAAGCAGCGGTAAAAATGTTACCCTCTGCACCTGTACCTGTAGTATTGAAGGAAACACTGACTCAATCCACCATGTACTGTCAGGTTAGATGGGATTCCAAAAATAATCTTCTCTGACAATGAGTATAACAAGAAAAGAGCAGTTGTTCTGAGGCAGCCCAGACCTCCTGATACAGATATTGTAAGATTATTTAAAAGAGAAATAACCCTGGTCTCTCGTGGAAGTGCAGCACACCTTTCAGCTCTAGTCTGTAATATATTGTTTAATACTAGAAACATGTAGCAACCATTTTTCCTCATTTTATGAAAGCTATTTAAACTATGTCAGGGGACAGCTTAAAATAATTTCACAGTGGTTTTCTTGGCAGCAGCAGCATGACCATCTTCCATCTTCACAGTTTGAGTGAACAATTGAGGGAGAAGCATCAATATTCTCCAGAGGATTAACATCAGCATCAGTGTGAACAGAGAGAAAGAGAGGAAAGAAACACCAAGGAATGTAATCTAGTGCTTCCTAATTAAAATTTTAAGACCACCTCTGTCTCAAAAATAGGTTGCCTACCTGAAGCAGAAGGGATGTGACAATGCTTTACGTACAGCACATGCTCTCATTGACATGCAGCTGAGAAAAGCTGCAATCTCCACTCTGACCTGCATAACAGGAGTGCACGTTTTCCATCAGTTTCCATCAAGGCTACATGTCAGGGTGAAGCAGTGCAGCACGGCTGTAGAAATTAAGTTGTTGATTTTTTTTTTTCTCATTACCTTATAACTGAATGACAAACAGATTGCATTTGTGCAACTCAACAGCTTCATGCAACAACTCAACACTTGTGTGCTGAGTGGAAAGATCAGCACCATGGACAGCAATGCCAGAAATTCCTCAAGCAGAGCTGGAAGCTTTGAAAAATAAATAAATAAATAACATTAGAGCCGACAGTACAAGACTATGTACTTCATGTAATTTGAGAGAATGAAATATTCCACAGCACTATGTCATGTTGATTCCTTCATTTTCAACTATAATATAATATAATATAATATAATATAATATAATATAATAAAATATAATGCTTTCCTCTGGCAAACAACCCTGCACAAATTTTGAGTGGGTGACGTTTCTATGGTAAAAGCAAGCTCTCCAACTGGTGGGAATGCAGGGATGAAGCTTTTTTTTTTTTGTCGATACTATAGAGACAAAATGTGTCCTTTCTATTGGTTTCATCTACTGCTCACTGATACGCATTCCTTGCTAAGATCACCAGGTAGCAACAAGCTAACAAGGGAACTCACTTTTAGAAACACTAAACGAAGAACACAGTAATTTCTAGTCGACACAACAACTACTTTTTACAATTTATAGTGCATATCTTTAGTCTTACGAAAGACATTTCATGGGTTCTGATAGATTCTGTAAACCATTCTGCTGGAAACTCCACACGTCCAAAACCACAGTTCTCTGCACTTTTAATAGTTAACATTTGTTCTTTTTTAAGAGCAATCTCACTTCAACTGTTCAACTGACACACCCAGCAAGATTTCACCTTTCCATCTCAAACTGTCTCTCATTTAATCTTCACTCATTCCACAATGACCAAAATATAAAATAAATGCCCGTGATTCAATCCTCAGAAGTGTTCCTGTTTGGTCAGCAAGGGTCTCAGGCTGGCAAGCAAACACATAATGAGTCATACTTTTGATGCCAGCACTGGTTCTGTGAGAGAAGGTGCCTTTTTGGTGGCAGTCTCAATTAGTAATGAGACTCCTCATAAATGTCACATCTACTATCTTGGGAATAAAAAGTCATCAAAATAACAAACAGAATGAAAATGAAGCAGAGACAACGTGTAAACAAAAGAGGAAACTGGCTGTTAATAGAAAACATAATTCCTTATGTTGAACAAACACCACAATGAGTAAACAGAGATCTAAGCAAAGATGACAAGTACTTTTGGTTTGTAACTTTGCATGCAGGTATGAGCTTCAGAGCCCAGTATAATGGGGGAGAACTCAAGATGCTCATGCAGGGATTTGCTTTATGTGTCAGTTTATGTTTCCTGTTTTTAATATTATAAGAAAACTATACTCACCTGGGTGCAGTTGTCAGTGAGTCAGCTCAGTGTGGAAGTTGTGGCCTCAGAAGATGAACTTATCTTTCATATATATCTGTGGAAAGACAGCTTCTCTTAAATTAACGAAGAGAGTTTTAAATTCAGCACGGAAACTAACCGGAAAGGATTCCACATCAGAGAGTTTTAGGAAGCTTATTAAAAGCCAGATATGTGTGGCCGTAGATTTAACAACTGGAGTGGAAAAAAAAAACAAAAACAAATGAAACATCACTGTTGCAGACTAGAGGCAATGCAAAAATAGTAAGTTACAAATGGGCTCTGAGACAACTAGATTATTAGACATTACAGATGCAGGGGGAAAAGCCGATTATCCCATCAGCAGGCTGAGCATGAGAGACAAACAGACCGGTCCATGTAGTGCGCACAGCAGTCCCACGGATACTCACAGAAAGCCCCGAATCTCAGCTGGACCCTGGTCACAGCGTGGCTACCCTGCACCAGTTCAACAGAGGAAGACACCCCGTGTGCCATTCACACAGCAGGCTGGTGTAATGGTGTTGGCTTGTTGCGCTGGTGTCTTGGAAATAACGCGTAGCTTTCCACGGTGCTTCTTCGCTATTTTCTTCCCCCCTGACAAGTACCTGTACCTACCTCAGCAAACTTAACACTGTCGGATTAGTTCCTCTTATTAAATTCCCCTTGTTCCAGCGCGGCGACACCTTCCGCAAAGCTAAGTAATTTCTCAAAAACCACAGTGCGTTATCAGCTTTATCCTCTCCAGGCTACGTGCGATTGTTGATGCGTAAAATAATAAATTAAATTACTGTGTCTGTCCTCATTGGTCCCGCTTGTATCAGTCAGAAATTCTTCAAAATTGTCATTTTATAAAAGGCTTTAAGGCTCTTTTTCCTTATCCGAAAAATAAACTGAGTGAAAAAAAAAAAATTCCCTTGCTTTTCTGTCTGAGCTGGTTAACGCAAAGAGCCAAACTGGACTGCACATGAGAGTAGGCGTGAATGAATGGTGAAGGATTGAGAGGACGCAAACCACACAGCACACGGATCAGGACAAGATGGATAGCAGAGGGATGGTGGCAGACAAGAGAGAGGAGTGTGTGGTGGTTATGCAAATGGAAGTCTTGTCTTACTCTTGCGGTGGGCAGCATTGGCACAAGAAACGATGGGCGAGATGGAAAAGCAGTAACACTGCAGAAACAGGGGAGGAGACGTTCAGAAAACAGCGCTACACGCACGGCAGGTCCTCCTGACTGCGCATCAGGAGTCTAGGATGAATGACCATTTCACTCCTAAACCCTCTTTATTTTTTGCCTATTGTCGCTATCAGCCATCAGCACAGATAACCTGCTGTAAAATAAAAAACTACAGATCTGATATTCGTTTTGAGATTCAAATCCCAGATGTTTCCTGTAGGTCTGTTGTGGGTTGGTGGTTTATTTTTTGTTGTAGTCTGGATGGTATAGACAGAGATGTAGGCTACTACAGAAAAAAAACCACACTGAGTTTCACCCTGAAATTATTCTTTGCTATGTAAATGCACATTATTATAAAAGTCATAGAAGTTAGGAACCGGATCAGTTATTTTGGAGAAAGATTCCTGCACTGATGAAAGAATGATTCACAACTTTGCCATTTCGATGCTTACCAGTAGTGGGGTGAAAAATGAAGCATACAGGTCAGTCTCCTTGTCATCAGTTGACTAATGTCTTCTGAAGATCTTCTTTCTAAAGCCGGAGAAAATAACCCCGATGATGTCACAGTGATGTCATCAGGGTTTTCTTGAGTTAGGCTTGAGCCTTCAAATATTTGACAGGAAACCATGGTTGTAAGTGGAGGGATTGAATTCAGAAGATGAAGGCGTTCACCAGTCAGAGAAGGTCTAATGAAAGATGCAACTAAGCTGCATTATGGGAATTGTAGGACCAGAGTTTGAGCGATATTAGGGACTTATAGGCAGGACACCGCCTCTTCTTTATAGATTTTGACCCTTTTGTTATCAGTACCCCATCTGTAGAGAAATGCAGTAATAAAATACATGTAAATATCTTTATTGTCACATTGAACGTTCATTAACCTATGGCGTACACAAGCTAAGCTATTCTTTTAGCTGAATCCTAATGTTAGAATGCTAACAGGTAGTAAGTCAACATGGATTATGTTTAGAGCCATTCAGTGTAAACATGTTGACATTTAGCATATTATCATGCTCACATGCTCATTCATTTGAAAGTACATGTGAGAGGGACAGGAATTCGGCCTTCAGTCATTAACTGAAATATAGGGCAAGTGGAAATTTTGACCTGTCAGGTGATCACCAGCATCATTAGGATTAATCCTCTAGGTGCCATGAATGTCTGTATCCAACAATTTGAGTGTTAGACCACAGTGTGGAAAAACGGCATTGCCGTTCCTAGAGCTACACTGCTAGTAAAGCAAAAAAATATAGCTTTCATTTGGATAAAATTCATTTAGTTTTTATTGGTGGATGATTGCCTGTAATAACAGTGAATTGGAGGCTACAGATTACCCAGCTCAAGGAATGATTATGGCAAACCTCAGAGAGAAATAAAAAAGATTACACTGAGATCTGGAGGACAGAAAGCACCAGAGGAGGGGAAACACCCTGAACACCATGAGGAGGAGCAGCACACTGGAATCTTCTATTCCTGCAGAGAGGACGGTCAAACACATGCTGGTAGGTTTTGCATTGTCGCCTGTGGAGACTGTGTTCACTTAAACCACTGTGTTCATTCCCACACGTCATGTACACTGTTTATAAAACAGACAACTGCACAATACAGTCACCTAAAACCTCCCTGTCGACACGCAGTGTTTCATTAAAACAATTCACCCTCACTGATTTCAGGTCATTGACCCTCCCATTTGTGTTGTAAATGTATGTGTTGCAGCAGAAAGGTTCATCTTTGCAAGAGCTTCCTTTTGAAATACTAAACAGCACCACTGTAGCTTGTTTATTCATTCACTGTGAAGTAGAGTCAGATGGTGATAATGTATACATGCCCATAGCTTGAGAGAGAAGTAGGTACTGCTCAGTGTATCACATGATACTGATTGGTCCTTCTAGACATGCACATACACATGCTTTACCACAGTCTTCAGTGTGTTCAAATGAGCAGATACAATATGTCTATCACAGGCCACTCCCTGTCTCTCCTTCATATTTCAGTCCTTGAAATTCAGCACCATGGACAGCGCCTCAGACCTTCTTCACGACTGAATGATGATAAACAAAATATGTGGCATTGGCTGGAAACAGCAGCAAACCTAAAATGGTTTCAATTCTCATGTATGAATCTATACATGTGATGTGAAGAGCTAAATTAAGTTATCACCCATAATTATCTCTCTAATGCCATTATTGATGAGAAAAAGATTTGTTGGGTGTGGGAGGGACAGCATGAGGGTCCAATAACTGCTGGAATATGTGGACCCCAGTTTTCTGATGTAATATAAGAGAAATTCATGTTGTTGCAGCCACCAGCTCAAGTGTCCATGATTTATTTTCTGCAAAGCAGCTACTTGGTCTTCTGTGATTTCCACTCCATCTGCGCCCTCTGGCCATGGACTCCAGCACTTTGATGCATTTTGTTGGGCTTCTCACTGCATCAAAGTATATGAAACAATATTGTTACAAAAAATGATTTTGTTGTTTCTTGCAGAGACACAAAGTCTGGTCTTCTGCAAAACTTTTTTATGAGATAAACATGCAAAAGTCTCATCAAAAGTGTGTCCCCAAAAACCTCTTCTTACAGCATGTACTTTTACTGCCTTTTAAGGGGCTATTTGTAAGTGGGTTCTTGTCAGGAGTGGGTGGTGGTGATTGTCACTTGACAAGAGCTTCAGCCATCGTTGTCTTTATAATACAAGAGGTTATAATACGTCCTCTGAGCAGCGCTACATCTTCAGGGCAGAGTCGAGGTTACAGTGAGCTGCTATTGGAAAGTGACAAGACAGGCTGGAGCGGGTCTGGGCCAGGCTGGTTAGCACATTAACTTCAGCAGAAGAAAAGGGGTGACTGAAATAGAAGCTAAACTTTCATGCTAGCTCAGGTGGTGTTACGTTGACATTGACCTTTGACCTTTGAGGAAGAAGACAGTGGACAAAGGATTCATGACAAGTTAAAACCTGATCTTCAGAATTTTAGAGAATGATATATGTCTTCACAGTTAAGGATGGCAACAGATGGCTGACCCTATGAAAAAATGTATCTTTATTATCCCCAACAAAGATGGAAACTGTCCACATTTCTCAAGTAACTTTAGAAAAAATAATTCAAGATGTCACTTTTTCTCTATGAGGCCATCACAAATCGTTTCAGCTTGCAGATGCTGGAAACAGTGGCATCAGGGCGAGATGGAAATGAAAAGTAAATTACCTAAAAAACAGATTGTGCTTTTCTTTGCCAAGTGCAGTCCATGAAATTCACTGTGGTGGGATTTATTTTTGGAGACAGGTGCTGGAACGCATTTACTAAATTATACACACTATGATAATATACATGGCATCTAAATTATTGCAGTCCCAGTACAGTGTAAAGTGTGATCATGCATCATTTTTATTGTTTTTTTAAAGGGTCACTGAGTGCGTTCTCAGGTAAGTTTCATCTAAAACAATATAAATGATGCTAGTTAAGACAGGTTACTGCAAAATAACATCAAACATCAGAAAACATGAAGATATCTTCCAGGATTGTCTGAATTGTATTAAAAAGGCAGAGAGCATTTGATTTCTGGTTAGAGGCCAAAAAGCAACCTTCCTGGAGTTGTTTGTGTTGCTATGGTAACAGTTCTCCTACATTGTACCAATGGATGTTAAGGATGTTTTATTGTTGTGGTCCTGCTGAGCTACTTTTTGGCACACAGTTGTATAATAGAAAATTTCCACACACTGAGATCTATGCAGTGTTTTCATTTTATTTTCTGAGCTTTCAGCCTGTCAGGCCTTCATCAGACGTACGTGATGAGATGAAGGTATAGATAGATCCAAGTGTGGAAATCTTTTTTTCTTTATCATTTTGAGCTCATCCATACTTCCAACACCTTAGCAGGGAACTGGTTGGGTGAAACAGTGGTCATCAGACACTTTGGGCTAAAGCTAATTTTTTTAAGCTTGTAATAAATCAATTGAATGTAGGATAATATTCAGTGAACCATTTACTGATGCTTTCCATCACTGTCACTGTTGCCTGCCATCATCAAGGTCAATAAGAAATCTCTGATATTATTCAAAGCACACAATGTAACACACCAATGTTTGTTTGTGTCTTTTTTGTTTATCTGACACAACAATCCAGCAGCTTCATTGCTTTTGCTGATGACTGTACAGCACGATGGGCAGATAGATAATGCATCATAAGCCTGCTGTATCACGGTGATAAAGAGGATCGGGTAAGGACTTCTTGTATCCTGTTAGACAAGAAGCTCTAAGAGGCTCCTGACTTGTTGAATCTGTGCACTATCAACCCAAACAGCTTCCTGACCACATCATAAAGCTGTTTGGTGTTGTAAACTCATCATTGAGGTGCTGTAAGTCTAAATTTATACTTTAGGTGTTAAGCCTCCATGCCACTTTGCACCCTCTGAGTGCTTTGTTACATGACTTCGATTTTTTTCTCATCCTTAAAGTGATCAATAAAACAGTTAGAAGAAAACATTTTGTTTAGGTCCAAAGGTGCAGCAGGACAGCAAACATTTAATTGATCCCATCTTGTTTTTTACTGTTTTGGTAGCATTGCTTCCACACCCTTCTGTACCCTTGGGATGGGCTTGATATCTGATGATTGTTGCAATATCCCACTAAACACTGCCCTCAGCTGTTCACTGCACTGCTGCAGCTGTGGCCAGGCTGTGCCTTCATTCCCTCTGAGGTAATGTGACTGGGGTTAATGAGTTATCGGTCCAGCTTGCAGTCATAATGCCCCTGTTGTAGATCTTCAAACCTAGATGCAGATCAAATGACCTGACCTTTACACAAAACAGTTATTTTTTCACAGTTCCTCTTCTGAAAGATCAGAAATGATTCTTTCTCTCCTTCAGTTGAGTTAACATACCTCAGAGCCTACATGCACAGCAAACAAAACCACTGGAGGAATTTAGATTTCTGTTTTGACGATGAGTCATTTGTTCATCAACGCCGCTGTTAGACACCTAATGTGACCATCTGTTGCTGCCTCTGCCTTTCATATGTTGCCATCTTGTGGACAATTTAAAATCTGTCAGTCTTCATTTGCACTAATACACCAATTAAAATGTTCATGGGCTCACTCATGCAGATTTGAACCAGATGAGTTAAATAGAGGACAGCGTCAGTCTTCATCGCTGTGGCCATCCACGCAGAAGATCCTCGAAGATAGATAGATAGATAGATATGACGAGACCAGCTGGACATAGGCAGTTCTAATAATATGAATTTTATTCTGCGTCAATACATGTGTCTTTTGAGCTTTTTGATGTCAACTGTGTCAAATCAGCTTTTCAGTGAAGACACCAGGCTAATGTGAGACTAATGGATCAACATTATCAGGATTTTGAAATCTGCATAACTGGCTTAAAGGCTGAAAGGCTGTGGTCAGTGGTAGTCATTACATTTATATTATCATAAAGAGGTAGCTAATATTTTAGTTAGTACTTAGTACACATTATTTGGCACACAGACTGTATATTTCAAAACATTTTCATTTCTCTTGATGTATTAATCACCTGCAGTTCTCAGCTGCTTTGAGTAAAATAAAAATGGAATAGGCTTTCATTCATAGAAACAGCATTTTCTATCACTGAAATATATTATTTTAATATGTACTCCTACTAATATATATATATATATATATATATATATATATATATATATATATATATATATATATATATATATATATAAGCCCCATATATTAATATTAACATCAGCCCACATTACAACATATGTTTTTATCTGTGTTATACTGACATTTAGAAAAAGTATTTTTTGATTCCACACAAGCTCTCATGTCATGTCTTTGCAGTGTGACCAACAGGAATGTGAAAATACACCAGGACTTGCAGTCACTTATTATCACCACTTGTGGGAAGTCTAAATCCAGCTATGAAATAACAGTGAGTCTCCAGATTCTATGTTCATGACTGCATGTACCAAAACAACCTTTTATGTTTCAGCAAGAGGTTTGATTCCTCTGTGTTTTGATATAACATGTACAGTAGTTATAGTAAATGATGCACTGCACTGAGGATTTTTAGATAATCAAATTATATTTTTTCTCTAGGTTAGTGTACAGTTTTCAGCCATCTCTCCTTCATCAGGCTGGAGTCTGAGGTTGTTTTCACATTTCCTCATCCACAGTCTGCTGATCAGTCATGTGACCAACAGATCACCAAGAAACAACATTGGCATCATCTTTTTAAAGGTTTTGCTTATAAAATACTATATTATTTATTTCCAGTGGACACACAGACTTCATGAAAATATACAGTAAATAGTCCCCAACACAAAAACAATAGATATTAAAACCAAGTTTTCAGAATTCAACCTCAAGGGTCAAAATTGAAATCATTTCTCTTCTAAGAAAGCAGCTCAGAGCAGGATACATTGAAGAATTGCTTTAGTGTGGTTATACAGGAGTTGCATAATTATAGAAATATTAACTGACTAGAGTTCAAATTAGTTTTAATGAGAGCAAAAACTGAAAATTAAAGTACCACTCTAGGGGCCGGAGGACTAACCCTCTTGGACTTCTTTTGATGGTGTTTATGATTTCTGAGCTACTGGCTGAAGATGGAGCAGAACCCTCTCAGCCCAGGGACGTCTGGCAGTCTTAAGCAACTATGACATCTAACTGCAGTTCATATGAAGAGCGAGGTCCCTCTCTCAGCTGTCAGACACCAAAACACTGAGGGGACTTGTTAAAAGAGGGGATAACAAGAAACTGATAAGCAGACACAGCCTGAGGCATAAGGGAACAAGGGGCCTGCTTAGGGCCCCCAGTGGCCACCAGAGGGCCCCCAAGAGTGCTTAAAATGTGCTTGAATTTTTTTTTTGTTTTTTTGGTGATATGTAATGTTATGCTAACAGACTGGCTGGCTAATAAGAACTGGTTGAATCAATTCCTGCTGTCAGAGCAACACAGCTACAATATGTTCATGGGTGTGTTAGATTTACAGTAGGTGTGTGAAGTATTGACAATAGTCAGTAGTAGTGGCAGCACTGAGGTGGTGGGGGGCCACCAAATCAAATTTAGCTTAAGGTCCCATAAAGGCTTGGGCTGGCCCTGCTGATAATCACACAACGTCAGGTGAGTCACTGTGGTACAGGTACCAAACTTCATTAATTTGCTGGTTAAACTAGCCAAACTGCTTTAGCAATAATACAAATGAGACAGTAATTTACACTGAAAATAACATCTCGATTCTCGACACAGTTTGACCAGGCTGTGGGGAATCCCCAACCACTGACAACACAGTAAACCAGAATAGACCACAGCCACTGCTTAACCATCAGTGGCTAACACACTAACCCAGATTGCTGAATTGCACCCGTTCACTGCTCAGTGCTGTAACCCAGATTGCATTTTTCACACCATATTTCCATGACAAGCCACCAGCCATATGCTATGTACTGGATATACCAGCATGATAATCAGAAAGAAGCACCATTACATTTCGCTTTAAGATGTGGGCGATGATTCAGAGGTCTGGAGCAAGGCTGTGTGTATACAGACATGTAACTGTGCAGATTAGCAATGTGGCTGCGTGAAAAGTCTCTCTGAGATTCATTTCAGTCAGTTTGTAGAGATTTTGTTTTCACATTGAAAATAGTTTATTTCTGTTGGTCAATGTCCCAAAGTCTTAAAGTCCAAAAAGAATTACTGTAATGCACCGTTCTTGTAGGAGCTGTCTAATTCTCTTATAATCTAACATGATGACCAACTAAAGAAGTTTAAACTGTAATCATACTCTTTTGTTCTTGATAATCTTGATAATAATCAAATAACTTGATACAATGTATGCAGCCAATCATGTGGCAGCAGTGCAATACATGAAATTATGTAGATACAGGTCAGGAGCTTCATGAACACCATGAATTTGCAGCTAACTGAAATGATGTTGAATCCATGCCATGAAGAACTGATGCTGCTCTGAGAATAAAGGAAGGGACTATTCAGTGTTAATATGGTGTTCCTAATAAACTGCTCATTGAGTGTATTTCCCAACTTTGAGGGAACTGCTGCGACTCTGTCAATTTCCACTGGACAAAACACAGCCACAGGTTTGTTTCAGCCAAGAAAAGAAGGAAGGAAAAACAGCAAAATCTGCCCAAATTATTCCTAAAGTGCCAATAATCAATAAATGTATAATTAACAGATCACATCAACAGTTGAATGTGAAAGCAGGTGCTCACAGTGATTAGCCCAGAGAATTATCACCAGACTGCTGTTCCCATCTATTCAGCTTGGTGTCTCTCAGCTCATTGCTTTGGTTTTAAAATCTGAACCCTTACTGTTCTGTTTCAGCACCGCTTCTCTCATCAGGGTTGTTCTGGCTGCAGCAGGCAGCTTGTTTCCAGTGAAAAAGCTCTGATAAACCCACTGCGCTACCTGCCCAGCACCAAATGGCAAATAGACAAAGTTAGGGACTAGTTATTGAACATAGTGGAGCAATTACAGCTAAAGAGCCAGATATTTCCCTCAGGAGTCAGTAACAGAGTGAATATTGGACTTACATTCATCAGGTGCACACACACACACACACACACACACACACAAGACTTTAACTGAAAAACTGTAGTTTTCCATATCTACTGGATGCAGGAAGTTGCGACTGTTTGCTAACATGTACTATGTCAAACACAAAGGTAACAATATGTCAGCATTGTATTTGCAGCTTGTTTCCACTGCCTTCAAGTCACCAATAAATCAGTTAATGCAGGTTTAAAGCTGATGTTGTTCCATCACTGACTGAAGATCTGCTATGATCCGGCCTTGTGCAGGAGCAGACAGACTCTGGAGATGGTCTGATTTCTGTCTCACTGATCAAATCACTAATCAGTGCTTCTCTCCCTCTGGATCCATTATTGAATCCCTGTCAGATGCATTTATACCCCAGGTGGTACTTCTGCAGTTTGCAGGCGTTTATGGAAAATAAACAACCACATGGGATTACACACTGGGTGATGCTGATCTTAGGTAAATTTAACTTACAAGTGTGAAACTAGTTAGCAAGGGAGCAAAGGAATTGAAATAATAATTAGATAAATGCTTTGAGTCAATGGACAGGTAGTTCAAATAGTTAGCTATCAGTCATGGGTAAACAGCTAACATGTCCAGCTTCTGCTGGTAGTAAAATTGCGAGGTTCACTAAAACTAAGTTTAGTGGATAATAATAATAATAATAATAATAATATCCACTGTCATGTATCTATTAGTGTTAAATAACCAGTTTATCATCCATTCATATGAATATATTTGGAAAATAACAGGTGGCGGCGATGAAGGAGTATTCAAGCTCATCTGATAAAGCTGTGAGTTGGGAGCTGCATTACATCATCATACTGACCCTGTCCTGACCACAGTCCTGACACAGACACGCTGTGCCATTTAACAGCAGAAAATTACAGCTATCATGACCTGTGGTGAATTACTTTCACAAATATTGTTTGTGTATTCTGCGTTTGTCAAAGCTGTTGATCCTGATTTTGGCATTTGTCAGAGAAATACTATACAATGTGATCAATGTGGAGAATCAGTCATGATAATAGTGGGTGCTTTTAACAAAAAAAAAAAAGTGGCAGCATTGTGCATTAAATACCAACAGTGTTTTCTGAAATGAGCTGTGGTTAGAAAAAAAATAAGAGAAGTGAAACTGAGCAATTTAATAGCTGCTGAGTGAATAGCTAATAGAGCAGAGATTTGAAAGAAATGACAGGTGACTGAGAGCAACACCCTCCAAGAAACAGACATAAATCTCATGAAATGACGGATGAGTGAAAGCTTTGGATAGAAGGAGGGAGAAAGAGAGAGATACAGACAAAGGGAAAAACATTTGCAGCCTGCCCTGCCCCCTCATCAGTCTCTGGGGAACAAGGGATTATGGAAATGTATAAATGTGAGAGGGAGGGAGACTGACAGGCAGAGAGGAGGGAGAGAGGGAGAGAGAGAGAGAGGAAGAAGAGAGCAAATAAGAGAGGGAGGGCGGCAGAGCGATGCTATTGGTCGACCGTTATAACATCAAGCGTGATAGAAATATTTCTCTCGCAGTCTAAGAAATAGAGGGAGAGAGACAGAGACAGTAGACTCAGGAAACACATTCAGGTCTGTTTTCAAAATCTCTGGAGGAGAAAGCAAGAAAGGAGAGTTCAGAAAGAAAGAAAGAAGGTAAATAAGGAGGGGGGAGACAATAACAAGGTGGACTAATTAACTAATGACTCCTGAGGGCTGTGGAGATTTTAGCATTTACTCAAAATCAGAGTAAATGCGTCTCAACATGTAGATGTTCTGCAGGTTTCTGCTTAAATTCCCCCCCCTGAATTTAACTGTTTAACCTGCAGCAGCCTGTCAGCAAAGACTAGTCTAAATGTTTTTGGAGAAATCTGAGGGATGCGACTGAGAGAATTCTGACATGGTGCCGACCCAAATTGACAGAGACGAGGAAAGAGTGGACTGTTCAGTGGCAGACTCGTCTCCAGCCAGACACAGGTATTCTCTACTCGATATTAAGATCAGTCCAGACATTGATCCATGCTAACTGAAACTATCATCAACACTGTGCTCTGATCTTGTATGTGTGATACTGGCGTTAAATAGTCATTTCATTTGCAACCTAATTCCAATATTTGCTTCCTCACTGATTTGGACCTTACTTTACTGCAAAATCAACACTGACAACCAGTAATTTGCTTTGTGAGGAAAACTGTCAAATGTGCAGAGCAATATCTTGTCTTGTTCAGCAAATGATCAGATTCATGTGGTGGCAAAGAATTTCTCAAAGATTTTGTAACAAAGTCAGTAATATACCAAGAGGCTGTCTCTGCAAATAATAGCTCAGCTAATCTGCAAACTGTTGTTTACATGTGTGAAGTATGATTTAAAATATGCGTCATTGACACTGCTCTTGATTTAGAGCAACAGATGAACTGAAAGCCATACGACAAACTACTGACCTATCACAAGCCATAACCATCTTAGACAATAATCCTTGCTGAAACGCAGTGCTGTGCTTACTATCGACAGGAATCCTGTGCTTCTGTTGCGAGCGTGTCAGTCGCACACTTTGTGGTTTGCATTACTGTGAGAGGAAAAAAAAATATGTGTAGGCTTTGGCGAAAGAGAAACTACAGGGAGGAGGAGGAGGAGACAGACATTTTGCCTGTCAGAGACTGAAAAGAGGAGCATCAGGCCAACAACAGACAACTGTGGCTGTGAACAGACAATATAAGTGCTTCCTAAATCAAAGCGAGGAAGGGGGTCATCCTGCTGTCAGAGAAGAGACAAAGACGCAGCATGAGTGGAAGTGAAGCCACAGCTCAAGCTGGTTATTGATTGTTACTAAAACTGAGTGCTTTACCTACCTGGACAATACAGCTTGCGTCAGAGGGGGAAACAGACAGTAACCTCCACTAAAATAAAGAGGGAGAGTGAGCAATAGCCAGAGAGACAGAGAGCGGGAGGGGGGGGGTTCCCTTTCTCTCTCTCGACCCGTCTTGTCGTCAGGCTGGCTGGAACAGCCATGGCGTTCACCTTTGCGGCCTTCTGCTACATGCTCACCTTGGTGCTGTGCGCTGCTCTCATCTTCTTTGTCATATGGCAGGTGAGTAGCTCTGTGCAACCACAGCACACACTGAAACTAAAATGGGCACATGTAGAGCCCGAGAACGTCCACGCTCCATCCCACACAGGCAGACAAACACATCCACCTACACACAGTTGTACAGCACCGAAAGGAACACAGCGCACAGCACACACACACACACACACACACACACACACTCCGCTCAGGTCCTTGAGAGGTAACGACAAGCATTACTGTGGCAGCTGAATCTCAAAGAAAATCACAGTGTAGTTGTACTTATATGTGACTGTCTGAAAGCCACTAAATGACACTTTGTTCCCTTTCATTTCAAACAGCAGGTTTCAAAGACATAATTAGCTGGATGATATTTAATTTTTGAGGTGCATGAAGCACCACAGAATTTGAGGAGAAGCATGAGTTTGAAAAACACAGTTGCATGTAAAGTCTTGATTTGTGAATTTTTGAATCTATTTCCACATAGTGTCTTTAAGTGACCTGGTTTCTTGGTGGTTTATCACCAGTATAACAAACAGGAGCTCGTCCGACCCTTGTATACTCAAGAAAGGGACAGATTCCAGCTGGCTCCATCCCTCCACATTAAATACACCTATGATCCCAAAGTACTGGCAATAAACAGTTCCTCAAACAAGATGCTCCGGCTCCAGCAAACTGAACGTAATAAGTACAGGGAAGTGACAACACACAACGATGATAAATCTCACCACCAGACTCTCGTGAACCTGTCTGCCTGCGGCATTTGAGTGGAATTTGCACAGATATCGCTGGAGACCGGTGCGCTCGATTTGCTGGTTACACAAGTACAGACTCCACAAACAGTGAAGCTTTGATCTCTCACCTTTAACATGCGATCCATGGACGCAGGAACAATGTGAAATACAAAACGCATCATTATGAATATAAGACTTGAAATGACTAACATACCAATTGACTAAGTGGGTGAGACTATGAGTCAGTCAGTGTGTCTGTGTGTGAAAGAGACGGGGAGAAGCGTGTGTCTGGCTCAGCACTCAAGCATGTGATTAAAACGCTTATCAAACTATGGTTATGTTCACCCCTTCCCCCAGACTGCCTCCACCAGAAGGCTACAGCACCCCAATTCTGTGTGGTTCTCCACCAATCAGAACGGCTGTGCGGTGCCGTAGTAACCATGGTGCCCACATAGGGGCTCACCATGTCGCCATGGAAACTGCATCTGTTTACAACAGTGTGAAAGAAGATGAGGGAGAACCGTATAGACTCATGGGAGGGAAACACCTCCAGGGCTGTTTCTTTTCCCCACAGATAGACGGGTTCTTTTTTCATATCAATCAGTGTCGATGGTCATTTATCTGCAAATAATGCCTGTTTTTTATTATCGCTTATCAATGAGGCATTAAAGTGGAGCTTGATGTTTACAAGCTGAACTGATGATAAACGCAGCTGGTGGCCTTTACACCAAGAATTATTAGTATATTTATAGAGCTATTAATCAGGGAGATGGAGAGAGCAATGATCACTCACACTAGAGTGAGATCAGTGTAACTGAACAGTGACACTTTTCTCTGTGGTGTTGTGACGGAGCAGCTCCGTCACTGACTGCTCACAGCGCACAGCGCAGACACACACACACACACCTATCCTTACTTTATTAACCTCATCAATTAGTCGCGTTTCCCTTGGTGGCTCTATGTTCATTAATGCACACATTTACGTAAATGTCATGCCCACTCACCTCTCACAACACACCACATCTTCACCTGCTGTCACAGCGAACCAAACCAAGTCACGGCACTTCCTGTTCCTATACATTCATACATACGCCTTTACATTCACGTGAAGAGGGTTTTTGATCCGTGTTCATCCTTATTATTATTTTTAACCCTCAAATCATTTTATTGTGGGAGGGAAAATGTTGGTAGCAGCCTACAGAAATATTGTACAAAATGTAGTTGAATGTGTGAAGTTGTAAATGGAATATGTGTTGAGACAAATCTGGACAAATGGACACAAAATGTATTTTGTGGGTAAATATTATGCCCTGTGGGAGGGGCTATCCCTGCCTTGGCCTGGTTCAAAGGGAGTGTGGTGTGGCATTGAGCAGGGAGCAGGAGCCTTGAGCTGTGTTGGTGATTGGAGTGAGTTATTGGGGGACTCAGTTTTGTGGTTGCCATATAGCCACTTGATTTCCTTCAGTTTTCTTTGATTATTATTATTTTTCTTTTGGCATCTTTTTTTTCACACTGTAAATAATTACTGGCACCTTGGGAAGCAGGAATAAATTTTTTTAAAAAAACAAGAAGTCTTTAAAGAGCCTGAAGTAGAACCCCAGAGGTGTCCTCCATTTATAAGATTTTTATGTTTGCTTAAATGGCCAAATAATTTATATAGACTTCCTATAATCCTCCTATAAACTCAACAAAGCATCAATTTTAAGTCCTGCATGTTATTAAATTTAACAGCTTTTCCCCAAACGTCACTTTTGATGTGCACTAACTGTTTTAATCCTGCCAGAAAAATGCTAATCATTGCAAATGAGTTCCTCTGACGGCCATCTGCGTCTCCGTGGATGTTCAGTTTCTAATGGGAACTTCATTATCAGGCCCATTAAATACAGACTGGTCTTACAAGTTTAGATGAGATGGAAATCTAGAAATAAGGGTCACACTGAAAATAACACTATGACAAAGGGGAGAATTTAAAGCAGGCTTTTAGCTCCTCAGACGGTAAGAAACTACATAAAGACACATGGTATAGACAGAATAGGAACTCATACCACATATAAAGTGCAAAGGGGGAAGAACAAGGCTGTATGTAATTAAACTTGGACGCATTAAGCATTTAATCACCATGTGTGTTTAGACAAAGTGAACAATGTGGCTGCAGCTGTACAGGATGTAGCGAATGTGCAGTACAATCAACTGGTAGTTACCATCACAATGCAACACTGTCACACAACAGGCTGAGACTTAAAACAAGACAATGTCTCATGAGTGTACAGTATGAGCATTCACTGGTTTTTCAAAGGCGACTAAATGAAAACAAACTCACATATGTCTGTTATTTTTCAGATCATTGCGTTTGATGAGCTTCGCACAGACTTCAAAAACCCCATTGATCAGAGCAATCCTACCAGAGCGGTAAGAGCCGTGCTGTTTCGCTCCTTTCAAGAACGATCAAACCCTCGTGTGCACACAGAGAAATCCCTTCTTTTCAGCTTCAAGTGGAACATCTCAGTGGTTTACAGAGAGAGAGAGGCTGAGAACAAATGGAAGGTTTCACTGCAAAATTGTTGCATATGACCTTAAATTCAGCAGGCAGTGTTACACATTTTCTAACCGCAGTTCACAAACTCCTCATAGAAACACTGATTTTATAACGACCAGTGTAAAAATAAATCACAGTTTCATGGAAAAAACCCTCAGTAATGCCTGTGATCATCAGGAAAAACAAGCAGCACTTGATGTAAATGAACATTTTGTGATTTCAGATTTGGATTGAGACCTTTCAAATGTTTTATTCAGATACATTTAGTGAATCCATTAATTTTTCAACATCAAATATTTGCAATACTTTGAAAACAATATGTACTAATCCAAGCTTCCAGGTGATTGCAACAGTGGCGCACAGGCAGCGTTTGCCTTGAACACTCATTTGCATGCAGATTGAAGCAATCAACCTTCTACAAAGACATTGGCTCGTTGGCTTAATCAGTTAAAGAGACCAATGCAAATGAAGCCCCTATTTATACAGTGAGATACTGTCCTGTCACCACAATAAAGGTACAAGGGTTCATCCTACGGCAGCAAGAACAAATGTATTCACTTCAGTTGCAAAGTTACAAAGCCAAAGTAAGTACAAATATTTGTCTTCTCTTCCTGCAGTGCTGCTTATCATTCAGTAGGTGCACCTTTCTCCTTGTCTTTTAAAAACATAAAATAACATTACCATGAGTCCGTTATTCATTTAGCAAGTTAGCAGCACCTGTGAATGTCTTTTTCACAAGGTAGCTAATGTTCTAGCAATCATGCAGATTGCTGCATCTGAACTGCAGAGTGAGAGTGATGAGGAGTGGGAGAGGAAACAGACAGTAGGAGTGTGGAGGCGTAGAAGCTACAATAACCGCAACACCTGTAAAATGCAATGCAATCAAATACAATGCAGCTCTGGCTAAAACACATTCAAGTGGATGTGTTATTTTTCCTCCTCGGATGTTGAACATCATGACAGCACTATGTGAATCAAGGCTATTGTATTGGCTCGCATCACATTGCACAGGTGTTTTTCAGTCAATAACAGACAACCTAAATTTGTCATGATGTCAACGTGTCAGAAATAACATGATCTGCCAGGATGTGTTGCCACCAGTCTCTCCAGAAAATCAATAAACTGCAAAACAAGATGAAGACTCAACAAGACAACAGGCTTGGAAAATAGATTAATTCTGTTGCCGAAAAATGCTTTCACTCAAGTGCTATTGTCCAAAAAAATAAAAAAATAAAAAATAAAAAAAATCTGTAAATATTACAGAAGGACAAACTGGAAGAGACTAAACATGTGTTTCCAGATCAGGTTTATGTACGGCCATGAATCACAGTCACAGTCTCAAAGGGAGACGTCTCGTCAGTCTATGAAACACTGTGTTTGGCTGGTCGACAAAAAGTGAGTGAAATGCAGAATTACTTCCTCTTGAATGCCTTAAATGATGAATCACCCCATAAAGAGTAGAGCCACATGGAGAGGATCCATCATTATCCCTCTTTAGATTAGATTACTAATCAAACTACATGGTTGACAACATACTTTGCCCTGAATTTGTTGCTGCTGCTGTTATTTGTTCTGCATATGGTGAAATGTCTCATCTGTCTTTAATTAATGTCTTCACTTGTGCTCCTCTTGCTGGAACAATTAAATATTCAGAGTGAACTGGATGACCTGAGACAAATTGGGACACCTCAGGGAGGCTCCGGGCTGTAAAATCCAACCAGATTTACTGCAGGAAAACAATTTATATGTGCAATAGGAAATAATAAGGTTCAAGGGACAGTATCTTAGACAGCAGGTCCAGTATCGTGCTGTTTACATTGTAAAGCTCAGTGTTGTGGTGCACAAAGCCAGCAGAAAAGAACAAACTGTAAATACACAGTGAGACTGGAGAGACAGGGTCTGGCAGTAGATTCAGGGCAAAATCCACTTTCAGGTCACCACGGGAGTTTGAATTTATGGCCAACGATTCATAAAAGGTGCAGAGGCCTTAATACTGGAAGCTACAATAATGTAATTAAGACAGATACCTCAATATGTCAAATAAATGGGTATGAGGGTGTTTTCTGCCGAGGCTTCGTTAAATACACAGGAGACAAGAACCAGTGTGGCGCATACAGCCCCAGACATTACAGCATGCTGCCTGTCTCATGCATGTTTGTCTGACAGAATAAATGAGGCAAACAAATATCTGACTATTGGTTCTTTTGTTTACCTGCTCAGTCATCAGCCTGGTGATGGCAACAGATTCATCTAAAAAAAAAACTGCAGCAGAACATCTCATTTCCCTTTGCCAGCTAATCAATGGACACCCAAATAAAACATCACCATAAGAGGCCCCCAGCTGCTGGGTGGCAACTACAGTCAAGGATGGATGACTTTCATTTCTAAAATTGATTATTCAGGCTTCCCTCACTGTTCACAGGAGACATTAGGTTTGCAAGACATACATCACCGTCATTGCTTCAAAGGTGGCTGCTGTATTTTTGTGATGTTGAACAGTCTCAATCAGTTTTTGTCTGTATTCACAGTGCACAACTTTTTTTAAGCTTAGGTGAATGAAAACTCAATATTTTCAATATATAATAGAAAAAAATTGAGTTTAAGATAAGAAATGAAATTGGTTAGTGAGTCAGTTATTATTCATAAATTGTCTATTCTTTCTCAGCTTATACTGTGTGATGCCAGTCAAGGTGGAGGAGTATGACCTGTACAGAGATAATCAAATATGTTGTATAGATGGATGCATGTTCACCAGATCCACAGAGTTTATATTCAAGCAGGAATTCTTTTTGGATTTTCTGGTTATCGTTAAACATGCTATAGAATAAAAAAGGATGCAAAAACAGGCAGATTGTCAATCTTACTTTCTTTATGTCTGCTCCACAGAGGGAAAGGATTCTCAACATTGAAAGAATCTGCAACCTGCTTCGCAGAGTGAGTAATAGCTGTTTTTCACCTGCTGCTGGTGGATGACTAAAACAGGGCGGCTTCAGACAACCATGACCATTTGTCTCTCTAACCATTGTGAGGACCATGACGCACACTGATTCATTTCACATTCCAACAAGTCACCGTCACTGCTCTGCAGACACACAGCAAAGGAGAGCACTGATACATTGCAGTAGGATTTGTGCCTGTTGTGTTTTCTTTGTGCATTTCACAGCTTTCAGGAAGAGAACTCAAGGTCCCTAAAAGCTGTCATGCTACAGAGGCCATTTTGAATGTGTATGTGTTCAAAATGGTCAAAAGCCTTTGGTAGAACAGTAGATTTATATCAACAAACAACACAATAAGAGGTTTAATTTTTATCAGAGAAGGTAAAATGCTAACTGTACTATCAGAGCCCATTTATTTATGCACAGTACACTGTTGAGGTTTGCTCTGAGTTCATGCTGTGAAAAGATACATGTTTTTATGATTAGACAATGTTTTCAAGATTAACAATTAGTCAGTTAAAAATTGCCGACATGGGAATAAAGTCTATTAGTTTCATAGTAAAAATAATCATTGGGGGTTTTATGTGTATGAAGCTACTGATTTGCAGATGTTTGCTATTGACTGATCTGATAATGACTGTGATTTATTGATTCATTATTTTCCACAGGGGTGCACTGCAAGGAGCTGAAGTGCCTCTGATGCATACCCACTCCATCACCTTATAATTGAAGAATAAATTAGATGATACACATTTTTCAATGTATCTGCTGAAGTGCAAATATGATTTCAATAACCTTTAACAGCTGCTGAGGGAGCTGACATGCAGAAAGGCATAACACTCACAAATGCAGAAAAAAACATCTACTGTCTGATCAGGTTTCAAATAGAAAGGTGATCATTTTTTTCTGGAAGTCAGATTAGATTCCCATTTCATTTTCACTTAATTATTCAGAACGTCATTGTGTTCAAGCCAGCCCAGCCCAGAGGGTTATCTTGCCCTTCCCAATCAGAGGTGACATGTTTGTCCAATCATTGCCAGTCAGCGCAGAAGCTGTGCTAACAGTTGCTCGGAGCAGTTTAAAGGCCGTCAGGTCAAAACAAAGAAAGTGTTGTTATTTCTCTTTTTAAAGCAGCTATAGTCAATATTTTTCTGTCAACACTGGATCACATGGCTATTTTGTGAAAGGGGCCACCTGTAGTACTGAACCCACAAAAAGTTATCACCTGATTCTGCAGTTTCCCTCAGCTGTACAAAACATTTTTGTGTCTTTCAGCTCATTGTTTTGTCTTTACAGCCAGCAGCTTTACTGTTTATATTGTCATTTGTGCTGCAGTAGGCAGCTGTTTTCAGTGAAATAGCTCTGATAAATCCACTGTATGCTGGCTGTTCAGCACCAAATTTCAGCCAAAGTTAGCAACTAGCTGGTGAATGTAACAGAGCATTTAGCAGCTAAAGCAACAGGTATTTCCCTCAGGAGTTGGTGGAGAACAAAAACAAAGCTAAAACAGAGTCTTTGCAAAAGTTAGATTAGACCTATAGTAACCTGTACAGCTGCATCAGTTATACCCACGCATGTTGCCATTTTTCTGTTGCTATTTGCCTGGCTCTGGTACGCGAAAATGACATTTCCATTTTTATCCCACCTACAAAACTCTGATTATCTCAGTTGTTTTTCCAGCCAGGGCAACAGCTGTCAGAGAACACAACACCAGATCTATTTAAACCACTGAATAAATCTCACGTATGGGAAGTGCTTCAGGTCTGAGAGAAACAAGCTAAGTGATCTGAGCAACCTGAAGCAGCTATGCCAAACTACACCAACTTCTACTAACATCTATAAAACAGTCTAAATGTCTAAACAGCGGGGAGCCATGTGTGACATTAACATCTTCTGAGTGGAAGTGTTTGACTCGCAGTTCGATTTTGGTTTCGTGCAATCCATGAGTGTTTCAGTGATTAGCTAATCCCTTCAGTTTCTAATGTAATATGCAGCCCCTTTAACCAGACTTTCTGTTTGTGTTCTGGTTAGTTGGTGGTACCAGAGTACTCCATCCATGGCCTCTTCTGCCTGATGTTCATGTGTGCTGGAGAGTGGGTCACACTTGGCCTAAATATCCCGCTGCTCTTCTACCATCTGTGGAGGTACAGTCCCATTGCAGATGTCTGACAAGCTTTTGTCGGGTGTGGTGGGCGAGTGAACCAAACCTCTCTGCTTTTCCAGGTTTTTCCACCGGCCAGCTGATGGGTCAGAGGTCATGTATGATCCTGTCAGTGTGATGAACGCCGACATTCTCAACTATTGCCAGAAGGAGTCCTGGTGTAAGCTGGGATTTTATCTGCTCTCTTTCTTCTACTATCTCTACAGGTAAGTACAGTATAATATCAATCTTTTCAGTCAGAGTAGACTTTGGAGCAGCACAATAACTGTTTTCTCCTTATTTTTTCATCTGTTGCCACGGTCTATTTCCTGCTGAAGTATGGTCTATGCCTTGGTGAGCTTCTAACATGCAGGAGAACATCTGGAGAAATTAAAGGAAATATCTGTAAGAAAGACCCAGAAGAGTGAATGGAGACGTCAACTCTTCTTCTATCTATGTATCCTTCCCATCACTGGCTTGGGTTTTCAACAGTCTAACCTTGGACAAAACAAGAAGACCAATCTGAGTGATAATGTGAATGTAAAGATGTTGCCTCCGCTGTTTTCAGGTGGCTGGACAAAGTTTCGAAGGATGGAAATGAAACGGAAAGAGGATGCAGCAGGTGTTTGTGTTGCCTTTGACCCATTATATGATTTAACAATATGAAGGGCTGGAGTTTTCCCATGCTGCTCTTACTGATCCAGTCGTTCAACTCACTGTGAACCTCCAAACACTTAAGGCTGGAAAATGAAATAATACGTCTGTATTTGAGTTTTCAAAATGCTCTCCAAGCAGAATTGTTTTCGTTTCATTCCATGTATTTAAGACGTCAGACACCTCTGATATAAAACAACTGCTCTGATGTGTTACAGGTACATAAATGAAACAGGTTAAATTGTATAGGCCACTCGTAAGCACTGTAAGAAACACAGGTCAAGCAGGGAAATAGACTGGTGCGCACGCACACACACACACACACACACACACACACACACTTTGAACCAGGATGAAGATGAAGCATAGACCAACACGACATTTTGCTCACGCCAGCCTCTGACAAAAGTCAAACTAAAACAACAAGGAATTAGTCATAAGTTTGACTTTAAGAGTCAATGCTTGTAATGTGCATTCAACATAAGTATGTCCATAGCTGTAAGGACGTATGTTATGCTACATTCTAGGTTCATGCTTTCCGAAGAGCTTTACGCTCACATAAAGACATATAATGCCAAAAGTTTATATCTGAAAAACATTGTGCCAAATTTAAAAAGTCAATCAGGAGAAGTGAAAAGAAAATTGATGAGGCTAGAGAGTGCCTGCGTGTCTTAAGCTATACACGTTAAGGCACTGTCAATCCTTATCTTTTTTTTTTTTTTACTCTTTAAAACATTTGATTTTGGCACAATGTTTTTTTTTAACTTGAAAAAAATAGAAAAAAAAACTTAGTTCTATTGTATTTTTTGTGTGCAGGGAGCGCCTTATTCCTATTTCCAGTGAAGTTTACTCTTAGTCATCTGCATTTATACTATAGTCATTTTATCACAGCAACTTTTCACTATGATATGAGGTAGAATGTAGAAATCTCATGTACAAAAAGCAATTAAAAACAGCAAACTAGCAATGTAATGTCATTCATGAGACATATCGATGCAGTGTTATTAAGTGTATGTAATAACAAGTGACAGATGAGACAATAATGACTCTATGACACTGTCTCAGTTATTTTAGAAGTGTAAAACCAGTGAAGTCACCTCAATACGTCTACAATCATATATCACAGTTTCAAGGGATACGTGTAAGACGTTAATGTTGTTGATGACCAAGATTTGTAAACAGCAAAGCCTCTCCTCAGCTGGTGCTGCCTTTGCGATCATGTGTTCATAAGTTTGATCTATTTGTAGATAAGTGATGGTTCACATGTGATTTTCAGTAGGAAAACAGAAACTCTAGAGCCTGTGAACAAACTGTGATGTTTGTCATACACCGGCTCCACGTGTAGTAAATGGTGGTGAGGAAATGTCTGATACATAAACTGTGGGACTCACATAGGAAAAAATATGTCGAATACTGTTGCCTATAGAAGTTTCTAATTAAGTCAAAAGATTTACTGACTAAAATTCACACCTTAACATGAGCTTACATGAAGCTTCAACAGCAGTTACGTCACTGATCCATGACAAACACTGACATTCAGGACTTTTATAATTCTTAAATGGGCAAAATTTGTATTATTTTGTAAATCATGCAGGACATGTTGCGTGAATTAGCAATATATGAAACTATATTTTCACTGGAAGCACGCATGGATACTGATATTTAATGAATACAGTACCAGTATAAAGGTTTAAAGGTTCAAAATAAAATAATACCTTCCTGAATGGGCACTGTAAATTTTTAGCAAACATTTCTCCAACAGGAGTAAATAATGCATTTCCTAGGGACTGATTTCAGCAGTGGAGTAATACACATTTGCCACACCAGTTTTTATGGCAGCAGAAGTGAGTATTTGGGACTGACTCAAAAAATAAATAAATAAATAAATAAATACAGTTCCCATGTTTATCACAATGAGGGAACATGTCACCCGCTGATGGCTCACTGATGTGGTTTTAATAGATTTTGGAAACGGTGGCCACAAAGGAAAAGCTAAAAAGCTAAAAAGCTAAGAACCTGACTTTTGCTACAAAGGCAATAGTAGGATCAGTTCAATGTTGATTTTGGTCTTTTTCATCGAATCTGTTCACAATGAGAAAACAAACAGAATATCACCAGGTTATTATTTAATTCCCACTATAAAACTAACTGTGATGCCAAAAAAGTGATACATACATGACAAGTTTAAGCTTTGACAGTGGTTGTTCTGTATCAGGATTTCAAACCATATCAGTATGTGACAGAACCTCCTTGATTACTAACAGATTTAGGAAGCTCTGTAATAGGGATTTACCACACAAACACACACAAAGATAAACACACACACAGACACACACCTCTTGTGTCATTCACAATCCATTTGATATAAGTTGAGTATCAACGGAGGGTTTAGAGGGAGCAAACTGGTTGTATGATTTGAATTTCAACCATTTACTTGACTGAAGCAACTTCAATAGTCTGTCAGTGCTCATGAAGAAAAAGTAGACCGTACATGTTGTGCCAAATGATGTTCCCATGAAAGTAATCACAAGACCCTGAGACCTCAAAACTCTGCCAACAATGTGAGTGTGTTGAGTCTGGACAATCACTATTAAAGCACAGGAGCACGAGGAAAGGAGGAGAAACAAAGCTCGGTTGAATGTCATTATGTAGTTGCTCTGAACAAAGCATTTTAGAAAATTGTATTTAAGTATATCTATTTGTATCTGTCTTTTATACATTTATCATTAATGTACGCTACAGTAAATTTGGTGGATTACTTTATATTTATTAGGTTACACGATTGTGTACAGCGATTCACATGCCGTATTCTAATAAAACAGTAATGACAAAAGTTTATTTTTTCCTGCCCATCTGTGAGGAGTTTTGAAGATGTGATGCTCTGACAAAACCAGAGATCAACTGGAGGAGAAAAAAAATGTAACTCTGAGGATAATGAGGGGAATTTATAACTGAGGACACTGAGTGGTGCAGTAGACGTGCCACACGTTGAAAGCTGTGGAAAAACAGCTGCATTTAGAAGTGGTTTCAGAGACATTCGCACAACCTCTTAAGAGGAACCGAAATAACTGAATTCTATGAAAATGCCCCACTGATGTGAGAAGAGGTCGACAGGAGAGGCAGCAATGAGGGGATGATAGCCTTTCATTAACGTCTGTGCGTCCAGAATACTGACACTTTAAATTACAGGGGACTGGATGTCTGTTAGACTGACACAACTTAGGAGACAGAGTTCACCGCCACTGCAAGAAACCACTGATGAAAATGTGACTGTACTAATACATTAAAAAAAAAAATTGACAGTGTCATGCCCAGCAACAAAAGCAGAGCAGAAAATGCTGAGTTCGTCTCAGGGACTGATTTGCAGGGTGTGTGAGGTTTGCTAGGTTATCAGTTGTCTAAACAATGATTCAGACAGAAAACAGAGCAACGACAAGGCTTCAAGCTGGCGTTTTCCCTCTGTTTGAAAAGGACATATCATTCCCCGCTGTCACCATGGAAACTAAATTGTATTAGAAATTCCTGTTGACTCACTCTGAGGCTCTCACTCAAAACAGAAAAATCCAGTTCAAATTGGTGTACATGCCTGGCAGCACCGCTCGTCTGAACAATACATTTACATCACATCCAGTTTCATGGACGTAGTCATGACAACCACAACTCTGATACTTCTATACATGACACCCCCTTATGCCAGGATACAGACACACACACACGCAAATTGCTAGCTCACTCACAACACATGCATCTGTTTCTCGTTCTGTCTCATCCCACGGTTCACACTGTTTCACACTCATCATCCCGGGCTCTTCCTTTTTCAGCACCCTCCACCACGATAATTGTCTCAACTCCTTTCCCCTCTCTCCTACGTCTGTGCTCCTAGAGAGATGTTGCCATGGAAACTGGCTACAACTGATGGGACTGAAACGTCACGATTGGCATACGCAATTGGCAAATGCACGCACATGCAGAGGTGCACACACACAGACGCACACACACACACACACACACACATACAGAGGGACACACATTTTGCTCATTCATTATTATGCAAGACACTCTGAGTTGCAACAGCAGACATACATACAGTATATAGGAAAACCATAAGGACAAATATTAAGGCCCTGCACCTGATAAGTAAACACATAATCCAAGTTTCATGTTAAGTTTTGTTGGCTGATACTGAGACATGATAACACAATAAATAAAAATAAACAATTTTATTTTAAAAAGATTTAATTGAAAAGTGAAAAGGATAAAACAAATAATTCCTTTTTGGCTTGTTTAGTTTGCACACTCACATTTCTGCTAAACACTGAATGAAATGTGTATTATCGTTTTATACACATACTCTCTTTTTCCCCTGAAAACCACCACCTTATTCACAAATTACCTTGAGTCCTTTAATTAATTTTGTTTGATCTTTTTGTCATTACAAAATGAAGACACTGTGTTTGATTTTCTTCATCCTACAAATGAAAGAGGAGCAGATGTGCTTTCTCAACAGTAGCTGATTGTGTCCAAGAAGGTGTCAAACCTGTTCACACTTGAGTTTCTATTTGGACTGTGGCTCGTCGGTCCAGACAGAGAGTCGAGTGTGACTCATTCTGACTGTCAGCTGCTGTCTCGTCTATAAAAATATCCATCGCCTTCAATTGTAACTGAATGTAAAGTTCAGTTTCAATTCGTGGCCTAGTTTATAAAACATCAGGATATCAGTTATATTCATCAATTATGTGCAAATTATTCTACACAACAAATTTGGAAATTTGACTTTTGAAATGTCTTTTTGCCTGAATGAAATACAAATCAGTGCTGTTATTCATTAATTATGAGACGTCTATATGAGATGGGTATAACAGGGGAGATGAAGGTTGGTGATGGTCAAATTCCTGGGGCAGTTTTGAGGCTATTTTACACTAGGAGCATTATTCAGTTGTAATTGTCTTTTTAATCAGACAGATCTGCTCACAACTAATTTTAGATTAAATTTTAAGATCAAATCACAGTATATTTTTTATGAATGAGGCCCTGAGGCTTTTATATCTGAGGTGTCTGCCGTCCCCCTTTTGTTCTCAGTAATGATCATGACAGTGTCTGCTGTTAAAAAAAAGACATTCAGCTGATTTCAAGAATATTTAAGTGGTTTAGACAGTGGCCTAATTAACAAGTGGAGTCTGCTGCATTGTCAGAAAATGAAACTTTTGTTTTCTCATTTTTACTGAGAACAAATGAGGAGCAGCATTTCATCACTGTGTGTCACCCCTCATGACTGATGCATTATTCTATATGACATTATTACACTATTACTGATCATATGAGAGCATATGAAGATTATAAAAAGGACATTTCTAAACATTCCTGGAGCCTTTAGCAGCTTAATAAAAAACATACTCAAACTAAATGGGAACCAGAGGGTAATTTAATAATCACACATGGAGAAATGGGAGATATTCAAACAGTGGAAAACAATCTTTCAATATTGATGAGACTTTAACTGGATGAATGTTATTTGTTTTGTTTTTTTGTACCCCTCCCCAAAAGATGTCTTATTCAAATCAGACCGACTGATGGAGAGCTTGTGGGAACAGGGATGCAAATCCCTCTCACAGGTTTTGAAGTTGTTCCTCTGTGGATCCATTGTGGACTAAAATTCATTAATTCTGTCTAAACAAAACTGTTTGAGTTTTGAGCTGATGCATTTGATTCAACCAGAGACATGTGAATGGAGGAAGAAGCCGAAATATTTGTTGTGAATATTGTTGGTGGCTTGAAAGAAATCCCTGATTAAGAAATGGCTTAAAAATACTTTGATGCATGGATGGACCAAAACATTAATGTAATGGAGAGAGTTATTTTTAACTTCAGAAACCCAGTGAGAGACAGCTTATCTGTGTAGAACTGGACAAAGTAGACGACAATTTTCAGACCAGATTTTGCGTAAATGTGAATCAGAAAGATTCCAGTTCATTCCTTAGGCTCCCACTGTTTATGTATATGGGTCTTTATAGTGTTAATTTTCTTTGTTTATGTATTTTGTGTTCATTCCGCTGCATGAATTTATATTAGTTTGTCTTGGAATTCCTTCTTTGATTTTGTTGTGAAATATTGAATAATTCAAAGACGTATTTAAATGAAAGTTTGGAAAATTTGTCTAAACTTTTTATAATCTAAAATATTACAAACTCTTAATCTTATTTTGTAAAGTAGCTGGTCAGGTTACATAGTGAAGAAGAAGTATAAAGTAGCATGAAATGGAAATACTCAAGTCAAGTACAAATACCTCAAAGCTATACATGAATACAATCCTTGACTAAATGTACTGCATTATTTTCCACCAATGGTTTGGATGGGACTATATAAATGAGATGTTAAGGGTGATTTGTCTTTATTAACTGACTATTAAAAAGGACATTACATTTTAACATTTTACCTTTTCTTGACAGAAGTATAAAGTGATACAAGAGCCACAAAATCCACAGGGAAAAAATAAAACATGGCGACATATACAGCCATAAAAAAGAAGCTTATGTATTCATTCAGCATCCAGCGCCCAGCCATGGCATTATAAAAAGCACATTCCTAATTACCTCTTAGCATATGAAAAACAACACAAAATAGCTTGAGCGCTGTGTGGGCGAGGCCAGAGGCCAACAGTACTGTAAATGGGCTTAAAAGGTGAGAAATGAAGGTGTGCATCAGTCCTCAGTATGCACACGCTTCACCGCATGTGAGAGGAATATTATTTACACTGTAAATGCAGGGTGATTCATAATTGAAAAGGGCAAATATGATGTACATTAGTTTTAGACAGAGCTGCACTACCTGGTAATCGAACAAACATACTCCAGCATTAAAATGGCATATGAACCAGGGTTGCTGGATGTAATAACAGCCCATTAAAGGAACAGTTACTTCTTAGTAGGCACCTAAAATTGTCCTCAAGATGATGTACCAGTCCATTAACAATAAAACCACGTCACGTCACCTCCACAGTGACTCAACCCGCTCAGAAGCACAACTTTTAAAAAAAGGACGATGGAGGCCATTTATCATTTCATTGTGCTTATACACCTGATGTACTTTTTGTTTCTTCAGAGCAATTTGGAGCAGAACATGTTCAAAGCCGAAGTCTGACAGATGTTAAAAAAGCCCAGCAGCTTGGTGAACATCTGCTATTAAGGCCTGTATGCTGGAAAGAGGATCCATTTAAACGGGATGATGATAACAGGTTGGATAAGGTTATTAAAAAGTAACCCAGCTATTAGCTTATATCTTTACAGGCTAATAGCTGTTCTGGGCTTTCAACTGTCTGTCACACTTGGAAAAAGTGCAGATTCAAATCATCACATAATGGAAAAAGTTTTCTACATACATAATGTAAAGTAATGACATTAGAGCTCCCCCATATTCAGACCATATTAATCAATCTTTCCCACAGGTTCAGATGACTCCAATAAGAGCAATGAAGATGCACGATAAAGTGCTGTTTCGTATCTGTTTATTTCAAATGTATTTCACAGGTAACAATACACTTCACAAAAACAAAGTCACTGTAAAAAACATGTTAAAATGATGTGACCCCGTCTTTTGGGATTAAAAAAGGCACATTTGTTTAGTATTTTGGTTCAGTTTCCCTCTTAATGTTTTCTCACTTAAAGTAGAAAGAGCAAATTAATATTGTTTTCAATTATGTTTTTTCCACTCATTTCATTTTCATGAGGAAAGGCTGGCAGCTTTAGCCTTATCTGATGGGATGTTTGTGCACAGAACAAAAGATGAGATGTGTACTGCAGACTGACTTTATCTAGAGCATATTGGATCGCTGTGAGGTGTCAAAGTCAAAATGCAAGGAACTAGAAGTAGTGATCCATCATCCTGTAACTGGACTGTAGCCTCACTTATGCAGGCTGGTTAAAACTGCGAGCTCCTTGCAGATTCTCAGTAGCCGCACTGGTTATCACTCGTGGTCCATGTAAACGAAAACGGTTTCACATCTGAAGTTATTGCTGGGTTTGTGTGGATTTGCAGAGTCACAAGGATACTGTGTGACAGTTTTGGTCCTGTTCAACCCATCTGCTTTCTTTTTCAGTATATATAAGGGAAGATCCTGTAGGGGACGCGTCGACAGTAGGTGTCCCATGCTAGTCCGTATTTGGCCCTGCACTGTCTCTCGTCACGAGCCTCTCGGTGAATCAGCAACACGGTGAAATATATGACATAGAAGTAAGGCAGCAGATGTGAGAATCCTACAGAAAAGAGAGGCATACATTGACTTGTAAGAGGGAGGACAAGGCTGGAAAATAGGAAACAGGAAAACAACATATCAAAGAAATATATTTATGATTCACTGATGAAATTATGAATTTCAAATGAGCATCAAAACAGAGAGAAGCTAACACCTTCTTTTTCTATTGACATCAGTGTTAATGATGTGAATAACATCAAGCATACATCCTCCTCTGCACTTTTTAAAATTTCAGTCTGTATCATACAAAAGCACCACTGAATACCAGTTTGATTAAGCTCATAATGTTGATTCATCTCAGTGGTCATTTTTTGAGGCCACACTTTAAAGTGATTTTGAGCAAATATCCTCTCGTCTTTCAGTCAGTGTTTCTGCAGACCGCTGTGCGAACACTGTTGCTCTCTGCCAGTGCAGCTTTCATCTGTCTGGAATGTGCCGTCATGGTTTTTTTTTTTTTTCCTTTGAGTGCATAATTTAGCAGTTGATGACTTTTGCTGCAGCAATTAAAGCAGAAACAGCTGTACATCTCAATTACAAAGGCAGCTACACAAGTGAGTCACGTAAAGTTGAATACCAATGAGCTCTATGTGTCAGCTGTAACAAAAGTCTGACAGTCACCATTTTTAGGAGGGATTCATGGGAACATGAGGCAGTTTACAGCAGAACAAAGACAGATTGTTGCGGCCTTCATTTATTCTGCATCAGTATTAAACACAGTATAATTACGTTATGAGGACAGGAAGGAAATCTGGAAAATTCACAATGGCTGGGGCTGGCTTTCAAACACTTTTTCGCTACAACCACTATGGCTACAACTGTTAGAACCTGTATAGTAAAACAGTCATGGTGTAGGCACTAGTGCTGAAAAGCACTTTAACTAAAAGACACTTAATATTGCAAACCTAAAGCCTTTAAACTGACTGTTTAGATGAATCAACACATCTGACAGTCTCAACAAAAACTGAACATTAAGAGCTTCCCTAAGCTCTCCTAGTGTTTGCTGCAGGGCTGCGGTATCTTACTGTACGTTATTTCTGTTATTTTGTCCACCCACTGTGCAGATGGAGAGTAGTGACCGAAGGATCCGCAGAGAGGTGCATGTTCATTTCTTAAAATGTGTTGTCATCCACTTGAATGGCACGCACGGGTCAGAATGAAGTGATATATGTTTCAGATAAAAATCTGCTCCACTGCTTGAAATGTGTTCAGATCATGTCACTAACAAATCTGTCTATTCTAATGATAAATATGGTTGGAAATGATTAATACTCAGCCTGACATCGATCTTATCTATCACTTCATCCACAAACGAGCCTGTAGCTTTTAGCTGTCTTACCACATGGCAGGGACCACGCCAGGGCCATGAGGAGGTCACCGAGGTAATTGGGATGACGAACGAGACCCCACCAACCGGACACCAGCAACCGCTTCCCTGTTGCTGTGGCGATAGTCTCCAGCCCTGCAAGTTAAGTTGTAGAGAAGGAGGATATTTCTGAGCAACATGTGCAAGTCAACTCAGAGATCAACTCCTTCTCCATTCTGATACAGAGAGGAAATGTATTTAATCTGTCCTTCGTACATACAGCATGGGTTGAGAGGCATTATTAGAAATAAGAGGAGTGTATTTGTGATGATATTTGAGAAAATCTGAAATATAAACTGACCTGCAACACTTGGATGTGAAGGGTCTCGCCTGAACTGGTTTTTCTGTGAGTTGGATTTTCTGAAAATGTAATATCCAAAACCTGATGGCAAAGAGAAAAAGTGTTAACATCACCATAGTTAACCATGAAACACAGCATTTTACAGCCTCATGAAGAAGAACTAACACACGGTTACCATTCAGTGCTATAATAGCTGCAGCTCCGAGTGAACTTAGGGCCTGCGGGTGCACGACCAGGAAGGCTGCCTGCAGGCCGTATGTGAAGGGGACCCAGGCCAGGTCTCCAAAGACCAGCATGAAGCCGAAACCATCGTGCACAATGTCCATGGTTGTAAGAACAGCCTCCTGTTAAAACACAATGAAGCATGAGATTAAGCCAAATTCAAATGATTATAGTTAAAAGTACAAAGACAGAAGGTTAAAATCTCTGTTTTGAAATGAGAATCGAGGTGTGACACTGTTGACCCCTCACCTCGTTCCACAGAGCGTCTCCCACATACAGCAGCTGGAAACTGTTGACCAGTATCATGGCGAGGGAGGGGGATCCTCGAAGCTCAACTTCTTTCATCAGCATGCCCAAGTTTATGACCACCTGAGGAAGGAGGAAGTGAATACTGATCATCACTGGTATGGCTTGTGTGTTTTACCTGAACTTCCCAAGTCTTGTCAAAGCAACAGCCCATAACCCAGAGGTTTATATAAATGATCGCAGGTGATGTGCTGCAGTCTCCAGTGAACATTTCAGACAGGGCCCAATCAAATTTCTGTCAATCGACTAATCGATTTATTGACTAATTGTTGCAGCTTCAGTGGTCACCCATGTTTTTTTCCTGCAAAGTGACACATGATCGAAACCCAACTGCTGAAGCCGCAGTATTTTCTTTAGACCTGGACCCTCAGTGCCTGAACTGATTCCACACAGAGCTGCTATTAAATAAAACATTTTCTACAAAAAAGTTTTTCTATTCAAGGAAAAAGTCAAGTAATGCCTCCATGACATGAGAACACAATGCTGATTTAGAAGTCCATATGTTGGGATCATGAAAACTCTGACCTTACTGCATAATACCAGCAGGATTGGTCGTTGTGTAAATAGATGAAGAATCATGTTTACGTCACTGGACAGGGAAGTACTGTTTCCATTATGTTTGAATAAAGACAAGTAGTTGTGCTCCTGGAAAAGTCACATCACACATTCATTAACATCTGAGTCGATCATAGATATAAACGCACCAGATTATAAATATTTCCAGGACTTTCAACAACAGGTCTTTACTTCAAACTGCTCTTCTACATGATGCTGATTTATATCTAAATAATATCTCATAATTTTCATGCAATCCATTAAATTAAATTTGGGGCTCTTAAACACCCTTAAAATATTCATTATTTATTTAGAAGATTAGCAGCAATTGTAAGACTCTGAATATTGAAAGTAAATAGTTTTAACATGCTACAGGAAATGAAAATCTCCCACACACTGTCTGTAGCCAGTTGGTGGAAGCTTTTTCTGTCCTCTCCTACGCTCATGGCTTTAAAGCATTCAGATGTGCAAAGGTTTTACTGTTTACACTGTAAATACAAAAAAACAAACAAAAAAAAAAATACTTGCAATAAAGGACCCATTATATTTCCCAGCATGACTCAATCCTTCTACTGTCCATACTGTTTTTTGTGACGAGTGAAGATAAAGGGAGCCTTGTTGTAATTCTTGTTTTAATTCTTACATGTACCTCTCACCGCAAAATCTATTTTCTGTCTTATTTGGTGTGATGACTCAGACTCAGATGCTGGTGTGCACCCCTGTCCTCCAACAAATCTCTCACTGTGTCAGGTCATCAGGGAGAAAAGTTTCTGATTCTGACTGTGTCACATTATAGTGGACGATCGGAGGAGAGCAACATCGCCCCCTGTTGGTCCTGCTGGGTTCATATCAATGTTAACTAATGTATACAAGGATGTATCTTATTATTTACACTTACATATAAAGCGAAATATTTCAAAAATATTCTATTTTAAGCAGTTTACCCCAAATGTTGCAACATATTTATATGCACATCAGCTTAGTGCTTTAAAAAGGAAATTACAGTCTCTTGATTTAACCATGTCACATTGTTTTCTTTCTGCTGTTTTACTGCACTGTGCACAGCGAGGACTCAATACATTTCTGTGTAAACTATTAAAGGAAATTCAATGAAACTGCTCTTGGCATTTGGACAATGACAGTTTTCCAATTTTTGGCTTCAGGATATGATACAGTACATTTGTTCCTTTTACCTGAAGCATTTATCAGTGTCTGGATTTTCAAATGATCAGTTCACTCCAGCAGGTCAACTCACCCAGCCAATCAGACCTGGTCTGAGCTCGCAGAAATATTTCAGGTCAAAGTCTCCGATCCGAGGATTTAACTCCCGTCCAATGAAAAAGTCATAGAGGGGATTTCCTAAACAAAACAGAGTGATTAATGTTTTTTACAAAAAAAATACACAGGAGGATCAGAATTACAGTAGAATTCTGTTGTTATATTATTCTTATATTGTTCTTATATATCACCTAATGTGAGCGTATACATTTTTGCGACATTTATGAGTTGTTTTTCGAAATTCATGTGTTTCCATTACATGCTTTTAAGTTTGTAAATTCAAACTGTGCATTAGGCAGGTTAATGGAAACGCACCTAATGACAATCACCATGTTTATCATCATTTGTCTAGCGACATCACTTCCTGAGGATTTCATGCCAGCATTTGGTTATTAGTGCTAAACAGTACACAGGAAGCAGATGAGACTGTCATTAGTTTTGAAGGAATCTAGTCACAAAACAAAGAAAGTTTTTTAAATTGTTTTATTTTATTGTATTTTATTATTTAATTTTTCCTGCTTTTCATTTTTTTAAGTTTGACAGCACAGCCCTACAAACAAAGGGCTCAGCTTACTTGAAAGAGCGTGTTCACTTTATGCCTGATGCCCAGAGGCTCCTGTAGAGCTTGGCTGTTAGATAGCCACCCATAGGAATACTAAAATCCTCCACAAACAATAAAACAAGCTTACAGATGCACAGTACATGACCAGTAGCTTTTTTAAACCAGTATTTTAGGGTGGATTCTTCCTTTAATGATGAAGCTCAGCTCTCACCTGTGTTGCCCCCCAAAGCGAGAGCATGGGAAGGTGCCCAAAAGGAGCGGATGTAGAGGTAGACGGAGAGCAGGAATGACACTGCTATTGCACACACTGCCAGAGGCAACAGCAGCTCAAACAGATACCCAAGAGGAGCCCCGAGCCCCAGCAACAACATCAGCAACACGCCGCTGATGCACAGGCCATGAAAACCTGAGAGAAAGCAACAAACAAAACTAAATGTTGTAGCCTTGGGCAGAGAGATAAGCAGACTGACAGAGGCTGGTATTAAAAAAACTGGTAAAAGTTGTAAAGTGGGACTTCAGATTGTGTTACTTCAATAACTTTAGCTCAAGGTCAGAGCAGGCAGAGAGTGTAGAGGTTAAACGAAAGGATACATAGAGAAACATGCTTTTGAATGTTCCTCAAAATTAAATGTAGTAATGAAAATGTGAATTTTACAATAGTGAAGCTTTAAAAATTTGAACAAATCATTTGCAATCAAAATGTATGAAACACTCTAGCATAGCCGTTAAATACTACAGCTATTATAATATCCACACATCCAAAAATAAAAACTATATATTAAAAAAAAGTGATGCAACTGGGGCTGAACGATATGCAAAAAATCATATTGCTTATTCATTGCGATATGAGTCATGATTTCAGTTGGAATAATCATTTTTGCTTTTCATTTTCACTGAAAGAATTTAATTGATTTTTGTTAGGGCCTGTACCAAACAAGCATCTGGAGAATATGATTCCTAGGCCGGGGCATGTCTGTAGCACCACCATGCTTACGGTGTTAACAATGCACAACACTGTTGTGACACATTTTGCCTTTATCAAAAAAATGTGCAGCTCCTGCGATTTGGATATTGTACTTGGCCATATTGCAATTTTGATTATATTTCGATTAATTGTGCTCTAATTGTAACATATGTTTTTACTGATCAATGCCACTAAAGTCTATTGTTGTCTCCCCAAACCCAACCATACCATTTATGGGATACTTGAGGCGTGTCCCATCCCTCAGGACTAATCCTTCAGACACCTGCAGGAAAATTAAAAAAAAAGTTTTTAGGAAATATTTTAAATCTGAACACACTAATTATACCCTGCATATATATTAACAACTGGAAGAGTCATAAGGTTAGTCAAAGCATATTAATCTAATATTTGAGTCAAAGGTTAAAAAAATCAAAATTGTGCAATACATGTACAGCTTTGTGTTTATATGCATATTACATGGCGTCATGCTAGGATGTTGTGACATGTGTATTACATTACATATGAGCATGTCAAAAGCAAACATGATGATGCATTAAAAGCAGCAGACTGAAGAGAATGAAGGCAAATTGAACATGATGTTGTCTTGTAATTGAACTTGTGATCACACTAATTTTGTTAGTTTTTAATTACAATTTGCTTGGAATAATATGATCATTTAATCACAATTTCAATAACAGTTGACCAACAATATGATTTCATTCATCTGTAATAATTATCATCCTACAGCATCAAAAATCAATGTTTATTATTGATTATAGAGTACTTGGGTTTACTTGAACCCATAACAGATGATTCCATGGCCGGTCATATCAAATCACAGCTAGTTTTAATGTAGGTTTAACCCTGAACCAGACTGATGAACGTGTTAGTACCTTTCCTACTGGCATCAAATAGAGGAGGGCATGCAGACCGATCCATCCCAAAATAAGCACCAGGGCCAGAGGGTCCCACAGCTGATCAGTGGAGGGGAGGGAAGGGGGCCACTGGAGAACAGAGGCCTCAGGGGATCGACTCACGCAGATCAGGAACAGCACCGTCAACGGAAGAAAGATGGGAATGCATACGGCACCTTGGACACGAATACAAATTCAAGTGAGACGACAGACTGGGTGTGTGATCAGACTGACACGGCCGAGCAGCAGCTAGAGACACTGAAGATACAAAAATGAGTGAAACAGCATCACATGGAAAACTGAATAATGGAGCACATCTGGCCAGTGAGGCTGTTGCATCTGATTAATATTACAAATGTATGTTAACTGTGAGTAATTTAAAGCATCTCAAACAACCACGCAGTAGAAAAACAATTAGATTCACTGTCTGTATGGGTGCAACAAAACTCCTGGTTCAGTTCAGCGTTGTCAGATCTCATCTGTCGAAGCTAAACGTGATTTTACTTTAAAAACAACTGGAAAGGAAATTGGATGTGATACTTAATCCAAGTAACACAGCAGGAAATGAAGCACAGCCAGTAAAATCACACACACACACACACACACAGAAGCTCATTTCATTTCATGTCTGCAATGACAAATCTGACTCAGGTGGCTGTGATTACATGACACACTACATAACAGTGTCGTTGAATCACAAATAGTAAAGTGGTATAAATGTTCTTTCTGGGTGTTAACACCACCATCTTTTATGTTACTATGTATCTTCCTTTCTTCCTGAAATCACCTTTTACTCACTAACAAATACATGAAACTCTTGAACATGTTTCACTTGCGCTGCAGTTTGTATAAAAAAGCAGGGTTGTAATAATTCTGCACTCACCATTTGTAAATATAAGTATGAACAAGTGACACATGGTATGCAGCGTGGTGGTTGTGGTAATGTAAAGGCAAAACATCTCAGATAAAATGAAATTGGAAGCACTGAGGTGAGATGCGCTGCTGTGACTCACCCAGGGTTCCTCCAAACTCCCTCTCCGTGTCCTGTGAAGATCTGTGTTTGGCTGCTTGACTGTGTGGCTTCATTGTTGGTCTCCTGAAAATATAGAGGCAAATACAGTTCAGTCAAAATAAACACATTTGAGGAACAAATAAACACCAGTAAATAGATTGCAATGCTAATTGGTAAAAAGACACAAGTAATAGCAAAGAAACACACCCTTCTGATGATGTTGAGTTATTAAAAAAATGAATGAATCTTATCTGACAATTACAGTAATCCTTAGATTAATCTGCAATAAAACTTATTGCAATTAACCTCTGAATCTTACATATTAACACCCAGTGTTCCTCTTTAAAGAGGCCATAAAAGGTTTCAGCGTAACCTCTGACCTCAGCACAGTGTAAGTCTCCTTACAAATGAACACGAATCCAGTTAAAAGTAGTGGTGCAAAGTAAATAAGCACATTCAAGTTCTGCAGTCAAGTACAACCCTGAGGTGTGTGTACTTTACCGAAGTGTTTTCAATTTATGCTACTATGTACTTTATACACCACTCCACTATGAACAACTACAGTTAGTAGTGATGTTGATTTTACATACTGTACTAAATATATGACGCATGATTAAAGATAAAAGGTGATGAATTCCTTCACTGGCATCTTTAAAACTGAACTAATGGGAATGAAACAGTTTTGGATTGGGTTGGGTCAGTGAGACAGATATACAGTTCAAAGTAGCTTCACTCATTCAGCTCCATTAACATGCCGCTTACCTGTGAAGGTAACTCTTAATGTAGCTATCATCCGACAACACACATAAATAAATAAACAGAAATGTTTTTTTTTCACATTATGTGAAATCATTTACATTGGTACAGTGGTGTTGTATTTCTGCGCCTGCTGTCGTGGCTTCGCCCACAGTCTGTATGGTTTCACCGAGACAAAGTTCAGGTCGTTGTTAGTTCCCGTGTCCGCGCGGTGACACCTGTGTTATGAAGCGTTCACCTTTACCTGTTGAAGCTGAAATGATCTGAACGCAGGAGAAACAAAGGCTTCGCACTGAAACACGGCGTGTGTGAGGAGTGAAAGGCTGCAGGTGTAGTGTCTTACCGGTGTATGACGGGGAGGTGCAGACACATCAATGCAACTCCTGTGCATCCATCCAGCAGCCTGCAGAGAGACACGCCCCCCGACCTACGTCTTTCCGCACGAAGTTGTGTCTCAGCCAATCAGATCCCTCGGCGGTCATCAGAAGAGGGTGGAGAGAAGAGGGTCTAGCCAATCACATCAGCTCCTCAGGTGGCGACAGTCAACTGTACGCTACACTGGAGAACGGCTGCAGTTGTTGTGAAACACCTGAATTACATTGTTATTAACTTGTTATATTGTTGGAGATAAAAGACTAAAACCTGTCAACACTGAGGCTGCAACTGCAAAAATGTGTGTAATTACAATACTCTGTGTTTTTACTATGGGACTCCTCTAGTTTGGTAAAGGAAGAAACACACATTTTGAATCTCACATTCATTCACTTTTATTGTGGACACACATTTAAACCATTTCTAAACATGTTAAACTGTGTAAGACATGCACAGAAAACCGAGTCAGCCTGAAGGCAGGAGATGTGCAAGTCTGCTGTAGTTACTTTAGTGTTAGACAAGAACGACATAATCAGATGACATTCAGACTGCAAATGATTCAGCAAAAGATGCCTGAGAGAATTTATTAATACATGAGATTTCCACCAGACACAACTTTTCTCTTTAATCATTCAGATTCTGTATTCACATTAAACACATTTCCTTCAAGGGGAACATGTCCTTACAAGTTTATCTTGTACCAAGGATACAAGGGTTTCTCCTCTCATATTTTATGATTGGTAAATGATAACTAGAATATTAAACCAGAGTACTAGAGGCTTGTTATGCTCTTAGTAGGGCAAGTGCGTGGAATGAAATATACATTTGCCCCAAATTCACTGTCAGTTTGTGCTTCAAACACGAGAATATACTGTTAATGCAGTTTCACTGTTTTTGTCATTGAGGACTGTAATAACTGGGATTTAACTGACTTATGACAGGAGTATTGAGCTCTTAACAAATGTTAATGAGCATGAGTGCACAACAGCAGCTTTACAGTAAAATTTAGACCATGTAAACTGATTCTAATCAGTAAATTTGGCATTAACAGTAATTGTGTAACCGAAAGAGCGTTTCAAGTGGATGTACGATTCCAGTGTATATTGTAATTCTGTGTTTAGCATGGACTATCTGGCCATGCTGCACTTTGAGCCTTAACCTCGTTCACAGATGACTTCGATCACACTCTGCTCCATCGGGGCAGGATCCAGGCAGCGGTGGGCGGAGCTCCCCACTATCTCATCCAGCAGGAAGTGTACAAGGTTCTCATCGGAGACAAAGCGCCACAGGTACATCTGCAGGTAGTGGCAGTCCACCTGGATCTGCTGCAGCCCGTAGCGGCCGAAGGTGCGCAGGCGGACACACTCCAGGAACGTCTTTAAACTGATTTTTATGATTCCCGTCATCACAGAGACCTGGGGGAGCGGAAAGGCGTGTGAGAGATGTTTCTCACTGAAGACTACATTAAGATTAAGAACAGGGATCTGCACTCACCTTGTTGAACTCCACTGAGCTGAAGATGTCTATCCTCTCAGAAAACAGCTTGTGTATGTTGCTCAGTAGGTTGGTATCCATGGGAGCACTGCAGGCAGACGAAGGACAAATCACTCCAGTAAATCAACAATTAAACCAATGACCTTATTTTCATGATTAGAGACATCTCAATAGCAATTTTCTCCCCTGCGATGAAAGCGAAGGAGGTAATACAGATTAGTAGCATGTGTCTGTTTCACACACCACATTTTAACAAGCCACTCATGTGTCAATATTTATCATTACTTCATCCTGGCATTTTCAAAAAGACTGAATAATGGGACAAAACGAAGATCTTAAACGTCAGTATAATTATCTCTACATCATGCACTACACTGCAAAATGTTTAATTATCTTGGATGTTGAAGAATGGTAATTAAAACTGTTGCCACACAATAATGATTTCATCTGTGATACTGTTCAAGCAGACATTTGCAGTTGCATCGCAAAGTGTAAATGAAAACATGCAGCTGTCACTGAACACTGTTTCGTTGCAGTATGAAGTGGCTGTCTGCAATAATGAAATGCAAAAAAAAAAGAAAAAAAATGTAGTTTCAGCCACAAAACAGACATTTACACATCAAAGACTATGGACTTAAAACAACATATGTATCTACTATGATTAAGTGATTAATGTTCTTGCAGTGAAAATCACTCATCTTTGCAATGACAGCATAAAGGGTAGTGAAGGATCTTGGTTTCAGATCTAAGGAAAAGCTGCAGTGATGTGCCTCAGACTTACATATCTTACATTTAAGTTATGCATCTCACACATCAGAGAAACTCACTAAACGGAGTCAGAGTCAGCCACATGCACATGCAACACACACCAGCAACAAAAATTAATACATGCACGACTTCATCCTTCTGTCCCTGAGAGTGTCTGATATATTGTCAAAAAAACAAACAAAACCACAACTGCTGGAGGACTCTCCTCCGTCTCCCCTCTTCACTGCTCTGTTCGCAGCTTATTTACCTGGGAGTGTAGCTGGCAGCGTAGCGCGCTTGCTGCCTGGAGCTGCTGTAGACAGAGAAAGTCCTTTTGCTGGAGTCGCTGCTGTGCGCTTTCCTCACACCCTCTTCATACAGAAGTCCAACCTACGGTGGAGCCCACAAGGTTCATCAGACAGGCTGCTCACACATGCTGATGAGAGCATTGTGACTGGACTGGAAGACGTGGTGCGGTTGATGATGTGGTGATTAACAAAAGTTTTACCTGCACATCAATCGAGGTGGTGTCCTCTACTACTCTCTTCATCACAGCTCGCACATTTCGTGGCTCAATGGTGTTGACCCAGTCTCGCGTTTCGACGCTCTTCCTTAGCATCTGGGAGATAATCAGGCCCTGAACCTGCAAAAACAAACCACAAAATACACTGATCTGTGAGAACTGGAAGTATTCTCATGTATCGATGTTTCTGTTTTGCCTCAGTAAGAAAAATGAGTCAGTGAAGGTTCCTGGTGAAAACCTACCTTGACATAATGGTTCAGCAGTTTCTGCGCGGCCTCCCTGGCCTCTGCACATAAACTTGTGACAGGTGTTACAGGACTGTGGTGCTGAGAGAGGACAAAAACAGGAATAGCTGTAGTTAGGGGGCAGTGAAATCACTTTTAAGAGTGAACTATGCTGAGTTTTTGAAAATACATTCAGAAATGATATTCTGCATTGATATGGTGACAATCCATTTACCTGCACAAGGAACTGTTCATCTGTGAGTGTGAGTATGTAGGAGATGGTAGAGGTTTCGTAGTCCAAGCAGAGGCGAGACAGCAGCAACAGAAGGGCTGGAGGAGTTGAACCTCCTTTGTCTCCCGCGCTCTCACAGAACTGGCGAGAAGACTGGCACACAAACTTTATAAAGCTCACCACCAGGCTCTCACGTACTCCCTGACTGCAGAATTCACCCTGCGAGGAGAAAACAGACAGAGAGGATGGCCACTGTTACTATGCAGAAACAAAACAGAAGGTTACAGTTACACAGGAAGTCACAAATTAACCATTTATTTACTCCCGTAAAAAAACCCATTGTTTTATCAATCCCTGTGTGTTTAGTTGTGCTTTTAGCTACTAGAGTTTTAGCTCATATTGGGTAGAGCAGAAAATGATTTATTTTAGTAAAATCTGTTCATTTAATGGAAAATTAACAAAAAAAAACAATTCACCTTGAAGTACGGCTTGTTGGAGAATGTAATGTCCTTAGCTGTGAAGAGATGCACTGATGCCAGCACTGACTTAATCTGATTGAGAATTGAGGCTGACAGGGAGGAGAGCAGCTCTGGCAGGCTGGTTGGAGCATCTCTACCAGAGGCCGGCCCTCCTAGAAGAGCCCCGCCTCCAGCCACCGAAGCACCAGCCACAGAGAGCCGAGGCGTGGCCAGGGCCTGCCTCACATCTGTCAAACTGTCCATGTAGAAACTCTGCAGAGCAGAGAGGTACTGCTTGACTCGCTCTGTTGCCGCCCGAATCACAATCTCAGTGCCCTTGTTTGGCACAGCCGAGCCTGGCAGCAGTTTGGCCACAGCCTGAAGTCTGCGGTGGAAGCGGTCGAGCGCGCGGACCAAGAGGGAGTTATCTCCAACCCCTTTCTCCTCTTGTATCCTCCGCTCAACAAGGGAGAAATACCGAGCTGCCAGGTCATCCACAAAGACATGCAGCTTGCCATTTGCCATCTGTGGGATATTTTTGGACGCTAGCTCTCCTGTCTGAGCGTGATTGATAAAAAGTTCTTGATAGGATGTAATTACTAGACATAAGCTGCTGACAAATTCGTTGCAGCCACGGTCGATGAATTCCAGGATGTCAGTGTTTGAGGTGGGGGAAGGTAGAGTGCTCGTTTTAGGGGAGCTATCAGTCGGAGATCCAACACCTGCTGTCAACAACGACCCACGTGCAGAAGCATCTTTCACAGCTGAGGCAGAAGGGTACGGTCTTATCTCTGCTTCCAGGCCCTGGAGGTCTGAGTCAAGTCGAGATTGTGCATGGCTCAGGAATTTATCACAGAGCTCCTCCGCTGGCTCATCCAACTGTAGCAGCAGCTCCACACACTCTGATAAATCTTTGGCACTTGACCCACCGTCCCTGTGAGCCCAACAAAACGGATAGAAACAGTTGATGCACTAGAAACATATAAATTACACACAAATAAAGCTTAATACTGTGAAAGTGCCCATATTCAGAAACTGTGCCTTAAAACGAACAGCCAGGACTTCTGAAACTTTGTGATATCACAAAGCACCACTGTCACCCATGCCCCAAGCCCAGTCCACCCGGCTCCACCATCCAGTCTTGCAAGATTTAGTTTCTTCAAGATTTGGTGTTTATGTGAAATCTGCTATATTTTTATTTGATCACTTAGAAAACAGTCAGCCAATCAGAAGAGAGGCTTCTTATGGATATCAAAATTTCAAATAAAACAAGGTAAAAGTGTAAAATATGGAATCTTTAATCTTTATTTCTGTGGTTTGGATTTATCTGTGTGCACAATTGTCATTGCAGCTGTAAACATGACTCTTTAGTGTCATGTTCCCTCACAGTGGCAACTCTAATTTGAATATAGATTCAGAAATTCCTACCTGAACTTCTGCCGCAGCTCCTGTGCCAGCTTGTCCATGATGGCGTGACAGTCGTCCTGAATTCCCTTGAAGGAGGGCAGGTGGCTGTACTGCTGCAGCACACAGCGGGCACGGCGGTGGGAGCTGACTGCCTGAGCATAGGCCTGCAGCTCCAGACACTTATTCAATCTGGCAGGCAGCTCAAACAGAAACTGCAGCTTCCTTAAAAGTGTGTGAACCCCTGCAGTGAGACAAAATAAAAGTGAAAATAACCATCATGAAGCCCCCACCGCCACCAGGTTTGACTCAACTAAAGAAAGTCCAGGTTATGTCTCACCTGACAGTTTTGTAATCTGTGCGTGCTGGTCTTGAAGAGTGCCACTGATAGAAGCACTGAACTCTGTGATTGCCGCCATGTTAGCAGACAGACAGTCCATTTCATCTTCCATCTTTTTGAAGTCATTCTTCATCTTCCTTATGGTGTCTAGAAAAAACACAGAAGGGTGACTCAGGGTTTGCACAATTCAACAAGAATTGAGATCTCAAGAGTAAGTGAGATGTTCTCTCACCTGTAGCAGATATGAACTTGTTGTAGTTTTCATACACCAGTGTCTGCATGTCACTGTCCAGTGAGCGGATCTGCTTGACCATGCAGGTCTCCTGGTCCATCAGCTCCGCAAGGGAGCACTCTCTTCTAAGCTGCATTTGGGCACAAGACAAACACCAGTCACATTTGAGAAAAGTCGATGTGAAATAAAACACAGGATGAAATGACACACTTTAATGAACATATAGTTTTTTTATGCATAAAGAAGATTTCCTATTGACTGGTTCAACCAAAGCACTGTCAAATCATTATACACGGTCAGGGAATGTGTGTACATTCAACCACCACTATTACCCTGCAAAAACAGAGTACCTGCCCACTTCAATCTCTGTCACCTCTTGAAATATAAAGTCAGCCGAATAAGCACAGGTTGTATTTCCTACTTAGTTTTGTGTTTCTTCTGGAAGCACAACTGTCTATATCTGTCTGTCTATATCCATAGTGTGTGGCACATCGAAGGATTTCCTTTTACTGAAAAATCATAACTATTTCCTAGTGATGGCCACAGCAACAGAAAGGCTTCATTTATATCCAAATGTCTCTTATTTAACAGCATGTATAGATGTTAATGGAGTTGTAACCTTTGCAGTTCCATGTAACACTGGTACTTGCTACAATAACACACAGTGCAGAGGTTATTAAGTGAGTAATATGACACTGTACACAGGTGATATGACAGCAGACGTCCCTCACCTTGTTGAGGTAGAGCTCGGGGTCAAATTGAGGCCCGTTGATGTCGCAGGGATCCAGGGACTCCGGCTGCTCCCCGGCCTTTCCTTCCTCATTCAGCCCGTAGTAGAGCTTCAGCATCCCGTGCACTCTACGCCTCCTGTCGGGGCCACCGTCCTCCGACACCGCCACCGTGCCGTCCGCCTCCCCATCCATACCGAGCTCCGGCCAGCTGAGAAACGTAGAAGTAAAACGACGATAAACAAAGATGACAGGCGTCCAGCTGGCAGGAGACAGCTCTCAACCGGCTCCTGCACACGGACCTTCTCGCTCAGAGGTGACTGATATCCGTGTAGCTTAGCTGTCTGCCAATATTAATAAGGTTTTTCAGATTAACTAGAAAATGTCATATTTCTGCTGAAACACAGAAAACTGTCTTGGAAACGTAACCGTTTCCGGGTGTGTAGCCTATCCGGTGTCACGTCGTCAAAGAGTGTGTGCCGTCAAGAGAACCGCCTGTCGCTAACGTAAGGAATGTTGTAGTTCTGGTCGGGAAGTGCACAACTGCGCATGTCATAGAATTTACCCCAGTAGTAAACTAAACGAAACATTAAATGCTAAATTTACTGTATTATATATTCTGTATTCTGCATTAATTCTGTTTGCAGATACTCAGCTCTTATGATTATTCCAATGACATAAATCCGTGAAAAACTAAATCAAAACAAATTAAAATTATAAAATGAAATTTAAAAAAAATCATATACATAATATATCATATTAATTTATAATACTGTGTTGTTCTCTGAATTGTAAACTTAGGGACAAAAACTGCAGGCAGATGCTAAAGGGGACGAAAAAAAAACAGCTAAGCAAAACAAAGAATAAGTACCAAAGCTAAAGAGTAACAGGCATCATCCTCGGAGGGAACAAATTTCATTTTATTGGTCAAAGATTCAAAATCTGTCAAAAGTTTATAGATTGCATCATGGACAATACTGTAATAATGGAATATAATCTTGTGATATCAGTCAGGTATTTGAAAATAATCCAAATTACAGTACGTAACATTTTTAGGTGAATGTAAAACCAGTTCAACAGGAGTAACCACTAAACAACTGTCTGAATATGCGTTTACAGTATTATAACTCTTACATACCCACACACCAACATTAAACTTTTAACGCTAAACTATTTTTTCCAAAACTTTAGTAAATGCACCTAGTTGAAATGATACAAAAGGTTTAACAATTAAATTGCTGCTTTGATTGTAAAATAAATGTTAGACCATGTCTGAACAGAAAATGTGGTAAAAACACTGATGCTGAGTAAAATCATACATAAGATAACACGTTAGTCAAAATGAGTATGGCTTCAGTACACTTTAGAGTGTAGTTAAGTGAAGTAGTAAACACACTTTTTCACAGATATTCTCTTAGAAACAGGACCACTTTGTATCTGTTTATTAAAAAAAACAAAAAAAAAATTTTTCAGAACTTTCATCTTGATAACATCTTAATCAGGGCAAAACTGATCACTACACTGAGAGAAACCACCAGCAGCCCAGTGTAGTTATCCAATGTATCAATACACTCACATCAGCTAGGAAAGGTGAAATGCATCATCCAGTTGAAAATGTGGGAAATATGTTACAAAACACAAACTGATTTTTAAACCATAGCAATACCCAAATTCCTGGTTTCCAAGTACCAAAACAGTCTTTCAGATGCAAACTCAGTACAAACAAAAAGGCACTTTATGTTTCTGCAAAGTGACTGCTTGAGAAGATAATGCTTAAAATGATCTATTTCTTCATTCTAGTGTACAAACACTGACAAGTATATGAAAAAGAAAGTAAAAATATTCTCTCATAAAAGCTAACAAACAATACAAAACAATCCGCAGATGTAAAAGATTTATAAACAGTGTATTAGTATTAATAGTGCAGTATCACGATGTGTAGTCTGTCGGAATGCCTATTCTACAATGTGACATGCATAGTGTACATTAGCAACAATATATCGGACTGCTGCATTTAGGGTAAAGACAGTATCTGACATACACGTCAAAAGCATATAAATGTAAAGACATTCTGCAGCTTTCATGCTCAGGACAATCAGGAAGAGTACATGATGCCACCATATTTTAAAGGTAGACATATGGCAGTGTTATACAGCTGTATAACTTCTTCGATGGCCGTTAGTGAGGTGACCGCGTTTGTTAAATGTACAGCAAGGACAGAAACTGCCTGTGTTAGGACTGGATGTTCAGAGAGACACCTGTAGCGACTCTGCCAGATGGAGACTGAAATCTGTCTCGGGAGCGTTAAGGTAGTAAACTGTATTGCAGCATGTTAGATAGGCTTGCTTTGGTGTACAGACAATATTTCAACAGCATAGTCAAACGGTCTTGGTCAGTTTGTCCGTGCCACATTTCACTGTCCAGTGAAAAACCATATATCTAAGAATTAAGTGACTTTTAATTCATCACATAAACTGAAGCATTAAATGTTTCTTGAGGGGTTGAAAATTGTTATTTTTACCATTGCTAGTTAACATGGTTTACTCCTGAATAAAGTCACTGGAGTGTTTCAAAATGCATTGTCACAAAGATGAAAACAAGGCGTCAACATTATACAAAGATAGCGTTCCCCGTCTTCTTTCAAATAATGTCAACCATGATTGTGTTTGCGAGGAAAACAATCATTTTAAATGGCAAAGCAAAACTTCAACATTTTAGTTGCAGTTTAAAGTTTGATAACAGTTACACAGGAAGGTTTCTTTTATTTTAGCCTCTCTCATATCAGAAGTTGCACAAGTAGGATATTGCATCAGTTTTACTTTGCTAAGCAAGTCTCACCAAGCGGGTGACAGTCAAGTCCAGACCTGTGCATGGATGTCACTTGCACTGATAGTGCCAAATTGGAAGTTTAACTTTTGATATGATAGCTAACTGGACAACAACAGGAATAGCAGCATTGTACAGTACATTAATTAATTAGAATTAAAGTTTTTATCAAGATTAATTTTTTGTTTTTTTCCCCTAACTTCCTACATAGTTTAGTTGACTTGATTCTTTGGTTGGTGAAAATTAATTTAAGCTTCCCAATGAGCACTTGATACTGTGATGTGCTGTAAAATGTTCCTTTTGTCTTGTTATTCACTTATTATTATTTTACAAGTTTAGACCAAATTCACAATTTTCTGCTTTTACAAATAAAAATTATTTAGAAATGTGCGATGTACCACCTGCATATTCTTTACACGATGACCAGCTGGAAATATCAGTAAATATTAATCAAACTCTTAAATACATGTACTTACAGTAAACTTCCACAACACAGCCAATGAGCTCCCATACAGACTTTTTATGATCAGCAACACTTAACGTTTCTACCAGTACTTTTTTAAAGTGGCTTCACCCTTTCATGAGAACAAGGCACTGGCAGTTTAAAAAAGCAGAATAGTGGGAACACGCCCTCAGATCGTCCCCTAAAAGTGTTTGTCATGCTGACTGTAAAGAGTTTGTGCTAACTCTCACAGTTCTGAGCAGGATGATTAATGTTACAAGTCGGTATTTTGAGATGTTCTATGTGTTCAATCCCCAGGAAGAGTTAAAGTAAAAGAGGTAATGCAGTGGTTACGCTCATTTGAGGTTTAACGTTTTTGAGTAATAGCAGTAAAAGGTCAAAAAGGTCAAGAGATATCATACAGTCATCATCTGAGGATTTCTCTAAGGCTTGTCTCAGACTTATGAAGGAGGTCCATCATATGGTGATGAGAGAATATTTTCTGGACATTAGTAAGGCCATCTAATGAATAGCCACTTCAGTTTAACCTTGGAAGCATAGATGTTAATAGATCTTTGTTTTTCACATTTCTGCACTCCCTTAATATACACAACTTCAGAAGATAAATATTGTCACACACTTAGATCTCTCACTTGGTCCTTTGCATGTTCATATATTATCAAGTTAAACATCTCAAGCTCGTATCAAGTCTTTTCTTTAAATCTCAGTGTAAAATGTTCAGGTTTGGTCTTTGAGAGGAACGGGGGAGAGCCGATCAGTGAGTTTAACCCTGCTCCAGACTCTCCGTCACTTGCACAGCTGAGTACGTGGGTGCAGATGCCTGTCGGGTGAAGAAGGACGCAGCTCTTTTCGGCTTCAAGCGTTTGATTTCTTTTCCTGAAAGACAAAAATGGACAAACATAGAAACATTTCTCCAACTGAAGCTACTACAAAGGAGACTGTCTTGGCATAGAAGCAGCTCACTCTAGAGAGATTACACTGTAAGTAGGCTAGAGATGAAACAGTATAAAAAATTTCTGTCATGATTATAGTGATCAAAATTATCACAGTTATCAGTAATATCATGTTTCAGTATTGTTAAAATGTGCTGAAAATGTTCAGAAAGTAATAACACACAAACTAAAATCATTTCACCTAGTTTTATAATGGAAATTATAAAACAAATTGGCAGCACTTTTTGATTTGCATTTAAACATAATAACATTGATAACACATCTGCATCACAGATGAGGACAAGGGACCAGTAGCAGTGCTGGATTTGTCTGCTACATGCCCACTCTTTAAACAAGGGAATAGAAAATCTATTATTATTGTTGTTTTTTGTCCTATGACATCTTTCAGGGCCCATGGACACTGTAAACACACCTGTCACCTGACACCTGTTAAACCACAAACACTGAGGCTACACTGCGCTTGGGGATGAAAGAGCTGCAGCCCCGAAATAAATTTCAAAAACACACAATCACTGATCGAAGTGTCTCACACGGAGGCTCCAACACTGACAGGAGGACCAACCCGGGGATGAGACGCAACAGATGCATTTTACCATTTTGCACTGTGGCTAGCAGCTCACCGTTTCTCCTCTGCGGCTGTGTGTGTGCTCTGTGAAGATGTGACAGTTTTACCTCTGTATAAAAAAACACTTATACTCACAAATTGTAGTCTAATAAAGGTGTTAGAAGGATGAAAAATCTCCAGAGGAGCGCTGTCACTGCCTTCTGTATGTTTTGACTGACACAAAACAAACCCATTATGCTTGCCGCACATGCATCTGGGAGACTGTTGCTGATTGCCGTATAGTACCTGCAGTACCGCAAGTTACATAAACCACAGTAATCAACCATAGTTACAGTGATACTTAAAATAAAAATAGAAATACTAACCATCTGGCATTTTTACTGTGATTTAGTGTGAAACCAGTAACCGTTTCATCTCGAACTAAATGTAACCAGTACACTCACCATTGTCCACGTAGCTGATAGTGCTAAGGGAATGAACCCGACTGCACACAACACTGCTTTGCCTGTGCAGCATCCCACGACGTCCTCCACGTCCGTTCTTGTTGCTGCCATCTTGTCCAGAGGGCTGCTGAGACTGGCTCACCTCACCGTCTGTTTCAGCCGCAGCCCCTCCCTCCGACGCAGACTTCAGCTCCACACAGAACTCAATGAAGCCGCTCATTAGCTCCGCCTGGATCGAGGGAATAAAAAGACAAATTATTAAGTCTGATCCTTAGAAGGGTCATATTGCCAGCCTTGGATTAGGGCCTGGTGCGATTATTTATGGCTGCCTGTACCATTATGTAACATCTCTTCAGCATCTGTCTTTTTCAACCCAACAATCACTGAGAAAGGATGATAGAGATGAGAGATTATTTGACATTTTTCAGGTTTCAGCCTAAGTTTCAAGTCTTACACTCCTCTAAGGGCAAATGGGCTCAGCAGCTGCACCCAATCTTAAAGCTCTCCAAAACACCAGGTGCAGTGCACTCTCCAGAGACGGCTGAACGCTGAAAACATTTGAAGTGAGACACACACACACAAGAGAACTGCATCTGTCATCCTCTCCAGCTCCAAGATGATCTTAAATTGATGTTCAAAGTACAGCAGAGATGGTGGTGGTGTCAGCCAGATCAGGACAGGTGTGCCCCCCCACCCCCCAAAAAAAAACAAGCCAATCACCACAACACTCAACAGTTCTGAGGCAATCTAAACCACAGCACACCCCATCGTTTGTCAACCCCACTACACAGATGTGAATTCATGTACAGATGTTAAATACATTCATATCACGTGATTTGAGAATTGGATTTCATTTCACTAGTATCCTCTTACTTGTTTTGAGTAGATCTTTAGCAACTTGTTGACAGGAGTGCCGTCTTCCTCGCCATCAAATTCCAACCAAAGAATGTGTGAGTCCCCCTCCTCCTCCGGGTGGCTGTGGTCCCAGGAGAGCTCACTGAAACGCAGGCCAAGCAGTACATGCTGCAAGAAAACATGTTCAGGGAGAGAAATCTGGATAGCTGTATTTGCAGTGTCATCATACATACATACACACACACACACACACAATTAGTGAAATGGCATTATGTTAATGATTTACAGAGCTGTCAACCAAAAAACAAAATGCAGTGCTCACCTTCTCTTTGACATCCATCACATAAACTCCCTCCAGGCAGATCCCAATGTTGACAGCTTTGCGCTTTCCCCTTTGGAGGATCCCTTGCACTGGTTTGTCAATCTCCCCAGAGAAGAAAGCACACCTGTTTGTGCAGTTTATGTTGTTTGAAAAAAAGAGCATAATGTGATTCATGGTATGTCAGTTATTTGAGGTGTATTTATCACTGAATTTGAGTTTTAAAACCATCCTCTGTAGACAAACAGAGTATAAATGGTTCATTACACAAATTCTTACCCATAATATGGCAGAGTATGACATGTGTTGAGGTACTGGTGTAGGAGCTGTGTGGGCTCAGGAGGGTTTCCGGCAGATGTGCTGATCTTTCTGTACTCCTGCAGCAGGTTCTGCTCCAGCCCTGCCTGACGGCTCGACTTCCCTCTCAGAGTGGAGAGTAAACCTCCACTCCCCATGGCAACATGTGCAGGCAGAAAAGAGGACAGCTTCTTCTCTCTGTGGAGAGCAGGGAAGACAAGTTTGTATTACACATTTAGTGCATCTTATCTGTGTAAATCTGGGTTTAATATTATATTTAATTCACAATTCATTTGCTGACATTTACTGCCTAATTTGTGTTTGTGTTTGCTTCTGTTGCTCTATCTTCATGATGGACAGGATATGCATCAATGCACTGTACTGTCTCCTGCTACTGTGCTGTGTCACTATGACTTTGCTGTGATGTATTTTAAGAGGAAAGCCACAGGCCAAAACGTATTGGTCTCAAAATAAAGTGTTGCTCAAGTTTTGACCTCCTCCCCTCAATTACCACCACTCACGTCCTGACATCAAAAAATCCTTAAGTGGGACAGCCTCTGTTCTTCAGTGTCATAAAGACATCAACTAATGATTACCTGGAGATGCTCTAAAAAGAGCTTCTGGTTTAATTTGATACAATGAATGATTCAATATGTAGATACCGAGATCATCTAATCTGGCTCTATTTCAAACATTAAACATTTCTGTGTACAGGATAAAGGATAGGTGCCTCTTCTCATTTCATCTATTTTATTATGATCAATGGTCAAATAGAAAAATAAAGAAAACAAGACAATCTTTGGACTTTAGGGATTAAGCACTAATGTTTGTTTTGATGCAGCACAGACCTCAAATTGTGTTTCTGTTTAATATCTATTAAACTCCAAACAAAGCAATGACTGACACAAACTAAGACATTATTAAAACACTGTAAGCAAACAAATGAGATTTCCTCAAACATATCTATGCAGTCATGTGTTACTAGTATCTGTAAGCAGCCTGTAATCTGTGTCGTGAGTACCTAAAATAAGAACAATGACTACACTCCTTTATTATCTCTGTATTATACATACAGCGTTTCATCGGCTTTATCAAGTGCAAACTGTATAATTCACATTCCCTTTAATCACAATCAAGTTTCAAAAGGCTTTACAGAGAAAAAAAGAAACACAATCTCACGATCATCCCTCTCCAATCAAAAATGTCATTTTGTGCCTTCCTGCACTTGGCACAAACTGAGCAATTGAAAATTGCTGCAGTGGCACAATGAGTATTATCAACACAAGACAAAATTAAAGCCTCTTCAAACTAAAGAATCACTGCTGACCTTTTCCACAATGCCTGTTGATTTTCATCAAATTGCAGTGTTTTGTTGTTGATTGTGCCGAAGCACTCGAAACTCCTAAATCAACAAGCTGCCCTTTAAAATATGTGGGTTTAGGGACAAGAGTTTGGTTGTGCTTTTTACTGTGTCAGTGTGTTTTCTAGAACACTGAGCTGCAGCGAGGCGTCCTCTCACCATTTGATAAAATCAGCAGAGACACAGACTTGCACCTTTACATCTTCATTTTCTAAAAGGGTGAACTACAACCAAGTCAACTGTGAACTTCACAAAATGTTCAGTTAAGCGAGTAATGGAGCCAAAAGAACAGAAAGTCAAGTAAGATCATGTGTTGACAGAACAGTCAAGTACAATTATTTCCATCATGCAAAGTGATGATTATCTTACCAGAAAATGGCAGACTTTCAAATTCATATCAGTGTATGAACAGATAGTTACACCACAGTAACAAAGTTCAAATCATGGGTTTACTGCCAACTTTAGATATATTCAGCGGTTTATTTCAAAATAGGCTGATTTATTAAAAGAAATAGTTTCGACATATGGGAAATATGCTTATTCCTTTTCTTGTAGAAAATTATCGATACCTCTCTAACTGTTAAATAGGAAGCTACAGCCAGCACCTTGTTGGCTTAGCATACATGGGAAACAGCTAGCCTAGCCATCTACTGTTTAATCTGTACCAAAACTGAAGTGAAAATCAATAAGTTCTGGTCTTATCACAGGTTATGTACTAGTCTCTCTCTTGGATGGGAACTTAATGGTCACAGGGTTTCAACACTTCAGTAATAACTAGTGAGCTATTCTAAAGCACAACTATTTCTCTGAAATTATGCCCATTATTAAATCTGCACAGACTAGGAAAGTTCATTGTGCTGGTAGGTAGATTTTGTTACCTTTGGAGAGAGCCAGACTAATTGTTTTCATTTGTTCCAGTCTTTATGCTAAGCTAAGCTAACTGTCATTTCCAGGCTGTAGCCTCAGATGAAGTGGTATTGATCTTCACATCTTACTCTTGGCGAGAAAGTGAAGAGTCAACAGAGTCAATGTGATCATCTTATAGGAAACAAAAATACAAAAGGCAAGAACATCCAGAATTTTGCCATGAATTGTTTTTAACCAACCTTTCAAGCTTACCTTATAGTGGAAGTAAACTGTTGGCTGTCCAGACCAGTTCCCTCATCCATAGCAAAAGACAAGGCTCCAAGACCCATCCAATGCTCGGGATCGCAGGGGTATCGACCTGTGAGGATGTTGCTCCTGGCCTCCTCATACAGAAGTTTCAGCACTCCTTCATCATCAATCTGCTCAGGAGATTATCAAGATATTATTAACAGTTATCAGGACAATCAGCCCAGAGTTAGTCTGAGCCCAAAAGCTTTGAAAAGAAAAATAACTTTTCTTTTTGATTTCACTTGAATTTTTTTTTTTTAGTGTTTACAATTTGTTTATTATAATTTGCTGCCCTGCATGAAGCACCTTATAACTTTGAGTTTTGAAAAGTTCTCTATAGATAAAAACAAAACAAAACAAAACATAATGACAACTGCAGTCTAATGACTTTCAGACATTAATCAAATATCTTCATTAACACCCACTGAGCATTTAGAAAGAAATGGACTGTTCGTACAAAGTGATGGATAACAGTGTCTTCATAATTCACTTGTGAATGTTTTTGTGGAGAATTAGCATTAAAAGTACCTGCAGCTCTTTAGATTTAGGAAAGAACACGTTCCGTCTATATTGGAGAAATGGCTCATCTGAGGAAAAAGAGGAGGACAGTGATGCATTAGGGTTAGGAGAAATTCAGCCTCATCACTCAGAGTGGAGGAGTGAGGGTATAGAGACAAACACTGCAGTAGATGTGGGGGTAACATCAAATCTACCACTCAAGCCCCCTCCAGCCCACTCTGCTCTGGCTCACAGTCCTGTTCTGTGGGTGGTATCCCTACCTACTCCACAAAAACACATAACAGCGTCTAAATGATTATGCAATGCATTCGTGATTCTTCTTGTTTTAATAGTGTAAGCTGTCACTGTGTCACCAGTTCTTTGATATCACTGGACAAAAAGCACACAATAATGTGGGCTGTTCTACTTTGACTGGCAAAGTAATGAGAAAAAACACCAGACTTGCACTTCAACCTAACACTTACTCAACAACCAACAATTGTACTTAGTGAAAATGAAATCTCAGTTCAGTCTTATCTCAGTTTACTTAAGAGAAAGTTGTATCCTTTCTTCATCCATACTATACTATAGAGTGTACTGTATAACCCACTGCAACACACTGTATTATAAAAGTCGCACCCTTGAGTACAATGTGAAAAGGAATTGTAAGTATGCATTACAATTTCTCATAAACACAAAATGATCATGAATCATAAATGTTTATGATCATACACTGTAATGCTTTATGATGGCATGACATTTTAATAGCTTGAAGATTTGTAGCACCTGTAATAATGCATTATGCATGCATTGGAATGGATCATGCATCTATAACACATCACAGGGATAAGATTTATTTGATCTAAGATTTAGGGTTACAACCAAAGATTAATTTCATTTCCAATTTAATATGCAAATTATTTCCCTGAATAACCATAATAAACTGTCAAAACAAGGCTTAACACGTCCATCACAATTTCCTAAAGCTCATGTTTACATCATCAAATTGCTTGTGGAGTCTGACTATCAAACTATTCACAATGCAGTAACTTTAATCTCCACTCTCTTTTTCTCAGTGGTTTCTCTTGATGCAGTTGGATTTTCTACATGTTCCCGCCTTTTCTTTTCCTGTTCAGTTACAGGTGTTTATTGCTTATTGTGCCAACTACATCCTTTCCTCCTTAGTTATTCCAAACAAACCTGACAGCACATTTATCCTTCATTTACCCTGAGTAAGCTACTAAGCACAAACAATTTATAATAAGTAAGCTACAAATCCAGAGGGAACAGCTGCCGAAAAAAGAAACAGGCTGCGTTCGGCATACGCAGAAACACACTGTGTCTGCACACAAGAAACCAGGTTAGTGAGGAAAGACAGGCTGTTGGGTCTTGGAAGCCTCTCTGTTTTCTCCTCATCCTGTCATAAACGTTGGAGGAACATCCAGATCTTTGCAATGTGTCTGTGGTTCCACATTTTCTCCTCTTAATTATGATGGTTCTGACACTGCACCATGGTACATTTAATGCCTTCAATATTGTTTTAGATCCCTCTCCTGATACTGATACTAGATCTCACAGTTTCTTTCTCATTGTTTTGCAGACCATGGCCTCCTGGCTGAATACAACCCCAATTAGTCAAATCTTAAAAGAACAGCTGCCTTTAGTCTCGGTTTAATGAGAATCCCTTTCACTATACGATATACTTTTTACCTACTGGCATTATTGTTGAACACAGCGTCTTTTTTTTCCTCTGGGTTTGTGTTTGTATAAAGGTCACATTGAAGATGGAAAAGAAACATTTATGTTGCTGTTATTTCTGTCTTTACATTTTTTAAATCTGTAGATGCAGATCTGTAGATAAGCTGGTTACTACCATATTTTTGAACCAAAGCTAATTATATATATATATATATATATATATATATATATATATATTACATGTTTTTATATGATTTATGTACCTTCTTTTCCTTCTTAGAGGTAGTTTTTTAATTGCAGCAAAGTGAGAGAGAGTCAGAGACCCTTACTTTATTTTATTATTATGATATTATTTTTTACAAAGAACATACTGTTTAGCTGTTGCTATGAAGTTCTTCATTTCAGTGTCATGTTTACTCTGACTGTAATTTAAGATATCTCAATACTCTTTCCCAGTCCTGAGTCACTGTCATACCTCGATTAAAGCTTTAAAAACATTGGTTATTTATTACTGCATGTAAACACAGCAACAGAGAGACCGAACTCTCACCTTGTGAAATGTCTTCCTCAGACGCCTCGGTGAAGCGATACAGCAGATCCTGCCACTGCCGACACAGTTTATATGGTTGATGCCTCACCTTTAACTGCAATTCTGAGGAGTATGGAGGAAATAAAATGTAATACAGAGATGTGTCTGTTTCCCTGCTCTGATTCTTGTGCTGTATTTCATATATATCTAGTCCTTATCATTTGGGCCCAGGCATGTAGACACATATTCCGCCTGACATCCATGTCATGATGAAAAGAAATCATACATTATGTAATATTTGATAGCCAATTTTAAAGAAAGATATACACATATACACATCAGCATTCTCATAACGTCAATGTTTTCCTATTATTTGAGCAGATGAAGGGTTTCAGTATTTATGAGTGAAAAGTGTGTGGCGGAAAAAGTTCTTACCGAGCAGAGGAGAACACAACCAGAAGGCAAAAGCATCCTGTGCAGACTCGGGAATATGGAGAGCCTCACGAACACTGCGGCCCAGCTCCTGCACAGTGACACTGCCGAGCCCTTCTACAGTTAAGTGGACTGCACTGTCACCAAAGAGGTATATCAGCACATCTTGAGCTGTGTGAACAAGCACATATATACAAATTTAAACAAAAAAATAACATTATACAAAGAAATAAGCCAAACAACACACTGAAATTAAAACTTTCTGTGAATAGAGGGGTGATTTTATCCTCAGCAGATTATATTATTTTCTGCACCATACCACGGGATAGAGTTGCAGAAGAAGCAACACTTCCTCTTTGCGAGTGGTCATCTGATGAATCTGGAGGAAAACTGCAGTCATCTCCTTCCATCTCTAATCTGAAACACAATGACCAAACTCAAAATCTCTCACAATATATACACAGCGCCCTGCAGCATCAATGTCCAAATATATATATATATATATATATATATATATATATCCAAGGTATCTGTGTACTGCTGGCCAACCAGAGTGGTCAGCCAAGGGGTGTATGCTCATGTGGTGCTCATACTAGCATAGTTATATGTAATATTTTTGCTTTGGTGCTGTATACCTTTGAAAAAAGACTTAGTAATGTCTTCAAAGATGACTAGACTAATATTTGCAACATGAATTGGTGGACCTCTCTCAGTGACGCACGCCACTTCATCCATTTCCTTTAGTCATGTTTCAAGAAACAAGTAATAAGGCAAATTTAGCCCCTGTTTCAGGATGTGCCAGTGCCACCATGTGGTATTAGACTGGAAAAGACCCTGTACAATCAGAACATCCCGATCGACAACTGTTGACCTCACCCTGTTGAACCGAATCGATCGCCTGGTCCAAACATTACACTGATACTCAGCCCCATTCATATAGTGTTTATGAATTTATAGGCTTAGAGCACCGACACTGCAGTCTCGACAACATTACAGAGAGATGGTAAATACAGAGGTATCACGGCAACAGCCCGAGGGCAGCCAGTATACCCAAGGTTAGCTAGCCACCCAAAAATGACTGGATTGTCCCATAAAAGCTTTAACAATGGCTGAAATATTCCAGGGAACAACTCAACGCCACTGAACTTCATTTCGTTAGCATTAGCTAAGTTAGCTTGACGCCACTGGAAACGACCGCGCTAGCTATTGACGCACTGACATTACTACGATACTTTCCGACCTATTCAGTCAACCTGTCTCGTCTGTTAGCTAACTTTTGGTGTTTTATCCTGTGGTCTCAAACAGCTAGTTAATGGCAAGTGATGGAACAAATCGTCTCTGTTGTCCACCTACCTGCCAGGTGCCGTAAAATTTCCTCCACTCGCTGCTTATGCTGGATAGGAGCCCGCTACTTTTGTAAATACTGTAGCTACATACAATAGCTGATCAGCGATTTGCTGGTATTTCCCTGGCTAGCCAGCTGTCTAAAACTAGCTTTCCGGGCAGCTGCGAGAGCGACGGACGAACGACTCGTTTGTTGTGAACCAGTCTTCAGTGGGTGTGACAGTCACTCTGCAATATTAGAAACACCTCAGTAACTAAAGTACCCTTAAATGAAGTAGATATTAAAATAGCTAAGAGCAAATATTTCAAGGTATTTGTCAGGAATTTCCTTCAGAGCGCCAAAGTGACAGACATTATACATTTTTAAACGATTTTACAGCGGACCGGTTCAAACTTGATGTTTTTTTCCATTACCCGAGGTGGGCGAAGGCCCACCCCTACTCTGCCTCTGATTGGCTTACCTTGATATTCTGCCCTAATTATAACCAATCATCACCCTCCTTGTTTAAACATAATCGTGTACTGGCCAATCAGAGGAAGAATAGGGGCGGGTCATCGTCCACCTCGGGTGGGACAACAATAAAGCGGTGCAAAAAGCTACGATCCCGAGAATGAGTTCAACCTCCAGAGAGCGCGTCGTTGTCCCGTCATGTGATCGTCGGGTAGTCCCAGCTGTAATGATGCCGGAAGCTGATTAATTTGTTTATCTCCTCGACTTTGTAACACATTCAGTCACAAACAATGGTTTGCTGCCAAATTTAAACCACATTGTCCCGCAGCTGGTCAAAATACCACATAACTCTAATGCATCGAGTTGGGTCCGTGCATGAGGTGTAATTCTTCTGCCTTGCTGTAAACTACAGCCTAAAGATGCTCATCAACAAATCTCTGGCACAGCCTCATCAAAAACTTTAACCTTTGCAAAAATAATATTTGTGCATGGTCCTGACCGACAGGCGGTCTGATGTTGCACAATTTGTGTTACTGTATCACTGTAGTGATCAACAGGTTTATAACCTCACACCATGTGCAAGTTTGAGCCATCAGTTTCCATGAAGTGTGATGAATGACTTAAATCATTATATACATTATAATCAATTTATGTGACGTAGATATTAGACATCTAGTGGTGAGTAAGAACATAGACGCTAAAAAACAAACAAACAAGCAAAATAAGGCAGACTCTACCAGTTCTGATCATGTTTCCATATCCAGCCAGGTTCCTTTGCAATTCATCCTAATATGTTAATGTCTTGTTGTTTGCAGTCAGAGTTGGTCTGCTTAGGCCCAGAAAATCACTCAATACACAGCTGTGTTTTTGAAGGGGCTTTTAATAAAGCTTTTCAAATGGGCTGACATTACAAATACATTCCAGAGATGAACCAAATGTTTTTTTCTGGTGATTAAGAGAGTGTAGAATTCTTTCATATTTAATGAACCGCCCTGGGGAAAATTAAGGGGGAAATGCATTAGTGCGTTCAGTTATCTTTCTTTTTTGTGACTAATTCAGAAACTCTCCCCATCAAAGGTCCAGCGAGCCCCTACATCTCAAACTCTTCACAGTGTATCTGCATTTGAAAAGTTAAATCTCAATTTGATCAATGTCAATATTGTTCTTATTACTATTTTCAGTGTTCAGACTTTTATAAGCAGACAAAGCCTTTGCATAGTTCACTCTGCATCTTACATCCACCTGACGCAGGTGTCTAACTGCAAGGGCAGCAGGCTGTGTATTAACAAATGGGATTAACAGCTTTAACAAAGGTGAGACAACAGAGGACACACTTGAGGGCTTTCACTGCATTACTGACATCGATTCATCAGTCTTCTTAATCCTATTCCTTTCACTTGCACGGAGTATCTTGGAGCAAGCATTATGGAGGGAGACATGAAGTATTTTAATGTTTGCATGTATTGTATTTACATTAAAAAAAGATAGAATAAGTGACTCCACTCCATGAGACAATTGGTAACTTCAAACTTTAACAAGTCATGTTACATTATGTCATAGTCCTGTTGCGCAGCAGAGCATTGTGCCTCATGTCTCTCTACAGTCAGCTTTACATCCTTGTTTTTGTAGGACCAAAAAACATTTTTTGACTCATGCCTCATGAATTACTGTTTACCCAGTGATTGATTGATGATTGTTTTATTGCTTTTGACTCAGACAATTATTGTAAGAATGAAATTGTGTATTTGTGGAACTGTTAACAAATATAACAATGGAGGGTTCGTCATTCATGTAAATGATGAAAAAAATAAAACAGAAATAATAAAAAATAAAGCAAGTAAAGTATTTGAGCATAATATTCATTTTCAGGAGTACCAACAAGTATCTCAAAAATGGTAGAAATCGTGGGTTTACAATAACTTCTGTGGGTATCTTCTCTGGTATTATACAGTATCTGGTTTACAGAGAAAGTATCAGTTCAACACATGAAATTTAAATGGGCAAATACAGTGATATAGTCAATACTGGCTTTATGTGTGATGGTCATCTGACAATAAAAAATACTATCCCTAAATCTGTGAAATTCATAGAAATCTGTGTTTCCTGTTCTCTTCTCCAATTTAAATAATCATTCATTGGTTGCCCTCGCTGTGTAAAAATTATTTACATGTGTGTACATCATGTGTTGATTAGGTGGGAGTTGGGCTGGTCCCTGCTGCTGCAGGGGTGCCCTCCTCCACCTGGTTTGTAAGCAGGAAGAACGCCATCACAGGGCCGATATACTCCATGACGGTTTCTTTCACGCTTCTCTCCAGCAGGTAACCTTCTGTCTCGATTTCTGCGTTTTCCTCCCCTGCCACTGCCTCCATTGCGGTCTGCAGGAACCGCAAGCTTACCAGCACAGAACACTGGGAAGGAGGAAGGTGGAGAAAAGTGGAGCAAGTTAGATGTAGAGCAGCATCCATAGTGAATCATTAAGGGTTCACGAGGACTAGCAAACAGAAGTGGTGACTGATGGATGCTTCGTATATTGTAACACATAAAATGAATAAGGGATCAGTTAATATTCTCACTGATGACATGTTTGAATCATACAGCTGCAGGAATTGCATTCTTGACACATTACATAATGTTAAATATATTATATTAAGTTATACATATTATAGTTTTATAACCTCTTTGCAGTTGTACCAATCCCCAAAAAACAATTTCATGCCTTGATCAACAACCAAATACAAAGCGCATCTTGTACCACCAGCCCTGCCTGAAGTCATTGTGGGACACTGTAAATCTCCTCTCAGTATTACCTGTAAGAGGAAGACTGACAGCACTCCAGCCCCAATGGTGTTCATCAGACCCATGTAGTAGTGGACCAGGGCCTCTCTGCAGCCTCGGAGGTAGATGTTGAGCTCCTCGGTCTGGTATTCATAGTTATAGTGAGCTGAGTTGTTGGTGAGCTGATACTGGATGCATGGCCGTGGAGAGCTGGGGTTGCAGCAGCTGAACGGGACACCATCTAACAAGTAACGGCCATCAACGTTGCTCTTGATGCGGCTGAGGAAACAAAGGTAATATGTGTGTCAGATTTTTAACCTGTAAACACAGCACTGTTACTAGATGTTCTTCTTTTTCCATATATATTCAGTGATGTGAAACCCACTCCTGACATTTTTCCAACTTACTCTTTCACTTCCTTAGAGCTGAAATCAAGGTAGCGGTTGCTGATCCACTGGACCTCAAACCAGTCCCTGAAGTCATTGTTTCCACAGCACTGAAACTCCATCTGCAGGCGGTCGATGTTCTGTTTCTGGAAGCAGCGGCCTGGGGTGTCCGTGTCCTTATAGAAGCGGATGCCGTTCCTCAAGCCAACCTTCAGAGAAGACTCCAGACTGCCCTTCATTGCATAGCTCATGATGACAGCCAGCAGCATGAGGACAGTGAAGAAACAAGAGACGGCAAAGTAGGGCTTCAATAAGGTCTTCCAGCGAGGGAATCGCCCAGCGTCCAGGGCATCTTGACAGATCTTTGAAGCAAAGTAGTTGATACCCAAGGAGGCCAGACCAACTATCATGAGGGTATTGGGGACAACATGTATGTCTGTGTTATCCATCACCTGTAAATATGTGACACAGTAATGTAATCAATACAAGTTCCATTTGTTTGAGATGGAAAAACACATGAGAATGTATCTTGTTTATGAAGTATGCTGCATTGGCAGCTGACCAAAGGAGTGTGTTTGCCAAAAATTATCTGAAAGTTCAAAATTCATATATTTTTTTGGTAATTTATTATTTTTCTATGGTTGCAATTTTAAATAGAAATGGAAATGTAATGTTCTGTGGGTTTGTCAACAATGTTTGACCATACAGTATGTGTGTTGATGAACCCTCAAAGGTTCAAAAGTTGTTGTTTTTTTTTTTTTTAATAAAATAAAATAAAATCCCTTAATTTATTTGTGGAAGAATTCCTAAATGTGCATATAATCATTTTCATCATCAGTATTATAGTCAGTCACAAATACTCATAATTACAAGTATCTCAGTCTAATCCGTCATTGAGCACTCCACCTACACTCACTGAGAAGAGTGAAAAACAAGCACATAAACCAAATGATGCAGTTGTGTCTGTTCCCTGTTAAATTTGCTATTACACTGTGACATTAGAGTACATGAGACTCTTTTTAAGTTCTGGCTCCTCTGTTATTTGAGGAACTGAAAAAGATAACATGGACTATGTTGGCCTATATACCCAGCAGGAAATGGGTGAGCTCCCTAAACAGGATGTGCTGCGTCCTCTACTTTTAAAGTCTGTTTTGGAAAACTAAGCATATTTCACTGATCTTTGCAAAAGTCTGGAAATTCAAATTCAGAGCAGCTGACGGTTGAAGTGGTTGATTTGCGTTAAAAGAAAATAGAAAGCACACATTCTTTCACATTTTTTGGTGTAGGTGATTTTAGTGTTTGCAAGTGCTAACAGAGTTTGTTTTATAGATATCTTACATTCAGTAACATCGATGAAATTGATTTTACTGTGATGCAAAACGATGTAAACTACAATGTAATAAACATTTTGGCATCATATAATAACACTTTTGTAAACCTCATAAATTCTGTAGTTTAGTTATTTGTTGCATATGCCTTTCATATTTTTTCCATGTGTCATTTTTCATTTTTTCATCTGCTCTTTTTTTATTTTTTATTTTCCTATTCATTATGTGTACATATCCATTTAGACTTTTGTTTTGTTTTTTTTACAGCCATTAAAGTGTGTAAACAGAATACATTCATAACCTCAGCTATCAAAGGATTTAACCATCAAATCGGACCAGGGCTCTTCTCCTCACAAACGTTCTCAACAATGATATTTTGACACTTATGATATTTGAAACAGAGCAAAGGACTGTAACAGCTTAGCAGTCACAGCAAAGATGATGTCTTTAAGGTTGGATTAAACTATGCAAACTATTTCAAGAAAATCATCCAAATAAGATAAAAACTATGTTGTTTTGTTAATAATGTAAAGTTGTGATGACAGCCTTCAATAGTGTGGATTAGCATGATTAAGACTGACAGAGCCTGGTTTATTACATGTTGAGTCAGGATCTAAAGTGGGTCACAGGTGTATATCTCTCATTGGTCTCCACTTAACAAAGATATTCCTTTGACAGTATCAGATGTATCCTTTAAAGAAACTTGGTCCCATTTTTCTCACAAAAGGACAGGCTCAGATGACATTTGTCAGGTGTAGTTGGTGTCATTTATATGAATCAGTAATTAATGTGTAATCACTTACTTACTTACTCACTTAATCACTGTTTTCCCTGAATGTATATGTTTACTGGTGAGTTTAGCATATGAACACAGTTGAACCACACATTCACATTCAATATATAGTTGCTGTTACACTGAGAAATATCATTACATGTCGCCCATTTGTTCTATTTCATTATAATTGAACAGTTGCAATTATTGGTAATTCAAATGTAAAAAAAAGAAATCAACAACTGGTAAGCTTTGGAAATATGTACTAAACTCCAAAATCCAAGCATTTCAATTTCAAAAAGTACCTCTGCCCTCCTGCGTAGCTCCGTCTTAAGGATGCACCCCAGGGTGAAGGTTATGGCCCCGGCCACTGTGGCAAACCAGGAGAGGAGCCACAGTCCCTGGGCCAGCTTCACCCTTTTTTCAAAGGGGAACTTCATCTTCATCACCACCATGGTTGCAGAGAAGGAGTCTGAGTGTTACCGGGGGAATAGGGGAAGGAGAGCGGCGAGGCAACGAGGGACGATGCTGTGTTTAGTCTGTGAGGGAGGAGCAAAGGTGAGAGGCAGGACTCCAAAGACTCAGAGATGAAGATGACAAAACTAAAGTACAACACTGAATTTGGAAAATAGACTAGTAGCAACAGTGCAAACACAATTAAAAACACAGTGATAATAACTTAGTGAGAAAAAAACATCAAGAGAAATTAGCACAAAATCCTTGGAGAATAAAGTTTTAAAACTTTACATCCTAACTGGTGCGTCTCCAACTGCACAGATGTCAGGGCATCAAAATTCACCTTATTTGTCTCCCCAGAACGTGCTGAAAAAAGTCCAGTTACCTCCACCGACTACTATGTACCATCCAGTGTGCCACACAGTGGATTTGGCACACTGGATTTGGCAAACCTGGATGCCGGGAGATTCTTACCTCTAATGCCTACCTATCCTATTAAACTGGTCTGTGAATTCAGGCCATTGTCAGCTCAGCACCCATCACTCACACTGAGGGACATGGATGACAAACCAAATTGAACCTGACAGGGAGATGGATGTTATCATCACGCATTAACTGTGTAGCACATATCCTCATGACACAACATCAGTTGCACTCATTAACTAGAATAAAAAGTGAGATTAAAAGACCATTAGACAAGGAGGCATCTATTTTAATCAATAAAGAATTCCAATAAATATCAGAATAATTTATTTTCAAACTTTAATTTGTTTCCCATTTCGGCTTCTTATAATTATGAGAGACAGAGATGCAGACAGAGATGTGTGGTGGCAGAGAGAATAAGTGTTGATTATCATATAATACCCATGAGGAGCTCAGGGGGATAAATATAACTCTCTCTTCAGTCCATGCTGATCTAAGGCTGGGCTGTCTGCAGAGGGATCCATCATTTCAAAATTTGAAATGATTTATCCTGAATCCCAGCTGAGCTGAAAGCAGTGCTCTCACTCACCAGTGAGGGGTCAGTGACGGTGGTGATTCAGCAGAGTCACTTCATAGAGTCATAGATATAGATTTGTTTGTACATGTTTTGAGCACCTCTAACTGTGAGGTCATTCCAAATCCCTGCCTGTCCCTGGTCTACATGGTAGGCTACTTCTAGACGACAATCATTACATGTGATCTAAATGTTCTGAATAAGTAGCAAAATTACATTGTTGTTACATTCTGTAGTTGTGGATTTGTACAATTTTTAATACAGTCAATTCACAAACAGGCCTAAAATACTACAGCCATGCTAATGGCTAAGATGCTGATGCTTAGCAGGTACAATGTTGACCATGTTCACCATCTTAGTTTAGCGTGTGAACTTGCTAACATTTGTTAATTAACAACAGGAAAAGTAAGCTGAGGCCTATTATGTCATTAGTTTTGTAGTTACGTGGTTATAAACAACAAATTAAAAATTTGCCCTGTTGCTGGATGAGATGTTTAGGGTTTAGATCATCAAAGTTATTACAGTTCATCCCGAGGGGGGCATGAATGTCATTTCATGGTGATCTAATCCTTTTTGAAACTATTTTTTAACTAAAAATATTAATCTTGCTAGAGGAAAAGTCAGGGGATCATCAGTGTCTCCAGGATTCATCCTCTTAACACCATGAATAAATATTTCATGGCATTCCTCCATGCACTAGTTTTTGAGATACTTCAGTCAGACAGACTCTTAGACTAACATCTCAACACTACTAATTTGGATAAAAATGTACTTTCAGTTTTGAAAAATATGCTAATTGCCACATCCTTTTGGTTTGAATAATGACAAAATCAGCACATCAACGCTATTTCAACAACAATAATTGCATTGCTTCCTGTCCATGGTCCAATTCTATGAAACATGTAGGTTGAAAATGAACTGTGAACCAGCAAAGAGCTGGTCCACCACTCTGAAACCTGGATAAAATTCGGTCCTGAGGCTGGAAAAGTCCTGATACCCCACTCAGTTACAATCTCAATTATCACCTTGATCAAAAGTAAAACAAACATAAACTGTTGAAATTATGTCTCATTGTCTCTTCATTTTGTTTATTAGATGTTACATGGACAGAGTTACATGGGTTACATTTACACAAGCTTGTAGCATTTGTTCATTTGCAAGCATTTCATTTGGCAGGTTAATTATTGTTAACAGAGGAAATAAAAGACAGTATAATACTTCCGCATATACACATACAGTATTTAAAACTATTACGTAGCTGTATTTGTAAGTATACATTGTGTTATATAGTAATGCCATCTAACACTACAACAGGAAAATTGATTAACAGGAAAAAACTGGAAAAAAAAATCTTAGATGGGGATATTTATACATGTTGCTTAATATTAAGAGTGTACAGCATTAGACAATGCCTTGCATTGCATTACTGTGGCTACCTACACAGGGAGTACTCCTTATATGAATACATAATATTCCATGCAATAAAGGGTCAAGATAAATTGAACAACTACTTTTTCAGCACAGATGACATAATAGGGAAGGAAATACCTATATCTGCATTTATACAACAAAAATACACATTTACATTTTACCATTAAATGACCAAATCTAAACCGTAGCGGATGTTTCAAGGTACAGAAAAATATTATGTTTAAGGACATATATTATTCATTTGCCTCCAATACTACTCAGCAGATGTTGTTTGTGTTGTTAAAAACTTTTTTATTGATTTGGTTAAAAGTGAGACAATATACTGAATATTTGTAATATGATTTTTCATTTCAGTGTGGATTTTAAATGAGAAACAAAGGGTGGAGCTGAGTGTGCTGTCTCAAAAGTGTAAGAGACAGGCTATCAAAGTAAATCCAGTAAGTGTTACAGTTTGAATTCAAAGACTAAGTCTCTTCAAACCACATGAAAATTAGCGAACTACAGAAAAAGAGCTTCACTGAATTTTCCCTGCTAAATAAAGTCAAAGTAAACTGTGATTTCAGACACAGGAAACAGTGCACACATGTCACTATCACAGCTGTGTTCGCTCTCCTTTCAACACCTCATCTGGAATCCCTCCTGTCCAGCCGTGCACCTCAGCCCTGCCTTGCCCTTTTCCTTCACTGGACTGTGGTTCACGTATGAAGTGGTTCAGCATCTGCTCAGCTGACTGCAGGCTGGCCAGGCTGCTATCTGCTTCTGACGTCCTGCTTTCCATCGACCTGCCAATACCTGTCTCCCTGTTGTTGCTTGTTCTCCAGTGATGAATGATCTCATTATCTAAATCCTCAATAGCTTCACCCCCTGGGCGGTGGAGGTCCATCATGGCCTCCATGCCTCTTAGCTCCTTTTGCATGTGATGGCATGCCAGAGGAATTTCCTCCAGGCTCGCTGACCGTATCAGCATGGAAGAGCTAAGGTTTGGACTTGAGGTGATCCTGTAATTTCCCTCACCTGTCACGTCATCCGACAGATTATTGAAGCCAGAAGAGCAAGTGTTGTTCTGGGGTGCCGATAAAATCTCACTGTGGATGGTGAACTGGAGATGAGGTATCTGCCGTGGTCGCACAGTGTGTCGTCTGACAGTTTCCTCACCCCCTGACTCACTGTCTTTGTCCATGTCTCCTTCCTGGTGTCTCCATATTTGACCTCTGTTTGATCCTGTCAGTATAAATCGTGGGGTCTCCTCTCCCATCTCTGACCAATCAGATTCCTCCTCCTCTGGAACTGACCCCAGAGGTTGCTCCTGCCCGCCAGCTTTGGCCTTTCCATAGTTATGGCTGTCCATGAACTGAGCCGGAGGCGGAGTGATGGGGAGAACCACCTGATTAATGGCTTCATCTGACTGAAAATGGAGGTTGGTTTTGTGCAGGACTGATGTTACCTACATTGAGTAGAGGTCACAAATCAATGAGTTAATTGATTAAATGTTGCAAAAAAAACTAAAGAAGGTGTTTTGTATGACTAAGAGAAAACTAATGGCTAATGCTGTATGTACATTAAACAATTTCACAGAGGCTTATGTCTGTCAATTCTTGCCCATGTTGGCTAACAGAAATCATCATTAATACCAGAATATTTTTGCATATAGTTTTTCTGTTTTTCCTCCCCTGCATCTGAATGTGTTTGTGCAGCCACGGTGTGGCCAGAACTCAAAGGGAGGTAAAGATCTTACATTGAATGTTTCCACACTGTTGGAAAATTTTGCATCAGCGAGCTGCTCCGTCAGCACTGATATACGCTGATTCAACCTCTCACGTTCTCCTTCCATATTATGAGCCTGACACAGAGAGCACAGGAAGTAGTCAATTAACTTTCAGTAAGTCTGGGACTTTCATATGTCACACTACCCCCCCTTTTTTAATTTTTTATAATTTTAAACCAACCTTAATATCTCAGTAGAAAAAGGCTCTTACATATGTCACAACTTCTCTCTATACATAGTCATGTTTTAATAATTTAAAAAAATTATGTGCAAGAAATACTAGTACTAGAAATACTAGTGATCTCACCACTGAGTGAAGCCTTTGCTGTAGAAGATTATTGGTCTGTTGTGTGGAGGAGCAGTTATCATGTAGTCTAAAATAAGGCACAGGGAGAGAAGTTATTCAACGATAGTATAGCCAATAGTATGGCAATAGTATGGCATATGTATGCACACAATATCTAACTTTATATGAGCTTAAATAACATAGATATGCAGATCATCTTAAGTCCAAAACTGCACCCATTACCTCTTAAACCTCTCTGTGAGGTTGCTAAGCTCCATTCGCGTCCTCTGAAGCTCTGCCTCCAAGAGCTTTTGGCTGCTCATGAATTCCTCTCCTAAACACTCCATCCTCACTGCTGTCTTCAGCAAACTTTGTTGCAGAACTTCATCCTTCTCCTGCAGTATCCTATCAGGATGGATACACAAAAAGACAGAGTGAAATATGTACACAAGCTTTTGATACATTTCTTTAATGACAAATTCTTTTGCATTTTTGCCGAAGATTCTGATTACTTTGAATGTGAAATCGGACTGGTCAGTATTTTCTGTGATATTCACATCCAAAACAGTTTTGAGCCAATCAGTCTATAGGCTGCACACCATCACTGTCATGGCTGGGACTTGGATAATGACTTTTACCAGTTAATATAAACAACAGAGTTACATCACACTTACATCATTCTACCCAGATCATGCGCCTTTTCCTGTATTAAAGAACAAAACAAAGAGTTTGACAAGAAAAATTACATTCAGAAATACTATTTATGATGAACAACAAATGAAGTGAAAAAATTAGCTGAAAAATTAATGAAGAACAAAGAGCAGTAATTTGGAATGTCAATTTGATAACCATTAGTGTGTGCATGATAAGTAATCTATTGTTCTGTAATAGCTAATCTATTGTCCACAGAGACATGCACACTGGTGCCCAAATCAATAGGAAAACAAATGAGTGGAACATTGTTGCATAATCCGTTAATCAAATACCGACAACTATTGACCTGTTAATAATTTCTTAATGAGCATACTGTAATAGGGGATTTCATGGAAGACTATGGTCTTGGAAAGAAATGTCATACTTTAAGTAATGATGAGCTAGTGAAGCTTATCTGTTCCTCATCCAGACTGGAGGGGCTGCTAGTGTTCCTGGGCGAATCTGCTTTGCTGGAATGAGACTCTGGCTTTCTGTGTGAAGGTGGACTGGCAGCAGAATGCCCCTTTAAATGAGTATGGTGGTCATCATGGCCATCATGGTCGAGATCATTGTTTTTGGAGTGATGGCTTGTGTTATAGTAATCTCCATGGTGATGCTGATGGTTTGGACTGTGGTGGTCTCCATGGTGATGCTGATGGCTTGGACTATGGTGGTCTCCAGGGTGATGCTGATGGCATGGACTATGGTGGTCTGTGTGGTGATGCTGATGTCCTGAACTATGGTGGTCTCCATGGTGATGTTCATGAACTTCACTGTGGTGGTCTCCATGGCGATGTTCATGAGACTCCGTGTGGTGGTCTCCATGGTGATGTTCATGAGATTTACTGTGGTGGTCTCCATGGTGATGCAGATGCGAATCACTGTGGTGGTCTCCATGGTGATGGTGATGGTTTGGACTGTGGTGGTCTCCGTGGTGATGCTGATGAGATTCACTGTGGTGGTCTCTATGGTGATGTTCATGAACTTCACTGTGGTGGTCTCCATGGTGTTGTTCATGAGACTCACTATGGTGGTCTCCATGGTGGTGCTGATGCGATTCACCATGGTGCTCTCCATGGTGATGGCGATGGCCTGGACTGTGGTGGTCTCCATGGTGTTGTTCATGAGACTCACTATGGTGGTCTCCATGGTGGTGCTGATGCGATTCACCATGGTGCTCTCCATGGTGATGGCGATGGCCTGGACTGTGGTGGTCTCCATGGTGTTGTTCATGAGACTCACTATGGTGGTCTCCATGGTGGTGCTGATGCGATTCACCATGGTGCTCTCCATGGTGATGGCGATGGCCTGGACTGTGGTGGTCTCCATGGTGTTGTTCATGAGACTCACTATGGTGATCTCCATGGTGATGCTGATGCGATTCACCATGGTGGTCTCCATGGTGATGGTGATGGCCTGGACTGTGGTGGTCTCCATGGTGATGGTGATGACTTGGACTGTGGTGGTCTTCATGGTGATGGTGATGGGTTGTACCATGGTGGTCTCCATGGTGATGGTGATGGCTTGGACTATGGTGGTCTCCATGATGGTCATGATGGTCCGGACTTTGGTGGTCTCCATGGTGATGAGATTCATTGTGGTGGTCTCCATGGTGATGGTGATGGGTTGTACCATGGTTGTCTCCATGGTGATAACAATGGCCAGAGCTGTGATGCTGAGAAAGGCCATGGTGGTCTCTGTGGTGATGGTGATGTGGTGGGCTGCAGTGGTCTCTATGGTGATGCCGATGTGTTGGACTGTGATGCTCTCCATGGTCACTGGTGTGGTGTGGGCTGTGGTGTCTGTGGTGACGTGGTGTAGTAGGACGTTCAGTGTTTGGGTGTTTGCTATGGTGATGGTGACCTGAACTGTGAATGTCTCCATGGTGATGTGTTGTTGTGTGGTGACCTTCATGATGAAGACTTAATTCTCCATGGTGATCTCCATGGTGATGACCATGGCCATGGTCGTCTCCATGGTGATGGTGATGAGCATGGTCATGGTGTTCTCCATGGTGATGATGACGACCAGGACCATGATGGTCTCCATGGTGATGATAATGAGTTGCACTGTGGTGGTCTCCGTGGTGATGATGACGAGCAGAACCACGATGGTCTCCATGGTGATGATGAGTTGCATTGTGGTGGTCTCCATGGTGGTAAGTGGGGCTATGGTGATCTCCATGATGATGATGGTGCTGTCCGTGGTGATGGTGATGACTTGTGTTGTGGTGGTCTCTGTGGTGATGCTGATGACTTTGGCTGTTGCAGTCTTCATGGTGATGATGATGGTGACTAGAAGTGTGGTCTCCTTGGTGATGGTGGTGGTAGTGCTTATAAGAGGACGAGCGGGAGTGACGCTGAGGAGTTTGAGACCGTGAGTGATGTCCTTTCAGACAGCTAATATCAGTGCAACTTTTGGTCCTATGACCCATGTGATCAGGTGAATCTGCAGAACGGTGACTGCGGTGGTGGTGGAATGATTTAGAGTGAGAGAGTCGTGAAGAGTGCTTGCTGGTATGGGAGTGCCTGCTGGAAATAACTGAGTCTGCACTGGCAGGCCGACTCCTCTGCTGTCTGAGTTTTTCAGTGCTGCTCTCTACATTACTGGCTCCAGCAGAGGCCTGCCGTGGACTACAAGGTCTTTGAGCATCTGTAACCCCAAGAGTGGTGAGTCTCATTGGGCTGAGCACCTGCCGGGTGATCTCATTAAGGAATGCAGAGAACTTCATTTTTTCCTTCATTAAATTCTTTCTTGCTTCACTTTTCCTCTTTGCTTGTTCATTTTCATCTTCATTTCCATGCCCTTCTCTTTCTTTGGGTCTAGTGAGAGCCTCCATTGATTTGGATTTGCGGAAACTTCCATCATTTCTTGAGCCTCTTGTAATCTTTTGTGTGTTCTTATGGGTGCTGTGGGTAGGGCTGCTGTGCGAGGACTTGCTTTTCTCCCGTTTCTGTTTGGCAGAGAGCCTGTTTAGACAACCTCTTTTATCTATCAAAGGAGCTGTGTCATCCCCTTCTTCAAAGTACCTGTGTTTACCAGAAATGTCAGTACAGGACTGTGAGTGCTGAGGCTTCCTAAGTGGATATCTATCCAAACACTCACTGCTTGTCTCAGAAGACAGGCTAGAGGAAGATGTGGAAGAGGAAGAAGAGAAGGAAGAGGAGGAGGAAGATGAAGAAGAGGAGGAGGAGGAGGAGGAGGAGGAAGAGGAGGAGGAGGATGTTGATGAAGAGGAAGTAGAGGAGGTGGATGAAGAGGAACCAGTTGAGGAACTTGAGGAGGTTTCTGAAAGAGAAACATGGCGATGGTTGTGCTTGTGATGGTAGTGGTGAGAGTGAGCATGATGAGTCTTGTCATTATCAGATGAATGTCGATGGCTGGGGTGATGATCACTAAAAATGCTGTCCTCTGTTGTTGAATGGGTGCTATCAAACAGAAAACATGAGTGTTAAAGTCACACTGGATACACTGCTACTTTAATCCGTCTTATATAAACTAAACAAAATAAATCAGTGTTTCACTCGTTTAGTCTATTTAAAAAATGTAAAACAAATTTTATGAATGAATCAGTGGCATGTAATTATGACATAAAAAATTGCCAGACTTACTCTTGGCTATCACTGCAGTCTGGCTGATGTAACTTTTGCTGGTGGTGGTGATGACGGTGGCCTTTATTTTGGTGATGGTGCTTCATTTGTTGAGGTTTTAAGTTAGCCGTCTTTCCACGCTTGTGGTCTTTTTCTTGATGGTCACACATTTCAGAATTCTAACCTTTATTGCCTCTGTCGTCCCGGTGGAAATATTTCTCCAACAGCTGAGAGCTGTCCTCAGAAACTGGCACAATTTTGATCCCTGGGGAAATATTGTACTTCTTTACAACTTTGTTACATAATTCACTCTGCCATGACCATTTTACTCTTCTGTGCATTTACAAAACAAAAACAACAATAGAAACATGGAAAATATTAAAATTTTAATCCATAATGCTATTGTTTTAAAATATTGTTTGTAAATTAGCAAAAACATGGTGACGATGAAATGTCATTACACATTATATGAATGATTTACTTCATAAAACTATATAGGTTTACTACAGCAGTAACATGGTTGCTTATCAATTTTATGTGCATCATCTCTGAACTGTATTAAAGTATGACTATAAATATATAAATATAAATATTTTTTATAAAACATAATTAATGATATTCTACATGCTCCAAGAAGGCAAATGTTAAAAGAATTTTAAAAAATGAATAAATTAAAAAATTTAATGTAGTCCCATGCAGACTACATTAAATTTTTGCAAAATACAGCTTTGTAAATTACAAGCACCACTAAGACATACTGAGCTATAAAACAAGTTTCAGCAGTTATTTCTAGTTCAGAACGCAGCTACAGAGACATTATTACAGATATTTATCTCTAACTTATCTAAAATACAGCCAACATCTGTACTTACGTTTTCAACGAAGCCATGGGAATGACACAGAGGTGTTCATTGATGCTTTGTATCAGAAACACAGCAGTTCTCTGTCTGTGATGCACCTAGTAATTGAACTGGGAAGCACATGTGGAACACTCACAGTCACACATCAATATATACTCCTGTGCCATCCAATGAGAAAGTCGCCAGCTGTCGCACGCAGCTACTTTGAACTGTATTAAACTCTACTGTATAACGCTGTGTATAAGATGGCTTATGCATGCATTTTTAAAGACACCAACATGAATGAGTAACATACTGTGCATATGTAAATTCAAAATTACAAACAGATGATCAGTACATATAGTACATTTGTGTAATATATTCTTCCTGTGACTTGTTTGTTGCACATAATCAATTAATCTATTAATATAAATACATTTTACATAAATAATTAACAGCAAATAAGTAATAAAAAACTCTTCTGGGATCTTTGGGCAAAGCTACAAGCACTACAGATATGATTTCAAAGTTTTATTTGGTAAACCACTCAAAAGTCAGCAAACTATGCTTAACATCTATGATCTGACTCACTGTACCAAAATGTCACAGGTAAACCCTTTAAAACTGGGATGGTAGTGTGAGTGGGTATCAGATGTCACCCACTATCTTCTTGTATTACTTCCGTTTTTCAAATATTCAATCAACACTCTCCCAGTTGTCAGGATGTCTCAACTCAAAAGTAATTTTTCCACCTGTGATTGTTGTCATGAGACCAGAGCAGAGCTGTGCTGCTTACAGTATGCATGTTAACTACAAAGTGGCAAGTTATTGATCAGGATGTCCCTATTATGTCAGGGCAATGGGCAATCTCATAACTCAGAGTCACTGAAAAATAATTGAACTCCAATAGAGTGACAAAAACAATTACACACCATGAGACATCAGGATGTTACATGAAACCACTGATGACTGAAACCATTGTATATGCCAGGAAATACATCAGATGATACAAACCACAGCGCTGTGGTGTGTGCAAGCGCAGGATCTGTCATCCTCATTGTACACTGGCATCATGTATGATCTTCGTTGCCACCGGCAGCTTTCCCTGCATCAATGTTGTATGGGTCAGATCCACTGACAATCAATGGCAAACCTACACTGCTGTGACTGTTTGCCAGGCACAATGGAAAGTCAGTGGAGGCAAATAACAGTCACATGCAAATGCGTGACGTACTGGTGAATATTTATAATAGCCTGCAGATATCTACAGTGGAATTACAAGGATTCTCAAGGGCAGCATGTGACAAAGTTACATCACACAAGCTCAAGATCATCATAGGCCCAATAATGAATGCAGTTGTGTCTATGCCAAAACACTGCGACACTGTTATTCGGGTATGGAATTACATACTAATTAATGCATTTTCCACATGCAGTTGATTGTCACAGCTTTCAGAAAAATTACTTTAAATTTGTGAGAAGGAAATATGACCTCCACATGTACCTGTTAACATCAGCTCTGTTTCAGGTGAATCTTGAATCTAAATCTTGAACCAACTGTATGTTTTTGGTGACTCTCCGGCCACTTGCAAAAGTATATACAGTATATCAGGATGATATGTTGTAATGAAAAGATTGTGAAGGGATCAACATGCTGCCATGCATACAGTGCAGTAGCACAGACACAATAATAAAAGGCTTTAAATGCCAGTTACCGGTGTCACGGACAACAATGATACTAAAACAAGAAGGCACAAAAACAAAAGCAAGAGAGAAAAAACAAACTAATGGACAGTGGGGTAGAGTTTAAACTGACTATAAATAACACAACATGGGAAACTGATCCACAAAAAAGATTGTTTTTCCGGAGAGCTGATGCATGCATGCTGGATATTATGCAACAATATTTTGAATAGGCTCCTAATTTGGCTGCTAATTTCAAGCCATAACTGCTAAATTAATTATCTTATGCAAGAGTACAGTACACAGTCATTGTAAGTTCAAAATGAAAACACTGAAATCAATGTCACCGACATAACAAAGTTTTTAGACATAAGTGCACTGTGCACTGCAGCGTTGAATCTCACTGGGACCTGCGGCCCTTCAAAGTCACTGATGTAGCAGAGAGAGTTCTGCAAACACACTGTCCACAGACCTGATCCTGGTCTCTGTCCTGTCACCGCACTCACTGACTTTCATCGGACACTACTGAGGAGGTCCTGAGCTGGATGCACCACCAGGGGGAGTAATATTCAACATATTTGTAGCATCATAGCTCACCGGCACCGTGAGTCCATACATTGGGTTTTATACGAGGGGCAGGTCTGAGCGCTCTCTCAGAGTCTGAGTAAAAGTTCAGTGTTCAGCACAAGGTTGGAGTATCTAATATCGACCTTCTCCTCTGAAAGGAACTGGACATGAGATATTTGCCTCTTTTTAGAGTCCATTCTTTACCATTTGCGCAAAAGTTGTTTATATGTGGGATACAACAATGTAACATTATGCACAATTTTCAATGAACTTTTAATAACGTTTTAAAAATGCAAATAAGAGTGTTATTTCACAAAACAAGAACAAAAAAGATTTCATCCCATGATGATGAAGCATGTTTTTGTTATTCACAATGTCAACAGAGATTTTAATTAGGTAGACAGAAACATATGTAGTGTCTTGCCACAGTGAAACACTGTTAGAGAAAGTAAATAATTGTTACCTGCTGTTACTTCTTTTTGTGTGATTTGGAAAGATTATTCATAAATATTCTCACTTTAGTGCAAGTTTTGCTTTGTAAAGGAGTGAAACAATTTACACCATTCAAATGTTGCTTTCAAACAGCGCCAATTTTATAAGAACTGGATAATAGAATAACAAATAAGTTTGAGCTACTATACTCAAATGTGAAACAGTAATATACATCTTTTATAATGTTTTATAGTTTAATATTATTGATTCTCATTGCAGCTGTGTTATACAACGGACATTTCAGAAATCCTTCACCCATGATTTTGCCTATGCACAGCATCAGATGACAGTCACTATTTACGCACTTTAAAAAATATTAAAATACTGAAATTCTGTAGTATTCCCATTTAATAGACAGTCAAAAACATCAGGGAAATGTACACACAGTATCTGTGGCAAATCTAAAAGCAATGCACTCAATTCCAGAAATAATGCACACCCATAAATAGTTATGTATTAAACATGTGTGGGGGTATTTCATTCCAGTTTGGAGGCCCACCTCCTCTCTAAAGGAGAATTGCACAAGGCCACTCAATTCAAATCAGCATGTGGAATCAGTTTCTAACCATGTAAACGTCACTGAACGTTTCATTGCTGATCATATACATTCTGACATTTCTACCAGCAAAAGATGTTCTTTCAACATCAACAGTGTTTATTTAGTTTCTACTGAACTTAAAAAAAAATTAACTTAAAAAGATCACTGACAAATGTTAGCTGGAATTGGAAATGTAAATATTGCCCCTCGTGTCAACAGCTATTCAAAGCGACATCTACTGGATCCTTTGTCTCTATACGTCGGGCCTTGGTCGCCATTAGAGTTTTCAGGTTGCTCTGCTGGAATCACAGGAAACCTCCTGAATGTTGTGAGATATTTTCAGTGTCTGTGAAGGCATCTTTCTAATGCCTGATATACATGAATGGAGCTGGGGATTGCCTCCATTCTTAAGAGGTGCAGCATCACTTTTCCATTCACGCTGGGTAAAGCTCTCTCTATTGGGCTAACCATGTACTGGAAAGTCCCATTTCAGCTCGTTCTACACAAGCCTATCCTGTGTAACATAGAAGGAAAAGATGGAACCAATGCTTGTTATCAGTTTTTCCCCACGCGAATGTTGGGGTTGAGAAGAGGATCTAAATTTGGGTCCGAGCCAGCCGAGGCACGTCCAAGTTTAGCCATGATGATTATCAACGTAAAGAATCCAAGTACTCCAACCAGAAGAAGCATGAAGACCCGCTGTTTCCAGGACAGAGATGTCCGCTTTCCACCTGTGCGGTTCCTGAAAAGTTTAATAAATAAAATAAAAAAATTTTTTAACAAATCAGAGATCACAGAACCATTTCATAATGATTGTTATTCCTTGTGTCAAAGCAATAAGAGAGCTCCAATTCATAATACTAACTTGAGAATTCGAGCAAACCAACTTAACGCTGGTCGTCGCCGGTACTTGTCGTCATCAAAGTCAATCTGTGTGACAGAGCTGTGACCACCGTCCCGTGTGTCGTAGAGTTTTCTTGGAGATGATGCTGAAGAACAACAACAGGCAAACAAGATAATCTTTCAACAAAGAAGGCAAAACACTACCTTAAATATTCAGTATGTGACAAAATTGACTTTAGGAAATACAAAGCTGTAGAGAGTGGACTTTTCATTGCTTTACCTGAGTGTATTGTAATTGTGTCACCGGTGGTGGCAGTAGTAAAGTTGATCACAGCGTGGTCCTGCTTATTTGGATCCCCATTTTTACGAGGACCTCCAAGGTCTTCCTGCGCCGGAGGTTGGACTGAGTTTGGTGGGGGGCTGAGGCTGGTGTTGTAAGAGTGGCTGGGGTAAATGTTACTTTGTTCTTGTGCTGTGGAAACAAAAAAAAAAAAAAAAAAAGAGTTTAATTATCTGATTATGTTGCACAATATATATGTAGATGTTCACTATAAATTGAACCTCAAATAATGCTACATGAACAGCTGCAAAACAGCCTCTAATAAACATGCACATGTGGAAAAAAGTAAGTTTGGGCTCACCATCAAATGTTGACCAGTCAGTGTAATCAGTGACATCATTAACTGTGGTCTGCTCAAGGACCCCAATGGGCTCTTCAATCTGTCAGATCACATTTTATTAATGTTAGAACATTAACTCTGTACAATTTCCTGTTTGAATACAACAATACAATCTTCTCATCTGATCTGTTTTCAGGAAGACTGCCCAATGGATGTGAGGTCACCAATCAAGAAATTTAATTAAATAGGCCCTTACCAGCGGCAGCCCTAAACCAGCTCTAGCCCAGTTAACAGATGACAGCTGTTCTTTCAGCACATCAGCAATTGGGCTGGCCAGGTTGGAAGGAGGAAACACTGGACCCTGACAGGTGGGACACTGGTATCCAGCTGGAGCCGTATGGAGAGGCAGCCGAGATGCCAAGTTATTAAGACAGGCCCAGTGGAAGACATCTGTGGACGATAGAAACAGTTTAATGTCACAGCAGGGATGGGATGTATATGTTTTTATTGTTCGTTGTATTTATTTTTTTTTTTGTAATTCAGTTAAACTGCTCCTTTAAACATCAGAAGATTTGCTTGACACAGTTGACCATGTAGTCCCATGAGTTTATAATAAACAGGAACTTGATAATCTTACCATAGCAGACCAGTCTGACAGTGTCTTGAGCATTCAGTGGATTATTACACAGAGTACAGTTGGGGTTGTAATCGCTGTCCTGAAGCCATTGTAGATACGACTGCACAATACACTGAAGGGCAGCAAGTGAAGACACAGAATTTCAATGTGATCACAATATGTTACAAGTTTTGCACAAATACACATCACGTGATACTTGTTGACCCACTGACCTTGTTGTGGTTGGAGACGAGGCAATGCTCGCACACATTTACACGATGTTCGAAGCAGAATAAATTGGTCACCTTTCTCTTTGGGCACTTGCAGAGACCCATAGCCACCTGTGCTGTGTGGATGACAAACAAACAACAGCAGGTTTGTTTTGGATGCATACAACAACAATACCAGTTTTCATTATTCTATAATTTACAGACTGGCCTCCTGTGAGAAGAAGCTCAAAGCAAGAAGACTGTGTCTTCATTACTAGCAATAACATTTTAAAAGTTTTATACCTAATCAATTTATCTAGAGGCTAATATTCTCTTGAATAAAGTCTTGAGTAACATAATAGAGGACAGAAGATGACTTTATCTCTTCCCTTTTTCTTAACAACCTGAAATTTCCCCAGATACACTCGCTGATGGCATAGTTAAGCTTGTGACCACTTTGAGTGGAGAAAACTTCCTCACCGTCCTCATATTGTGAATAAAGATATAATGAAATGCATCGTTGCATCATTGTGTTGAAGAAGCAATAGCCATATTGCTTACTCCTAGGTTAGTATCTCCAGGGATTTTAGTCATAATGACATAGTATATATGTTGCCTGAGCATACAGGCTTATACTTCCCAGCCAGCAAGCAATAGTGGGCTGATTTTTGTTTGCAATGCTGCATTCTGGTCAAATATCTGCAGGTAAAGTTCAGCACAAAGTACATGAGCCACAAAACTCCCTTTTTGGATGGAACGTCACAGGACAACCTGAGATGGCCACATGCTGACACTGTCCTACAGATTACTATGAAAAAGTTCAGAATAAGATAAAACACAAGATTATTAAAATATGATAATAAGATAAATGATCAAATGAAATGAAATTACTGATATAAAACAGGAACAAACATGAGTCTTTAGTGGTCTTCTATCGGGCTAAATGATCGACTGTGCAGGTGACCTGACTTACATACCTTATAATGTGGATGTTTGGAGAAAATAATAATGCTCCTTACAACATTTTAACGTGACATGTTTATCTCTAAACTTTACAATCCCAGGTCGGATGCTTTGCAGACCCTGCACATGGCTGCCCTTCGTGTTGTTTGATTTCTCTCAGTGGATTCAATGTCTCAGCCACATACTTGAATAACCAGGCTGTGACACACACACACCCATTCACATATTTGCGACCCAAATATTATTAAGCGACATTATCTGAGGTTTGTGCTCAAGCTTGGTGTTACTTAATAAGAACTTGTTCATCAAACCTACTTTACCACTGATACCCTCCCAGCTGTCATGTCACAAGCAGTGGATTGGACATTGAAAAATCAGGTGGTAATACCTCTTGTATATTGTCATATTGTATTAGAGCTATAATCTTCATAGACAAGTCGTCGTCATATTACGGATATCGACAGGCTATCGGGTTAACATGCCATTTAATGTAATTATTAGCTGTTTATCAATGGCACCCAGCTCTAAATGCCCCTCATGTTGTCTATTGACGTGATTTATGCTTCTGTAACTACACATAACGTGTGGTTTTAGAGAACATAACACAAGTCACACATTTCGGGAAGTCATGAGTCTAACTTCATGATTCAGCACCAACACTTTCCGACAGCTTCATCCCAACATTTATCTGGGCTAACATTAGCTGCTAGCTTAGCTGGAAGTTATCAGTTGAGGTGACGTTGGCGAGCTAACCTAGCTAGCTGCTGGAGCTCAGGAAGTCCCAGCGCAAACGATAAATTACTACATGTTACCTGTCACACAGACTTTAATCAAGTCCCGTTCCTGTCAGTTGTTGTCCGGCTGTCATTTAAGCTTCCCTGCCAGGTTCCCACGGAAGGCGTCTCCACAAGCTGTCATCAGTAAAGTTGCAGCTAGCTGGTTCCTTCCTCTCTCTGTTTATGTGCCACGTCTCTTCCGCTTCGTGTCTCCCTGTAACAAACCAGAAGCTGCAGTCCGCCACCTGCCGAGCCGGAGGGTGCGTTCAAGTACACGCCTTCCTATAGTGATTCAGGGAAATTTGAACTCTGATAGACGCATGACGTACGGTTTAAAAGCTTGTGCAATGTAAGTGAGTAGCTGTTTGTTGAAATCTTTTTTTTTCCTTTTATTAACAGAAAAAACACATTACTTCATACTCATACTGCGCTGGAGGAGACTCTAATCTTCTTTATGTTGTTCTTAACAGCATCCAAACTGCACTGACGTGTGTATTAAATGCATTAAAATAAGTGACCCATTTAAAAAAAAAAAAAAAGATAAGATAAGAAGAAAAACATAAGATGTTCATTTCTCACTAGTTTCACGAATGTCTTCCCATTCTAGACATTTAAGCCCTCAGACATGGAAATATTTATATAAAAAATTTTAATCCACAAGTTGAGGGTGATTTGGTTTAAATTCGACTCTAAAATGCTTTTAGCAGACAGAGCTTTCTGCTCCTTCTTACTGTGGATTTTCTGCGTTGATAATGTTGCCCCAAAGCCTGCCTAAACACTTGATCAGATGCCCTTTGATAATTAGATAAGATTTTAAGTGATGAATATGAATTGATCCCACAGCAACAAAAGGAAGCACAAGAACATATATATCCACGATAAGTAACCTAGAATTCATGAGCCTCTACTATATGCAATATGTAACCTAGTGTGAAGAATAAATAATATCCTTTGTACCGATGTGCAGTCATGCTAGATTCTAGTGGAGAGGCATCAAAGTGATGAAAATGTCAAGTGTAGAGAGCAACCAAAAAAAGCTCCTTGTTCAGCTGGGCTCCTGCCTTTATGTACTTGGTAATTTTGTGTCTGGCTGCAGTTTGTGTGTTTACTCAGCAGATGGTGCACAAACTTAGAGCCAAAAGCCACTACCAATAGTCCAAACAATGCTGGGTTCAGTTATTCACTAAATGCTAAAAAGAGAATGGTGTTAACCTTTCAATAGCACAACAGAGCCCAAAATGTGGTTATAAACTATTGATCTATGTGTGTGTGTATCTTTTAAATAGATATCAATGAATGCAGGGGTCTATGATCATAAGCATTTGAATTACTGCAGTGACTTAATTCAAAGTAGTAAAAACCAGTAGCGCAGATGTTACGAAGGAGGAGTGTAGATTTTCTTGCTCTTATAACCAGCAGATCACTGATATGATTTGATTGCAACAAAATGTGTGTCTTCATTTGATCTGTTGATGTTGTCTTAATGAGCGACATTTGAAGTTGGTCTCGAGGAGAGCATGTGCCAAATGTCATAAATGTAAATTGGAGAAAGGAGACAGTAAGGGACTGTAAATGTAGCAAATGACTGTCATAAAAACCTTGGCCATCCTTGATAGACATCAACATGGTTGCAATCATTCAGAGCTGATGCTTTACAAAGTTAGGGCTTCGCAGTTTACACATGGCAGCCATGATTGCTCTCAATCCAGCCATGCAGACAATATTTTTTAAATGCATTGTAATGACATCTGTATGGACATGATGCTGTCTGCATGCATAATAATGACATTTGGTCTGTACAGTATGCATGTCTGCTTGTATGTGTAAATGGCCATGAATGTATTTGAGAATGAGGGTACAATTTTTTTCCTTCACAGTTCACTGCACATTTCCCAATTGCCTGTGGAGGAAAGTGATGAGAGCAAAATGAATAAATCAAAAATGAAAAGTAGAAGCACCTACGGTCGAGTACAAATGTGAAGTCTTCTCAGGTCTTAGGCACTGAAATAAAAAAGTTGTTTAATGCAATTGAGTGTAAAATCCTGCTTCAAAATTTGCATACAAGCACAACATTTTCTCATTTACAAATTAATTAACTTGTTTTAATAATTTTAATAAATGAACAATAAAGTAGATTGTATCAGTGGAGCCATTCAGTCTCATCCACCCTTGTTAGAGGAAATTTCTTTGAATAGGCAATTTTTGAAAAAGCATGCTTAAACAACTGTGAGTATATGTGGGATCATTTCCCCCCCCAGTGGCAAATTGTTTGATTTCTTTGAAGAACAACATGAATATGAAGCTAAATGGCTTTGTGAAAGTCAGCATGATCTTATAGTGTTGTCAGTTATAACCAGGGACACATAAATCACAGACAGGGGGTAAGGACGTGTGGAAAGGGCATTTGAAAAGCACTGGTGCGATCAGATGGAAGGGAAATCTAAAGACAAATGACAGAGACACTGGAGGACAAACCAGCCCTGGAGCTGAGGCAGCTGGGTCTGAAACACCGACTGGAGAGGTTGTCGGGGTGGGCGGGAGCACATTGATTGATTGAGTCTGGCAACTATTGATCAGCTATCAGCTCTATCTGTGAGGGAAAGTGTTAAGATTCAGACATGGCTTGTTTAATGTATTAGTTCCCTGATGTGAGTGTAAAGGTATTGGCCCCTAAATCAGATGGGTGCTGAAAAAACATATGGTCTGCTGAGGCCATTGCTTACTTCAGTTCTGACATTTTGATGTGTAATATCTTTTATACATGTTGCATATACACTACACGAACAGAAGACTGTAAAAACTCTAAACACTGTTCAGAAATCACAGACTGGCACCTACAACCTGCGCTTCAGTCAGTTTTACTGTGCATGAATGATTCAGGTCTGTCACATGGGAGAGATGCTTCACGCCACCTCACTTGAGTCCTATCAAGCTTTGTCACCGTTTTCAGGACTTGAGAAAATAATTTCCTACATATCATGTCATGTCACGTCCAAACATCCGACCTTAATTTTCAAGTCTTGCACATTCTCTGATGATTTTCATACTGCTCCCGCTATCCCCCCTACACTCTCTTTCTTTACACTGTGCAAGAAGATTTTTATTTTAAATCTGGCATAATATATCACTACACTGTGACATAGCCTACAATTTTCAGTACAGAGGTTTCTGTCAACTTTATTTAATTTTACAACAGCAGGTTCTTGCTTCCAAGTTACAGTGTACTTGTATGACTCAAATATTAATAAAGTACTTACTGTTTCCAACTGTTACTAAAATGAAGCCACAATGGAAGAAAGCCAGACTGTTGGGAACAAGAGAGTAACACCTGTGCATTTTAGTGGAAATGAGAAATAAATTACCTAGGTATTTAACAACCTTTTTCTCCCTGTGTTATTGAAAATGGGATCACTGGCAGTATCACTATCACCCATTTGAAATTTTAAGGCTTGGATCTGAGCTCATGTGCACCTATTTTTGAAAATGGAGAAGGCAAGTATTGTTGAGTAAACACATTTACTGCCAATAAGCTGAATGCATTTTGTGTCAAAGCGATGAAGAAAATCATTCATTGTTTGGTTTGAGTCCTGCTGTGTTAACTGTGTGAAGAGTTTTGAACAAGAGAAAACATTTGGCTTCTATCACATAAAAAAAATAAATAAATAAAAACACAGTTATTTGGAAGCTGTATGTTCTATTCTTGTTCCATAATCATCTCGAGTACCTGAAACAATCTAGCGTTCCCCTGGCGGTCCCAGTCTGAAGGCTGAAAACTACTGTGTTTACCGTATTTGTGTTTTGTTGTTCCTCTTATACTTTTGTGTGTGATAACTGAAAATGAGGTAAAATCAAATCCATGGTCATAACCACATCATCTGATTTGGAATGTAATTACACTGTGGATACTGTTACTTTATCAGGACGGTGGCTCAGAAACAAATCCATCAGGCTTTGCTCTGAATGAAATTGGATTGACTGATTGATTCATGTATGTCAAGTGAAGGGCAAAGAGAGAGACACAAAGAAACCACAGGGAGTGAGAGCAGGTCAGGGGAGGGGAGTCGCAGAAATATGGATGAAGCATGGCCCCCTGATGGGGGAAGGAGAGTATTGAATCAGACAGAGACAAATGGACTGTGAGTGACAGAGAGAAAGAAATTCAGACATATGCCTGCTGACCTCAACTCTTTTTTTTCAACTAATCGATACAGGGAAATGCGCATATGTGTGTGTTTGGGTGTGTGTGCTTGTTTGGAGGGAGGTTCTGTCTGTGTCGATCCTAATAATGATCAGAAACACTCTGACATTACCTCAGCCCTGTCTGACTCCTCCCTGGCCGTCCAACCTTTGCACATGCCTCTATTTAATTTTGGACCCAGTAATCTTATAACAGACTGAGAGGTCAGGAGCACTTAGACTGTCCTCATCTCTGAGCTGGGTGAGGAAAGTGAGATATAAAACATAAAACATAACTGCTGCACAAATGACAGGTCATGCACATAATGTGCATATAAAGTGTATTTGTGCAAATATTTTCCTTGTGTTTTATTTGGTAGACAGGGTTGCATACTAGCACAAAATAATTGATAACACAATAAAAATGAATGATTGGATATTAGGTGCTTTTTGTCTGACTGCCAGACTCTCTCCCCCACTCACTCGCTTACAAATAGACACAGACACACACTGGCTGATAGAGAAAAGACACCAGTATTTTATGAGGAATAATTTCTTTGACAGATGCCTGCTATTTTCACAGCTGAGAATTATAATCAGCTAAAGTGTGTTAGATTCCACCCAGGATTCACCCCCTATCAGCCTATTATTGGTTCCTCCTGCCGTTTACGACAGACAAAATTTCCATACACATCTTCAGCCAATTAGGAAGAAGCTTCAGCATGCCATTATTCAAATCCAAAGTGCATAACAACCAGATCAACCCAATGTTCAATTATCCGGACTTTTTGAAATGACAGACTGAGAGTGAAGTTGCCAGCTCTGCAGGTAAAGAATGGAGAAGTGTGCTCATGTCCTTTTCGTGAGATCAAAACAGTGGACACAACAGCAGCCACTGTCAGACAAAGCAGTGCCCGGTGTTTACAGTGGAGCTTCACCTGTGAAAGGAGAGAGCATGCAGGCAAGAATTGAAATGCTTTGGCTAATAGGGAGTGAAGGTGTGCAGAGGTTAAAGCCCCCCACCCCCACCACCATCCCAGCTCTCAGCTGTTACTAGTTTTCTGGATGGCCTGTAATCACCGTAAAAGTCTCTAAGGGACCCCCTTAATGAAACAGTAAATTAAATTGACACTCCCCAATATGAGATGACTGTGACTGTTTGCTACCGGTTTCAAGTCTGAGCTGTGGCCTTTGCTGCATGTTACCAACTCTGCCTCTCCTGTCTCTTGCTAACTGTGGCTATCCAACTAAAAATAAAATGCCCACCCTCAACACATAACAGGTCAATATTAACATTTTGGGGAAACTAATGAGAAGGTTATTTTGCAGATATTTGATAATAAAATAACTGATATTTTGACCTGTTGATTGCATTTGATGAAAAGTCAGAGGATCAGCAGCAGAGGAATGAGCCATTTCAGTCAAAGCCACAAATGTGATCTATATGGTGGTGCTAGAGGAACAGTCAGGGGATCAATGAAGTTAATGAGAGTCATTCTCTGGGAACCATGAACGCAAATTTTCATGGCAATTCATCCAGTTAGAAACATTTCAATCGGGACAAAAGTGGTGGATCGACCACTCGACTGTTCTGCCATCCATGAAGGGATGCCACTCGCATGGCTGAATAGCAAAAGGTGCAGAAACCACAACAATCTTGGTCACGTACAATCAGTTTTTGCCAAATTTGTTCCTCCATGAAATTCCCTATGTATTGTTTGACCCATTACCTCCACAAGGAGGTCATGTTAGCACCTGCGTCTGTTGCTTAGTTTGTCAGTTGGATTATGCAAAAAGTACTGAACTAATTTGCTCCAAACTTGGTGGAGGGATGGGTCCAGGGACAAACCCCTTAAATTTTGGTGCAGATCTGATCAAACGGGCAGATCCAGGATATTTCTTATCACTTTCCTTAGCATTACGAGACAGGGTATTTTTAATGCCCTATCTAGTATTGGTTGTTGGAGGTACACACCTTACTGCCATTCTAGTTATTTACTGTAATTAACAAAATGAACCCATATTACACTGCAGGTCTTTATACTGCAACATTGTCTCTTACTACTAAACTGTCTTGCCAATTAAACTATAGTGGCAATGTAATTGCTGTCAGGATTATGTTCAGAGGAAATGGTTTTTTGAACAAATGAAGCGCTGCATGTAATAATGGCAGCGGGGTGTAGCCAGAAGGTGGTTGGGTGAATGGTGCATGACTGCCACACCACAGCCTGGGTTTGCAGCCTGTCCTTGCCTAGGCTTAGACAACAAAAGCACCAAGGTCAGGGTTAGGGAAAGATTGTGGTTTTAGTTAAATGTATATCAATAAATAAACATGGTGGCCAAATTTTTTTCTGTATTACACAAGACCATGATGTTGAACCAAAGTGCCCTTGTTGCCAAAACATAATAAAAAGTTTAATAATGCCAATGCACAGTATCAGTGTATTAGAAAATGTTATCCAGTTGCATTTATGTTTCCTACAAATCTATTTGCTGTTGCAAATTAGTTGCATATAAACATAATTGATAGAGAGCAGGGTTGGATGCTGTGCTGTTCCCCTGGCTGATGTGCTGAAGCTCACCAAACACTAGAAGAACAGTTTGTATCTATTTATTCTATTTTGCCGTGTTGGCATTAATTAGGCCAGATGAATAACACTTTGTATCTCTTTATCTAGCTGCAGAGCACTGAACTTGAAAGGAGTTCTTATCTTGCAAGTATACTCATGTAGAAGTCAATCACTGCTTCCAAAAGTAGTTTTTTGTATCATGAAAGCCATGCAATAGATATAAATTGGCCTTCAAATGTTTTTAGTCATCCTTGCTTTTCATTGAGATGGAAAGGGGCCAACCTTTTCAGTGAGACTGAATTAGTTTGAGGTGTTTTTATGATGTAGTTCGAGGTGTGCAGTGACTCACCCTCTGGAAACCCGCATGTTTGATAAAATCACTGCTATCAACATCCTACTGCGGGCTCAGGTTTGATGTTTCTCCTGACTAACTGTTTGAGCCCAGTTTTTAAAATCATTCACCACAATTGTTTATGAGTAAGGATGAAGAACAGGTCCTATGGTGATTGGTGATTATATTGATGATTATATTTTATACAGGGGGGGCGGGGGCACTTATTGTTCTGCCTTTAAACCAGCACTGGAGGTACTGTAGTCAGTTGTAGTAGTAGTCAATTCGACATCTTTGTAAAAGAGAGACAGGTGTCTACACCGTTGTCTTGGAATGCCAAGATGTTATCTAAAATCACACACAGGGACCAGCTTTGTTTGGCTCAGTGTAAACAAGCAAAGCTGTCATAATGGAGGGTCTTCTGAACAGCAATATAGTGGGATCTCTGTTTAAAATGGGCCATTGATAGCTTTGTAGCTGTGTCCCTTCCTGTATGGGCCAGGGAACAATGCAGGGCTTTGCTGGCTATGATCTCTGAACTCTCTGGTTTGAATAAGTCCAGCAGCTGTCTGTAAGTTAGTAGCAGCCATCTGTGACTTGCAGTAGGCCCAGTTTAACCAAGCTTAAATTGAACTTGACCATTCAATGTCAGAGCACAGTTAAACAACAAAGGCATCTGTCAGGCTGAAACCCCCTTCATTTGTTTGGGTACTGTCCATCCCTCACACCTTCTGTTCAGACTAAAGGATGGGAGCCAAAACCGCGAGGATACAGTTGTTTTTAGAGCAGATGATGACAATGATTGGTTCATTGTAATGGATATGTTCAGTCAGAGCTGAAGGAGATGAACTATTAAAGTGATGTGTCAGTATCACCTACATTTGAGGAGTTTGATCAGAATGGCTTCGTCAACAATATAAGAGCACTGCTCAAATGTCAATTGATTCAAAGTGAATGCTCCACTGGATCTGTCTTGGACAGAAAATAACTCTTGATACAAAGATGAGCAGTCACTGTGAATTTGTCATAACAATATCTCTGACTGTTCATCTCCAGTGAGATTTTGAGTTGAAGATAAAGCTGTTGAATGATGGACCTACTTTTTAGATGACACCAAAAGTAATTTTTTTTTTTTTTTTTTTTTCAGGCCAGAGGCTAAAGCGCTGTTATACATTTTCAAATGTAAACTAATTGTAGAAATGTACCTCTCTTAGATATTCATTAGAGTCAGTGTCAGTGATGAGAGATGTTTCCTCCAGGACCTGATGTGAAAAACTTAAAAACAACACAACACAGTTTGCTCTTCATTTTATGAGGCTATTATTCTTTTTGCTGCCTGATAAATGCAGACTGCCAACATTTTTTAGCAGCCACTCCTTTCATTGTTAAGTTTATGTTTGCCCAGCTAGATTGTTTTGCATAAATGAGACAACCTGATATGAATCATGTGTTAGCGTATGACAATGTTGCACATTATGAATGTAAGAAGACAGGTGTATGAGAAGATAGGTGTTTATATTTGAGTGTATAATGAGGAGGTGGAGAGGTTATGGGATGGTGTTAACAGCTGGGCTGACATGTAAATGTCTATCACAGGGAAGGCATATCCGCTGGAAGGCTGTAGCAATGGAAATCAGTGGTTCTTCTACATCCACCCAGGGTGCTGCCAGTATTTTCTCCTCAAGAATGAATGTGTGCAGGGACAAAACCAACAGGAAACATCCTTAATGGTGCAATACATTTACTGCATCCTAAGAAAATCATAAATCATAAACAGGTTGCTATATTGAGCATATATTACTGTATGGTAATAAACTGAATAAAATATCCACCATTAAAGTAGACTAAGATCTACAGCCACATTAGCAACTCTAGTGAACTCCACTTAGACACAGCAGAGCTCCGAGCTAAACGCCAACATCAGGATGCGAACATGCTGAAGTAAAGCATGAGCAAGTAAAAAGATTACAGTGTTAACCATCTTAGTTTAACTTGTTGGCATGTTAACATTAGCTAATTAGCATTAGTAATTAGTCATAAGCCAAAGTATAAGTAAATGTGTGAAATATGATGCTAGATGACAAGTCAGAGGAAAATCAGTACAAATCCTCCTGAGAGGGACCTGAATGAATGAATTGACTGACCCACATCTATTGAGCCATGCTGCTAGGTTGGCTACAAACTGGCAGCTTTAAAGAAAAACTGAAAACCAACAGGGGTAAGAGGATGGTCATGAAACAAAGTGAAACAAGAGTCATTTATACATGTTGAATTTCAGCAATGATAAACTTTGAAAACTGAACTTCCAGTAACATCAGTAAGTGAGTGCGGACTGTGCCTCTTTGTGGGTTCCCTCTGGGGACTCTGGCTTCCTCCCACAGTCCGAAGACATGCATGTTGGGTTAATTGATTATTCTAAGAGTGCCCATAGGTGTGTGTATGTGAGCGTGAATGGTTGTTTGTCTCTATATGTTGGCTCTGTGATAGACTGGCAACCTGTTCAGTGTGTAGCCTATAAGGATAAACAGTATAGCTAATAGATTGATGGATGGATAAGTAAGGATACAGGCTAATGATTATACTATTTTAGAGCCAAACTGTTAAGGAACCAAAATTTGTTTTTTCATAGCACAGCTTACATTTTATCGCAGAGACACATCCTTTCTACAAAATATTTATTTGTCCCCTCAGTGACTCTAACAAAGGAAGTCATTTTACAAAAACACACAAAGGTAATATGGTTAGACAAAAAAATATGCTCTCTTGCTAACAGTCAAGTAGGACAGCTTTTTTAAGTTTGGAGAAAAAACCCTCATCTGACTGCATACTAAAATTACAATCACTGAGGACTGTGTAAGTTCATGAACAATGTGAAACACTGATGAAGATGTGATGATGATGACACTGATGAGCACCATTTTCCCAAAAATCTTTTTTTTTGAAGAATTTGGAGAAACCGATTCCAGCAGCTTACTTCATTTGTGCTCTTTATTATTTAATTATACACACACACACGCACGCACGGACGGACGCACGCACGCACGCACGCTCGTATGCATGCACGCACACAAACACACAAACACAGTCAAACATGGCCAGACAGCACCACTTGTCCACTAAGAGCTCAAAGTGTCCAAATTGTGCATATCGTGCCAGCATGCATTAGTGCATAATGCATAAGTGTTTTCTCAGTGGTATTAGTTTTAATAAGTGACTCCTGTAGAATGCATTCACTATCCAGAACAACTGTGTCAGTGACACCCCACTGATCTAATTGTAAAACAGCTAAGCTAAATTGGTTTACAAAATGTAATTTTATTCCAGTCTGGAGCACCACCTCAGTAATTTGAGCCACATCATGGTGATTACTACCGCTTCAGAATAAATAGCACACTTCATACAGATGTTAGGTGAGTACCTACAGTAGATTTGCGCTGCAACAAATTTGCCTTTGATAATACTCTGCTTCAATCTACTCTTAGAGAACATCTCTCACACCCACATGCAAAAATTATGCCTCAGTTTCTCCCCTACATTATGCAATTAAAAAAAGAATACAAGCTTAATGGTAGCAAATCAAGAAAATGATGTGGTATGTCTGCAAGTTAAAGCTTAACACGCTTTTGAGAATCTCTGCCATCGACTGTCTCTGAGACCTTGGAAGAGACATGAATAAGAGGAGGGGGCTGGTATAATATTACTGTAGGATCGTTGTACAGTAATAAAATGTCTGAAAGCAAGAGACGGGTATCACATGGCTGAAATAGAGAAAACACATACTGTAAGACCTTCAAAAATAAAAACTGGGCAGCTTTTAGGTCCCTTTCATCTGGGCAACTGTGCAGCTTTACTGATTAACAAACATCACATATAGTAATTACAGCTCAGTTAATTACAAAACAGGTTTAAAAGCATATACTGTAATTCTAATATACAGCACTGAGGTCCACTTCCTGCTAGTCACTCGAGTGAGCTCAAGCTAAGAAGCTCAGCTGTGTCTCTCATGGACAGGGATTATGTCGGGCCTCCATTCTGCAGTTGTTTGTTCACAGACATCCAGGGTGTTGGTGCATGGTCAGTCCAAGAGGTAACGTTTTTGTCCTTCGAGAACTATTGTCATTACTGGTCCTTCCTTCTGCCTTGTCCAGTATAATTAGGTTCCTCCTGATGCAGAGAGTACTGAATGTTCCTCAACTCGTATTTCTTTAGTTCTCCCTTTTCAACCTCATTTATCCGTCTTTACAATGATTTCCCAAGATACACCAATGTGGCACAGGGTATTTTTGAGACCTTGGACTGTTGTTTCTATTTATACTGCAGGACACTCTGAGCTCTGAGATTCGATTTTGTGATCACAAATGAACCAACAAGAGAAAAAAAAGGTCTTTATGTGATCTTTACCAATGAGCTGCAGCTGCGGCATTTCTTGGAGGTCCAGAATTGCTTCTACTTCTCAAAAAGAAAAATTCAATAACTTGTTTGGGTTGACTATGTTGCTCAGAGTCACCAGTTTTAACAGTTTGTTAAGGATTGTGTTGTGAGTCTTCTCTTCAGGATCTTAGGGGCTCAGACAGGGCGTTTCCTCTGAAATCCATGCAGTATTATATTACACTTATCCGAGATGATCAGATTGCTAGTTTATCAACCCTTCACTGTTGAAATCTTGGAAAAACATTATTAAACCATCTGCGTTAGAAGCTAAGCAAGCCCATCTGCTGTGAGATTCTTCATCGCCTCCCATAGCCAACATCTCCACGATCTCTTTCTCTGCAATATCCCCCTCCGTGGCCTCATTTCCAATGCCTTATTTCTCATATTTCATTGGCCTGGCCTTTTTTTGCACCACAGAATGAGATTTACGGGAGACGGTCTTAAATTGTGCGGGAGTGAGGCAAGAAGTAGATTAGCGCACAGCCTTCAGGTCACAGTTATTTGAGTTGTGATCTAGGTGACCATGACAATAAGATACTCTTTCATCTGTGAGCACAAAAGCTGCTAGAGACAGGGAGTGTACCATCCAAGACCAGCAGAGACATTTTGTCTGCACTGTTGGCAGTGAAGCCTTCCTCGGTGACCATGAGGACAGAGAGGGCTTTCCTTCTGGCTGTAAGGCCACAGAATCATCTTTCTTAACCATCCTTCTTAATGCAACCATAGTTGTTAACTATAGTCTTACTGATTTCCGATGGAGGCGTCTTCATCTCTAAGGTGACATTGAAATGTGGAAATGTTTTTAAGTGATAAAACTCATCATTAACCTCGTTCAGGTTTCTGTGCCTCAAAAGAATTAGCATCATGTTCTAACACACTGTCAAACTCAGATGAACAATTTAAAAAACATATAAAAATTGATGCAGCAGAAACTTATTCCATGTATTTTTCTTCATTCTTCTTCACCTGCATTGGTGTTCACTTTACCCACATTGCAACTTGACGGCTGACAGTTCAATGGGAGATTTGGGCATGTTATACTAGTAGCGGCTAATGTAGCTTTGAGACACTAGCCTCAAGCAGAGACGCAGAGCAGGATACGGAGGTCTGACTTTGAAGTTTAAAAGTGGAGGAGTTCCACTTTAAAACCAGACCAAATTGCTCATGTAGGAGGTGATACCTGCTGATTGTAAATGTATCTATGTGCTTTTTTATTTGAGAAAGTTTCACTTCAACCATACCTGACCAGGGTTGGCAAAGTAAGGATGCTGTCAGATGTTTTTCTCCCTCTTGACTTTTCACTCAGAGTCTGACAGAAACAGCATGTATAAACATATATATTCCAATCACCCGTGAAATGATTTAAGTTGCATTGGGTTGACTCGCAGCTCCAGCATGTTGAGGAGAGTCTAATCCAATCAATTTCTGTTGCTCTGCATGGGGAATTCAGCTGCCATTACAAACTGTTCACAATGCTTTGCTACAGCAGTTACATTGTTGATCCGCAGTGATACTCATCAAATCTCTCACAGACCTGCCACACTCCCATGAGCCTAGACAGTAAAAAATGCCAGCATATTTCATCAAATGTGTGATGGCAAGAAATTCAAGTTTTCCTTGCAGAAGGAAAATAAAACCAAACCAAACCAAACAATAGCTGTAATGTAACAAAAGGAGGCTTATTTCTTTTGGAGTTTCAGTATTTTGTACCTCAAGTTCACAGTTGGTGGTTCTCTTCAGTGCTTTTTCAGCACCTACTATTCATACCACAGACGTTAGGTATAAACATGACTGAGGGTACACAAGGGCTGCTGCTGAATTCTCCAATTCTTCACAATTGGCTTGCAGTGATGTAGCCTTTTGCTTTTTGTGATGCACAGTAGCAAAGAATAAATTGTGACAGTATCACTTTCACTTAAGAGTAGATGAGTCTGTTTTTTTTTTTTTAGACACATTCCTCAGATTGACATTTTCACTGTCACGAATCAACTTGAGGCTTTGCATACTAGTTTGCTTAACGACTAATTTAACACCCAATGAAAGTCCTGTTTTTGTTGCTTAGCTTCCTAGCTTGCTGCAGTGATACTCCAGGGTGTTTCAGCACATCCTGACACCACTGTTGGGTGTGGTTACAGGTGCAGCAAAGCACACTTCATTGTTCTACTTGAAGTTACTGTTTAAAGTCTGCAGCTTTCATTCTTTCATCACCATACTGACCTGAATATAAGATGACAGCCCTGTTTCGTGATGGACTTTTACACTTATCTTGTCAGGAAAGTTTCCTGGAGACTAATTTTTCCAATGAGAAGCGAGTCTTTGTCACTGGAGCCTTTTCTCTCTTATAAGTGAAACATGAAATATGGGACTATGCAAAATTCACATTTGTGTAGCTTGTCTATCAGTCAGAATTTCACACTCTCTCCTGTCAGGTTGTTGGAAATGGCCAAAATAATTTTCTCTGACAGCATTTTTCAGACGTCTTTTTGAGCTCATTATCTGTGGCAGCCGTAATTCTTGGCTGTTTGACAGATTTTCTCCCTGCTTCTTTTCTGCAATAAAGACGCTGGGAGAGGCTATGAACTCTTTTTCAGTCATTACAAATTTTCACTGTGGCAACAAAGCACATTACACAAGCCTTCAGAAACTCCTGCAGGTTAAAATGGCCTAACAAAAATACTTTTAGGGCTGAATAACTCTGAAAGACACACTGTAAATGGACTCAAAAACACTTGTTAGCTTAGTAGCATGGCTAGGCTACAAACAACCCATAATTCAACAATCTCTGTAAAGACTGTAGTAACACTGGTATTCTCTCTCTCACTTTAAAAAGAATATCAGATGCTGAGAACATGAAATGGTCTAGTCCTTGAACAGAGACAAACCCCACCTTTTCATTCTGAAAATAAGTTATATTTGGGCCAATACGGTAACTGGCTTGTACTAATTTGTATTGAAAATTAAACAACTTTGTTTTCCTTTATTAAATTAACAAGTGCCTGTGTCATAGATGGGTGATATTCAGAAGTAATTGAAGCCTTTCAAGTGAACTGAAATTTCCAGGTAGATGCTGATTACTCTATTTCATCTGAAGTGTTCTCATGAAGTTATTCATTTGGAGTTGGGCTCATTCAGCCTCGTGGAGTCCCAGGCCGCATCTAAATGTAAAATCACTGAGGGCCTGTGGACTCTTCTCAGCTCCATCTTATAATCTTAGCAGGTTCCAAGTGTCTGGCCTCACACATTTAATTGGTCATGGTCCATCCCAGCATTGCTCATCAAATGAAAACAGCATATAGGTATACATTTTAGATAGAAGTTTATCTCTAACCAATACCTCTATGCAAGGTTATTTTCAGTTCAAGAAGTTATTCTGTTAGGAAAAAAATCAGTCTCATGAGGTGAAATGACAAGTTGCAGTAATAACAAGATTATAAAACTTTTTATTGATCCCCTCTGAAGATGAATTTATAAAGCAAATTCCACACATATCTCAGGTTCACATATTTTTTTTACATAAAGTTATGGCACCATTACTTTCTATATTTTGACCAGAAAAAATATTCATGTGGCTGTGGCCATGGTTTTATTTATACAAATGATCAGGAAGTACGTGTCTTGAATAGACCCACTATAAAATACCAATTACACTATATCAACATTCCCCAAAACAGAATGAGCCAGGCCAGTAAGATGTTATTTGTATAAGCCAGTGATTTGGGGTGCAAGATAAAATATACATTCCACTGACATATTGTCTGAGACCAGTGTAAAACTCTGGCAGACAGCACAGTCATGGAAGCACAATTTGTTTCCCCTAAACAACTGATGGACAATGTTAAACCCAAGGGGAGAAGCTGAATATGAAAAACATATGAATGCATGGGTGAACTCCTCTGTGCCACAGCCATCTACTCTGTATCTTTGTCAGTGCCTGGCGATGTTTCTTTACCCTCCGACTCCGCGCGCCTGTCATTACATTTATCCCTGTTCTCTGCTAAGTGCTAATACATTTACATTTTTAGTGCTGCTCAGTAATAAAAGAGGTGGAGTGAGTGGAGGCCTTTTACCTTCACTAAAACAAACATCAATGAACTCCCCTCACCAAGGAGTCACTCCCCCACCAGTCCATCCACCCACCCACAGCTTGGCCGCTGCCCCACAGTGCAGGTCAACAGTGTTGCGGTTTGAGTCTCCTCAGTTGCACTCACAGTTCTCGCCCTCATTTCAAGGTTCACCCACAAAAGTCTGCCTCACACAGGAGGCTCCGCATTAGTATTTTGTCCAGTCTGGATTTTCTGCGAACACTGCCGTCACTTTAAGAATGTGGAAGAAACATTTCATAACCAGAAGTCATCAAATGAAGTCACAGGTTAAGCACACAGGCACAATATGGGAAAAGAGGGACTGAGGTTGGTTTCTATTGTCTCAGTGGGCTGACATGCTAGTCTTTGGGTGGGGTCTAATTTTCTGACTACACATTATAAACAGTCTCACTCAAGAATCCACTCTGCTGCATTTAAGAAATCATGAACCTGGAGACAACAATCAAGACATTGTCTTCGCTTCTCATATTTTGCTGTTTAGATGAGCCAAATCCACTGTCTTCATCAAAGCTGGATTTCATCAGTAATGGCAAACATGAGGGTGAAAATAAAAAAAAGCCATTTTAGCAGAGACAAAAACCATCACATAAGGAACAAAATAAATAAATAAAGAGAGCTGTGCAGGATTTGATTACTAAACAAACCACTGATAAAAATAGCAAAGCATTTTTCGAACACAGCCCAGTCGGTATCTACGTAAGTTATCTACACGTTTGTGCTGCATCTTTGTGATGCAACACTACAATACTGATCTCAGGTGAATGATCTTGAGAGGTATAACCAAGGCCAACCAGCCCTGATAAGATCTTAAACCTGACAACTAATGAATAAGGTAATAACAAGCTTACTTTAAGACAAGTGGTTATTGGATCGTTTGAAATAGAACAATTCACAGCTTTACAAAGCCCTTTCCTTGGATAGCTGGTAGGGCACATCAATATAGTTGAGGCATTTGGAACAATGAGTTGACTACATACTGTCTATGATCAGTGAGCAGGAAATGAGTACCAAAAATGTCTGTTCGTCGTCATTTCTTAATCCATTTAGAATTGACTGCTGTGGCTCCCACGTGTGGAAGAGGAACTCTGCACCTACGCTGAGTCTGACCTTTTTCCACAGTGGATACATTCTTTGTTTACATGTCACAGGGAAAGAGCAGAAAAGAAAACATACACAGGCCATTACTAAGGTGGTGGAGAAACGGTCAGCTGTGCATTTTCAACCCGGGGTACTGGCTGCTGCCTCCTGTAGTGAACTGTTCCCACATGGTTTCAGTTCCAGTTTATCACATACAGTGCTTTCAGTGCATTGAACAGCAGGTAATTTGGAATGGGTGACCAGAAGAAGAAGGCACAGAGGGGTGCTTCAGAAGTGTCCATGCGAAGGGAAATTGTGCATCTATACAGTTTACCAATAACACTGTGAACAGGATCTGGTGCAGTACATCATGTGTAACAGTAGTCTATATCTGGGATTCCCCCTTCTCTATAGCCACGGTTGGTGCCATGTCCTGCATTAGAAACATTGTTGGCACCTTTGTACAGGCCCGTGCCATTGGAGGGGAATATGGTATGAATGATGTAATCCTCTCGTAGTGGTTTAGGCTGCATTGGCTGGCAAGCCGCCATAGGCGTCATCTGGAACCCTGGGCCACGGATCTCCAAGATGGTATTATCTTTCTTGGTGCCTGACTCAATGTAATCGTCATAGTTTTTGCTTTTTCGCGCGCTGCTGCGAGTATAGTGGTCACGGGAACACAAATGCCCAGTCCTATGTCCATACCAACAGAAGATGCCAAATATAAGAGCCAAAGATACAATGGCAGTAGCCCCACCAATAATCCCTGCCAAGGGCAGCGCTGTCATTTGCCGTGAATCTTCATCCTCCTCCTCCTCCAACGGGCTGATGTCTGATGTTTCAGCTTTTGCGCACACCAGAGCTTCGTCAGAGTCAGCATCTCCAGAAATCGCTCCTTTGTTTTCTGAACTGGCAGGCAGGGGCACCATGCAGATGATGTAGCTCGAGCGTGGTTGCAATGATGTAAGCAGGTACTCTCGACGGTCCCCCCGGACCAGCGTCTCTGTGATTGATCCCATGGCATTCCCAGTGCCCAGTCGAAGCCAGCTCAGCCTGAAGGAGGAGCTGGGCTGGGCCACGCTCCAGGTAACACGGACGCTGTTGTGAGAGAGAGGCTTCACGTTGAGGGCCAGGCTCTTCCCCACACCACTGCTGCTAAGAGTGTAGTCTAAGCCAGAGTCAGGAAGCCCCAGTCCAGGTCGTTTTGAGCGAAGGGTGAAGAGAGAGCCCTGTGGAGGTGTGTGAGTGGTAGAGCTATCCACTCCGCCTCCACCCATTTTGTCTCTGGTTCCTGCTGTCCTCACCACCTCACATTCCTCCATCTCACTGGTCAGGTCTATCAAAGCCATGTCTCGCACTCTGTCAGGTCCATGGCAGGTGAGACCTCTGACGGTGATGGAGTTACCACGGGCATGGAGCCAGTCATACAACCAGCGCAGGTTACACCCACAGTGCCAAGGATTACCTCGTACCAGCAGCTGACCCAGGCTGTCCAGGTCTTTGAACAGCCCCCTTGGCAGGGTGGTTAGGTTGTTTCCCGACAGGTCCAGCCTCTGCAGCCTGCGCATGCCATCCAAGGAACCACGTGGCATGTGTGTGAGGGCATTGTCCTGTAGAGACAGGCGCTGCAGATGGGCACTAGGTAGGTTCACAGGTGGGGTCTGGAGGGAGTTACGGACTAGGGATAACTCAGTCAAATTGGAAAGACGGGAGAATGTGTCATCGGCGATGCGCTGGTTTGCCAAAAGGTTCCCATCCAGGACAAGACATCTAAGTGAGGTGAGGCCTCGGAAGGCGTGGGTTGGAATTGTGGAGATTCGGTTGTCATCCAGACGAAGTTCTTCAAGAGAGGCAGGGAGTCCTGAGGGGATGCTAGACAGATGGTTGCGTGAAAGAAAAAGCAGGCGTAACCGCGGGTTGTCAGCAAAGGCCTGATCCTCAATGCTGACAGTGGAAATAGAGTTATCATCCAAGTGGAGCTTCTCTAACAGGGGCATTCGAGCCAGCGCACTCCGAGGAATAGTGCGGATGTTGTTGTCCTGCAAATGCAGTTCACGCACGGATGGTGGCAGGTGCATGGGGAATTCATCCAGTTCATTGTCATAGAGGTAGACCACACGCACGGCAAGATGGCGCTCCAAGGAGGTGGGCAAGCCCGGGTTGTTTATGTGGTTGTTCTGAAGGTAGAGGACGGATGCAGAAGGAGGCAGTGAGGGGATGGAGTTCAGGCCACGATCATTGCAGTAAATGAAGTCCTCATCACACCTGCATACAGATGGGCATATCATGTCCCTGTCTCCAATGTACCCTTGTATCGTGGCTGCAGCAAAATGAAGCATGCCGGCATGTAGTGTCAAGCAAAGAAATAGCAGGAAGAGCCGAGCCCACAGTTTGGCCACTCTTGCAGGTGCCATTATGGTGAACATAAGCACTGTCTCTCTTTTCCAGTCTACGGTCAATCCTCAAATCCGTGATGTTAGCTGGAATCCTGTGACCTCCATCCTGAGAGAAAAAGAGAAATTACAGTCAGCACTGATGCACGAATGAATTAGTTAATGGTCACAGGTGATGAGACAATTAAGTGGATTTCAATGAAATTTAGGTCTCAACAATATTATAATCTAGGAACATGCTACAATTATCATATCTAAAGAGAACCGACAGAGGCATCTGGCTCTCAATAACACTATTTTTTTTTTCACAATTAATAATCATATCATCACAGAGATGTGTGCACATGGATTCCCATCACAGCTTCTGACAACATTCTGCCATCCACTCTAAGCCAAAAAGACACAAAGATTACCACACAGCCAGCAATAATTATGTTGAATTAGCAACAGCAATTCAAGATTACAGACAGTTATAAAACGAAAGTTCGGTGTGCACTGTACTGAATGCTCAAAGCAGAGCGAATATTTAGTCTTAGGAAAAGCAACTATGAAATTGACAAATCCAATCTTACATTAAAATTAAGCCTTGTGCACATGAAGTCTTGAGAATACTCTCCACTTCTAAATTATTTAAGAGATCTTGAGAGGCCCCATAACTCCATTAGGAGTTGCCAGCAGATGGCTGCATTAGCCAGACAGAGCTGAAGATACTTTTCATTACCAAGAAGGAACAACATGTTTTAGCTCAGAGCCACAGTCTTCAAGAGCTAAATTCTCATCAGGCAGTCAGGATGGAACTGGGCACCATAAAACTTCATAAAAACTTCTCCACAAATCTCATCTTCTTAATTTAGTCATATTGTATCAATAAAGTGCAATAAAACAGTAATGGAAAGACATAATCTGCCACAGAATGCAGATAATGTGACAACTAATTAACAACTTCATGCCACCACAATTATGCTGTGGGCGTGTACATGAGATGTACTCAGAACTTGATTGACATCATGATTTGTTATTGTCACTGATGAAGTGAGATGCCATAACAGCAAGTACAGTATTGACTATAGAGATTTGAAAACTGGCAAATTACAACACTCTGTCAGTGACAACTTGAGCCCATCGTAGTCTTCAATAACCACGGCCATTAGTCACACTGTTAAGGCCTGCACAGCAGCAAACATAGTCAGACTGTAGTATTGATTTCCTCACAAATCCAAAGTGATCTGCCATAGCCAGTCAGCTCTCATGCAGATTACAGGATTCCCAGGAGTGTAAGTTAGACGGCACGATAATTAACCAAATGAATGGCAACTCTGCCGGGAGTTGACTTTGTTGAACATATATTTGCAAACATTAATCTGTGTGTACTTATTCATTACCAAAATGCTGAACATTAGGAGAACAAACTTCACTGTCATTTCACTCGTTTTTAACTGTAATTTTACACTCCAACAGTTGCTCAGCCATGGCTGGACAGCGATCATTTAATGAAAAAGTAATTGCTGTCTATTATTTGTCGAATCAAATGTTTTAAAAATACCTCTTACAGGTGGAGGATTATATTTATTCTCCACTGAGAGTTCATGTGTGTGTGTAAACAATTCACTGTAATGTCAGATTTGATTTGGACTTCAAGGTCTAACTAAACACTTTTATTCTATAAGCATTAGACACTTCCACTTAAAGCAATGTGTGTGGTCTATAGCAATCTGTAAAGCCTTTAAACTTATTTTTTCTAATTAATATAAAACGGAGAACAAGCATTGAAGGAGTTTAGAAAAATTTAGAAAACAATGTTTGCAGGGCAAGATAGCATATCACATGGGAAAATGGATGTCTGAGGTCGAGGTTGGCTGAAAGCAATATATATTTTGGCTGCAGCAGAATGTGTCACACAGAAAAGTGTAATTTTTAAAGCATTGGAAAGTTTGAACTTTTAAAGAAAAAAACAAGTTCAAAACCAAAATGTTCTTATAGATCAGCTGTCTTCAGTGAAGAATAGAAACACGTTTGTAATAGATTCACATTTTTTTGTACTTCAAAGCATTTTCTGTTTCATCCCATTCGATTCTGATGTTGGTCATATATTTGTTTATCTACAACCCTGACACACAAGATTATTAAAGAAATATATACATAAAATCTTTATCAATCATACTGACAGTCTGTTCTCTACAATTTTGAAGTCTTTGGACTTCAAAATAACAGTGTATATAAAAAAATAAATCCATAATAATGCTGTCCATAGCAATGCCACCATTTGTTATGCATTATTTTGCAAGTTAAATCATTACTTTATATTTCTTGATATTGTTTGTCACCATTGGCTAAATCATTTCCCAACTCAGAGCTCAGTGATCATGAAATTCAGGCAGATCTAAAGTGAGAGTAACATCTGTGTGTCCCCAGCTGCACAAAATTTTCACATTCACTCTTAAGTAACTAAAACCCTCCATTCCCCTTTTGTGCCCTCTTCCACTTCAATCCTCCAGACACACTGAAGTGGTGTCAGTGCACTTTAAGTGGAACCAGGAGAGTAAAATAATTTATACAATTCAAAGAGCTCACGTTTTGTCTTTAAGCAGTTAGATATTGATTCGCTGTACGACTAAGAAGACTATACCATGAATCCCGCTGTAAGGGTTTTGTGTGCGCACATGTGTGCGTGAGGCTGAGTAGTGCTAAAGAATGAATGACTTTTGAATCCCAGGAGCTTCAGCAGTGAGTCTCTTGAACGCTGGAGTATTTGGGTCAGCCCTTTAAAAACAAGAGAGATGTGGTGTGAGATTGAAATGGTGTAGAGAGCCAGAGGGATTAATAGAGCATATTGAGCTGTTATTCTCCGGATTAAGCAGGTGCTACAAAGAATGGCAGAGAAATATTTCTTTTCTTTCCTTTTTTTTTTTGCCTTATGGTTGCTCATTTTTCTTGCTCTGTTAGAGAATGATATAAAAGCACATGGCTGCTCTTGTTGTTTGTGCGTGTGACTGTTTCTCCCTAGAAAGCACTGTGTGTTTGTCTATCCATGCACGATCAAATTGCAAACATTAACCCATATGTGGGCAATCTATATGGTTGCAGTCTACATTTCGGTTAAATGTAGAGGGGAGTCAAGCAGGCATGTGGGGTAATGTGTAAGCCAGACAGCCAGCCGCCTCAGGCAGACTACAGTACACACAACAACCCCCAATCTAATACTGGAACCCAAGACTGGATCGATTTACATAAAAAAACAGGGAGGGAGAGAGCGAGAGTGACAGAAAGCAGCTTTGAGCAAGACCTTTGAATCCCATCTCCCCATTAAGACCCCCACAGAGGGATAGGACAGAGAAATCTGGAAAACCGGATTTTGGATGACCGAAGGGGCTGCTGATGTATCAGGAAATCCATTTTACTGACGGCAGGAAAAGATAATAGCGGCCCACAGCTTATCTTACATGCCATGTCCATGGATCATATTTTAGATTTACAGATTGGACTTGTGGAAAGGATGACGCAAAACATGATGGTCATGGTGATGACAGACATAAATCGAGCTATCTGAGACAGAAGAAAATACAAGGCCAGAAAAGCACAGCCTATGGATTTTGGATAATCATAGAGGTTGTTGGAGCCACAAAGAGGTTGAGACTGTGCCTTTGAAATAATGTACGATAATCTGCAAGCTATTAAAACACAGAGCTATGAAGTGGAATTTAATCCCTAAAAAGCATCAAATAAGACTCCAACATGCAACACAGGAGAGGAAAAAAGCAAAACAACAGATAAGAAAAAAACATAAATATTTTATTCTCCACAGTTTGCATATGCAAAATCAAGATTTTTATTGTGACTTTTATGTAAAATAAACAGACACTACTGTCATCATCATGATGTTCAAGTGTTCTGAATAAAGCCATTTACATATTTTCAAACCAAACAAGTCCCATTTGTGGCTCATAAATAAAATTAGAATTAGAATTTTATTTTGACGTATCGACGCAGTACAGTCCTTTTAAATCTCTTATCATCTTCTCTTCTCTGAAAACATGCTATGTGAATGTGCTATAGAGGCAGAATGAACAACATGTTAAAGGCTAAGTAAGGATGGATGGATTTGACTCCACACTAACTCACTTTTTTTGAAGAGTGATCGGATTTGCACTAAGCAGTTTCTCATCTCAGCTGTTGACACAAAGACCCCGGATATGTGACATCCATATTTTTTTGTCATATAGTCTATATTAACACTTAAGTGAAAAAGACCTGTATTTTCTGTCGTGATATGAGATGATTGAATTCCACTAAGAGCATAAATTCTTCAACTGCATGTATGAACAACAAAAATTAAACACATCATACATGTGAAGCTGGATGCAGATCCAAGACATTTAACTAAAAGTTGGCCGTTTCAACGCACGTATTCAGCCTTATGTTAATGACAATGCACTTTCAGAGACCCAGCATGTGTGCACTCAATTTGCCATATAAATGAAAGACAAGGGATAATGAAATGAAACAAAGAGCACAATACAAATGAATATTGGAGTCACAGTTTATGGTAAATGTTGCTTTGAAAGCCTGCTGTAGTGAAGTACTAGACATAGTACAGCATGTATGACGTGTTTCATATGATTCACAGTTGTGGAGTCATCTTTGTTAGCTGGTGGGTATGCAGCTCACAGGGCCGTGAAGTGACTTGATATATAGCACTGTAACATGTTTTATCTTTACAGCGCTATAATATGTTGTCTGTCGTGCCACCGGTCTCTTTCTCTGTCCTCTCCACTGCAGCTGCTGCTGCCAGTGAATTCTTTTGGCCCAGTGTTTCTTTCTAAAGACAGCCAGATTCCAGGTAAATCCTTTCAGCATTAACAAAAGGACCACAGCTCCTCACAGCGCTATGCTCCTGCATTGTGTGCAAAAGTAAGAACAAATCTTACATGATGCTCACTGGGTTTTGGGAGGGTTACGTTTAAAATGTGCTCAAAATGCACATGCTAACCCTGATCAATAGTGTAATGCAGCAAGTTTCTCAAGGGTATTACAGTTATAGAATGAGTCATCTTTGCTGAACTGAACTGCATATGGTTATCGCTTTACAAAAACATGTTTGGCTAAATGATAGTTGTTGAGCAATCAAAAAAAACAACAACAAAAAAAAAAACAGTTAGCTTTTTAGCCACATTAGCAACATGGCTCAGTAAAATATATCAACAACGGTCAGATCACAATTTCAATTTGTTCAATTCATTGGTTTGTGGCTAAATACCTGTGAAAAAGAAATCAAATTGGTAATCAGGTGTAATTTGTCTGTATTGCTAATTAGCAAATGTTTCACTAAGATAGTGAAAATCGTAATCACTATCTTAACATACTAACATCAGCATTTAGTTCAAGACACTGCTGTGCCAAAGTACAGCCCTGCAGAAAATGGTTGATGACTCTTATTTTTGTTATATTAACCTCAATGACTAGATGACAGTGGTTAGAGCTTAACTGATGATACCCTGCACCAGATCAGTGTTTCACCAAAGTGTTTCACCAGTCACAGTCAGGGAGGGCTCCACTCTGTCACTCTTTTTAGTTTAAGTTCAGGTCAAGTGTTTTTGTTTTCTCTACCCGACAGTGATGGACATTTCACTTTAAAAATAAAGTTAACATTCTTTTATCTTTTTCCATTTATGTTATTTGGTATGCATTTATGTCCTGACTTCAGCTTCTGGCATCAGAGACCAGAGGGGAGCTGGTCAAATCGTACCCAGATTGTAAGTGTGTTAGCATGTTGATGATAGCGTTTAGCTCACAGCACTGCTGTCCTGAATACAGCCTCACAGAGCTGCTAGCATGGCTGTAGACTCGTAGTCGTGTTTAAAATCAATTTATACATTGAAACTGATTTTAAAAAGGGCATTTCTGATATGATATTAAATGACTGTAATATTCTCAAGCAAGCTTTCCCTGTCTTTGTTAATTAATTAATGAAAAACACAACTAACCCACCCACCTCTGGATTTTATCTATGAAGCAATAAAGAAAAGCTCTAGATATTTAATTGGAGATTTGCTGTTCTGCCACACTGGTGGATGATACAATGAAATAGCACAAGCTTGGCAGACTCGCTGGTAAATAAACTTTAGATGTGTCAGTCTGTGTCAGTGGTCATAACACAGTCTTTGATCAATGCATAGCCGGCTTCTGAAATCATTTGCACTGCCTTTAATGCTGCAGTTTTTTCCAGTAATGTTGGTGTTACATAAAATAGAGGAAGCAGTTTATTCTCAAGAAGGGTCTAACTTCTGGGTTTTGAGAAAACACACTTGATCATTTCAAATGGGACTTATAAAGGCAAATTTATCTTCTGCCTTTAAGTCAAGGAGTAGAGCTGTGGTTGTCACGCTTCAGCTAGAGCTCTGATTGGATTTTTGTATTTGTGAGAAAAGGCGAGAGGGGGGTTGGTTAGCTTAATTGGTTAAATTTGAATTCAAGCCTGACAAGTTGCAATATAAATACAGGACTGTGGGAGGCCCAAGCACCAGAGTCACAAGACAACACTGTGTTTTCATGCTGGAAATTAACCTCCACATCTAAGAAACAACAGAGGAAAAACAAAAATATAACGTCAGAGGAAAACCTCTGCATCCCTGACACCTTTACAGGGCTGTCAGGTTATGTATGGCAGCCATATTGGAAACCAAACAGCTATAAACAACTGAGCAGACCTTTAAACTCTCACCACTATGAGACACACTGTATGTGCGTTTGAGCGTAAGCATTTCACTGATCATCTGTGTTATAACAAATCTGATTTCACACAGCAACAGTGGCACAGGTACACTGCAACTATTAAAGACTGAGAGGCCCTAATCTTTTATCCTTCAACTTATTTAATTTTATTTTATTTATAGTCATTAATTAAACATTTTTTTTTTAGCAATACATTGAAAGTATTCCTGGCTGTTCTTGTTTGATGCATTTAATGAATCAAATGTTGAAGTAGCCCTTTTATTTGTTTATTCAAAAATAAATGATGCAAGTTTGTATTATTTGTTTTCTGTACCTAGATGAAAATGATGATATGTTAACATTAAAAAGAAAGTTAACATGCTTTGCTCTTTTTCAATTAACTTAGGTTTCTGGAAGGCAGCTATCAGTGATGATTATAATCACAATAAAGGAATTTATCTTTTGTTTCCAACCAACATCATGATGGTTATTTTTCTAGTTAAAGAGCAATATTACAAGGCTTTCACATGTACAGATTTTCAGAGTAAAGCTTGATTTATAGTTACATGTTGAAGAGCGAGACCTTATCGGTCACCACATGGGCCGACCACAATTCTGTCTCCTAGAAATTACATTTATGAAATAGTTTTCCCAATAACATGGCAATAACTAATGTAATAACTTCATTATGTTCAGACTCAACTTTTTGAGAGCCCGTCAGTGGTTCAGGGAACAAAAGCACTTTGGCCATTAAAATTGTAATAATGCTGCAGTCACTACAAGTGGATATTGTACTGTAAGATCGGGTTTTTTTAAAAATGTATTAATTAATTAAAAAAATAGATTGTCAGTGAACATCTGACTGATGCCTTCAGTATCAATATTTTTTCAACTTGCCAATTAGAATTAATAACATTTCCTCATCCTGTTAAAAGAAAATTGAATCTGGTGTCAATGACATTTCCTTCAAAATAAATATGCTGGTGCAAACTAATTGTATGTAAACATAACCACAGGGCCAAGCTAAGATTTGGGAACAATGGCACCATTACATACTTCATCATAGTTGTTAGGAGAAAACTGATAAGTTGATTTTTCATCTGTAACATGTCCAACTCAGTTAGTCACAGTTCTTAGCAAGTTAGTTCTCAACAGATTTTAAGGTATTGGTATCAAGATCTTTTTAATGTTGACATAAACTACTAAAACTTCAGCTGAAATTCTCAGCTACTGTTTGTAGCTCTTCTGTCAATATTCTTGGATGCAATTCATTTTATCCTAGGCCATCATTTCAAAATAAAATTAACATCCTACCCCAAATCCACCAAAATAAAACAAGCAGAAAATAATAAATAACTCTATCATTTCCATGTTTGGTCACTTTCCATCAGATGTTTTTGCCATGATCGCAGCCTGTTGTCCCCAGTCTTTAATCGTCATATTCTCATCTACACCCTCCATCACAGTTCACACATTAAATCTGACGCTGTACTTTCAAAGCAGCGTTTGTGCAGATCTTCATGCACGCAGCCATGATTTCTGAGGGCTCCATTTCAACCTGCACTGATTTAACAAAAGCAGATCAGTGTTGCAGTTGGAGGAAACACAATTTTCTCCTTGCTCTCTCTGTCACAGTTTCTCCACTCATGCATGTGGCTTATGGGAACAATGAGGCGGCTGACTGAGACCCAGTTCTCTTCTGCGTCCTCATTGTGCCTCCCTTTATGTGTCGTGTCATCCTTTCATTTTTGCCCTCCCTGTCATCTGTTTGTGTTTCATTTCATTCAAAGGTGTCTTGTTGTAAATTGTCTATGTCAACAGAATTTCATAATGTTTTAGCTGTTGTTTTTTAAATATATAGTTTATTCCTAAGCATTCAATCTATAGCAGCTTCTTATTTTCTCCCTCTATCTTTGTTTAATCCCATTTTAAACAGTCTTTATATCATCCAATTAGAAATCTTAATGAAAACAGAAGACATACTTGCTTTTCCTTTGATTACAATAATCAATGTTAGTAAATACCATTCAGTTAAAATGAAATCCACTTTTGTCTGATAAAATCTTGTCTAAAGGAAAATTACAGCAGCAATGCAACTTAAAAAATTAAACGTGGAGCCATTAAATGAATCTAATTTTAGTAAATGTGAGGAAATGAATCCTTATGTGATTGAATTGTAGCCTTGGTTTAAAAGGCGCTGGTGTATGCATGCACTAATGAAGTAAGTATTATCTTGAGTTACTGTTTATCTTTCACCATAAGAGGAATCACAGTGGATAAATAGATACAGGCCGCCCCCGGCTCAGAAAAGTGTACACTTGACTTTGACTCCTCAGTGTGTGTGGGCTTCTGCTGCATGAAATACCAGCTGTAGGAGTGTTTGCATCTTGAGCAAAAGTTGCTTTGAATCCCAAGACAGCTCACACAGTCGTCCAAAACTCTCCTCTCTCTTACGACAACATGGCCTCATGTTCACCCCTGAAATCTGGTCAGACTGGGTTCAAAACACAAAAGGACATTTTGTACTTTTCCTGATTTAGAGGATAAATCTATGACAGTGATATATTGCAATATTATTTTTCAAATGTAATTGCTCAAACAGAATCATGTCACATTGGAAATATTGTACAAGACGAAAAATCATTCCCTTGTGAACCATGGGTGTTGAAACAAAACAAACTGAGGCATTTGTGATGTCTCGAGATACAGTCCACCTCCAAGCACTGACCGATATCAGCCAGTTAGTATATTTCGTTAATGGGTGCTGGCTTTTAGAGCAACCTTTACTGATTGCTTTCTTTGGCCTCCTGCCCAAAAGGAGAAAATGAGGGGGATAATCGAGCTTTATTGCTCACTGTTTAACCATTGATAAGTGTTAGTTTGTTTAATGGCTTCTTTTATCTCTTATTTAATTACTGCCACCACTTGAGAGGGAGGTACAGTTTATAACTGTCAATGTTTAGGTGAACCAGAGTAGATTTTTTTTTTTTTTTTTCATAAAAATGCTAAAAGTATGAAAAAAAATTTAGGCCCACAAACGGTTTTCATACATTCAAGCAATAGTTACTTCACATTTTTTGCATTTTATCGAGTTGGGTCTGTTTTAGGCTGATGCTTTTATAATTACATTAAATTCACATAAGATTGAGTTAAAATAGCTCAGGTTCAGGCCTCACATTTATTACCATCACACCACTAAACCTCCATTTCTCTGAAAAATAATTACTCACTGATCTTCGAAAAACCCAGAAGGTTGTTAAACAGCAGCTTAGTGTTGTCTGAAGGTCTAGAAAGACTAAAAATACTCTTCTAGCCACATGGGTGAAAAATATTATGTTAAAAACAGATTTTGCAATTGTACTCTCTAGTCATGTCTTTGCTCTTTTTGTAAAACATGAGCAAAATATTAACATGTTATTTTTGCATGAAAATTTGACCGTTAATAAAATTTTGAATCCTGGTCCATGTTGTTCAAATTGAACAAGGAGATATGTAATTTCCAATTACCATCTTTGTTTGGATTGGGAAAAAGAGACACAGATCAGGAAATGGTTCACAAATCCCTTTTTTTCATCACACAGAGGACAGAATATTTTTCAATCTGGTTGGACAGAAGAGTCTTTGAAGATGGCAGATGTTTATCGATGTCCCAGGTTTGTTAAAGGTGTCCATATATTTATTTTTCAGAGAAATCAATGCAAAGACTCCAATGTAATAGTGCGAAATGGAGCTGTCGGGTTACAATAGCTCAAGGAGACATGAAGCACAGGTAAGGATCAGTCAGTGACAAATTCAAATGCAAAGGAAAATACTTTGATTGTACTATGGTTTGATCACACGGTAAACAATAGAGCAAGGGATATAAACTGCTCTAATGTTTCTAATAAATAGAGTAAATCAAGAAAAACCTCATCATTAGCTTACTTCTTGAAGTGGGGCTGACAGGGGAGGAGGTCCTGCAGCACCATTGGCACTGTCCTTCCTCACACGATCCCTTCAGACTCTGTCTTCTCCGGCTCTTGTCGACATGTGGTCTGTAAACTCTGATGCTGGAGGTGGTGCGTAGGGGTGTGTTGAGAAACAACTTTCTTCTGTGCTTTTATGCTCAGCTTCGATGAAGATTAGTCGTCACCTCTGGCTTCAGATTTATTCTCTGCGGAGAAACAGAGTGACCGAAAAAAATCAATAACTCAATGGCAAAATTTCTGATGAAAGTGTAATGGCATTATATATCCTTCTGCATGACTCGCTGACGGTCATGTGTGTTGTTACTGCATGTGATGTACAGTATTTCATCTTCATCACTCTTCTTAATCCTCTCTTGGTTAAAGGATTAAGTGATTTATTCTTCACTGATCAAACTTTTGATTGCGTTTATCCCAAATAAATCAGGAGTGCAGCTGCAATGACTTTGACTCCATTTAGTCAAAAACACTTTAAAAAGAAAAAAAAACTGGCTGAACTTTCTCTTAAAGTGGTTTTAACGCCAATTATAAAACTATAAAGTCAGCAAGCTTTTGAACCTCGGTACTTTCCTCTTGATTTTCCATCAAATCTAATGCAGTATTCCCTTCCACTAAGCCGATGATTGCATCACCGTGATAATCATGAGGTTGTAAAATCAAAGTAAGTTCAAAGAAAGTGTTCAAAGCAAGTTATCAATCTCAGCTAAAATGTTCAAATGCGTTGACGTGAAAGTTTTCCACCAAAGAGACCTTACTCCAAGTCTTTGCTGCTAAATTCCTTCTCCTCCTCCTCCTCAACCTCCCTCACACCTGCCCTCACAGGGTTTTGTCACATACTTGGAAAAGAAAATGATTAATGACATCTGAAGTTCCCAACCACCAGCCATCTCACTTGTTTTCCCAGATGAGGCTCTGCAACTCTGCCAGCAGCCCCCTCCGCCCCGATCGCACTGTCTTTCCTTCACATCGATGCTGATCAGGTCTCCTTCTCACCGCTTACATCGACTGCTTTGTGACATGAGACAGCACGCCATCTTCCTTCGAGTCAGTTCAGCTTACTCCTCTTGTCAGGAAACCAAGCCTCATCTGATCAGACATCTAGAACTACAGAGCAGTATTGCTCCTTTAACATTTGTTTTTCTTAAATTCTTGAGCGTGCCACCTCGAATAAGCTCTGCAAAACTCTCTTCCACAATAACCAAAATAGAAAGGTCAGTGTTGTCTTTTTAAGCCAGCTTCCCTGACAGCTCGTCTCAAAATACTTGTCATTGTAGGTTCATGCTAAATTAGGATTAACAGCATTGATCATACAAGTTTTGAGTAAAAACATAACCAACATTTTCTGTGTCATTAAACGTAGGTTGCTTACCAATTGAAAACATAAAACATTATTGAAGAATATCATATCTGCCATAAGTATAGTCAAAGTCTGACACTGTGGGCCCCCTCTCACATAATTCTGACAATTGCGCCCCCTCCCACTGCCCCCCTGCCAAGGTGGTGCCATTAAAAGTATGCCAAATTAGCTACTAGCACCTGCTGTTTGCTATGCACCCATGGATGTATGGACAACTATCTCTGGATTACTTTGATACTGAAGAAAACTTAAAAACATAACAATTATCAGGCAAGTTCTGGAGTTATAAAGAGCGTCTTTTTTTCTATGATTTCCACACAGAATTATGGACGTTCCTTTGATGCACATCAAAGATTATGGTATCGTCGTGAAGTGTAAGCTATACTAAATCTCAAAATATATGTATCAGAGCCGTGTGTCCTGACTTGACTGAGTTACGACTCTGAGAATGAAGGTGAGTTTTCACACTAATTGTGTTGATGCAGTGCTTAAAGTACCATAATTGCCTCCATGAGCTGTGTGTCACGGCTCCTGTTGCTCCAACTGTCGACTGTGTTGATACACAGGCCACACTACAATAACCAACTTGTTTTCAGCACCTGTTCCCTTTCACCTCACACAGTATCTTTGTCTCACACCTCTCCCTCTGTGCTACCCCTGCAGCTCTCCCGCCCCCCGCGGCTTGTGAGGGGTCCCTCACAGTTTGAAAACATCTGATGTCCACAAACACTTAACATCGATGTTAATTGTGAATGAAAATGAAAGTTTGGAGTTAGGAATATAATCTTACCATTAAACTGGAACTGAAACAAATGCAGCAGTTTCCAAATATCTACATGTTGGACACACAGTCCACCTTGGCTGTGATTTAATTCCAGTGTACCATCAGTTATACGGCAGGGTTATGATTAAACAATTTTCCATGCTAGGTGTCAGAGCAGCATACTGAGTCAAATCAACCTGACACACAGAGACAATAAGAGAATCTGCTTGGCATGGTACTCATGCTCGACTTCTGTACCAGCTAAAAAAGAAGGATTTTACAGTTTCTTCTATCTGTGATGGCTAGAAAACAGACACAAATAAAGACACCAACAGTTTTATTATCACAATAACTGTCATAATTTGCCCTGGCCATAAGGGGGGCACCTCGAAGTTATTACCACTAAGCAAACAGAGTGGCATATTGTTGGAATAGACAGCCGAGGCAGTGATGGTGAAGCCAGATATACAACGGAGCTCAACTTATTTTATTGCATTTCCTAATGTGCGGGTTATTTTGTTGAAATTAGAAGTAATTGCTTAAAAAAAAAAACTGGAGACAAGTCTTATTGTTGTCTACAAATCCACACAGCAATCAGATTCTGGAGAATCGCTGTTGAAAAAGCTGCTCCCTGTGAAGTCAGACGTGGCCTATCCAGCCAGGGGTCACTGCTTTTAGAAAATAAAACCTGGTGTTTCAGGTATCATCAGTCTGCATCTCCTCTCCAAGGACGTCCAACAGGGCAAAACCCTCTTCTTTCTCTGAACTAAACCTCTTGGCTCCGTCACCACGTCCCATAATTCTTCCGATCACTGCCATGACACTTAATTGACCTTTTGACTCCCAGCCCTGACGCTCAGGTTGGGTTGCATATCTCTAATTTTCAAGCTGAAATCTCCAGTTGGGCTCCTGCCAAACACCTCCTGATTGACCTTGACAAGACTGAGCTGCTGTTCTCCTCTCAGAAATCCTGCCTTTAACAAGAGCCGTCAATCACAATGACACAGGTGCAGTTGCTCCGGTCCAGACCGACGTTTAGTTTGATCTCTTGACAACCAACTGCTACAGCTGCTACTGCAGATTTGCTCTGTGTAAAATCTGCTGACTCAGACCCAGTTGCTTGTATAAACACTCTTTGTCTCCCATCTGGACTGCTGCAGCTCCGATCTGGCTGAGTAACCTGAAAATAACTGTAACAAGACAGTTGTCAAACTGAACTTCAGCTTATACTTGTTCGCCCTTACTTTAATAGGTAATGCACTCTCTGCAGGTTTGATTGTTTGGATGTACAGTCCTAATCTCATCATCAATATCACATTAACCATCTCAGACTCTAAATACTGGCTTCACTGGACAGCCCGGTAACTGAGTGGTTGGGGTCCATACCACATGGCCACAAATGCCCTAAGTGCCGGGTTCGACTCCCAGCCAGCCAGACTGTTTGCTGAATATCATTCCCCTGCTCTTCGTCCCTGTGCCTCCTGTCTGTCTTCACTGTCCTATCGAATAAAGGAATAAAAATGCCCCAAAAATAACTTAAAATAAACAAAAAAAATTCACATTTCAGAATTCAGCAACAGGAATCAACAAAACAGCAACCTTCCCAAAATGCCTCTGCAAATATTTGCCTTTGTAGTATTTCCCTGCAACTTTATCTCCTTTTTGAAGAGTAGTTCATTTTGGGAAATGCACTGCTTTCATGTTGAGAGTTAGATGAGAAGATCGATACCATTCTCATATCTCTGCAGTAAATATGAAGCTTCAACCAGCACCTGGTTAGATTAGCTTCGCATTAGAAGCTAAACTGCCTCTGTCTACAGTTAAATATACATTTAACAACACCTCTAAAACATCTTGTTTGTTTGTTTAAACCATACACCAACAGAAACGTAAAAGGGGCTTTGGACTGTATAGAAAGGCAGAATTAATTTCCCAGTAAACCGTGATGTAAAAAGTGAACTGATAAAAAAAAAAAAAAGGTATTACCACATGCTACCGTTCAGTAAGGTCCTTTATTTTATTTTATTATTTATTATTTTATTTTACAAGTTGCTCTTTAACGTATAGTCATGAGATGTCAGATGAGATGTTTTCTCAGTGTAATTTAAGAAAGTAAGCAAATAAGTGTACTTCTATTTATTAAAGTCACATGTGCAGGTTTGTGTAAATCTCGCCGTGGAAACGTCTCTTCTAAATATCATGCGTCCACGTTAATTTTCAGGCTTTGTTTTATTTCTCTGTTGCTTTAGTGCATCTTTAAGTTACTGCTTCCATGTGGGTACAGATAAAAGATTCAAATGAGTGTGTTTAAATAGTTTATATCTCACTGTGGCTTAATAGTGATAGACACCAAAGGTGCAGAACCTGAGGCTGAAATAATCTCACACACACACACACACACACACACACACACACACACACACGCTACTCTCACACACAGATACCCTGCTATGTGATCAGACTTTCAATGCAGCTGCACATAGTGTCTATTCACTGACAGGGAGGTGGCGGGGAGCAGTGTAGCCTGGGATGACAAAGATGACAGATAATTGAGACAAAATGCGCTAAGTGAGATGATTTCACATGAGCAGTTAGCTCAGACCTTTCTTTATCATCGTCTTGAAGTTGTTCTCGCTCTTTCCCATTCAGTGCTTTGCTATTTCACTTTTTCCTTTGAGGCCCATCTCAATGACAACTGAAAGAGCATTCTCTCTTCCCTCGTTAACTGAGGAGTGCATCAGTCCTAATAAGAAAGCTTTTACACGGTTAATTAAGAGACACTGTAATGCAGTATGTAATGCTCAATTTACTCTATCTCATTCTCCCCCTCGTCCTCTTTAATTTCATTCAGAATCAATCTGTCCGACTCTCCTTTTTTTCCGCTATTATGTGGACTTTTCTACATCAAAGCCTGCTTCTGTCCTTATAACTGTCCAATTTGCTTGTACCCGCTCCATTTTGAGTCTCTCCAGTAGTTTCCTCTTCCGCTGTGCCGGCCATTTCTTTTAATTCTCAGCCTTGATGTTGTTAATTCTGGGCCGGGGAGAGAGAAGGAAAGGGAGAGGACAGAAAAAAATGGATATAGGAAAATAAATGAGCTGTTTGGGAGAGATATTAAGATGATAAAATGCTGGAAATAGGGGGCAGCATTCACCATAACACAAATACTGGCAGGGGCTGAGCTGCAAGGACTTGCCAGGGAAACTAATTCAAACATGGAGGGAATATAGAGTGGAGTGGAAAAAGGAAGCTGGGAAAATAGAGTGGGACAGTGTTGAAGCGAAAGTGGATGAGTAAATAGATCAACCACACTTTAAAGGACAAAGAAGGTAAAGAAGAGGAGTGGACATCAGGAGAGGAAAACAAACACAGCGGACACTCAGGAGAGCGAGCGAGCTGAGGTTGCCGTTTTAAAGGTCCGCAGGTTTGAACATTAATTAAAAGTTACCCACTGATGAATTGCCCTGTGATGAATTGTTTCCCTTACCATAAAAACTGTGTATCCCGGAGGGATAGAGGCAGGGCACTAAATCTGTCATCCATGTTTTTCATGCTCTCTGCTTTTGACAGTAATGAGTGAGGCCAGTATGATTGGCTGTTCAGCGGCTGATTAAAAGTAGTTTCTTCTAATACAAGGATTTGCTTTGACATTTCCCACACAGGAAACCAAATGGATTCATAACAGTGATGAAAGTGATACAGTAATTATTTTCATTAGCAATTCATCATTTCAGACGTTGTTTAGATTAAGGAGTAAATCACCTCATCTTTAAAACAGTTCCAAAAAATTAGAAAAACCACCATCGCATGTTCAAGAGCTCAAAGTGTTAAAGCAGATACAGATTATATTTTTATATTAACAATGTATCAGTTGACAATGTGAAAATTATGCGTCAACATGATGAATAGTGATGAACCTACAGGGAATTATCACCTGAATCTGCAGCCGCCCTCAGCTTTACAGAGCTCTGCAGTAAGTTTCAGCTGATTGTTTAACTGCCTTCAACTTTACTGTTCAGGTTCACACACACCGCTCTCAAAAAACTCTAAAAAGCCAGTGTCCGCTACCTGCTCAGCACCAAACAGCAGACAGATACAGTTAGTGACGAGCTGACAGTGAACACAGTGGAGCATTTAGCAGGTGAAGAGCCAGATATTTCCCTAAGGAGGTGATGGAGACCAAAAACAGAGCTAAAAGGGAGTGAATACTGGACCACAAACATGATCACTGATCAATGATAATTGCTCCAGAACTACAAGATGTGTAAATAAGCAGCTGTTTGATAACAAGTTCACTGTATCAATTTAAAAGGTGATACGTCAATGTTGTATTCACAGTTCGCTTCCTCTTCCCCAGAAAAACCAAAAAAGCAGTTATTACTGGTCCACGTGAAACAACACTTTGTTTTCCTTATTTGTATTAAAAATATTGTGAACTTTTACATTTGGTTTTATCTTTGGTGGGGAGATTTTTTGTTGGATGGCCAAATTAAACAGTTGTGTCTGTACACTGCTGTGTGTCTCTTTTTTTCTCATTGATATGCACACATGTGCACACACATAAAGAGAGCGAGAGACTAACTGTGAAAAGTTTACTTTATTGAATATGTATTGTGTCTGAAACTGGACTTGTACCATGACTCTTTTGATGATATTTTACATTTTGAAATGAAAATAAATCTGAAACAAAAATTCTTAAAATTGACATGTGACAGATTTTTAAGAAAATGTTACAAGAAAGTAAATACTAGCGTACTACCATCAGCCATTTTTAAATTAGTTTGTTGATCTGGGCAACACAACACAGGAACCACAGTGATGCTCCAACCTATCTTTAAATCATGTCAAAAACTTCCTCCTGTGTTGTTTTACACCTGAGAGTCATTGTGCCTCAGGCTGATGCTGACAGGATTTTCAGAATAAAATGATGCCTGACATCAAACAAATCAAGTTGAGGCTAATTTTCCTTATAAATTATGTGTCATGTTCTTTATCCACTCATTGAAAGGAGAGAGATGGCAATAAACAGTAAATATTTCTCCGACTCATGTCAAAGAGGATAAGTGTTTGGATTGATTACAGGCCGCCCCTATTAGCTAAGCTCAGCTGTTACTTACACTTCATTTCTTCTTTAGAAAGGAACTGATTCCTTAATTCGCTTTGGGAGGCATTTTCACCTACAGTGATAAAACTGTTTAATGAAATGACATCCACAAATTAGCTGACACCTAACCACTGAGATCTAAATATAATATCAACTGATGTTTTTGCAGTGAAGACAATTTCAACTCAGTGATGTTTGAAACGTTTAAACTATAAATATTATAATATTTCCTCGTCAGATTCACCACCTTTATCTAAAGGTCTACCTGTGATAGAAGGCTGATGTTACTGCTTTATGCAAACATTTACTGGCTTTATGGAAACAAGGTCCTCATCTATGTAGAGGGAGACTGAACAGTATTCCACTGCATTAATGCAAAAATAGATGGAGCTGTCATGAAACGGACAGATATATATATATATAAAACAGAATATATTTTCTCTCTGTTTATTCAGATTCAGACACTGGACATATGATTTATAGAGTGTTTGCTGTAGACAACAAAACGTAATAAAATTGTTTTCTTTTTTGTCAACCAACAGTAGAAACCCATAAATACTTAATTTGAAATAACATCATTTTTAACAAGTTGGCAGAAGTGAAACGTTGGCTTTTTTTTAACGTGATGAATGACTTTCAGTGATTCTCTGTCAATCAAAATTGTTGCAGATTAATTTTCTGTCAATTAATCGATTAGTCCCCTGTTCTTTGCAGCCCCTTCTTCATGATGTCTTTGCTAAAGGAGACAGGGCTCGTGAGAAATCCTTTTTTCCCAAACAAGCTTTGAATGCAACATGAATTTAAAGCAAAGTCACAGATTACCCGAAGCAAGCAGCAATTTTACTGTATTCACAGTATTATAGCTCCCTCCTGTAAAAGGCCTTGTCATGCAAACATATGATTTGCTAACACCTCCCCATTCATCAGTTCAGATACACCTCACCATCTGAGGCATATTCAGAAAAGCACAAGGCAAGACAATCGTGTATATTGCAAATGTGCACACGCAAGCCGCATAGATGCTGTTATACGACGCAAAGTCGGAGACAAATTGCAGTGTTGCAGGCCGAAACGGTTCATGGCCTTGGCTGAGTCTGATAAATTCTGCCCGCTGAGCTCCACTAATCACTGCAGCCTGTCACAGACACGCCCCTCTTCCCCAGAGAGCCGACGATCACGCTCCTGATCTCAGGGCAGCCACTGGCTGACCCTACAAAACACACACTCACGGACACACCCATGCAGTCCCCTTCACGCACGCACACACACACACACACACTCAAACGTGCAGTCTTTATGCATGAATTCACTGATTGTCAAACGAATCACAATCAAAATACAGTTTGAGCCTCCTCCGCTTCTCTCCCTGGTAACAGACAAAAAATATCCTTTTTTCTGTCCGTTGTGTGTTTTTTGTGACTCACGTGAAGCCATAAACTGCATACTACAGCACAAAAATTTCCATATCTATCATTCTTAATTGTTTCTCTCCTCCACCCTCATCACCCACATTCACATAAACACACTCAGTGCACTCGTTTGTAAGCTGTATCAGTGTAATTGATGCAATGACTGGAAATAAACAGGCAATTTAAGTGCTGGACACCTCACTGCTCTCTCTCTTTCTCCTTCTCTCTCCACCCCTCTCTCTCCCACCTCTATGTTCCCTCTTTGTCCCCTCACACACACACACACACAGTCACACATACATTGTGAGCTATCTCACAATTGAACAAGGTGGAATAAGGGACAAGGTCAACATGCTGTGGGAAAAAAAAATGTGTGAGACGGAGAGGAAATTAGGCAGGATGAGAATAGAGGAGGACAGAGGGTAGGCAGAAAACAAAGACTATTCTCACAGATGACTCATGTCTGGATGGTCTGTTTCATGACAAATTTACAGCCACATGAGAGAGAGCAGAGGACCATGTTATCACCAACCAAACAACATTTTTAATCGTTTTCGGTTTTTGCAGCTTTGACCACTGTGTCTGCTCATTCACGTCGTTCAGAGGCCTGCAGTTCAGCGAGCACTTTCACCCTCCGAAATGTTTCCTCTAAAAAGTCTTCCCCCTTCGCGTGATGGGTCGCCCTCGCTCGACCACTCAGCCGAGCGGACAGTGTTCCAACCTCTCCTGCCTGCAGCGAGCTCGGAACAGAGGAGACAGAAATAGCCCAAGCTGATCCAGCCGGCCACGTCAATCTGACCAGGCTGCTGCACAGAGCAACAGACTTTACTCTTATGACCGTTCCAAAGATCCCTCACATGTGACTTCACACACTTCCGCTGTATAAATACACTGCATCTGACCCGTAACAGCACTAATTATTGAAAGCCACATGTCAAAATGTGTGCTTGCCTGTCTTTTTGTGCACATGTGTGTATGTGACTGCATTAATCTGATGCCACTTGGTCCTGCTAGCATCAGTTCGGAACAGTCATGCTGCATGAATATTAAAAGGTTAGGGCTAGTTGTGTATGCTACAGAGTTAATAATAAACGAGGTCTAATAATTTAATGGGTCTGCATGTTGACATATCCCATGGGCTGCCATACTGTCTGTACGCGAGGTAATAGGAAAAGAGAGTGAAGCATAAAATGATACAGCAGGACTTGACAAATGGAGTGCAGCAGAACCCAAGAACACAAGGAGAAGAACGGGAGCCACAGTTTCCTTCTCTCTCATGAGACTTCCTCCATCCTTAATAGAAAAAGACTCTGGTGTATCCTTACATGGCCCACAGGGACCCTGATCATCAAGAGCCGCAGCAAAATACAATTTTTTGTCCAAAATCAAAATGAAATTCAAGACAATAACAATATCTGAGATCTGAGATGACACTGTGATGTTTTGTAGGGTTTGGTCATTGTTTGCTTCACTAGGATTTGCAATGCACTCAGTGAGTTCTTGAAGGGGTCAGTGTAGATGCATAATCAACAGAGTGGACAACACCAGTCAACAGCTGCGACACTGACTTGGTCTCTAGAGTAATTTTTCCCCCTGAGGCCTCCTGGCAGGTCAACCAGGTTTTTATCCCTACCATTACACCTGTTGTCCTCCATAACCATCATTAGGTTTCTGGGGGGATGAAAAAAAGCTCTCTCTCATGACCCTTGACCACAGCACTGCTGCTCAGCCATATTTTCAGGACTGATGGCATTTGCTTTCCCGGTGAGGAAACTATAGTTGTCATCTTTCAAAGTGTGTGTCCTTGACTCAGGCCTCCACAGCAACTCAACCTTGACTTGTGTCCAAACAAATACAAATACACATGGATCGAGATAACTCTTCTTTAATGGATTTGACTTAGTCTTGTATTTACATCTAAGTCTACCAATATGAATAAATATAAAGCCACACAGTCAAACATAATGTTTGATATTGAGTCTTGAAGGTTTTTGAAAACCCCCAAAATTTAACTGATTGAAATCTCGTTGTATTTAGTTCTATCAATTTCAAATTACAGTGCTTACTATCAACACACTGAATTGTGCATGTGAGTCAATTCGCTTATCTTTAATATATTATTCTATACATCCAATATACAGTATATTGCAAACCACACTGTAGTGTTTCAGATGATTTATTCCACCTCCCTCACAGCTACTGCTTTGCATTCATTTCAAGCTGGCAACACAATATTGACATTTCATCACCGTTTGAGTTGATGTGGGAAACTATTATCAAACCTGTGCTTATGTACACATCCAGCAGTTACAGAGCAACATTATCATTCAGTTTTTATTGTGCAATGTAAATGCAAGTCCAATATTCACTCTCTTTTTAGCTCTGTGTTTGGTCTGCACCAACTCCTGAGGGAAATGCCTCGCTCTTAGGCAGCTCACTGCCCCACTATGTTCACCATCTAGTCGCTAACTTCTGTCTGTTGCTTGGTGCTTAGCAGGTAGTGTAGCTTTTTTAGCTGAGAACTGCTGCAGTCAAAAACAACGCCTAATGGTGAGCAGAAACCAAATCAGTAAAAGCTGCAGACGAGAAAACCAAAACAATGAGCTAAAAAATGCTAAAAGACTCTGTGGAGTTTAAGATAAGTGAGCAGTTTGTCACGATGAGACCTAATTCACAACAAGTATCCATTTTCCCCATATAATACTGATTACAATGGACGACAATATTAGCTATATTTCATTTATTTAATGTTTTTAATGCTAATATTAAAAGTTAGCATGCTAACAGACTAAAATAAGATGGTGAACCGTTAAACATTAACCCTAAAAACCATCAGCAGCTTGAGATTGTTACTGTTAGCATGAGAGTGTGCTGACATTAGCATTTAGCTAAAAGCGCTACTGTGCTATGCCTCCGAGCACCTTGCATGGCTGTGGATTCCTATTCTTTTTGTATTACGTAGAAATGAATGGAAACCAAAGGCAGCCAGAAAATAGGGAAACATTTAAAATGTGAAATTATACACTGTACAAAAAATAAATAAATAATGTCTCATATGGTCCTTACTGGATAAAAATACATAATACATCAATTGCTTTGTCTCACTACACCGCCATTTCTGAATTCTCTCCACTTGATTCTCTCTGTTCCTCTGAAATCTCACCTTGCTCTCTCGCTCTCTTCCTGACGTACATGCTCGGTCTCCCTTGAAAGACTTCACTTCTTGATGGCAGCATTATCACTGCAACCTCCTGACAAACAAACCCCCACTCATGCAACAAAGCACACAGACGCACACACATACTGTACATACACACAAGACATACACACTGCGTAGGCTCTCTGCAGTGCCTCTACCTCATTGACCACAGTATAATACTTCATTAGCTATATAGCAGATTTTACCATTCTAAGTGAGATTAGCTTCTTTTGTCTCCTTTTAGCCTCGGAAACGCTCCCTGCCATAAACCAGTCACAAAGCCAATAACTTCAATGTCAAGAAATTTTATGTTTTCCTGGCATTTTTTAACATTTGCAATTCATTCCTTTATTCTCAGAGAGTGTGTGCTGGAAATAATCCATGGCCATATGACTGATTGTGACTATGACACTGAAAAAATACAAATGAAGGACTCCCAGAAGGGTCAAAAAGCTCCTGTTTTATTAGCTTTAAAAAAATAGACACTACATACTTGCATGAAAAAGGCTGTGATGCAATTTTCTAAAAAGCTCATAAATTATAAAATGCATTGTAATGTGTTTGTATATTCAACTACTGTCTGCTGTAATATTAAACACAGGATTAACAATCAGACTGCTTAAGGCTGCTCCATAAAGGGCAGTCATTTGTCTTTCTGCACACAGGAAAGTTAAAAAATTCAGTAGGCAGTCCAGGGCCACAGAACTCCATTTTAAACCTTCCGAGAAATTTTCAGCGCAATTGATCATCACACTTGACTTCACAAAGCACAAAGCCTGAAGCGTAGGGAGAGGGCTGCTCGTGGCAGGAGAAGGGAAGGAAATCAGAAACAGTAAACCTGTCCATCTGGGCCTCGGCCGTGTGGGCTGGTGGTTATTGCACCCTGACAGGGATGTCCACACTGCGAGCGGCTGATGTGTCGCTGTAATCTGACCTAGTGTGGGCGGTGCAACAGGCTCTGATTGCTTCTACGCTTTGGTCTTGTGCAGATACAAAGTTTAGAAAAGGCAAATTATTATTGTTTTTCTTCTCTTACCATAGCAATTACCATAGCTGACTGCACACAAGCATTAAATGGGAAGCATTAATCTGAAGCAAGAAACTGAAAAGCTCATAAGAAAAAAAACTGTGTGCACGGAATAATTATATATATATATATATATATATATATATATAAAATGATCACATTTGTTCTAAGGTTTCTCACCATTGTGTCCATCCACTGCACTATACTACATATCTAAATATCCTGTACATCCTCGTACTGCTGCTGCAAACCAGGACTGATTTTCATTACTTCTCACTCAACAGACTCTTAATATATGTTTTGTCGTTTTCACAGTTATTTCCATCTTTAGGAAATCTTTAGTGACACACCTTACGGCTGTTGAATGGTTTATGAATATGATTTGTTCCAGTCTGGGTCAGCTGGTGTTGACAGACAACCGACAGATAAAATCATACAGTCTGTGATATGTAAAGAGTCTAATCTTAAATCTTCAGTAACCCAGTTGCTGCCAGTCGTGCTCATGAAGATTTCTTTAAACATGTGTGATATCGGCAACTGATGATGTAACTTGTGTGTCGCTCAATGGAGGCACGTAGACACACAAGTGGCCTGATAAAGAAAGAGGCCAGAGGCTTTGAACCAACCAGGTAAGGAAGGTTTGTATATAGGCTAGACTGCTTACGCCATAGTGCTCTCCATCCAGGATCTCAACCATTTCCCTTTTCCTCTTTTGTGGCCTCTTCAAAGCAAAGGTCCAATTATATAACAACTTCTATATTTCTGCTATAGTTTTGGTTGCTGGCCATGTTTGTTTTGGTACAAGAACACACAACAATTGGAGATCCTGTGGGATTTACAGTGTAGTCTACAGAGGAAACTCGCCTCTATCTGCCCCCCCTCCTATTATTTTATTTTATATTACTTTAGCTGTTTAACTTAAAGCCCCTGAAAACTTCAGATCTTAAGTATTTTCTTTATAACATTAAATATTCATGAATACACAAGCAGCAATCAAAGTAATTTATTAAGAATTTAACACTTGAAAACTCAAAAGCTAATCTGCTTCAGGACTCTGGGTCTGATTGTGGGTCTGATTGTGAGGGCCAGATTTAACTGACAGTAATAAGACAACACACCAACATTTGCTTAGAAAAAAAAAACAAAAAAAAAAACAGTTGCTAAATCCTGATTGGTGCACAAACGTACATCATCTGTTTGTAACTCACCCCCGCTCACTTTAAACCAGGAAGACGAATGCACAGAAAAAAAAAAAAATTACAAATCACAAATATGTAACGACCAAAACTGTCCTGCCTCTTATAGAACACACTGTCAACATGTAGGATCCCGTCGCTTATAGTAAAAAGCTATCTGAGAAAACTATTTTCTCTACTATTTCTATTTTATGGGTGGCGATCAGACAGGGACAACATCTTGTCCTTTGAAACCTTTACTTTATTTTGGCAGTGGATAGAAGAGAAGAGATGAATGGGTTGAAACCGTTCTGCAGGCATTTGCTCCTCTAGTTTAGAAAATGGAGACCCTATGACTGTGATCAGCTTCTCATCCATTTTTCAGATATTTATCATAGTCTGAAATCCCAACAGTATGCAAATCACTTTGGCTGTTGACCAGCTGCCAGTTATTCACATTGGCCAAATAAATAGATTTCTGTTGATGACAGTGATGAACAAATGTTCACTTTCCTTTTATACATTTGTTGTGTATGGTTTTATTTTGGATTGGTTCCATTCAGGTCTCCTTGCAGTTTAAGGGCAGCACTTCACTCGTGAGCCATTTCACTGGGCTTTCTGTGAGAGTTTGTGAATTATTCATTTAAACATGATTGACCGCGGGATTGAATTACAGGACTGATTGATCAGTGGGCTCGTAAAAAGGAGTCCCAATGACCACTGAAGCCTAAGTGTGACTTAAATGACTAGAGGGCGGAGCAGCCTCAGCGGGCTGACGTGCTGTTAAACCAGTGCAGTATTGAAATGCATCACTCTGGTTTGGTTACACACCGTCCCAATTCTTATTTTCTCAGTGTAAAATCACATACGTGGTGGATGTTAGCTGGGGGGGCTGAATAAATGGGAGACAAGCACGAATGACTGATGAAAATGTACACTGTGACTGCTCATGATATTTCTAATTGAATTATATTGAATCAATAGCATGTTATGTCATTACCTTATAAAATGTTTCAAAATAGCAGATACAATGGGTTGTTTGTATCTACTGAAAAATGTCACTTTACAGAAAATGATGATTACAGCTGCAACTGGCGATTATTTTCATGATGAAGTGATCTACAGCTCTATTTTCTTGACTAAACATTTAATGTTTAGTCAATTAAATGCCAGCAAAATGTGAAAAATACACACTACAGTCTCTTTGAGTCCAAGGAGACAAATGACTTACTTAAGATATTCAGCTTACTATCATAGACAACAACCAGAAAATATTCACATTTGAGAGGCTGAAACCTGTGAACTTTTGCCATTTTAGTTCGAAAAAAGACCTAAACTATTAATCAGTTATCAAAATAATTGCAGATCAATTTCCTGATGATGGATTAATAGATTAATTGGCTAATTGTTGCTGTTCTAATACAGATCCAGGAGGTAACTCTTGTGCTCTTCCTGTCCTGTGCCACCAATCTCTCCTCATGTGCCATAAACCAGTTTATCAGATTTCCACAATGACACATGATCTGTAAAGGCTACGAGGCGGCTGCCGCGTTTGTTTAGTTAATTAAACAAATGTCTCAGCTAATGGTAGAAATCAGCGTCACTACACTAACATAGCTGCAAATGGCAGGAACAACATTCACACAGGTATCAGAGTTATAGAGAAATGTCTGTGAACTGCCTCGTGTTTCCAGGAGGTTTTTGCTGGTGTTTTTGTCTCAGACTCTGAATCTCTCTCTCTCTCTCTCTCTCTCTCTCTCTCTCTCTCTCTGTCTCTGTCTTCCATCAAAGCAAAACAACAAATCTCTATATCCCTGATTTTTCATTACCGCCTGTCTTGCTTTATCCCTCAAGGTTCAAGTCTGAGCCTTGTGTTTTGTGCGTTTCTTTTTTCTATTTATGCATGAAGTGCTGGACATGCCCTCCTTGTGTACTAGAATAATCCCAGATTACACATAGATATTCAGTCTGTGTGTGTACATGGCACATGTCTTTTTTCTTTTACTCTCCATGCATGTTCTATGTAATCTTGTGTGTTGTAATTTCCTCTTTGCAACCACCGACCTCTGCACCCTGTTAAATTGTTGTAAAATTCAGCAATCCAGCCTCAACAAAACACTAATCAGATCTTGGATTTCCAGTGCTGCTGTTCAGTCTGCATCAACGAGAGAACCTGACCCAAATGTCACTTCCCATTTAGGGTGAAGGAATGAAAAAAAAAAGCTGTCTGCCATTGGGGAATTTTTGAAAATGAAAAAATGGTTAGAATTATGAAAGAATAATCGTGGTAACTGCTGCTCCTGTTTCAAGCCTGCTCCTCCTGTTTTCAACACCACTTATCAGCCAGAATTTCACCTATTCAAGAATCAGTATCGGTTGTGCTGCATGCAGTGTGAAGATGCATTTATATATGTCCGTGAGTGTTTTTGCACAGGGGAGAGCAGGACAGCACACGCTGTTTGCAAAATAAAAGGTGTTGTTTGCATATTGCAGAGTCATTACAGGAGACGTCTACTGTTTGCTATGTGCAGTAAAGCTCCTGAATTTAAAGGCAAAGCACCAGTCGCTTTTTTTAGGAGACAGAAAAAAAGGAGGAAAAAAGCTACAAGAGCAACAAAGAGGACCCTAATTATTGCTCCAGTCGAGACAAGAAAGAAAATAAATGAGTAGCCTCAGAAGCAGTTACTACAAACACATTCATCAGAATATGTTAAAGCATGATTTCAGGATATTTTCATAAAAGAAAATAATTCATCTAAATTTCAAATTAATCCTCGTATAATGTGTTTTTTTGGGTTTTTTTTTTTTTCAAATCAATTCTTCTCCAGGTTCTGCTGCTTTCAGTGGCTGATTCTATGGTCGCTGCCTCGAGCCCGTCCCCCTGGATTCATTTACAATCCTTGTGTGAACGACGTACTGTTGCATGTTTTGATGACCACAAAGCTCTGTGGGTAACATGTGCTGCATGTGTTTGAGCTATCAAATAAAAAAAAGAGCAGCAATAAGAGATACAGAGCTGCAGCACGCATGAGTCAGTCACGTTCAAATGTGTATTCTCTCAAGTCAGTTGGCAAAAATCTGCACTCGGGTTGGCATGCCCAATGTACCCTACTGGCTGCCAGCTGTCACTCAGGAAGACAGAAAGATGGAGGATAGAGAATAAGAGAGGGGAGGGGAGGGGGGGGGGGGATAAAGGGAGTGGTGATGATGTGAGGACACGAGCCCTGAGGCTTTCTTTCTCTCGTTTCTCATTTGTCTCTCTGATGATGACAAAAAACATGGCAACCCGAAAGAAGAGAGGTCGACATCAGAGAAAAAGAGGAGAAAACAATGCTGAAGGAAAAAGACAGAGAGGGTGATATGGAAACAAAATATGACTTACCATTTTTCACGCTAATGGAAAAATCACCAAATCACCCATGACCCTTTAACCATATACATAAATGTGGTGTTTTATACTTTGAATTGCTTTGTTTGCAGAGGAGTACAGGTTTACCCACAGCCTGTTGCAGTATTCATTACAGTACTCCTCACACTAATTAGGACAGACTGGGGAAAAATAAAGCTCCTGTGTACAAAGAGCAGCTCCTCATATGAAGAACAAAAGAAACACATTTTGGCCTCAACAAAAAAACACACATCCTTTGGGCGTAGATCTGTTTTTCCTCTAATAGGCACCGCTCCCAGTTTATTATGCCAGCAATAAAATGAAAAAAAAAGGTTCCAAAATGTGATGAAAATACAAATTCACGAATATGAGTGAAAATGTGATGTGGAAGGCATCTTCTTGGTGCCACGTTTGCCATTGCACTTCAGCAAAGGGCATAAGCTGCAGGTTGCAGATTTGTGAACAGGTAAATGGAGTCATTCAGATTTTTAGAGCTGTTCTGTTCCCATTACAAGAAAACTACAATTACTGGTAAATAGCAGAAAAATGAACAGTTCATTTTCAAGAAAAGCTGGTTTTCTACTCGAGTATGATGAATGGGGATTGTTGTGAACCCCTAATGGAGCCTGCTGCACTAACAACCCACTGTAAAAAATCTGATGTCATGACTTTTCTCTCTGACTTTGGGGCCATCAATCAGCTGACTGTACAGTCAATGCCCTGCACAGTGAGAATGTCAGCATAGTTACTCTTTAAAAAAAAAAGTGTCAGGAGCATGTGCACAGTGGTTTGGGTTGAAAATACTGTACATCAGCACGTGCCATACATTGGATTTGACATGAAGTTACTTGATATTCTTTGCTCTGCAGCAGCAGATTTACAGATTAATGGATTTCTTCAGGCCTTTCATGTTACACGACTGGGCATGACACATGCCGATACAACTCGCTCATGTTCCACCTCATGGGAAACATGAATATTTAATTCCTTTGGCCTGTACGCAGTTTTCAACTGGGCAGTGCTCTGAATCTTGGACGATTCTGACAGATTTTTGTGATTTATGTGTTTTGTGTGTATTTTGTCAACAAATGTCAGATACAGCTCTGTTCCTACTGAAACAAAACTGAGCAGGAACACTTTGACTTTTCATAAGACCCTGATTTCAGTGATTTACGGAGAACACAGGATCAGTAAACCATTACAAGACCCATTCAGTGACATTAGCTGGATTTAAACGCTTTAGTGTCGACAAATGTCAATATACTGGGCCTCAGAAAGCTCCATTCATGTCTCATTTAGAGCCTCATCATAATAAAGGTAAACCACCATTAACTGCTGGCTGTTTTGCATTTTACATTTGTAAAATGTAAAATGCAAATGTCTCTGCTTCTTAATGCCTCAGTTTTTAAATAATTGTGATTTTCAAAATCATCCATGCAAATAATAATTACCAGCACATAAGCCTCAATTTAGGCCTCAAACTCCTGCAGGATCTGTTAGAGTAACACAACATGGACAACATAAACCACCCAGCATCACTTGTACAGGTTTAAATGAAATGAAGAGTTGTAGTTATACTCTGTAAAACAGCATTTTCATGTGCAGTAGTTGAGTAGACTTCACATGTAATAAAAACACATTTCCAGTGGGAAACTGTGTTCAGACAATAAGGCCAAAGGTTTGAATTTTTCATTATTTCATTCAAGATTATCAACATTATATCTCCTGCATTTGTGTTCCCAGGGCCTGATACCAAAATGAAGGACGGACTGAGAGAAGATGTAGTTTGCTTTTTCAGTCTCTCAACATCTCAAGATAGCACAACATTGCCTGTGGTAGAGCAACACAGGCTCTTTTGAGACAGATGAATTTTGTGATTTTATTCCAGCTCAGTTCTCTCTAGCTTCAAGCTATTGATGTCTGCTCCCGCAACTATTCTTATTCAACATTCAATTTAGGGACTCAAGGATACCACTTTTAAAAGTATAGCTAGATACTGAACAATGGCTAGAGATGACCCCCACATCCTCACTCAATGTTTTTTATCTGCACAGAGCTTTTATCTGTGGACGAACTGGTCATTCAGCATGCACGTCCCAGTAAAGCAAATCTCTTACTCGCAGCATTGAAGCAGCTTTCTGATGATTTGAAAAGACTGACGCAGGTTTTATTCCTGTCAAAATGGCAGATACACAAAGTGCTCAAAAAGACAAAATGAATGCAAGAAGCTGTTTTTTTAGCCTCAAACCACAGTAAATGGTTATATCAGCATCACAGCTGATGTAATCAGGGAAAGATATGCACTGCACATACAGCAAGACTGGAGCATGGCAGGGGAGGGAGAGCGGTTCCTGCCTGGTCATTTTAGTAATATCATGAAATTGTCAATCTCTCATCTTTGCACCTGCACTGGCTACGATTCAATTTTATGACGTGAGCTTAACCCTCATGTCTTCTTCTGCATATTTACAAAAGCTCATAACCTGACAGGCTAAGTGTCTGTGTACTGCAGGGCTGGCTGTCAAAACTGGTGGTTAGTGCTTCTCAACAGTAATGTCGGATGTTCACCCACAGACCCCTTCACCTCCCTTCATGTCGCATGTGTTTTAGTTGATTTTAAACAAAAGTAGAAAGATTCATTTCAGCCATTTACTCATTACTTTTAGCTGCCAATGTTGATCATTTGATCATTATTTTAGCAAAGTAAATCAACAATCAACTATCTATATCAGACAATCATCAACAACTATCAACTACTTATCCTCTACTTTTAGCTGTTTCATGCATGTCAGTTGTTAGATACGCATTATGTGTTTACACTCTTAAAGCAGATAATAATTTATAAATTTTCAAATAACTTGAGCTACTGCACAGTCTTTGCACACAGCTTCTAGCAGATGCAGACGTGTCCCCGGTTGGGAATCTAGGCCGCTCCCATCACACACATTTTGCTTGGCTATAGGCTGAAACACCTCCATGGAAGCCTAATGTGAGCCGCCCTGCTCACCATTAATCTTTACAGGAGGCTGAAGAAACAGCTGATCCATCTGACATCAAATAATCTCACCTCTTAAAATAGTAAAAAAAAAAAAAAACTGCATCAGCCAACGGTGTGAGACAGTAAAGAGGCCCAAACTTGTGGTACTGACTCGAGGGTGTTGCCCACTTTCAGATATATGACATATAGATCCGTCATTATAATTGCTGGGTGAATTTGGAGCCATGTCATCATTTTACTGCTCTTAATACCTTGACAAGCTTGGAGTTCCTGCTGTTCACACTGACATCTTAATGAACTTACATCCTATTTATCCATTCTGCCGTAAGTCAGTCTGTTCAAATAAAGATGGACACTTAATTGTGTGTGTATAACGCTGAGATACAAACTGCCTGGATATATGTCAGCACTGATGAACAGCATGCATTGTGTCATAGGTATAATCATTTATGGTCATTAAAGTCTTTTTTCATGCTCTGCATGACTTCATTGCATTTTGATTCTGGAGACGACATGTAAAATGCCATGTTTGGACGTCCATTTCATGCAGAACAGCTCCAGAAAGAAGTCATTTTCTTAGGTGGCTGTTAAATTACATGCTAGTTTGCAGAAATAGAGCCTTGAAGGGCTGCCTTTAACTGCTGTGCATGATTGTGTTTAAGTTGCTGTTGGACAAAAAACGTTTTTTTCTTTTGTGTCCAGCCTGCTATTACATGAATTACCTCACACAAAACTGAAAGAACACATACTGTGAGAAGTATTCATAACTTTCTGATGGTTAATATGAATTCATTAGTATATTATACTTGGTACTCATTTGCAATCAACATTACGACAATCAGCAGCAATTAGGGAACAATTGGAAATGTTTTCATGTCCATTTGTATTTTATTTGCCTTGGAATGATTTGGGTTTGGAGAGCATGTGCTGATATCGCCACTCCCGCCCTGCCAAATAAATAGCACTCATAAAACTCCGGCGTCTGCTGCACAGGATGGCAGGAAGTTTACAATAAATGTCTGGATAAATCCATGAAAGTCAGTGTTGCCAACTCTTCTCCATTGAAATACACTAATGGCTGCTCAAAAAGTCACACAAAGAAGATGATGCAATACCATAATTATCATGTAAATTAAGGCAATATTTTATTTATTAACGTAATGAGGAATTTACAGCGTGAAAAGGAGGAAGATGGATGTCGTGAGTGGAGACTGAGCTGAGACTGGGCTGTGGGAGACGCACTTTCTCCCTTCACTGGAGGTAGAGACACACATCCTGTCACAAGCTGCCCCTCTCTTGTCTCCCAGCCAGCTGCCTAACACTGATCCAATGAACCTCAGTTTTGTCAGCAGTAGTTCAACGTACTGTTTACCCTGCAAATGTACAACTAATTAATTTGTGGTCATGGCCAAAGATAGAGTCTGTCCAGCTCAGCACAGGCCTGTGGCAAGGGCACCAAAGGCCACACTGGTTCCAGAAAGCCCTCCCTTTCTTCACCTCCTTTCCCTCCCTCCCACCCCTCTAACGCTTTTGCAGAAGAAGAGAGGGACTGTGTTTCCATTCCTGCTGCTGCAAATGGCCAAGTGGCTGGAGATTTTTGAGGTTTTCATTAAAACGGTAAAAACAATGGATGCAAACTATGACAAATTCCTTGACGATGACATGTATGCCCACAGAAAATATTGTGTAAATACAGCTACATCCTCTACTTGATGACAAACAGGCCCTTTATACCTATCATCTGAATACATGCTCATAAAATTTACATATTGTGACAGGACTAATTGGTACCCATGCAGTTCCTTAATCAACATTGTTTACCACTATGGCAATGACAATAACACTATGGGATTCTTGAAATGACTTACCTTGCAATTAACAATATGAGTCAATATTGACTGCAGGTGACTTTCCATCAAAATTTACCAGAACTTATTTTTATGAGCTGTTTTAATCCTGTTTCTCAGTCCACCTCCAGTCTTTTCTGACAGGTTCCCACTGCCCACCACAGACACTGCAAACCATCAATTTTTTAGCTGTAATGGCAACAATGGGTAGTGGGAAGGCTGTCATTCCTATAATGACTGTGCTGTCATGAATATAATGGCTATGCTGTTATGTTTTATAGACAGGAAGTTCACGTATTCCTAATGCGAGCAAGAAGTGCTGCAGCTGAAGGCAGCTAGCTTGGCTGCACTGAAATGGCATCATTTGGAAGTTGTGATGTTGAAGCTCTGATGTTTTAGTTTCTGTAAAATCTTTGATGCATCATTTTCTTGCCTGTTGTGGGAGATGTCTACATGAAAAAGCCATGTTGACGTTATGTGATGTGTCGAAGCTAATCTGCCAAAGATTCAGAGAAAATCATATGAGCATCAGTCAAATGTCAATAACATCAATAAGTCAAATGCCAGTGAGTAACATTAGCTTGCATTCACAGCCAAGTGAAAGGAGCACTAATGATTTGGGACTGGCTTATCACTGGCAGCAACAGCCCCGTCACCGATCTGCTACAGGTTGCCAAGTAAGGCACACTTACAGCGAGCTGGTCATTATTGAATGTATGCCCCGAGGTGAAATGCAACAATGAATGACTCCCGAAACGTTACCCATCTTATTACATAGCTGCTTACAAAATGCATTAATCATCTGAGAAACTATACAGATTTTAAATGTTTTGCCTTTTTGCACTAAAGTAATTAACAAGGCCTTTCAGTGCTGCAGCCACAGAAGCATTTGTAGCTAGCATCCCTGGCTACCCAGTGAAAGAAGAGGAACAACTGCAACATAAACAGACCCAACAGGACCTCTGTCCAATCTCTGACAGGCAATAATAAAGTATGGCGTTCTCCAAATTTATCATCATCAAGCAACTTCAAATACAGTATCAAAAAATAACACACTAGACCCGTATAGCACAAATACACTGTACTATAATGTTGCTCCTCCTGTCCACAGAGGAATGAATTAGACAGCCACAGTATTCAATAACCATGTTAATGACCAGACATCTAATAGCACTGGAAGAGGCTGAGGTGGTCATCCAACTGCAAATCTGAATTGCTTGCATCTCTATTGATGTATGATGAAGCCATGCAAATCAATTCAGCAACACTCTGCAGCATCAGCATCCCAGCTACAGTGCAACTAGATGGATTTTGGGTGGATTTCTTTATTTATTTATTCTTGAAAGGTGAGGGTAAGTCATAAGACTGAGCGATGTAATTAGGCCATTCACCATGACTGCCATCATTACCGCCAGAAGCAGGACTCGGTGCCAGGGAGTCAGAGGGTAGCCCATCCAAGAATATCTCTTCCAACTTTCACAAGATGAATTGCCATCTGTTTGTCTATCGCCTGTGTGCCATGGGCACAGGTTAGATCAAGTTATTGCAGCAGGCATGTCTCAAGCCTCTGCAGTCCCGCATTCACGAGTTCTCGTCGCTCTTTTGCTTCACCTCTGTTGGCTTTTGCCAGAGGTTACTTGTACTGAATCTACTGTCGTTCTGACATTCAACACATGGGATTATTCAGTGAGCTGCAGTGGAAATGTGGCTGGGTAAGGTTATGTGCTTGGGTTGGTCAACATCATCCTCATGATCAGACACTAATGCTTGAGATGTGGTTTTAAGGTTGGTCAGGATGAAAAAAGATCACATGATACATGAGAAGAGGCTGCAAAAGGATTCATTTTGCTTATTGGTTGCATTGTTTCCATTTTTGTCAAGATCAGATCAGTAAGTGCATGAAGCAAGCTATGGATACACAAGCTGCTCCCTTGTTGATGCGATCCTTTGCTCCATAATATTCCTATTTTACATGTTTAGATTTGTGGCATGTTGTGTTGATTTCAGCTGTTTTACCAACTTAATGACATTTTAATGGACATACATGGTAGGAGGCGCTGCTGCAGGAGTAATATATGCAGTGATTCTGTCCACAAGTCTCTGTCAGATAAGTCAATAGACAGCTAGCAGTGGGGGTGGGGGTGGGGTTTGAGGGGCTGCAGGTTATCCAGAACTCACCTGACCAACTTCAGCCTTCAATCTTCACCACCCACCCCAAACCAGTGTGGTGGTTCATGGTTCATATAGGACGGAAGCACATTCAGACTGATTCTGAAAAGCCTTTATTTTCAAAATAGATTGTTCTTCACCTACCTGTAACTAAAACGCAGACCTTTACTCCAATAAATACACAGTGAAAATATGTTGGAAATATAATTTTGCTGCTTCAATATCAATATTGCTTCTTTTTTTTTTTTTTTTTTGTGAAGACCTGCGCCAATCATTTCCTAATCCCTCTATCTTTCGTGTTGTGTCTTCCCCTTTGTTTGGATTTACATCCAGACCGGGCCTTCGAACCGGAGTCCACGGCTTATATAACTGCCTGCCAGCTATTCACTGAAACCCGCATCCTCAATCAAGTGGTTTGGCATTTGCAGAGAGTCGATTGTATTGTTTCACACAGACAGACCCAGTTGTTTCTTGAACCGTGGCACAAACACAGCACAGAAAAAAAAAATGTGTCAAATACTTGTTGGGCTTTAACGCGCCATAAAACATTGAGGTGATTTTTTTTTTTTTTTTTTTTTTTTTTTGGGCCAGATCGGGTGATGAAAAGCATATTTGTCAGTCCGTGCACATCAATCAGGGCTTACCTACCGGATGGTGCTTCGGATGCCACACACTCTCTCTCGGCGGTGTCCCTCAGATTTGGCCGCCCTTTTTCCCCGTACCGGTTCTCCGCTGTCCTCCAGAACCAGGTGCGACCACAATCTCGCCTTGTTGTATTCCCATATGTTGTCGCCAGCGCAATTACGAATGCTCCAGTAGATCAGTGACTGGATAGCCTGTGTGATCATGTGCTGCCAGCTCCTTTCTCTGTGTGTGTCTCCTCTCTGTAACTGCTCCCTCCGCCCGATTATCTCCCCGCTGCGGCACTGGCTACATGGTAATACGGAGACATAAAACGTGCCTGACTCGCTGGCGAACTTGTGCGCCTTATTATGGTAATTAGTCGCCGGACCGGTCCGTGCTTGCTCATCCGTGCACCTTTGCAAAATATGCTGCCTCGGAGCTACATCCGCTATTTGCACTGAATAAATTGGCCCCGAGAAGCTGAAACGTGTTTTTATTTTTTATTTAAGGAAAGAAAGAAAAAAAAAAAAATCTCCAATCTGCCGGCTGAGGCTGGAGTAGAGGAGCGGAGGAGAGAAAGACTGAGGCGTAAAGGATGGAGAGGATTAAAGGAGGAGGAGGAGAAGGAGGAGGAGGCTGGAACACATTTGTGAAAGCCTTTCCACTATATGTCCTTTGGATAACAATGAGCTATACGGTGCATATTTCCCAAATGTCTCTCTCTCTCCCTCTGTGTCTCTTTCACTCAGCTGTTCCAGTTTTTTTACTGAACTCGTGCAAAAAAAGCCATTCTATCTATCTATCTATCTATCTATCTATCTATCTATCTATCTATCTATCTATCTATCTATCTATCTATCTGATCAGTCCCCTGCCCTTAACATAGGCTGCCTGCACTGTTTTTGTCTGGAAACACACCATTGTGAATGAATGATATCGTCACCAGGAGTCTCTGTGCAGTTGTATTCTGAAAAACAAATTTCCCACAGATTTTGCTCTTGCTGGTCACAGTCAGTCCCTCTTTGTCAGAATGATGGATTTTTTTTTTTTTTTTAATTAGAGCTCCACTCAGCTCAGTGCAGCATGCTGGGCAGGTTATGATTCTGTCCCATCATGGCACTGTTAGTCCGAGGGCTGATAGAGAGTGTTTTCAAAGCGGTCCTCAAATTGGTTGGGCATCTGGTCCGGTCCCCAGAGTGATGTGGACCACGGTTTGCTGTGGGAGGAATGGAGCCGTGTGAGGACTGAGTGTTGTGAATCCGGTGGGGCTGAGATCAGACCAGCTGCTTACATTTCAGTTGTGCATCAAAAACCAATACTTGCCAGCTTGAGAGCTTGTGATTAGGCGTGGCATGGCTCCAGCCTCAGCCTCTCCCTACCTACATGTGCACATGTCAGCATGAAAAATGTGCTGTTTCTACAGTTTGGAAATTGTTTTAGGCTCCTCCATTATAATCTATTAAAAAGATGGTTTGTGATTTGTGAAGAAAAGCACTTTATACATATAAGCCAAAACTATAAGCAAAGATCAGTGGCTCCTCTGATTACAATGCAGAGCATCGCTGTATAACATTAATGATTCAGCAGGACCTTGAGAAATGAAAAGTGCAGCGACTCATAGTTCTCTATGCCATCATGCACTCCTGTGCTTGCAGTGCATTTGATGTAATTTTGGGCTCTTCAAATTTATGTCAGTGTTTCTCTGGGAAACAATTACTGTAACATCGGAGATTGTTGCAGCGTGGCTGAAATGATAACCTTAGCCCTTTGAGAAGAGAGAGTAAGTGTGGCTCTTCTCACTGAGAGATGAAGATTGACAGAAAGGCAAGAAGGCCTGTTAGAGTAGAGTTGTTTCTCAGGCACTGTGTATTCATGTGAATTTGCAGCCTAATAATCCTAATCTGAACTGGAACGGCACTCTGAGACCGCAGACCTCCACCAAGGTCAGCGTCAAACAACAAACACCAGACTGTGTGAAAAAATCAAATTCATCCTAAATGATGAAGATAGGTCCCTTGGTCGTGCCCCATCCCTCCACCAAGTTAGGTACAAATCAGTCCAGTACTTTTAGCACAATGCTGCTCTCAAATAAACGGAAACAAAGGTAAACAGGATGGTCATGATGTGTGCCATGGAGTCACACAACTCCAACATTTGCATTAAGCTGCCATGATTCCATAAAAACGTTGTGACAGGTGATTTTTACATGTTGGTTGGTGAGAAAGGAGGCTCGTCTGTAGCTGTCAGTTACTTATGAAAGGTGGTGCCTCAGGCAAACTGTGTGACATCAGTGTTGTACGCACCTTAGACATTTTGTACTACACATATACAACACCATCATCAGAGGAGTCATCTGCCATTATGTGCATGTAAGTCACTGACAGCTCCAATCACTGCTGGCCTCATGCTGGCAGGTCCAGACATTTCAGTGGGTCCACTGTTGATTTTTTTTTTTTACAGCAGCTACACAATCAATTGGTAAGATGAGCTGAGCTTTATGTATTCTGCCCTTCATTTATTTTGGCTGCTTGGGCTGCAAATTGAAACAGTGAGTGGACTATTACGCCAGATGTGTTGTACTGGCTAATGTCAACAATCTTGTTTGAGTGCATGCCTCACTGTCAGCAGTTGATGTGGGTGTAACAGGAGCATGCACATTTTCAAATGTGTTAATTAAATTAGCCTGGTTCTTATAACACAGGCTTACAGTAATTTGCTATACGCTCAGGCTGATGACGTCGCTGTCTTTGTCGGCCATGTGTATCTGGCTCTTGTTATAGCCAGCTGTTAAGATCCTTTTGTGATTAAGTCCATCCAGTGAACTATTGTACTGCTGAATGTGATTTGCCATTACTGTAACATGGTCGTACTGTAATTAGACTACAGATTGAGTGAGAGCTTTAGTGTTATGTGATGTTGAACACATTTTTCTTCTTCATGCATCATGTTCATGTAAATCTTCCATGAAATATTAATCTGCAACTTCACAGAAAACAGTTTTCTGTGGTCTGGAGCTAGTTCTCACTATTTTTCCTTGTATCATTAAGATGTAATGAACAACATGGTGATTTAGATTTTGATGTTCAAAGTCACCTTTCCCCCCTAATCTGTAGGAGTGCCCAGCCAGCATCCAGGACTCAGCGACAGAGTGAATCTAATATCTGACCCCCCTGGTGACACTTGGTTCATCTTTTCTGTCTCCCACTGCCACCGCTCTCCATCTATGCTGCATTTCTTCCCTTATCCTGCCTCTCCATGCCGTCTCAGTGGGAGTGGGAGTATAATTACGCAGTCAGACGGTGTTTACAGACGCAAAAGCGCCTTAATTTATTCCAACAGTTAGCAGTAATTCCCCACTTTAATTTATAGCTCCTCCACCCAGTGGGAAAACGAGAGAGGCAGATAGTGAGAACGCGGGGGGAGAGAGAAGTAGCATATGGACTTTATATTACAGAATACAGTGAAGTGCAACTTGTACATGTTGTACACACATGTAAAATCCATCATCATTGGTTTTACTGCACATTGAAGTAGCTTTTAGCCTTGGGTTTCAGTTTGCTCTATAATGGAAGAAACAAAAGAAGATGTTCATGACTGTATTATTTGTAACTGAAAACTGTTTGCAGCGTTGCTGTTCAGTGATCATTATCATCCTGTTTCATTCAGCAGACGGCCAGCACTGATACTCATGTCAGGTCAGGCTGTAAACCATGTAAAGCAGAGGAGTTTTCATTTAATCAACACTGTCATTGGCAATAATTCACCCCTACCAGCGTGTTACACTTCTAGGTTTTGAGGCTGTTTTGGATGTGATTTACCACAAACAGGGAGTCTTTCCAAAAGTGTATTTACTCCTGTGTTTTCTTAACCTGTAAGCATCTAAAGCTGTGGACCCTGGTGAGAAAAATGGCATTGATTACATTCATACTGCTGCCTCCCAACAGCTACAGTCATTCTTATTGACTTTTTGCAAGGTACAAATCTTAATGACAGCACCAAAAGACTTTTGTCAAGATACCCCAATGAAAAACATCATACTCGACCGTAGCAGCTGGCGCGGAAACACGCCTCTCCATCCCGGCATGAAAGTGCAGTATTGATGCAGCTGTTGACAGTAATTTGAAGCAGGAACTGATCAGAATGGAAAAGAAAGCATCGAGAAATTTTAAAGACAAAAACTGTACAGGAAAATCTTGTAGTCAGATTTAGTCTGCTTAAAGAATTTAACACTGACATTGAAACACTAAATGCAGTGTCATCTTCCTGGACTGTATCCCCTCCTGCATCATCATCATCATCATCATCATCATCATCATCATCATCATCATGCAGGAAACAAATATTGATAAACCTAAATGCTTCTCCAAACTGGACAGCCCTGATTTACATTTACTCATTGAGCTTAAGTTCTAATACAGAAGGCAAGCTCCATTTAGTGTAAAGCTAAAATAAGCTTTAAGTCCTGGACAGCCAACATTACAGCTAAGAAGAAATAAGACCATTAGTAGGAGTGCAAGAGTCAAAGCCACAGAGCCCTGACAATGAATGTAACAAATCTTCCTGTGTAGCTAGAATCATCATTTATAATAGAGAAACACTAATTAAAGAAACAAGGAATTTTGAGTGCAAGAGGGAGAAAGATTTATTATGTATAGCGGAGTGGGAGGAGGTGGGGGGGGGGGGCTTCAGAGGAGAGAGGACTGTGGTGGAGAAGAGAACATGTAGATTTTAGATTTTAGGTGAAAGCAGAGACACTGATTGAGGAGCATGAATCTGACTTCACCAATGATCAACCACTAATGAGGAGTTGATGTGGCGCTGGTTGGAGCCACGGCTCTGTCGCCACAGGAAAAAAAGAGCTAACCAAAGAGCAAACACACAAACGAGCTGCATTCTGCATCAAAATAATCATGTGCGCTTAAGCAAATAGGTTGCATCTGTCACAGGTCACAGAGAAAGTTGGCAAAGAGTTGGCTCATCTGGCAAGTTTCTTCAGTAATTATGGCAGACTAAACGATACCACTGGGTCGTCCTGATGAGCCAGAAGTCAGCGCACACCATGCAGCTGTGACCTGCTTTGAGGCTGGTCATGAACATGTCAAATGTCATCTCCCACTTACAGAGACCAGGCAGAGCAGGACAAAATATTTAGTACACTGGCAGTCCACAGTGCATCATAAAGAGATTTTAAAATGAGACGCAAGATAAATTTAATAATAAAAATATTGTCTGTGGGTTTAAATGCAGGTAATATGAAGTAAAACACTTTAAACTAATGCAAAACAAAACTTAGGAACTGTCCAATAATTACTGGTACTGGGAGACGCGTTGCACACGTGTCCCCCAGCATCCCCCAGCCCACCACAAGCTTGGACCCCAAAAAAAGTTTTTAACAAATTGAAACTTTTTTAAAAACACGTCAACCTGAAGTTAGGGTAACATCCAGTAACATGCTGCGTTGAGGTGCTTTTTACATCATATCCTCACAGTCCCATGCCAATCACATATCTAAAATTTGGTGTTATTAGGACTTTGTTTGGGTAAGATATGTAACGATTTTTATTTTGATAGCTAGCGATAAAATTTTGTTTGTCAATAACGTGTGGAATTCATGAAATAACAAAAATGTTTTTAAAACTTTAGATCAGGTAGGTCTGAATATTATACGTGCCACGTTTCAAGCAGATCGGTCAAAAACTGTAGGAGGAGTTTGAAAAAGTAGGTTTATAATATTTTACAATTTTGTGGAAAGAAATCTCAGGCAGAAATGGGCGTGGCCTAGCTCATGAGATTCAGCTGAATTCAGGGAACACGAGGATATAAGGTTTGTGCAACATACGGTTCGGGATTTACGCGCCAAAAGGTGTTTACCTTGATTATAGCAAACAAAAGACAAAAGAGAAAAATCCACCCCCCTTTTCTTACCCCTCCTCTCTTACACCAGTCATTTTCATACAGTCCCTGAAGTATTTCTCTCTTCTCTCTTCTTCTTGTAATGACAACCTCCATATAGCCACATGACTTATGTCACCAAAATACTTCCACCCATTTGAATTATTACATATTCAATTTAAAGTGATATTTTTCATATGATTTAGAAATTATGTCTAATGGAACAAACACTGCAGCCATTACTTTCTCATTTTAGTGCAGAGTCATTACCTTGTGGATGATTCAGCTCCAAAACTTTGTTCATCTGATGAAGAATTACTTGACTGAAGTCATCACCTCTGATTGGGAACATTAGACACCTTCATTTTTAGTCCAAAAAACACAGAAGTGATGGAGTGGGGTCGGTGCCTTGTGTCCAAGATTTAGATTAGAGATGACGAAAAACCAGTTTTTGGATACTGTGTTCCTTAAAGCTTTTCACAGCCTTTCCATAAATGCAGGAATTGAATTTTTTTTAAAAACAGGTATGAATCATTGCAGTAAATTTCCCCCCAAAAAACCCCTCAAGACTCAATGTAAGTAGCTCATAAAACACAATCAAAGAATAATTTGCGGATAATAAATTTAGCGTACAGTGTGTGAAACTTGCAACAGTGGGCCATATCACAGCCGGTTTTACTATAAATGGCTCAAAGCCTTCTTCATCATTTGCATTTTTAGAATTGCTACAGTATAAAGATTAAAGAACTGAAGTTGCAATTTCCCTACCTGTCACATCATCCAATTTTAGACTGTGAGATAAAAGTGAGGAAAGCATGTAACGTTCAAAGGACTCCTAATAACTGCTGGAAAAATTCACATTCATGTGAAAGCGAATGGGTTTTTGTGAGAACCATAATAATGTCAGCTTTCCAACTGCATCACCTTTCTGTGGTGCCTCAGACTATAAACACAATCACACTTTCAGTCTGTCATTCACACAGCAAATTTCAGTGTTCATTCTCCCTCTAAACCATTCATCTGGCTACATTTTCTCTTTAGAGACACATAAAATAAGCAATAGATGGGTAAACCATGTCAATCAGCATTTAAACTGGGAGAAAAAGAGATGTGAAAAATGGGCGTGGAAGGAAAGAAGGAAGGAAGGGAGGGTAATGTTCAATTTAGACTTTAATATTGCCTTTTTTCTATTCATGCAGTCAACAAACCATATAACCGCGCTGCAAAGGGTAGTGATCCATTTCAAGATGATAAGAGTCATTTTGACTAGATGAACTGAGGCAGACCACTCAACTAAACCCGGAGCAGCTGTCAAATTCAAGTTAAGTGACATGAACTGCAAACTAATAAATCCTAACTGATCCGTATATTTTGTCCGTCCTTGTGTGTAATTTGATTATATTTTTAAAATTGATGTTGGTCTTATCTTCTATGTCTGTCCTTGTTCCCTATACTTCACTAAATGCTCCTGGGATCTTCCTCCTGCTGGTGCTGCCAGGGGGTAGAGGAGTTACTATTACACTGGACTTCAGATTGCAGTGGGAGCCAGCATTTCACTGACTTTGCCATTCGGAGCAGCAGTTTCTGCCCCCAGGCACTCACCAAGGTACAACCAAATATTAACTGAGGCACAAACTCTTAAACCCACATCGTTGGCACTGAGCAGGTTGGCGAGTTATGACAGAAATAAAAGGAAGGGTGAGAGAGACTCAGGGTAAGGAGTTTGAGCACAGCATCAACAACAATATTTTGGAGGATCAGTAGCAGCAGGAAGTCTGTTGATATTTTGTTAGTTTTTTATTGTTTCTAAAGACTAAAACCAGAAATATCAGACATGATAGTGTCTGTGTCGCCAAATCTTATTCCTTTGTGTCAGAGCTCCACTGTTTCCAAAAGTTGAAAAAACACTCCAGTGAGCTGCACCATTGCACTGGGTGACATGTTCCTTCATTACCATGACCATGGGCACTGTGGTTTATCTTGAACTGATCCCACATTCACTGTCCTACCACTATAAATACAGAGTTACTCATAAGAGCACCAAACGTGTATTAATCCACCCCTGAAAATAGTTCCCAAGAAATGCATAATTTCCTCTTTCCTCCTTTTGAGTGACATTGGCTGAAAACTGCAGTGCCCAGCTGTTGTGCCCAAAATTATTAATCCTTAATTTATATATATACACATACATATAAATACATATACACACGCACACACACACACACACACACACACATATATATATATAGTGGGTTTTTCTAAGAGGAATCAACTAACTAACTAAGAATTACACCTTCTGTAAGAATGAATGGGCTTTGCACTGAGTACCCTACACGGGATAGAGAAATCAGAAAGTATTCAACAGACTTCAGATCACTGTGTCGTTTTTTTATTGTTTTTTTGTTTTTTTATGGTATTTTACAACAACAGAAATATAGAGCATTATCTGGCTTATCTTTCAATAGACGATAGAGGGTGAGTAAAGCTCATCCCCCACAACCGAAGACTCTGTAAATTACTTATCAAAGATACCTCGTTGATGATTCCCAATTAATGATCTAATTTTCCACACCACTGGGCTGGCTTACTGCGTCCCACAGCATACGGGACAGAAATATTGGAGGCAGGGAAGGGAGACAAAATCACCACAGATGCATATTGTCGATGTGGGGGCAGGAGGAGGAGGGAAGGAGGGAATCCTCTATCCTCACATATCACCAGCACCTCCCTCACACGGACAGCGTATATAGTCCAGCATGCATCATGTCGTGTCACAGCATGTAGAGGAGAAAGTAGTTGTACAATCACACACAAAATTATCTTTGCAGATGCATTTAAGGCCGCCCCAGGCGTGTTGGTTTGCTAACTCGCACTCACAGTGGAGGTTCTTCTTTTTCAGAGCTAAAGCCAGTGCTTCCAGTTCCTAAGTGTCCAATATAAAAATAATACACTGGTGCAGACCTTACATCCAACAGGAGTACATTTGGTGAAGCCTTTGCTCTATTATTTGATTCAAGAATAAAAAAGAATTTATTCAGATTTTTAAAATATTAATCAGAACAGAATGCCTTTCTGTTCTGTATTATTCAAAACATGTTAAGGGTTATAACTGTTAACAAAGCAATATCTCAGACATCACTCTGCAACTCATGCAACTTGTGATGAGCATTTGTTTTAGTTTTTGTCCTTTTGTATATGCAATAATTACTGGATTTCAGAAGAACTTTTAATCAGCAACAAACGCTGAATTTTATTTATGTTGATGTTAAGTTTAAACTTCCTCATTAAGTCCAGATGACTGTAGTCATAAAGCTGCTTTTTTAGCCAAAGAGAAAAGATCTAATTGATGCACAGACGGAAACAGGAAACATCTACAGTATGATAAGCCATATGCCTTATAGGTGAAACAGCCCAGTAACAGAAAGCAGCATAACAACTATAATGAACACATTCATTTAATGAGATGTGTGCTTTCTCTTTGTTCTTTGCACAACAAATAGATTAGCTCTTATGTCTAAATTTTAATATGGCTCTGTTGCACTCTTTATCTCCTCTAAGCCTGTAGCTCTAACGTCAGTGCTGTACACCTTCTCTCTGGCCTTTGGACCTGAATAATAAGAAGCAGAACTGTGTAGGCTATTTGTAAATGGATTAAGAAGTGATGTTGGGCTAAGTGATAACTGAACAGCAGATAATAAATAGGTATTTAATAAGTTTGCCAGAAAGAAATGAGAGGGTACGTGTATAGCATGATACTAATCTGTAAGTCAGCAGTGAAGATGGGTGTTGGGTTGTAGATAGAAATATTAGGCACCTTTTGAAATGGCTTTATTTGAAGGAACAGTTTTGGTGACAGCCCTCACTCTCCCTGCAGGAGCCACAGGGGAGAGAAACTGAGGGCAGCTATCGATCCAGTGATCTGCTCTGCATGTGGGCTGGGAGTCACGGGCGCAATACAGTCCTTTAATTCCACTAACCTACATAAAATGGTTTTATGGCAGAAGGAGGCAGGAAAAAGCCTCAGAGTCTGCAAGGAGGTCAGAGCCGCATCCAGCTCCCTGGTGCAGTAAATGGCATCACGCCAAGCTGTGAGAACGGCTCTGGATGTTGCTGCTGTTGATTTTCTGTCACACCTTTCTCATCTGTCCTGCCCAGTGCAACATCTGCCAGAACTTCAACAGGATCAAAGAGGTCAGCAGGGACAGATGTCCCCCCTTTTATACCCGAGTGTTTACAGTAAATGACCTCTTTCTGAAATTGAGACTCAATGTTGACTTTGCTAACTGGACTTTTAAAATTAAATTTTAAATAATTTAATTTAAATCAATGACATTGGCCATCATTCCCACAGGGTTAAGGGATCAGGTCGTTGGCAAATGTTTTTCATTTTGTCAACAAATTCAATGAAAAGACCAAAACCAACAACATGTTAGTTGTCTGACTTCCCTGTCCTGTCTGTGCCACTTAAGCACATTTCTTTTGGCTGAGGATGTAAATCTTTAAAAACTGCTCACAAACATACAGTTTATTTTCTTTTTTTAATGTTAAAAGGCCAAGCAATTTTCTAAAACAGCAGGGCACTGTTGTTTTCAGTAGGCGTTATTCAAACAGAGGTAAATGGTGCATTTCTGTGGGGCTATTTTCAGCTGTGGATTAAAAAACATTTGGTGTCTTAAAAGTATTTTATTATTTCCAGCAGCAGGACAGTGTACATGGGATTGATTCAAAATAAACTACAGTGCCCCTGTTGATCATAACATATCACCAGTCTGGCTCACTTATGTGTTTTTAGTAGATTGATGATGGACAACAATAGAAAGGGGTAGAATAGGAATAAGCTACATTAGCCTGTGGCTAAACAGGCTAATGTAGCTTATTGATTGTTAGTTGGATCAATTCATTGTTGGTTTGAGTCTTCACAATAAGAAAAATACATCAGCAGACATATTATGAATCAATAGCATTTCTAATTTCATTTTGTTTTCAGATTACAAACAAGTCATTGCATGCAGCTGCTGGAGTGTGTAGTTACAGTGTTCGTTGCCAGATCTTTAACTCAAAAAAGCAAGCTACTGAACATACTGAATACTAAACATACAGAACATCTTCATCCTCGACGTGGGAAGTTGGCCTCACATTAGGAGTGTGTATGTATCTGTTTTTGCTATGTTTGTATGTGTATGTATAAGTATGTCAAGGAATAATACATGAAAATAACTGTGAGGCAATGCATAAAGAGGAACTAAATTGATAATAGAGCTACTACAACACAGATTTATTCCTTCATAGTGCATTACTATCTCCCCCCACCACCCCTCTCTCTCGTATTTATCATGGCTTGCTGCTTGCACAAGGACAGGAATGCATTTCAGCAGCTTGTGCCAGTTGCGGCACATATGTGGCCCATGACTGCGTTGCGGCTGTGAGGCTTGAGTGATAGCTGGAGGCGCTCTGATAGCTGCTACACACATACACATCAGCTAAGAGCCATTTAGAGGCTGTTAATCAGAGCAGCACACACTCCACAATACACTTGATTGTGTTTCCTCTGAAACGGCGGTCCTGTGTGTTACATGGAGGTCTTGTGTGTGCCTGTAAATGCATTCATGCATTACAAGGGCTTGACCCAGATCACAGATAGACGTAATAATGCATGACAGGTTGTCCTTTTGAAAGCCCTGTGTCCTAAAAGGCAGACTGGCCACTTACAGCTTCCATGTCTGATACCCTGATGGCAAAGGGAATGATCTGCTATAAACTCCCGAGTTTCACTTTATGTTGATTTTAATCTATTAAACAAATCCACAGTTCATGAGAGTATCACTTATCGGAAACTGCTTGTTCCATCATTAAAGCTACAGGATGCTAACTTTGAGTGATAGATACTGTCTTTTTTTATGGCTGCACCAGCCCATAGATTTAGAGGTCTTGTGCATCACTTTATTCACATCATCCGTAAATATATTTTTTATATTTGGAATCCCTGAAAGTATATAAAGTAAACTTACATAAAGTTTGGCTGCACACCATAAGTTTTTTAAGAGGTCATATAGGAAAATGTCCCAATCATGGAGATGTGAGGCTTTGACTTTGAACATGTGAACTTAATATTCACAAAAAGCCCAGCTAAGATCTCATTCCACGCACAATAAGCTCTAAAAATACTCCTGGTACAGGTTCACATACCATGATGTCAACAAGCACAGTCTCCATGGCATCTGTGATCTTATTCTGATTACATTTATTCATTATACATGGGAATGTGTGAGTGTGACATTAAAGATGCATACGAACAGCTCATCCCGAGGACCATAAAGGCGCTCCTCAGCAAACAAACACAGGCAATGTATTATTCAGACCATCTCATGTTGTGAAACTGTACCACAGAATTCCTCTGCTTTGAGTTTGTCGGAGTTAATGAGGCTGAATTTATCCTCTGAGTGGTGTCATCTGAAGGACACACTCACATGTAGTGAGGAGGTGACAGTTCATCCTAGTAAAACATTTACATTTAACATGTCACATAACTCTATCTGACCTGGTGAGCTGTAATCCAGCAATTTGGCTGCGCTGACGATCTTAAGCCAAGGATTTGGATTTTACTTATTCTCATTTTGTCGTTTGATGTTGCCAGCAGCGACAGCAGAGACCTGCAGGGCAGCTGACACTGGAGGCTGGACTGCTCCTTAATGTCTCTGGAGGTACAGTGAGCATGCTAAACAGAGAAAAGTATTTTTCTCATTTCAAAGCCACCTCTGTGAAATGCTGAAGATGAAAAATTACACCTTCCCACTGTAAGTTTGAAAGAGGTATTGCAATTTCATTATAACAGTGCCATAAGGATCAGTGGCATGAACACTATGAACCTCCGACGTATTTTTTAGCTGCTCATCTCTAGAACCCTTGGTGCATGTAAACACACCAAACCTATCCATGACGGTGTCTAATGCTCCAGCTGGTTCTGCAGCACGTGCTGGTAGGTGTTCATCTCTCTCCATGATTTAGTCTGTTAACGTTTCTGGCTGTCTCCTCAAGCGTTTAACCTTGTCAGAGATAGGCTGGGATCCATTAAGATTTCCTGAAAGGGTTGAGCATTACGGGCTCATTTAGAATGACTTCCATTTTTAATAAACTGCTCACAGCCCTGCAGATCAGATACCGAGGAGGTGCACTTAACAATGCCGGAGAGAGAGATATGCCTCATAATTTATCTTATGCAAAAGCCCAAGAAATCACACCAGTGCACCCTCCATGATTTTTACTCCTTTGAGTTCTGCTCCTTCCTCCTCTTTGTGGAAGCTCTTTTCATACCACAAGTTCTTAGTTGTGACGTATTCAACATGTGTAAAAGCTGCCTCGTCATCTTTTCAGGTTCGCCCCGCTGTAGCTCTGATGTTGATGTTCTTTTTATGGTGTTTACCTTTTTTTTAACAGACTTGGATTATTTGTTTGTACATGGCATCACTGCTGCCAACTGAATCTATAACAGTCTGAACAGGCTTGTTAAAGAGGATCACTGGCAGGGAAACCGTCCTGTGGATATTAACACTGGTGATTTTACAATTTTACAGCACACTTAAAATTACAGAGGTATTTGTATCACTGCGCAATCATGCCTGAAGATGGACGTGTGTGGAGAGGTAATGATAGCCTATCAGCTGAAGCAGAAATAATGAGATGAGACTGGAGCGGACAGGGTTAACAGACAGTGAGAGGGGTGATGGGTGCCAGAGGGGAGGGTGAGGTTAATGGAACTGGAGGAGTAAAAAGTGTGGGGAAGGCTGTTTCAGTGGTATGTGAATTGAAAATGCCTTTTTAGCTCCTCAATCAATACACAGTTTCTTTGTTCAGAGAACCTGTTGGTTAGTGGAGGCTCTTTTACTACAGAGGTGAGAGAATGTGGGGCGAAGAGAAACACAAAGCAAAGACCTTTCTATCTACGATGTGCCTCTATTTACACTCATTACACAAACGCCATTGTGTTAACATATTCAGGAGGCATCGGAAGTTCACTCTTTTCCATTCAAAAATCAGAACGTGTCAGCTCCATTGCTATCCGTCCAGCATATTTCTCTAGCAAAGAAATATTCTGCAGGAGAAATATGTGTTTTTATCGGTCCAATATCTCTTGGGTTGACCTGCATGATTAAGTGAAAGCAGCTCTGTATGTGCCGCATGAGTCAGTTTTCTGAGATCTATTCACAGATGTTAGGTGCTGCAAAATTAAAGTTGCTTGTGTAAATGCCACTGAGGCGGAGCAAGACAAAGGTAAGAGGGAGGAAGTAGACATGCACGACAAAGGATCATTTTTACTCATCTTCCAACACAAGGCTTTTGGGCAGTGGTGCAGTTGGAAGCTCATGAAGCAATTTTCATAAAGCCAATGTGTGCCCACAAAAAACAAAGAGGATTCACTCATTAGCTGTAATGTATTAATTTACTTACCACTGTTAATTTACAAACTGTCGCTGCCAGGTGAAAATCTCTTAACTGGTTGGTTTAGACTACTGAAATGTGTTGACCCCCAGGTTAATGAAACCTCTTCAAGACAATGACAAAGTCCAGCAAAAATAATGCAGCTCAAAACTGTGGCCATGACATTTTGAAGAGCAACAAACAATAGTGACAGTAAACAAAGCCTGCATTGTTTCACATTTAATGTTTGTCCTTGCTTTATTGTTCAGGCGTTCATTTCAAAAAGAAGAGGACGAGTTTTTGTTTAAAGGCTTATCCCATCAATTTAATATCGCACATGCGTAAGGTTTGGGGAATTAGCAGCTGCTGTATCCTGACTCTGGATCAAGCTTCAAAAGGGCTGGATCCTACAGTTCCCACAATGCAACTCATTAGCATCTTTCATTAGACACTCCCTGCCTGTTAAGTGCCCTCATTTTTCAAACTCACTGTTCTCAGTTTATAAGAAAGGTTTTCTGTCTGATATCAGAAGTCTCAACCCTGATGACATCACCAGGGTTATTTTCTCAGGCTTTGGTAAGATCCCTTCATTATACAACTGTTTATATAACTGTTTAAAGGCCATCATGAGTAAACTGGCCTTTATGTGTAAAATCAATGGCGTGGCCCTTTAAATATCTACAGACCTCATCTCCATGTGTGATCTGCTATGAAGACTCATCAGTGAGTGAATTCCTGCAGCGTGATGGTGTTACCATTAAATATTTTCCCCTTTTGTCTGCACATGCTGCTGACTGAAGGAGGTGCACTCTGTTCTTGGGTCACTTCCAGGCTGTACGGATTATAATTGATGATATTGAGCAAGTGTTCCTTCCAGATCTGTCTTTGTCATGCTCAATATATTACATTTATTCTGTGCAAATCATTCACCCAGGGACTGATTTGATTAATGACTCAACGACACATATTCATGTTATCCATCGGTTGTCAATTGCTCATTTTGGCCCTTGTGCTGTCAGTGCCAAGCACCCTACTGACCCCCGGTGGTGTGGGATTTATGGTGCAGCACTCAGGACCATGGACAGCGTCAGAGTTCATGAAGCTCATCAGTGAACTAATAGAGCACTGAAGGTCCCTGATAGGCAACATTTTGTGACATACACCACATATTACCATGAGTCACATATTTTAATGGTCTGTTAAATTTTTCATTAAGCACTCTCATCAGTTAAAACACTTAATGTACAGTTTTTAACATAAAGCTGCAGCTGTGCAAAAGCAGCTACTCTCCCATACTCATTTTTTAGCTGCAAGGTAACAGGGGAAACAACATAACCCATTACAAGAAATGTTGTCCACAACTGTAAATAGATCACAAAGGACTTAATTTTTTTTAAACACTTTTGTTTGATTGTTTCCGGAAAGCTAATAACAGCTTTTATGGCCCTTTCATAGGTGTCTGAGGAGCTGTTATGCTTAATGTGACCTTTTAATATTACCTTCTATCAATATTTAATCCTTTCCAAATCTAAAATTAGTTTCTGTTAACCATGCAAACAGTTTGTGTGATTTTTATGAGTAAACATTTGCTTCTTCCTGCAGAGACAAAAGTCTTGTCCTTCAGAAAGTGCAGCTGTTTGTACGCGATGCGGTGCCGATAACAGCAGCCTTTGCTGCAGCACACAGTCTGTAGAATATGTGAAGCGAAGAGTTTGATTAGCCCGGAGGCTCAGCAGGGGATTCATCTGCTGCCAACAATCAATGAACAGCCTGCAAAGCATGCCAATCAGTTTTATTGGTCTCTCCCTGCTCTTGTGTTGTCACATGCATCATCACCACCACTATAACATTACCTTTTGTGGCTCAAGCTGTGGAAATGTCTGTCAAACCACCACTAGACTGAAATAGCTCAGCAGCTGTTGGAATAGTTTGCCCTGAAATATATGCACAGACGTTCATGGTTCCCAGAGGATGTGTCCTACTGACTTTAGTAATCCCTGAGTTTTCCTCACAGTCTGTGGTTCTGAGTAAATATCTCAACAACTATTGGATGAATTACCATGTAATATGCTACATACATTTATGTTTCCCACAGTAATGACTTTTACAACAAATTTGGTAGTCCCCTGACCTTTCATCCAGTGCCACTATTAGGGCAAAATGTTAACTTTTTTAATATACACCATCCCACCCATGGGACACTTTGGCCTCAGTAGTGCTACTTTAGGTGTCTTTTGGTCTGTACCAAACTCGATTTTCACACAGTCTTGACAAGGTATACAATGTTTGAAAGCTCTAAGTCTCCTGATTCAGTCTGTGCAAAGGATGTCAGGATTCCCATATCACTGACACAGCTGCTGACACAGAAGAATAAAAAGGAAAAAGGAAGGAAGGTAAAAAAAAATGTACATTTCATTTTTTTTGTGCTTCTATAACTTTGGCTCCATATCTCTTATATATATTCTGACTTTTTGGGTGTAAAATTTAAAGTGTTACCTTTGAAAGGAGACCAGAGTTATGACTGTAAACGGTTGCAGAACAGTAATGTTTGTGTTGTGGGTTCATTACTTCAGGCTTGTGCACAAAAATTGCAATGTCTGGTAATGGCTTAATATTGTGCCTGCTCAACAAACTGTGCCCGAATACAGCCACACAGAGACATTAGCATGGCTATAGACCCTTAGTATTGTTGTAAAGCAACTACCATTGTTTAGTTATTTATTTCATTTAGTATTTTAGTACTGTATTATATATTAATTGAAAGCACACAGTAACTAGAACAACTCTACTTCAAACAATTTCTTCAGGTACAAATAAGAAAACCACAACTATAGTGAAATCCATGACATTACTGTCTCACTCACCTTGGCAAACCTCATACTGTATGCTGTACATGAGAGGCTGTAATTTAGTGAGAAGGTGTAATTCAGTGTGATGAAGGTCTTGTGTCATTACGTGGACACTGTGTCCTTTTCTGTCCTGCCCTGTGTCAGCCCTATCTTGTTCATTGTCTCCTGTGCTGATTTATGTTTCAAACATTTATATGACCTGATGATGATCCTGATGGGGAAACGTAGCATGTAACAATCCAGTGGCACAGACGTGTCATGTAACACGTCATTTAGATTAGTACATTTATACAATAAACCAGTAATGCAGTATTAGACATTTTAGAAAGAGCATAAATTGAATTTCTAATGACACATTGGTACATTAATATCCTTGACCAGCTAGATGAGACAGGGGACACCTGACACAGGACAAGCTAGAGAGACAGATAAAAGAGGACACTAAGGTCAGTAAGGACAGAGGACAGGACACAGCAGCCATCTAATGGTACAATAACCTCATTACACAGGATGGGCTATTGTAGCCATTTCCCCCTGCTAGTAATAGAGAAACAGAGCTGCAGCTCAGCCGTACTATAGGCTCAGTAGGAACAGCAGTAACAACAGGATGGAGGGATTGTTTGACTGAAAAGAAACCATCACACAGTGTTTAAACAGGTTGGTCAACCCACTTCCTGTTCCTGCCACCTCATGCTTTCACATTACAAACAGTGCAGATTTATTTTCCAGATAAAAATTGCAACATTTATGAGGCTCAGGAATTTCAAGGACACCAGGGTCAAGTTCAAGAACAGGACTAAACAGATGTAGAATAAAACTCAACAGTACGTTACAGCCTTGCCTATTGTCTGCAGCAGGAGCAAGCATGCTAAACAAATTGAAATCATTTTAATCATTTATTGCAAACAGATGCTGTTGGAGGCATTGAGCAGGGAGTTAAAGATACCCTTGAATAACTGAATAGATTTTTCAGTTTATAAATGGGGATGGCTTCACAGTCTGATCTGATCTGCTTACCTGGTCTTACCTGAGGTAGAATTTCTCATTTCAGCAATTGCACAAACACGATTTAAGCTGACTGATAACTTTCTATGTTGTTTTGACATTAATTAACGCATTGCTGAATTGCAATGAGAAATGTTGCCTCCTGTTATGAAAAGGTACATGTTTGGAATAGCTTTTGTCAAATCGAGGGGTTATCAAACTTACTGTATAATTTATTATGTGTGCATTTGCTACTAATAACTCTCACCGTCAATATGAATGCATCTCGTTGAAGTCAGCACTGACAATGCTCACATTAATGAGAACTCTTGCTCGCAGCCATTTAAAGAACAGTTACAACACTCAAAAGACAAAACACACAGCCATCTATTTAAAAGTAATGTTTATTTTGCACCAATCAAAAAATCTTGGTGCAAAAGATAAATTCCCAGTTACGACATCAGTGACAGTGCATCTCAGTAAAATAGTAATGCTCAATAAAAGAAAGAGAAAAATATCATTTACGACATCAAAGGAATATCAACACCAACAAAAGCACAGTTTAAGTAAAAATTCAATGTTCAAACACAAACAACCGGTTACCTTCAAACAGACAAAGGCGGCAAACAAGAAAATAATACAGTCACTTGCAATAATGCTTCATCTGATACAGAAACATCAGTACAACCAATCTCCCACAGCCACTCATGCTCTCACGCAGCCACTCACACACACATGGTGCTGGTATACAAAACAGGAGCCAAATGATCATAATCCCATTACCACAGCATTAAAATCAATTACATGTAATAAATATCAGTAAAAGCACCTTTAAAGCTGAAATGTGTTTAATTGATCAACTGACTGTGCAACATGTAAAAAAAAATATTCCAATAAAAACATAATTACATCTGGAGACTGATAGCATTAAACAGATGTCAAATTTGAAATCATTACATATGTTTTTTGTTTTTTTTCTTCTTCTCTAAATCATGGATTTACAAGGATTTAAGGGGTATTTACACAACAGACATTGCAGGATGTTCTTAAAAGAGCCATTTTAACACCATGATTAAGTGTCTCATTCTGTTATATAATTTGAATTTTAAAGCCATACAACGTTTTAAAACCACTTCTGTAAAAAGACAAATGGGTGACCCTTGCAACCCAGGTAACAACAACATGAGCTCAATTGTTGGGGCAGCTGCAAATGCTGCTGGTCTGATGGGCCAACAGAAAACTGTAACACCCTTTTAAAATTCTCAAGCCCAAGGCAGTGTATACTCAGTCACCAAAATGGATCTCACTCCAGTCTGCGTGCAAACACTCAAGCTGCACTTTGTAGCATAAAAAACATCCTTGGCGACACTTCCTTACTAAGCCCAAGATGATACCAAAATATAGAAAAACATTCTTATAGTTCATCATCACAACAGATTAGCATGCTAGACATTTTCAGACCAGCACAATAATGCAAGTAATTTACAGCAAATTATGACAGGAAAATCACACTGTATATCATGAACGCTTCTGTGTCTCCATCTCTTTTTACAGGTGCTACTGTTGGACACACTAGTCCTGTGACCACAAGTCAAACTCTGATTGTTTATCAAAATACATATTCAGAGCCAGCTATCAAAACATGTGCTCCACGCAGTGGGATCTGTAGAGTTGGTAGTGTAATGGAGGTGCAGCTGCTTTACAAAGACGGTGCCCTCAGGACTAAAGATCATCACAGTTTAACCTGTATCAAACAGAGATGATTTCGACTACAGTATCATTCATCCTACTCAGTCTCTAAGGTTATACAGACTACAAGCTTTTCCCTCTGTGCTCAGTCCTTTCAGAAATTTGCTTTTCTTGCCCACCATTTAATCATTTACATTCTCTGCAAAAAGTGCAAACAGCTAGATTTTTGCCCAACATAAACAAATGGAAAAAAGCAAAACAGTTTTTACAAAACCGTTGTTTTTACAGGACAGAGCTCCTAAATGGGGCACAATACTTGTGGCTAAACTTTTGCCATTTTTTCTGCAAATCATTATACACATGGCCAAGTTAAATATAATTTGATACAATCAAAGAATTAGGTTTGCAGATTCCTGGAAGGACTGTTTATTTGCTATGTGCAAATTTCTGTGTAATCGCAACGGCTCAATTCACTGCTTCGCTGTATGTATATATACATACATATATATGTCCATATATATATATATATATATATATATATATATATATGGCTTCTGCTCATTCATGGCTCCTTTTTCCCTTTATCCCTATGTAGCCAGGCACTGTTTCTTACCCACAGTGAAAACAGGTAAATGTCTCATTTTTAAGTTTTAGTGTGTGATTTCATCGAATTATGGTGACTGAATACTGAAAAAGTATCAATTTGTGTAAAGGCAACAGATCTGTGTACATCTTAAAGATACCAAACCAGACCTCTACCGTCTTCTCTTCCATCCACTTGAGAAAAATACATGTTTGGTTTTGGGGAAAATGACACAATGACTATGGATGTTTTACTGATAAAAAGTGGAATTCAATTTTGTATTGAAAACTTAACGCTAACCTGAAACCAGTCTTTTGGTCGACAGTATGTTTTCTGAACGTGAGTGACCCTATCACCGCTGGAGGACTTCATGTTGCCAGTACAAGTACATACTGCTTCATTTCCCAGCTGATCTCTCCCCTGCCATTTAGGCTAGCTCTTCTTTGGGGACACAGTTTGTTTTGGCTGTGCTTTGGATGCCGTTGCAGAGGCAGAGGAGGAAGTGGAAGAAGAGGAGGAGGAAGAGGATGAACTCCATCGGGTCTCTACACCTGTACTTGTCATCTTTAGTTTCCGTCGTTTTGCAAGGGGAGCGTTGTCAACACTTTTCAGAAAAAAGCCCTCTCTCTTTCCACGGTTGAAAGCCTAGTGAGAGAGGAGAGTGACAAAAGAAAAGGAAATGAAACACAACATGAAAAACACCAGGGACATGCACTCCACATCTATTTTAACAGCTTTCTTTAGTACACAATCCTATTACCTTGTAGGTAGCATTAACGTAAGTGCGAACCGTAGGCCCACTGGACTCTAGCACATCTGGAGTGCACAATGGAGTGGTGGACATAGATGCTCCACCCTGCAGCCAGCTGTTCTCTTTCAGATCAGAGAGTTTGAGACGCATCTCTGGATCCACTGTCAGTAGGCCTTTTATCATAGATGAAGGGGTAAAAGGGCAAAAGGACACAAACAAGAGAAAAAAATATTAAAGAAACAGACAAAACAAGCTGACTGGTAAGGAGGAGGTGAGGAAGAAACATTTCTCTGACTGCAAAATACAAGTCCTAGAAAAACATTCATAAAGAGAGCAGGCAGAAACTCTAACAAAGCATGTACTGTCAATAAAACATACTATATCACATACCTTTAACAAGTTCTTTGGCATCCTCTGATACTCCCTTCCATGCCTCCCCATCCAATGAGAAATCACCTTCTTTTATCTTTTGCATGATGTCTGCAGCATATGATGAGGTCATCCCACGTTGGTCACTCTGAAATGGCACCTGGCCTGACAGCATGGTGTACTGATGAAAACACACACACGCACGCACAGAGGCATTAGTACTTCAGTTCACTTGATGAGGCAGAATCAACAGTTTAAAGTTTAAATTACCAGGATGACCCCAAGACTCCAGAGGTCACAGGCCTTATCGTATCCTGCACTCTCAAAAAGTTCAGGTGCAGCATACTGTAGCGTGAAGCAGGGAGTCTGCAGGGGGGCGCTGCCTGCAGGGCACAGGCGCGCAAATCCAAAATCTATCACTTTCAGCACAGAGTCCTCTCCCTCATCTGTAAACAGCACGTTCTGTAAGATAAAGAAACATAAAAACATGCTGATCTCTTTTTACACTCAGGCCTCCACTTTTCTGACAGGGCAAAGGCTATTAAATACCACTACTAAATACTATGTTCCTGACCTTGACATATGCTCAGCACATGTGGCACAAAGGTGGCAGTACAGGGCAAACCCATTCAAATTAGTTATTGATATTTTAGTGAAAATTTGAATAAATACCAGAGGACAAGAGCTACTGTATGTCCACATCACTCATCCATGATTCATCATTTGCTGACTCTCAATATTTTACTCAATACTTAAGAAGAAATGTGCAGGAATTGTGGAATAATGTAGATAAGCAGTTTTAATCAAACACCATCCCATCAGTTAATCAATTTATATCAGCATCCAAAATAAAGGTTTGAGATTAAGACAGGCATCTCAGTAAAACACTGTGCAGAACTAGAGGTTATTGGTTGATTCTTAACATTATCTGTCAGTAACAGCTGCTTGATACTTCATGAAAGCCTTCAGTTAATTATATCCCTCGGCCATATGAAGCCAGCAGGATATCTGTGTGATAGAGACATTTTGCACTGTTGTCTGCTGTGTTTACCTCAACTAAATCCTGTGAAAACGCCAGTTTAAGTGAGGCAACCTAAGGGTGCATGGGACATGTGCAGTTCACAGTGGAAGCAGTTTAATACTTTCACAGTATTTGTAATGCCCCTGGACCTGCTTTATCAAATAAAACGTGGAAATCTCACTTTCTACAATATGAGATCTTTAATACACAGTGGCTTTCTCTCTAACTACACTGGCAAAAGTTTCATTTTGAATTATTGAAATATATACTATCTTTTTTAATTAGATGATTCTGTATATTTTCAGGAATTAATCCAGACATTAAGTCACAGCCCACCTCTGGTTTGAGGTCTCTGTGAACGACTCCAGCTTCGTGCATGAAGCTGACAGCTGAGACCAGGCTCTGTAACAGTTGACTGGCCTCCGCCTCACCAAACAGTTTCTTCCTCTTGATCCTTTCCAGCAACTCCCCACCTCGCAGAAGCTCCATCACTAAATATGTGTGGTACTGATAGAGAGGGAGACGTGGAAAGACAACGATTTATGTGGATGATTCTCTTGGTGCACGTGGCTTAATATCTGGCAAAGTACATATTGTTATTTCGGTATTTGTTCCTCCATTGTACCTGATCAGTATAGACGTCATGCAGCTTGACGATGTTTGGGTGAGCCTCACATTGCCTTAAAGCAGCAATCTCCCTCTGAGTGTTTGCCTCCATTCTAACACAGACATAAGAAAGATCCATCAGATAGCACAGTGATATCTTCAGGCACAGAAACACAAAGCTATTACTAAGATAGTGTAGCAGTGTACACGTCTCCACTCACCTGCGGCTCACAATCTTGACTGCATACTCGTGGCCACTTTGCTTGTGTCTGCATTTCCTGCACACAGAGAAACTACCCTCACCTAGAGGTGGCCCATGGAGACACAGCTCATAGTGCTGGAAAAACTGTGACTCCTGAATAAAGAAGGGATACTGTGAGTCACATTGAGCTGTTAAGGCAGATGTGTTGTGTTTGTTTTGTTTTCCTTGTAGGACATAGCTCCCAGCAGTGGAAAAAGGTTCTGACATTGGTGTGCATTGACCAATAGGTGACACAGGCTGAATATAATATTTAAGTACCTCAGAAGGATTTGCTATAAAGGAACATGTTTGGATTTATATAGCAACACTATCTGATTTTACACTCAGATAAAACTGGGCCGGTCAACATATCATTAGCAAGTATTTATCATCGATTATTATCATTTTCTTTATATCATGAGCTGTGATAAACATTTTTGTTAAGTTAACAATACAAAGCAAAATTACTAAGTCTGATTTCTCTTCATTTGAATTCTGTAATGAAAACAACACTGTAGCTTAAGTTTGACTTCAGTTTACAACATGCAATCTAAACTGATAAACATCACCTAGACAAACTGACCCAACCCTTATCATATTTCTAAACAGATACTATAATACTGTATAATGATATTAGAATAAAGTAGTTGTTCCTCTTAGCTCTTGGTGAAGTCTGACAAAACATGCTGTGAAACAAGGTAAACTAACTTTGGTTAGTCTTAGCTAAATAAACTAGTTTCTCTTCCTCTCTCTCTTCCTGTCTGTCCTGATTAACAAACACAGCTGAGTCTTTTTATTTCTCTAGATTACAGGAGGGCTTTCAAAACAGACAAGAGACACTTTGTGTTACAGTGGTTTTGCAATGGTTTTGCAAGACCACCCCTCCACGATAAAGCAAAGCACAACCACTAATGCTCAAACCCCTTTGGCCTTATCCAAAAACAGCGTCATAAGCCAAGATTCACTGGTTGAAGATCTGTACCTCTAACATTGCACTGCGCTGGACTGAGGCCGAACCCGGTCGATCAGCACCAACCTGGGTTTGTACAAAGTCTCCCATGACTGCGTTTTTATTGAACAGGATGGAGGGAGCAATAAAGGAGTAACCCTAAAATATAGAAATATAAATCAGAGAAGAGATGTTACATGTATGGGGAAGTAACAAGTTTTGAGCAGTGAGAACAACTGACTACACAGATGTATTGATAAAAAAACGAAAGGCATCTACTGAACTTAAAAGTATTTTTTGAGATGGTGGTTACAGGTAGTGTATTTTGAAAGTGTTAAGGGTGAGACATCAAGGACTGACCTGGAACAGGCGGTCAGTGCTTGGAGGCGTGCTCGCTGGAGAGTAGACAGGATCCATCCCAGTGAACTCCTCAGCAAAGTTTCCCACGTCCAGTTCACTCTTCAGCTCTGGTTTGAATGGACTTTGCACCTTCTTCTGTGCTAGGTCAGCCCAGTTCAGTCCCTGTTAGGAAACAAAATGCAGATGGAGTCATGGATGAATAAAGAGAGACGACAGGGGAAGAGCGATATCAGATTAAGTGGCAGTTGAGGTAAGTAGGACCTTGAAGAAGGGATGTGCTTTGATGTCTTCAGCCCCTCGTGGTCCGGAGCCCAGTCTCTTGTGGGGATCCTTCACCAACAATTTCCTTAGCAGGTCCTGAGCAGTTGGTCCAATCATAGAGGGGAACGGTGGATCACAGCGCAAAATACGTCTGAGTGAAGATTGGTGGCAGAGACAGAGAAGGCTTTAATCATGTTGTTATTCATCTTATTCATCATCACGTGCAAAATGACCTAACTCCAAGTAAAACAGTTTCCAGCACACGTTGGCTGGAATAGTTTTCATGAATCGGAGAATGAGAAGGGCTAATTTAAGATTTATATACACATTTTATGAACATGAGCCAACACTCACTTTGACACCTCACTCTGGGAGTTCCTCTCTCCCTCCAAGGTAAAAGGAGATGCTCCTGTCAGCAGCTCAAACATCAGGATCCCAAGGCTCCACCAATCAACCGACTGAAGGGAGAGATGGGTTAAAAAACAATACATCAGGAAAGAGAACAAAATATGTGCAGATGATTCACCCACTGTGTATTTATTCTGTCAGTGCATGGGTTGTCTGTTGTGATACTGACTGAAACCAAAAGAAATTCACAATGGAAATTTTCGATCTAATGTATGACACATATAGTGCCATATAGTGTTCAAAGTACATGTTACTTAGTTACCCAAAGTCATGAAACTGACAGCACATAGTATTAAACTGCAAGCTAAACGTTCTGAAACATCTGATTATAAACAATATATAATTTGAACATTACTCTACAGCTCCTGATCTGTGACCACTTAAAATCTTTAACATTAACAAAAGAATCGCAACACTTGCTGCTTCACTCTCAGACATCTACCTTGCCATGCCCCGACTTCCCCCTGATGATTTCAGGCGCCATGTACTCAATTGTGCCACAGAAAGAGTAGGTCCTTTCCTTCTGTAATAAAGAGAGAGGGGGGATTACACATATCTGTAAAAACAAATCTTATATGAACAAAATATTGTTAAGCCTAAGATAACATTACACACATTGCCTGTGCCATTTTCCACATGCACACACACTTCTATGCTTAGGTTGTGGTATTGTGTTCACATACCTCTTCTTCCAGAAACTCTTTGCTGAGCCCAAAATCTGTCAAAACCACATGGCCCTCACTGTCAAGAAGAATGTTTTCCAATTTGATGTCTCTGTACACAATCCCAAGCTGTACAAAAAAAAGGATGAAATCTTACCTGTTGCAGTGTTTATGAGCAGAGATGGCATGCAGTATATACACAGAACATTATTACGAAGAAGAGATGACCTATTATCAGCTGGTTATTTCCAGTAATTGCAGCACTTTTCAAGCCTATTCAGTGGTTCTAATAGCTAAACGTATCACAGTAAACAAGTGCCCAGACAGCAACACAACCTGAAGTACAACCCTTAATTGCAACAATAATTCAGGAAATGAGAATACTGCTCACCAAAGGCAGTGTTGCTTAGATGGTTTTATTTGATGCTATCCAGTGGAGCAATGCATAAAAGACAACTTTATGGTTTTCAGCCAACTGGACAAAATGTGTGAATGGTGATTTCTCCACAGGCTGCAAGAATCTACTATTTCAAAAATGTTCCCAGTGTAATGATTTTTATTTATTTTAACACTGCATTGTCCATCTAGTTCACATACTGAAGTTCATAACTTACAAAGTAACAGAGTGACACTAATTCACCCCAGGACTGTACTCAAAATGGTCTCAAAACAGCCTAAAAAATGCACACATGGGACTTCCTGCCCGGCACCAAACGACAGACATAGTTAGTGACTATCTGGAGAAGAAAGGCGACATTTTGAAGGATAAGCCAATTTATTTTTGCTTAGTGTTGGAGGCTAAACCAAAGCTAAAAAGGTCACCAGTATAGGATTTACATTTGATAGGTGGCCAGAGACGTGACTCAGATGGAATGATAATGTAACTATGTGCTTGCTTAATTTGTGTAATGACGTAATTGCTTGCCAAAACATCAGCTATAACATTTTTATAAATGTATTAGGTCAATGCAGTGTCTCTGTAATCTTGCTTTGTCTTACTTCTCACCCCCTTGTATCCAAAAATGGATAAATGCAGCTTTAAGTCATAGAGCTGGAAGGAGCAACACCCACCTTGTGTAGGTGCTCCAGAGCCAGGATTATTTCCCCAATATATATCCGCACCGCCTCCTCAGGAAAGTGATCCCGCTGGTACAAATGAGTGAACATCTCCCCACCGCTCACATAGTCTGCACTCACACACACAGACAAATACACAGGGCGCTTGAATAGACAGAATACAAAAATTACACAAACACACATATTGCACATAAGGCCAACAAACAGACATACAGTAATAGACAGAAACATAAAGAGAACATCTATTCAGCACTTCAAGACTGAAGAGACAAGTTTCCCATATTTGGCTCTAGTGCTCCACCACTCACCCAGGATGAGATGCAGTTTGCTCTGCGTCTGAAAGGCATAGTGGAGCGTGACCAGGAAGGGAGACTGGCGGATGTGCTCGAGCACCTGCCTCTCAGTGCGGGTATGTTCTGTTGTCTTTGCCTTTTGAACAATAGCTGCTTTCTTTAACACCTAAGGTAGCAATTAAAATAAACTTAAATTAAATTCAGACATCCTGAATGGAGTTATTTCTATAGACCAGATGGAGTAAACTACTACATTAGGTTAGCAATGTGTGTATCCATATTGCAGCTGAAAGAGACATCACATATCAAACATTATCTATGTGTGAGGAAATTCTGCACAATGTAGTTCAGTGTATTTTCTCTCCATTCCTTTTGTAAATTTTCAGCATATTATTTAGAATAACATCAATCATGTGGTGTGCAAATATTAAAATAAATATTAAATACATTTTCTATAAAAGCAATATCTGTGAATCATTCACATAAACTGTTTTAACAAGGTTTCCTGTCTCTAAGTTAAAACACTACTCAGAGTTTAAATTTTTTAATCAAAGAAATGATCACATTTAGTTCAATGTCTCAAACAATAGTCTCACCTTCATAGCATAAAGCTGGCCCGAATCATGTCCGCTGTTCTTCCTGACCAGAAACACTTTTCCATAAGCTAGAAAAAGACATGCAAATATTTCCTCAAGTCATTCATATTGCTGCTATTCAGGAAGTTAAACACCTACCAGCAAACTAAGAAACACTATCAGATTTTGCCTTAATTGGGTGTAGGGCCACTGCAAAACATGAGCACAGGTGAACAGGTGCTAAAATGATTTAAAGTGTCTGGAAATCAGATGAATATATGCATAAACATTCCTGCACACAAAATCTAATTAAGTGTAATTTTTTGTTGACAGAAACAACCTCTTAAGCTCCCCCATAGGTATTCATTATGGATGAGATCTAATAACAGCAATATCTACAGCATATGGTCTACCTTCTAAACATTCACATACTACTCACTGCCTTGATCATTTGAAACTCCCAAACCAGGAAATGAACCAACTTTTCACTCCTCAGGGGCACTTTCTCTTTACAGTCTACGAAAGTCAATTATAAACACTTCGCCCTCAAGATATTTCACCATGGCAGGAGAATACATCATGTCTTTTTTAACTATACATGATAAAGACATTTTACTCAAGTTTAACAACTGTATTTCATATATGTCATGCTTCATATGGACACTCACCTCCAGTGCCCAAGACTTTGAGCAGCTCAAAGTTCTCCATGCCAACCCTCTCAGTGTGACCTGTGAGGTTAGCTAGTGACAGAAAGAAAATACCACAATCAAAACATACAGTATGTAAGCTCAATTTCTGTACCCTGCAAATACAGACATTTTTGTTTTAAAAATGAAAGGCAGACATATCTAAAGTGTTTTAGCATCTATTTAAATGCATTGAAGGAGCTGTCTAACATTTAAGAGACCCCAGGTTTTAACTGTGAGCAATGCATGAACTGCGTTCAACAGTATTCTCATTTTAGAGCTTTATACAAATATATTCATTGTGAAAGGCACATATAGAACATAAATATATATTCAATAATCTTAAACAATGTTTTCAAAGCTTCACTATTTGCAGCTGTATTACAACTTACAAGAATGCTGTCGGCTGCTCTGCTCTCTATCAATAAAATGGGTTTTTCTATTAAAAAGAATATCTACAGGCCAGTCAATACACAGTAACAATAGTAATGCATTTCTCCTGTAACTCCAAAAACAGCAGTGACACTATTGATTATGGTATAGCGAAATCTGACCTGAAATTGTCATCCCACTGATACAGCAAGATACAGCAGCACCTATCTGCTTTATGTGAATTTATATGGATTTTGCTTGTAGATTTATAAATTCTATTTCTGGATACATGCAGCATCCATAAACAAACTAAGTCAACAATATGTCTCTTTTTCTTTGGTCTAGAGTTCAGAGCTAGTGATCCAAATAAATTATGAGTCAATACAGCAATACTGAAATCACACTGTAGATTCCTCATATAGCACAAGGGAATATCCACCTTAACTTATGCAATGTTCATAACACTTTAATTTTTGTTTTAAATTACTTAACAATAATAACCTGCTTTAATATTTTTACATCCATCACTTCAACAACAAATAATAATTCAATTCAATCAGGTTTAGGTACTAAAAACATCTTCTGATGGCAGCACACACAAGGTCCTCAGGCTTGACACACTGATGCTCTGAAAGCCTGGCACATGGGTGGAAAAAAGCTTGTCAAACAAATGACTTGAAGGCTAAGAAATCCCTGATCTATAGCCACTGTAAAGAAAAACAGAAACTCCTGTATGACGTTATGCAACACAAAACAGTTGTAGAAACAAGAACACTACTTTGTGTGGTGGTTAAATTCAGTGGTACATTTTGGGGTTGTGTTGTATTGCAATGCAGAACTGAATCTCTCTAAGACAGCTTCAACAATTACAAATTATGTTTCACAAATGCTGCCTTCATTAAATAATAGAATTAATTACAGTGTGCAATGGTTTCCATTTTTCTGGTTCCTGTGTGCATAATGTGCTTGATTACAATCTTTACACTTGACTTACCATTGGTGATTTGATGCTTGACAGTACAGTCCTTTTCATTTGTTTTTGCATCGGAGTCATCACTACTGCCAGATGCGTCCCCAGGCATAACTTAAAGAAAAGTAGACTATAGCCTATACAGAGTGTTTAAAATCAACTGGGTAGCCAAATATCTCTACAAACTTTAACACTACGCGCTAGGCCACTTAAAAAAGCTACTGTAGTTGCATTGTGTACAATATATGGATTATAGAAATGACTGGACAGCTGTGTTTTCTAGACAATACTGCTGCCCTGATGTTAATCTCCAAGCCTTTGACATCCTGTTGTTTCGCATTATTTATCTCATCTGATTGGCCGAAATCTATCAGAAAACACAGACTTGCAGCTAATCCGATCACAGATGTTTTCTAATTTAAGACTTTATTACTCTATTAGCTCAAAGAAAGATCGTCAATGTTGCTTTTTGATAAACTGTACGTTAGTTACAGTTTTAAGTGTAACTCACACAATTTAAATGGCTAACGTTAGCATTAGCTGCCTAACAGTAGCGTAAGTCATTATTCACAAGTTGCCTGACGTTACTTGGTAATGTCGCTAACGCTTGTTTTAAATGAACTACGGGTCAAATTTACGCGGAATTAGTCAGTGTGTAAACAGCTACAGTGCTAGTAAGTTAGCATAATTGCTACAATAACAAGACAAGTTACCTAGCTAGCTGATATAGTAGTAGTAAATTTGCAAACTAGCAGCTAGCTAGCGAATTGCTGCTACTGCCCGTCAAAGTTTGAACGTCGGCTAAGGCTAATGTTTAGTTCGCTGTGTCAAGCGGCTTCTTCAGACACCAGCTGTCAGACCATGCTGGCAAATGCCAATTAATGTAGTTCCTTATCTTCTTTATCCCCGCTAGAGTCGAGTTAATGATTCGCCCATGATGAAAATATTTACACCTCTTTGTATTTACTGTCAGAGGGTAGCTAGCTGCTAACACAGGATGCTTTCGACACAACCTGGGCGACGGTCAGTCACGTGAATCCTCGGTGTGGGCGGAGCGACGTTCAAGGAGACCTCAGCAGCATGGGTGTACTATAAGACCATGCTCAGCAGTCCTGTTTGTCCAGCTCTGACACATGTGCTCTACGAGTTTCTCAGCAGACAAATTGTATAGAATAATATAAAGCTAAATAATTTAATTACAGTGACGGATAATAGTGTAGGTTTAGGCTAACACATCCATGGTCTCGGTGGCCTCAGCACTTGTTTAAGTTACAGCTGACATGCATACTTACACATATTTTATTTCACTTATCAGTTTGTCTTCAATTGGCAAAACTATGCAGACCTTTGTGACACAGGGCTTTAGTTCAACTTTAACACACCCACTCTCTGGAAAGAGGTATTTGCCATATACTACAAATAGCTAAAGCCAGTGTATTTAAGGTGTTATGTTATACTTTATTTTTGAAGTGTACAACTATCCACACAAGTTTGTATGAAGAATCTCTTCACTGTATTTTTTTATTGGTCCGTGTATTGTATGGTGTTAAAATCACATAAACAAGACTCTACTATAAAATGTAGGTCTTATACTGCATTGATTCAGAGTCAACATTGTTGGCCTCACAGGACAAAAAAAGCCACCACCGACCTTCATTATACATTCAGATACTGTATATTTCACAGTACAGCTGATTTCCATTAGTATGTTACATGTCTTGGGAGTTTCTTTTACATCATCTGAGACTTACACATTTGTTGCATGTAGTTTATGATTACAATGGGACTTTGATGGTGCCATTGCCCACACCCAATTTCTGCTGTGTTGTGTGCCACAATTCAGTAATTCTACCATGTGAAAACAAAATGCGTTACAAGTAATTTCTAACATATTTGAGTCCCCCATGGAAACCATAGCACAGTGATACTATGACAATGTGGTGACTTTGAGGTATCTGAGCCACATGTGGCCTAATGGTCAATAGCAATATTAACATGTGTATGTATTGCCTTTCTGGAAACAGAGGCTGAGCTGTCTGCCCCTGAGGGGGTAGAATTACATCATCATGTGCGTAGCCAGTAAATTATAGGGCAACAATTTAAAATCAGAAAAGGCTGCCACAATTCTTCTAAAGAATTGCCTCCCCGAGTGAAATACACATTAAGAAGTAGTGACAGGTAGCACTGGGTCCTCGGTACTCTAAGATGAGCTGACAAACATTGAAGACGCATCATGAAGTGAGAGTTGCGACCCCCTTTACGTTACCAATAGTTGCTAGCTGAGAAAGGTAAATCCACCCTTTAACCATCACATTATTCCTATTTTTGAAATATTCTGGCCTGGCAAGTTGTTACACTCTGTTCAGGTGCCGTCTAGTTTCAGGCAAAATTTGAGGACAGCCAAAAGTTTCCAACTTCAATTATCAACATGCCTCACCAAATCATGGCAGTGTGCCAGCATGTTTGTGCTAAGTAATCTCATTAGGGTCTTGCTCACAGAGCAGTAATTAGCAGCAGCATTCCTTTGACTTTTACTGATTCTCTTTCTGATATTTCACTTGGCACAAGAGCTTTGAGGGCAAGCTTTTCATTGTTGACCAACAGATATAAACACATGGCCGCCTAAACTGCTATATGAATTTATTTAATAAACTGTTATGGCTCAACCTTAAAAATCTTGTCATGGCCAAATATTCCTTGACTCCGAAAGGCAATGAATAGTCTTCTTCTAGCCCGAGTTACAATCTGTCTAGATCTATCCTCTCTCTACCGCAATCAAGGAAACACTTAACGCTTTCCTGATGATGAGCAGTACACAAATAATATCAACCAGACAGTAGTAGTACATTTCAGAGGACAATATTTAAGTTAAGAACAATGATCAACGTTGACTATTTCAATGTGATCTAAATTACAATCTTGATTTTTAGTGTAGAGATTCTTATTATTATTGTTTCATTTCCTTAAACTATTTCATGAAGTGGTAGGAATATGTGAACTGCTTTAGGGTGGATTTCCCCTTTAAACACTGAACATACTGGTGCACTGCATTGTGATGTTTATTTTAAGATGTATTAAGCATCTGTACAAGTGAATCCAGATTTTTCAGAGAAACATTTCTGGAGTCCTGAAGTTTCCCCAGGTGACAACAAGATGCTTTCTTAGACATAATGTAAAAGTTGTGAAATTTAAAAAAAACATAACATACACACAAAGTCTCTGTGAGACTAAGAACAATATCATTTTGAATTTGAAGGCAAGAGAAGAGGATGTAAAATTTTGGAGGGTTTTGCATGTTGTTCCACTGCAGTCTTGGGAGTTTCTTCACACATCTGTCTCTCATCAGCGAATGGCTATCAGTCCGACATCAATGAGTTTCTGAATCTTCTGAGCAATAACTGGATTCTTTAAGTGGCTGTGGAATGAACAAATAAAAACAGAGTAAATTCTTCATGTATTTCTGTGGATCAGTGCTTATTGCACAATACCGACTGAAGGCAAAGACAGAAACACACACAAAAGTCAGTAAACTTACTCGCTAAGCGCCTGAGGATCCTTCTGCATTTGCTCAAGGATCATGCGCATGGCTGGGTCACTCATAATCTGCTGCACCTCGGGATCAGCCATGGCCCTTTTCTTCACTTCCTCAGGGCTGTCATTTCTCATGGCCTGACTGACCATACAGCGCTGCATGCCTTCTGTGGCTTCCTGTAGGTCAAGAAGACAATGATGTAGAAAAGCCAATTAATCATTACCTGGCAAATATGGTGAAGACTTCCACTATCCACACAAAGTATCTCACAATGTCATACTGCTCAGTATTTTACTTTGATGATCACCCTCCCCCTGATGATATCACTGATACTGATACATAACTACCATGTCACAACAGAACATGCTCTGTGTATCAATAGCATGCAATCAAAGATGTCACCATATGTAAGTTGAGCAGTGACGGTGTGATTACTGGAAAAAATGTATAACACATAACCAGGGGACAGTAACAAAGTACATTTAATTGAGTCCTGTCCTTCAGTATATTTTTTTGAATATCTGTACAAGTTTTAAAGTTTTTGGGGTTTTTTTTTTTTGGAAACGTATGACTTTTACTCCACTACACTTAAAAGACAAATATTGTACAATTGACTCCACTACATTATTACTTTGAACTAAAGCTTTTAGTCTCTGGAATTGTTTTTTATTATCATTTGAATTATTTTTCTAAGTTGTGATGGACCATTCACACCAGTCACAGGAGAAAAAACAATCAAAGTCAACTCCTACTCTCTTTGAACTGTTCAGGCTGAAGTTGTTAGTGGTTTAATGACGGCTACATTAGATAATGATGAGGCAATGATGATTCTTCACCTGAGCACCATGGCCTAATCTGAATGACCATTTCTGTGGGCTTTGAAGCATATTCTACAAGCTTTTTTACTCTACAGGTTACATAGTAGATCAGTGCATTCAGTTGGTAAATCCAGAGTCATTAGGTTCCATAAATGACTGTGGACCTATACAACAATGTGCTGACATACAAAAAAAGAGTAAGTCAGTAAGTAAGTTAGTAAGTAAGTTAAAAAAAAGAAAATGTAGAAGTTTGATTGAACAACTTCCACTTGTATTGGAGTAATATTTGAGCAGACATATCTGAGCTTTGACTTGAGTTAGTAGATTTGTGTACTTGTCCACCTCTGCACATAACCTGTTACTTTCAGAAATGTGATGAATTATTAAACAATTTTTGATTATTACTTTTAGAAAAAGTCAAAAAAAATTTACAGTACTTTGCAGTAAAGTCTGAAATACAACTGTGGTTTTATTTGCAGTGATTATGTTAGTTACTGAAAACTAAAAAAAGACCGAAATCATACAGTGGGAAAGTGGTCTCAGACTTTTGGACCTCACTGTATATGGAAACTTTGAAATGCCTTGGATTTTGCAGAGTTGTCCTCTCATTTCTAGATTTCTCTGAACACTGGAGTAAACTGTAAAATACCTTTGAGGAAGAGTCAAGCTCCAGAGCCTTCTGGTATGCATCCATGGCTTTAGAATAATCTTTCATAGCCTCCAAAGCAGCTCCTTTACGTGTGTAGCCTTTTACTGTGGGCAGAAGTGATAAATAAAATTATGTTTTATACCATAACTTAAAATGTAAGCGATTAAAAGTTTCCTACTCACTGAAGGTGGGTTCAAGTTTGATGCACTCTTCACAATCCTGACAAGAAAAAAAAAGATCATGAGGGTCAGTTTTAAAATGCAATGAAATAAAAAGGCATTGTTTTTTGTAAGGTTAGAATCTCATAAACTGATTTATGGAGGTGCTAGGTAAGGAAGAACAGTACCTTCAGGGCAAGTTGAAACTCCAACAGCTTTGTGTAGCAGGCAGCTCTGTTACTGAAGAGTTTGGCATCATTGGGGTTTCTCTTGATGGCCTCGGTGTAATGTTTCATGGCTAAGGGGTAGTCTCCTGTGGGGAGGAAAAGATAAGTTCAGTTTCTTACAACTTCAAAGATTTAGATGACAATCTACCATCATGGGCTACAACTATTACACGCACCTTTCTGGAAGGCGTCGTTGCCCTTGTTCTTCTCTTCCAGGGCTAAATCTGGGTTGATGTAAGCTAGTTTTTCCTGCTCCTTCAATATCTTCTCTGCCTGTAGAAGCAATTAAGAGTATCACAAGGTGTGAGTGACATGCACACATAACTGTTCACATGCAGGTCTAACATACACACTTAAAGAAAAAAAAACGAAAAATCTGGATTAAAAGAATACTGTAATTGAAATTGGGAATATCATCTTGCACTGCACCTGCTGACACTTCTTCAAGACATCAGGGGTACGATGCTCCGTCAAACTCTTGTTGAAATACTGAACTGCTTCTTTGTATTTTTCCTGCTTGAAGTATGAGTTGCCAATCCTAGCCAAGGCCCTAAAACAGAGTAGGAGGACAATAACAAATGGTAATGATAAACATAACATCAGATGATCTGAAATAGTTTTCATTTGCTCAAAAAAGCCAACAACTCAGAACAGGAAATCCCTTCACTTAAGGAAATAACATTTTAGTGAGATTTGATTATATTTATGGAAAAAAATAACACATATCATAGACACACAACCACCTTTGTACTTCTGACCAAGACTCTAGTTGAATAGACAGGTAATTTGTGTCCTAATTCAACATCACCACATCAGATTTGGCAGATTTGTAGTGAAAAGCAACACTGCCATCTAGTGGTTCCTATCTACCACAGCTGACATCACTCACCAAATGTTGACAAATGGCCAGTATACTTCTTCAGAAGTGCTTGTCAGCTGGTCAAAAAGCTTTGGCAAACCCCTACCCCCCACACACCTGTCTGACGTCTGGTACTGGCCTCAACATTTGTTCTTAGTCCAATAAGTCCAAAAACATCTCAGTCTTTCCCTGAGCTTGTGGGGGCAGGAGATATGTAGATTACTTGAGCTCAACAGAAAAAAGAAAGACAACTTTGGAACCATTTGGAAATTATGTAATCATTAAGAACTCACTTTGCAATTTGTCTGTAGTCTTCTCGGTTCTCTCTGCCAACATCAATGGCCTTTTCACACAGCTCTCGGCACTTCTCAAACTCTCCCTTTTCGAAGTACACAGCTGAAGGGATAACAAAGAGTATACATTTAACATTTTAAGTATGAATTAAAACTTACTGTTGTCAGAAAAGACTGTCAGGTCAGTATTTCAGATTACATGAAATGCATATTTATTTATGCACTCATCAGCTTTTATACCCAAATCAATTTGCATTTTAAAAACATGTTGTGGGTGCCCACATTTTTTCCAAATTTTTTACAAATTAAGGATTTAATTGTAGTGGCAGGAACTCATACATCCAAGAGTTAAAATTCTGTAACTACTGTTTTACAATCACAACAAATCACAAAGGCTGACGAGGGAGATTCTGGGTAGAAACCCCAAATTAATTCTACATACTGTATATGAATCACACATCTGTTCATTTTACATTTTTTTTGGGTTAGTTACCTCGAAATGTGTGAGACTAGCAATTGTTTTCCAGCATGTAAGAATATGTACCTGCTTGATTAGAAATGTAGGTCATGTTGGTGGGGTCATGTTTGATTGCTTCTTCATAGTGTTTCAGTGCCATTTCAAAGTCCTTGTTCTTATATGCAGCATTCCCAAGTTCTTTTTCCTTCAAGGCCTATTTAAAAAAAAATTTGTGCATAAGCAAAACTGAGAACAGTGATTTATTGCAGAAGGCAAAATGGATGAAAACTTATTAAAAATGATTTACCTTTCTCTTGTTTTCAGGAAGGTCTTCCTCTTTGGGTGGAGGTGGCTGAGTCTCTTTGGGTTTCGGGGGAGGAGGGGGGGTGGGCTCCTCTTCTTCCTCCATCTCAGAGAGGTTCAGTCCCAGCAGCACAGAGAGTGTGGTCATCACTCTGGGATCCTGCAGTTTCCTGCAAAACAGTCACACATGCATTTCTTATCCAGTTCTTATACATGTTTTCCAAATAAACTTGAGATTTTTTATTCTGATTTATATATATATACATATATATATATATATATATATATATATATACACACACACATCTTTTTAATCAAAGTAGCTACCTCTGACCTTATCTTTTTTGTTTTCATTCTAGCCTCAAGACATAATTCTTTAGTCTTATAACAGAAAATAACTTGACAAATTTTTGACAGTGCACTTACGTGCCAAGCTCCGATGGTTTGTTCCTGAGCTGCTCCAGCAATTCTTTGTAGCTGGGATCTGACAATAACTCTCGGGTGCGCGGATCATTCTCCAGCTTCTGATACAAGTTGGGCATGGCGAAGGGGTTCATCATTGTTTTCTCTGGTGAAGCAAGAATGTATGTTATTAGCGCAATTTATGTGGTCACAAATAAATCTTCAGAATGCCCACCCATTCTGCACTGGTCCAGGATTACATTTACCAGAGCTTTCTCTCCTCTGTAATCCCTACTACCTGTCCACTGAATGAATCACAACACTCAAAACCCAAGTGGACTGCCTACTCCTCTTTTGAAAGCTTGAGCACAATGTGATCTTGCTTTGATCCTGTCAGCAGCCATCTCTAGAGGCTCTACCCACGTAGAGGAAAAAATGAGACCTACTATTTCCAAATCACAATGCTTTCTGTAGAATGAAAGACATCACAAATTCTAGAGTATCTACCTGCAAGCCGGGCCTCAATGTTCTGTAAACCCTCTTTTAGCTGCTGATTACTTGGCTCTTGCCGGAGCCCCTCATGGTAAGTTGCTTTAGCGTCCTCCAATCGGCCAAGAAACTCCAAAGCTGCAGCTTTGCGGGAGTAGCCCTGGTTGATCAAAACAGAGAGATTACAGATTGCCTTCTCTATTTTAATTACTTCACGTGCTGTCAACAGAATAATGGCAATAATAAAACATTGTCTCACCTTGCCCCAGTCAGGCTTTATCTTGATGGTCTGACAGGCATCCTGGAGAGCATTCTCATAATTTCCTTTCTTAGCATAGGCAGCTGAGCGGTTACTGAAGAGGACATGGTTTGAAGGGTCGAGAGCCAAGGCTTCGGTGTAGCACCGAACGGCCTCATCAATATTTCCTGCACTCAGAGCCTTGTTGCCCTGGTCTTTCAATGCTGAAACCTATGAGACAGGAAGATAAAATCAATGAAGCACAGAGAGACAAATTCTCAATACTACAGCTCTCCTGCTTTAAATTTTCTATCACTCCTACACAAATGCACATGCACACAATCCCCAATACAGATCTAACTAGAGAGAACACATCTTTTGCAGCCGTCGCTGGCAGAACTGAGAAAAGAAATAGACAACCACCCAGCTGAACAAGGCGTGTTGCCTGGCATAGTTTTCCCTCCGCAGTCACCAAACGTAATCCAATCTGAACACGTTAAACATTTGAAAACATAAAAGGCAGACCATAGCAACATTACAATCCCCTGTGATGCTGTAGGCTGGGATTATGATAACCAGTCCAGTGGTTAATATGAATTTTCAGTAAATACTAATAGTTATTTGACTAGTATTGGTTAAATATATTTTATATATATATATATATATATATATATATATATATATATATATTTGTACAATTTCTGTATATTTTACAATTCTTTGCTCCATCACCCAAACAGCTGCAATTGTGATATTATAATAAATCAGTGAAATTAGTCACAAAACCAGGACTGTGTTCAATGATATTCTGAGAAGACACTAAAACAAAACATAATCTGAAAAGCCCAAGCAAAGACTGATTTAATGAAGTTCTCAGATTTAATCAAGCAATTGATGAATAAGAACAGATAGCTCAATGAGGTCTGGCTGGTGATGAAGATGCTTTCTTTTAGATGAGGTCATTGGTGTATCATGAAATCCAAACACACTTTTAGACACCAGGGACGCACATATAGTCCATAACCAAAAACCAATACATTACTAATATTACAAAAATGAAAACTGAGTCTAATCTGTAGAAAATAAGACAATAACAGGGGTCTCCAACAGGTGGTTCGCAAGCTACCAATAGCTCACCCCCTGTTTTAGAAAAGCTCACCCAAAGGTTCAGAGAATAAAAATATAGTACAAACTTTGAGCAATGAGTAAATCTGCTCCAAATGCATCTAAATCAAATACAGATATATCCCTCTTCAACACCAAATAATTATTTGTTAGTTGTCAGTCAAATGAGTTGCATTGCCAAGTTTGTTTGTTGACATGCAGTGATAGCAACTCTTCTGGATAACAGAACAGATATAAACTAAACCTTTCCAACAAACAGGAAATATGTTGCCATGGATAGAGTGAGTTAAACTGTGGGCTTCAACTTGAGCCCCTTGTTTTTGGCGCATGTTTGTTTACGTTTTAGAAAATTAAGCAAATCGAATTAGCTATTTTAGGTTCCTGTTTGTTGTGTACCATTGGATGTACCGACAACTATTACTTACTAAGGAGCTTGTTTTTCCTCTGCTTTATAAACAGATTTATGGACATTTATTTGCAATGGTGTTATCATGTCTGTGTGTTCAGGTTTGACTGAGTCATTACTCTGATTTTTGACACACAATTTGACACTGATGTGACAGCTGATGTGACCTTCAGTTGTTTTTGGTACAAAATGTGAGATATTTGAATATTGATATTTGATGACTTGTTAAAATTGTGATTTGATGGAGATTAGTTTTAGTCTTTTGATACAATATTTGAATAAATCTAACCAGTAATATAAGACACAAGGAGCTCTCACCTCCTCTAATTTTGTCAAACTAGCTCTAGACCCCTGGGCTATAAACATTTCGCAGAAGTGTCAGAGGTGGACACATGGTGAGTGTGCATGAAGTCTTACTCCACTTTTTTAAATTTTATTTACTAAAGACCGAGATAACCTCTCTAATCTATAATCTCCTCTATTACTTATTTAATAAATTGACCATGTTAAAATATAAATTCCTCACTGCACCAGCATTATCATAAACAGATAATGCCCTCTTTTGACCTGAAAGGTGCACAGCAGTAATGGCTGTGACCCTGCCAGTGACTTTATGATGACTGTCCAGCTCGGCATGGGGATGATGTTTTTGATAAAGCAGAGGCTCCGTCTCAGAATTCAACGAATCCTCAAAACACGTGAACTGGCCAATCGCAGAACATTCGAGAGGACGCGGCAGTTGACGACAAAATGCGGCTGTAGCCATGACAGCGGATCCGTGTGTGTCCGGAATGATCCTCCGGTCTGAGTGCAAGCTACTGAGGACACCGCGGAAGCCGATCCAAAAATACTCCTGCAGCATGTGCTACTGACTGACTGCCGCAGTTTAAGCTGTCGGTCTCCTGACACAACATTTTAATAAAAAGGACGCAATTACGGCTCTCGTTTGTCCGCTTTGCTAATGATAGCGTTCACACTGTCAGCTATTTATAGCCATTAAATGGTGGTCTGCTAATTCAGGGATTACTTGTCAGTGGTATCATGCCGGTGAGTTGCTAGGGGTTAGCGACCTGATTAGTTGTATCGAGGCTCTAGCTACAGAGGCAAGAAAACCTTCAGTGGTTCTTCAGCTGTGACAAATTCAAGTCCTACACGTTAGCTTAACAGTTAGCTAACCTTGTCGAATGCTACCGTAAATTGGCCACAACCGTGCACAAATGACAAACTCTTACCCTCCCTAAGTTTGTACCTCTTAAAATCTAAAGTTTAGATAACTACTCTCCACTGCGCTGTTACAATATTTTGAGTTAGGTAACATCATCAAGCACAATCACACAACATCAGCCACACTGCTAAAACACATTACTACCGGATTGACGCTAAGCTAACGAGCTAGCTAGAGGTCTGATATTAGCAAACATGTAGGTCCCCGTGTAAAGAGGTGGCTAAATACACTAACCTTCAAATTTATACCATACCGAGACTTAAAATTAAAATAACTCAGAGAAACACGTCGGTTTTATTTAAATATTTATGTTATGAAAGTAATAATTGTAGAGAGTTGCTGGACACTCACTTTCTCCATGGTGCAAGCATGAGGTTCCTTCCAGAAACTACTGCGGTCTAGCGCCTCCCTCTGAACAACACGGAGGTTGCCAGGTATAGACAGATGAAATCCGTAATCAACGTTCAGATTTACGTTTCACCCGAGAGGGTGTTTTGAAGGACAATATATAGTCCCACAGCGGAAACTTCTAGAAAGAGAGCGGGGCGGACGTGACATAACACGCGGGTTGATTCAAAACAACGTTGATATTTTTGACTTTTGACGATTATTTTTGGATTTTGGACTTGGCGGGTGGTATAAACTGGTTTGTGACTGGATCAGGATGGAAACAGGTGGAGGAAGAGGGGGATGATATGGGGTTCGATGACTGGACACCAGTTTCTAGTAGGAGAGGATGAGGACAGGGGCAAAACAGATGAGATGAAGTAAGTCAAGGCAGTAAAAGAGGCTGGCAAGAGATCAGTTCAGATGAAGACAGGAGAGCTGTTGACAAAAAGGTGAGGGACGATTTTAAAATAGTCCTAAAATTCAGGAAGGAAGATGAGCATATCAGTCTAGAATCTGATAGCACTGTCTAGGCAATAAAAGCTTGGAGAGGTGGACACTTGTTAATAACAATGTAAAACGGAATAACAGAAAAACAAAGCTTTACATTATGAAAGCATTTGCTTAAAAAAAATAATAAGTGAAAGACGGATTCTGGGAGAGAGTCGAGCGACAGGGGGAGCGATAACAGGTATTCCTGTTAATGAGGATTTGGAAGTATTAACAACAGAGTATTAATGGAGGTGAGGTTAGCAGGAAAAAGACATTGTTGAAAACTATTAACATTGAACTGATTGATAGCTTGTCTGTGGTCCTGGAGTTTCAGGAGTGTGCGCTTTCAGAAAAAGTTCAAATTGGATGTATGAGCTTCCCAGTTAGGCCCTATATTCCTCGCCCACTTCCCTGTTACAAATGCCAGGGGTATGGACATATTGCAGCAGTTTGTAAAGGAAAGCACAAGTGCTGCAAATGTGGAAGTGAGCATAGAGCTGAAGACTGTGGAGAAAATGTGCAGGAAAAATGTTGTAACTGTGGTGGACATCACAGGGTAACATATGGTGGCTGTGAAGTCAGGAAGAGGACTGTGGAAATTGGACAAGTGAAGAGAGCAGAAAAGTTTTTGGGTATAAAAGACACATCCTGGGAGCCTATCAATAAAAGACTTGAGACAGTTGGAAAGCCTGGAAACTCAGGGAATAGGACAACAAATTGATTATTATACAATGGAATGCAAGAAGTTTAATAGCAAATGGCCAAGAGTTTAAAGGATTCATTAAAGATCTTCAAAAGGATCAGATGTTATTAAAGGCTATGATAGAATCAGGAGATGGGGGGAGGGCAGTGGAGGAGGGTGTGTAATATTTGTGAAGCAAGGGATGCAATACAGAATTTGGGGGAAAGGAACAGAGTTGGAATATTTAGTAACTGAAGTTTGGACAAGAGAGGGAAATATCAAAGTTGTTAACTTTTACAATCCATGTAAGATCCAATAGAATTAATGGATCTAAATCAGGTATCAAGGGTAGAATATATCAATGGATTAAGGACTTTTTGAGAGGAAGACTGATACAAGTTAGAGTTGGGGAAAAAACATTCAAGGAAAATTGTTGAAAATTGTTGAAAACTGTTTGCAGATGATGGGGCAATTTGGAGAAGAGGGGAAGGAATGTAAAGAAACTACAAGGGGCTATTACATAGGGTCATATATGTAGGGTCATATATATAGGGTTTAAAATTTGCAGCTAATAAAACAGACAATGTTTTTTACAAGAAAAAGAACTGATAGTTAGGTAAAACTAACATTATACAATCAGGAAACACAAAGTTTTTAGGCCTATGGTCTGATGAGGAAATGACATGGAGTGTACATGTTCAGAAATTAGTGGACAAATATAAGAAAGTACTAAATGTAATGAGGTGTTTAGTTGGAAGTGAATGGGGGGCAGACAGAACTGCATTAGGGGCTTTATACAATGGTTTAATTAGATCAGTTAATTGTTGTGTGGTTTATGGATCAGCAGCAAGCAAAAAATTTGATCATCTACGTTATCAAGGTTTGAGATTATGCACAGATGCACTTAAAACAACCCCAACAACAGTGCTACAAGTGGAAATGGGAGAAATGCCTTCAGAAGTAAGAAGATTACAGATGTCACTGAGTTACTGAATCAATTTACAGGGTCATAATCAAGATCATCCAACACACGATACATTAAAACCTTGCTGGGAAAAGGAGAGGAGGGAAACAAAAAACATTAGGTGCAATAAATCATAAAGCATCAGAACCTAAATTAGATCAATTAAACATCAGCCCAACAGTACCATTGTCAGCACTACCACCATGGATACTTTCAGATGCCACAGTAGATTTCACATTGCTAGAAAAGAAGAACAGAGATAAGTTTATTCATAATCTATGTACCATACAAGCCGACATTGACAGTTACCATAGTTACATCCAGATATACACAGATGCATCAAAGAGCTCATCTAATGAAGTACGAATAACAATTTTAAAATAAAATAGGAAAAACGATCAGTGATGGAGTTTGAGTGTATACAGGAGAGTTACTTGTGATATTATTAGCAGCACAGTGGATTGTAGAAACAAGACCGTTGAAAGCAATCATTTATTCTGATTCAAGTTCATCACTCACCAGCTTACAGTTCAGTCATTCAGAAAGCAGAGCAGATATATAAGATAGAAGTGCAACAAACATACAGAATTCAAATAATGGGGCTTACAGTGACATTTTTATGGATACCAGCACACATTGGCATTACAGGGAATTAAATGGCAGGCAAGGTGGCAAAGCCACATCCAAGACATAATTGCATAGATTTAACAGTTAAATTAAGCAAAACCGAAATAAAGGGCATCATTAAGCAGAAACTGGAGGAAAGGTGGCAAAAGCAATGGGAGGAGGAGAGAAAAAGAAGATGGTATTACAAAATTCAAAGGAAAGTGGGAGAGGTTAGGTATGCAGGAAGGAACAGAAGAGTTGAAACAAGAATATCAAGAATCAGATGTGGACACAGGATTGAACAGCACACTTTTCAAAATCAGATACACAATACACGCAAATGTGATTACTGTGGGCAGGAGGAGCAGTGGAGCAATCCACACTCTATCCCAGTTGGTGGTGGTAATGCACCAAATCGATGCAACTTCCAAAAAACTTAAAAGAAGAAGAACTTTTAGAAGGAGGTGAAAAAAAGATGTGTTACATAAGATGTGCTACATGCTCTTTGAGCTGCACAGAGGTACATGAGACAAGGAGATGAGGTCCAAGGCAGGAGGTGAGAAGGCAAATCTCAACACCTAAAGATCAGAAAATGCCAGTCATGAAAACTTTCATGCTTACTGTGAGAGTTATAATTACTAAAGCCAATAATTGCTTGCTAGGACCTTAAATAAACCAATCTCTTGATACATTCATGAGTAAATTCTGTAGATTTTACAGTGTATGAGCTCTTATTAAGTCGGTGTCATCATATACTGTTGTTATTAATAGATACTCATTATTTATATGCCATCATTATATTGCATTATATGATATTACATTTTCATTATATGATGTACAGAAGGTCACTTTTACAAAATGAGGTGCAGGTGGCCTGTGAGGATTACAACCAGGTTTCCTACTGTTTTTACTCCCGTAACTGTGGGTGGTCTGTGGTGTTGTAAATCTGTCTCATTGGCACAGTGAGAAAATTTGAACCAAGTTCTACTAAAAATCTAATTGTTATTACACCAAAGTTACACCAGACCAAGTGTGGACATATCCAGTATATTTGTGAAGTTAATAGATGTGTTTGATTTCAGAAGATCCACTGTTTCTCAGAAGCAATGTATGTAATAGAGGCCATCCTCAGTAAACCATTCATGCTGCTGATGCCATAGATTGACAGTCCCAGGAAATACAAGAAGCCATGTGTGTCACAATCAAAGAGTGACCTTTGAACTCTCAGAAAGGATGCCACAGACCTGCATTGAGGCTGAAACTGGCCTCAGGTCATGTGCACAATGAAGTGCAGAGCTGGTAGATCTGCAGCCTTGCCCTTGTCTTACCTTATAGACTCAACCCATCAAGATGATCTCAACTGTTTACTTGAGTTCATCCCCTGAAACACCACAAGGAGTCAGGTGGAACCACATAAGGCAAATAAGCTGAGGGTTACAGCGTTTAACTGTCTCCTTTACAGAGTGTGCACACTGCGATTGTTTGATTGAGAAATCTGTGTTTTTCTTAGACTAGGACGATGATCCAGCTGCTGGCTGTTTTGCTCTCTCTCTATTTCATTCTCCCTTCTCCACTTTAAGAGGGCAGACAGAGGTCAGGAGAATGTCATCACACAATGTGCACATATTTTGTGAGTCTGTTTGTGACACACTGTATTTTTTAATTACACCATCAATATTGCATAATACGTAAAATATGATATATTATTTGTAAAATTGTTATCAGGTCTTACCTCTTCTGCTTTTTTCTTCTTTCTTCTGTTTGTGTTGTTTGTGATGTAAATTATTACCCTTAATGATTACAGTTCAGTTCTATGTGTTTTTGTCTTAATTGTTATTTTCACTGTGCAAACTCTATGCAAAACACTTAATTTCTCGCCCAGTTTTTGCATCACAGTGTTCGTTACTCCACTGATCTGTGAGAGTTCAGACCCTGGAAGGTCTCAGTATCTTGTGTTCACAACTTATGTTCAAGGCGGGCTCATCTATGGTTCCTGTAATGAACATGTGATCAACATAAACACTATACAATGCACAAGTGATGAAAACAATTTAAATAAAATGAACATAAAATAAAAATAATAACACAACATGATTTCTGAATTTATTGAGAATTAATTTAAATTCTACGTTAATGATTTTCTCCCATATTCACTCAATGTTTAGGGTCATTTTAATATTGACATTATTTCCTGAATTGAAAATTGTGTTGGTTAGAAGGACACAAGAGTCTCTGCTGTCAGGGACAGCAACTCTAGACTGTCAATCTACCAACAGCCGAGGCTCAGTGAAGGCCTTAAACAGGCTCATGCTGTGGTGCCCCCACCAACATACAGCTGACAGTCACTGAGACTCTAGGGCAGCCATCGCTCAGAGCCAAGACCCTGGCATCCTTCCAACCATCACAGTAGTTCATGGAGCTTCAAGCTTGTGGTTCACTATGGCTCAGCTTTTGTACATCCATCATGTGGCTCACTTTTTAGTGTTCCCCAGCCCCTAGGTGGATGGGTCTTAATTACAAACTTAACTAGAACATGGTTAAATATGTCAACATGTCAACTTTGTTGTGTCATAACATGTAAATGGTTTTACATCCTTATCCTTATGGAGATGCTTCTCCAAACAATCAACTCTTACAGGTAACAACTCAGTAATTTTGTTTACTAGATATTCCCACTGAAAGAAGCTATTTATAAGTTATAAGTCACTGTAGCCTCCAATCTGCCCTGAAGACATAGCACTGCTCAGAGGACATTTTACAACCTCATGTGATGATGGCTGAAGTTCTTCTCAAGCGACAATCACCACCACCTCCTGGAAAGAAACCACATTCGGCGGCAGAGGAAACTTACAAATAGCCCATTTAATATGACACAGAATTCTATGTTATTCAAAAACAAATTATTTCATTGTTTGGCTGAAAATATTCTGTTATTAACAAAAGCTTCATTTTAACTGTCAAAACGTATTCTCATCTGTTAATCTCTGTATGATTGAAAGAAATTAATTCAGTGTATTGACAAGTTGAATTTGTGTCTGCTCTTCTCCTTCCCATTAACCAATCACCAGGCTCTGTCTTCAGGAGGTTGCTGTAGCTGAGAAGAGGCTGCTTAGTAGTTGTGTAAATAAATCTGTCATGAGTGGCCGAGGCAAACCTGAGTCTGGAGTTTGAACAGGAAGTGTTTAAAAAAAGTCTAAAGAGTTGCAATTTATTGAACATATATTTTAGATTTAAGTTTTATGAATTTCTTTGTATTGACTTTATTTGGATAATTTAATGTAATGAAGCACTTATAAATAAAGATATGGTACATATGGTATTTTGTTGTTATTTAATTATGTAAAAGTATTTGTATTTATCATTACTTCTTCCATCATCCAGTGGTGGAAAAGAAATACTGCAAATCCAAAACCACTCTTAGATGCACGCACTGTTATGATCAGTGTAAATTGGACCCCGGAGCAGATTCAGGACACAGACAAGATAATAAAAGAGGATTTGTATTTAATCATTTTAACCATTCAACCATATTTAACCACAGCAGTTCAGAATGGAATTAGTCTGTTTTGGTGAGTTAGGGTTGGAGGATTTAGCATAGATTCCCAGTGGGGCAGGCAGCAGCACTGGAGCGAGGAGAGAGATCAGGTAAGGACAAGATGCACAACAAACAAATTAACCAAGAGCTCAATACGAGAGAGTTTTCTGTGGCCTGGAGTATTACCATGTAAGGAGAATGAGCCTTCAAGTTCAAACATGATCAACTCCCTGTACTTCATCTGTATGGAAAACATGACATTGACACTGACATGACATACTTTGAAAAGTATAGTTATGTCAAGGGTCTGTCTCATGCAAAAACTGAACAATTGAGTAGTGAGGTGCTCCTTCGATAGCTCAGCTGGTAGAGCGGAGGACTGTAGGTTCACAGTGGCAGTTATCCTTAGGTCGCTGGTTCAACTCCGGCTCGAAGGATGTGATTTTCGTTGGGGTCATTTGTACTTCTTCAGGTGATATGGATATAAAGACAATTGTCAGAGGTGTAGGTTTCAACCCTTGATTGGTTCAGTGGAAAATAAGCCTCCATGTTCAGACACGATCAAATCCCTGTACTTCATCCATTTGGAAAACATGACATTAAGGAAATCGCTGTCAGAGACATACATTTAGTTTCAGTCGTCAATTTGCTCAGCCAAAAACAAAAAGCTTCTCCATGTTTGTGTCTTCATGTGTAAATGGAATAGAAAGATATACAACAAATGTGGCCTTCATGTTCCACTCTCCATACTGTTGGCTCTTATATAGTATAGTTATGTCAAGTGTCTGTCTCATGCAAAAACTGAACAATTGAATAGTGAGGTCCTCCTTCGATAGCTCAGCTGGTAGAGCGGAGGACTGTAGGTTCATAGTGGCAGTTATCCTTAGGTCGCTGGTTCAACTCCGGCTCGAAGGATGTGATTTTCGTTGGGGTCATTTGTACCTTTTCAGATGATATGGATATACAGGTGCTGATCATATAATTAGAATATCATGAAAAAGTTGATTTATTTCAGTAATTCCATTCAAAAAGTGAAACTTGTATATTATATCCATTCATTACACACAGACTGATATATTTCAAATGTTTATTTCTTTTAATTTTGATGATTATAACTGACAACTAATGAAAATCCCAAATTCAGTATCTCAGAAAATTAGAGTATTACTTAAGACCAATACAAAAAAAGGATTTTTAGAAATGTTGGCCAACTGAAAAGTATGAACATGAAAAGTATGAGCATGTACAGCACTCAATACTTAGTTGGGGCTCCTTTTGCCTGAATTACTGCAGCAATGCGGCGTGGCATGGAGTCGATCAGTCTGTGGCACTGCTCAGGTGTTATGAGAGCCCAGGTTGCTCTGATAGTGGCCTTCAGCTCTTCTGCATTGTTGGGTCTGGCGTATCGCATCTTCCTCTTCACAATAGAAAATCTATGGGGTTAAGGTCAGGCGAGTTTGCTGGCCAATTAAGAACAGGGATACCATGGTCCTTAAACCAGGTACTGGTAGCTTTGGCACTGTGTGCAGGTGCCAAGTCCTGTTGGAAAATGAAATCTGCATCTCCATAACACATCCACATTTTTGAATGGGTTTTGTTTCACAATCCTCTCCAGGGTGCGGTTATCCCTATTGCTTGTACACTTTTTTCTACCACATCTTTTCCTTCCCTTCGCCTCTCTATTAATGTGCTTGGACACAGAGCCCTGTGAACAGCCGGCCTCTTTAGCAATGACCTTTTGTGCCTTGCCCTCCTTGTGCAAGGTGTCAATGGTCGTCTTTTGGACAACTGTCAAGTCAGCAGTCTTCTCCATGATTGTGTAGCTACAGAACTAGACTGAGACCAGTTAAAGGCCTTTGCGGGTGTTTTGAGTTAATTAGCTGATCAGAGTGTGGCACCAGGTGTCTTCAATATTGAACCTTTTCACAATATTCTAATTTTCTGAGATACTGAATTAGTTGTCAGTTATAATCATCAAAATTAAAAGAAATAAACCAAATATATCAGTCTGTGTGGAATGAATGTATACATTATACAAGTTTCACTTTTTGAATGGAATTACTGAAATAAATCAACTTTTTCATGATATTCAAATTATGTGACCAGCACCTGCAAAGACAATTGTCAGAGCTTTTCTACACGTCTGTCAGGTGTGTCAGGCTGCTAGTGATGTGCTGGGAGAGAGCAGATACACACACACACACACGCAGGGAGCGGGGGACACAAGGAAGAGGGAGACAAAAGACAAGAAACACTCGGGATCAGACTGGTCCAGGCACTATCATGACATTCACATCACTTTCACCAGGAAATCATGTGTGAGTGACTTTACTCACAAAATGACAATATGCGCATGTAACCCTCTGGAAGCATTTGTCCTTTATCCAGAATAGTTATTTAGTTTATTTTGGTCCGAGCTTGTTTACTTTATTACTGCACATTGGTTGGAGTTCAATGCAAGGGATATACATTCACAAGCCACAACTGGTTGTTAACGCAAATATCTAATCAGCCAATCACATGGCAGCAACTCAATGAATTTAGGCCTGTAGCCATGGTAAAGACAACCTGCTGTTCAAACCGAGCATCAGAATGTGGAAGAAAGGTGATTTAAGTGACTCTGAACATGGCATGGTTGTTGATGCCAGATGGGCTGGTCTGAGTATTTCAGAAACTGTTGATCCACTGGTATTTTCCCACACAACCATATCTAGGGTTTACAGAGAATGGTCAGAAAAAGAGAAAATAGCCAGTGAGCGGCAGTTCTTTGGGCAAAAATGCCTTGTTGATGCCAGACATCAGAGGAGAATGGCCAGACTGCTTCGTGCTGATAGGAAGGCAACAGTAACTCAAATAGCCACTCGTTAAAAGCAAGGTATGCAGAAGAGCAAAACATTGCCTGCAGATGAGTCTCGATTTCTGCTGTGACATTGATGGTGGGGTCAGAATTTTGTATCAACAACATGAAAGCATGGATTCATCCTGCCTTGTATCAACGGTTCAGGCTGGTGGTGGTGGTGGTGTAATGGTGTGGGGGATATTTTCTTGGCACACTTTGGGCCCCTTAGTACCAACTGAGCATCATTTAACACTTGCTACATAGTAAGGACAAAAAAAAGTATTTTACTAACAGAGTGAGGACATTTTGGGAAAGTGAGGACATTTTGGCCGGTCCTCACTTTTTGAGACACCTTAAAATCACATTTTGAGGGTTAAGACTTTTTAGAGTTATGGTTAGAATTAGGTTTAGGTTAAGGTTAGGGTCAGGGTTAGGGTTAGACACTCAGTTGTGATGGTTAAGGTTAGGGTAAGGGGCTAGGGAATGCATTATGTCAATGAGTGTCCTCACAAAGATGGAAGTACAAGTATGTGTGTTTGTGTGTGTGTGTTTGTGTGTGTGTGTGTGTGTGTGTGTGTGTGTGTGTGTGTGTGTGTGTGTGTGTGTGTAATGGAATGAGTCTGGAATCAGAATGTGTGTTTATGTCATAATGATGGAACCTGAGACACAGAGCAGAATTTAGACGCATCAAAGCTCAGAGCAGAGAGATTCTTCATTGTGGTTATTGTAAACTCACCAGAGAGACACATTTCTGTTCAGGTTTAGTCGTGTTCGGTAAAGACAAGACAAACTTTCTCATTTTAGTTAGAGAACCGTTTTCAGAAGATTAAAACATCATTATTAACTGCTTGTACTTCCAGTGAGGAAAAAGACAACAACAGTTTCTCCAGCAAGCAGCATGTAAGTAGTTATTTTACTTTATAAACAATTCATTATGTTTCAGTGAAGTTAATATGATGTCTTCTTCTTTTATTATGTGTTGTTTACCATCATTTACAGATTCAGACAAGTTATTCATGCTATCAATGCTTCACCACTATCAATTACGTCAACTCTCTTTAAATCACAAATCTGTTATGTTCCTACTCACAGACTTACAGATGCTACCTGAACAAAAATAATAACTCTATCATTATTTTCTGTTTTCCATCCTTGTTCAGGCCAAGAAGTCAGAACAAGATGAGCTCAGTGGCAGAGTCCCCGGGCAGTGAGCTGCTCCAGGCCACCCGTGCCCTGAAGTTCATCCAGCTCCAGCTGCTGGAGCTGGCCAGGGACTGTGACAACACGGTCCAGAGCGATCTGGTCAGCGTCCGCTACTTTCAGCAGCTACAAGATAAACTGGAGAAGCTTCTCCATGAGGTAGGTGTTCATCTGTCAGACTGACTGGACACTGACACATCACTTTGTTGTGCTGTTTTATTCATGTTCAGCAAATCAAGAAAAGTTTTTGACCTGACAGAGCAGAACATTGTGACTGAATCCAACCAGCATTTTAAATCTTGTTAACAGTTCAGTATGATGTTGACTCACCTAAAACACAGAGGTGTAATAATAACTGATATTATGAGTAATCTTGTCTGTGTCATTTAGAATCTGTTCTCTAAAAAAACAAAAACAAAACCACAATCACTGATATGAGAGGTCAATTTAAGCAATAAGTTAAAACTGCTAAATTAGAAACTGTCATTGGCCTAATAAAGTCAGGTCTAGGTCAGGTCACTGGTTTTGGTGAAAAGGGCAAGTCTGCTTTTCTTCTCTTCACTCACGCCTCATATACTTTTCTGTGTTGTGTTAACTCGTCTCTTACATACTCTCTGTCTTTGATGTGTCTGATTCAGACCCGCACAGCCTGGAGTGCACCTCTGAGGAAACCAGGGATCGACGACTTCAACACAGTGAAACCTGTGAGCAGTGGCGCCTTCGGGTGAGTAAGACAGACGTCTGTCTTTGTGTTCACACTGACTCTTTGGATCGAGCCGAGAGTCCACTCAAAGAAGATGCTGCAGAATATTTCTTTGCTCACATTAAGACTTTGTGTGGACAGTTTCTCTTTAAATCAGAGCTGATATTCAGTCACAGAGGCTCCTCATGTTTCTCATGTTTTGTGCAGGACTGTAAACCTCGTGCGCCACAGGGAGACTGGTCGGGCTTTCGCCATGAAGCTGATCAAGCGGCAGAGTTTGACCCAAAAAGCACTCGTCCAGCAGGTGTTGGTGGAGAGAGACATCCTCACCTTCACAGACAACCCCTTTGTCGTCTCAATGTTTTGTGCGTTTGAGACTCAGAGGGAGCTGTGTATGGTGATGGAGTACGTGGGAGGTAAGGAGGCTGCTTTGTGTCATGTTTGTTATATTATCCAGGGACAGCGCACACTGACAGTGTATGACGTACAGCATTAAACTTACTGTATATTCTTTGGACGATGCACCACTGTACACACACTAAGAGGACCTGAACACAACACCTGACACTCTCTGTCCCTCTGGCTCCCTCTGACCCTGTAGGTGGGGACTGTGCCACCCTGCTGCAGCACTACAAACGTCTCCCCGTGGACATGACGCGCTTGTACATCGCAGAGACTGCCTGTGCTGTGGAGTACATCCACAGCTATGGCATTTTACATCGAGACCTCAAACCCAGCAAGTGAGTCCTCAACTTGTCCCATTAAGACAATATTAAGCACATTTTGTTATTTTTATGTTTCAGGTTTCAGGCTTCATCTAACAGACTGTTTAAGCCCCACTCTCCTTAGTTACTGTCGCTATGTCTGCCATGCTTTCTGTCTGTTTATTGTGCATATGTAGTTTATAATGCAAACAGCAGCAGGTTTATCACTCTGACAGTTTTTTGGACAGCTGCTGTTCAGATGCAGGTTTATAAACTGGTAATTTCAGAGCAGCTTTCATCATTTTAGACTGCTTTTTTTAAGTTGGAGAAGAATTTACTGAAACTTTCCCCATTTTGATGTTCTTTGCTAAATCTCAGCTTCAGGTTTCAGGTTGGTGTTTAATCTAACATGAGACATTCCTGCTTCCTTCCTTTGTAGTCTGTTGATCAGCTCCACAGGCCACATCAAGCTGACGGACTTCGGCCTGTCAAAGATCGGTCCAGTCAACATGGCAGCCGACATCAACAAAGGCTGCCTTGACAAAATTGTTAAGGAGTTCGCTGACAGAGAGGTTGGTCTCTTCTCCTCTACATTTATTTAAACTTGTGTTTATCCAGTGTTAGACTGTATGTGTTGTAGTGCTTGTCAATCATTTTGTCTCTATTTCCTCCGACAGATATCAGGATCTCCCCTCTACATCGCCCCTGAAGTCTACCTGAAGCTGGGCTATGGAAAGCCCGTAGACTGGTGGGCTTTAGGGGTCATAATGTACCAGTTCCTGGTGGGCTCAGCCCCCTTCACTGCTGACACAGTGGAGGAGTTAACGTACCAGGTGGTCAAAAGTAAGAAGCTTCAGTTCAGTTCATTATCTTCTCTTCACTTTTAACTGATCTATACATTTCTCATTCTGTCAGCTCTGAATGAACCTCTCTGTGTTTTAAAGACAATTTAAAAACATTCTCCTTTGTTATGATTTAACTTGTCCATAAAATTCTGACATGCAGCTTTCATGTCTGGTTTCTTTCAGATTTGGGATGTTAATCTTTGCACTGTGTTAATGATGTTTTTCTAAATTAATTCTGCCAGTTTCTTTGGTGGCATAGATTGTTTTTAAATGACTTGATCAGATGACTGAGCTCTGCCTCTTTCACAGATAAACTCACCTGGCCACAGGAGGAGGAGCCAGTTCCAGCGGATGCAGCTTTACAAATGATGGACATATGGATGAATACAGTAGCTGTGACACACAAACTGCTTGATTGACTCACACAGTTTTTCATTGTAATGTCAATTATTTGTTTCTGGTGTTTGATTATGTTTAAGTATTGAGCTCTAACATTACATTGAGGTAGCAGACAGTATATTACCAGCTTCTGACTCTTCATCTCCTGAACAGAGATTTTCCTTGTTGCCTTTTGCCCCAGCTGCTCAGCGTCCTCCATTTTTATTACAGTACTAACAGTGTCACGGTTCAGGGTGCAGGACATGTAACAGGATGAAATGAGCTTGATACACCTCAGTGAAAAGGTTGTCCACAGAGAGACCAGGTCCTGAGCACTGCTGAGAGCTCCAGACACCTTCAAATGAGAGTTCACATTCACCCAGTGGTTTAATAACATAGGAAGACATGAGTGGGGCTGGGGAGGCAGTGTGGAGAGACTGGGTCAGTTGCACCTCTTAAGATGTGTAGATGTACAAACCAAATGTTTGACTGTCTGTACTTCTTGTTCAGGAGGAGCCAGCGAGGTGAAAGACCATCCTTTCTTTCAGGATCTGGACTGGAACGACCTCCTGAGTGAGGACCCTCCATTCGTCCCTCACCTGGAGAACGAGGAGGACACCAGCTACTTTAAAAGTAGGTGTTAACAAAGACACATGACGAACCAGACTCATGTCCGATAGATGCACAGGACACTTTGTACTGTGATAACAGGATGTTATCTTTGAATATGTAAACCCACAGTTAGATTCATGATCTTTCTTTTTTCTAGTAAAGTCTGGTGGGAATCTCAGACAGGACAAATATACTGTCAGCCTTTATTCATGGCTTCATGCTTGATGGTTGTTGATGTGTCTCTACAGACCAATCAGACTCATCCTCTGAATCATCCAACAACAATGATGACGACAACGACAACAGTGAATCCAGTGTTGACCACGAGTCCACCAATAATGACGACTGCACAGAGTCCGGTCACAACGAGTCCAGTGAGGATAGTGAAGGCTCGTCTGTGGAGCTGCCATATTTCAGCTGCGTCACCTTCCGCTTCAGAGAGGTGCAGTTTTCACCCAGCTCCTCAACCACACTGCTGTTTGAGATGATCTCAATCTGATTCTCACTGTTAGATACACATTGAATATAAATAACTGACAGTAATTTATTTAACATTCAAGAGATTTTACTGACACCCTCACAGACAAGTACACGCATAGTTGTGTGACAACAATCAACAACATGATGTGAAACTTTCCCCTGTTTTCTTTTAAAAACTGCAGGTGTACGGCAGCGCAGTGCCCCTGTCCTCCTACTCACTGCTCAAACAGAGCCTCCTGTTCAAGAAGCCGCTGCACTGGAAGGTGGAGGAGGAGCAGGAGGACGAGCTGGAGGAAGATGATGACGAGACTGATGAAGGTTACGTGGAGGAGGACTCAGAAGACTCCCAGGACCCTGAAGACTCCGAGGACCTAGAAGACTCAGAAGACTCAGAGGAACCAGATGAACCAGAAGCCTCTGAGGAACCAGAGGACCCTGAAGACTCCAAAGACCTAGAGGACCCAGAGGGACCAGAGGAACCTGAAGACTCAGAACACCCTGAAGGAGAAGACATCAGACTCCCCACTGCCAGCGACTTGACTGAGGCCCGTCAAGACATACCGAGGAGGAGGAGGAAGAGGGGGAAGAGGGGCAAGAGGAGAAGGGGTAGAAAGAGGAGGGGAAAGAAGAGAAGAAGGTGCAAGGGGAGAAGGAGGAGAAGAAAGGAGAGGAGGAGGAGGAAGAAGAGAAGTTGGAGGAGGAGGAGACGTAGAAGACAAAGACACAAAATTGTTAATTAGGACAAAATCAGACGAACAGACAGAAATATGTGTCATCATGACAGAATGTGGTTCTGGAGACACCGACTGTAGCAGGAAGTACCACAGCTGACAGTCTGAGACCACCCTCCAGTGGTCTCAGACTGTCTCTCTCTCTCTCTCTGTCTCTCTCCCTCTCTCTCTCTCTGTCTCTCTCTCTGTCTCTCTCCCTCTCTCTAAGTCTCTCTCTGTCTCTCTCCCTCTCTCTGAGTCCCTCTCTCTCTCTCTCTGTCTCTCTCTGTCTCTCTCCCTCTCTCTAAGTCTCTCTCTCTCTCTCTGTCTCTCTCTGTCTCTCTCTCTCTCTTTGACTCTCTCTCTCTTGCCCCCCCATCTCTCTCTGTCCCTCTAAGTCTCTGTCTCTCTCTCTCTCTCACTCTCTCTCTGTCTGTCTGTGCAAGGTTCAGTCATGAAACTGAAATGAGATCAAGATGAAGGTGAACTCATCTTCATCCTGATCTCAACAGCTGTAAAGTTTCATGACTGTACCTTTCATGGTCCTGCTACAGTCGGTGTCTCCACAATCGCATTTTGTAATGACAACACACAAGGACTCCTCTCTCCCATTTCTCTCCTCTCAGCCCAACCGGTCGAGGCAGACGGCCGCCCACTCTGAGTCCGGTTCTGTCAGAGGTCTCTTCCCGTTAAAAGGGAGTTTTTCCTCTCCACCGTCGCCAAGTGCTCGCTCATAGTGGGAACTGTTGGGTTTCTCTCTATAATATTCTAAATACTCTGTAAAATACCTTCAGACAATGTGTGTTATCATTTGGAAAATAAAAAACATTCAAATTCACTTTCTAGTGATGGAATTCTGTCCATTTTTTTCTGTTTTCACTACAAAATAAATAAGTAAATAGAAATTAAAAACCACTGTCATTAATGTTGAATTGACACACTATCAAATTCAGGGTGAGGCTGTGTATTTTAAGCAGGCACAACAGTCACAGCAGCTACAGAACATGAAGCAAGAAAATGACTGACTGACTGGACCTCTGACCACCTGCTATCAGCTGTTAATGGATTGGTTACATTATCTTTGTATTATTTATTCCCACCTCTGGCTCCTGCTGAGCACCCACCAGTCTGAGGGAGGCTGTGTGGTTGATTTTCCTCTCCTGATCCATCTTCCACTTTCTCCTCAACTGTGAACTGTGGATGAGGTTGGTCTGTAAAGATGTAAAAAATACTAATACTGAAATCTTTTATTTATGCACATTGTGCAGAATTAACCAGATCTTACAGCTACAGTTACAGTGTGCTATCGCTTAAACCTTCCTTTAGCTTTATGTATGATCTCAGAAGACTTATGATCACAAATAGCTGAATTGCATGAAGCTGAAAGGGTTATAAAGTAATCTCAAAGAGTTTAGATCAGGCCACGGTCAGACAAACTGTCTATAAACGGAGATGATTTAGTTCTGTGGCTAATCTCCCAGAGAAACTCAGGCTCAAAGGAATCAGTGGAGCTGGTTGACATCTCTGTTCATGAGTCTGCCATACACAGTTCATGGTGCGAGGCTGCACTGAGCAAAGCGTTCTGTCTCCCATGGACACCACGGTTCGTGATTCGATCAAGGCTTCACTTATTTTTTGCACTGTATCTTTAATGAGTTCATCAAGGACATGAAAGATAACTATTTGTTTGTTATTAGCGTTTGTCTGTACTCCTGATTTAGATGAACACCACATTATATTTTATGACACATGTATTCAGAAAACCAGTTGATTCCAAAGGGTTCACATACTTTTTCTTACTGCTGGCAATAAACTACCCTAATCTGTTGGAAAGGATATGTTTGTCCATTATTATGTTTTTTTATTTCGCATATTGGTCAAATATTGCATTATATTAATATCTTGCAATACTGAAGTCATGCCATCAAACTATGGAGGTGATTACACAATAAATATACATAAAATATGATACATATAGAATCATCATTCCCTCACATACTTTATCCTTTATTCTGCAACAAGCATGCGCTGTCAGCCACAGAAAATATTTTGTTATTTTTGTTTCCCGAAAGCATTTGAATCTCTCTAAGATGTGTCTGGGATCTCCGAGCTTTATAGGGGAACGTGAAGGCAACATCCGTTACTTCTGGCGCGGGTCTCTTTCCAAGGTGCTGGACTGAAAGAGAAACATCGCTGTTCTGTTGTTGTTAACCTTTGCTGACTGTCCCGGACACTAAAGCCTCAGCAACTTCCGTAATATACAGTGTTAATGGTAAACAAATTGGTTGGGTGTGGTTTAAGGAAAGATTACCATTGGTAGCTGTATGTTAAAGCTGTAATATAGGGAGTTTCTAACTTGCAAGACAAGCTGCTTGAAAGTTTAGCTTTTTGGCTAAACTAACTTAGCTACTTAACTTGCTAAACTGGCAAGACGCAAAATCAATATATCAGCTGGTTTAACTGGTAAAGTCTTTACAACTGAGTTAACCTAGAAACACTAACCAGGGCATCGGGTATAATTTCCTTTCCCCTTTTTTTGTCTGGTGCATCTCTTCATGTTGCTAACAGTTAGCTGAATGAACTTCTTTTTCTAGCAACCACAATGAGGAGACAGGAAAACCAGCCAGCCAGGCCAACAGCAGGTTTGTAAAAGAGTGTATTCATTTCCTCATGTTAATGGGTGGCTTTGTTTCATGACAGGTTCAATTAGTGTCTTGTGAAATAGAAAATAAATTGTGGTGTGGTGCACCTATAGTATAGTGTTATGTGTTATGTGAAATGTTCAGTTGTGTTTCTTCTGATGTTTCCATCAGGTTGCCTCTCTGTGCCGCTCTTCAACCAGAACAAAAGAAACAGGGTTCCTTTGACATCTGCTCCTTCTGTGAATGAATTTTTTTCCCACAGTGAATACATGGAAAGCACCAGCACAGCTACATCTCACAGCACACCAGGTAAGGCTCTTAAAGTTTCTACTGTATCTCAGGCACTAGGTGGCAGTACACCCAAAGAAAATATACATTAACTTTAAATAAATGACAAGTGCTCTTGAACAATACCTTGCAATACCTATTTTCCTCTGCAAATGTACTTTTCTTCAGGTTCTTATGGATGTTACCAGGCCTCAGGTCTGTTGTCTGGTGCCTCACAAAGCCACCAGTGGAACAGACAGGGTGTCCCACAATCTGCTCAGCCCTGGCAGTGTGAAAACAGCAGACCTGCTCCTGGACCTACCCCTACAACAAGAACCTATGCACCTATGCCACATCCATACAAAACTGGAAGCACAAGGTCTGGCAGTCAGGTGTTTGACCCATTTGTTATAATGCAATAATAACAAAAATCCAAAATGTCAGACCCACAAGATGTTTAAGACACCAGAGAAAGTTTAAAAAGACAGCGCAACATGTGCCTGGTGTTTGCTTTTGATTTCAGATCACAATATGTCAAAACAGGAGATTTATTTTCATTTCAGCTCTAAGACGGGACAGTCCAGTTACCCGGTCAAACAACAGGATTCCAGAGAAAACAAATGTCAAGCTCTTTCCAGCAGTGATATCGCACAAACAAAGCCAACAACCCATACTGGGTTGTCTCAGAAAGGTCAGCACTTAGGTTGCAGACCTCCCAATCCCACACATCAGTATCCTCAGCAGTGTAGACCTCTGCCTCCTCCTGTCCCACCTACCAACACGCCCTCTGCTCGTGCTGTGCAGCCACAAAACAACTCCTGGAAATTTACCGACAGCTTTGGGCCACAGAGGTCCCCTTTTGAGGGGAAAAGAAACTCAAATCAACCTCAGACTGCACGACCAACTCAAAGTCAGGTAGAAATAAATGTGGAAAATATATAATAATATACATAGATTTTAAACTTTGCCATTAATGTTTCATGATATTGTTAGTGATCAGTGTAACTTTTTTGTGATCAGCAGCAAATATTTCCAATGAAGCCAGCCCCTGAGAACTCACTGAGGATCCTGACTGCTGTTATTGATGGCATGAGACACTGGAGCCAGTTTAAAGACAAAGTCCCATATTTATTTGAGATATTTGGTCAGTAGAAGTTGCTGCTGTTTTTGTTATGCACTCTTTAGCCTTTTTAAATGTGATTAATGTGACAGGCCGTACTTTTCCCTCAGCTACTCTAGACTCTGCAGTTACAGTGGGTCACCATGGAGCCAAGACCTTCCTCATGAGAGACGGCAAGGAGGCTGTGCAGTGTGTCTTCTATGAAAATGTGAGTAAAAAATGTCTCCTTTTAAGAAGAAAATTCCAATGAATGTTTCCTGAGATTATCAGAGAAGAGTTTAACAGTTTCAGTTTGCTCACATTAACTTTTACGTGTGTGTGTGTGTGTGTGTGTGTGTAAAACAAAGTGCGCATACACACACAGACTATACAAGTAAATCTGTTTTTTAGAAATAATGAAAGTATTAACAATACAAAAACTGGCACTGCAATCTTACTCGAGTTAAACTTTAATATCTGCCTCTTGTCCAACAGGAGCAGGAACTGCCCCGTCTCATCCGTGGTCAAATTCATCGCTGTGTGGGTAACTATGACCGGGGCAGAGATGTCCTTATGTGTGTGTCCGTCAGGCCTGGCCTGCCCTCAGAGCTGAGGAATGCCCACGAGGCTGTCAAAGCATGCGATGCAGAAATGAGGGTGCTGGTCAAATCACTCAGTGAAGTCTGAGTGTGAGTAGGTATCTTCAGCAGTTTAACACTGATAGGAAGAAAGAATTTGATGACAGTCCAAGAGAGCCAAGCTTCCTTCTATGTATTCATATTTAACTCTTGTTATAGGTAAAAGTGCCATTGGTTTGAATAAGCATGTTTCAGGTGTTATTTAAGTTTTTGACTTGTAAGGACCAATGTAGCTGTTAGTTTGCTGTATGTAAACAAAATGCATTTGTACTTAAGCAGTTGAATTGACTTGCATGTTCTGGTGTAGATGTTTTTGTATTTAATTGTGAAACAGTAAAAAATAGTTGATTCGTTTAACCAAACCTTTAATGGAAAGTAAAGCTCCTCCTTTTGTAAGTTCTGAAATATTTTTTATTACAAAGAAAATTCACAGAACAGCAAACATTGTTTAGAGGTTAAGTCAGGTAAAGCAAACACGATGAGGTAATATCTCAAAATATATCTTTGAAAAACGGGGCAGTTAAGAATAACATGTGATATCAAGTACAGTTAGTTTATTTACAGTCAAACATCACAATGGAAAAAACAATAATCTACTCTACCAAAACAGTTTCACCAGTGCTGAGACTTTACACACAATGGTTCAACAAATAGGGGAACAAGTCCAGTGCAGTCACGCCAGTCATTCCCACAGTCAAGCACAGTATGAGGTCCAATACAATACCAACATTTCTCTCCTGACCTTCTTTCAAATATGGCAACATAATGACAGCAATTTTCTAAATGTCAGGATATGTCATTATGGGAACCCAAATTTTGGGAATATTTAAAGTTTAACCCATTAGCAGACACCAACCCATTATTAAACACTAATACGCACATAAACACCCACTAGAAAAGGGAGTCCAGCTTGATGAAATTGGCAGTGTACAGGGGACAGTAAGTGGAGAAGTAGACATTTTGTCCTTGGAACATGACAGGAATCGTGCCAGCGCTTAAAAGGAGAAGTGGTTTGACGAAAACACACCAACACATTTGCTTATTCGAGGAGCTAATTATTTGAAGCAATGTTTTACACATCTTGTGAGTAATGTGTCAGCTCAGCGCAGATAACAAAGGGCAAAGTTCAATTTGTACAGCTCCTTCCTCTTCCACTGAAATTCTGAACCACGTAAGACAAGGATTCCAGGAATTAATCTGTTAGCTGCATGTCACAACCTTTTAATACAGCGATTCAAGTGATTTAACTCCTCTAGATAATTGGCAAAAATATCTCAGGGCATAATTGAACACAAGTGCTATGCTTTCCTTTTTTTCTCTCTCTCTCTCTCATTACCTCCGAGGATTAGAAGACATCTTTTTTTTTCTTGCCTCCAGAACTTTTTCTCAAGTTAATGAGATCATACTCCATCAAGTACACGAGTAACACTTTACCACTGAGAATATTGGGGGGGAAAAAATGAAAATAATAAATCACTTCACACAACAGGATCCACAGTTTTTCAGCAGAAAAAGATGATAACCTGAAAATTGTATTAAACACTTGTCTTGGTTATGTTAAAAGGCACAAGTTGGTCAGATCACATTTAAAATCTAGATCAATTGTTCTACCATTAACAAAGCCCATCTCATCATGCATTTCTGACAAAATTCCTACATCTCCCTGCCTTTTGCAGTCTTTTTTTTCCTGAATTAGAGTGTTTAGTATTGTGTTTTGCAGACAGAAAAAAAATGTTTAACAAGGGAGTCACATTTCACAAACAAGTCTAAGGATAAGGTTAACAAAAGGATGCAGTATCCCAACATAAGACTTTTGACAACACTGCTCTGAAACCACTACACATTATCATGATTCACTTCATTGTTATGAGAAGAGATTTCCATTTATCCTCTCGGCAGGTCTGATGCTGCGTTCATTGTCCTCTTCTTTATGACAGTTACTTAAACCGCTGTCGCTGAAAGTGAAAACGTCTTCTTCACTCCCACCGGTTCACTGGCTGATCACAACACTGGGAGGCAGAAAAAGTCTGAAGAGCAAACCTCTCTTTTCAATGTTGTTATATTCAAAACTCAAACATCAGCTCTGTTAAATCTAAATTATATGTACAGTTCAGACGGCATAAAAGAGTCAAATGTTACTGAAACATTACTAGACTGGTCGAGTCATAACTGCCACATAATCTCATGCTTCCACTGTCTCTCAAACAACTTCCAGTCTGTTAAGGAATGTTGCGTTCTGTATGTTGACTTGTTTCCACAAAAGAAAGGAAGGAGAAAAAAAACACATTTTAAGCAAGTGCTTGTTATGTTTGTGGAAATTTTCTTTAATTGCGTGAAATGGGGTTACTGCTCCTTCCATCTTCCGACTGATCCCCAGAGCTGACATGAATAAAACAGATAAATCAAACGGTGGAAAAGTCGTGATAGATTTGCGGGTAAAACATATAACCACAGTTTATTGTAACATAAGACTTTCCATTTAAGTGAACGGAATTTGAATTAATTACATAATGATGTAGGAAGACAGTGTTTGTTGTTCAGTGTCAGCATCAGTTATCACTGAGTGTCAGCTTCCCAAACAGCATCGCCTCTAAAAAATGGGATCCAGGTGTCTCTCCATGACATCAAGCCCAGGTCAGGAGGGAAAAAACAAGACTTCATTTAAATGCACTATAACAGCGTTGGCAAAGGGGTGGGGGACAGCTGCTCCTTCGGTGCATATTTGGCAAAAAAGGGCAAGAAGACAGTGAGCATGACTCCGACAATAGCCAGCATGTAGCCCCAGCCGATCTGGCACTCGCCAGCGTAGTAGATGTCTGAGTCCCCGCAGAAGGACCTGACGAGTGAGGAGTTCAGGCCGAAGGGGTAGACCAGCAGTCCAGCAGCCATGATGAACACTGCAGAGAAGATACAAGACAAAGTATATTAGCCAGTGTACAGTGTTTTCATATAGGCTGTTGGAGCAAGGATTTAACACTAAACACAAGATGAAAAAGATGTTGCCTACACAGCTACACTTTTTGCCTACACTACAATGGAGGTGAATAGGATTTCAGGTGTCGAGTTCACAGCATTAAAAAAAATAGTGTCCCTGTCATTCAGGATAATCATCAGGCCACACTGTGAACAGTTTTAATTGGAAGTACCTTTTTTTACCAAATAAATAAAACCTAAACTCATCTGCACAGCTAGTTTTTACTAGATGTGAGTAAGAAAATGTGTTTTTTGCTTATTTCTTTTTCATAATTTGACGCAGCTGACCCTTTAACCTCCTAATGGTTAGGTGTGTATACTGCTCTGATGTGCCAGTCGAGAGCCACTTGGTGGCAGTAGAGGTTTTGCAAAAATGGAAACAGTCAAGTCAAGTGTGTAATTTAGATACTTCATCACTGCTAAAGTACCTCCACTTGCACTCAGGCTTATGATTTGTTGCCTTGTGTTATATATAGAAAAATAAATTATGACCTAGACAGTTTTATAAGTCCAATAGTGGCAGAACAGAGCTTTTAATGTATTGAACAACAAAGCCACTGATGACCTGTAATTGACAGAACCTTCCAAAGCAAAATGATTCATGTCTCTTTATATCCATTTGCACTCCTCATTTCAAAACATTTTTTTGGAAAAAGAAGCTCGCCCTGCACTCGTGTGGAATCAGCTGTCTCAGACACTACCCTCAGCGGCCATGCAGCCAGAGAGCAGCTCACTTTTACAAATTGAGTCAAGTCTCCCAGCCAGTGCTGCCAAGCAGTTATCGACTACGCTACAGGCTATCAATGCTGCTCTTATTTATACTGAGTGCTGGATGGATTTCCATTACAATGCCAGGTGTCATAGGTGTTTTAACTTTGGAGAACTGGGGTCACCGGAAAAGCTTGAACTTGTTATTATGCTGCATTGATTTCAGGAGATGTTGGTTTTCCTACGTTCAAGGGCAGCAGCTTCATCGTCAGTGGGAAACAGCGCTCACATGAGAGCTACAATGAAATAGGTGCATGAGTGAATCGATGGCTTGTGTGGGTAGTGAAGGACTGTGCTTGTAGAACAAGGATGAAGAGGTAGGAAGCTTCCAGTGATGCTCTGGTTGCACACTGGGGGCTTAGGGAATGACTCTTAGGTGGGAGGGGGGGGGGCTGTGTGAATGAGTCAAGGAGAGGTATCTTTCCAGTGTGATCTGTCTAGTCTGCTGTAGTCACTCTCTAAGGAGTTTACTGAGGGTCTGCATCTCAGCCTTGCATATCCCAACCCTGTGCCCATCCCTCCCAGCTCACAAAGTGGCCCTGTGTTTTATCTGCAGGGGTGCAGTGCCTCTAAGCTCACTGCCTAATGACACTTTAATGACCTTCTTTATCAAACTATCCATGGCTTTTGTGGAAGAAACACAAAGACGCAGACACACGCTCACAACCTGAGGCCGCTCCCCTCCTCTGCTGAAATGATGGCATTTAAAGTAAACTTGGACACAAACCTAGAATGAATAAATGATGAATAACACAGCATAACCCCCAAATAGTCAATACAGAAATTTAATCCAGACAGCAGTCTCGAACAAGTGTCAGGTAAGCAGAGTGAGTGCAGGCCAGGAGGGTATGCAGGGCGGTTGTCTGGATCAGATAAGCTGCAGCTCAGGCTGTCTGGATCTGTGCGAGCCTTTAATTAGAGATGAACTGTCGAAAAGCTGTAAAATCTACCTCCCATCAGAGGCTAACTCGAAATGGATCGATTTTATCCTTCAAATCTGAGAGGTATGAAACGAAACCAAAGTTTATGTTTATGTTTATGTCTTAAAGGGCCACTCCCCCCATTTTTCCTCCAAGTTCCTCCCCCATTTTTCCTCCGACCAAGCTGTCAGCCATCGAGTTGCATTCTGGGAAATGTAGGTGCCACGAGAAGTGTGTGGCATAAAAGAGAAATGTTTTTCTGGTTCTGCTGCATCTATTCAGATCCTTTTTACTGTCTATCATGAGTGCAACAATGTTATAGTAATGTCGCGCTAAATCGGTGCAGGCCTAATGTCTGACTACTGTACATGTACTGCAAACTCCATGAAACAGGATTCTAGTTTCCACAGCAGGCTGGACAGGCTTAATTTCAACTGGGTCTTACACGGCCGGTGTCTCTAATCCTATGAGGATAGGATGGTGTGATGAAAGAGGCTGACATGACACCAAGGTGCCACATACAGAGACTGAAAAAGGTCTGAAACTATTTATTGTGCAACAAGGAGAGCACCGTGCATGTGAGCTTCCACTTAATTTGGCGACCTGAATGCCTCTGTGTTGTTGATGTCACCGGCTAAAATAATAAAGGGGTGACCATGTCAGCACTGGGAGGCAAGGGCTGCTGACATCACATGAAAGCAAAACATCCAGACAATTTCTTATTATGGATATGGACAACAAAAAACAACATAAAACAAATGTACGGCACTGGTGAACTCAGATAGATTTGAGTTCCTCATTTAAAGGCAGTTACAGGGGTTTTAAGGAGCTGTCCACACAGTAGCCACCAGGCAGTAAAAAGCTACAAGAGCCTCCATTATTTACTTCCTTATAGACCAAAGCAGCAGTCAGTTTACTAACCTCCCAATCAACCACCTGCATTTGTAAGAACTCTAGACAGGAAGGAAAGCGTAGCTCAGCCAGACCTTTCTCCACAGAGATGACTAAACGTGAAGAGGTTTGGAGAGAGTGTGCCGACGGAAATCAGATGAGTGCTGCTGAGTGCAGAAATGTCTCAGATATTAAAACTGACTCGTCAACTCTGTTCTCTATTTGTTGTCACATTTCACTCTAAGAGAACGTGAATCTAAAATTGTGCTCATAAGGAGTAATGGGGGTTCTCACCAATAGCTGCTCTGCATTATTTTGAGTTTCGTCAACTCATTTTTCATTCATAATTTTTCCCTTTCATGTACTTAAAGTTAATCTTGAAAAATGTCCTTGGGTTTCACAGTGTATTTCTTCTGACTGAAAACTTGTTTGAATGCACACTTCAGCAGCTTTGACGTGCACACTGACTTCAGACTGAGGGAGGAAAATATTGATTTGGAAAAACAAAAGTCAGACTTTTCATAGGTAGCTGCAAGGCTGCAGAGCCCTTTATGTACACTAATGGATGGCAAATACCTTTGTATGCTTGCTTCTCTCTTTTTTCCATCTTTTGTGTGTATGTGTGTGTGTGTGTATTCACAACAAGGGTGGAAAAGGAGAGAAGCAAAATTAAATAAAACAGAGGAGAAAGCATTGTACTAGCAAAGATTCAGTGCAGCTTCTACCAACTAAATTAACCTTGAATCTCTTTCTCGGTGCTGTAGCGAGAAATGGAAAGCTGCTCCCGGAGAAACAGGTTCACAGCTCTGACAATGAGAGAGAGAGATTGAATGGGTTTGTGGGGCAGGAAGGTGTGTGATAACCTGCCGTCCAAGCGTGACACCGAATCAATTTCATCAGAGACCTCTTACATAGAAATCACTGACACAAACCTAGAAACACACAAATCACAGGATTACTTATGTCGTATATCAGTGTAAATGCCTGAGTTCAGTTGTAGCAGTCTGGTTAAGTCTGAAATCTACTCTTGTCAGAAAATGTCAGAAATCCAATACAGTGTAGTCCCAGACATTCATACACCTTGTATCTAATGTCGTATTCTTCAATTTTATTCTTCCCAAGATATTACTAATAAAAAATTCAATTCTGTGAGGCTTCAAGGCCCTTTCATTACGATACCAAGACCTCTGCTTTGGCTCAATCTCCTTTGCTGCCCTGTGCTGACTGTCATAACTCTGTTAGCAATGGGAAGGGTTGAATTAAATTCAGCAGCAAATGGGTGGCTCTCCTACTGGGGATGCAGTGCTCTTTAGTTCAGGTTTTTCTGTTTGCTCCCTCTGACATAGAGTTACACAAAATATAAAGAGTTACATAAAATATAATGAATAAACTAAATGTAACAGTCAGAGATGCCAGTTCGCCAGTTGCCTTGAACTAAGGCAGAGTGAGTCACAGTCTAAACAATACACTACTGTTTAACTTTAAGATCACTGGGAAGCTTTACAGTCAAACAGTAGCTTAGTTTACTCACATGTTATCTTTATGTGCTCTTCTTTAGAGGACAGGCACTTTAAAGTGTTTAATAATGAGAAATCAGTGAGAGGAAGACACTGACATTGAAAAATAAGACAGGACAAGTTATAGAATAAAGATTCGAGCCTTGCAGCCAGCAAGAGGAAGCTGGAATATATTAGAATAGACTAATGCCCTGCTTATCTTCTCTGACCTACAAGGCAGACAGACAGTCAGGTAGAGACCACCGGCTCCACCGGGATGAGAGCAGTCAGACGTGTAAGTACAAAAACATTAAAAGAAGAGGCACACAACCACACTGGACCTTTGGGTGTTTCTTGTATCCTCTGTGGCTCCAGCACCCACTGTTTACTCTCACTCCTGAAAGAAACTTCTTATCTGGCTGCTGTCCAAACAGGGACATTATCTGCTGCTACTATTCACTTCAAAGACACATGAAAGAGCACACACATTAGACTGTGGCCTTACATAACCGCAAACCTGTTTGATGTCACATTACCTCGCATAGCAATGACATCCACACACAAGCCGGTGGGGGAAAAACACATATTTTTCTCCTCTGCCAAGGCTAATGACCGCCTTCTTCCAGGTAAAGTGAGGAATACAGAACAACAACAACAAAATGCATCTAATAAATCTTGATTTGCCAACACGGCACTCATTTGTTTGAGTTGCTGGCCACGTTTGTCATTGATGAAACGCAGTGACAGGAAACATATGCTGGAAAAAGCTGAGAAGTATTGCTTAATTAAAGAAACAAGCCCAAAGCTATACATCAGAACTACTGCGTCTGTGGTGTCTGCCTTGGCCATATTCTTCATCATCTTGTCTCCCATTTTCTTTTTCCATAAGTAAGCATTTTTCCAGGAATAGAACAGGTGAGCTGGTCTCTGTCCCGTGTAGGTGATAATAACCCAGATGTGATCAGGCAAACTGATATAAATGAGGTGCTTATTTACATCAACAGCCTGGGGCAGTAAACAGTGACTCTGACCCACATACATTTTCTTCAATGTTGTATATACATAGTCACACACAATTATGCATACACACATACATATGTAATGGTCCAGATTATAAAGATTATGGACTTAACTGCATAATTTAATCACCGTGTGTGTGTGTGTGTGTGTGTGTGTGTGTGTGTGTGTTACCCATAATGAAAGCATAATAAAGGTGATGTGTCTCTAGGAGATTGCCTTTTCACTGGCCGCCTATAAGAAGTATTTCCATTTCCCCTGCTATCTACAGGCGAATGGAGATGGGACTGGATAATTTCTGTTTCTCTCACACAGCGTGAACACACACTTTTACCTCGAGCTACAGTCTGGCAGTGGAGGAGGAAACAGAGGGATGTCCAAAACACGGATGTGACAGTGCATTAAGGAGAAACCACAGATGAAGATAAAGGATTGGCGGAGGAATGTGTGAGCATCCCTGGGAAAACCACAGATAATGGGCTGCTCTTTCTTTTTTTGATAGAAAACAGGTTAAAACAACATACAGCACCGCACATAGACAAAAACAGAGTCTCCACTGTTACGTATCTTGAGTTTTCTCCATTATTTCAACGCCTCTGAATCTCACGGTGAGGAATCGTAGAGGGGGAAGACGAAAGTTTCTGAGCTGTCGGGAGTTGAACTGTGCCAGCAATGAATCTCCTGGTAGTCAGCTGGGACCTGGCGGAGCACGGGCATAAGCAGCAGGAACTCCATCCTAATGTGATGAGCTGTGCTCCAGCCTGCACACAGCCATGTTGATAATTAAGCTCAGTGCGCCTCTGGGAAATTATGCTAATGACGTTCCTCCGACTACCTACATTTCTCGAAACATTTGGCCGAAGGTGATCACGTTCACAACAGCAACTAAAACAGGACTCCCTAATAAATGTTTCTGTATAAGATTAAGGCAGAGAGAAAAGAGGGCAGTGGGAAAACAGTTTGGAGACATGAAGAAATAAGTTTTCAAAGGTTTAGCGAAGCACCTCTAATTGCTGATGTGTTTTTGATTTTAGATTTGATTTTTTAAGAGAGAGGATGATGGACCAACTGGACAGGGACGGAACAAAAGAAGAAAAGCTGTTAAAACTGAAAGTGACAGAGTTTCAGGTGAGTAAACGAAGAGATCTGACAATCAGTAGTCTGTGATGAACAATCGCGGCTTCTTTTCAATGAAAGCATTAATCATACAAATGGGAGAAAATCATTTTTGCTGGGTCGAGGTTGCTTCTTGCCACAGAGAGGTGAGACAAACCAAGAGCACGTGCTCAGAATATCTACAAAACTGGTTTGAAACCCCGGGGGAATTAATTCAGTGGAAATGGTTCACCACTGTCAATGGAGGCAAGAACCTGTTGACCTTAAGAGCTGCACAAAAAGAGATCATGGAGTGGGAGAGCAAAGAAGAGAGAGAAGTGAGGAAATAAAATAGAGGGAGTTGGGAGAGATTAGCAGGGCAATAAAATAGCTTCTGCTATCTTTAGAGTGAGCTGGTCTGCCTGTGGACTGGTCAATCAGAGCACAGTAATAGGTCTGTTTTTCACTGACTCATTCGGGCTGACCTCAGCTCAAGCAGACGACTGCATAGGTAGTTAAACCCCCCCAATCTAAAATGCATTTGGACACGTAAATGTTTTGTTTAGTTTCATATACTCTTAATGTTTTCATTAACTTGTACAAGCGCCGTGTATCTTGGAGATTACATGAGATGATTAAGTAAAGCTGTAAAGATTACGTGAGTGGCACAGCAGCAACAAGAGAATCACACAGATGAACACAAATCAGACACAGAGAGAAGACGCAGTTAAAGTATGAGAACATGTTGTGAATATGGTCAGCAAACAAAGATGATAAAGATTAGAGATCAATTTAAAGGAGTACTTTTACATTTCTATTTGCTTTCTTGCTGAGATATAGATGAGAAGATCAATACCACTCCAATGTCCGTCTGTTAAATATAAATCTGGAGCCAGCCGCTGGTTAGCTTAGCTTAGCATAAAGGCTGGAAAGGGGGAAACAGCCTGGCTCTGTCAATAGGCAACAAAATCTTGTAACCAACACATCTGAAGCTCACTAATGTGTATGTAACATTATTGAGAATGGCCCCTTGGTCTCTATGGAGAGTATAACCAGTCCAGCTAACGTTGGCCTCCTGCTGCACGTCAACATTGCTAGCATTCTCTGAACTTGAAGCATGGTGAGTGAAAATGTCTTGGTCAGTTTCGTCAACTCATCCTGCTCCCTTCTGTCCTTCCTCTTCTGAGTGCCGCTTTTGTTTTTGGGCTTTCTAAAGACTATGCTGCTAACTGAATCGTCCATTTTCTGAAGAACTTGCTTCTTGCTGAAAGGTTGAGGAAAAAACTCACGTCCACTCACACAAGTTATCAGAAATGACAAGAAGCAAGCGAAATGGTCGAATTAAGATTTCCCAGCAAGCCTTACATGGCAACTTCTGAGAAGAAAGTAACCAAATTAAATAAGTTGTGGGTAGAAATAATATTCATTTTTAATAAAACTTGCAGTTTAGGAACACTTTAATAAGATAATAATAAGTGACTTGACTATGACTTTGCAGGGCCCTTGACGGCTACTGGGCCTCAGTGCAGTGCCCCAGTGGCACTGCAGACAGTCACGCCATTGAATTTGTGGGTATTTCTGATTCCCCCCTAAGTCCAGTCTTTATGCAAAGCTAAGCTAACTGGCTTTATCTTAATATTTAGAGTACAGATACGAGAGTGGTTTAAATCTCCTCATTGAAATCTCAGCAAGAAAGCAAGTAAGCATATTTCTCAAAATCTCAAGCCATTTCTTTAAAAGGGTTGCTTCATCCAACTTACAAATGATCTCATTTACCCCTAAAATACACTTGCTGTGCACAAACTACTTTCTACCGAGAAACAGTCAACACAGAGCTGATGACAGTGAGGTCAGTGAAATGTCCTCAGAAACAAAAGAGATATTGCTGCTGAATTTTTCAACAAGAGAACAATGTATGCCAATTTGACTGACTGAGGATAAAAGAAGAAACAAAAGCACAAGAAAGAAGCAAAAGATTGAAAGAAGGAAAAAAAAGATGCACAGCAGAGCGTGGAGTCAGTTCAAGCCTCCAAACAGAGACACTTCAAGTGTGTGTCTCTCAGCTCCCAGTGCATGCTGAGCCATCTCAACTCATGCTTATCGCTGTGAACCTCCGTCCTGGGAGCCCTGTAGCAATGACACGTGAATCTCGCATGCTGCATCCAATCTATCATTTTAATTACTTTCAGTTCCATATCACCATCTATTTTTTTATGTTGCAAATTAATTTACACCCCAGACAAATTTCTTGTCCTTGGCTTCCTTATTCCTTACGAGGCAACCCGCAGCACACATGGGGCTGTGTCAGAGTACAACCTAACTAAAGCTAATCTGTTGCTCAATCCATCCATCCCACCTCGCTGATTGAATTAGCATGGGAGACAAAGTACCTCATAGGTTTGGATAGGAAAATAAATAATAATAATACAAGAAAGAAAGTGGAGATTAGATTGAAGACATCAATCAACTGTGAAAACCTGCTCCCACTCTGACGAGGACACGCAGTGTGAGGAAACACTCGGTGAACAAACAATGGCTTATCTCAGGGTCTGTCCCTGTGCTGCCTGCGGACGGCTTCTAAAGGTGATGCTTGTGTATATATATGTGTGTGTGTGTGTCTGTGTCTGTATACACAACTGTGTGTCTGACATTAACCCCATGATTGTGTTGACAGCCTTTGGCCCCTGAGGCTAAGCCCTTAAGCTAGACGTCTCCTGGGTTCAGTAGCTGCCTCGGGTCCAACAAGGAATGTCAGCCGTGAAAGTCAGAACAACCCGGTGACACAGGTAGGTGCATTGTATATCCAGCTGTGCTGTGGCATCTCAGTTCACATCTGTGCGCCATAGAGTCAGTCAGGAGAAATGAATGTGAAATAAGCTTTGTTTTCATGCGTTGTACACTAGGCATTATGCAAAGTAGATGGCAGCTACTTAATGAGGAACTAGTTCAACTTCATTTGTACTCACAAGGTTCATTTCAGGAAAACATATGTTTGCATGAATGCATCATCAGGGACATACATGTACATATACTGTAAATTCACTCACTGACATATGCAGTGAAAGCATCACCCAGCTGTCATTAACAGCTGAACAGAGCGGCAACACCTGCAGGTTAACGTGGACAAGAGAGAGTACAGTTCTCTGCCATCCATGGCTGTAGCTGTTTGGATTTACAACCAGCAGCTTCTTATTGATATTATTTCCCATTAGAATATTATTAAACAAGAAGTTAAATAATATTTTACATTTACTCATTTTTTCAAACTGTGCCTCAGTCTGGCACACCATTCAGAAGATTATAAACCAGCCCCTGCTAAACACATGCGTGAGAACAGCACAGAAGATATAGTGAATTTTGTTGAATAAATTTACATTCATACATAAACACAGAAACTACACCAGCTATTTGATAGAATAGACTGTAGAACTCATAACCTCCTGCAGAAAACCACAGGTATAATGAAAAGTGCAAAATGCATGAATTCATGAGGTGGGCTAAGAACAGGGTACTTATTTTCCAATTGAATGGCACACATTTTTCAAATTGCAGTGTGTATTTTGAATGGGTTTCCTTGGTCCTGGGGTTATACAGCTCACTCAGCACTTAGACAGCCCTGTAACTCAAGGGAGAAGATGTGAAAAGCTCTGCAACATGAATTCACCTTTGTTGTGTAAATTTTATTTTGCATCTATAGGCACTTTTAAAAAGTGTCGCCTTGGCTGCACGTGGTTTATGAGGCAGTGGAGGAGAGAACGTGGATCAGTGTGAATGTGGTGAGTACATGGCTGCTGTAGACAAAAGAAGATCAGGAGCCCTGCACCTGAGCACAGTAACTATATATCAGCTCCCATCCATCAGTGTGTGTGTGTGTGTACACTAGTGTTGGATTAGGAAAGAGAAAGGCGAGTCCAAAGAGCGATCACCTGCAGTTTGCAGAGTAAATGATACACAGATAAAATTATATTTAATATAATTTCAACTAAATCTGAAAGAACTGAGCTGGTGTGTTGGCAAAATTTGTTTTCAGTACTTCTGATTTTTATGAGCCTTTTCAGTGCTGTAAAAGCTCATAAATATTTGTACTACAGAACCATCTAGAGCAGTAATAGAGAAAACCGTTCATTTGCTTTGTCTGTGAGGGTTCAGAAGGTGCTGCGCCTGCTGTGGAACTGAATTGTGGCCGTTTTCACAGTGAAAAGCACAATCAGATATTGGCCCTGGACTCAGCGGTGTGCACAGACTTACTGAGTCAAATTATACGGCACTATCCACTCCTGCAGTTTGCAAATGCTGTAAAATATCATGTGCTCTGTTGTGTGTTCCTGTTTAAAAGTTAAGTTAGATTTAGCTTTTAGTGCCAGCAAATGCAACTTATCCTCGTGGAAAGAGACGTGTCCATAAATACAGCCGAGGTAGAGCGTGAGGAGGAGGATGCAGCACCACAGCACGGATGCTATACAAACATTGAGGATCATTATCAGGCAATATATAGAAACCTTTATGAAGACTGCAGGATGTGGCTGGGTGGGGGATGATGGGGGGGCAGCAACATAATGAATCCCTACAGGAGACACGGGGCCCTGCTGGGCTGCTGTAATGAAGCTCTGCCCTGCCATTGCTCCCTGACCCACTGGCATTAAGGAAAAAATGGAAACCATTACCTTCAGCCCTCACCTCAGTGGCCTGGTGTGTGCGAAGTGTTCATGTGTGTGTGTGCAAAGTGTTTGTGTGTGTGTGTGTGTGTGTGCGTGTGTGTTGGTCATGAATGAGAGCGGGAGTTGAGGTAGAGACGAGGCACAGCAGGGGTTACACAGCAGACAGGACTCCTACTGTACATGAAGAATGTGTCTGTCACTACCATGACACGCTGTAGTGGGGCGCAGGTGTTTGTGAGTGTGTGCCATGTAAGGTAAAGCCAAATAGAGCTGGGGAGCAGGTATCTTAACAGCCATCTAAACAACTTCAGCGCAGACGTACTTTATTTCAGACACACACACTCACTAGAGATGAGTTTTAAAGAAGATTGGATGTTTCCACTCAGTCACATTTCAGCAGATGTCTCCAAGACTGCCCAAGGATCCTAACAGCTTTGTGTGTGTATGTGTGTGTGTGTGTGTGTGTGTGTGTGTGTCTCAGTGTTCCTCTCATAAGCTCATCTTTGGTTGAATGCATCTTATTAGGAGTAGAGTGTTTTGGTTGTTGTGGATTTCCAACAGAATGAACAGACCATGCTTTTCAGTGTGTGTGTGTGTGTGTGTGTGTGTGTGTACATGATTCCAACTCCAGTCTGTTTTATCACATTTCTCAGCTGCATGAAACCGCTGTTCAGAGGTGTAGAAATCAACTGAACAAAAGGGTTCCGTCTTAATTCTCGACAAATGATATTTTGCGAGCTGCCCTCCTTCGTGAGGGGGACGTGTCAGTTGCAGCGGCCGCATCCTCCACTGTTGGCTGGTCTCTCAAATTGGAGTGCTGCTGGCTTGAGATGATTTGATCAGCAGATCTGTGGGATCAAGTTCATTACAAGAGATGGAGCACCACGGCAGCCGGCCACAGATGAGCCTTTTAGATAAGACAGGCTTCTTTCCTCTGGCACTGCTTTTCCTTTCTTTATCTTTTCATTAGTCTCCCTCCTCTTCCTCTGCTCTTCCTCTTACTGTTTTACTAGCTGAATGAAGGAATAGGAGAATGACTAGTTGGTTAACAGATGACTACCAATATCCAAATTTTACTTAGTATGGAAACACGTCCGACAAACCAAAGTCAGAATAATTAAAGCTGGTGGTCATTACATATAAATCTTTAGGGTTGTTACATTATCCAGATGGCCGCGACACAAATGGGGATCAATGTGAAAAAAATTAAACATCGAGAGAGAGACAGAGAGCATGCGAGAGGGAGAGAGAGATGTGGCTGTGTTGAGGCGATGGGCCCAGGCTGCGCTGCCCTCCTATGTGGCCGTCATTTCCCCCACGTCTGACCCCCTCTCCTGCAGCTGCGTCCACACACTTACTGTTTATGTGTAGGTATCTTTATCATTGTCTATGTGCTGAGGCAGCAGTGGACTGTTGCTGACTCACTTTACAAGAAAAAAACAAAGTTTAAAAAAAAACTTAAAGGTCTGGCTGAAAAGCTCAGAAGTTAAAATGCAGGAAAATTCAAATTGCCTCAAATAGTTGTGCATCTAGCAGCAGCAACTCCGCAGACAACACACAGGAGGAGCAGAGTGGCTTCAGACCACAGCTCCCAGTAAGTCCAGTATAAACCAGTCATGGTTTAAAGGCAGAAGACAACAGGAAGCTTGTCTGAGTTTATTTAGCAGGATAATGTTGTATAGCTTCATTTTCTGCTCTGGTTTCATCAGATATTCTGATTAACTAATTAAAGGAGTCTGTGTGATCAGCTCAGATCACTGGATGTTTTATTCAGAAACATCCAGTGAAGGAAGAGAAAGCTACTGAAGTTCAAATATGTCTGCTGCTGTTTTTACTGCTGTACTGATTTCTAATCTCTCTCTCTGAGTACTAACCTGCAGGTATAGAGTTTATGTGGTCATTTGTAAGAATGTAGCTACTTCTGATACCCTTTTCTTTACCAACTAAAATAATAAAATCATCACTGAATCTGTAGTTGAACTGTGTATGACATAAGCTGCCTTCCCATTAACCTGCTTAATGCACACTTTAAAATTGCAAACTCAAAAGAAAAAAGATGATGCGAGAGAAGATGCCTGCATGAGGTGGCTTTTCAGACAAATTCCGACGAAGCAATATTTTGCCAAATTAAAATGGAAACACTTTTTTCGCATTTAAGTCATGGCACCTGCTGAATCAGGGTCGAGGGAGCCAGTTCCAACTGAGAGGCAGACTACTGGAAATCCATTAGCACCTTTAATTGGATGATATTGTGAGAGGAGAAAACCCAGCGTTATTTGCATAACATTACTCCACTCACAAATGTGTTTTGTTGACTTTTCTAAAAAAAATCGCTTCTATTTTGTACAAAACTGCAATGGACACCCAGCTATAGACACACGACATTACAGACTGATATAAATATAATTCACGCGCAGGCGCTCCTAGTTCATGTATTGATCATGTATTGTGAAGTGGGCTGTCCCGCACTGATTTTTATTCCCACTCTGACCCTCCAGGACATTGTTTAAAGAAAAAACTGAATGAGGAAAACAGAGTGGGGGGTGGGGGGGGCACTTCCAGAACCAGCAGACCCTCCTCCTTCACAACTTTATACATCCATATTTAACATGGAGCACTGAAATGATTTATCAGGATCATGGAGCTGATTTCAGTTTCTGTTCTCATCATGTCATAAACAAGTCTCTTCTAGACTGAGTCCAGTCTTTTCAAATCTTCACTCTTTCATCTCTTACATCTTTAATGAGCATCCCTGTTCCCTCCTCTGCCAAATATGAGTATGACACACAGGTACACACACACACACACACACACATACACATCTTGAAATGCTGCCCATGCAAATTGAGGAATGAGGGACTTCAGCAGCTCCTCTCAGCCTTGCCCTCACCCTTGCTCCTCATTGGACTTCAGAAGTATCATTCTCAAAGCAAGACTCAGCTCTTTAATCATTCACATCTTTTCTTTAATCTAAGGAGCCGATCAGAAATCTTGCTTCAGCCTCTAAACGCTAATACATGGCGTCCGTCTCTCCCTCAATCGATCACATGCTTTCAGATCTGTAAATGAAGGCTTAGGTAGCAAGGATGACCAGAGAGGTAATCAAGAAGACCACCGAGACACGAGGGAGAGGAGCGCTAATGTGGTGAAAGCACTTCCTTGGTTACAGCAGCCTTCATGAAAGCAGTCAGAGCTCCTCACACACACACACACACACACACACACACACACACACACAGACACACACACACACACAGACACAGGCTGCATGACATTTGGTCCTTCTTGGGAACAGACTCTTGGTAACAACAATCTGCCTCACTCTCCTTTATTTGATGCTTCGTCCCCTGTCTTTCTTTCTCTCTGTCACACACACACACACACACACACACACACACAGGGTGTCAGCGGTCAGGGTCAAAGGGCGACCTCTGTTCATTCAGGCGTGACTCTGGGGCTTAATCATACATACTTATTGTTTCCATCCCCTGAGCATCCATCATGGCAAAAATGACAGCCTGAAAGACACAAGAGAAAGCCGCCAGAAATAATGGCAGCTCAGGAAATGCTCATTCAGAAGTAAAGGCGAGAATAAGTGATTGCACATGACTATTATTATTGTTATTTACAGGCCACAGAGTTGAATTTAGACAATTTAGAAGATTCACTATCATCCTGAACTGCAGTTCTGCTGACAGTTTGCTTATTCCTCCCAAGTGTTTCACAGAACTTAATGGCATCATGAATCTTTTATTGTGTTGCATGTCAACACACAAACACACACAAGTGGGCCCAGTTTAACTGCAAAACACCAACGTCCTGTGATTGGTTGCGCCCCTATGGTTTGCTCTGTGTGCTTTCAAAGCTCAATTTGAACATTTCCCCTGACAAACAGACACACAGACATGTTGATTGTCCTTCAATCACAGCTGTCACAACACACTGACGGGTGGACTGGACTCACTGTGAGAGGATGGGAGTGTGTAATGCTGGGTAATCATGACAACAATGTGCCAGGTGTCCTCATCGCAAGAAAAAGTTTTCAGAGTACAATCAAAGCAGATAAAATGACTTTAAGAGATACTAGGAATGGAAGATCGGCTGGAAAACCAGTGCTTGTGCATGACTGAGTTTATTATATGAACAGGTGTGTCACACTGTCTTCTTGTGGTCGTCTGTGTTTTAGTTTCAGGAGTGTTTCCACAAGACATTAATAAAAATCTGGATTAAACTCTCCAGGATGAACCTCCGCCATCATGAAGCACAAGATTCAGTTGCACTTGCAGGTGTAGAGAAGGATACATCTTCTGTGGTTCCCACCTCCTCTTGTCCAGGACGGCCCACTGAGCAATTTATCAAGGGGAGGAGAGGAACTCATCATCATCGCCCTGGGATCTGAGGTCACAGAGGTGAACTGGGTGGGTGGGTGGGTGGCCATCAAACACATCCGCCTGGCTGCAGAATATCATGCTCAGCCCTCCACCTTCAACGCTCAGTATGTCATAGCTGAATCCTGTTTATCTTCCAAGCTTTCAGTTGGTCAAAATTGTAGTGCAGTTGGTTTGTATTTTTGTGGTTGAGTGCAGATTTCCACTGTTGGCCGCTGGTGCTGGCCATTCAACTGACACGGTGACGTGCTCACCCACTTGTGAGCGACTAATAAGTGTTATCACTACAGAACGGTGAAGCAAGCAAGGCTGCGTAAACAGAGCTGTTATCTTCCCCAGAAGCTGGTTCACATGTGTTTTTACGAGTGTACACACAGTGCTCAATCAAGTATCCCCATCTGACTATCACCAAGCAGCACAGAAACGCTCATCAGCTTGAAAATGTGGCAAATAAATTATATGTTCCAAGTTGTGATGCAAAGCAGCTTTTAAATGCATGTATCTAGGATTTCAAAAATCTTGTAAATCCAAGCAAGCACAATTTCATCGCCATTCAATCAGTCTCTCGACTTTCTTGGTACAATGGGTGAAAGAACTGACAATCTACATCAGATTTATTCATCGGGAGGCTTTTAAATACTCTGCTTTATTTTGGAGCTGCAGCTACACTCGACCAAAGGGAGTAGCAAGGCCACTTGGTTGTCACGCTGTCTGTGGGAGGATGAATAGGCTGGAGACAAAGCCAGGTGCAACACTGACTGTTAATGCTTTAATAACAAGGTACAGGCCTTGTTTTTACAGCCTTAAATCAGCACTCACCTCTTCACTGTGTACAAACATTCCCTCATCCCAAAAGCATCTCATACATGTCTGGAAAAACCCAAGACAAAGAGAAGCAAGGATGATGCAGTTTCTATTATTACAGGCCCTTGTGAAGCTCTAACCCCCCCCCACACAAACACACACACACACACACACACTCACACACACACACACAAGGATCCCCTCCTCACATGAACAGGGTGCTAGGTTCCCTAAGGTGAAATTATCATGATAACTGGGCCGTTCATCACACAGCTCAAAGACTGGTTAACATCTTCACTGGCTACTCTGTTAACAGCTTTATCGCTAAGCAACAGCAGAAAAAAACAGACACACACACACGCACACACTGTCCTTTTAAATGTAATGGTGCTATGTCTAATTTGGAGAGTGTTTGACAGACACCATTTTAATTACCAAGAGCCTGAGTGAGGACTTAAGCTGACAGAAGCATATAGAGCCTCTATCATGTCAGGGAAAGAGACTCAGAGCAGTCAAGAGAACATCTACGGAGAGTGAGATGGGGGTGTTGCTATTATCCTACCATTAAATCCCACAGCTATGAATAACCAGCTCTTACGGTTTGTGTTTAGGTCACAAAAAATACACAGAAACAAAGAATTTACTGCACAGAAAACCAAGGCAGGCCTCCCATTCTCAGCATAATGCTACAGCACTCTGGGAGTACTGAGTAGCATGTAATGAGAATAACCATGCAGCTTTAGTCATGAAATGCCTAATTAGCCATTAGCATGCACTAAAAAGCAGCTATGAGACCATCTCTGTCTCTCCCCCACAATCCCCCTCTGAGCTGATACAATACAGCCCAGACTTCGGGGAGAGCAGGCAGCCTATCAGATGTCTACTTCCACACTTCAGGTCCCAGCAATGAGACCACGATAAGCTTTCCCTTTCATAGTGCTGGTCCAGCACGCCCACACAAACTGTGGCCTCCTGTTCCTCTAATTTTATGGGTTAATTAAAACGAAGCTGTGTGCTGTTTAAAAGAATACAGCCATATGTAGTTCAGATTGTACTCATTATGCTCAACACTGTGTATTCAGAAGAATAGGCTTCAGCTAAACATACACAGATAAATATATATACATACACACAAAGTCACACTCAGCCACTTGTGCTCATGCTCTATTGTAATGTAGATTGCATTCCCTGTCGTTAGCAATTTTCTCCTCACAGTGTTTTGGGATAATTAAGCGGCTCAATTTGGTGCCCATCTTGGCTAATGAGAGGTGATGTGCTGAGACTGTGCATGTGCAGAAAAGAATCCGTATAATTAGAAAAGACAACACAAAATCTGCTAGTGAGTCAAAACAATACCATTAACCCAAAAGAGAAGTTCTCATTTTTTTGAATTCCCACATCCGCAGGGAAGTCAGAGGTCAGGCTGAGCTGCAGGAAAGCAGCATGGAGTCTTTCTCAAGGACAGTACAGCAGCGAGGATGATGGTCAAACTGAATGTGAACCATCTGGTTGTGGGACAAGTACATCTCTCTGCTCACTGTTCCACCTTTCTGCCCTCCAACATTTCAACTGGTGTGTGTAGGTTTACACTGAATACATTTGCATTCATTAGCATTGACATTTGCGATTCTGGCACATTGACGTGGCGTTTGGCTTGTACTGGGTGTGTGATTAGTTTATTGATGTCTGAGTTTGGAAACCACTGAGTGTGTGTTTAGTCTGTAATGACGGTGTAATTTTGCAGGAGCAGAAGCAGGCAGAGGTGCAGCAGGACTGATTCATCAGAGGTGAAAGACCGTGTCAGCCCCGTCACTGATTGAACAGCATAAACAAACTGAATATGCAGACCTGCACTCAGAGATCTGGACAGCGGAGCGTGATGAATGTGAATTAAATATCACCATAAAACCATCTGTAAAGCCGGTCACTGCGAATGACCAGCCCATAATTGTCCGGATGGATTCTTCTGTGTGAGTTAAACCAACTGAGCTCAAACTTTACAGTGTGACATGCATCATTCGAAGCATATAAGCTTTGTTGAACAGTGGCCGCTGTGGCTCTAGAGTCGCCAGAGTGTCCTTGTGAGGTTCAGTGTGTTTACTTCCTGTTTTCCCTTTGTGATAACACCATTCAAATGTTATAAAGACGGTAACTTAGTCAGTAATATCAGCAGCACAGACATATCTAACTTTAAGTTTGCTAATGTTGCTGAAGTTTGTCGCAAAGAGCTACTGGTCATACCAGACCAAGTGAGGTTGTAGCAGCAAAACCTCTGAGGGTACTGAACTGAGTAAGAGAGCGTTTTATTGCTTATGAACTCAACATTTTATTTGTAGAAGTGAGAAAGAGGTGTTTGTTGTTTCAAAAGTTATACAGCCTCCCTTTAAAAGGTGTGGACAGACTAGTATACCAATCTGTGCCTGCTCTGAGGTGTCTCATGATATGGTGGCCCTGTTCTGAGCTGTTAGGAAACCACAGTGTCCAAAGCATCACAGACCACACTGAAGATCAAACCAAAGGTCAAACCAGACATACTACAATATGCCAGTCCGTGGACCTCATGAGGCTCTCTACTCGCAGAATTCGTTGTCCATGACACACTACAGAGGATTAAAGGACAAATAGTAATGCTCAATGGAAAGTTTCATCTGTTGGATCATGCCATTTTCAGGTCGATATTATGCAGTCTGTTCCCAGGTTTATGCAGAAAGTCTGTACAAGCTACCAATTCCCACATCCCCGAAATGTCTAGCCATATAAAGTCACCCAAAATGCACAACCACGATTCCCACATTACACTCCTTCACTAAGTAAATATGACCAGCGCACCCAGTGCAAGCCAAAGCATGTCTGTGTGCTTTCATCACCCACATCACTGCCCATGCACATCTCATGCCCAGCCTGCACCCGCCCAATGTACCATCTGCCTTGGCAGTCAGCTGCACCAGCCCAGGCCAGACCATTGCTCCAAAGAGGGTTGGGTCAGTGATGGAGGGGAGTGGATGGTGCTCCAGATGCACTTCAATCCAGCTGCAGCCTGTTGGCTGTGTCACGGCATGACGGCACGCCCCTGGATTAATGACCCCCCCCACCCTTCTCTGCCTGCTACTTGGACTGCTGTCCCACTATCTGTATGGTGCCTGCCAAGCCCATTATCCATGCACTGTTTAAGTCAAAATGCCACACGCTCACTAACTGATTGATGGGGTCTTAAACAGTGGGGAGCCATTTAAACAAGGAATGGGGGTTTGCGTGTGTTTGCATGTGTGTGTGTGTGTGTATATATATGTGTGTGACAGTTGCAGTCTTGCAGCCTATGTTCCCACTGCCATCTCATCTTTCCCAGCCGCCTGTATGGATTTAGGTGGCTGGCCTGTGGGCCAGGCTCCATCGATTACAAACAGCCAGCCAATCAAGCTGACAGACAGCTTGGTTGAGGGCGCACCTTGGCTTTTAATAGTCTTGTCCACGATGCACATGTTCATGCGGAACACAGAACGCAGATAGTAAAACTGTGCTACAAACGCACATTGACACCCGGTAGGCAGCCACTGTAACCTTGTGCATCTGGAATAATGAGACAGACAAAGATGTAGACAACCTCGAACAGTCACAGCAGACGCTCACAGACCAAAACAATGCCTTTTTTATTTAAGCCCAAGCTTTCCCTTGTCCTGTGTGTGTCTCTGCTCTACTGGTGGGTTGAACATCAGCTTAGAAGAAATACTCTAGCGGAAATGCAAATGACCTTGTCTCATCTCAAAGCAAACACTGGGAAATTAAATTAGAGCTCCCTGCGACTTGGGGAGTGCTTTTTCCTTAGTGTTGTTGGTTATATGTGTTTTGTCTCTCTCTCTCTCTCTCTCTCTCTCTCTCTCTCTCTCTCTCTCTCTCTGTGTATGTAGGTAGTCCGGCTGTGAAAGCCTTTTCTTTAAATCTTGTTAAGACCTATTTCACTTCTGTAATTCATAAAACTTGTGTGAGTAATAATCAAATTTGGTTGAACACAATAAAATGTGAGTGTGATTGTGTGTCTATTTTTTTTTTTTTGTGATTATGAAAGCTGTTTCTCAGGTTTCTGTTATGTGTGTGGGTGCTGTCAGTGAGTCTACAGTACGTTTTTGTCTGCACTGATCCCATTGTCACATCCACTAATAGGAATTCACAGCTGTTTAATAATTCACACTGAGGTGGGTGGCTACAGTAAACTGTCAACAACACAAGCTCCTACTGAAATCCCATTAACTGCCAATGAATTATTCCCATATCTGTCCCAGCTTTTATGTACATACACAAACACACACATATGTGCATGTATCACTCTTCCTCACAATATTCCCAGTGGCCCATTGCTAAGCAGCCTAAACCTGGGGGTCTGGCTGGGCTCTGAGGCACTTTCCATTATTAGAGTGGTGAAATGGAGACCCCTCTGACCTTTGGGATGGGGTGCTAAGCCCAAGGACATTACTATAATGGAGGTTCTATGAGGAGTAGACGCCATACTTCTGATGGTTTGTCTTTCCCAATTATTTGATATTGGAAGTGAGGAAGTAGAGTAGAGCTGGGCATCTGAGGTGGAGGCTGGAGGAGAGAAATTAATGTCTGATCGTATTTGCATTGCATCCATTTGAATTCGTAATGCACGTATTGAACTGTTGATTCAGGTCAAATGACATTTTGAATAAATGAATGAAAAATTTATTTGACAATTGAAATTGAATGTCATTATCATTCAATTTAATATTTATAAATCACTTCACTTCATTCAGTTTTCCCCCTGATGTCTTTTTGCCACCATCCAGGAAGTCACTGTTCTGGCCAATGAATGGTCCCACACATACAGTACAGTAACAAAACCACCATGGTGGTGGACAGAATTAGTTACTTTTGAGTTGATTAAAGTTAACTTCCAAAAATGTCAAACTAGTTCTTTAAACGAGCTGTGATTTACTCAAGCAACATCAGAGAGTGCACTTGTACTGTCACTTCTAGATGTCACTATCTTGAGCTATAAACTCTGAGGAGGTTTGTCTGTAGGCTAAATTTCGAACTACCTACACAGTGGTTATAGAAGATATGATGGGATGTGTTTCCCAGAGTCAGCAAGCTTCAATTTAAGCTACAAAATGTTTAATTGAAGGTTAAAACAGCTATAATTGATATTTTTATATTAACCACATCTTAAATAACAATGTGAAAACAATGAGTAGTGATGAAACTAAAGATAATTATCATCTGAATCTATATTCCGATCACAGGAGGCAGCTGCTTTCAGGGAAAAAGCTATAAAAAGCTAATGTAGACTACCTGCTCAGCACCAAACAGCAACTACTTTGTGAACATAGTTAAACATTTAGCAGCTAAAGAGGCAATATTTTCCACTGGAACCATGGGTCAGTGCTACATTCACAAATGTCCGTGAGTGGGTGGTGAATTGGTGGTGAGTGTTGGACTGTTGCCATTGGCTGTTGTTCTCTCAAAATCATTTGGAGCAAACAAATGATTCTTCTAATGTTTCTATTACATCATCATGGGGCATTTACTGCAGATCCACAACAGTTTTGAATCGTATTTCCTCAAATAGGGACCAGGGCTTTTATTAACCTCAGCTGCAGAAGGTCACAGGCCTTTATTTCTAATTCTGTTTGACATGTATAATTGGTTGTACTGGTATTTAAGTGCCACGCCTTGGTTTGATTCACTTCTGTTTGCTCTGTTAAAGTTACTGCATTACACGTTAATACACTTCCAGTTTCGAATGAAAAGCCCTCTAGCGTATTTTTACCCTGGTTTTATTGCCGTGCGGACATGCTGCAGTAAGCGTATCGTCTCATTTCCAATAGCTGATCTTTCTGTTGTTTACATGCTATTCAGATCTGCCCGTTTCTTTATTTTACCAATAGCTTCTCTCTCTCCCTCCTTCTTATGTCTTATGTTTAGTTATTCCTCTGCCTGCTTTAGCTATAATGATTTGTGTAATAAACGTAGTTTATTTGCCATAATGGAGGCAAGGCTCAGTGAATTGGAAGTGCGGCTCCGCTTACCAGTAGCTCCCAAGCAGCCAGAAATTCTGGGCGGCTGAATGACTGCCCATAACAAGAGGCGTAGCCCTAAACCCACAGTTCACACCACCATTGCGCAAACGAAGTGTTTAAAATAGCATGATTATATCACTGAATTTATTAAAATAAAAGTGTGAAAATGTACATTATGCTTAACTGGCATGCACTTTATATGACAGGCACCAGGAGTTTATCCCCCTCTGGTCTATATATCCCTGCCTCCACTGAATTATTTTTATCCCTGGGACAAAATTTAACCTCCCCCCCTAAAGTGATAAGCAGCGGCAGCCTGGTTTGCATCAGTGAGAACTGATTACATGGTGAGGGTCTTGTTCTTCAGTAGTTGGTAGAGACCAACAGCAGAGCTTAAAAGCTGAGTGAATAAAACATAATCAATTATTGCAGGTTTATATGGATACATTTTAGGCTACTATATTTATTTCTAAATTATGTCTTGTACATTACATTTAAAATCCTGTGGTTGCTTAACATTAATAATGTAACACCACAGACTTCCAGTGACACTGAAATGTTAACCAGACAAAATTTATTTTTGTGTCTGAGCTTTCAATTGTACTATTAAAACACAGACAGCTTGTTGGTTTGACTGGATGATATGGAAAATAACAATAACTGGGAGATCTTATTGTATTATATATGTTTTGCTATAAAAATCAGTTTCAAATAAACGAGACCATTCTATGGCCGATGTTCACTTTCAACTGTGTGTTAATAAGACAGAAAGCTTCATTCCCAGTCGTTCTGGGAGAGGTGTAACCATGCTAATTTAGACGAGAAAATTGTATATCACAGTTCTAAATATTAAAAAAAGTCCCATGATAGAAGATAAACAATAAAATGTCTTATATTACTCTACATCCCCTGTGTTGTGCAATATTATTTTATTTCAGGAGACACAGCCTTTCCTCTGTTTCAACATGACATGCATCTACACAACAGTCTTCAACGACCAGCAGGGAGTGGCTCTTTGTTTGTCTGCCTGCATTCAGCTTACTGTTTTACGCATGCACACATACACACACAGTCACACATGCACGCACAGAAAATGCTCCTGTAGCAGACAGAAGACAGTCCCTATTTGTCAGCGACTGAGATTATACCTTTCATCAGCAGCAGTGCAAAGCTGATGTGAAAGCTATATGGATTTCTGTTATCAAACATGTAACCGTGCGGATGCCCCCGGTTACTCGAGTGGAAAAGTGAAAATGTTCAGGGATCCCGTCATTCCCCTTTTGATCTCTTTAAGGTAGATTAAGATACTTTAAAACCCCAAACTGCCAGTACAGAAGACTTTCTCCGTAATTGCAAATAGGGAAGGTGCTATTAAGAAGCTGCAGCTCAGCACAGAAATTAAATACGTTTTATAACGTAAGAACCTGCTTCAGGAGCCAAGAAGTGTCACGTTAAGACTGTCCATTTACTGCAACTAACTGCTTCAATTGAGATAATGGAGCAGAGGTGGAGGGGCAAGTTAAGAGCCACCATCACAAAGTATAGCCTCGCTGCAAAGACACCAAACTTCTTTTCTTAAGCAGATACTTAACATTTTCAATCGTAGAGGCTTTTAGTTTGTCTCGTATCAGTACCTCCTCAAGGTCTTTACACAGTCTTTCCATTATTACTGTATTTTATAGCCAATGCGTGAAATCTTAATTGACCTTGCAAAGCCAGGCTGGTTCGGAAAATATCATTCCACTCTGTTAAGGACCAAGCAGAGCCATGTGGTACATACTTTACACATGCACAGAAGCTCAAAAGCAGTCTGGGGGTTTAGAGTATTTGTACCTCCTTAGAAAACTGAACACACACTGCTTATAGGACGCTTGAAATGTGGTTATCCAGCCAACCAAAGCTGCTGGAGCTGTCAAGAAGCCACAGTTACACTAACACAACGGCTGGACCTGCTGGCTTGCTGGAGGGTTTTGGTGACCCGGTCATAGCATAACCTTTCCCTTTCTGTCACAGCTCACAAATCTCCCTGCACTCCACCCTCGGGCTGTTAGGCATTTGTCACCAACACTGCCATGTTATGAAAAAGCTCGCTTTAGAGCAAACACGTAAAGCGTGAGCTGCTGCCCGGTCTGCAACCTCCGCTCGCGTGCAGCTGCAGCACAACATTAGCAACCATCTTTATTAGTGCTATTAGTGTGCGAGGCATGTTTTTCATATCCAGGCTGTGTTAATGTGAGGTTAGATTGATGATGATGGCATGGAGATTTTGCATCTGATTTGCAGAGGTTGACAATGAGGGCTTCATTTCCATGATGAAAATGAATCCTTAGCGTCTCTTTGATGAGCTGTTGACAAAAGAGAAAACAAGTGTCTTGACTTCCACAGATAAATAATGGAAGAGTGGAAAATGAGCCAGTCCAGTAAATGACTCCATCAGCACTTGTGTTTTTTTTTTCTTTCTTGGTTTTCTACTTTTGCAAATTGTAACAAATCTAGCAGAAGTTTCAAGGCTCCCACTTACAGCCAAAACTATTCAGCCCAAAGCTTTCTGTCAAAGAAGACAAAGCCTCGTCTCTCATCCACACATATCCTTACGCCGCCTTCCTGAACAGCCTACCTTCTAGCTTTATTGCCAGAGAGCGACTCTGGCTAGATGAGATCCCCACACAGCTTAACATCTGGGCGCTTTGCTGCTGATGCCCTCATAAATAAAAGATAACTCCTGCCTACCGCGCACAGTCGCACTGGTATAAATCATGTATATGGATTTTCACTTGGCTTTCACTCTCTCTTTCTCCTACAGTCTCTCAACCCCCTTCCTTCATCCTGCCCCCTTTTCCATAATTCTTCCTCTCTTCCCCTCTCTTTCTCTTTGTCTTTACAACCCAGCGTGAAATCCACGACACAAAGGAAGATGGCAGGTAATTAGAAGCTTCATGATGGTGGGAAGAGAAGCCACTTTGTCCTGGTCCACCTCTAATTTAAAATCATTACAGCTCACGCTGTGGCCAGGATGTCTGAGGACTGCTGTTTGCACCTCAGGTAGTTGTCAGCTGAAACATTTTTGCCTGTCCTCCTAAATAAAGTTTGAAACAACCTGAAAACAAATATGGACAGATGGTGCAACACATGAATCTATCAGCTTTAAGTGTATTCACCTTGAGGATCCATCAAGGCGGGAACAATTGAAGATCTAGTATTCAATTAATTGCAACAAAAAGCCGAATATGGATTGTCTAGCATACTATACCCATGACGGATTTTAGATTGTTTAACCTTTTACCACCTTCTGTTTTACCACAGGGTGCTGGCGAAAGGTAAAACCTTAATTGACTGCTGGTGCAATGAAAGGTTATGTGGCTACATAAACATGTATACCCTACGTGTCAATAGAGCACCCTGTCATAAAGATATGTTCAACACATTCTAACAAACAGTGTTATAAATGCTTGAAATTTTAAAATGTTCCTGTTCTGATTTTACTCTCACAGCATCACTTTCAGCCTCAAGAGGAAGATGATTTCAGCAGAAAATCTGATACACCCACTGTGCATCAGCCTACCTGCTCAGAAGAAGTTAGCAGCTAGTTAGTGAACATTTAGCAGTGAGAGAGTAAGATCTTTCCCTTAAGAGTTGGTGAAGAGCAAAACCAGAACTGAAAGAAGGGTTAATATTTATATGTTTATACATTGACTGACATTCATCAGGCCACTACAGACACAACTCCAAGTGAATACTAATAATGCCACTTGATGTGTAAGTAAGTTCTTTATTGACGCCTGAGGGGAAATCCTTTGCCATCCCAAAACCCTTGCATCATATTATTGTAGGCATGGAAGCATTGTACAGTATGTCTGGCCATGAAGGCACAACACATACAGAGTATAAATGACAACCAGGAGGGTTCAGTTGAACCAAGAGATAAATTGCAGGAGCGGAGGTGTAACACAGATCGTCACGGCTGGTCAACAGACAAGCTGGAGGACAGAGCCGTGGACAACTTTCTGTCTCAGGGTCTGTTAGGAGACAAGTGACTGTACAGCCTGGTGGCTGGTTAACAGTCCAATGATTGGCTGATATATTTAATCCCCAAGGACAGGAAGCCCAAATCAGCTTCAAACCAAAGAAACCTAATTATGTCAAGTCTCCTCTGGCTGATGATAAAGGATAATTACTTTTTTATTCCCCTCACTAAGGCCGAATACGTTCTCTAAGATGTGGCGACGTAACCTTTAACGAACACGGTGTGATTGATGAGGCGCCTCATTTCCCCCTTCCAAATGATTACCAATCACAGTTTCCCCCTCCTTGCACATACACACAAATAATGCAACCTTCCTCTCAATGCTTACAAACAAGTTTGAAAAAGGAAAGCATCTCATTTTAGGACTTTCATTACTCATATCATCTGATACTTATATCTCCACAGTGCGTGGAGACAGAATACAATTACAGAGGAAAGAGAGAGGGCTCTGCTTTATCTGTCCTGGGAATGAGATGCATTCACATCCACAATGACCGTTTCTGACACCGGTGTCAGCCACAGACAGTACTCTGCTATATGATATCTATCTGTCTTCAGTGGAGAGATACTCGGACAGTTGAAGCCGGTGATGAATGAGACATCGCCCCGTGTCTGATATGTATTTCTCATTTCCAGAACAAGCAATACAGACATCTGAAATGAATACTGCCAGCTGAAGGGAAACAGGCAACACAACTCACTTGGCAGGAAGGACCCCAAATAGACAATTTGTGTATAGGGAAACATCTGCTCTAATTGCTTACACATTACAAATCACTGGGTCAGGGTTTGACCCAGTTTGGGTCAATGCAGCAGTAACACGATACTGGGTCAACGTTACCCATGGGTAGAAAACCTTTAGGCACCTATCACACCTACAACAATGGGTTGTTCTGACACAGTTTCAGCACATGGTTGCAAACTCTTGCCTTTTTAAACTTACTTGGTCTAAACTTGGGCTGCAACGATTTGACAATTAATTAGCCTATCAAAACAAACTGTAATTTTTTTACTATTTTGATAATCAATTTTATTTAATTGTTTAATTATTTAAGTCATTTATCAAACAAAAGAGTAAATCTGTTTTGGTTTGCTTGAAATTTTGAGTTTTTTTTTTTTTTTTTTACTATTTTGTGATTTATTATGCACCAAACAAGTAATTGATTTATCAAGAAAATAATTGGCAGATTAGTAAAATGACCCATTGTCTTGGTTTTGATTGATCACCCATTGGTTTTCTATCCATGGGCAGTAGATAATTCAGTCCATCTTGAGCCAAATGGAATCAATTTTGACCCAGTAATTTTTAATGTCAGTGAACGCTCATGAACTTGTAGCAAAACTAACCCTCAGAGAGATTACCTTCCTGACCTCCGTACATTTCAAATCTTCATTTCGGCTTAAGAAACCCTATTAACTCGTACGTCCAGCTTGACAGTAAATGAAATGAGACAGCTCCCCCCTCATCCTAACAGCCTGTGTGAATTCCTGTGAGACTACAGAGTAAGCGTACAGTACAGTACATGTCCATATCTGGTGTTTGCACCTCAGCCCTGACACTTGACAAATGTTGTGCTTCCCTCTAAACCTGGTTACTAGCAGGTTGTCCAATGACAGCAGATATTCGCTGTTTAATACCACCAAAATCCGATTATGTTTTTCGGGGGTGCATGTGCCAGCCGACAGAGATGGATGGAGACTATAAAATAAGGCATTGGCCGAGTAGAACATTTTTTAAAAGGTTAGGAAAGACATAAAAATAGCAGGACTCAAGGATATCTGTGGCTAAGTATCTCAGCACCCAAGGTCAGCAAAGTCAAGGTGGAGAAGATGAGCAGGGAGCAAGGCAGGTCGTCAGTGCTTCATCCTGAGACACTGCCAACTGGCTTGGAAGACAGAGACTCTTATATGATGGATGTAAATTTTCCTTTTTTCAGTATGTGGTGGTGGTCATTGTAAATTATGACCACAGAGAGGAAAAAGGAAAGAGAAAAGGACAAAAAGACACAGAGGAAGAGAGTTAGACTGATAGCAGGAGGGAGGTTTGTTTTCAGTAGAAAAATACCATCAAGTCCAGCTGCTGTGTATCCTGAGTAGTTCGATCTGTGCAGAATAGATGACAAGGTCATTAACCAAAGTCCCCTATGGTACGTCTGGCTCCAGGTGGCTTAGTGAGCTATAACAGCACAGCAGTAAACACAGATTTTTACCAGGGATCAATACAAGGTAATCAAAAGCTAATCGTGACCATGGCCAAGAAGTGTAACCACTGAGGAGAGTTGAACAGATTCATTCATTCGTCAGTTGTTTAGTGTGAACGTTACACCACCACACATTCAGTTGACACAGTATAAGACCAGTCAGCTCTTTCAACTGTATGTTTGCCAACACAGTTCACTCTCTGGGAAAAAGGTCCAATCTAATAATCACATTCCTCCAGTTGTTTTGTCTTACAGCTAGTCTCAGTTTCTGGAAGGGTCCATTCAGAGACTGGGGACCTTTCTACGTTAGCCTGAAAGGCTTCAAACCAGCGCCTCCACTCCTCAATAGCTGAGAACAGTTCAGCCTGGGCTTTCTCTGGGTAACACAATTAGCCATGGAGCGTCCAGGCCCGTCCTCCTTCACATTCAGCCTCTGTTTGATGGCCAGCCAGCCCCATGACTTTATCCATACACAGTATCAGCCTATTGCCATGCAAAACAGCAGCTACTTCTCCAGTCCTGCACCATCTCACGTCGCACCCTAAAAGAGGTCCCCCTCTTTAGCCCTGCTTTGTCCCACAGCTACTAATGCGTGTAATTTTTGTGCAAATGAGGAACGGGGACTGTGAGCAAACACACCTCTTTCAGTTTGAGCTATTATAGGATTTGGCCCATATGGTGGGAGGAAGATTTGTAATTGTGGCTCACTGAGGGAAACAGTGGGAAAGCAGTATGGGAGGGCTGAGGAGTTTGTGGAGCTTAGTAAAAAAAAAAAAAAAAGAAAACCAAAGAAAAACAAGAATTTACGGTGCACAACTCAGGAAAGCACAGCAAGACTTTGTTTTCATGGAAATGTCTCTCAAGAATGCAAATACCCCTAGTCCATTACTCAAAACTACAGAATTAGATTATGTTCCAATATTGTGCAATAAATAAAAAACTGAAAGAGAAATGCTTCTATATCTCTCAATATATATCTCTGTGCAGTTTTAGATTTGAATCTTCAAGTAGTCTCCAAATTAAAGAAATATTTCAGACTGTCCTTTTTCCCATAAAACTTCCACACATGATTCAAAACACTATTTCAGGCTCAACAGCAAAGTGAGGGAGGAGCGGAGTACAAAGCCGGCATGCCTTCAGTGAGGGGCCAAGACAGTTTTATATGATTAAAATTGACTGGCACATGGTGCAGGCCTCCACACCCACCCATAACAGATATTGAAGACCCCTCTGGGACGGCAGGCAGCCAGAGGCCTCCCCCATTGAATGAGACAGGTTTGTAAAAAAGCATGAGGTTGCCGCCACAATCAATTCCCTTCCATTCCCTTCATGCATGTTCATGCATTTTTCTGAGAGAGTGTGTACTGTCCTCGTACCCGGGCACCAGTCAACAATTCCAATTCTGATAGCTCCTTAAAAACCACTCAGGCCCTCCTCACTGCACCTCCCACCCCCTCCTCAAGTGGCATGGAGATAAATATTTATCACATCACAGGAACGAGAGAAAGACGGACAGAGAGGAAAGCACAGGAAAACCGGGACAGAGAAAGAGAAAGAAAGCCAGAGACTCTTGTGGTTACGATGACAACTGCTTCCTACTTGGCAGAGGACAGATGCTGATGGAAATGGAAGAGACTAAAAAACAATAAGGAACAAGCAAAGGATTTGTGAGAATGGAGGGGAATGAAAATAGCAGTTTCAGCCTCAAAATGAACCCGAGGTGGTGAGCACCCATCTGGGCGATATGCCACCCTGGTCAACCTCCCCTCCCTGAATTCCTGGAAGAACAGAGTGTTTCTCTGTGTGTTGCTCACAATGTTGTGTTCAATTTCACAACTCTCATTCCACTCACCTCCCTCAAATCCAAGAGAGAAATTCAAATAGTCCCTCTCAAGGAGGCAATTGCTGTATTTAACTGTGTGTTGCATAGAAGGAGAGTGATATGTATATATATATAAATGGTATGCGCAGCATAGTGATGCTCAAGGTTATTGTGAATGTTGAGGATTTATGGGTGAGAAATCCATTTAGGATTAGAGGAGGGTACTCTGAAACAGACCATGGAAGCACCACAGGACACACTCACAGCTGCCATAAAAGAGATTTCCCTGGATGGAGCAGCAGAATCGAACATTACAGTCTTCTTTGTCCTATCAGCAGGAGCACACATTGCCAAGACAGACCAACAATCATGACCTTTAACCCCAAAGAGGCTGGGGGCTGTGTGGCAGTGACCTATGCATGGTAAGTGGACCTGAGAATGACATGAATTGACATGAGAATGAATGATTAAACTTCCACAAAATTAATCAATGCTTTTAATAACTGACCGATCTATTTAAGTCATTAATCAAGCAAATATGCCAAAAATTTGATGAGCTGCTGCCTTTTCATATGATTTCATGTTATCAAGAATTTTCTTTTTTCCATATTTTTTTTTCTCTTTTCTGACATTTGACTCTCTTTGACTCACTCTACTGATTTTACACACAAACTTTAGTTATCGCGTCTAACCCCTACTTCAACCTCAACAACCATATAGGTCATTTCTTTCAACCCTCTGATAGCTCCCCTACGGCAACCTTCATCACCATGGTTACTATAATAACGGTCATGGCTTGGTAAGGTTTAGGCACAAAAACTTCTTGGTTAGGTTTAGGAAATGCTGAGTACCTCCCCAACATTAGACAATCTTTGTTGTCATGGTTACAGTAATACAACGTGGTTAATTTTGTCATGGATAACAGAAACTACAAAACTGCTACACATGGGACTCAAACACCGCTCTGCTGGGTCATATTCCTGTGTTTTGTTGATCCATCCATCCACCCCAACCTCCTCCTGATGTGGACTTTGTGACTCTGTAAACTATGTCATCACACTTTCCCATTATTCCTGTCATACTTATTACGGCCACTAGATTTCACCTACCAACAAAACGTAACTATGCTTTATGCTTTGTGCATTACGGGAAATGTAGGCTCCAGCATTTTTGGAGCTTGAGTCATATTTGAGTCAGGATATCACAGCCTCTGCTGCTAAAGTATCCATTTAATAGACTCCATGATTAATCAATCAATGTAAGAAATATACAATAAACAGAAGTGAAACTCATCCTTTCTTTTCCTTTCTTCACTTCATGCAAACAGACACAAACCCATGCACATCGACTCAGCAATACATGTCTAATATCACCATTTGGTTTGATGAATTTGTATCATTGTGTTTGCCTGTCCCTTCAGGAACTAAATGAACTTTTATGTTAATAGACACTCTTCCTTTTCTGACTCTAATGGGGGCTTTAACAATGCAAGAGTAATCCATACAACTCTGTTAAATTCCATTGTGCAAATCATAGCCTGAGGTTTTCCTTTTACGTGCGCCTCTTCTCACTCCGGGTAGCCAACCTGGTCTTTTAGCAGTTGTATCCATAATTCTGTGGTGGCCGTATATAAAATCATTATCTCCTGCATTTGATCCACCTCAATCCTCTCTCAATATTATATTTCCTAATCAAGAAAGGTGCGGGGGAGTGCAGAGCTTTCCCTCGAGTCTTTTTCCTGACTTGATTTCTTCCCTTTGCCATCATTTTACCTCCATCCACTGCTTCACTGCCTCTCCGTTACATTTCACATCTGTCTCACTTTCCTCTCTCCTTTGATTCTCTATTTGTCTGTTTCCTGTTCTTTATCACTCTGCCCAACAGTCATCCATCTTTTTTGTATCTGTCTAGATCTCTTCTCTTTCACACCCACTTCCTGTGTCCCTGCTTCCCTTTCTCTTCCTTTCAGGCGCAGTGGGCTACAACAGAACAGTAGAGGATGATTTTCCAAGAAGTCATAAATCCCAGAGAAAGCAGCAGAGGAGGTAACACCAGTACCAGGAAAGACAGAGTGATTTGGAGAGAGCGAGAAGCAGAGCGGGAGAGAAAACCCTAAAGTTCAATTTGCAGTAATTCTGTTATCTGAGGCAGGCAGGGCTGGGTCACGGCTGCAGACACAATGGGTCCCCTGCAACATCCATTTAATGTATTTACAGTCACTAATTACCTCTCTATATAGTTGTTTTCATTGTTAGTGTCTGCCATTCTTGCATAAGTTTCACACATAAAAGGGATTTACAAAAAAACAAGCATTTGTGTAATCCACCCTAATTTTATCTGACTGATAACAGCCTCACTGTTTGCTGTTCACTCTGTTTACACCATATCTGACCGGTATAACCTCACCTTCAACATCTACTTCACATTCAGTGCCTGGTGAAACAGGGGTGTGGCGCTAACTGCAGTCATTTAAAAGTTTTAAAAGATTTTCATTTTGGGCATTTTTTTGACAATGGAGGAGTTTTAAATATTGCAGGGACTAACAGAACTGGAGGGAGCAGCCACAGTGAGCTGTTAGTTGAAGATCTGCAGGCAGCAGGCTGCACAGCTCAAACCCCTGAGTATGGCAACCCTCACTGAGTCCTGCTGTTGTGTCTCCACTCCACAGAACTCGCTGCTCGCACAGTGCGCCGAATGAAATCAGATGGCAGGATGATTATTGTCAGGCAGGACAATGTTGACTGACAAAACAGAGACAGTTTGGCTGCAGTGCAAACACACCAGTTGCTTTTTTGTTGTAGCTCAAGATGCATCTGCTGCTCAACGGTGTCCGTAGCGTTGCCATTACCATGGTAACCACAGTAACCACAGGTGTTGCCAAGTCAAGCGTCCTACAGTTTGCAACTTCTAAGGAGTATTGCAGCTACGTAAAGCAGGAAGATTCTGGGAGTTTTAGTCAAGCACCAAATACGCTGCACCACACACCTCAAATTCTGCCCTCACTTTATTATGCAGGTTAAAATTTTTCTCTGACTTGACAAAGCTCCTCCACAGCTTTTTAAAGGCTGTGTAATATTCTCCTGAATCATACATTTATTTTGACGAGTAAAATTGGTGACGATCCCCTTTAAACTTGGCAGTGCAGCACCTTTTATCACAGGTATGACAATAAATGAAAGCGATGATGAATAAAAAGCTGCAACTTCCATAAAACACTGTTCACCATTGTCTTCAAGATGCTCAATGACAGCAGCTGGAAATGTGTTTCCACTCTTTCTGAACTGCACTGCTCCTGAAGACCGTTTCAGTCAGGCAGCCAACACAAAGGTGTGACCTTCAATTATCCCCCTCCACATTCAAATTAACCGTCTAGCAGGAGAGATAGAAGGGCAGAGGGAGAGAGAGAGAGAGAGAGAGAGAGAGAGAGAGAGAGAGAGAGAATAATAAATACAAATACACAAAGCACAAAATCAAACATTAATCAGCTTAATGTCTTGATATGTACAACAAGCTTTAATGAGCCCAGGATAAAACCACTTGTACATTAACCAGCAGGTTGTAATTACAGGAGAGGCAGAGCTGTTAAGTAAACAAATTAATAATTGATGTGTTTGCTGTGAGAATTTAAAAATGTCAGTGGATGCCATATTTTGAACTTTTCTTTTTCTTTTAGACGTGTGCATCTGCATTTTGAGATAAAGTGCCGGGGCAGCATCGCACCCACAAACTGCCACCACACAAAACATCCTGACTTTGTTTTAAAGAGGGGGGAGGGGTATTGTGGGTTTAGGGGGAGCCCGGGGGTAAAGAACAGATATCGTCCATCGGGCTCGACTGGCCTGGGCAATGTGTTGGAAAAACAGCCCACTGTGGAGCTGGGATTATTGAAATCTTCTCAGGCAGGGCTGTTTTAAATGGGAAAGGGAGTGGTGGTGCTGATGCTGCGTGTGTGTGATGAGTGTGTGTTTGAATGTGTGTCCCTGTGCGCACGAGTCATGGACAAGCATGAGCGCTGCTGTTGATGACACCTCCATGAATGAGTAAATCTGCTGCTTTCCCCTCCTCACACCACTGCTACTATAGTTTTACTAGGAAGTGGAGGGCTAACAGCTGCTGCACTTCTCCCTCAAACACACACAGACACACACACAGACAGACACACACTTACAAACACGCACACAGACAGACACACGCAGTGGTGTGGGGGGCTGAAGAGGCTGAAAATGAGGGTGTGCAAGCTGTGACGGTGAACATTAATGGGGACAGCAGCTGTGGAATTAATGTGGCACATCTGGGAGGACAGAGCAGAGACGAGACAGAGAGGGAGTGATGAAGAAGTGATACAAGTAGACAGACAGGAGAGAGAGACAGAGAGAGACAGAGAGAGAGAGAGAGAGAGAGAGAGAGAGAGAGAGGATGTTTGACTTGATTTTCAATAAGCCTCTCCCATCAGTCTCACTCGATGTCTCTCTTGTATTCTAGCATCTGGCTGAAGAAATTGATTTTTAAGACCCTCTTGTCCTTGAGTCACCTGTTAAAACATCTTCATCTATGACTAAGAAAAGTCAACTTAACCAACACATTGCCACATCACATTTAAACACACTCCCAGTACAATTTGCCCTCTCTGACCTCAGGGTTACACAGCATGTTTGAGGCATTTCACTAATGCATTCACTGATTCCAGCCTGAAGTAATAGGACACATGCAAAAGTCCTGACAATAGTGACTATGACCATGGAGAGATTTAGCAGTAGGGCGCATTGATGTAAGAAATAGAGTTTGTAAGAAAATGCAGGATGCATGGACATTTTCACAGAACAATTTTACTGCGAGGTGGTGGTGGTCAATTTTTCAGTGGGGAGAAGTTGGTCTGCTTGAAAATAACCACTGGTTTGCTGATGCTGACTACAAATAAAGAAGTTTGGAGGTTTTAGAGGTTTAGATGTGATTACACAGGTGAAACAGACTCATAACCAGTTTCTTCTTCCTTCCTTTCCTTTCTTCTTCCAAAGCACAGCTTCAAGGCAAGGCCTTTGTCTATCCCCCTATTCAAGTGCTATCCTGGGAGCTCCATCAAACAGGCAGCCAGAGGGCATCTTTAAAAGTCTCCTCAGCCTCCCACCCCTCTGCCTCTGCTCTCTGCTGCTTGTGTCTTGGTGTCTTTAACACCTTCATTGAGGCCCCTCAAAAGCAAGAGCAAGCAGCCTCCACCTGCCTAGAATAGACATCTCTGCAAGGTTTTACTTGGAGTTTAAAGACACACATGCAAACACACAGACAGGCTTCAACAGCCCACTAGGTGGAAGAACAAGGGGAGAGCTGCCTGGCTGTCTGTCAGTGTGTGTGTGTGTGTGTGTGTGTGTGTGTGTGTGTGCCTTTATGTGGACCCACCACCATGCCTATCAGCCAAGCTAAGACACTTCTATGGTGTCGGAAGAGCTCTGTAATGAGCCATCATGGTCTTGGAGATCCACTTCACCTTTACAGCTCAGAATATCAACTACAGGAGAGAGAGACGGAGAGAATGAGACGGGGGGAGCTGTGGATTTTAGTGAGGAGAGGAAACCCATAAAATAAACTGCCACCACTCTCTAGATACCCTTCAGAACAACACATATGACCCCATGTTGTTCATCAGCACCACGATGAATGAATTAAGCCTCTTTATTGGACGCTCACAAAGGCTCAGTATTCATCTCAGCCCCCTCTGCACTCATTATGTTTCCACTCCGAACATGGTGGAAAAGATATTAAAAAACTCACAGCAGACAATCTGTATACACAGTAAATGTGTGCTTTGCTGCTAAACAAGACTTGAACCAGGACGATCTGCTTTACGAAAGATTTCTTCAGCCATTGTCTACAGTGCATGGTAATATTTTAGCACAAAGCTATAGCCTCACATAATCTCAAGAGCAACATAGCGCTAACACATTTAACCCTACGACGTGAAGAGGCTACCAATGTTCTCGCCGCACAACATTAGGTTGATCAAAGGGCCGAATTTCCAGAACCTCAGGGTATGTCTAATATCGAGAAGAGCACAGAGGAAGTGGAAGAGCTGGGGATTCACTTAGATTAAGACTTTGATTCTCTGACACTTTCCTATTTCCCATTAGAGAGAAATATTAGCACCAACTATCAACTAAATTAGGACCTATCTGCAAGGCACAACTGAGATGAACCTTGCCAATATTCTTAGAGCTTTTCTTTAATTGGTTGATTAATTGTCTGTCCCACGCGTCCTGGTGACGGGTGACCATGAGGGGAAGGGGTGACGTTAGCAGTAAAACACCCTTCACACAGAGCTGAGGATAGAAATGGATGATCTCTCTCCTCTCCTGCTCTCTCTTCCTCAGATATATTGCATCATCAATTGCCCTGCAGCGGAAGCCACACTAGGAAGATGAATAAATTAATCTGGAATAAATGGCCTCCTGCTTGACACATAATCACAGATTAGGCCGGGCCAGCTGGGAGTGATGGGTGAGGAGGGCTGAGAGAGAGTGGGGGTCACCCACATTAACCCCTGCACAGAGCAGGAGGCCCTGCACAGATTTAACCAGAGACAGAGAGGAGATGGAGGACGGAGCTGTGAGGTGATTTAAGCAGACCTGTAGGCTCATCCCTGTGGTGTCATTTCAACTGTGGTGGGCGGCAGCTAATGATGTCACTAATGAAGGAGTTCATTACTGGGTCAACCCTTTGGACCCAGCCATGCTAACTCCTCACTCTGTTATGAATACCATTGCTGTTAGTTTAGTTTTGTTTTTTTTTTTGCTTCTTGTCCACCACCAAGCACTTCTGGGAGACAAAAACCTTTTTTTTATACCCCAATACAGTGCCCAAACCAAGACAAAAACATCAGCAAAGTCATGCATCACCATCTCTCCATCATCCCAGTCATATTCAACTACATTCACAGTTGGTTTCAAAAGTCTCTGTACCTTATGATGAATCTGTAACATAGTAGCAGCCAGCAGCACCATCAACAATATTAGTATAGGCCATTATATTTACCTTTACGTACTCATGAAATATTGTTATATAGGACACCATGTTTCTATCAAATCTTGCAGTTTGTCTTGCAGGGTTTTTCTCAAGTCCTCAAGTATACATCTTTGACTCTTATAAAATATCATGCACATCATATCCGATCGATCATCACCACGCTACATCACCTTTCCAAACGACCAAAAGCATCCACAACATCCAGCAGGGCCCCTGTCTGATTTTCTGCTGAGCGAAACACAATTAAGGTGAACGGAAAGATTTGTCATGTTGATTTATCCCACACCTCACCTAATGAAATTTCCCCACATTCCCTTTTGAGCAAGTGGCTGAAGGGAGGGAGGGGGTGTAGGAAAAAAAAAAAGAGAAATTAAAGATGGGACGACCCTCCGCACCCCGCGTTCCCCTGTTTAGATGAATGAATTGTACCTCTGTCCCTTCCATTTTTCTCAATTAAGTGTTTGCCATTTGGAATGCTTCCCAGCTTCATGATCATTAAAACCTTTGCATGTCAAAGGGGGGGTTGAGGAGGAGGGGGAGATGGGGGGTGGAAGGCACGCTTAATTCAATTTCACAGCCGTCAGTGCTACCTGCCCTCATCAACAGACAGAGAGAATGCGAGGGAGGGATGGTTAAAAGAGGGAGAGAAGAGAAAGAGATAAATAATGGCAATAAACACTCCATTTGAGGGCAGCTGCCAACATGAAAAACACTTATCCACAGTGCAAATCATTTTGTCTGCTGATGAGTCAGAAAATCTTGATTGTGAAAAAATAAAAATAAAAAAATCATATGGTACTGAACAAAGGGTCACAAATTTTAGTATTTCTTGTGCAGTGTTCTAAAAAAATAGCAATAGAAATAACTCAAACTCAACAAGTAGATTCTTTTAATACCAAGACATTAAGACTCTTTATGACACGACAGGAAATTTAGCAGGGAAAAATTGGATTTTCCAAAGAGAGAAAGACATGAAAGAGCTGCAGGATGAACACTCACCTTCCTCATATGAGTCTGCACTGTTTCTTTATCTTCCTCCTGATGCCGCATTGACAACTGCATAAACCCCAGACCCAGCACGCTTCAGTAGTTAACATGATATATTCATGTGTCGAAAATCAATGCTTATATAATACACTCACATTAACATGGAGGTACCCCCCACCCCCCGACCCCATCCCAGGAAAATGTCATGTTCCCTGACATCTATGACAGAGACAGAAACAGAATCGAGGTCAAACTCTTAATAACTGAGCTCTTTTCTCTTCCTGTGGACTAAAGGAACTTGTAGGAAAGAGGTGCAAAATGTTAAAGCAGTGGTTGGATCATTATCGTATCAAACAGAAAGTAGCAACTAAGACAAAATATTTAAAATGTTGTGTTGTAGAACTATCTTACAACTACGTGTTTATACCAGAGTAATAAGTTCATTCTTCGGCAAAGGGCTTCGAGTGAGACAAGCGACCGAAACAGTGGCTTGTAAATCCCTAAAGGTTTCATTTAGAGGGGAATGCTAATTTTTATCGAACCTCCAGTCAAGTCGGGAAATAAATGATGGGGGTCCGTCATTGCTGCCTTCCCAATACCATCACAATCACAGGAGGAGAAGGAGGAAGGGGCGAGAAACACCTCTGGCTTAATCACATTCATGGTTTCTCTACCTCAGTGATTTGCAAACATGGGCCTTGTATACACCCAAGGGTCCAGAATTAGGGAGTAACAACAATTCTGCTTTCTTGACTCTGATTTAGTGGCCGTTTTTAGGCAGTGCTTTCAGGTAAATGTTAATGTCAGCATGCTAATCAAAATGGCATGCTATGATGCTAATGTTTAGAGGGTGTAATGTTTACAACATTCCACACCTTAGTTTAGTGTGTTAGCATGCTAACATTTGCTAATTAGCACCATGTACATCTGAGGCTGGTGGGAATGAGTTTTGCAGATGCTGAGTCATAAACCAAGGCACTGGACAAACTGAAAGTTTGACCTGACGATGGTGCGAAAGGAAAAAATAGGGATCACCTAAGTTATTACAATTCATCCTAAGGGAGGCATGAATGTCTGCACATTTCATCGCAATCCATCCTTTAGTTTGTTAAGACTTTCCACTCAAAATATCAAAGGTAAACCTCATGGTGGCCTTAGAGAAAACGTGAGGACATCAACAAAGTCAGTAGGCTTCAACCTCTGAGAATTATGGATGTATGCACAAGTTTTGTATCAGTCCAGAGCTATTTCACTGGATGAGTAAAAATGTAACCTGCTAGAGGCACTGGAGGGCATGTGAGGGGATCACAAATAGGAGACCATGAATCCTATCCAGTAACTGTAGAGACAGTTCACTCTGGATCAAAGTGGACCAACCAGTGTTGTCATCCCTGGACCAAAACCTTTTATTTAAAGTTATAATTAAGTCACTACATCTTGCCTTAGTTGTTAACCTTCAAAACTATTCTCACTGATTAAATATCTATAGAGAAAAAGAGGCAATGACAACATATTTTTACCTCTATGTCCATGTAACCAAGGATGCTAGTCTTGGGTTGTGTAAAAGGGGCCACTTGTTCTGAGTGCTATCAGCTTGCCTGCAATAGGACTAAAAGAGCTTTGGAAGGCTACAACATAATGTGTCTGCTTCTCTTCTCACTGGGACCAACTCCAGTATTGAGCGCAGTCACCCAGCTGACATCAGCCCATTGATTTATACTTTCACTCCTCCCTCCGTTTCCCCTCCTCTGTCCACCCACCCCCCACCCCACCCTCCCAGGACGACTATATGTCGGCACTGTGTTGTCTAGGACGTGGATCAACTCTTAATACACATCACATACACACCAACACACTTGACAGTCTCCCCACCAGGTTTGATTAATTTGGCTCGTAACGCGTGTGAGCAGAGCTATCGCCGGCATCCAGATGTTCCACAGCCCTTTTGTCTGCACCCCCCACTACACACACACACACGCACACTCTATCTTGCACACACACATGCATGCCAGGTACACACCTGCTTTCATCCCCTCCCCTTCCCTCCAGTAGTCGAGGATGCGATGCAGTGTGTGGCATGCTGGTGTTTTGATTATTTCTTCTTTGCTTCTCTGAGCTCTCTGTGAGCCGGGACTATCTGCTCTGCATCAGAAGAAAGAAGTGTGTTTTCACAGAGGCCTGCAGAGATTGCATCAATGACTTAAGGGCGGTTATCAAAGGCAAAGAGCTGTTGTGCAAATACAACACACTAACACACTTGAGCACAAATGCACACACCTTCTCCTTCACTGTAATTGCCACCAGTCACACGCAGCCACACTCACACAAGTGAGACGTCTCGAGGAGCAGCAGCAGCTCTCACCCTAAGTGTGGCCAAGAAAACAAACAGCCAGCCACAGTGAGCGCTGACAGGGAGCCTAAGTCTGCTCTTCACTTCTGAACCTGCTCTTATGAGGGAGGGGGGGGGGTCTGGACACAGCAGCAGAACAGACAGAGAATAAGAAAATGAGGTTTTAGAAGAGGATGAGGATGAGGAGGACAGAGGACAGAGAGGGAATGATAGATTGTAGTCATTGAGAAGGCAGATCAGAGCTACGATAGCCACTTTATGGATGGAGAGCAGCAGGACAGTTATGCGGCAGTGGATCCTTTTCTGGTGATATTTCTTCAGTCATAACAGCTGCTGCTGCTCCTTCCTCATTTTAAAACAAAACACAAGAACCAACCACTTTCTGTTCTCTACCTGTGGTTCGTTACAGTTACAGGTATAGTTACATTAATTAATAAGTTTGGCTTATAAATGAAAAATATGCATTTTGTTTGTGTTTTCAACCGAGCGTGATGAAAAAAAAATTAGGCCCAAGCACAAACAAATTAGGTCTTCACCAGTGAGTGAGCAGAGCTGCAATATAGGCCTAATTTTTCTGTGGAACTGAGACCCGACCCAGGACCCAGTTAGGACCAGGTCCAAATTGTAGTCTGTGAAATCAAGTTGGGAAAGATCTTGGATCATGTCGGATCATGTGGCACGTTATCGGATTACTGGAATTTGATTCACAGATATTATCTTGGTAAGCAAATTATTATGTTCTGTTTATAGTCCAGTTGGCATGTTTTATTGTTGCACTTCAAAATTTTTCTATAAATTAGCATCCAAGCAGATTATTTTTGGAGTATTTCCTTGACTTTATGACTTCAGATCAGGTCTCTCTTTTAAAAAAAATAATTTATGCATTTTAATTTTGGCTCTTGATGACCTCAAACTTTCAGCATCCTCATTTTCCTTTTCTTTTTACTTGGAGACATACAGCAGTGTCCTATCTTGGGATTTAACTTTTGGTAGCAGATGGACCTCTGTTGTTACTTTTGGATTCTGTGTTTTGTCTTTAAGGCTTTGGGTCTTTTATTAAAGTTTGTGCAAATGTAGAAAACTATATCAAATTTCAGCAAGAGGTTTGTGTACTATTTGCAAAGTCAAGGTTGGCCCACAACAAAAACAAATGCATTGACACACCACAGTACTAACAAATGCCAGCATAGTTCTGATATGGAAACATGTACACACGCATGCAGAAACCAACAGATGCTAGTTCACCCTCACACACATGCACACACCCTCAGGGTATTTGGATTTTTGAAGCATACGCGTCCCTGTTTTTACCAGTTAATACGACTCTGTATCTCAATAAGCAGCTTCAGTCTGTTCGCTGATGATCTGAGGAAAACACACATGATTAACATACCATAGTGTGTGTGTGTGTGTGTGTGTGTGTGTGTGTGTGTGTGTGTGATTTTCTTAAATACAGATAAATAGCGGGGCACAGACCCTCACTGTCTGTTCAAACACACAGAGGTTAATCAGTGTGTTTGTTGGAAGCAATCATATGAAGCCGATGACTTGACAGTAACATCTTGCTGCTCTACAAGCTTTATTGTTTCACTTGTATTTGCATACTGATGCCGCTGAAGCTTCCACAGACTCTGCAGCTTTTAGATCCATGACAGAATCAGACATTAAGAATCCCTGAATACACACTGTTGTTTATGTCTGAGCTGATTGAGAGACAAACTTGACAACATTCAGGCAAACAAATGTATACACACACATTTTCATGTACAAGCACGCACTAGAGCCAAGGATGGTGTGTGAAGCACAGCTTTTGCATTTGTTATTTTGCGTGACGTGCTAAACCACATTCACACCACCATCTGTCCTCCAGTTGGTGCTGGGTCATGTTGAAACTAATTCAGAGCAGATCTCAGACATGCTAATGGGTTTATTTTGAGCGACTGGTGAATGGTCTAAAAAAATAAAAACACAAAAAATAAAGTGAATAAGTTTACTCAAAAAAAAAAAAAAAAGTATATGGACGTTGCTGCAGTTTCAGGCTTTTGGTTTTACTTCAAACCCTCAATCAGAGGTGTCAGTTAAGCTGACGCTGCTCGTGAGATACAACATCACCACATATCAACACCCAGAGCTCGTGACATCTTTGTCAGTTCTGTCAGTGTAATCAGCATTTTCACCCAGACGTTTGAAGTGATATACAACAGTCTTTAAATACATTAATGGGTCTATTTGTAAGTTTTCTCTGCCACCGAACGTGGTTTCTTGCCAGGAGCTGGTGGTGGTGATTCTCGCTCGACAAGAGCTTCACAAGACAAGAGGTTACAATACGGCTTCAGGGCAGACTGGAGGCTACAGTGAGTCGCTATAGGAAAGTGAGGAGACAGGCCGGGGCTAGCTGGTTAGCGGGCTAACTTCAGTAGAAGAAAAGACATGATAGAGACAACATTGTTGTTGTTTCCAACTGCTGGAGACAACTCTCTACGAGTAAAGAATTAAGTTTGATGCTGAGCTCGCAACGTTTCCTCTAGGCTGGGAAGCAAACAGTTGTTCATGCTAACATTAGCTATGCACTAATAGCAAAACTTACAAATAGCTCCTTTGAGGCTAAATTATCCTAAGGTGTAGGATATGAACTATGAAGTCTTTTAGCCCCATATTGTTATGAACTTGACCTTTTTGGCTAGATTGCTGTCAGTCTTTAACAGAGACAGGGGCACGGTGTGGTGAAGTGGAGGTGCTTATTTCATAGTGTTTTAAATTTACCTCTGCCTTGAGTCAAATCCAGAATAATGGCAGTTGTGGCTCCCGGGTATCGTAGTATATTCCAAGCCAAACTGATGGAAAAAGACATAAAATCTACTCATGAACACATAGTAATGTTAAATTATCCAGGAGACTGCCGTGTTTACACTTTGAAAGATTGAGTGTATCGTTAAAAAGAAAATGTTAAAGTTTGGGAATTTACAGGGGGTAAAAAAAAACCTCCAATAGCAGCAGCTCCTCTAATTCATCTTTACCAGTGAAGCCTCCAAATGTGAAGAAATGTGAAAATACAAGTGAGCAGCTAATCTATTGTTCTGAGTAAATTTGGTTAAAAAATAAACACCGTAGTGACACTTTAAATCCTCCATTTTTGATTTCAAGTGTTCTCCCTTGTCTTGTTAGTGGAAACAAATCCACCTGTATTGTCTCTATATATGTGTGTGTGTGTGTGTGAGTGTGCGCAGTGGAGAGATCTGTAATTGGCTCCTAGAAAATGGGGTGTTTCTAAAGTCAAGTGTAGGCCATGCTGAGTTGAGGGAAAAATAGGGCCATCATTATAGAGATGATAACTGAACATAGACAGTTAACACCTGCATGTGTGTGTGTGTGTGTGTGTGTGTGTGAGAGAGAGAGAGAGAGAGAGAGAGAGAGAGAGAGATTATACTAACAGACTGTGTGTTTTTGCTGGATGGATCGTGTGCAGCCAACGCTAGGGGCCAAACAAAGGAGAGTTGTTTATCCATCTTTGCTTTATAGACACTTCACTACTGCACAATGAGGCCACAATAATAACACACACACACACACACACACACACACACTCAAACTCACACACACACACACACACACAAGCACACAGAATACAGATACAGTTGTGATGCGGTTCATAGCCTTGGCACTTTTTGACAGGGAGTGTGTGTGACTCGCTTTGACTGTACATGACAGGGGGAATTGGCGTCACTGCCGTCACCAGGTGGGGATGGGACACGTGTGTGTGTGTGTGTGTGTGTGTGTGTGTGTGTGTGTGTGTGTGTATGAGAAGTGTACATGGAGAGCGACAGGTTTACATGAAGTGGATGTGACACATAGCCATGGGTGAGTGTGCCATGTTGTGTGTGTGAGGTTGTAGAGAGCTGAGCGCAGGTGACAGTGTTTACTGTGTGTGTTCATTCACATGAAAACAGAGTTTTACCTCAACAGCAGAGAAAAGCAGAACCGGTAACTTTTACAGGCACAAAAGACACAAGCCTTTATTGCTAATTTCCCCTGTTTTATATTTCATCATGTTTTAGTGTCACGTTTCTCTTTTCTTATCTGCTGTTCAAATTTATTATTGATTCTGTTTGCAGCTAATGCAGCAATATTATACAACTGAGTCTTCACATATTCATTACTCTGCTGCTCTGAGTTTCTCTGTTTAACATAAATAATGTTTTGGGGTTTTTTTCGATTTTGCTTTTTTTTTTTCAACTTTCTGCACAGGACACTTTCACACCTGTGGATGAAGGACATAAACGATGCACTGGATCACACCAGCTTTTTACAAACACACAAGGAGCTGCAAACATGAAGCTACACAGTGCGACAGTCAACTCATTTATTGTGGAGCCTTCCTGTGTCAGCAGAGCTACATGGACCCACATCTAATCCTGGAGACTGACAGCAGCTCAGGCAGCACTTTCCAGCACCTAATGTGTTAGTTTATCTTTTGTAATGAGTTCACGTTGAAATAAGCAATTATGAGCGTGGTTGTGGTCACAGGTTATCAGTTATCATTTTGATTGGTTGAGGATGAGTCTTATCTAATATTAGCCTGTCTGAGTGCAGGGATAAAGAGCAGAGGGAGGAGAGAGGTGAGCGATGTGCTGCCGCTTTGTGTAGACCATGATGGACAGTGAATGATAACCCTGATCCCTGAAGTACTCTGGTTTGGTTTTGCTTCTGTCTGTTTGTTAACCGACCCACCATCATGGTTAGTGACACATAGTCAAGTGAGTGATGCTGCAGGGAGCCGGCGCTAACAACTAATCATTTAACCAAGGTGTGTGAAACCAAGATTTGAAATTTAGATTTAGTTTTGTTGCATTCAGTGATTAGTGAGTGGCTCCTTAGGTCTTATGCTTCAGCTTGATAATGAAAAGCACAGCTTGTTCTCTTGTGTCAAGGACAAATCAGTTCTAGCAGAACAACACACTGAAATGCACTGAAAAGGTGTCATTTTGTCAAAAGATGTATAGTTTTTTCAAATACATTCTGGTGAATCATTGCAGATGATTTTTGATTTAGGTTTAAGTTTTTGCCTCATAAAAGGTACAAAATGGTTTGTTGCTCCATTAGGTAACCTAGCAATTCTGTACCAATGGGTTGAGTTTTGTACCAGGACATAAAGGTACATTTATGTCACCTGGAGTGAACAAATGTTCTTTTACAGGTACAGACAAGAAGGTACAGGTACAAGAAGCGTAATGCAAAAATCAGCTTTTCTGAATTAATGAGATTATTTCAGAATTCTGAAATTGGAGCAATGAACCACAGCAAAACCTTCCAGCAGGTCAAAGAGCACAATCCTCGCTTTCCTGCAACAACGTCAATGGATGTCGAGATGTGGATGTGGTTTTTTTACCTTTTACCTTTACTCAGAAACAGTCTTTACTTGTTCATTTGAGACATATTTGACATGTCTGAATACCAGCAGTGTGTGTCTGAACATCCAGGTGAGGCAGAGTGAGACTGAGGATGCCGGTACACAACCCCACACACAAACAGATGAAGTCTTCCCACCTCATTACCTCTTTTAGGATCCATTTGAAAAGCGCTGCATCTACACATGCACACACACACGCACACACACACACACACACACACACACACACACACACACACGCACGCACACACACACACGCACACACACACACACACACTATATCGCACACATGCAGAACCCACAAACCACACATCAGGTCCTATTATTTCCACCAAACCACAGTCTGACACTTAACGGAGACCCTCACAAGCAGAACTCTCAAAGGAGAAATCCCAAGGAAACCTGTCGACTAACAGAACAGTGTGCATGTCACGTGTGCATGTGGGAGAAAATAAATAAAATGAAGCCAAGTGAAGGCCCAAAGTGTAATAAACAAAAACAAAGCCCTCCGATCAATAATTCGGAGTGAGGGCTGACAGGCAGTGAGAGGGTGTAAATTGATTATACGTGAGCTCAGGGATTATCCCTCGTCATTCATCCTCTGTGGTGAACCCTCGTCACCTGGATAAGAAATAACTGAGAGCACAGAGACAAGAGGAGAGAGCTAACCTGCACAAACTCCTATCTGGGATTCAGATCTGAGGTGAAGTGTTCTCTCTCTCCTCCTTTGTCTCTCCATCCTCTCGTCCATGTCTCAATTTCTTTTTTGCTCTCTAATTGTGTTTCTACCTATGCCTCCATCTCTCCCTCCTCAGGCTGGTAGGGGCGGCAGGGAGGTTCAGATTTCACATTGCTGGCATGACAGTGACATCAAGGCTGCACCAAACCTGCGGTGCCTCTAATCACCAGAGAGAGAGAAAGAGAGAGAGAGAGAGCGAAAGGCTACTGGCAGTGAAATACAGATTGTCTACGTGCAAACACTCACAAAAGCAAACACAAATGCAAACAGAGGTACTAAGACAGTTTGAACGAGCAGTGTGCGCTGCATGTGTGTGTGTGATGCGTGGCTCAGCAAGGCAGTGTGTTTGTCAGTGATATCACAGGGAGCACAGCTGTCCCAAACCTGCCAGCGTCAGCTGACACCTTCACCCGGGCAGCCTGCCCGCCTCACCCCAAACCCCCACCCGCCACCGATCCTAGTTACCTTGATCAGGAGGTTAGATCACATGTCAGGCCTTTCTCTCAGCGCATGTGGATACTGCACACACACACACCCACACACACACACACACACAGATCCAAAATAATCCCTAAAGACTCAAAGTGTGACTCAACTACTTACTTCATTCTGTTAATTGGGCTTGTTGACAATATGTCTATTGAGAAATTAGAGAGAACTTTAACTGCTGAATAGTTTTAAAGATTTCATCATCCCCTAATTACATGAGGTAACAACAGCAGTAACGTCTTTGTACAGTTGATGGAGGTCTCACACAGCCAGCCCACTAATTATGCTAAATGTGATGTGACACAGTCAGACAGAGGTTAGGGAGTCATCAGTGACTACAGACCTGCATGTATCAGCCCTCAACCAATCAGAGCCGCAAACACATCAGACGCTGATCATCCAAACCACTTCTGTAAGGATTTAAACTGCTGGCCTCAGTGAATCTATGGGAGCTTGACTGTATTATGAACGGAAATGGTGAAAATGATATAGCATATTGCTCTTTAACATTAAACATGCATTACTCAGGGACTTCAGTCGTGCACAGAAGTCATTTTAAAGTCACATGTCCCGTGCACCCTCCAATCACATACGTCCACGACCCCCCTCTCACAACAGGCGGCTCATACAGACATCTGACACTCATTCAGCATGCACACGACAACACTGAGATCTGCATCCCTGCTGCTGCACTGCTCTCAGAAATTTAATTCCCTCCACCTCACCGGCCAACTTCTCTATTAGCATTTAGATGTGCTGTGTGTGACTTTGAATGTGTCTTATAATGTGTTTGTGTTCATTAAATGTTGTGTATCTCAGGCGCTGGCAGACAGGTTGTGGGTTCAGGGGAAAGTCTGTGTGGAGCTCAGATTTGTTCCAGAGCCGAAGCACCAAAGTAAAACACACACTGTTGCAACAAATGGTTGAAAGCTTCACACTGGATCACTGTGTGTTAAAATGATCTTAGTGTTGGTCAGTAGCAGAAGAAGACGCACAGCTACTGTACAACTGTGCTCAGTTTTCACTGTCAGTCTGAGTGTAGACTTAAGGGTCTGTGTAAGGTACTGAATAAAAAGCTGGGGGGGGGGGGCAGGAGTATCATTATTATTTATCAGCACCTTATGACTTCTCTTGCACACCTGGGTGCATGTAGAGAGAGCTGCAGGCAGACACACACATGCAGCATGGAGCACTGAGAGCAAACACATTCCTGCACAGAAACATTTCTGCAGACACACAACAACCTGACACATTTTGTAACATAACTATAAAAGTTGATGTTCAGAAACTTCACTTGCACACAGTTCGCTGCTATTAATCACTGATCAGCAGCCTGTTGAGCACTGCAGCCCTTGAAACAAGTTAAAACAAGTCAGGCCTATGCAGCAGTACAGTTGGATTCCCACTCTTGAGCATACGTTAATTACACTGGATCCCTCTAATAGAGTCACGCTGCACCAATTAAAGACAACAGAGACACAGAGCGGACGTATAGAGCTCATTACTCATGCAAGCAACACAGTTCTCACGGGACAAAGAGATTAATGGCACTCTTCTTATACAGCACGTACATAGGGTTTGTCTGATGCAAACGCAGAACACCGGCACAACAGGGAAAACACAAGCACAGGGCGCCTTTGCAGAGAAAACAATAAAAGAGAAAAGAATCTTTCTTCAGTGGCAGGGCAGGACACCAGATATTTCAATATCAGAGAATTTCAAAGATTCTTGGGGGTGATTGCACAAAGGGAGGCTGTGAGGGAGGAGGTGGGCGAAAGGAAGATGAAGAGGTGATGCAGGCCGAGGAGGGAACAAAAGGAAGAGTTGAAATAAAAGAGCTGAAGCACAGAGGATGAGAGGGAGACGTATGCTTGAGGAAAAAAATTGCATACACGTATCATTTTCTTGTTACATCTCTCTTTAAAGCACGAGTGAGATATTGTTGTGATAATTGCATCCGTGCTCTTGCTGTCAGGTTTCTGGCCTCCAGAATATTGCCTCATTGCGTTTTCACTTCCTGTCTGTCCTCCTCTGAAATAGCGGTCGGCATGCAGTCATTGAGTGGAGCCCTGCTGCTGTAAAGACAGAGCAACATCTCTGAGGGCCCTTTCAGCCGACGGAGGCTGTTTGTTCCCCTCAGAGCGTCTGACAGGCTGTAATTCTGTTTTAGGACAGAAAAGCCTGACACTACTGCAACTTTTTTTTTCTTATTGTAGATAGCATTTCTCTCAGGATTAGATGAATCTCCTCAGTCATTCTCAGCGTTTTTTGTCTCTCTGACCTCTCGTCAGGGTCGCCGACTTTCTCTGGCCTCTGCGTGTGCAGGCTGCATTCGACAGCCTGGCTATAAAAGGCAAAGCAGAGGCAATACAGGGATTAGGACCTCAGCGTCCCTTCTGTCTCCCATTAAAAGTCTTATCTCCACTAAAGAGGCCCCGTGTGTCCAACCAGCCGTATATAATTCTACGTCAAATCTGTAAATCTGTCAAAAACCATCATGGTGCCAATTTTCTTTTATTCATTGTGGAGCTATATTTTATGAGAATAATGTCGATGCCCTAGTTTTAATCTATTTTATTTTGCATTATATCCTTTATTACTGTTTTATTCATGTGCTTTATTAATAAAACACTGACTTATATGACTATTCTTTCCTTCTTCCCTTCAGGGATCAGGGAAGCTCTTCATGACTGCAAAGCCAACAGGATTCTGTGGATATGACTATTTAGTTTAATTTTATTTTAATTCTTTTAAACTTTACCAATAAAGAATGATAAAAAAATTATTAAAGTATGAATAAAATAAAAAAAGAAATGAAAAGGAAGGATTTATTAACAAATAAGTGAGAAATTTCACCATGAACACTTAAAGAAAATGTGAACATTTCTAGCATGTTGTTAATGTGCTGCTAGTATGTTTTTAGGGCAGTTAATAAGGTTTCATGCAAAAATTGGACATCTTTCTGTAAAGGGGAGTGTTTTACAAACCGTCCTTGTCACACACAGTGAGCTTTGCTTCCTCTGCCGTGTGGTGTGCAGCGCTGCAGTGTCTGGTTGACGCCATGTTTGCCAGTGTGGGAGGTTTGGTGACATGATGTCACATGGGCACAGACAGCATTTGTGCAGGAGAGACACTGCAGCTAAAGCTGTGGTGCTGGTGTCACAGGGTCAGTGTGACTGCTACGACATGCTAACGTTTGCTAACTAGCATTGAACACAAAGTGTGGCTGAGGCTGAGAGAGAGATCCTTAAATGTTACAGGTATTTCCCTATAGACCAAAGTATTGACCAGTTTGATTTAACTAGATGAGAAGTTATGAGATCACCAAATTTGTTACAATTCACCCTGAAGTGAACATGAATGTGTGAAACTGATTTCATGGCAATCCATCCAATATTTGTTGAGCCCAAAACCACAGTTGTCAACCTCATGGTGGCGCTCGTGGAAAAGTCAGGGGGTCACCAAAGTCTGACGGATTTATCCTCTGGAGACGATGAATCCCATCAGTAAGACTAAAAGCACACAACTCCTTTTTCAGACCAGATGTATTATATTCAAGCTGTCACTATATTCAGAATTAATGTCTGTTGTTGGCTGAAAAGGAAATTTCTCATTATATTAAAACAGAACACAAACAAAATTTTCTTTCTTATGTTGCTTAGAGACAAAAAATAAAAATAGAAGAATCTGTTCTCAGTGTGAGTTTTCTGTGCTGTGGCTGAGTTGAATATTGTGTGTCCATGCAGATGTGAGTTCGCTCTGCGTGTGAGTGCTCTCCCTGTGTGTGTGAATGTGTGGTGACAGATTGAGGGTGCTGGGACACTCTGAGGACCGATGACGTCTCTCGCTCCTGTTGCTCCTGCTGAATGTCCGCTGCACTCTCTGATACAGGCACCACAACAAGAAAAAAAGGAGACAGCGCGGGTTTGATGCAAAATGCTCCCCTCGCCCTCTTTTCTCTCTGTCTGTCTGGTTTAGTTTCCCTCATTTGTCTCTCTCGTTTGTCTTCTCACAGGAGACAACTTGTATCACATAGATGTCCCCTGTCTGAGGAGCTTTGCTCCCCGACATCAAACAATCAAATTGCTTCTTTGTGACAGAGAGAAACAGGAGCAATTTGCAGCCACTTCCCACACCTCATACCTCATCACAAGAGACGCAAAAAAAAAGGGAAGCTCTGTAAGCGACTGAATTTTTTGACAAAATGTACACTCTGTAGTAAATGTTATAGCATCCTCTGCTTTCTAATCTTGGAGCAAGATTCGCAGAGTCCTGGAAACTCATAAGTTCAAATCTAGATGATGAGTTTTGCTTTTATTCATCAGAAATTCCACTGAAACGATCTTAAAGGTCTGAAGATGAGCACTATTCAGCTGCATTAGCCTCAGGAGTAAACAATGACAGCCCGGGTTTCCCAAACTCTGCCAAATATATACTTTTCTCCTCATACTTCCCATCTCTCTGACATGCTTTGGTTAGAAGTTGAGAGCCAGGGGAATTCCAGCCATGATGAAAGAGTGCAGCTAACTCCAGAGTAAACAGGGTTAGACCAAACCAAGAGACCCGAGAGACAAGAGAAATCATTAATGCATCAAAGGCTGTCAAAAGAATACAGTCTGAAAGTCTGAACATTTAACACAGCAGATGGTGAGCATCTCATCCTTGGATGGGCGATTCAGCCCCGCTGACACAGTATTAGCCCCTACTGAGGTTGTTTGTATCTGCCTGTCAGTGAGAGGGGATAATGGGGAAAGTAGCAGGACGGATTATAAGATTAGGCTGTGAAGTCTCGACAACAAGAACTGATTAATAGACATCTAACACCTCATCACAAAAGAAAAATCATTGTCACTGTTACTTGACTTGTCCTCCTTGAAGGCTTATTACAGCTTTGGTCTCATTTTTGTAGCTTTGACCATCATGTTGGTCGGTTCTGATAAAATTTTACTCACTGCTGAAATCTGGAAACATCTCTACAACCAAGCGTAACATGATGAGAGACATGAGAAATGGTCAGGATGGGCACAGGAGTGTATTTTCATTGGGGCGAGCTGCTCAGCATATGTACACAGACACGACATCAGACATGTAAAAATGTTTAGAACGCACAATGATGAAACGATGAACAATTACAGCTGCTGCAGATGTTTAAACCTGCAACAGCTGCTGAGGGAGAGACAAGACACTGCGTGAGGTAAGAGGGACAGGTGTACACCACTGTTCTGAAAACAATGGGACGTTACTCACCCCAGTGCGGCCTGCAGCACATATTTAAAACCCTTGCTGCAATTTGTGTCAAAAACTGTGCTCATCACACTGTGAACCCTCTGAGTTATCTTCACACACCAACATGACAGACATGTTCAGTGTGACTTAGGCTCTCACAGAATATCATTATCTCCACTGTTAATAAAGAATAAATTCCATGAATACACTTAGAAATCACAGAAAAAAGACGCACCTCATATCTCCGGAACTTGCCTGAGAAAGATCATGTTTTTAAGTTTTCTTCAAAGTGATCCGGTGATAGCTGTCATGAGAGCAGTGCAAACAGGAGCTGCTGATAGCTAACTCAATATACTTTTACTGGTGCCAGTTTGCCAAAATGTGAACAAATACAGGCTAAAAATGCAGGGGTCAAGTTGGGGTCTGCAGCTGTCTGAGAGGAAGTCCACAGCGTCAGATTTAAAGTTAAGAAATGTTCTGCACCATTATTTTGCTATGGCCAGTTATTTTTGCTGCTGTTGGCATCTCTTCAACTTGTAGCCAAGGTTACTAAGGTAGATTTTTACCCAGCATTTTTGTTCATACTTAAATTAAAAAGTGAGCATGTCTCTAATAATAGAATAGTGTTTTAATACCAACAGGAATTATTGGGAAAAATTACAAAAATAAATCCCTAAACTGAAACTTTATCTAAGATATGGGTTGTGGTTGCAGCAGTCAGACCAGTTTGTATATCAGAGAGTATCCACAAACATGACTGAACACAGGGCAGTGTTTTGTCAAAGTGGTATTTAGTGGATGTTCAGCAACCCTCAAGCATCACTGTGACAGTTCAGCCAGTGTCCAGTACAAAAACTATACAAAGAGACAACAAAGGGTATGGTTGAGAAATGCATCTGTCAAGGTGATCCCGTCTTATTCGTACTTCACTTCCTGCCTCGTTTTGACCCCACAGTCACACGGTGAAAGAAGTGAAATGAACAAGACGGGCTGGTGGGGGAGACCAGGCTATAATCTGTTTGGTTCCAGACTGGCTGCTCTTCCCATCCGTCTCCCCCCCCTGTCTGTCTGCTCCTGTGGGATGCCTTCTTTAAACTGTAATCAGAAAGAGGCGAGCGAGGTGAGGGATGTGCTGGGACAAAGAGAGAGAGAGACAGAGAGAGAGAGAGGGAGAGAGACAGGAGGAAAGACACAGATCTCTCTCCCTCCTATCCTCTCTATCTTCAGATGTCTCTACTTCTTTGCTGTTACAGATTAGATCACAAGCTTGAGAGCATCCATCCCATCAGCAGATCAATCAACAAGAGTCGTGTGAGCACGCACACAGGACATATCAATTAGGAGGGAATATTGTGTGTGTGTGTGTGTGTGTGTGTGTGTGTGTGTGTGTGTGTGTGTGTGTGTGTGTGTGTGTGTGTGTTTTACGTGACTCCACAAGCATTATTTAGTTTCATAGAAGGCTGCTATCATGGAGATCAAACACATTTTCTTTATTTACTTGAACTCATAGCTTAAGAGGTCATGAGGTCCTAAGTTCATGAGCACAGGAACAAATGATCAGAAATGCAGCAAAATAAAACCTTAAAAACCTTAAAAATTACCTAATTCCATTGATCAGTTAATTCTTCAATCTATCTAGCCTCCGCCAACCAGACAAGTGGCAGGAAACTGGTGTTGAGGTGTTTTTGCGGAACATTAGGATGTCAGAGTGAAGTTGACCTTCGACCTTTTGGATATAAAATCACTTCATCATTTCATCTTAATAGCCATTTGTGTTAAATTGAGTCATAATTAGCATATTAATTCTTGAGTTATAGCCAAAAAAGTGTTTAGTGAGGTCACAGTGAGCTTGACCTTTGACCTCAGACTGCCAAAATGTAATCAGTTCATCCTTGAGTCCAAGTGAATGTGTCAAATTTGAAGGGATTCCCTTAAAGATTTCACAAGGCCAAAACTGTGTGTTCACCATGAGGCGTTACTGAGACATCACGTTCACGAGAATGGGACGGACGCGTCAAAAGACGACCCGAAAACATAAAAATGTCCAACACAGTTAACATATTCAAATATGTGTGTGTATGTTTTGTCCAAACAACAGTCCAATACAGAAATACATTCAATTTACAATTATATAAAATCATATTAAATGTTTTTAATTAAAGAGACATCGGCTTCAGAATCCAGACAGTAGGTCACATGTCACTGTTATGGTAAAACATCTTCACACACCTACAGCCCCAGATCAATAACATGGGACAAGTGGATCAGCGGGTGAAAACATGAGGACAGATTTCATTACAAAAATGGCTGATGAAATCAATAGATAGAGTGTGTGTGTGGGTGTGAATGTGTATTTATATGTTTGTGTGTGTTTATGTTTTTGTGTGCGTGTGTGTGTACTGTACATGTGGACAGGTCCAGAATAATATGTCTGGTCCTCATGCAGGGAGAGAGAAACCATCCACAACTGAGTGCTTTTATGACACCTCTGTGTGTGTGTGTGTGTGTGTGTGTGTGTGTGTGTGTGTCTTAGTGTTTGTGCTCTCTCCCTGAATACTGATTTGAGCTCCAGCTTCATGGTGCGATATGAGACATGTACGTATCATATCCTCTTCCTCTGCAGAGCCACAGATATGCATCTTTAGGACCAACAACAAAGGTGTGTGTGTGTGTGTGTGTGTGCATATGCGTGGGTGATATATAATCCAGACAGAGAGTGAGTATTGCATCTGTACATGTGTGAACTCACCCATATGTCTACCTGCCTGTTTGCGTGAAAGAGTGTTTGTTTGATTTAAGGAGGCACCAACTGTATGTGGGGCTCTGGGGGGTCAAGACAGGAACGTAGAGCCCTTTACATCTAACTTTAGGTGTGTGTGTGTGTGTGTATGTGTGTACTTGTACTTGCTACATAGTAAGGACCAAAAAAAGTATTTTACTAACAGAGTGAGGACATTTTGGGAAAGTGAGGACATTTTGGCCGGACATTTTGAGACACCTTAAAATCACATTTTGAGGGTTAAGACTTGGTTTTAGAGTTATGGTTAGAATTAGGTTTAAGTTAATGTCAGGGTAAGGGGCTAGGGAATGCATTATGTCAATGAGTGTCCTCAGAAAGATAGAAGTACAAGTGTGTGTGTGTGTGTGTGTGTGTGTGTGTGTGTGTGTGTGTGTGTGTAAAGGGCATGCACCTGTGACTACATCTTTTTCATAATGATATAGAGGTATGTTAGAAATTTACTCATGGCTAATCATAATACTACACGCGCGCGCACACACACACACACACACACACACACACACACACACACACACACAGTCTGCAGTCTGAGGGGGCATGTATGAGCACTGAGAGCAGCTGTGTGCTCATCACACACACATCACACACACATCAGCACCACATAAAAGACTGAGTGGTCCACTGTAAGCTCCTTGTGTGGAAACATAGAGACATTAAGTGTTTTTGTTGTGTTTACAGGATCAGAGTTAGAGTTCACACTGTTAATAGTACTACTGTACCTGGGCAAAAAAAAAAAAAACTGGCAGAAACATTCTGCTCTTTAAGGGAATCTGAGCAACAACGAACAGGAAGAACAAACCCCCCTTCAATATAATTGTAACAGGATATATATTGTATATAACTGTATGAACATAAACAACAAAACAACAGCTAGATCTCATTTCAGAATTTGTCTCTTTTGTCAGATTTTCCACTTGGAGATCACAGAATTCTGGTGGGTTTTCTAAAGCGGCTCTAGTTCTAGGAGAGCGTGATAAACTTTGTCCTGCTTTTGCTGCTGATCTGATACTGACCACTGTGCCCACTTGCTCTTCAACAACCTCACTGCATCTACCTGATATCTCCTCTTATCCAGCTGACTCTGAATGTGCCGTCTGTCCCCGGCCGAGCTGCTGCTGCTGCTGCTGCTGCTGATGTATATGTGAGAAAATCGTCCCTCTGCTGCTCTCTCTGCCTTTGCAGACCTGCAGGATCAGCAACTGTACGCACAGAGAAAATAGTCCCTGCTGGTTCAAAACATTATGTTATTTTTCTGTCTTCTCTTGTGCACGTTTTATCAGCGTCGTGCACAGAACTAGCAGAAATTGCTGTATTTAAAATATGATTGCTTGCCCTTTAGCTGTAGAGCTTTCTTTTTCTAACCACTGTCACTCAACATGGCCTTTAAATAAATACTTCCACATTTAGGAATATACACATTTAGAGATTGACTCTAGTCTAATGTGTTAATTGGTGATCTTTACAGGTTTATAAGCTCTGGTAGGCAGACAGAGCCATAGCTGTTTCCCTGTTTTCACTCTTTATGCTAAGCTAAGCTGCTGGCTGTAAGCTTATGTTTAATCAACAGACATAAGAGTGGTATCGATCTTCTCATCTAAATCTCAGTAAGAAACCAAATAAGCCTGTTTCCCAAAATCCCTATTCCTTCAGAGGATTTTTTTTTCTCCCTGCTTAACTGTGAAGGTGGTCAGTGGGCAGATTCTGCTTAAACCTGTCAAAGGCGGAATTTCTTCAGGTGAAATCTCTTTCATCCCATTGTTTCACAACATATAGCATGTGTACAGGAATTCACAGTAGGTTTGTCAGCATACATGCATGTACACACCTACACACAGTCCTCAGACGCAGCATTTTTAATTCACTTAGCAGAGCAAACACATTCATTTTACCTCATGCAAATGAGGAAGTCATAAACACAAGAAAAGCAATAGCAATTGAGCAGCATGGCCTAATGAATCATGGTGTGTGTGTGTGTGTGTGTGTGTGTGTGTGTGTGTGTGTGTGTGTGTGTGTGTGTGTGTCTGTGTCTGTGTACTTGTACTTGCTACATAGTAAGGACCAAAAAAAAGTATTTTACTAACAGAGTGAGGACATTTTGGGAAAGTGAGGACATTTTGACCAGTCCTCACTTTTTGAGACACCTTAAAATCACATTTTGAGGGTTAAGACTTTTTAGAGTTATGGTTAGAATTAGGTTTAGGTTAAGGTTAGGGTCAGGGTTAGGGTTAGGCACTCAGTTGTGATGGTTAAGGTTAGGGTAAGGGGCTAGGGAATGCATTATGTCAATGAGTGTCCTCACAAAGTTGGAAGTACAAGTATGTGTGTGTGTGTGTGTGTGTGTGTGTGCGTGACAGGTAGCGGTGGTCTCAACCCTTCATTTCCTACAAAAACGGATTCCCAACAAGGCAGATGGCACACACAGAAACACGACAGCGCGGGACAAGCTTTCACTCATCAGCATGCACTCAGGAGAAGGCTCTGAGCGGAGGATCAATCACTGTGTGAGAGGGGAGAGGATAAAACCACAAAAGAGAAATGAAACTGAAAAAAACACACATAAACACTCATCCAAGTGTGTGTGTGTGTGTGTGTGTGTGTGTGTGTGTATACAGCTGAGGGCCCAGAGTGGAGGACTAAAACAGCTGCAATCCTACAGACACAACAATGAGTCATCCCGGCTGTTGTGCTCATCAAACAAGCACTAGTGGGAATTCCTGGAAGACAAACACACACACACACACACACACACACACATCCTTGTCTTACTGAACTTGTCGGCCCCAGATCCATCACTGATCTAGTTGGTCCCTGACTCTAACCCTACAACCAAGTCTTGACCTGTTGGACCCCACAACCATCTACATCTATGAATATTCAGTGAAGACTAGTTAAACAGCCAGATCACACAGCAGAGTGTCGGCACAGGGGCACACACGTCCAGAATATGTCAGGTCACACCTGGATTTCAAACAGCAAAGTTTACAGTGAAATCACAGCGAATCAGTAGATTCACTCACAGGGGTAAAATAAAGACAATATTAATTTTTCATGTCCAGTTCATGTCCACATTTGTGCTATTGACCAATATCAAGCCGTCTTGACAGTGCTGACCTTTGAAGGGAACAGAGAGCCAAAGTCCAAAATCAATATTTATTAATTTATTTGCATTTATTGACCAAATGTATAAGAGTAAAATCTGTTCTTTAAAAGAGCAATGGTGAGCAGACAGCTGTAAGAGCGAGGCTGATGGAACAAATACGTGCAGAGCTTTATTTCCCCTCCTTATTAACTTTTTATTGAACAAAATGGGGAACAGAGGAGGAGAGAGAAAATAGCTAGCCCAGCGAGTTAGCAGTTAGCTCGCCTGCTACAGCAGTTCACCAGCTGACCCTGTGTGTAGTCCATCAACAAGCTCCTGGCCTGTGTTTTGCGTACTGTGCAGCAGTGAACGTCATCTCGTTGTGTGACCTCTGCTTATAATCTCTGTTTTGCTGGATCCAAGTAAATCTCAGATATTGTTTTGTAAAAACTCAATTAAGAGGGAAGAGGTTGCTTTAGAAAAATCCCCACCAACATGTGAAGCATCCTCTGCAAACCCAAGGGGAAGTCATACAGAGCAACGTCAAGTACAGGGAAATTAAAAGAAAGCAAGAGGGAAATATAGTTACCAGCGGATCAATAGACAATGAATTTCACTAATTTCCTGGTCTCAAATGTTTACAATTATGACACAAAGACGTTACCAAATTACACTGCCAGTTTTAAACTGCAGCACAAACAGCAGAGTCTCATATCTGCAGTAAAGAAAGGAAACAGCCGTTAAGTGCTGGATCCGGCTTCCACCTCATCATCTCTGCTGTAAGTTGCAAAATGAAAAAAGCTGAGAGGCCTTCAGAGGTGGAGGACTCATGTAATATGCATAGCCACTGGTTCTTTGAGTGAGAGTGTGTGTGTGTGTGTGTGTGTGTGTGTGTGTGTGTGTGTTTTTTTTTGCCAGGATGATGGAAGAGCAGGGAGAGACAGGAGAGGAATAAGAAACCCTGCGCCGGTTCTCCTCCATCTGACAGGACAGAGGACAGAGTCGGTCCACCAGAACAAATATGAAAAACTAAAAAAATAAAGTGCCACATTTCCCCCTCCTCTTCTTTCAGTGTGCCTCCGTCCATCTCCCTCCTCTACTCCGTCCGTCACCATGTCATTTGTTACTTGCAAAGGCGAAACCATACACTAGAACAGTTTCAGTGTGTGGGTGTGTGTGTATTAGAAATGGGTATACAGAAGCAGAGAGAAAGGGTTTGCAGCATATGCAGAAGATAAGGAAGGTTAATCAATATTGTAAAGAACATGAATATAAAAATCTCTGAAACACCCGGCTATTCTTGCCTCTTCACATTTGATGAAGAGGAAAATATCAAAGCACAGATGTACTTTCAAAAAGCAACATTAAAGACAGATTTTTAAAAAAAACTGTTGATCTGAGACATCTATATGAGAGCTCTCCAGTGAATTGGACAGGATGAAAGTTCAGTCTTAATTACAGTCCGGCTCTAACTGTCTGGTGGACCAATTACCGTGGTTTTTGTGGGTAATGTATCAGTGAGTGAGCAGAGCCAAGTGCTGCTGCGCTCATAATTACAGTAGACATCAGATTTGACCAACGACCAAGCTTAGCGTACACAAATACACAAACACGCACAGGCTTTGATTCATAAGTAGACATTAGGCCCGGTTTAGCCATTTGGGTACATTTGCAAAAATGAAAGATGCTGTAATACAGCAGCAAAACATGTTAATGAATGAATCAAACTTGTTGTATGTTTGTAAAAGCTTTGTCAAGTTTGCAGATGAAGTGGCGGTGGAGTGTTTCTCCAGTAAATATTAATGATTTCTGTGTAAATCTGCTCTCGTCCTATTTAATTAATGAGATTTGTAGAAGTGGAGCACAAACCCAAAGAAAATGTTCAGATTGCTGCATGTGTATGTGTGTGTGTGTGTGTGTGTGTGTGCAGGAGGCAGCGATGGTGAGATGTGACCAATCACATTATTGTCAGCAGCAAGAGCATAATGCAGCTCTGATTATACAAAAAGTGACACACATACACACAACGCACAAACACACAACTCTGACTGACAAGACACAGGTCTATGATTAATATCTATTGTCAGCACGCTGTGAGTCACAGGTAAAGAGGGTACAATGTCGGCGTCACACTGCATCTAAACTGGGTCACATTTTGTCAGCGGCCACAAAAACAGACACATAAAAACACAGCAGGCACTGGTGTGTAGAAGCTAATTCGACTTTTCTGCCTGTGATTTCTTTGGGAGATCAGTGTGATTTGGTGGTGAACTAGTTCTCCCTGCAAAAACGTACTTTTGAGGTGTATGAGAGCCTCGAGCTGCTCATGACTCATGATGAAACAGAATGAAATATCAGCGATCGACAAAAAAACAAGCAGAGAGAGGTTTGGGGCTCTGATTGCAATAAAGATGTGCTTATGGGGAGTTCTCTGCACAGCAGAGAGGAGTTAAGAGAAAAGGATGAAAGAAAAATAACTGGATGGAAGATGGAGGAGTGACGGGTCAGAAAAAGGAGCATTGATTTACAGAAAAGTGTAAAACTGGACAGGAACGGCTACATTGTGCGCCCTGAGGCAGCTGGAAGGAGTTCAAAGATGGCAGATAATCCAACAATGTTTTGGTAATGTTTGCTCTCCAAGAAGAAGTTCTCTCACTCAGTCTGAGACTTTTTCAAGGAAGAACTCTCAGAATCCTAATGGTGACATGAACAATGGTCCAACCATCCTTCCCGATTGTCTGAAGTGTAATTTAATTGTTGGAGGGACACGTTCTGCTGCTCTAATCCAGCCTGGTGTGATAAACGTATTCATCTGTATCGGAGAGTTGATTGACAGCTGGCGCCAGGTACCATATGGGCTCAGGCGGCGACAGCAGCGCTGCAAAAACACAGCAGGTGCTTTGATCAAAGCAACTTCCTATTTTCATCACCATGCTTTGGAGGACATGTGCATAGCAGCTTTGCCCAAGGGAACGCTGACACAGCAGGCCGGGCTTCCTCGGCATCAGCACAATGAAACTGGATGTGAGAGTGTATATGAGGGAGGGAACGCACATACACAGAAACACAAACTCCCTTTCCTTTCCCAGGCAGCCGGGGTTGGGATGAAAACACTGAAGGACTCTGTGATGAGGATGCAGATAAGAGGGCACGGTTTCAGAAGGTTGCACAGGGGAAATCTACAAAGGGAAATATTCACGGGGTACACAGGGTTGGATGGAGTTCAGCTCCAAATTAGAAACTTTCTTCAGCCAGAAGTTGCTCCACCGAGCAAACGATAACATTCCTTCACAGAATCGTTTCATTCATTCTGCTTCGACTGTAAAATTGGTTCATTCAGCGCCAAGAGCAGCCGAAGTGTCACGGCTCTGATTTAAATACAGTCCTGGGGCTAAAAAAAAAATATCTGCAGATACCAGAAGAATGGACTAGTTGTTACGACAGGTTAGTTTGTGCCCTCTAGCTCTCAACACTCAAAACCATATATCAAATATTTCTCTAAATCAGTGGTTCCCAATATGTGGGTCAGGACCTGCCAAGGGTCACAACATAAAGAGGGGAAAAAAGATATTTCTGCTACACAGAATTATTTTTGAGACAATTCTCAGTGAAATACTGGTTTTATCTCCTGATCCCTGTAACAAGACTCAGGGTTGACAGCCATTCAAGCAACTCAGCACGAAGCCGTGCTCTAAACTAAATGCTAACGTCAGGATGTCGTAATGACAATGCTAAAATGATAATATTATGCAGGACAGTATATTCACCATGTTCACCATCTTATTTCAAAATTAGCAAATGTTAGCCTGCTAATATTTTGATCCAGACAGGGGTCATGCATGTCTCAAAGTGGTGAACCAACCAACCGTCAGACTGACATTGCCATCCCTGGAGCCATGCTGCTAGCGAGGCTAGAAAACATTCAGATTATCATATCTGAAAAGATAAAAAATAACTGTACACAGTTCATAGAGAATTTGCTTGAGCTGAATTTGCTGTTTTGAAGGTAACACGTGAAAAATGGAACTACTGCTGTAAACAAGGTAAAAGGATTTCAGTAAGATCTTGACACAACGTGAGAAAGATATTTCTTATATTTTGTTATAAAACAAATCATCCCTGGACCATGATGGGTTACAAACTGAAACGTCACCAAACAGTTCTGTCAGATTCAGTGCTCAAAGTAAAGCCAGATTTCACGTGTGGTTCCCCATTTATTGCTGAGTGCCATTCCTCTCCTTTTATCTCTCCATGTAACAATGAGAAACCACAGGCTGCTGCAGCTGCTGCTGCTGCTGCTTCAGACAGAGCAACACAAACATCTCTGACTGTACAGGTAAGAAAAAAAAACACTCAGGTTCATATTTCTTTCAAGAGCAGAAAAACAGTCCTGCAGGCGTATCCCTTTCAAGTCTCCAACCCATGAAACTCCCAAAGAACCACTTTAAAACATCTTTTTGAGCAGGAATACCACTCACCTGGAGTCAAATCAATAACGAAGAGAAAACAACAGGCAATCAATGCAGCAAATAAAAACTTCAGGCTAATTTTATGTAAGCACACGATGTAAATGATCTCTATATGTTAATATGGCTATAACCCTGCAGGGAAGCAGCTGAGATTAGGCTTGTATGTGCAGTGGGTGCTTGTACGCTCAGCGGAGTGTGACATGTTTTCATCCCTGAACAGATAACCGCACTGTGAGAATCTGCCTGAGCGTCGTTGCACAATGAAACCCCAAGGTGGTCTTCAGCTGCTTCTGTCAGTGGATGAGTCTGAGTAAAATGAGCTGAAATTACCAGCAAGAATAAAGCTCAAGTTACTGTCACTGACAAACGGGCAGATGGCAGATTGTGAGTCTGAGTGCATGTCTTCCTCTCTCTACACACACACACACACACACACACACACACCACACACACCGCCTGACCAAAGAGCCGTCCAATCCAATAGATCCTGACCACTAAGAAGAACAGGCCGATGAAATATGCACGACAGAGTAAAAAGCTCCGCCGCCTTAGCCCACAGAAATGTTCAGCCTCCCTCTCTCTGAGCGTAAAACATTGATGGCGGCGGCGCAGCAGCTAACCCACTGGATGGAGCGCCGAGCTGAGCCAGTGGAGGCTCTGCAAGTTCACTTCTAATTCTGGACCTCACCCATGGGACCACTGGGCTGAGAAAAGAAAGAGCTGGGCAGGTTTATCTCGAAAAAAGGCTTTTCCTGGTTCGACCCAGCCCTCGGCTGTGTGTGAGTGCATGTGTGTGCCTGTGTCTTTATAGAGCAAGACATGACAGGATTGATAATATGTAAGGTCATAAGGCTGCACGCTCCTGCTACTAAGAACATTGCTGGGTTGTTCCTCCTACAATCTAGCTGTGTAACAGTGATACAGCAGATGTTGTCGTAAATGGAAACAGCAAGTGTCTGTTCTGGAGGAGGGCTGTACATGGCCACAGTTTACAGGAGGCATTAAAATGATTCAGCCTCCAGTTAATGCTGTCGTGAGTCTTAGTTATGAGTGCAGATTCTTTGAATAATGTCCACATATTGTTAGTAAGGGGGCTGCAGAAGGCACCAGCAGCTTTAGCCTTAATTAACTCGAAATGGTGGCAGTGGAAAGATGATAAAATACCAAAGTAAATCTGCAACATACTGTACATGCACATGGACACACTGTGTATACAAACACAACGTGCACACACTTGCATTACTGTACATCTGAGAACCTTAACTGACTACCAAACTAACCTTAAAGCAACTGGTCACTTTTTCATTGTAAAATCTGAACTTTTAATTTTACAGTCCCTCCACTCTTATCACTACACTAATCATAGTCCAATATGCAACAGGCACTTTTCAGTGACGTGAACTATTAAAACAAACTATACTGCACATTTATAGATTCTTTGTTTTTCAATGTAATTAAAAAAAACTAAACAAAAACAAAACAAAATAAACAAAAAGAAAAACTAAAATTAACTACTTTTGTGAAAAAAAATCAAAAATAGGCAGTTATTATTATTGAAAGGATTATATTTTCACAAGTCATAACACATGTGGAGGGGATGTTAAACCATTCACTAGTTGAATCCTACAGGACATAATACTGCAAATGCTGGTTTATTGTCTAATGTCATCGAAAGCGTCCTCCTGGCAGTTTGTGAATCTTTTCACCTACTGCCAGTTTTTTTTTTTTTTTTTGCTTTGTACCTGATCTGAAATCTGTTTTGCTTTTCCAGCTTACAAATGCAAATAAACTTCCTACCCAATAAACACTGTGAGTGTCCAGTCCAAGCACTCTGCCCATCAAATAAACATGTCCTTTCCTTCATGTCTGACGTCATTGGTTTACCTTGCACTGTATCTTGATTCAGTCTGTTCCAATGAGAAAAACTAAAAATAAAGCAGGAAAACACACTTAAACCCTGAGCTTTTCCCTCACCTCCACATATCCTTAACTTACTCTAATCTTTAACTTAATCCAAAACCTTGTAGTAATGACCACAAAAATGCTATCCTCTGTTTTATCATTTGTTTCATCATATGTCTTCTCGATGACTTTCAGCCCTCATTAGTAACACAACATCACACACACACACACACACACACACACGTCTCCTTTGCCTGTCAGATACTGTAGAAAACATTGGGATCAAAACAGGCATCACTTCTATCTGCAAAGGGAAAGTTGACAAGTAGCGTCTCGTCAGCAGTTCACTTCTCCCAATCTGCTAGAAAACACAAATCTTCAAAAACAACACTGATAGTATGCACACCACAAAGAAAACCATTGTTCTTAATCTGCTTGTTTCAGTTTATCAGCTCACTTTGATATCACCCTCTCAACACACACACACGCACACACACACACACACACACAGAGAGGCACACACAGACGTACTTACAATGCTGGGAAAACAAACACTCTTCTGATCTACCCTCCTCAGGGCTTTGTGGGCTCTCTGTGAAACCTCTGTCTATCTAGACAAGAGTCGACCTGGAAACGCAACAAAGGCCCGGTTCCTCACTTCACATTGTTGTTTAGCAAAGTCTGTCGCAATGAAAGACACAATGAACAGGATTACACACACGGATGCACACACACACTCACGAAAGAGGCTCTGCTTTGCCACAAACTCCTTCTCATCTTCCCAAAGCAACATTGATCTGATTCTGGAGTCAGACAGAGAGGTATGACTGTAAGGAATAAGCACCACTTCAAACACAACATTAACCATGCCCTGTCAAAGTTTCAGCTTTGCCAATAAAGATTTAACCTGCACAATGAATTCAGCCGCTAATTATGCTGAGTTAAATGCCACATGCAGAGATTTAAATTAGCTACTCAATATTCTCAAGCATAGAGGCTACATAATTGCTACTGATACTAAATAAATGAGAGAGGGGGAAAATAACAATTAAGAGTTTGTGGATCCGTTGATCTGAAGAGTGAGCAGATGAAGTGGCTTGAGACTTAGTAAATCAAAATGGTATGCTAGCAGGTCAGGGCTAGAGGAGCTTTAGAAATGCCACAAGACCTACAGCCATGCTAGCAGCTCTATGAGGCTGTACTGCATTAAGCTCAATGCTAATGTCAGCATGCTAACAGGCTCATAATGACAATACTAACATGCTGATATTCAGCAGGTACAATGCTTACCACTTTCACCAATTTAGTGTGGTCTGTTAGCGTGCTGAGATTTGCTAATTAGCACTTAAGGCGATAGTTGGGGTTATTCGACGTGGGGTTGTTATCTATAGTCTGTGTGTTACCTGCAGTATATTCAGATCAGGACAGAAGCTGAGCGATATACTACTGTGGATCGGGACATTCACAGAAACAGATTTTAGTCACTTTAAAAAACGCTCACAGAAAAATATCAAGCCTTATTTTGAACATTTTCACCCCTTTATCTTGCCATAAATCAGCACTTTGCTTTGGACCTACATTTTATGAACTGTTGAACTACCGTATTACTACGCACAAGCACACCTACGCTTAGTGTTAACAAACTGTATTTAGAAAGCAGTGAAAATATTCAAAATAAAGTGTACACTTAAACTGAAATCATCTGTGGACATGTTTTAAAGTGGCTAAGATATGCTTTCCCCGTCCACAGCAGTAGCTACTGTATATCGCTCAGCTTCTGTGCCCACAGCGGAGGCTGATTAGAACGTCACAAATTTTACAGTAATTTATTACATGAAAAATTATATTTTGATGTAGTTGTTAAAGAGACTTGCTGCTCACTTACATTTTAAGAAATAATTTGTGCAAGATATATGTCTTATTATGTTATCTTAAACAGTGCAAATAGTCAGTAAAAGCAGAATAAGAGCTGACTTTTGCAGTATCATAATGGTAAAGGGCAACACGTATAAGAAAATACTGTATGCTGCCGCAACTAAAGCACATGTGAACCATATCGTCTCATTGAAGAACAGTAAAAGGCTTCACATTTGTACAAACTGCCATTAAAATGGTCTGATGCACAAGGCAGGAGTGTGAAGGCCGGCGCTGAGCAGTGACATGAGCTGTGCTGTATTATGGGGTTTTTAAAGCCTAACCACTGACAAGACCGCACTTTGTTTACGAGACTTCTTCTCTGTTGGAGTGAAAGCAGCGGCCTGATAAGCCACATGTAGCCCTGAACCAATGACCTGTGTTAAGGAGGCGTAATTGTCTTTTTACAGCAGGCTCTAAATCTATCCTCGCCTTCCCTTCACCAATTCACCCCTACAAGTGCCATGCAGACTCTGGTTGCCTAGCAGCAATGGTATTTGAGCTGTTTCTTTTGTTTCTTCTTCTTTTTTTTTTTTTTTTGGTTTGTTTTTTGACGGATGGGTAACAAAGTCAGCTCGGTTTTTTTTACAGCTCTGGTAATAGGCAGAACTATCAATGCTTGTTGCAGAGTGGTGAAGGCGATGGTGAAAGATGCTGAAAAGATGAATTTTAAACTGATGCAGGGGTTTACTAATTAAAAAATTCATGTCTTTATCTGTATCTAGTACGAGTGTGCGCAAGCTCCTGTGTCTCTGTGTGTATTCACATCTGTACTGACCTGCAGCCATCTGCATGTACCCAGCCAGGGTGCAGATCCTCCTCTCACATCCTCCACTGGGCAGGAAGATGGTGATGATGGCCAACAGGGAGCTGACAGCCAGCAGAGCACAGCCGCCAGAGCACAGCACCGCACTGGTCTGAGGAAAAAACAGACACACACACACATAGAACAATTTAATTTCAGCTCCGTTTATTCACTGAAGTAGAGCGAACACCACACTGATTGACAACATCTTCAAAAATGGGAGAAATTTCTTCTTCTGTGGAGAGCTGCTTGTGCCATCATGTAGCCACAGACAAATTGTACATATTTACCCTGTTTTGAAAACACTCCTCAAAACCAAAAGTGTGTGTGTTTTGGTCAGGTCACATTGTATCATCTCACAGCCAATCCTCCTAACAGGTTAATGGCTATCTCAGCTGGAAAACAGCACTCCATGGCCAAACAACAGGGCACTGTCCCTTCTCATTATGTCTTCATTTAATCACACACACACACACACACACACACACACACACACACACACACACACTGCGTGCTAGAGGAGCAAAACACAGGCAGAGGAGGGACTTAATGCAAATCACGGATTCATTCACAGTTTTTCTGTTTGTATGAATGTATCCATGCTGGTAAATTTGAACGAGCAGGCAGCATATTTAATTCAGCAGCTGTGAGGAAGTTTGGTTCTTTGTACGATGTCCTGCCAGAGCTTTGACTGGATTTTCACCCTCATCAGAGTGCTAAGCTGCCCTGTTGCTCCGCTCTTGCAAAGACTCCTGGGAAAGTGTGCATTTCTGGACAAGTGGCAGCTGAGTTTGAAAGTATGTTAGGCCTGGGAGAATGTGTGTGTGTGTGTGTGTGTGTGTGTGTGTGTGTGTGTGTGTGTGTGTGTGTGCGTGGGTGGATGTGCAAGTGTGTTTCCCACAACCTGTGTGCCTTTGCGGTGCTGTTTGATCTGCACAGCCTCTCAAACTGGCTCTCCAGCTTCAATAAAGCTGCCACACATCCTCCTTGACGCATTTGAAAATGTGTCTGTCCTGGACAAGAGCAACACACTAACGCAGTCAGAAAACAGCGCCACATCAGTGATTAGCATGCAGGCGGGGGCGATCAGAGAGAAATGTCTAACATGCACGAGGGAATTACAGCCCTAAAACACGTGTCATTATGCATGTCCCTGACGTGACTGACGTGAATGGAGGGAGGATGAAAGCAGAGCGATTTCCATGCCTGACAGAAGATTTAATTAGCTTGTTCGGGGTGTTTGGCAAAGATGGGAGCCAGGAAATATTGAAGTGTCGTGATGTTGGTGGCAATGACCATGATTATTCTTTTGACCTTTATTTGTCCAGGTCTGCTGAACGTGTGTGTTCTTCACCATCGCCCCACGTACATAACAATTAACACACATTCACATCTGGATTGCACATCAGCTCATTGAGAACTGCTGGCAGCAAAGTGCAAAGGGCACCTTAGCCATAACAATTAAACCAGGAAAGAACATGTGCAGAATAAGAAAAACTCCTTGAGGAAAGTGATTCTACTGCAAATCATTTTAAGAAAGACTGTAGGTTTCATTTGATTTCATTTACATTTCAAATGTCATCAGTATTCAGCACAGAGATCATTCCTCAGCACTCAGCAGTGCAGATTCTGGTCACATTTGTTTCCTTTGTGACAACTTCAGTGTGACCAAATATATTTGGTCTTTAAAATCATTAGTATTTCTGCATATTCACATTTTTAGCCCACACCATCGGCTTGCCTCTAGAGATGACGGTGTGGGTTGGTCACTTTGGTCCAGACTGAAATATCTCAACTACTACAGAATAAAAATGTGTTTTTATGTTTCTTTATAGTGTAATTTTACCTTTGTTATTTCTGCCAACACATAACCTGTTATTAGGTATCAGCATGCACATAAAAGGTGTGAATGATGTTTGGTGTAAAGCAGTGAGGTTATTGTTAGCGGGACAAAAAGTGGACAACGTAATATTTTCAGCAGCTACAATGAAGCTTGAGCTTGATTCACAGAGAACATTGTGTCTGATTGTGTCACTTTAAGCAGAGAGAGCTTATTCCTAACTTTATTCTCCAGTACTAACAACACCAATAACAATGTCTTCTTTGCTTGTTGTGAACCTGGCGAAGAGGCAGCAGCACACTTGAAGACACAGAAAAGTCATCAACTTCCGTGGTCTTTGTTCTTCTGTGTCTCCTGCTGGAATGATATTCATGTATGCACAGGAATGTCTCCTTTCTCTCCGCAGCTTGATCTCGGCGTGCCTCGTGGGCTCCCAGTGTGCAGCCTACCTCCCACCCCGCCGTTCTCATTTCACCGTGACACATTAAAGGTACATCATGTCTCCTATAGGGGAGTGGAGGTGGAGTGGTTGGGGGGGGGGGGGGGGGGGGGGGGGGGGCAGATGTCTTCGGCTCTCTAAGGTACACTTTTACTAAACAATAAAATAAACGTTGCAATGTAGTCAGCTGAATTTAGCTTGATGATGATGGTTAGCGTTAAAATGAACATCGCCATAATTGGTTGTAAGTCTAAATATTTCTATATAGACTGTGAGTCCGTCTGCTACGTGTGTATTCTGTGTATTTTTTTCAGTCACTTAATTATCTGCCAGCAGTAATAGATTTACACACATGACATTTTCTGTGTGCCATTTTCACACAGCCCGAGAGACTAACAAAGGCTATCAGAGCCCTGCACTGCTATTTTTACACGAAACAACCAACCTTTCAATTCACTGTGTCTCAATTAATCAGCTCCTGGCAGTGTGTTTGTGTGTGTGTGTTTTCATGAAACAAACTCACAGTCATCACAAGTTTTACTTACAAACAAAACAGAAAAAGAAAATCTGAGGCCTTTTACCTCAACTGTATTTGTGTTGCACAAGTTAATAAAAAAAAAAAAAAGCACTGGAGATTGTAATTATGTCTGAATAACTCGTGGAGAAAAATATTTTTTCTCAGCAGGAGACAAAACGAGATACACAGACTTGTCTTAATATCTTTGTCTTTCACTCTGCCTCAGTTTGGAAACTTGACTTGAATGGTAATCCTCTCAGGATACAGTGACTTAAGGTGCACTGAGGCACAAAGACACAACATTTACAACACAGCCATAATTAATACAGGGAAGTTGCAGACTTGACCCACAACCACCATTTAATCCCACAGTAGTAGTAAGTGGCCTGGAGCCGCCGTTAATATGACCATACAAGTGTTACAATGCTGATAAAACTAAAGGCTACAGGCACTGCTACACATGTTCGACTGCCCGGCTCTGTCATAAAGAAACTTTATTGTTTCCTCACAATAAATGGTCCACAACCTGAGCCTGATGGAGACCAATAACCACATCAATACAAAAAACACCTGCATCCAGCTGCTTTGAGTAGTAATGGGCCAGTCTGAAGGGGACTCTTTGATTTCCAATTACATTAAGGAAGTCAGGGATTACACTGTACGGGCCAATGAAATTTCATTGTCTCCTCAATTGGGAGTTACAAGATGGAGACAGCAAGGCATGTCTCATTAAACGCACTTTGCCTTTCCAAGCCCAGACAGACGGGCTAAATGTTTCAGCGCAGGGCCGTGGAAAATGGAGCGTTTCTGTTCTTCACAAGTGCCTGGAAGAGGAGACAGTTAATGCGCAGCACCGGCCCTTGACAGAAATAACCCCACCACTTTACAATCCAATGGCTCGCTTTTATGGAGGACAAGAGGTGAGGCAAGAGCACTGCAGATCCACGGATAAGCAGACGAGATGACGAGTTCGCCTTATACCTAGATCTCTCTCTCCGTGTGTGCGTGCGTGCCTGCGTGCGTGCGTGCGTGCGTGCGTGCGCTGTTAATGTGGACAGGTATGCCATCTGCACGCAACTGCTGTCTCATCCTCTCTGTGTGCCTGCCTCAGCCCTCCCATCACTGATCAGCATTCAGCAGCGCGAGAGCCCAGTGGTCACACTAAAGCATCAGCCTTGACATGTTCTGCCTCTGGAAGCCCATCAGCACCGTAACACAGCTTCCCAGAATATCTCCGAGCCACCAGAGGTGTTTCTGCTCCATCCACCTCACACACACACAAGGAATCAGCTGAGATTTCATCTGTCCACTCCTCTTTCTGTGACGTGTCTCCATTCCTCAGCTCTCTCTGTCTGCTCGCCTCGTAACTTCGTCATTTTTCACAGGAGCCCTGATAATCCTGACAAACAGAACTCTAATACAAAAAAGCACCAGCTCCCCCCTTATTCTGTACTAATGTGCTGAATAACGTCTTCCTCATTGATCTTCACTGGGAGGAGACCGGGAGAGGGAGGGTCGTAAGGATAAGTGTGTGTATGTACGTGTGATGGTCCTCTGAATGGCTGACGAGGCTGTGTGTACAGAGTGAATACGAGATGGAGAGGAGATAAGGGAGAGAGGGGAGCGGAGATTAATCACCTGACAAGTGGATGGAGTGTCCATTTGTGCCTCGGGGACAGGCTGCAGATAGGATGTGACATTCAGGAGCACTTGGGAGGACATGGGAGCGCTCGTTGTTCCCACTCCAAGACACACACACACACACACACACACACACACACACACAAGACACACACACACACACACACACAGGGGCGGACAGCTGAGTCACTTAATTTCAGCATACAAACACATGTTAACCTTCAAAATCATGGATCTGTTTGTCAAACTGGACTTCCTGGATCCCAATACCTGCAGCCGCACGCCCCCACCTACAACATCCTGTTGGTTTAACATTGAACTGAATGCTAGATTAGTTTCATGTGTTAGCTCACTAACATTTGCTAATTCTGGCCTGATTATGACACTGGAGAATCACACAAGTCCTTAGGCTCCATCCTCTGCAGATCATGAATATCTGCACATAATTTTCATGGCAAGCCAACCAGTAGCTGTTGATATTATTGCAGTTTGGAGCAACGGACCAACTGGCCAAAATTAACATGCCTAAAGCTACACCAGTAGCAGGGCTGCAAACTGTTTTTTAAATTACTGTGACTGTGATGAATGCAGGGCTGGGAGGAGAAAACCTCACCAACCCCACATACAGGAATAAGACTCTAGCAATGCTATAGGTTTTCAGCATGTAGTGACACAGGAAAAGGCAATTATGACCTCTATCATTCTAAGAAATAACAGAAAAACATTTGAAAATGTTTTTGTACCGAGTAAATGTGTTTATTCTTTGTGATGTAGCTGTAAGACACAATCTTATGTCATTTTCTGCCTTTAAACTGGCTCCGTAATTTGTTCTTCAGGTACACAAGAGAATCCTCCCTGTGAGAGATGTGTTTTTCCGAACAGAAAAAGACATTTCGGTGTCCTTACAAGACAGATTCACCAAGCTCTGACAATCTTTCATCCTGTTGTGTGTCTTCGCAAGAATGAAACACCTCACACTCACTTTCAGTCCTTCACAAAGTTACAAAGGCTGACGAGCAGCAACATATCTCTACTGATATATCTACTGTATGTGCTCTGAGTAGTTTGTATGAAAATCCAACAGCTGATTTCGACAGCGGGATCTTCTTCACATTTGTCACATTCTTACATGGCATCATCAGGAAGCCAAGCACGATAAAACCCAGCAGCCCTTCAAAAGGATCAGTCCATGAGATGAAGTTTCTCTTTAATTCCCATACTTCCTCTACTACAGCAACCTGCAGTGTCTTCAGGCAACTTCCAAAACTTGGATTCAGACAGAAAAACTCCAGCTGGGACTTTGTGAGATCATGCGATGAGGTACAGCACATGAGGTCAAGTGCCAGCTTTAATGTCATTATGTGGTGGGAGATGTGAAGAATTTTTATCAAAGTAATGACATTAAAATTAATTATTTAAAAATGTAATACTTTAATAATTTAAAACCTGGGCTCTAAGGGTCTGCTTTTTCCATCTCAGCACTTTTTTGACTCAGTGTCTGAAAAAGCCAACTTTGTGCATTAATCTCAGCGTATGGGCTGACATACTGAGGCTATGTTGGCCTCGTGTTAACTTTATCCCTGATGTTTGTTCTCCCAACTGCCACATAAATGATACAATATTTTTTTATATTTATATAACATAGAAATATTAAAATATTTTTTGCTGGATTGTGACATGCATTTGTTTATTTCATACCACTGAATCTTCCTTTGTTGTATCAGCATCATATTCTCTAATAGGAGCCAAGTCACACAGTAACACGAGAAGGCCCCTCATTGTCATCAGAGGTCCAGTGTTTCCTTCCAGGGAGCCACACAGGACGCTGCCCGCTGCAAAGTAATGCTTTAATGTGGTGTTAAGTCCTCGGCGTCATGTTAAATGAAAACACGGTGAGAATCTCTCGTACTGACAAAGACATTTCTGTCATTTTTCACAACTGAATGAGCGGGGAGGAATGTCATACATGAGCCCATGAAGGAAACACACCAGAGAGAAGGAAACACACACACACCTTTATACTTCACTTCACAGGCGTGTGCTGTATGTGGCGTGCAGGGATGTTTGGTTTGGATCACAGGCAGGAAGTTGGTTCAGAGTTACCAGAGGCTGCAGGAACGCCACCGCAACCTGTCGTTTCTGTTCCTACGCCAGCTTCTGTGTGGTGGGCTGTGTTTATCGACCAAACACTCTGTGTGTGTCTGCTTTAAGAGTATATTACAGCTTTTCAGCACTGAGAAAAGGCAGAGGAATACTCCAACCAGCAGTCAGGTATTGCGGGTAACACGCCTCGTTGTGTCAGTGACTCAGAGAAATACAGCAATAAGGAAAAAGCAGGTATTTGATGGCAGCTGGTTAATCAGGATCCAGTCATCTCACCAACAAATCAAAACAGTCCAGTAACACCAGAGAAGACCGCTGATGAGTGGAAAATCACAGCCATCTGTCAGAATTACACATCAAACCAAACATACATGTTTCTGACCCAAATGTTTGTTCATTAGGTTCATAAAGTTGAGTGAAACAAAGTCACAAAGTTAAATAAATAAAGCTTGTTTCACGGCCACTGTGGAATCAAACAGTAAAATTGCCACTATACATAGATTTATCCCATCAAAGCATGAAGATTTGTTTTGTCAGCTGGAAAGTAAATATCAGTATCTACATGCTGTTTAATGCCAGATACAATCTAACAGAGAAGTCAGTATTTTACTGTTTAATGCATAAAAGTTCATTTGATTCAGTGTAATCTAATGTAATGTCATTTCATTTCTTTTGCCATCCTCTGTACTTTTGAAAATCTTCTTTCCTGTTCACTGACACAGACCAGTCACCTGTCACTGTGCACGTACAGCAGTGACTCACTCCGCCCCTTCTCTTAGGGTTGGCATTAAAAAAGTTGCCCTCAACAGCAAGAAGAAACTTTTTAGTGCCATTTCAGAGGACTATTATATCCTTTGTAAATGGTCTTGTAGAGGGTCCCAGTGTCAAAATCTAGGTACATGAAATTATTTTAGATCATATTGTGCTCACATGGTCCACGTTGCCAAATAAAGTTTAATCAAATTGCTTCAAAGTAACTGACACAGAAAACCTGGGGCCAGGTTGTGTTATTCTGAAATAGGAGAACTGGAGAAATGTGAACAGGAGTCAACAGGGGCCAATAACAAAGTTTTGCCCCTGTGTCCTAACCCTAACAGGTTAATCTGGCCATGCCAGCAGCGCTGCAGTGGAGCTGGCATGGCTCCAGTTTGTCCAGAGCTGCAGGCGGCTGCCTCCCTGCCAGGCCACTAATCGCCACCTGCACCACCTGGGCACCTTTGGGACTTCATTTCTGGGCTCCAGGGTGATGAATAAACCCAAATTATTGTTGACCAATGAGCCAAAGATGCACGATAACATGTTGCTATGAACTCAGTAATTGTGTTCACCCTGACAGCAGCCAATACAATGTCTCCTATATAAATGGTCATATACTATAATTCAGTCAAATGTGACTGTTTAACTGTAAATATCAATAATATACATTATTCCTAGCAGCAGGGACTGATATAGGTTTTGGTCTTCATCATTTTCCAATTATTCTGTGTTATTTCCATCTTTATGTCTTCAGTTGTTATTTCCAGGATACATGTAGTTTTTGCAACACTGAAATTTCCCCACAGAACTCATTAAAGTTTATTTATTTTACCATCTCAGCTCTTTACATAATTATATGTGCAGCCAACAATATTAATAACAATATACAGGACATGCAGAAACATTATATGTGATGGGCTGCTAATCAGTGATGTTCAAAGGTAAAAATTGCAGACTAAATGTTTCCAACTAACAAAAGAGAAAATTAGACCAAAGATTACCCCAGAGAGAAATAACTGGAGCTTTCTACACAGTCAAAGCCATTATGTTTCACCGTGTTCTCCATTTTCAAAAAAAAAAAAGATTAGAAAAAGATTTATTTCAATCTATGACTCGACGTTGTATGAATATAAACTGCCTGAGGTGCCTGCCAACTTGCCAAAAAAAAAAAAAAAACTTCAGTGAGGCTCTCACAACTGCTGGAGAAAGACATAAACCACAGCTCTAGTTTCACATCAGCTGCGGCACAGGAAGAGGAAATAGATGCATGCTGGTTTCATCCCAAAGGAGAATCATCTTTATGAAACCCTCAGGTAGGTCGGCACAGACAGTGACTCATATGGAAGAGACTGTTATGGAGGGCTACAGAGAAAAGCTTCTATTTTAGGCACATTGTGCTGAGAAAAATGCCTCCTTTTTAAAACTACATGCACTGCACTGCAGTCACACTGATTCATATCAGAAGAAACACTGAAAGTTAAAAGCTAAAGAAACTTTACGGGACTTGAAGTGAATTCCCTCCTTGATTCACTGATGATGACGACGAGGAGGAGGATGATGATGAGGGCTTATACAATGGATCCTCTTTATGGTTTCATCAAGAACTGTATGACAAGTGATCAAGTGTCCATCTGGCATTGCTGAGCGCCACCTGCCACACACGCACACAAACACATTGCAGCACTACATGGCCGATTCCCACTGTTTTCCTACAGTGCAGCGATCGGAGCATCAGGCCTACACACACTTCACATAGCAGCTCCGTGTGCAGAGATACTGTAGATACGATCTCCTGCACTGATAGTTATATCTCCTCCTGCTGCCATGTGCCTCCACCCCTCACAACAGAGTCGTCATATACAGTGCGTGGGGCGCAGAGCGTCCAAATACCAGGCAGCAACACAAAAGCCTTTTCTCCCGCTTCTTTTATTTTTCTCCTCATTTCTCTCTGCTCTCAATTAAACGGTAGCTGATGCCCTGGAGAGGAGGGGGAGGAGATGAAGGGGGTGTATAGATTGAGCTGATAAAAATTGCATGTACCCAGAAACTTCTTAAAAACACCTCTCTCCTGTCCATCGCTCTCACTCTCTCTCTCTCTCTCTCTCTCTCTCTCTCTCTCTCGTTCATAATAGATCACAAAAGCGGATCAGATCAGATGGGAGGATCAAATAGCTGGTTTGAAATGTATGGGATCCCTCAGAGCCTGGTTTAATGATGACATCCTCACAGTCGGGCCAGAGGTTTTTATTCAGCTCTTATAATAGGTTGGTGGTGGTGGGGGCTGATGGGGAGTCAAAAGAGAGAAACCCCGGGCAAAGTTTCTCCTTTCTCTCCCTCTCTCAATAGATGCTGTAATTGAATTATAGTGCAACTGATACTTTTGTGTCCCGACCTCCCTTCCTCCTCCTCCTCCTCCTCCTTCAACCCCCCCCCCCCCCCCCCCCCCCCCCCCCCCCCCAGAGGCTCTTCAAAAGACACCAGCCACGGAATTTGTCTTGTTGTGTCTCTTGGCTTTGAAAGCAGATGCTAATAAGAAATGGATGAAAAGCACACTGTTAAAATTTGGAGCAAAGGGTTGAATAAATTCAGGGGGAAAAGCAGAGAGATGAGAACTGTTAATCAGCACATTTGCTCATTAGAACAAACGTATGTTTGGCATCTGAACAAACAGCAGAGCGTAACTGGTGCACAAAGAGGCCCAATCCAGGAATTACAGTTGATCGTTTTGCATCAAAACACAGAGCACTGCAGGAGAGAGAGAGAGAGAGAGAGAGAGAGAGAGAGAGAGAGAGAGAGAGGGAGGGAGGGAGGGAGCTGAGGGGGGAGCACGAGATGAGAGGACGGGGGAGTGTGAGAGAAATGGAGAGATGTGGGGGAGAGGGAGGGAGGAGCACTTTGCCTTTTCATGCAAGTGAAGAAATACTGTACTATCTCACACTGACATAACACTACAGCCCACATACAGTATGGCTCCATCTGTAGATGCCTTATCCATCTCAGTAGGTTGTAGGTAAACAGAATGAATGGCTCAGGTCGTAATAATAAGCAGCATCAACTCTGCTCAGACTGCTAAAGCTGCCTGAGGTGAAATGTAAAATGTTTTACTTGAAAAGCACAAGTCACGTTCATATTCTCTAAATCCACACAGCATCTGAGCAGATTGAGGATTTCTCTCATTGCTACTCGTGTGTGCCCTGTTTTTCTCCAGGATTATTCATAGCTGGATCAAGATCACAACATTTTTTAATAAACCCCACATGGAATCATTTTCATCATTTTCAGATACAAATTACTCATTTTCATTTAAGATAAGATGAACAGCTGTTGATATAATCCTGATTTTTGATGGGAACACGCAGGTTATTGAGAAACCATTAAGATCTGTTGGTGTTATCACCATTATACTTGTGCTGCCTTTATTTCAAACTATGAGCGCTATGTGATTCAAGATAACTTCATCCAGGATTAACAAATCAATCCTCAAAGAACCAAATCAGCTGGGTGAGAATTAACAGGATGTTAGCCTGATAGTATTGACATTAGCCTGGATTAGTTGAGTGACATTTGAACAACACTGCTGTTATCTGCTTGCCAGGAAAACGTATCACAACATTACATTACTGTATTATCACATGTAGTAGTTTAAAAGGCAGAGATGAGTTGAGGAGCTTGAAAATGAATTAGTCTGAAAAGCATATGAAAGTGATTTAATCAGTGATCTGTGGAGGAGATAATCTTCTCCAGTGAGCTGCTTTCAACAATCCAGTCTGAACTGGATGACTGTCCCCACATGACTTATGAGTTTGCAGAAAAAAGGATATTTTACCCTAGATTTTTTTTTAAGAACTTGGATGTCATATTCCTGGATTTTTCAGACGCCCTGCCAGTTTAAAAAATTGTGATGTATATGGTTTGATTCTAACATATAGAGGATTTTCCATATTGAGTCATGTCCGTGTGGCACAGCCTCCTCCTAAACCTGTAACAGACAAGTTTGAGAGAGCATGAGAGCTTCAGTGCTTCTGCAAACCTCTCATACACTCACACCATCAAAAGCTCACACAGCCCAGCTTGCTCTTGCATTTATGCATGATCTGCACTACCGCTGGTCCCAAGTGCACATTTCATAATTCATGCATACTGTACTGTAGCAACTGGAAATGCTACTATATCTGCCTCCACCACTCTGCTTCATTTCATCAGTGAGTGAGACCGGTCCATGTCGCACTCAGATTACAGTAAACTCCCTGACCCCAAAAATGATCATCATCTCCCTACAAGGCAATATGTAGAAATGTTTCACTTAACCAAATTAATATCTTCAGTCAAAACAGTAACAGCTCAACAGCAAGAAACTCTTGTGCTTCATCCTGAAGTCAGGTATATTATACTCTCAAAAATCAAGAAGAAAGTAGATCTCCACAGGAATAATAAATAATGTGTGTTACTGGGTCTGGATCACAGTTGCATCAGTCTCATTAAGTATCATTCTCGTGGCAGAAAGAGCATCTGTTGCATGTTAAGGAGCCCACAACCTGGCCTATCGAGGATCCGGGTGAGAATGATGTAACCGGACAACAACACGCTGCTGAGCTGCTTCGTCTTACACGATGACAGCTTATCATTACACAGTAGGTCACTAATGAAGCTCAGTTTTGTAAATGGCTGCGGCTTGCTGGGCGTACACTGACAAATGATAAGTGAGTTCAGCTTGTGTTTAACCATTTACTGTGCTTTCTTTAAGAGGAATTCATCACTAAACTGTGTAAACGTTTATTACATGTATTGTTAAAGTCATGACTAACCGTTGGGAACGAACACAAAATTCAGGAGCCTTATCCTTGTGCCCTTTACAAACACAAAGCAGATTAAACTAGACTTTGATTGGAGATGTAACACAGATGTACAAACTGACTTGCATCCAAATGATTTTTTTATACTCCTGTCTTTGGCTGTGCTCTGCTGGGTGCCTCTTTTCATTCAGATCTCTCTGTGGAGCTGCACATTAGCACAGCAGCAGCAAACTCTTCTGTGTTGCAGAGAAGGAAATTAACTTTTTTTTGAGAAATATTTTTCCCCCCTCAGGTGGTTTCAGTGGCCAAGACAGAGCCCTTGTACCAACTAACAGTAACAGTATTAGGTTATAATAATACCTGCTGTTGTCCATTTGTAAATCTAAATGAATACAGAGCTGTGGCAGTTTGTTCTGCGAGGTTGATGAAACTGATATAGATGTTACATGTTTGAAACAAGTCACTTTACTTCACCATGAACAGAGAGAATGCTAGTTAAAGGCTAATACTAGGGTAAAACATAAACTCGACAGTGTAAATGTTTCCCACATAGAGGCCGCTTCTATCTGCATAGTTTCAGTAAGACAGGAAGAAAATATTTGCCTCTGGCAGGAAGACAGTCAACGCCCCACAGAAATATCTGATTAGATGCTGCAATTCCCTCATGACCCCAAAACTAAACAGGAACACTGGCAATTCATGTCCCCACCAACGGCTAATTTTTTAAAGTCTGACATGTCTGTCAGACTCACTGTCAGAGAGCTTGTAAGAGTAAGATATTCAGTGACATTTCTCTTTATACAACACTGAATAAGTCTATACACATGGGACTTGTGGATTTTCTTCTCTGAAGCTGCACAACTCGCTGTGGGATTCAGCAGAGAAGTTATGTTTGGAAGCTCGGCTTGATCCCAGGAGCTTTATGTTTTGATGTTGCGGGATTTGCAAGAATTACAGAAAAAGTGGAGCAGTGCAAGTATACGGAGAAACACAGTAGGAAAACACAAAACTCTGGTTGATTCCATTAAACTAATATCTTCTCTTCTTAGAGAAACTCTCACTAGCATCTTTTCCTCTACACAATGCCAGCCTTGAGATTTGAGGTGGAGGTAGATTCACTGTATCAAAGTGTTTTCCTGTCGGTCTTCTACCTGCGACCCCGGTGCTCTCACTACAGACAGAGGCCGACTCACACGGCTACAACCGGCCCCTGTGCATCGAGCCAAGTGAGCCATCATTTATGTTAAAAAATGGAGAAAGGCTCCCTGTTAAATCAATACATAAACTACCCGCAGGATCCACAGGGTAGGCAGTGGAAGTGACAGGCCGCTTAACAAATGGATGGCAGCCTCCCGTATCCCGCTGACTCAGCACGCCCCCCCCTCCAAAGGAACCAGTGCTCCGTTATGCTGCCCCATCTCTCCCCCTCTCTTATCAGTCAGACAGCTCGCTGTGTCTACCTGGGAACTGCTGATCAGAGGCTCTTAAATATCGCCAAAGCAAAGAGTATAATTCATAAGAGAGATAAACGCTCGCTGTGTGGATGCGTTCTCTGCTGCTGGGAGTTCAGCCAGTATTTGAATAAACATCCCCTGTCTGCTGGTGGACTATATCACATGTTTGACCATCACTGGCTTTGGAGGTGCACATCATCACAGCTGGTGTTTTGCTGTGCCCACTGCTTTGAGAATATCAAATATCACATATAAAAAGCTGCAGAAAAATATCACACACTGCAGGTAACGTCCATCCATCAAGGCTGATGAGATCATAAATCCTTCTCCTGCTCAGCCAGATTGATTTCCTCTCTATTTCACCTAGATGGGTATAAAATGCAGATCAACATGTTCCCCTCTTTCCTCCTCCTCCTCTTCCTCATCTCTCTCTCAGGCACCTGTTCTATCCATCATCTGGACAGCTGTTCCTCTGCACTTTCAATTCCTCGCCCGTATGCAGCGCTGACCTCTGGCCCTGCTCCGCCTGTCAACACACTCCTTCAAAGCCACCCGACACACACACACCCCCCAAAATCTTGCACACATCCAGGAGACTGTGACAAAATCTACAGACAAGGCAGAAGGAGAAGTTTTCCCAGATTTCTCTTTTTTAATCATGGGGATAAACCTTTGGAACGTCGCCTGTAGCTCAGGTGGTACAGCGGCTCGGCCATGATTGAAAGGTCAGTCTAAACCTTGACATGTGAAGGTGTCCTTGAGCAATACCACAACTCCCATAATGTCCTGATATGTGTGTGTAGAGTACAGGCTGCTTTGGAAAAAGGCGACAGCCAACTCATTATGAGCCACAGTTGCATCCCAGAAAGCAAAATGAAACTTCAGGCCCCTTATACACCTCTGTTCCACGGCCCAAGTCTGGCCCATATACTTCCACATCTGGGTAGATTCCAGCTGTTATCCTGCGGTGCTGACTGACGGCTGGAAGATTTTCTGCGTAATTTTTGTATGTGGAAATAACGTCTGATAATCATGCCACACATGGGCCAGACTTGGGAAACCGGGCGTATCCTGGGCGAGAAGAAACACAAGCACGTGGCCAAAGTGTGGGCCAGAAATGCATAACTGAGTTTAAAAGACCATGCTGCTGATTTCATATGTGTCCCACTCCCACATGTAACATACAGTGTGTGCTGTATTTGTGACCTGTTGTTGGACATCTGATGAATTGTGTCTATGCGCTCGCTGTTACGAACTGTACCGACTTCTTAAGTAGTGCTGTGCATTCATTAAAGTCAATTGAATTGAGTGAACTACAAATCAGGTATTGTCAACATTACTGCCAACCATTTTCTAAAGCCTTTTAAATTGATTTCCTACCTTCCAGAAAGTCATTGCTTTATATTCCTCCCAGAACAGCATGAAAACAAACTCGCCGAGTTGGAACATTGCGAACTGACAAAAGCTGCTCAAGGACACCCCAACTGAAGTTCACCAGTCTGACCTGAACTTCACAGTTGGTTTTGTTGCGTAAAGTTTCAGGCTTGTATTAGATTATTTTTACATGTAACTTAAAATTCTCTCTCTGATCCTTTCTTTGACTCGGCCAATCGTCAAAGAAAGGATGATGCTTATCATGCTCTGCAAGTAGATATATGAAGCCCACTGAGAGGCGAGAAGAGAGACAGTGCATTGCATTAGCCAGGTGAGCTAGTGTTCAGTAAAGGATGAAAATAAAAAGGCATTTGACTTGTTTTTGTGTCATAATTAGCATATGAATTCATGAGTTGTGGCCAAAAATGTGCTTTTTGAGGTCACAGTGACCTTGAACTTTGACCTTTGACCACCAAAATCTGATCAGTTCATCCTTGAGTCCACGTGAATATTTATGCCAATATATTTATATATGGACAGACAAACAACATGAAAACATAATGCCGCCGGCCCTGGCTGCCTCCGGCTCATAAAAATGGGAGCTTCTTAAAATCCCAGATGTTGTAAGGAAGGTCATCGTTTTGTGGAAACACGATGACCGACAGATGACGACAGATAAAAACCTCAGTAGCTGTTCTGACATGTGATAATAAAATAAATGGACAAACTGAATGTGGAAGCAGGTGACCACACACAAACATGCTTCCAGACCACCACCAGCTGCTGTAACACAAGTGTGATCGTACCAGTACACAGTTCTGTCCTGAACGCTTCAGCTGGAAAAGACTCTTTGAATGAAGCAGCCACGTTCATCTGACTGATACTGGAAAAACGCAGAGCTGATCTACGAACCAGTAAAGCAGATAATTTATTGTTTTGAGCTCATGCTGTGTTACATGCTGGGAGTTCACTGCAGTGTGTGTATTCCCATAGTCTGTGTTGGTTTGTTGTTGTTGTTGCCAGATTATTTATTCATTTACTTTTTTTTTTTTTTGGAGAAAGCCTTTCCACAGCAAACTCATAGCTTTGTTTTGAAGATCTAAAATATGGCTTCTGTCTGGAGTTAGGTTCAGGCCTAAAATTCAGCAGCACCAGGACACTTCAGTCTGCTCGGGTCTGAAAGGTGAGCAGAACCAAAACGTCTCACATTTATGAGCTACTGCGTGTTGTCAAAATGAATGTGTAGAGATTAATCGTGTGAATTTGGTGGTTTTGTGGATTAATCTGATCAGCAGCCAACTCAGAAGTCCCAGATGTCAGAGCATCCTTGAAGGCACCAGCACGGAGAGCTGTGATAACAGCTCCTACTTGTAACTGTACGTCCACATAATAGCATCATTCAATCAAAATAATTCAGATAAATAAAGGGCCTTAAGTCTCTGTGTGTTGATACTGTGCTGACATAAACTGGAACCAGCCGCCAAGAAAATCAGCATGGAGACTCATGCCGAGCAGTTATATAAAGTATGCATGATTTGTAGTTAATTGCATAATAAATGCAGAGCCACTAGAAGGATCCTCTAAGTGCCTTCCATAGACAACCAGCAGAGTATTGACAAACTCTACCAACTGCTCCCATCAGAGGCAGACAACACTGTCTGGCTCAGTTTCAAATTAAAGATAAACACCAGCCTGACATATAGGCACGTCATTATATACTTATACCCAATACAGCAGATATTGTAGTCAAATTGTATGACATCACAATAAAAACAGTGGGAGCTTAGAACAATTTTCACTTCAAACAAGAGAAAAAGCTAATTGTAGCTTGTGATGGAGTAAAAACGAGAATCGTGATGCCCATTCTTCCTCGAATCTATCACTGTAAAAACCCCGCTCTGTATACACGCTGCCTACCATTAATTTTGTCACCAGTCAGACGACAGCCTTGAAGTAAACATGCGCTGTATGAAAATAAGTCAGCACACCACATTTCACGCAAGACTTGCTGTCAAAGGACTAAACATCTATCTCTCTTTCCAGCTCCTGCGCCTTCTCCTGCTGCACACCGTGGTTTTTATAATGAGTATATTTATGTACCTGGGATAAGTCAAGTTGAACAGACAACCAAATACAAAACACCACTAATTTATATTTGGCTGAGCCCGGGGGCCAAGGATATGTTTGTCTCATAAAGCAGCGGCGGTGTGCGTTCTCAGGCCGCACAGAGATGATGTGCAGCTCCGCTCTGAAGCAGCCGCCTGAAAAACAACTCGGTGGAGGAGGCGGTAGTAAAACACGACTGTTGACCTCCCCTGTTCTCGCGCTCCCCTCTCATCCGTGCTGGTCTCTGTGCTCCTTCATTTCTCTCTGTTCACAGGTAAGAGCACACAGAACAAGAGGCTGGGCGAAAGGTCAGGATGTGGGGAGGTGGGGGGGGGGTGGGGGGTTGGCAGCCCCGGTGGCAGAGGGAGGAAATAGGCTGGAGCTGTGGAGCCACAACATTACAGGTGGATTTCCTTTTATGATAGCAGCTGAAAGGAAACAGAGTTCAGTTTATTACTGAGTGTGAAAATGGATGATGGCTGCTTTGTGCTGTGGACGGGGGCGGATTGCTGGGGGGCTGGTTTGGAGTGGATACAGACCTGCTTCAGCGTGAACGGTCTGTTACAGCCGGGCTTTTCTGAAGGGCCACAAGAAGATCTTTATTGAAATAACTCACTGAATCTACCTCTTTTTCTCTCCTCTTTCACTCCGCTCCCTGACACCCCCCAGTCATCCCCCCCTGAACCTTTAATTACACCATCAGTGCTGACATGGACAGCCACTGTACATCACTTCAATGTCTCTTTTGATCCACTCTGATGTGTGACAGAGAATGTTTTCTTTTGTGTGTGTGTGTGTGCTTCTGCGTCACTCTCTCATCACTTTTCATCTAGCTGTGTGCACATGTAAAAGTGGTGTGTGTGAGTGTGAGTGTGTGGGTGCATCTCATCACTTTGAGCTGTCTAATCACACTTGTGTGTGCGGTGAATGTGCCTCTGTACATGCAGCTCTGAACAGAATGAGGCCGGCAGAGGAAAAGCAGCCAGACAAGTCCACCTTTTGTCTCTCATGCAAACCGGGCGAAGGAGTCCCCATGGGGGAAGGCAGGAATACAGCGTGTGCATTAGACCCCATAACGTCATTTATAACAGGCAGACACACTTCCACACAAATGGCTTTCACCACAGAGGTTCCCCATTAGCATTAAAGGAGAGAGGCTGTAAGAGGTAGGGAGGGGAGAGAGAAGCTTTACCACTACAGTGAATCTAAGGAGCAGCTCCGGCCTGCATGGAGGACCGAATGACGGCTCTGTGTTCTGTGGAGATTTCACAGCCTTCTGTCTGTTCAGCTGGTGTATTTGTCAGAAAGTGGCAGGGAATACACCGAGTCCCTCAGGAATTAGTGTGTCTGTGTGTGTGTGTGTGTGTGTGTGTGTGTGTGTGTCACTGGACCTTCCAGCCCCTGCGGTGGAGACCGACTCACAGCAAAGACCCTTCATTTCTCCCCCATGTTGTTCAGACAGATGAAGGCCAGACCTTGTCCATCATTCTGTTATTAGATAGCAGGCAAAGTGGTGGATCCCTGCCTGAACCCGCTCTGCACCAGGAGCACACACCCCGCCCGGGGAGGGGCGCGCTCGTCTGGTTAAAGACAAATACTTAGTAAAAGTGCATTCACACACTCACTTAATGGCAACTCAGAGAAGGTAATAAAACTGTCACTGGATGAGAGCATAGTTTGAGTTGATAAATGTCTCCTTAGACTGAATCACTTTCAATACAATGTGAACAAAATGTGATATTTTTTATCTTTTTGGTAAAAAAAAAAAAATAAGGATGTGATCTATATGAGTTCAAAAGGAAAAGAGAACAGGCTTCAAACTACTGTTTTAAGTGATGGTAGAAAAATGACTGGGGTGGTGAACGGAGGCAGAACTTTATCTCTCAATTTGTAAAAAGAAAGCGCCCCCACCCCCTTCCTAGGTTTATTAATGTTTTCTTTGAACCTTACACCACAGCACCCTGCCCCACGGTGTGTCAAAATAATAGTGTTAAATTGGTAAACCACGTACACATGAATAAAGCCCTGATATAGAGGCAGCTGTTGTGCTCTGAATACAAATTGTGCCTCATTGAACTGTGGCAGGAGAGAGAGTTGCCTGTTTGATATGAGTAAATTGGAAAGGAGGGTTGAAATAAAAATACATTTAGGACATAAAATAAATACAAGACCCTCTCGTGATTGCCTAAAAAAAGTCAAACTACCTTCAGCCAAAAGAAAAATGACAATTACAATACCCCCTACCCCCCCAACCCCCCACCCCCTTACCTCCTTAGTGATGCTCACATTACTATTTTGTTCTTTGATTGTTCACTGGAAAGAGCTCCAAACTTTCTGTTGCTCGTGTATGTGTGTTGTCTGCTCCTGTGGTTCTCAAAGTTGGGTCCAGGGACCCCCAGGCGTCCTTGTGGGGGTTCCTGGGCTCTCCGGCAAAAAGGGGAATCAGTTATAATTCAGTATAATTTCATCCACAAGGTAACGACAGAATGTATGAGTGTTTTGTTCATGGGTTTCAAACACGGTTTGCAATAAAATATCTAAAAGCAAAAATCTTATCAGATGGGGGTCCGTGGTCTAATTAGTGTCAGTTTAGGGTCCTTGATGTGAATACGTTTGGGAAGAGCTGGTCTCCTTCAGTGAACCTCGGTACAAATGTGCTGAAGTGAGGGTGAAATCACAGACTTTAAAACATACTTCAAAAAGCAGAGGCGCACAAAGAGATATCAAGTTCATGTAAAGCGACTAAAGGATGTGAAATCTTTCTACCTTTACTTGAAGTATGTGTAACCTCTGTTCCCCGCATAATTAGGTTTCAGTTTGTTTTGCTGCCCACTTGATTTGTTGTGTTTCTGCTCGACACCGGAGATGGCTTGGATAGACATTATTTATGTAAAATAACATCCTCGCGCACAAACGATGCACTGAAAATATGACAGCAGCATTTCCTGTTAAGCTTTTTTCTCTTGTGACCGAACTGACATTAATGAATCAGGGCAGAGACAAAAGTTGACCCGCTGCCAGACAAAGGAATCATCAGTGAATTTCATTAAATGAGTTATCTGTTTTCGAAAAACTAGTTCTGGCTCAGTGAGTGGTGAAATGACATTCAGAGCATCTAGCAGGGTTCATGCACCAGTGAGTGTTCCTCATAGGTAGCTGGTAATTAGGCATGCTAAAACATCTCCAGCAACGTCTACAATTCATCTTCTTGCCATGTGGCACAGTCAACATGGGCCGCTTGTTTTGTCTCATGTGTCAGAGGATTTCAGCGGAAGCCAATCACGTCCCCTCTTTTTTCCCACAGCCCAGATTCTGCGCCTTGACACGCTGCCATTTTTTCTGCACAGACAGACAAAAGATGAGGACGAACTCAGACATTTTCCAATCGCCGTTCCTGGAGCTCGGCCACCGCTCATTTAGGCTACAAGACGACCTTGACATTCTGTGGGCACGTAGTGCATGAGAAGCCCAAACACACACGCCACCGCAGAGACAGCAAAACATGCACAGTACAGTCCAGGAGACACACCGCCTTCACATGAGCACATGTACACAGAGAGTTGCATGTGTCTGAGCTGTTGGCTGGTTACTACAGAGGCCAAGCTAATCCAGCTCCAGCATTTAGTGCTGTGAAGCAGCTGGAAGCACATAAGCTGTTAACAAGTTAAGGTGAAAATGTTTTCTGGCAGGCACCCTCCTCCTCCTCCTCCTCCTCCTACTTCACACTTTACCTAGCAGCAGCTCACTGAACACTTCCTCCAGTGACACATCCAACCTGGCAACCTCCCCTGCAGCACACGCGCTTTCACGCTTCCACTGACTTCTGCACACACGCACGGCCTGCTACCTTTCATGAGTACACAAACAGGATCACACACTAGCACTACTCTCCAGCTACTCTGATGGAAACAAATCACACGACCCGGCAGAAACAGGCAGAAGTAACACAAGGAATAATTTATGTGGAAAACCGCGCTGCAGAAGATTCAGTTTTCAGTGGCTTTCCTCTTGCAATAAGCTTAATGTGATCCGGGCGGAGCACATTCATCAACTGAAAAACACTTTTATGGATCAGGGATAACGCTGAGTTATAGTGACAGTAATTTGTCAGCAGGAGTTCCAAGTCATGAAAGTTCAAATATAGCTGACTTAGTGCTTAATGATACAGAAGTCCCTGAAAAATCTAACAAATATTGATGCATCACATCGACCGAAGTTAGTTATTGTTCAAGGTAACTAATGCAAAGTTAATGGATGTAGTGTTTAATTATCAGTGCACAGGTTTGTGTTATTTTTCTCTCTTGACTTTTCATTTCTGGTTCGATCCAGAGGCCGTTAAAGAGAAGTACTCAGATCTCTTACTTATGTAAAGTGTAGAAATACGACCTTATACTTCTACATTACATGTAAAAGTCCTGCATTCAAAATGTGGCTTAAGTAAAAGTATATGAGAATAAAAAACATCAGAATGAACTTAAGGTGCCAAGGGTAAAAGTACTCGTTATGCAGAATGGCCTATTTCAGAATAATATGTTTATCACTTGGATTATAATTATTGATGCATTGATGTGTAAGCATCATTTTAATGCTGGCACTTCATATACTGCCAGGTAGCTCAATCTGTATAAAAATATTATAACGTACAACTTAACATCACTTACGTCTTGATTGTATTTTGAATTGCTTATCTGACTCTGTCGATTAAATAGTAGCTAAAAGTTATTAAATGTAGTAAAGTATAAAGTATAAGGTAATATTTTACCTTTAAATGTAGTAGAGGTACAAAGCAGCAGTAGCATAAAATGGAATTAAGTACAAGTACCTGAAAGTACATTACCTGAGTAAATGTACTTTGTTACTTTCCACCACTATTTTCTTTTACACCAGACAAACAGACAAAAGTCATTTCACAGTTCAGTAAGTGAAACAAATGAAACAACAGTGAGCAACAACAGATCCCACCAACCCTTCACCTCCTGAACTACTGACACACTGACGGAGAAGAAAACAAAGAACGGATAATTACATAATTCAATAAATACATAAGAGAACAAAACCATGTAAAAAAAAAAAAGTAAACATAATGACTAATATTAACGAGAACATAAATAAAGGGAGGGAGAAAAACTGTGCTAATGTGTCGTACACACATTATTTGCAACCATCACATGACAAACTCTGCAAACATCATCGACCATCTTGAGCTGTCGGAGGAAGCAAAAACCTGCAGGTATTATAAACACAGGAATATTCTCCATCTGCGCCATCCTGCCTGCTTAACGTGAAAATGTGGCATAATCCAATGTTTGTCTGCCACTCTCTTCTACATCTCACAGGAGTTTCTCTCTATGTGTGTGTGTGTGTGTGTGTGTGTGTGTGTGTGTGTGTGTGTGTGTGTGTGTGCCTAAATGGAGGCCCTGCCAGCCTGGCGATGGCCTGCAGCACTGGGCTGCAGAGCGCCAGCAGCCCTGGAAAGCAGTGTGGTCCATGCAAAAGATTTCGACAACATGGAGCGACAACAGAAAAGCCCAAAGAGAGTACAACACAAATAGGCCAGCCTCTCAGGGAGCTTCCTCCTCCTCCTCCTCCTCCTCCTCCTCCTCCTTCCCTGTCCTGTCCTCGTCCTCCTCTGGTTCACTCACACAGCAGCAGACCTCAGTTTGAGCCAAGAGGGTACACTCTGCCACTCTGATGGAGACTCCAGAGCTCAATGTACAGCGATAGTTCTTCTACCACAGGCACAGAAAGGGACCACTGGCTGCCAGACCCCCCCCCACGAATATTGTTGCCTTACACATACTATTTGTACCGTACAGGTTTGTGTGTTGATAAAAAAACAGAAGGTATCAGCAAAACTATGTGCACATCAGTGTGAGTGTGTGTGTGTGTGTGTGTGGGGGGGGTGGGGGGGTGGGGGGGGGGGGTAATAAAGAGGATCTGATGAAAACTTAATGGCCCCTTCACCTTTATTCATGGCTGTGGGAGCAGGATGGTGCGCTTGGGTTCACCACTGTAATAACACGTGTAGCGCTGCGTGGAGAAGCAGCTCCGTCAGCCTCCTCACACACTCACTAACTAACACACTGGAAGACCCACTAATTAACTCACTGACAACTGGCAAAGTGACTCCTGATTTCAGCCAAATGAGCCTTAGACACAGCGCACCTCGCTTCACTCCGGTAAAGGACACGCAGTCGTTAATGTGTGAACAGAAATCTAGTTGCGTGTTGGCTCATTGCTCCACCTGCAGCTTCTACGCCTGTGCTTCAATGTGAAAACAAACCTTCCCTCTGCAGTGCAACAATCACACAACCAAGCAGCCACTTATTAATATCCCCCTTTCAAATGCTAATTCCCCTTCATACATAAATCATAACTCCAGAGGTGGCTGGTATATTGCAGCAGTTTTTAAAAAAAAAAAGATTTTTACAGGGGGGTGCAAAGCTGGGGGGGGGGGGGGTCCAAACAGCCTGCCTGCAGTCAGGAATTCAATTATCCCACAACTTGCATGAAAAGTAAGTGTCCCAGATACAAGACTTCGAACAAGGCCAATTGTTTTTGCCCTCACAAGCTCTATTTAACTGCCTCCCAGTTCACAGTGACACTCTGATTTGATGACAAACTTGTGTTTAAAGTTAAGGCCCTGGAAACAGATCAATGCAATACCGGCTCACCAGCGCTGACGTGATCACCCTCAAACACCCCCCACCCCCCACCTCACCTGCGAGGATGTTTGTTGTTGGATAAAATTGCACAGCTGTTTCCTCCATGGGTGGGGGGAATGAAGACCGGTTCGAAACAGCCACTTGCACTTTTGCTAACTGTTTTCAATTTGACGAAAATTGAAATCTCCTGCTTGTAGGGACCCCTGATCGGCGGGCGGCCCCGCCAACCCAGTGCCACTTTCACAGCTTTCTGGCCTGTCTGGCCTGCTGTGCTGCAGATGCTGCCCTGTATGATACCTCCACCACCACCACCACCACCACCACCACCACCCCACAGATCAATGAATCATCTCTTCTGTCTGAAATGCTCTGCATCATCCCGACTGTGTTTTCACAGAAATCGACTGAGCAGGAGCATCAGAGCCACAGTAATTATTTTGTAGTATCATTCAGTTGACTGTGACACATGATGGTGTGTGTGTGTGTGTGTGTGTGTGTGTAGCATGTACAGTATGTGTCTGCAGTGAACCCTGAACTGAGTCACTCCAGCTTTTGGCATCTGCCACAAGAACATGTGCAGCAAATCTGAAAAAACAAATGAGCTGCTGTGGAGGCTGAACATGGACTAACAGCTGATGGATGAGTAGATACAGTGAGATTTACAGTGTGGCATTTCCTCTGAACCATTTCAAGTTAAAAATGAAAAGATAAAATACTTTTTTCTCATTGCAAATCAACTTGTTTGATTAAATGTTAATGTTAAATGTCATTCTCTTTAATTCGGTGTATTCTTCATTTAGGGCAGTAATCACTGTGATCATCTTATTATGATGATCCGTTCATTCCTGGATCCAGTGATCGTATACCGTGCCCTGCCCACTCGATGGGCCCCAAGATCTCATTCATCCACAGAGGCAGACATGGGTGTGTAAGGTGAACTACCTGCCAGGAGCTGGAGGGGATCTCTGCAAATTTGCCCAGTCCTCCAAAGGTGTAACATCGGTACATGTGATCCAGAGACTCCGAGCAGTGCCACAGCAAGCCGAAGCTCACAGAGTCCTTGTTGTGGTGGTGGTGCTGGTGGTGGTGCTGCTGCTGGTGGTGGTTGTTCCTCAGCTGGTCCTTAACAATCCAGGCAGGAGATATGAAGCTGAAACTGCAGACGGCGACCAGAGCGGAGGAGAGGAGCACCCAGAAGCAGCCCACACAGCTGAACATGGTGGCAGCGTGGGGCAAAAAGCCCGGAGACAGACCCAGATCGATCCCGAACCCGGCTTCTTCTTCTTTCTTTTCCCGGCCCAGCAGCGAATGCATTTGGAGCTCACACCTTCAAGAGCAAGACTTCAACTTCAGCCCCTGACCAGCGCTACATCAGCACAAAATACAGTCACTGGGCATCCAGCTGTGTGAGCGCCTGAGTCCCCGGAACATCTGGGCCGGACAAACAAACCGGTGAGAAAACATCCAAAACACACCAGCAAGAGGAGTGATGGCGATACAATGAAGTCAAGTCATCCGCGGCATCCGCCAAAGCTGACACACAAGATGTTTGTCACACCCAAAACTCGGTGCGCAGTTGTGAGCGCAGCTGGGGGGGGGGGGGGCAGTTTTTAGTGCAGAGACACAAACAGACACACAAACACGTCCTGGACCCGCTGAGCTCCTCTGCTCCTCTCAGGGCACTCGCGCTGCCTCAACGCGCACAGCGGCGCACATTGCGTTTCAGGAGGAGTGCGTCTGGACGTCAAGCCGACAAAGATGAAAAAGAGTACTTCCGGGTGTGATTTTCAAAGTAAAGTCCTCTGGAGAAGTCTGACAAAATCACACGATTTGAGTCATATCATGAATAATATAATCAGTTCGTGATATTTGGTTGCATTTTCGGAGTTTTCTTAGCTTGGACTTGGAAGACAGGATGTTTCAATTCTGACAACTGGCTTTCTCAAATTTTAATGTGCTAGACTAATCACCAAAGAGTACCCATGTCTCATGAGGTCACGTCTCGTTCACAATGTAATGTGGAGGTGGATGTTCAACAACAGTAACCACTGCAACAACTGCCTTCATGGGGACTAAATGTGGCCCAGATCCTCATTTGGTTGTGTTTGACTAAGGTTGAGTCATTGCAGTTGTTCTGTGTGGTATGTAGGGAGGGGGGTGGAAGAAAGTAGGAAATATGGATCAAACTGGAAAATGTATTCAATGTTTTAAATGTGTCACACTAAAGCCCATCTAGATCGTCCCAACTCTTAAGTAGTGAGTAGCGAGTCAGCCTGATAAGATTTCCCCTTGTTTAAGATCACCTTTATTCTGAAGATAAAAATGCACTCTTCCGGTGTTTTACACTTTGCGTCTTTCTAACTTGACAGAGCGGGCGTCTGACCGCGGGTACCTGTCCAAGTGCACCTTGCACTTTGTGAAACCGCGGTATGTGCGGTAGCCTCCATTGAGACAAGAGACACGACATTGTAATAAAAACAGAGTTTGAAATGATGAATTTAATGTTTTTAATCTCAATGAAATGTTATTTGTAGCAGAACAAAACACCTCCGAGCTCCGACATGTAAAAGTGAAATTTGTGTGTTAATTGCCGCACACACATAGGGGTCTGTGTCAGCCAATCAGGACAGTGGCTGGTTTCCACCGATGTGGGCGTTGCCTCTGCACGTGGGGGTAGCCTCAGTCTGGGAACACAAAAAAAAACTCGCGGGATTTCACGCAGCCCACAGTGACACGCTGTGGTCTTATAATACATCCACGACAGGCATTCAGATAATAAATGTGTCATATATTGAACAGCAGTTCTCTTTACGCGTTGTCTGACTGTGTCATTAACATACACACAGCTGTATCATAGTCACCACCATTCAAACGCAGTTGTTTTAGGAAACGCTGGGGGACAAATAAAGCAGATACTTAACAGCACTACTGTGTTAATACTTCACAAACACCAAGCGGTGACTTCAACAGTGAGACTTTTAAAAAGTGATCACTTGATGAATGAATGAAACACTTTAAATGCTTTACAGAGATTAACTGTACCCAAGGTGACTTTGAGGTTTGAGCCCTTTCAGATGAGATGTATGTTACAATTGGTGGATTTTTCTGGATCTATAGGCCGGGTATGAGAAAAAAAAAAGTAGACATAATCATTCTTAGGTCAGAAATAAATACACTGTGTCATCAGTGTCCCCTTCTGTTTTATCCTAGCAATACAGTCAACATTGCCCCCACATGGTCAGAGGTGATAATAGTCCACCCTAGAGCTGTGGGCACTGGGCCTGTCACTCGCCACACATTTTAACTACAATATTGATTTGAAAATTATTTTTAAAAGAAAACCAATCTCCCTGTAAACATAACACATTTTCCGTTTCAAAATAACCACAGCCCGCAGTTGTCTGAAACCACAATAATATACCAACACTTCAGCTGAAATGTCAACAAAAAATGAGGGCAGACAAAACATTTCATAATATATGTATTTAAATCAAACACAATTTAAATATATTATAGATTAAGTACACATACATGTCAGAAAACATTTGTGGTACATAGTACCAAGAGTCTTTTCTGGTTCTTTTCCACATCTTGGTAAGGCTCAAAAGAAATTAAAAAAAAAAGTTTATTTCACTGAGCACACTTTCCAGTCGAATAGTCCAGTTTGTTTCAGTGATGCATTAAAAAAAAACAAAAAACAAAAAAAAACAAAACAGCAATCACCATAAAAAAAGGACTAACATTAATATATGGGGTAAACCAGAAGTCTACATCATATATATATATATATATATATATATATATATATATATATATATATATATATATATATATGTGTGTGTGTGTGTGTGTATAAACAAACATTTAGGACATAGAGTTTGGAGTTTCCAACACAACTGGAGCACTTAAGTTCATTAGGGAGTATTTCTTCTTCTACACTCTGAAAGTGCCAGGAGGTTCACACGGGACGTCAGCCAGTCCAACAACTGAATCAGATGCTCGTCTGTTTCACTGTCACATTTCCAAACGTTCTACAGTACGTACAGTTAACAGCCAAGGTAGGACAGCTCACAGGAGGGAGCAGCAGACAAAACTAGCGTACAGGAACTGCAAACTGCCCCAAACTGATGATTTTCATCTGCTTAATCCTTAAGTAGCCGACCCTTCACAATTTCATCTAAAAACAAGGAATGGTTATAAAAGGTGTGGGGACGTGTGTCATAGGGGAGTGAGGGTAATTCAGTCTTTGTCATGTCCTCCATAGGTCCAAGATAAGACATTGTACAAACACTATGGCTACAGCAACACAGTGACAGTCCTGACTGAGCTGCTGCTGCTTCGTGCCATCTTTCCTCTAGCATCACGGTGAACGTCTGCTTCCCCAGGAGTCACTTCCTACAGTCTGACGCAAGCTCTTTGCTCTTTGCTTTGCTTTACTTTTGACGACTTCACGTGTACCTTTATAGTGTTTTGGAGTCGAAAGATTGGAACGATGATGTACTTCAAATTTCCCATCAGCCCATGCGTGAACAATCACTCATCCAAGCTCACAGCCACACACTCACAGACACATGGTGGTTGGGGAGGTGATAAAAAGCCTTGTTCGTTCTCAGAGTAATGCAGTTCATTGCAGGGTGAACCCTGCATACGGTTTGCCACTGGCTTGGCCAGCGTCTGCAGGGAGTGACAGTCCTTTGGTCCCTCAGCGGGGTCATAACTGCCGACAGACAAAAGAAAACACTTAGAGAAAAACTGTAGTGATCCCACACATCACTGCACAGGAGGCAGAATACTGAGTGAGGCTTTGTACCTTAGTGGACTTTCCAGGGCTGTCATGGTTTGACTGGTGGACGACGTCGTTGACAATCATCTTGGCAATCTGCCACGCCATCTCTTCCTGGGCCTCGAGTCACAGCACAATCAATAGCTTTAATTCACTGCAGACTTTTACTTATATTCTTTAATAAATCATATGTCATGGAGTGACATCACAAAGTGAATTTGAATACATGCTGTTGAGAGCCTCAGACCACTGAATCATTCATGATTATTTTACATTTTAATTCCTCACCTCATCTGAGTTGCCTTGGACCCACTTCTTCATGGCTTGAGAAAACATGGAACCTAAATGAGAGGAGAGGGGGAGGCAGAGTGAGACAGACATCAGTAAACAGAAATCATAAATCACGAGTCATTTGTTCCTTTAACTGAACAAATTAACTGCTACAGGCTCATGAGACTTGCTCTCAAAATCAAATCAAGGCGAGTTAATCCTAACAAATTAAGGTATTTAGTGTTTTGTTCGACTCGTTTGTTGAGATGTGAACAATACTTTATCAATAGGCAGTTAATCTTTTTAAATAAGACCCAACATTTTGACTAGTTATCCCATAGCAAAAATCTCTGAGACTCTATGTGCAAGCTGACTATCAGCTGTAAGGAGAATGGAAGCAGCCTCGGGAGGAGGTTTAAATTCGTGGGAGAAGAGGAGACATTTTTCACTGCAAGGAGGAAAGAGATAAAATATGAGTGAGGCCAAAGATACAAAGAGAATAGACAGGTCTGAGTGTATCATGCCTTTGGATTTCTTCACATCCGGCTCTGGCTCCGCCTCCCTGATAAACTGGCCCAGCTCATTCACCTTCCCAAACGTCATCTTTCTGAGCAGACAGCGGAAAGGAGACGGATGAAGACAGCAGACAGTGCAAATGGGACAAAACTGAGCCTCAGGCACAAATGCAGCATTCAAACACCACTGAGAGTGTGTGTATCCATTCAATAACAGCAGTTTTAATGGAGGGGGGGGCAGACTACAGCTTTGTCTTTCAATAAGATCACTCTCTTGAATTACTTCGGTACAGGATTTTTCAGAGCAGACTCATAAAACACTTTACAAATGAGTCAATAAAAACAAAACGGATACAAGCATTGAATCCACACGGCGGTGCGTGCAATCAAAGGAACATAAAAGTAAAAGACAACAAGGAAACTTGAGCAAAATTAAAAGATAAATTGGATATCAGAAAATCTGTGAAAAGTGCATTTTAGCAGGTGATTTAAAATACAGACTTAGCTATTTTACAACCAAACTGGTGGTTTTTAGTGTTCAGCTATGAATCACATAAATGTTTTCTCTTTACAGCTGGCCCATTTTTAAAAGCAAACCACATGTTTCAGATGAAATCACGACAGAACATCTGTGTGTGTTTATCCAATCATTTGTATTCATCCATTTGACAGCAAAACAACATCAGACACATGAAACTCACCCAGCGTACGGCCGCTGGTACAAGGACTCGGGGTCCAGGCTGGCCACGTCCACTGTGATTGCCTCATCGAAGTTTTTCAAGATCTTGATCGCTGCCTTTTTGGTGCCGTACTGTAGTGAGGACAGCATGAACTGAATGTTTTACAGGGCACAGTTTGTTTTTGTTTTTTTCTATGAAGACAACTAAATGACAGGAATGATAATGACCCTTTGGCATTAACAAAAATATCTTCATTATTCATCTAATGAGGCGGAACAGGTCCAAATGTCAGCAGACAGAGGAACGTCCCCACAGGGGCTGAGGATGGGGGTTAACACTGGGGGTCACCTGAGTCTGAGAGCCTTCGCTGGCATTTGAACCTGAGCGGTCGTGGTCCGCGGGCCCGCTCTGACCTGGAGTGCTGACATTCACAAAATCATCCGCCCGCACCGAGTTGATGAGGTCACTCAGGTATTTGTAGTAAAGGTTGCTAGACAGGAAGCCTGGCATGTAGACCTGAACGAATGCAAAACAGCTCTGTTAGGAAATAATGAGCTGCCTGATGTATTTCTGTTCACAAGTTACAGAGGTTTGTTGCTGACCTTTATGTGCTAACAACAGTGTTGAGCTTTTATTTCATTAACGTGAGGCAGGTGCTTTTGTCAGAGGTGTAAAAAGACTATTTGTCAGTGATTTACAACACAAAACCTTTAGGAGGATCCTGTTAAACTGAAGCAGTCAGTTCAAGCAGACAATTTTAAAAACATGTACAGTTAAATGTTTAAAAGGGCAATGTGGCTGAATTGAATGCTTCATATTTCTATGTTCTATGGTGCTTCATTTTACACAGATGGGTATGTCCCATTTTCTCATATGGTAGAAGAGCACAAGAGAAGTCCCACAGTAACTAATGAAGAGCCTTTGTTGAGTGGCTATCAGAGAATCTGACCTTCTCCATGGTTGTCCAGGCCTGTCTGAGCGGAGTGGTGAAACAGTCGGGGAGAGGTCCTCCCTCCCGGCAGATATTCGACTCTATCTCCATCCGCACAGAGTCGCCGAAGCCCAGAGGGTTGGTAGCTTGGAGTGAGAAATACCTGGAGAGGAAACAATGCGATGAACCACTGAATTCAGTTGAGGGCAGCTACAGTATATTAAGATTTTAATCACTGCCAAAAATACAATACAATTCAGGGGAAAGGGTTATAAAGGACAGAGGATGAAACTTTAAAAGAGGATGCTGAAGAAGCAGTCAGTGGGGAGGAGTATGTGAAAAATGTGTGATTGGCATTTGTCAACAAAGCGATTAATGAAATAAAAGCATCAATTAACCCCCAGAGATTTCAAGAGAGAAATTTTAAAAGAGGGAATAAAAGTGAAAATAATTCACACACACATCCAATATGCGTAGTCCTGCCACCTCACCTAACTGAAACTTAGTGAGACTGACACAAAGCTTTCAAAGAATACAGAATAACAAATCGTAAAATAGGATTTCTTAATGGCTGCACATAAATCCTCCAATAAAACAAGACTGGGCTGCAATTGTCAGTGAAGTAAACCGTATGGAGAAGCTGACCTTCACCCTCTGATTACAATATGATCAATATATGAAATACTGGAAAAATGGACTGCATACTTTGCATGTGCCTGTAAAATGTAGCCTGTTACATAAGTCATTAAAAGTCCCATTCTCTGTATGTGTGCCCATGTCAGCCTATTCCTTTTGTCCAAACATATCAATAAATAAGTTGCAAAACAGGGATTTTACTGAGGGAGTTAACTCTGGCTTTACCTATCCAGTTACAGGTGTGTTTATGTGACAGAGACGTTAATTACAAGCAGCATCATCAGACCCAAGAACGTGAATAACAAGATAAGAGATGAAATAGTGACACCCACGGGATCATTCAGCCATAGCAACAGCATATGAAGTAAAGTGTAACTAGAACAAGAAGCTGTACAAACACTAGAAATGATTTCCAAATATCAAAGTTAGGCTAAGGATATAAATAAGCACGGGGATTATTATATGTGTTTTTGCTTTTTTTTTTAATCTGATGATCAAATTATGATAAACACATTATGGACACTACAAAGTTAAAAGTGAGAGGAGAGGTGAAGAGGTCTCTCTGACCAAATGTTGCATTTATAATCATGGCAGCTAATTAACAGTGTGTGGACTATTGTTCTCATAAAAGACAACATAGGATATAGTTTCTATTTCCAGTATCTAAGTGCAGTGATGAATAAAAGCCTCAGCGCTGTCAGGAATCTGGAATTAAAGAATCTTGGTGCAATAAAAATGAAGCTACAGTCGTCATTATGTCTTCATTGAAACTATCCCTCTATAGATCTGTATCTACTGATCCGTAAAAATATCTATTGCTCTTCATTATTTGACAGTTCATTGATGACTCCATGTTTTCAGTGATCCGATCGGTCAGTAATCGGACCGTCGACAGGTTTTGATCTAATACTCAGAAACAGGTTAACTTATGTTGTTATTTGTTTATCCTGACTGATAAATTGATGGAGTAACTGAACCACTGCACTGAAATTAAGGATTTCGCACTAGTACTAATAAAGTTGGGATAGCAGCAACCTTTTACTTTTTTATTTCCTCCAGAAATTCCAAGAAACTGACATTTGATACAGGAAAAGTAATAACACACATAAAAAAAAAAAAAAGAAAATCTATTTTGAGACTAAACAGACATGATGATTTTTACATGGTGGCTACTTCCAAGTACCAGTCCAAACCCGCTCTGAAAACAAAAATAACTGGGTGTTTTGAAGCATGACAGGATTTCAAAGCTGCAGACACAACACCTACTTGTCGTAGAGGATCATGGCATCGTTTTGAGCCTCCTGGCCGTCATACTGGCCCTTTTTAGCTGCTAGCTGGTTCTGGAAGTTGTCTGCCGCCAGCCAGAACTGCAGTACATTCATCGCCTCCTCCTTTTCCATGTACTGCAGGGAATGAGATACAGAGCAGAGAACAACTGAAGGTCCATGTGTGTTTTTACAACAATGTGTTTATGATAAACTGAATATCCTGTGTATATGACAACAGAAACTCTACTGTTTATTCTACCAAACTTTGACTCTCTTTGTGTATGGAAGGCTGGACATGGTGTTAATTATCACTTCTGTATTATATCAACAGGTTAGGAGATTGTAAAACGAGCATTTGTGTTTCGTTATAGTGACTCAGTCCTCAGTTAATTACTGTTGTGACAATATAATTTTCCTCCAGAAAACATAAACAGAACCTCTTTTGTAGTAGCGACAAGAAAGAGGACAGTTTAATAGAATCAATGTAGAAACCTGTTAGTGATGTTCTGAGAGCCACTGAGCCCACTCACCTCAGAGAAGTAGAAGAGAGCTGACTCACAGAACAAAATGTCAGCCAAGAACACAGAGCCACTAGTCAACACTTCAATCTGGTATTTACAGAAATGATGGCTCCGCAGGAATTCAATAAAGTGCCTGGAAATGAAAGGGCAAGTGGAAGATGAATACAGCTGCTGCTGTGGATGTCGTGGTGGTAAAATGACAAAACGAACACCAGTTACACTTTAATCTTAATGCCAATACATGGTGATACGGAAACCTTGCCAGGTGAGTATTAACTCCTCTGGAAAATGAATAGACAGAAACTCACTGTTGCTCCAAGACGGTGAAGACGACAGACTGAGCAATGACAAAGCAGTTTGGGTCCACCATGCCATCCTCTCCACATATCTTAGCTGCACAGAGGAAGGACAGGAGCATTACTGCACAACGGGGTATCATTTAAGATGGATGACCGAGCGTTTCATTTTTTTCTGTATCTTACCAACTATGTCATTTCTGATCTGCTCTGTAATGGGGATGGGCCTCACAGCGTCTGGAGAGATGTACTTGGTGAAGATGGTAACTGCATCTTTCTCTATACCTAAACACACAGAAGCATACAGGTGATCGTCCAGTGATGCTAAAAAAGTGATGCTTTCCCCATGTATGTCAATGTAAGGATACTTTAAAGGATACGTTTAAATTTTTTCAAGTCTATCTTAGATAAAAATTATATGCCCATATGTACATTCAAAGGGTTAGTGGTCAGTGTAGTTGTTCCTTCTTTCTGTTCTGGCTTCAAAGAGATACCTTTCCAAAGTAAACAATGGTGGACATAAACCACAGGCCTTGTTTCATGCACTTCTAAAATTCAGCTGAAGTAAATATGACGCTTCAACAGACTGAGCTCGAAAAATCAGATAGTTATTTAAATAAGTTACAGTCATTTTAGTATCAAATTCCCACTTCGTGACAGTTTTAAGATAAACTTGAACTGCAAAAGATAACTCTGAATCACATCAGCCTGGGCTGGCACTGTGCCACTTTGTTTAACCAAAACATTTCTGGTCACTGGTGACAGACATATTTAGAGCACAGGAAGTAAGAAACAGAAGTGTAAGAAGAACAAAAACAGCAGCCAAAAAAGTTTCTCTCCACCATCCCCAGGCTATAGCCAGGTTTCCTCCAAAGGTAGCAAATATTTTAACCACAATTCCAGACAATTGTCAGTAAAAAGAAGTTGCAAATTTGTGTAGATTTACATCTATTGTGGTGCAAATATAATCATTTGATTGAGATAGACACTTGGTGGCTCTGATTTTGGCAGCCCAATGCCATTAAACCATTACAGAAGAAGAGGGTTCAACAAGACGACAAAATAAAAATAGCAAGTCAAACCTTTAAAACAAGACTGAAATGTGACATTTATATTTGTTTCACGTATTAATCTGAGAATGTGTCTCCTCACCACGACACACAGATCTGAGGTTTTTGTCTGGCATTATTTTAAGCTCTTTAATGGAAGCTTAAGTGACAATTAAGTCACCTGTTTCATAGACATCATAATCGATTCAATAAGTCACTTTCCATTGCATTTTCTGTTTATTAATGCAACAAATCAATCAACTATATCATTGCAAGTGAAAATGAAACGAAAAATCCCTTTCTAAGTCTAAAAGATTGTGCATGAATCCACTGATTATGTAAAACATGTAAATAATCTTTTTTTTTTTTCTTTTTTTTTTTTTTAAAAGTGCTGACTCACTTTTCATGAGCTTGTCAGACTCTCGCAGGGTGCTGTTCGACTGCCCCTTGTAGGGAGTCCCTGTCCTGGAGGGTGCCTGCCTGCTGGGCGTTCCTGCTCGAGGAGTGCCGGGTCTCTGGCCTGCTTCTGTGCTGGAGGAGTCCCGCCGCTCTGACGGCACTGTAGGACGTTCACTGCTACTGTCCCGGGCGAGAGCATTGGGTGTGTGAGGAGCTGTCTCGGGGAGCTCGGAGCCACCTGGGGAGGCAGGGACGGGCTCAGCCAAGGAGCTGTGTTTGACAGAATTTAGACTGTGTGCTCTGACTCGAGACCAGCTGGTGGAGCGGAAACTCTCAGCCTCCAACCAGAACCGAACCAGATGGTCAGCACCCTGCAGTTCCATGAAATGCATGTAGTGGGGCATCGCCACATTGTCCCGCAGGACCTGGTCCACCGTCTTAGATAGCCGAGAGCGTGTCTCCTGGGGCATATAATTCACACTGGAATGACCTGCAACATACAAACGCACACACAACTTAGTAGGATTTACAAATACATAAAGCATGTTTTTTGCTACCTGTGATTTGTATTCTGGTACATTCCTCAATGAAAAAACAACATCACATTTTAAAAGTAATGCAATGTAAACAATTTTAGAAAATTGTATTTAACCTACAATGCTTTATAAACCTGCATGTAATAAATGTCATTACTACTATGCGGTTTCATATAATTGATCTCAATTTAAAAGAATTTATTAATTATAAAAAAGACTTCAACACTTGGATTTCATATATTTTATGTATTTTTAAGGTCCATTACTACAAATCTAACATAGTTACTAACACAGACTTCATCAAGATGCGCTGCTGTTCTAACATCATTAAGATTTACACCGCCTTTAAGTGCACAATGGACACAGAAATATAACTTCAAAACAGAATGAGCTCTACATTTTCTATTATTTACAGCTTTCAAACTAGATGGAAGGTTAAATGTGGTATGTATTGATGGAAGCTGGAACAAGAAATGAAAGATAAAAAGTGGGTTTTCTGAGTTCAGCACTTCCATTTCACCTGAAAATGTGGTCCAGGCTGAAGGCTGACGTGAGCTGAATTCAAACTCCTGGATATTTGTTTTGAAGTCTTGAGAATTTCAAGCTCTCTCTCTGTCTAAAGGTGGCCTTAGACTATACAATTTCACAGATGATTTAACCCACACAAACTTTTCTGAATCACACATCAGTAGCATCTATACGTGCACTGCCCATCCTGCCATTCTTGTGTGTGAAGTGTGAACTGTGGTTTTCACGTCAACCTTTCACAGACTCCAAACTCCAGCTATGTATGAACACTGGAGGAAAAAAAAAATCAGATTCCTGTAGGGATGCCATATTAGTTGGCTTTACAATGTCTCAAATATAGACTCTCTGTTTGAATAACATCCACCATCCTTGGGGACTGCAAGCATAAACACACACACTCCCAGAAAACAAAATAAGCAAGGGAGCGCGCTCACTGACTACAAAGCCGACACTTGTTGGATTATGAATCAGAGCACATCAGCTGCAGTGAGACTGAAGCGTGGGCTGAGGCTTTGTGGTGTTGTGTTTGCTCTTTGAAAACAAGATAGTGGTTCATGAGGTGTTACCCATGTTGAGGTGCTTATCAATCAGCCTCTTCACAGTCCTCGAGATGAAACAGTCAAGGCCACCTTAATACTGAATCAAAACAACCACTGCCATATAAGCTGCTACCAGTTTTCTTCTTTGAATCCTCCTTCCACACTTCCTTCCTTTGTCCTCCTTCAGTTAAAACCACAACCCAGAAATCACTGGCGCCTGGTGTCTTTGTTACATTTTGTTGCCCAGGCTGCAGCACAGGTTCTTCCACCTCTGCCTGACTCATCCCAGCTATTCTCTGGGCAACTTGCTCGCACAGTTTCCATCACTGCTGCCATTCAACATTTCAGCCTCATGACATATCATGGCATCCAGCGGTCATACACAAGATCTAATTTAAGAGCCCTTCTGATAAAAGGGAGGAGCCATTTCTTCACCATGCTACAACAGTAGGAGATTCTAAGGTTCACTTCATCCTATCAGGCTTTGAATAGTTTGAAAGCTCATCAAAAACTGATGCATAAGGTCACATGAGTGCATCACACAGCCACTTGCACAAGACATTTGGCTGTTTAAGCCATTTTAGTGATGCAACAGTCACACTCAGGCACGCTGTAGCTCGAGAACATTACTACAAGAAACCAAATTATTCCCATAAGATTAAACAGGAGCTTATGATACAAACTTCATTCAGATTAATCAACAATTCTATTTGCATTTGCTGCTGCAACAACCAAATTTTGTTTCACAGAATCGAAGTAAAGTAACTGTAAATTAAAAGTGATCCTAAATGTAAACGGACCAGCATAATAGCCCACTATGTCAAAATTCACAACACAAGAAGGTAACCTGCTACCACTCCTGAATTGTTTGACAGGACAGACTCTCATCAGACAAATTAATCCAAGATAATCTTGCATTCTTACATACTTAATAATAACTGTAACCACAAAAACACAGCCACAAAAACAGACTACTGTGTTTTGAATTACATTCAGTTAAGAAACCCATACTGCCGTTTTTCCCTCTATAAACCAAACTCTTCAGTTATTGATCAACCTCATATTTAGATGCAAAAATGTTTAGTTGGTTCTTAATAAGTTAACACTAAAAACAGCACAAAAACACATGAATGGAGTCTCTGTACCAAGGTCGCCAAAGTGTGCAGCTTCCATGTGACTTGGTTGTTTCTTGAGGATGGCGGTGCGACCGCGGGCAAAGGAGTCCATGTTGGCAGAGATGGCGTTGATGGCCACATGGCTGGGCCCCGCAGCTTCCTGGATGGCATGGTGGTTCCTCAGCCCTAATGATGGAGAGTGAGGGCTGATTGTAGCTGGGAGTAGAGGAAGGAGTAACAGCAAAAGAAGAAGAAAAAAAAAAAAGAGAGTACAATGATATTAAAGTTCTGAGTGGCCTGAATGCATCACGTCAGTGTGGATTCATGAAAAGGTCTTTTTAGTGAAGGTTTCTGAAAGAGCTCACAGTTCATGTACAGAGGCCTCAGGCTGTGTGAGATGTTTCAGATGACAGACTGCACAATGTTTGACTGTGAGCTGCATGTGTTTCACTTTATAGCTAGAGGTCACAACTTTGATCCATGTGATAATATAACCAGCAGTGATAAAACATAGTTGGAGACATCTTAAGCAAATAGCTGTTTGAATCCTTTCCTGAAAACAGCTAATCTCAGTTCTACAATCACACACAGATGCAAAAACATCTGTAATACATCTCAAAGTGGCCAATGGTCAATAAAAGCTGTGATAATAATATCTGATATTTAGAGATGTTCCGATATCATTTTTTACTTCCAAATACTGACTCTGATACCTGAACTTGTAAATCGGCCGACCTGACTCAGGTTAAACCTTTTGTAAAAAATGAATATATACATGAATGTCATAGAAGCTTTATTTTACTATCTAATTTCACTGTCAGTCAAGAAAAAAATAAATAAAGAACAAGTCGTACACTCATTATCATTACGGCCCTCAATATTTAAGCCTTGCATACTGTACAAATCACCTTTTTACTGGTGGGACTTTCCAATTAACGTTCTACCGAATTGCTTACATTTCGCTTACGGCTAACGTTACACTATTTACTGGAAATCAATTATTCTTTGCTGCAGTAGTTACCAGTGGCTGCACAGCACGACTTCCTGTGGAAGCTACTGTTTTAGAGCAGCAAAGAAGAACGGATTTCCATGAAAATTATGAACTCACCTCTATTAACTTTAGCATCTGTCACTCTCTCAGATTCTTTGCTTTTGGCTGTGGGAGGAAAGATGAGAGCAGGGTTGTAACTGGAGGAGCACACAGCATTTTGATTCACAATACAGGGTGAGACAAGTAACCAAAAAAAGAAAAACATAGTTCAAATTCCTTGAGGGTTAAGGTTAAGGGATTGGTGAGGTGTCACTGGAAAAACTAGAACAAAATATCTAGTTACATAATGACATAGTGAGAAACTGATATACTAGAAAAGCATCAGTGAAGATAAATAGGGAACCTATGTTCTGATATGTAAAAGCCCGCTCAGTCCTGCTCATTATAATGTAAAAAGAACAGAGAGGGCTTTCAAATCCAATGTCAACATTTAGTCCTTCCTGAAGTTAGTGACCTTGGTCTTTCAGGTCTGGTCTCAGGAATTTAAAGATCGAATTTTGTCAGTCTGTCAGACAGCTTACACCTGAAGCCATCTAAGACTTGCCAGTTGTTTATGAAAAAGCACATGGTATCACAATATAGTGGTGGAGTTAAAATGATGTGGCCTGAAGCAAAACTATTCAACACTACAAATATTTAACGCGACTTCTAAGATCTGTGGCCGGTGGGAACCACTCGTCAGAATGATTCACCATTCGTATCTTCAGATTACGCTGTTGCTGCAAAGAGCAGCCAGGCTAAATATCAGTTTCAAGCACTGGCATTACAAAATGGACAGAGAGGCCTGGGCAAATGGTACAGAGGATGCTCTTTCAGTGAGACATTTTGGACAGAGCTGTTTGTGAATACTCATGCCAGAGTCAACCGGCAATGGTAAGCTGTCTGTCACAGATAAAAGCTGTGACTTTTAAATAGTTTAAGCTCCAACGTCTGTTGTAGTGAATTGAAATGTGGTACAAATAACACCAGATGCCTTTGTTCTAAATAAATATTCATCAGGTGGTCGGCTGCAAAGGATGTTAGGGTAATAAAAACAAACAATGTTTTAGATGTATTACTAGAAAACCTTATCTGTCCCAACAAACGCACTCTCTGTCCTGTGTGTCATCCTAGTTGAGATATAATCAGAGCACTCTCGCTCATATTTCCTCATTTTGGACCCCTGCTGTGTCAGCTGCTTTGAACACTGAAGCCTAGGAAGAAAAACCACCAAACTCACTGTTCAAAATGCACACATGAAGCCTGATTTCCTGATGAAACAGAAGCACACTTCAGCTGAAATCCATTTCACAATCACTGCCTCTCCATTCTGTCCTATCATATGTGTGTACTGTTTATCAAAGCAATCTGACATACTGGTAGATAGAAACCTGGAGCAGTCAAAATGCCTTGTGTAATCTAATTAGGATGGTGTCGTATATAAATGCAGTGCCTCTTATTTAAATACACTTCATTTCCAGTTTAGTCACTGAAACTTGCCCAGTCTAATACAACAGTCCTGCAACAATCCACCCTTCATACTGTAATTTTCAGTTTCATTTTTGAGAAGTGTTGGTTCTTTATTACAGGGCTGAGAGATTAAACTGAATCAGCTTTAGTTAGTTAGTTGTACCTGATAAACTTGAGAGTAAAATGAGTGTAACAGAGGGGCATCGCCGGGAAACCATCTCTCATTTCAATGATATACTTTTTATGTCATGGAGTGACTACTTTTCATCTGGTGGCCTAAACTGTGAGGATATAGCCTGAAACAATGCCTGGTCATGTTGCTCTTGAAAACCAATAGTGCTCATAGTCAGGTCCTGCTACTGCCTGTTGGATGATGCTGACCAGTGTTACTGACGTTAGCCCCGACCCTCGCAGGCTAAGGTGTCTTACTACGGACTAAACACATTTTCTTTATGATAACTACCGACTCTAATTCAAACACGACGGAAACTGAGACATTTTTCTGACTTCTTGCTCGTGGGAGCTGTGTGAAAATGTCCTGTCAAGCTAGCTTAGCTAACAGCCCCACCGACAGTTGCGACACTTGTGTTGGCTATCACAGACAGTCCTGCTTAACAGTTTGAAGCATGATAATAAGTGAGCACAGTTACAGCCATGTGTGTATTTTTTTTATACCACTGACAGTTCCTTCTGATAGGTTTCCTGGCGCCCGGGCTCAGATTAGGTTAGATAAGGCAGGGAGGGTAGAGAGGCCACCGCTAAGCTAACCATGTAACCGCCGTGAGCAGCGGCAGCAGTGGAGTACACTTCTCCCACACCACCGTGCCCTTGGCTAATTTACTTATGGCCGCAGCCCCGACCACAGTAGTTACATCTTATCGGGGCGCACTCTCTCTCCTCAGCCGGGATCTGTGTGCTGCTAGCTGCCGTTGACGTTGCAGCCTTCAGAGGGAGCTTCTTCCTCACCTTTCCTCTTGAAAAACGACATGACGGGTTTCACTCTCTGGACGTTTCCTCAGCTCACTGACACCGCCCGGTGCATTCACGGCTCCCTTCATTCAAATGCATCTGTTCTGTTCACTCCTGAGATGGAAACGGGTTGTTATCGCTGCCCCGGCGAGCGCTGTCAAATTGCAATTTTCCCCAAATCCAAGCCCAGTTCAACGGCCATATTGTCAATAAACGTCTTACTTCCGGGCTGGTGCGGCAGCAGCATTGTGGGAAATGGTGTGTTACCTGCTCTGGTCAGAGGACGGCGCTGTTTCTGAATGGATAACGAGAGCAGTAATCCTAACATCATACAATGTGGTTTCAACAGTTTGACAAAAAAACATACAACAATAAATCTATTTATCATAGTTGTTATATTGGCATATATTGCATGATATATAGACATGACCATTCCCATAAATCTCATTCACTAAACTTATTAAAGGTCTTTAACTGTATTATTTTATAATGTTGATTCAACTGTGTGATATTTTTGAAGAATATAGTCTAAGGTGCTGTTGAACTGCATTGCATTGTGTTGACAGGTGTTCCTGTTATTGTGTCCACTCTATTCACCACAAAATGAACATACAGTCAAAACAACACTTCTTTGACACAGTTTCAATAAAACTGACCATTATAACCTTCATGGAGGTAAGATTTATTGCAGGAGTGCAGGTGTACCTTATAAACTGACAACTTAGTGTATAAAGTGTATGTAGAAAATGTAAAAAAAGTACATGTTATTGCTCAATTTTAATCATATCGTGCCGAAGCATAACAGAAGTTATCTCAGGGCACTTTTCATAAACAGCAAGTCTAGCAAGATTGTACTCTTTAAAATATTATTACAGAGACCCAACATTCTCCCATGAGCAAAAACTTGGTGACAGTGGCAAGGGAAAATGCCCTTTTATCAGGTAGACACCTTGAACAGAGCCTGCCTCACGGTGGTCTGCTTCTCATGTGGCTTCTCCTAATAGTTTGAAGCCGAGAAGTTAGGTTGAGTTGAGGAGGGTTACAGTTTCGCAAATGTAGCCTCTGTTGAATTTGTTCTTTCAGCTCATGACTACTGAAGTACCAGCACAGGTGTTTCCACTTCAGTCTGTTTAGACCTCTGCTATCACACCTCAATAAGTCTAACTGTGAGAGAGACGTGAGGCAGATCGGGCACATTGTGTACACAACTCCACCTTCCTAAAAGAGGCCCAATCATACAAGTAAGAAAAAACACGTGTAGGGCAACCATAACCATCAGGCCTTTAAAAAATAAAATGCCTGTTTTCTCTGCTTGTGCAAACAGCCTAGTTTGGTCTGTCTTGCACAATGTTTTATCATGATGAGGTTGGCAGGCACCTGTGCAATGTCCCAAATTTACTATTTATTTAGAGGTTAGACATGTTGCCATTTACTACTGCAGTTATTGAACAAATGGCCAATACAATGCAAAACATTTCAGTGGTTGGATTTAATTTCTTTTATTTCATGAAATGCAGTGATTTTATTTATAAGACATGTAGAAAACTTTAGAGAGAGATGTGATTTAAGAGCAGATATTCACAGAAGTAATGCTGCCTAATCATTTTGGAAAATTGAAGTTATTTGTGGGGTGGCTAATGTAAATCTCATACTGTTTGGTGAGTTTTGATTATCAAGAGATGCTTTGCTGAAAACATGATTTATGAATTAATTAAGTTTTTCAATCTCGTCCAACTCCATGGGTCACTGTGGGCCTGTCGATGCGGTAGACAAACTCTGCAGGCATGAAGTAGCCCAGGTACTCCACACTGTCAGGTGTGGTGTCTATGTAGTAGTGACCACCTTCTCCGTGGTGACTGAAGCAGTGGGTGTGTTCCACACGCAGGTCCAAACCCTGAAAACACAGCAAACAAATGAACGGAACCATTAAAAGACAGCCCACTTTAAAAAATGCACTTCTAATAGATGCTCAAACTATAAAACGATGTTGCTTCATCTCTCTCATTAGTGATGTGACTGTGTTTGCTTGACTTACAGGATCTCTGGCCACGAGCACTGACTGGCAGATGAGCGGAGCGCTGACTTCAAAGTGTTTGAGCCAGTTGTTGACCTCATCGTTGGTGTTGAGGGGGCAGGCCGAGAACTCTCTTGGCTATCGATAAGCCAACGCAAGGAAATTAATCATCACCTGTAACTGTCAGTAACTATCAGTACTGCGCTCTGTGTCATATCCCTTATTTACCATGATGTGGATTTTGGCTTTTCCTTTCTGGATGATGAAGGTGCCTCCTAGAGCCAGGCTTTTATCCGGATAGTGGCCTTCAAGAGTCTTCCTCAAGGCCGTTACAAGACTGTGGCCTCCTGTTCTCTTCTTGGCCCGCACCTCTATGACCTGGAGATACATAGATGAAGAGGACACAGCAAGATAGCTTGCATAGTCACTGACTTTTTGTTAATGTTTATAAATGTGCACATGTGTGGTGACAGGGCAGAAGTTCATGCACAACAACTTTGTTATTAACTTACAGATAATTGTGTTTCTGTTCATATATAACTACAGAAGTTCATTATTGGCCAAAAACCAAAGTCAGTAATGACAATGCATTTTTGAATGAACTCTGATGCACCATCATTCATTCTCTGAGGCAAAAAGCTACAGATCTTGTTTGGTCAGATAAGACTGATTACCTTTCCAGACTTCCCTTCACAAGCATACAGATTGCCGAGCAGCCCAAAGTTGCAATCAGTGAATTTGTCACTGTATTTTTCTTGCAGACACTGGCCATCAGCCGGATTGATGGAGGAGAAGTAACTGCTGTTCACTGCAGGCCTCCCCTCCGCTTCTGTCAGAACTAGAGGCATCAGCTGTGGATGAGAGCATTTATTCCATGAACTTGTTCTCAAAGCTTACAACAACATACTGTGGGGAAATCCACTGATTTATTGTTGCCAACATGTTGCTTTTTGCTGCATCGCATTTGTGGTAAAGGTGAATAACCTCTGCGTTCATCCCAACAATCCTGGAGGGAGCAGCCGCTGCACCGAGGATGAAGGCTCCTGGTAGCTCCAGCTCTTTAGATATTGTGTTCATGTTGTATTCCTGAGAGGAGGAAGAGGGAAACCAATATAATAATCCTATTTACTACAGGTCATTTTACATTATCACCATGCAGTGTTTGCACACATCGCACTGTGTGTGGCCGAAAAAACTACCTTGTGCTTTTGAACCAAGGGAACCAGGTACGGTACACCACCAACATCTGTGATACGAGGACTTCCACACAAGCCTTCAGAAAGAGGACAGAAGTGACATTAAGAGAGAAAACATTACATAACACAAATCTGGTAGGGCTCCAATGTTCCACATATGCAGTACTGTTTGCTGAGCCAGTGTTTCACTCCACAATCCAAAAAAAGTAAGCTCACAAGTTTGCATGAATGGACTAAACACAAGAGATTTGATTTTCACTCTTCTCATCGATTTTCATTATGTGGTCTTAAACAACTGTGGAAACTGTGCAGACTGTGGAACACGAATGAAGTGTGCATAGAGGGCTCTTACCTTTGACAGGAAACTGGAATGGCTCTTTTGTGAGATCTGGACACTCCACAACACTCACTTGAACTTCTGCAAAGTTGTCCTCCAGTCCTGCTTGTAATACTGCAACCAGTAAAAATGTCTACATTACTCTCCCCTTATGAAGACCCTCTTTTATAACCATGCATTCGCCACTTCGCCTGTTTATCAAAGCTGAAGTTCTCACCACCACGCAGCTCCTCTAGATCTGGGGCGTGCAGCTGAACCCTCTCAGTTTTGCTGATATCTGCCATGGCCGTAGGTTGCCTCTGCCCTGGGTGACTGTACCAGCAGATAGTTAGCAAGTCGATTTTTTTAAGCGGGCAGGTCTACTGTATGGTTGAAGTACAACCAAAGAGTCAACGCTAGCAAGATGGGTCCTATACCACAGTGTTTCCTCGTCTGCATTACTACTAGAACTGCCTACATTTAAATATATATGGTATTCATGAGTAGTGACTATACTATATATATAGTAATATAGTAACAAATTCGATTATTGTAATTTATTTAAACAATGAGATTGTTTCAATTATCACAATATTCATCTGCCAGTTTATCTATATAAATAGACCTGGTGCTTTAGGTTTAGATTAAAATCCTTTGTTTTTATTTTTTAAGACAATGAAAAAACTAAACGTCAGTTTATTGACTTAATCTGGGGTCACGTTCACTGGTTTATGTGAAAAAAGAAAAAAGAAAAAAAAATTGACAACGAACAACTTGAATTTATTGTGGGAATCAGTGCAGTCGAAACCGGAAGTGGAAAACAGTACAACCTCTTGTTCCTGTTTGTGATTTTCCTTCTCTTTGGTGATTGGTCAGCTGATGAATTTTCGTCACGTTCGTGACGTATATTCACTTCCTGGTTGTACCGAAAACACGCGTGTCGTGTATATTGTTTTTATTTATGTGCATGTTTTGGCGCAGCTGCGCGTCGCTGTATGACATTATGAAATGTTTATGAAATATCATCTTTGTGTCTCAACAGCGGAGCTTTAATCACAGAGACTCCGCGCTTTTCGAGCATCTTTTCCGGAGGAGGCGCCGCCAGGACTCAGTATCTTACCGCTTCTTGCCAGAGACCACCTCCTTTACCTCGATCTCTTGCTGAGCTCCACAATGACGGCGGTGCGCAAATCTCTAAGGTTGACTCAGTCAGATCTTCTTGTTGAAGCTTTATCAAAGGAGTCGTGCCACATTGTGCTGGAAACATCCCCTCCAGACTATGTGCAGAAAATATCGCGGTACCTTGAGTCGACGGAGGGACACAACAGACAGGATGATGTAGTTAATGACCCAGCAGGGGCAGAGAGGTAAGGGTGCCCCCTCACATGCCACTTCGATCATCTAGCTCCTCCTGCGGCAGCAGCCTGAAAATGCTCCGGTCTGTCTTCCTTCATGTGTGATTGTGTCTCTGCAGTGATTCAGGAGACAGCCTGTTTATAACTCAGAAACCAGTACCTGAGGCTGTGAGGTCACGAAGACGGCACCGCTACAGTCTGAGGTCAGACCCAACATCTCCCAAAGATCTAGAAGAAAGTGAAGATGACTCCTTATCGTCCGCTTCCCCTGAAGAATCCAAAACCTGCAAAAGGAGAGGAAGGAAGAAATACAGACTGCCAAAGTTCAGTTTCCCTTTCCTCAAAGAGAGGAAGTCTAAGCCAAGGAGCACACTGTCATCAGTCGAGCAGAACACAAGCCTTCATGTAAGGACAACCAATACTTTAATATGCATTTATTTGGCTGGCTGTTGTTGTAAATCTTTAACAAATGTTAATGTTATTTAATACTAAAGTCTTTTTTTTTTTTTACAGAATTATACGATGGGAGGCTTCTTTAAATGTGTCAGAGAGCTGTGGCAGAGCTATCAAAGCGGAGCTGATCTGCAGTTACCTGTACCCACAGTCGACATGGATGGGCAGCACATACCTCCGTTGTCAGAGTAAGTTTATTTCCATGCACAATCATGCTTATTTGAACTAACTATCACTAACTATGGCCTAATCTCTTATCTTCCATTTTTAAGAGAGAAAGTTGAATTGAATAATTTTCTTAAACAAAACAATGTCAGAAAAGAGACCGCTCTAGTAAAAGTAGTTGATGACATTAGGATGAAACTAGATGCCAGTAAACATTTGGTTTTGATACTGTTTGATCTGAGAGCTGCTTTTGATACAGTTGGCCGAGAATTCTTTGTTGCAGTAACTTTTAGGGGTTCCCCAAGGATCAATTTAAGGGCCACTTCAATCAGTGTGACATTTCGGTTTTTCCTTTTTAATAAATTAGGAGATAGATCTTAAATTCAGTTTTTGCCTGCCATCATGGCGTATTGAGTGTATTTTGATGAGGGAAGAAATTAATATAAACAATTTTAGCATAACTTTGCAGCAAGTGACAAAAGTGAAAGGCTCTAAATACTTTCTGAATGTTTGATGAAACACAGAGTTACATGTGTCCCGATGACACAGAGACTGAAGCTCCTTTTAGATATCTATGTCAAAAAATGTTTTTAAACTCAACCAGGAAAAAACTATTTTTTTTCAAAGGTTATGAGAGAGACACCGGGCCACAACATTAAATTCTTGAGGACTTACCCTCAACCAGTAGGTAAAATGGGCTCAGTGTCGTATTTGACTCAAACCTCAACTTTGGGGCTAATGTTGGATATGTCACCAAATCTGCTTTGTAGTCATCTGGGAAACATAACTACAGTGTGGCCATTCTCTCTCTCTCTCTCTCTCTCTCTCTCTCTCTCTCTCTCTCTCTCTCTCTCTCTCTCTCTCTCTCTCCTCTCCCTCTGCCTCTCTCTCTCCCTCTGCCTCTGCCTCTGCCTCTGCCTCTGCCTCTGCTGACCGTCTCCTGTCTGCCCCCAAGAAAAGTTACAGATCAGCCACAGACTGCTGACCAGGGCCAGAAGGAGAGAACACATTACATCTGTCTGAAAGTCTTTATATGTGGCCTTGTTTTTAAATCACTTCATTGTCTTGTACAAGGCGACTTGTCAGACATGCTTGCAATGTGTGAACCAGGACGACCGCTCTGGTATTTCATTGTTCCAAAGATCAGGATGAAAAAACTGATGAGGCAGCTTTTAGTCTTTCTGCTCCCGTCTGCTTGAAGATCTGATCACAGCTCAAATCGTTGATGGAAAAACCTACCTCTTTAGCCATTTGATTATGTTTATTACTTAATCATTTCCTTTATTATATTTATGTTTTGAAATATTTTACTCCCTCTTATCCTTTTTTTGTAGTTTTGTCTGTTTTAATCAATATCTTTTTACGTTTATTACGACATTTTCATCATTTTGCTTCTTGTCTGCATTAATCTCATATTTTGGATGTTTACATCTGAGCTGTTTTATCAGTTTGTCAGTCTGTGGCAGAGCTGCTATACAAATAAAGTTTGATCGATTGGTAATAAAACACATCTACTTTTTATAGAAATGAAGAAGAAAGGTCTGAAATGGAGGACATCAGAGTGGTGGTAAGCATTCTGTTAAAATAATCAAAAATGAATGGATCCTAAAGCACTTTTGGAGTGTGAACTTATTCTGTGTGTGTGTGTGTGTGTGTGTGTGTGTGTGTCATCTTACAGAAAAGGAAACATTTTGTTGCACCTTTGAAAACAAAGCGCTCAAAACCTTGGTACACTCCAGAGAAAGGAGACATCGAGGTAAAAGAACAGAGGAGGAGGAGAGGCAGCAGTGCCAGACAAGAAACGTCACAAGAAAGACAAAGTAAACAGTTACATAAAATGCCATCCAAGGCACCCATATCAAGGGCCACAGTGTTGTCTTCAGACACAGAGAGCTCTGAGAACGGGTATCCTTCTCACAGAGCTCCAGCACAGAGGGAGACGAGTGATAAACAAGTGAGAAGTGGCAGAAGTGCCGTGACCCAAACTGAAACACCAAAAACAAACAGACGTCTTACCAGAGGAAACAAAAAGATTCTTTTTCAGGAAAAAGAAAGTGAGAAAGAGCTGTGTGACGATAGTGATGCTACACTTTGTGAGGCACTTGAACAGGGAGGTCCAAGGGAATACACACTAAACGGCAGAGAAGCATCCCCAAATGTAGCGGAGCCTCAAGCTGATGCTTTCCACACGGACGATCTGTCACAGACAGGACAGGAAGAGGACGAACCTGAAAGCCTGAGTCTTCTCCAAAGTCTCCCAGACCTTGTAAGTGACACTAATAATGATAGGGTATGCAATAAAACCAGGGTAAAAAGGACGAAAAAAGCAAAAGGAGACCATGAAAGTGTAGAAGAAGAAAAGGATCAGAGTCAGGAAGAGCCAGAGGGTCCGCGCACTGCAGCGTCTGTGAGTGTGGAGGCAGAGGACACTCCCAGCCTGTCTGAGGATAATCCAGCAGAGCCCCCAGCATCGCAGACCAGTGACGAGCCGGAGCTTAATGAACAAAATTCGTCACATGATGTTCCCGATTCAAAACAAAAGAAGAAGAGAGAAAAGAAAAAGGCAGCAACAGATGATGTTAGACAGGAGGAGGACGGTAACTCAGAAACTGATGTGAGATTGGAGACGGATGCTCTGTTTTCAGTGACATGTGACATGGTGAATGGTGGCAAAGAGAAGAAGAAGAAGAAGAAAAAGAGGAAAAGACGTGTTGAGGATGATGAGGGCGTTGAGCAGTTACTGTCCAGTGCTGTTTCAGAACCTGTGATTGAGGATGCTGAGATACAGAGGAAAAAGAAAAAGAGGAAAAAGGAAAAGGTGATCGTAGATATGGAGGGACACGAAGGAGAGGAAGCACTGAACATGACTTCAGATCGACCTCTGGTGTCAGAGGGACAGTTAGAGGACATGGGAAACTGTTTAGAAAATACTGAAGCTCCTCAAGAAACATTAGAATCCGGTTATGAAAAGAAACGAAAGAAGCACAAGAAGAAGCAACGGTCAGCTTCTCATGATGATGTTCAAGATGGAGCAGAAGATGGTGTAGATCTGAGCCCCTCTACTGATGTAACCTTGGAGGGAAGTACAGGGCAGGCATTGAAAAAGAAGGAGAAGAAGAAGAAGAAGAAGAGGGAAAGTATCTCTGAGGGGGTAGACATTTCTAGCACTCGTGACGAAAGCACAAAGGTTAATAATGCAGAAAATTCCCAGAAAACAGAGGAGGGCCCCGACGACCAAGATGCTGAACTGGTGTCGAAGAAAAAGAAGAAGAAGAAGAAGAGTGAAATATTTAGCAGAAATGTCTCAGAGGACGCTGTGACACAAAGCGATGATTCAGTGTCTGTGCGGAAAAAGGAAAAGAACGGGACCTCTTCCTTCCTCGTTGCTGATGCAGAGGAAAAAGATGCTCAAACGCATGAGGAACAAAGCTCTCTGTGTTCAACATCTGCAGCCGCTCACGTCTGGGCTGCAGAGGAGCCTGGCGAGTTTGAGACCCAATCAGCAGAAATCGCTGGAAATTTGGAGGCATCTAATGACGGTGTCAGGAAAAAGGGAAGGAAGAGAAAGACGTCGGTGGTGCAGGAGAGTGTTGAAGAAGATCACAAGCAGGAACCAAACGAAACATGTCAGAGTTCTTTGCCTGAAACCACTGACACAGAGGTAAAGAGAAAAAAGAAACGCAAGAGAAATGAAAGTGAGTCTGTGACCCTAATGGAAAGATTAGAAAGTTCAGCCGATGCTGGGTGTCCTCCAGCTGATGAGGCTGTGGTGTTAAAGAAGAAGAAGAAAAAGCGTAAAGAGGAGTCAACTTCCGCTTTGGCTGCAAAGGAAAGAAATGGTCACGGCTCTGAAATTACCAGTACTCCTGATGAAGAGACCCAGGAAACTCTGAACATGGCTGAACATGCTTCGCCATCTTCAGAGACAACAGGAGATCCAGCGTCACATGATGTGAGAGACATGAAAAAGAAGAAAAAAGTACAATCTTCTGATAATGTTTTGCTTGAGAAGGAACTGTCGACCGAATCCGCTGAAACCAAGACCCCTAAAACCAAAAAGAAGGAAAGAAAAAAGCCAACAAGTGTCACCAGCTTCACATCCAGCAGCCCCGTGTTGTCCCAGTCTGAAATGGCCTCTTCAGACTGTATCAGTAAAAACACGCAGAAAAAGGCCAAGAGGAGACTTCATAATCCATGTGAGGACTTCCTCACTGATTATTAGCATGCAGACAATGAAGCTGCTAATGTTTTGAAAAGACTGAGACTGTCAAAGCTACAAGTGAAAATGTGACTATTAAGCTGTGACGCTTTCACAAGTAATTTGCTTTGTATCGAAGCATTTTTTCTAACACGACTCTCAACCTTTTTGGAGTTGAGGTGAACTGGAGAAATAAAAACATCCTATGACCAACCATAAAGATGATTTTTTTTTCTCTATTTTTTTTACTCAAAATAAAAGCTCCAGAATGATAATGTTACAGTATGTAAAGGACAGTTTATCCCAAGCTTGTAAAAGAAAAGAAAAGTACCTTATATATTTGTAAGCCATTTGTTTATAAAGATTTGAGTGTGGAACAAAATCTCAGAGAGTACCTGAATCTGTTTTTTATGTTGTGAATTCAACAGTCAGCTGACCTGGCTGGTATGAATCTGAACACCTAGCCTGCCACCTAATGGGCATTAGAGAGAAAAAAGCTCCTTTTTTTTTTTTTTCTCGCTGTCAGTGAGATGAGAGCAATTTGTCGTTATCCTTGTCCTGTTTTGAGCTTGCTACTGTTCCTTTAGTTTTTTCATTTGATAATTCAGAATAAGTTCAAGGTTAGGGAAAATTCTCATGTTTTCTGAGAGGTAGCCGTGCTGTACAAAGCACACCTGCCAAACCTTAAACTGGTGCTTGTTCTGTTAATGGTGCTTGAAATTTTAAATTGTTCATGATAATGAAGATGGAATTGTCGATTTCTGTGCTGGAAATCTCTGCAGGCTTTCTACCGTTGATAACAGTTTGTGAGGTTAGTTGGTGATACTCTGCCACTGCTGCAGGTTTTTCAAGAAATCGTTTCTTAAAAAGTAGGGACTAGTGTTTGATTTTTTTATCTCTGTTTTATAGGCAGAGTACACTTTTGGCAGTCAAATGGCAGACAAAACAATTTCCCTTTTGGATAATTCCGATGGGTCACAGTAATAACAATAATGGTACCCTACAACCTCAAGCAACAGTTGTAATGTAGGTTATTTGTTATTTATGCTTCACTAAAAGTTTGTTTTAGTCCTAATTAGGGGTGTTGCAATATACTGGTATTGATGATAATCATATTTAAATATATTGTGTTAATAATACACATGATAATGTGGTGATGGCAGATGTTAGAGGATCCTTGTGGATGTTTTGTTTATTAGTTCATCTGCTTGCCTTTCACTTAAGTGTATTTGTTCTTTTTGTACACTTTTGTACAGTTATAGGTACGGACTCTGTTCACCTCTCCACGCTGGTATTTGAGTCTAATTCATCTGCCAGAAAACAGCAAAACACAAAAGTATGACTTTTGATTTATTAAATTTTCTATATCTAAATATTGTGATAATATCGTCATTGGAAATTAATTTGTCCGCAATAAATCATTTACAGTTCTAGTTCTTTGTCACTGCACAATACAGGATTATTTAGATGCTGAGAAATTCACGCATTGGTAAAAGAAACTCACACGGACTTCGTATTTGTCAAACGTCACTCGCTTTATTTTGAAGGAAACAACCGGAAGTACGGTATCCCGTTATTTCTAGCTTTGAGGTCGTAAACTACAATGTGGCAAGAACGTTTGAATGCAGTTTATTTTTGCACGATCTTCGCCGGAAACGAGTGGTTAATATTGTGCGTGAGTCTGACAGCGGTGGGTAAACAGCGGGAGGGACCTCGTTAGCCGGAGCTCCGGCCGCAGGTCGGGATGTCGCGCACAACTCAGCGCATTTCACGCACGGTGGCTGACCACGACAAGCCGGCGGGGGCGTTACGTAAGCGCGCAGCCACGGCAGGCTTTTAAACAGTGAGTCCGTGACGCTCCAGCGAGAAACTTTCCCTCTGCCCCCGGAGCCTGTGTCCGACAGCAGCGCGCCCCCCTCCGCTCCCTGCCCACCTGTCTATCTCGGCCAGACATGTCGTCCTGTAGCAACAGCGCGGGTTTCAACGAGGCCAGGAGAGTGGCGATTTTCGGTGGGACGCACGGAAACGAGATGTCAGGCGTGACGCTGGTAAACCTGTGGATGAAGAACAGCGCCGAGATCCAGAGGAAGAGGGTCGAGACCAAACCCTTCATCACTAACCCGAAGGCTGTGGAGAAGTGCACCAGATATGTGGACACGGACCTGAACCGAGCCTTCACCCCGGAAAACCTCAGGTAAACACACGGACACAGTGTAGCTGCTGGTGTTGTTGTTGTTGTTGTTGTTGTTGTTGTTGTTGTTGTTCCTACCTGCTGTCACATATGTTCACTGGAAACTTTTTCACGGAACGGGTCCATTGAACAGACTGACGCTGAACAACAGACTCTTATGTCATTTTACTGATTTGGTTTTAAGTCCAGTCTGAGGGGGGGGGGGGGGGGGGGGCAAGCCACGCGTTCATACCCGTACTGTAAATTGTGTCACTGTCTCAGTGTGGTTATTTCTGGTTATTATTGTGTTTGTTATTGTGGCCGGTGTTTTGAGAATGACATGATTACCATTAGAGTGATTATTACAGCCAACTGGACACTCTCTTCAAGGGGTCTGTGTCCACAGCGCAAATTATGTAACATTATTGACACAGATGACTGTGTGTGTGTGTGTGTGTGTGTGTGTGTTCTGTCACACAAATGAGGGCAATGTTATGGGATCTCTTGCTTAGAGAACATGTGGTCAACACAATAGCACTGAAAACAACAGTTTGGAGGATAAACGTGGTGAGAGGTCGTAAAGAGGAGGCTTTAACCACAGGCATCGGCTATCTTAAAGTCAGGACTTCGGTCTAGATATTCCTACAGTAAACGGCCTCCTGGGCATTTCCATCAAACTGTTATTGTCATAGGTAGGATAGTGTGTGTGTTTACCATCAGCCATGTGCCCCCCCCGCCACCCCCCGCCCCTCTGCCCATACAGCCGCTCAGCGTGTCCCCTCCTCCCGGACTTCAGCTGATTGTCAGCCAGCAGGAAAAACGTGAGCGGAACGTGACCGAGCTGCAAATGGTTTAAGACGATTTTTTTTTTTTTTTTTTTATTCCTCCTGTTCCGTGAGCTCTATAGTGGAAATGAGCTCTTACGCAAACGCTGGCTCATACATTCAGTGCGCATGAACACACACAACAGCCTATTTACTAATGCGGTTGGATAACAACATCGTCTCCCCCTATTCATAAATCATCACTGGAGTCCTATAATAACATTTACCAAGGTTATTATTGTGTGTGTGTGTGTGTGTGTGTGTGTGTGTGTGTGTGTGTGTTACATAGTGCGGGGATCTTAATTACTATCTTTATAGTCTTATCACCATAACATTTGTAGATGTGCTTATTTATTTATTATTATTGATCTTGCCCTTTTTTTACTATGGTATCATTGATATCCCTGTTATAGTAATAGTGTGTGTGACTATGCACATACACTCAAGTATTGTGCTTCACTACAGTTTTGAGGTACTTGTTAACCATTTTACTACATCTTACTTTTACTTTACTACAAGGAAAATATTCTACTCTTGCTCCGCTACATGTATCTGACTGCCATAGTTACTTTCCAGTTAAACATTTTAAATACTAAAAATGTGATCAGTTTACACAATATAGCGCCTTATGAAAGATTAAAGTACAAACTGTACTGTAACTGTAATTAGCACCACACTGACTAATTACACCATTTATTTCTTAATACATCAATAATAATGATCCAGTTATATAATAATATAATCCTGACAGGATCATTTCTGCATGACGAGTAATACTTTAAGTACATGTTGTAGCCTACTGCTGCTTTTACTTAAGTGAATAAATTGAATAGTTCTTGCACCACTTGTGAGTATATACAGATGTGACAGTGACTGTACTTAATAGTATTACTCTAACAGGGCTTAAATGCTGTATTTTAATGAAATGCTTGTGAGAGCTCAGATGGTGTGGCTGAACTTACTGCTACTGCCTCAAATGTTTAATGATCTTTAAAGATCTTCTCAGCATTTCATCTTACGAACTGCTTGGCCTCTCTGAAGGCAACATATAAGAAGATTAACCACTTGAAGACTCTTTCTAAAAACAGCCCACACTGTCCTTTTCTTCAACTTAAATATACAGACAACTCTGCTCTTCCTCCTATTTAGAGTCTGTGTGTCCTCCCAGTTGAAGTTAGTATTTTGGAGTCCACTTTATCAGCTGTAGCTCACACTATGCTTGTGTACTGATGTCCAGACAATAGCAGATATTTGCTGAAAATGAGGTCTAAAGAGCAGATGTGAGGGAGGCGAGACAATATGCACAGCAGAGGTACTATTCTACAGTAGCTTGGAGAATGTCCCAGACTAGTGGTTATTTTGAAATGCTTTGAAAGAGCTAAGAGAAAAAAGGGCAGCTCTCATTCTCTGCTCGTAGTGGGCAGAATGTCTGTCTGGGGAAAAAAAGCAAGTTTAGCCTGGGGACAAAACAAAGTTCTCAGGGATCCCTTGTGCAGACACGCATGGCTTGAAGAAAGTGGATTAAATTTCTTCTTAACGCTCACAAAAGAAGGCCACCGTCCTTGTTTTCCTGCATAGAGTTAATGGCTACTGTGACTTTCTACCATGAGGAATTGGGTTGTATCATGGAGGTCACTGGCAGTTGTTAATGTTTTCCTGTTATTCACATATGAGGAGCTGCAGTAAATACATACCATACCTTCACCACAGTTACTGTGTTAACTTATAGGTTGTTGCTCATAGAGATTTTTCCACTATGGTCAACAATTCAGTGAAAGTGTTACTGGTTAGGGCTAGAGTTAGGGCAGATAGACACCTCGTGTAAATCATTAACATGCTTCATAGCTTTCTTCATCATCGCTGTTCTTTTGGATGAATTGTGTGATAAGATGTGAATGTGCTGGCACCTGACTGCTTTCTAATGCTCTGTGTGTGTGTGTGTGTGTGTGTGTGTGTGTGTGTGTGTGTGTGTCCTACAGTGCCCCGGGAGGAGATGACCTGCCCTACGAGGTTCAGAGAGCCCAGGAGATTAACAGGATATTTGGACCTAAAGGAAGCCCAGAGGCCTACGATGTCATCTTTGACCTCCACAATACGACATCCAACATGGGCTGCACTCTGATTCTGGAAAGCTCCAAAGACCACTTCAATCTGCAGATGATGAACTATATCAAGGTGACAGCCTGGAGGAACACACTGGAATTTTTACAGCATAAACACATGTTTGCACTGCAGCTAGCAAACAGCAGAAATTTAGCACTAGACATCAGTGACAATATATATATATATGTGTTTCTGCAGGTATTTTATACACAGCACAATATGCAGTGTGTCAAGACACTTCTCAAAATGAAAGACAGTTCTCTGCGTCTCCAGTTTGGTTTCACTTCTTTCTGAGTCAATGTTTTCCTAAAATTAGGTCTCCCTGGAGAGATTTTAGTTAACCTGTGTAAATAATACAATGATCTATTAACCTCTACGTGTTGAACAGGCTCATTTAAAGGACCAACCATCCAAATACAGCGGAGAGACGCCTGTTTCCTTTGGTTATTTTCTGCTTTTAGCCACAAATCTCATGATGAACTTTATTTTGCTTTCTGTACAATCATAAAAGATGTCCAGAGCCTCCTTACACATGGTGAATATACACAGTATTTCAATGGCAATACAATAAATATACATAGCATTTTGTTTGGCAAATTAGTATAAATACTTATTTTCTAATCTTATCTATTATTATGAACTAAACATACTGTTCTATGTCTATTGCTTATGTTCAATTTTTTGCTCTTCAACATAAAACAAAGTAAAGCAAAGCAGAGCAGGGAGCAAAAGAGGAGCCAAAAGCGACACACTCTTTGTTACTATACGCAACAGGCCTCATGAGAACTGTGTTCACAACCTTTAGAAACACAAAGTGCCACATAACGATACAGAGATAGTAGGCTGTCTTCAGAAGTCACCCACTTACAACCCCAGTGTACTCTTACCAGACGTCAGTTGTTTAATGACTAATTTCTTGGCCTGTTGTTTGATAACAAAGTGAACTTTGAGTTCTCTGACTGACTTTCCAGTAGGTGTCAACAATAGTTCTTCTGTTCAGAAACTCTCTCAGGCTGAAACATCAGTAATGATTTCTGTGATTTTTTCCATCTAAGAGGACAAATATCCTTCAAATCTACTCTGACTTTAACCATTCACATCTTAATCAGCAGGACTTTTATCCACAATGGTGACTGTGATTCTCCTGATAAATCAGTGCTGGTGGTGCACAGAATGGCTTGTGTGAATAAAGACATATTTTCTGGTTGTCTGTTGGCAGCTCTGAGAGCCTATCAACTAACACTTGACTCATGCTCACTGTGTTTGTGTGTGTGTGTCATATTTGTACTGAAGTGAGTTGTTGCAGATTTAATTTTCCGTTCTGTCGAGCAGAACCTTGAAGCAGTCGCTCACAGTTTGGACTGTCTCAGACAGCTGGCTGCTGGTGTGCAGCGTGTTAATGTGTGAAGGTGTGTTTTTATCTGCAGCTGAGATCTTGTTCTTCTTGATTTTGTGTTGCAGAAAGCCATCGCTCCGGCCAGTTGTCTTGTTCTGCTGAATGAACATCCTCTTCTGAAATATTCCACTTCACGCTCTGTAGCCAAGCACCCTGTGGGTGAGTCTCTCAAGTCCAGCCAAATTTGTCCAAATTTGAATGGGGGTGTAGGAGGGGGGAGGGGTCAGGGAGGGGGCAACTAGGACACAGTTTAGACAAGGTGGGGGGGCACATTTACAAAATGAATAATCAACTTTGGTTCTTGCCAATAATAGAGTGAACATTATTAATAGTTACGTTTTTTATTTACTGTTTTAGTTTAATCCTGGATAAACAACTTTAAACATGAAAAGAAAATCTTAAAAACTGAAATAGCTGCTACTTGCAGACATGGGCAGATTATAAGAAAACGTTTATTCGTTGTTTTTTATCTCTTTGTGGGTGTTTTTTGTGTGTTTGTTGTCCTTTTGTGTCTCTTTGTACTTGTTTGATTGACTTTCCAACAAGAAATGTTGACACACTTCATACAGAGGCTCAGGTCTCTCTGGGGCCATTCAGTAATTTCAGTAATTAATAATAAGGCTGAGTGGGGGGGGGGGCAGATTCAGCAGTCAGATTCAGGGGGTCATGCCACCCCTCTGACCTCATCCCTAGACAATGGACAAAGAATGTGACATTTAATACATTCCTAATTCCTCCACTCAGTTGGTGGAATATAGTTTTACATGTGTAAAGAAACCCTCTCATTGTTTGACTGCAGGTCTGGAAGTGGGTCCTCAGCCTCAGGGTGTACTGAGGAGCAACATCTTTGAAGCCATGAGGGTGATACTGAAACATGCCCTGGACTTCATCGAACTGTTCAATGAAGGTAGGACTGACATACCACAGCAGCTTAAAATCAGTAGTTACAACATAGCACATGTACAGTATTCAACAAGAGGCGGTGTCATAAGATTTGAAAGGATTATGCCAAAGCAGTTGAAACTGAAGCTCATTGTTCCAAAAGTTTGTATGAAATTTTAAAGTATTAAACAGTTTCTCCAGAATTTTGACTTGGTGATGACTAATATTATGATTCGTAATATGTTATGTAATGGAAAGATAAGTTGTTTACAGTCAGACTGCCTGCTTAGCAGCATCATTGTGACGAGAAATATTTTGTGACAAAGTGTCCATGGGGGCTTGTCTGATTCATCCAGATGTACCTCCACTCACATCTCTAAATTTATCTGCATCTGGCTCATCGCGCCTCCGCTCTCCTCCCTAAGGCACGAAACGGTGTTTGCAATGATTAGGTGCAAGGCAGCTTTTCCTTCCCCTTTTTACGTAAACAAGCGGTGTGTGCCAAGTGTGAGTTGCAGTCTGTTGGTTTTCCCTGACTGGTCTGCTGTTGAATGGCCTGCTTGTTGGGAGTTGGTCAGTGTCCATGTCGTTAGAGTCTGGCTGCCAATGCTGTTGTAATCTTCTGTCGTGGGGCCACACTGGTGCTGATGAATGCTCTGGCACGATGATGAATCGGTGTTCCTGCGTTTTGAAGCTGAGCAGCATGAAGAAACGACTCATTTGGCAATAACAGACGTTGTTGTTACAGTTCAGAATGACTGTCTGCAACTCCAAGTCATAGATTCAGTGGGAAAACTGGACTATCACAGCATCTGTCCTTTTACCCTGTGCTGCCACTTGCATATCAATACAGCTCAGTGGTTTTACTTTTACAAGCTCATTTGAGAATCTACTTACTTAATGTCCGAGCTCTGCCAAACACCGCTGCACTTCCTGTTGAGCTCTGGAGACTGAATTTAAGGTCACTCTGGCACTGTGCCGCACCATCCAGCTAACATACTATAAATTAGTTTAATATAAGTTTAAACATATTATATTAGAGGTATCAGCTGATTAGAATAGACACAAATATGCACATTGAATTAGAAGTTGGAAGAGTCAGACATTTCAACATCACACGGCAGCAGCCTCATAGATAATTTGAATATGCTTGTTTTTTTTAAAGATATTTGACAATATACTAACACGTTAAAATCAGAATCTGTGTGTTTCAGTCTTTATACCTTCAGTCTTTATACCTCTTCATAACAGGGCTTCATAGCCCTGTTATGAAGAAAACCTAACCACTGTTTTTTTTTTTTGTTTTGTTTTTCTTTTGCATCTTTCAATCTTGTAACATCATGGTGCCATAAAATAACACTTAATACACAGCTTGTGTTAATGTATTTGTTTGTTTGGGTTTTTTTGGTCTCAGTTTGTATGTTGTATATTTGAATGTTGAACTGTACATAAAGAATATTATTTATATGTTTATGTATATTTTTATCCATTTGAACATTTTATTGTTTTCAGTGGAAGAGGGCACATCCTTACATATATGACAGCAGTTTGTTTTTTCTTCATTCATTGCACTTTACTCAATGTAACACTACATACTCTCTTTGTACTGTCTTTGTGGGGTTTTTTTTTGTTTGTTTTGCTTTGTTTTTGTCTGCTCTTGTTGTGTACACTGTAGCACTAAAAAGAATGCAGTGTTGTTCTTTTCTATACTGAGTTTTGTATTTGGAGAAAATAATAAATTCTACCATGAACATTGGATCTTGAACTGACCTCTTCAACATGCATGGCAGAAATTTGCATATCATAAGTTGCTGATTCATGCTCTTCCAGCTGTTTCTGTGGAGCAGGAGGTGTATCAGTATCAAAGCTGATATTTATCACATTTCAGGACCAACAACAAAAATCACAATATCCCTCAGGAGCTCTGTGTTTTAAATTTTGTGTTCTATTACACTCATTGCAAAGCCCATGGAGTCTCCTGAATAAGAGCGTTTAGGTTCTCATCTTGTCCAGTGTTATTTTATTGACACTCGGGGCACACACAGGCATTGTCTTTCTTATGTTATCTTCTATGCTTAAAGTTTCTTATAAGTCTGAGACAAACAGCTGTTTGGAACATGGATATTCAATCTTCTAACTGGTACTTACATTCACATGGTCTGGCACATACCAGCAGTAATCTTTTAATGCAGTGATATTACCTCTTTCACATACTCAGAGGCTTTATTCTTGTTTTTCGTTTGAGGTATTGTATTAGGATTGCCTTTATTTCTATTTTTCCCCTCTCTTGTTGTTGGAAAATAATTGTGTGTTTTGTGAATTATTAAGGCACATTCTTCATCAGTGTCCTCAATAGACAGATTTGGTATACAGGATTTTCTAATACTTAAAGTACTGAAGTATTAACTTATACTGATGTTGTTTCTGTGTGTTTGTCAGGCATGGAGTTCCCTCCCTGTACAGTGGAGGTTTTCCGGGTCTTAGAGAGGATCGACTACCCCAGAGACGCCAACGGAAACATCATTGCCATGGTGCATCCCAATCTGCAGGTAAAAATGAGAAAAGCCTGATTCACACCTGCCTTCGCTCTTGCAGCCATATATTTCACCCACTGAACCTGAGTTACTATGAAAGAGGAAATGAGACGTCTTTGGCTGATGTGAGAATATATTGTTTTACTTTGAGCAAAACACACTCAAGTTTCTCTCCCTGTGGTTATTGCTTGTTGTTGTTTCAGGACGGTGACTGGGAGCCGCTGAACCCTGGTGACCCTATGTTCCAAACGTTTGACGGAAAGACCATCCACTACCAAGGCTCTGGACCCGTCTATCCCACTTTTATTAATGAGGCAGCCTATTATGAAAAACAACAGGCGTTTGTGACCACCAGGCGAGAAACCTTGGTAGCAAGTGCCATCAGAAAAGCATGAAAACTGCTCTGTGAGGCTAACAGCCATCGTGAATATACGTTAGCCACAGCAACAATCTGTGTATAGATTTTGCACTTTGTTCTGTTAGCTATTGAACAGACTCTCCTCACATAATGACTAGATACCATCTTTTACACACTGATTTCATTTTTTATGCATTTACTATCAGAAAATCAATTAACTATGCAAAGAATATTTGTGGAGGCTTTGCAAAGAGTCACTGTGAAAGTCTTTGATCTGAAGACTGGTATATTGTTGTGGTAAGTATTTACGATACTGTTCTTATTTAAAAATACATTTACATTACATCAGCTAAGTTTTTATAATATTAAAGGCCAGGCCAAATCATTGATGGCTTATGAATCATTATGAGACACTCTTTAAGTTTCCTACTGCTGCTCAGGAAGGCCATTGAGGATCATAACCTGCAACTTTTGACCCAAAACTGTCGTTGTTTGTCTTCCTCTGAAAATATATTTGTAACATCTTTAGCAGGGTGTTTGTGGCCTTTGATACTACCTACCTGTAACTCCAGTGGTTGCATCTGTGGTGCTGTCCTTCTGTTGCCTTAATGGAGATTTCTGACAAAACTGCACAGCAAATATGAAGAGGAATTTGTAGATAATATGTGTTGAATAACAAGATATTATTTTGATAAGAAATGGGTACATGTTCAAATGGGATGCAGTTTGAAACGTGTTTTATAATAATATATTTGTGTCTATTTTGATATACTTGTACTGTATGTTCGGTTTTAAGTGATGTATAGGACTTGTCGAATCATGGGAAAGCATATGTACTTTCTAATGTTTTTACGTCTTTGTTGTCTCAAAGTGCGTCACTGTGGTCTTACAGTAATTCATTTTTCATTCAGCAATATTTTTGGTAGCACCATTTATATGATTAGTGAAGCTCACTGTCTTTGAAATCCTGTGGAAATGATCCAATCAATAAATATAGTACTGTGCTACACTGTGCTATTTTATTGTTTGCAGATGGAGCCTTCATACGGTGTTGTTGTGGTTTGTCATGTAGTGTAGCACCTGCAGCCACAAGAGGGCACCACACAACTACTGATTAACATCCTCTGCTTGTGACTCATTCTGCTGCAGCACACTATGTACTGGAGAGGCCAGGTGCAAACTGTCAGGTCTTTAGCTCATCAGCCTGACACTGGTGCATTGCACGTCAGTGCGCTGTAGCCAGTCATTTACCCTGTAACTATTTCAAAAGTGTTACTCCCCTTGTCCCAGGAACACAGACCTACATACAGCTGAAATATACAACCACATTTTAAATCTTAACTGTGTTACTGAACCTGTAGATTAATTATGTTTCATATATTTGTCTGTATTGAATATAACATATCAGTTTATGTGTTAAAATTGAAACCAAACCTTATTCTAATTTGTATTATATTTAACAAAGCTCTGTGTCGTCTTTGGCACAAACACACTGCTGACACACTGCACACCGTGCGCTGTTACTGATATCCAGAGTATATAGTGTATACAGTATGTTGCATGTGCAGTGTTTTTAGAAGACACATTGATGTGTTGATAATGATGCATTCTGCAGTTACAGCATATCTGGAGATTTTATTCATGTCTTTCATCCTGTTAATGTTTGCCTCACACTACTGGTTGCTATTAATCCCATTCATCATCTGAATGAGACACCTCAGGAATCCAGGACATCTGGAGCTGAACAGGAGTGAAGGGGGCTGAGAGATGTGGCAGAACGTTTAAGAATATGTTCAAGTGTGGTGTATGAGATTTCACAAAACACAACAGCATACACATTCAACAGAACACTGTATGTCATTGTATTTGTGCATTTGTTTGCCTTATTGTGCACCTTTGAATAATGAAATATACACATTTGGATCAAAACAGTGGTGTATCTGATCCCTGATGAATGAAAGCACTTTGGCAATGAGCTGTAAAGAATTCTGTGTGTTATCTGTGCACAGTAAAAATTTCCCCAGTTATGTCATCAGCACTGAACTAAAAGTCATCAAAACCTGATATGAAACAATCTTATCAGTGAAGTATGAGAGGTGTGACTGTCTTAGCTGGGCTCAGCTGAGACCTCTGCATTCCACAAGCTGACTGTATTGAACACTTGTAATCCATATATTTCCCGCTATTTCATGCCCAGCTCGTGAGTAGTAATTTAGTTTCATGACTACCGGCTGGTCATAGCCCCATCTCGTCTATTCATTACAGTAACCCAATCAGGGCTCTCAGACCTACAGCGAGTGCTGATCAATGATCCCCTCTGGCCACTGGAAGCTTTTAGGAGAATGATCTTTCAGTTCTGGGCAGGGATCCAAACAGGCACTCGAAAATACCAAGCATCCATCTCTGCTTCCACCCTCCCATCTCTCTCTGTAGTGTCTCTTGTAGCATCTCTTTTGCTGTGTAGCATTACAACTCTGTTTTACTGGAAGACTACTGCTTGACTGCTTACCAAGTTCTTACCTGGACACAGCTGCATGGATCCTGCTGAGATTAAGGTGATCAGGTTTCAGGTTTACTCCTTTGTGTGAGACGGACATGCCAGAGAGGATGTTCTTTAATATGAAAATCAAAAGTTTTAAAATGTAGAGTGGCAAGAAAAGGTAGAGTAGAGAAACCACTGGAATTACCTGGTTTTCTGCACTGATTGGTCATAAACACACCCATTAAACATTCATTTCTGGTGGAAAAAGTAAGTGGACTCTTGGATTTAATAACTGGTCAAACCTTCTTTGGCACCACTTACCTCAAACAAGCTTTTCCAGTAGCTGCTGATTAGACCTGAACAATGTTCAAGAGGGATTTCGAACCATTCTTCCTTGTAGAGCTCCTTCAGCTCAGGCACATTCTTAGGATATCTGGTGTGAACGTTTCTCTTCAGATCATTCCATAGCATATCTACTGGGTTAAGGACCCAAATCTTTTTCTGCAGTGATAAACAAGGAAGAGAATGAGGATATGTTTTTTATTGTAAGTTGTGACATGTGCCTGTATACAAGATGCATGCACAGGATGACTGTACATGCACTTGCGTGGTGCCAGAAAAGTGTTTCCTCTGAGGCCTGATCATGTGGCCTGATACACACACACACATTCAGAACCCTTATGTCAAACCACTGAAACCAGTATCTAGAAGGAAGGAGACACGGCCTGTGCTCTCCTCTTACGGTAATGAAGATTGGCAATCCAAGCTGGTATCTTTGAGAAATGCCTGAACATAGTTTTAAAATGATGTTATAACATAATAAAAGAGACCTGAGACACATGGATCTGTGTAAACAAGAGACAGTCAAAACAAGAGACTCCAGAGCTCAGTTTTTCATTGTCTTTCTGTAGCACTCAGAGCAAGTCTTTTCCCCTTCACTGGATATCATGATATGCATCAAATATGTCCTGCTGAGACTAAAAATGTTCTGTGCCATTGTGCAATGGGCCACAATGAAAACCTCGAGCAATATGTTACAAAAATAAAACTGACTCTGTTTTTAATGGTCAGGATCAACTGTCTTTGTTCAGGACATCAAATGATGTTTCTTTGATTTATGGCTCTACCCTAAATAAGCAGATAGTTTGTTGAGACAGATGCCTTCCAATAAGAGTGTACTTTATCAAGGCACTCAAGAACACAAGACACAAAAGCAAATGCAGTTTGCTGCAGAGTTAACAGTGAACATAACACTAAGTTATGACTGTTAAATACACATTTTACAATCCGTCTGAACTTTTCAGCCTCTTGGTATTAGAATAATTTAAAATAAAATACTCATCTATTTTGAGCCAAAAATACAAATTTCTACTGTGAAAAGACAAATGTTTGTATTTTAGATAACAACTCACAATTTCACACGACATTTACACGAATAAGACATTTTTTAAGAATGTGAATCACAGTGACTTTTTACGAAGCTGATGCTTTTGATAATGAACAAAACGACCCGATGAACCGTCTTATCAACCGTGTCCATCTCACTAGTAGTTGATGCATTCAGGGGCTGTCGGAGTTTTCTAAATTAAGCATTGTAGCGAGTACATTTGCATTTAATCAGACGCTTTTAATTTTTACTTACTAGTGAGGGGATACTCTGTGGTACTCGTCATATGTTACATATTTTATCACCAGATAGAGGTAGTATGGAGAATTAATGGTTAAAAAACAAATTGGTCATACAAGGTTACTATCATATAGTCTAAAATAATTTTTGGCGGTGTTTTTTTTTCTTACATGTGTATTTTAATAAAACTTACACAACACATTTTACACCCTGATAATGTGCTTAATTTGTAAATGTTAAAGCTGGAGCAATATGATTTTTTTTTTTTTTCAGCCGACGCCAAACGCACCTGCTTTAAAATGTGGTACTGAGGTGTGCCGCATTTGTCCGGGCAGCACCTGAACGCATCACGCCTCGGTACAGGAAGTCTCGAAACTTTTCAGCGTACTGGTAAAGTTGGGGTCTGCATCACGCCTGACATTTGTATGTGTGGGCGGCTGAAGATGGTCAGAAAGTGGTCTCGCTAATATCAGCAGCCTGTTGGTATATTTTTTCTCAGTCGGGAAACTAGCTGTCGGTGAAGACCCAGAGCAGTTGGCTCCCACCTTCCCCTCTGACTGTTGCATTGCGAGGCTGCGGCTGGCAGAAAGCCCGGTGTGAACATCGAAATGTGGGAACAGGAGGAATTTGCAAAACACTGGAGGAATGAATTTCCCGACGGAGAGGTGCCTCAGATGGACCTGAACTCTGTAGAGGACATCGAGTCGGAGCTGGAGACGTGTAAATCCAACCTGAAGAGGCTTCAGAAGGCTCTGGCGGAGGAGAAATTCAAGGTGATCTACCTGCAGACCACCATGTCTCGCCAGAAACGGAACGACCCGGATAGGTTTGAGGGAAAGGATGAAAACTTTAACGCTGACACATTTGGCCTTTCTAACACGGGGAATATTAGAAAGCCTCCGCGGCGGGACGATGGGGGCGACAGGGACAGGAACAGGGGGTCTGACGCTGCAGGCGTCAGGCTCCATGCGGCAGGTAACACACCGGGGGTTATGAGCTCTTTCGGCCGGGAACGGAGCAGATTCAGCGGCAGGACAGGTAAGCCCGTCCCCATCCCTGTCCCGCCTCAGAAGCCCAGCTTCCAGAGAGGGAACACGGCCTCGACCGCCGTCTCTCAGCCGAATGACAACGAGGAGAGCAGCGACCGAGAATACGAGGATGCGGAGCTGAATGAAAATTTCGTCAGGAATAACTTGTTGGCACCAAAGACCAGCGACAGGGACAGCCAGAGGACCTACCGGGACGCCCGGCGGCCTTTCCGTCACAGCAGGGATTTTGACTCCGGTGATGACGGCAGGCTGTCCCCGTCCTTCCCGCAAATCCCCCGCAGAGGCTCACGCACCTCCGGATGCAGCACCCCTGACAGGAGGAGTGATGGGTACCTGAGCTCCGACCATGATGACTCCTCTTCTGCAGGTAATGCCACCGTCACTGTCACTGCTGATGGAATGAGAAATATAAATACGAAGACACAACATTATTACTCACATAAAATGAGATGTCACGGGAGAACACGACACCACAGTGAAATAAAAGACAGTCCTGATTCCTGACAGTGGAGAGGTCAGAAAGGCCTTGGGCGAGGGTCTGAGGTGAAGCCAGTGCGTTTTAAATGTGGCATCAGAGCACTTGTCATGTTTTCATTGATTGTTCTGTATCAGCCAGTGCAAGCATTGCATGTGGCTTTGATCACCTCAGTTTGCACTGGTTGCCCACTGGTCAATATTTTAGCACAGCCTCAATCACTGTCCTGCAGTCCTTGGTCACTTGCAGCTGGTCAACAGTGTTTTGAGATGTATTTATTTCTGGCTCCTGTTTCCTCCTTGCCTGACTGACCAGATCCTCCATTTGTAGCGGACATCGCGAAACAAAAGAGACCCTGACTACGTTTGTCTCCAAACCAAAGCAGACCCAAAGTAAACTAACTGCTCCATGTGGTGTTGTAGATAGGAGATGTGACTTATGGGAACTAAAACACCTATAACCCCAAAGTATGCTGTAACATCAGAGTGTTCAGGTAGAGGCCAAACAGGAAAAGTAAGCAACTGCAGAACAGATAAAGAAGTCATTTCCTGTGTAAACCCCTGCTACAGTGTCAGATTGGGTTATTTGAGTAGATGGATTTGTGGTTTTCCTCAGACTGGGCGTAGTTTTGGTGCAGTATGAAAACAGAGAACCAATTGCATCAGTGTGTATTTTCCTTGTGCAAAGTAGTCACGTTTACATTTAGTTGTCTACCTAGTAGCTAAGCCTATAGGGACTGCAGTCTGAACTATGGAAATAGATGTCAGCAGTGTAGATTGAGGACAAAAATGAAGAGGACTGTAGTGGTGTTAGACAAAGGAACTGCAAAGCACTTGAGGGTCAGACGTAATGGAAGTGAAACAGCATCCACGCAAAGTGAAAATCCAGTGTTTTGATACACACTGTCTGACCTGCATTAGCCACTTTGCAGTGTGGCTCAACTTGCATCTTTGTCAAACATGTTTTAAATTATAAGATGAAGTCTTTTATCCCCCTCTTACCTGACATCGAGTAGGTCCCATGCTTCGAGTTCTTAGATGATACCACTCCCATGTCTGCACAGTCAATATGAAGCTGGCACTATTAGTAAGTTAGCTTAACTTGGCACGAAGAGTGGAAGCATGTAGAAACGGTTAGCTTGACTCTGGCTGACAGCAGAAGACAGTATAGTTTGTTGTGGTTTTCAGGGCGTTACGTGTCAGACTGTTTCTTGTCAAATTGTCTAGTCGAGACTCAGAGGTCGTCATGTAAGCAGTCAGACTCCCGGGAGTTACTGCTCCTGGCTGAGCTAAGATAAGCTAACCTCCTCCTGCCTCTAGCTTCATATTTACCATACACGTATGAAAGTGGTGTCAATCCTCTGATCTAACTCCTGGCAGGAAGGAGAGTTAACATATTCCCCCCAATTATGAACTATTCCGTTAAAGTGTCAGTTCATTAGGAATCCTCACATCAACAGTGAGTAAAACTCAACAGTGATTTGTTAGTAGCAGTTGTTCTGTAAGATAAAGGGTTGGTTCCCTGGTTTACTAAAAAGCCCTGGAGAGAAGAGGTCTTTGGGTTAAAGTAATAACATGGAGGCTAGTGCAGGAAGCAGGAGTCACATTCACTTCCTCAAGAAAGTGTGGTAATATTAACAGAGACCGTCTGCATGTCATGAGTCAGGAGTGAATGACTAACTTGAACATGAGAATAGATTGAGGAAGGCTTTCTGAGCAGACAGAACGTTTCTGTGCCACATCCTCGTGCCCATGTCTGCTCTGTCCTTTAATACAGCATGTGAGGATTATGGGAAGCTTAGTGCTCATTGTTAGCTCATAGTTTCATTTTTTAAATGCTTTTTAAAAAGTGATTTGCTGGATGTTGACTGGTTTGAAATATATGAAAGTAACAAAGCAGTATGAGCAGCGACCTGGCATCAGGACAATGAAGACTGACACTAAGGCTTTTTCTTCATGTAAAGATGACTGAGGAAGGCACTTAAATTTACGCACACACCTTTTTTTAAATGCAGTCATTTATCACAGAGACATGAACATGTGGGAAATGGCTCTCGAGGAAAGTCATTGCACATGCCTTAATGTTAGAGGATTTTATGTCTCAAGAGCTCATATTATATCTTAAATACAAAACTGGATGAACCCAGAAAAGAAAGAAAACCCCTCTTGTGTTTTCTAATCATGGCACGTTGCTTGCTCTTCCATTGTAATGGTTTAGGGGACGTACTGTATGTTCCCATAATTCTGTGGATCAGTAAGGATAAACACTTACTGTAAATCCCACAGTCTGTTCCAGCTATAATAACCAACAGGATATTGATGTTTTGCTGTGACAGCGGGGATAATCAGTGGAAAGACTTGATTATAGTTAAACACAATGGAGGGTGTGTGGAGCTGGACCTAGGGACCTAGAGGCATATTTGGGGCCTCTGTCCGTGCACATAGACACCAGCAGTGGGCTCATGCCAGGGGTCTTGCTCATGTTGATGCCTTTGTGTTTCGTGGGGATCGGGTCATGTGAGTCTGAAGCCATGGGTTGTGCCTCTCTGTATGGTTCCTGATTCACCTCTGATTCACAGCAGTGCTGGGTTAAACCTGGACTGTTATTACAAGATGACTGCAACAAGCTTTGTGTTGTCTTTTAATGATTTTGTTGATTCAAAAATCCCACTGAGCAAGTGTGAAAATTAAATAGTTTTCCTTGGTGTTTGTTTTGCATTTGTGCAGTGCTGTCATGCAGGCATGCAGCAGATAACTACCAGGTGTGACAGACAGACCAGCTTCAGCTGAGCTGAGCTATTTAAAGCATTTCAGCTGAGAAATATCAGTTTTTTTTTGTGTTTATGTTTGTTTTTAGCTCATCAGAAGCTTTATTCTTCATAGAAAACCCTGTTTTCCTATAGAAAACCCTGTTTTCCTATGAAGGACAACAATAATAATAATGTGAGCTGTTTTATAACTGCAGCTCACATTAAAGATGATTGACTCTTTCTTGAACAGGTGATAAAGTTTCAGCTGACAACATAACTGCGATAATTTACTTGAGGTTCTCAGGGGAAATAAATTAAGAGCTGTGCACTCGTAAGTTGTTTTGCTAACAGGATAGCGCAGCTGAGAGTGCTGATTAATGTACCTCTGACCTGCAACACACTTCTTTGTTATGCATCTGGTAGCTCACCAAGTAGACACATGAGAAGAAAACTTCCTGCACAAAAGTGAACACAGTTCACCTACATTCAGATCAGAATCAGAATCAGAATCAGAATCAGTTTTATTGCCAAGTATGTTTTCACATACAAGGAATTTTTTCTGGTGATTGGTGCAATTGATCAGCAACAGTGGGGCTCTCTAGCCTTGTTGATGAGGCTAATAGCAGATGGGAAGAAGCTATTTTTGTGGCGAGAGGTTTTGGTCCTGAAGGACCGCAGCCTCCTGCCAGAGGGGAGTGTCTCAAAGAGTTTGTGTCCAGGGTGGGAGGAGTCAGCTACAATCTTCCCTGCACGCCTCAGAGTCCTTGAGGTGTACAGGTCCTGGAGGGACGGAAGATTGCAGCCAATCACCTTCTCAGCAGAGTGGATGATACGCTGCAGTCTGTTATTGTCCCTCTCCGTGGCAGCAGCGTACCAGATGGTGATGGAGGAGGTGAGGATGGACTCAATGATGGAGGTGTAGAAGTTCACCATCATAGTCCTTGGCAGGTTGAACTTCTTCAATTGCCTCAGGAAATACATCCTCTGCTGAGCTTTTTTGATGAGGGAGCTGATGTTTAGCTCCCATTTGAGATCCTGTGTGATGGTGGTTCCCAAGAAGCGAAAATGCTCCACGGTAGCCACGGGGGAGTCACACAGGGTGATGGGGGTGGGTGGGGCTGGGCTCTTCCTGAAGTCCACTGTCATTTCCACTGTCTTCAGAGCGTTTAGCTCTAGGTTGTTCTGCCTGCACCAGGTCACCAGACGCTCAGTCTCCCACCTGTAGGCAGACTCATCGCCATCAGAGATGAGTCCAATGAGAGTGGTGTCGTCTGCAAACTTCAGGAGCTTGACAGACTGATGGCTGGAGGTGCAGGTGTTGGTGTACAGGGAGAAGAGCAGAGGAGAAAGAACGCAGCCTTGCGGGGATCCAGTGCTGATGGTCTGGGAGTCAGACACGTGCTTTCCTAGCTTCACGTGCTGCCTCCTGTCAGACAGGAAGTCGGTGATCCACCTGCAGGTGGAGTCAGGCACGCTCAGCTGGGAGAGCTTGTCCTGCAGCAGAGCCGGGATGATGGTGTTGAAGGCAGAGCTGAAGTCCACAAACAGGATCCTGGCATAGGTCCCTGAGGAGTCCAGGTGCTGGAGGATGAAGTGGAGAGCCATGTTGACGGCGTCGTCTACGGACCTGTTGGCTCTGTAGGCGAACTGCAGGGGGTCCAGGAGTGGGTCAGTGATGGATTTGAGGTGGGACAGGACAAGACGCTCAAATGATTTCATGACCACAGAGGTCAGGGCAATGGGTCTGTAGTCATTTAGTCCTGTGGGCCTTGGTTTTTTGGGGACAGGGATGATGGTGGAGGATTTGAAGCAGGCTGGCACGTGGCAGGTCTCCAGTGAGGTGTTGAAGATGTCTGTGAACACTGGAGACAGCTGATCAGCACAGTGCTTCAGGGATGATGGAGAGACAGAGTCAGGACCGGCTGCTTTGCGGGGGTTCTGCTTCTTAAAAAGCCTGTTGACATCTCTCTCCAGGATAGAGAGAGACGTTCCTTTGGTAGAGGAGGAGGAGGGGGGTTCTGATGTGGCTCTGATGTGGAGGTTAGTGTCAGGCTTGTCCCACTGTCTTTCAAAGCGGCAGTAGAACTCATTCAGATCGTTGGCCAGACGGAAGTCGTTAATGGAGTGGGGGGGTTTAGGTTTGTAGTTAGTGATCTGTCTGAGCCCTTTCCAGACAGAAGCAGAGTCATTGGCTGAGAACTGGAGCTGAAGTTTCTCAGAGTACAGTCGTTTAGCTTCTCTCACCGCTTTGCTAAACCTGTACTTGGACTCTTTAAACTTGTCCCTGTCCCCACTCCTGAAAGTGGTGATGTAAGATGATGAAAGTGAAAGTGATGTGTAGCCATTTAATCACAATTTGAGTACTTAAATCTGAATACTGTATAACTGACACAAGTGAAGCCAGGTATGTTGATTATTTTTAAAAAACCTTGTAGGCAACATCTTAAGATGAGTCACCACATAAATAATAACACAAATAAGAGATATTTTGTGGTCAGAAGTATTTTGGTTCAGGGCTGTGGAGGTGTCATTTTGGAATTAAAGTCTTTGGAGTGAAGCTCCTGTCAAAACATACAATTAGGGAGCAACATGTTCAACGTTAACGCAGCAGTGCATGGGTTGTATTTGAATAGGCTCATTAAACCCAAAGGGAACACGCACAGATTGTTGTGATGATGAAATACAACATGGCACTGACTGTCAAGAAGAAGAGAAAAATTTGTGTTCTCATGACTTTTAACTTGCTTCAAAATGAGATCACCACTCTCCACCTCCTTTTCACAGAAATGATCTTGTAAGACGAGGAGAACTTTTCTGACAGATTTCCACAGATGAACTGCTGATGTAATGTAATGAATAAAACTGTGTCAGCAGACAGGATTGGCAACATATGCAGTATCATCCTGCTAATGGGCTCAGTTTGTATGTCTCAGTATACTGTAGACATAATGAAAAAAAGAACATGCTGGTTATTTTTAATGAGGATTATAAGGAGGCTGGTGTGGATAACCAGTCATGTGAAAGAAGCAGTTTTGTTAACACGCGCCCGGAGAGAAAAGCTGGTGAAGGAACCAGTTTCTGTCACTCTACGAGAGGGTGATTGTTGATTATGACACACATATTTTTCTTTTCCCCTGGGTTGTCTCTTCCCCCAGATAAGCAGGGCTTGTCCAGGCCCGTGCCGAATAGCATGTGCAGCAAGGGAACTATGTGCCTGTCATATTGTTTCCATTTTAACACTCAGCAGTGTAAACGGCAGCTTAGACTCTTTGTTTTGTTTGTGCTTTTCTCAAAAAACCAGTGAATTATAGTGTTGTGGCTCCAAGGCCTCAGTATATATGCTGTACTCCTCTTTTGTATGTATTTTTACTGGACAGTTCACAGCTCAGTTACCACACCGCCTCACTGTGAAAAGAAGGCTTGACTCTGCGGCAGACAGTCCTCTGAGAATGTGCAAAAATCCCCAGAAATTAGGGTAAATCTTCTGTTATTTCCAAGGCAACACTGCTCCTGTGGTCTGTCAGCTCGTTTGCCTCCTGATGGTAGCACAAAAAGATAAAGGAGAGGTAAAAAGGTTAAATGATTAATCAATTAGTTGACATACAGGCAATTAATCAGCAACTATTTTGATAATTGATCAGTTGTTTCAGTCACTTTTCAAGCAAAATGCCAAATATTTGATCATCCCAGCTTGTCAAAGGTGATGATATTTTTGTAATGTATAATAGTGACTTGAATATCATTAGAGTATTTGACTGGAGGTTGTAAAAAAAAATCTGTGTCTGAAGATTGTGATGGGCAATTTTTCAATATGTTTTGCTTACCTATTTGTAGGTTTTAACCAATGTTAGCATTTACAGCTGTTGACTTACCAGTCTTGCTGAAAGCTTCAGCCAAGAGTTTATAATAGGCTGTCTGAGCAGCACTACTTCTTCAGGGCAGCCTGGGAGCTACAGTGACTCGGTATCGGAAAGTGACGAGACCTGTTGACCGGGCTGGGACTAACTGGTTAGCATGCTAACTTCAATAGAAGAAGTAATTGAAATAGAGTCAAAACAGGAGCGTTATTTGATACTGAGCGTTTCTTCTAGACTGGTAAGTAAACAGATGTTAATGCTAACACTGGCTGTGTAGCAGTAGCAAAACTCAATAGTTCATTTAATTGATAATGAAAAAAATTATTGGTTGCAGACCTAGTATTGTTTTTCTCTAGCTTTCTATGTGTCTATGTTCTACTTTATTGCCACTTTGGAAAGCTTCGATTTTATACTGTGATTATGCACCCGCCTATCGATTCTACTTCATGTTCTCCACAAATGGAATTCTGTTCCTTTTATGTCCTAGTAACTAGAAAATAATGTTTGAATTTTTAAAATCGCTTCCTAACTAGTGTGGAGCAGTTGTGAGATCAATGGGACAACTTTTTTACATTCTTCAAATCTTAAATCTCTTCAAAGTCAAGGCTATCAAAGGCAGTGAAAACTAAAATAGTACTAATGGTCTGATTTGTCCCTGTGTTACCTTGGTGATGAGAAGTGTCGCTGTGGTTGCTCAGGGAGGCAGGCAGGATGTCTGTGATGAGGAGGTGTGGGTTTAGCAGCATCGCTTGTTTATAAGATGAATGCAGGCGTTTATATTTGTATATGTGCAGAGGCCTTGACCTTGGTTCTAATTCAGAGGTGCTAAGTGCAGGATCAGGCCTTGCAGTGCAAATACATATGCATCTAGCAGTATGTGCACAGGCACGAAAAACAGAAATCAAGGTCAAGTGCTGCTTCTCAGAGTTTGCTACATGTTGCTTATACAGTGCATTCAGAAAGTATTTGCATCACTTCAGTTTTTTTCACATGTTGTTTTGTTACAGTCTTCTGCTAAAATTAAAAATATATATATATTATTATTATTTTCCTCATCAGTCTACACTCAGTAGCCCATCATGATAAAGTGAAAACAGTTTTTTACATGTTTTGCAAATTTATTGAAAAGGAGGAACTGAAATATCACATGTCATACATTATCAGACACTTTCCTATGATGCGTGAAATTTAGCTCAGGTGCCTCCTATTTCTCTTGATCATCTTTGAGATGTTTCTGCAACTTGACTGGAATCTATCTGTGGTAAATTCAATTGATTGGAAATGATTTGGAAAGGCAGACACCTGTCTATACACAAGGTCTCACAGCTGACAATGCATATCAGAGCAAAAACCAAGCCATGAGGTCAAAAGAAGCACCTGCAGAGCTCTCTCAGAGCCCTCCATGACTCTCAAATTGAAGAAGTTTGGAACAACCAGGACTCTTCCTAATGCTGGCTGCCCAAACAAACTGACCAATCAGGGAGAAGGGCCTTGGTAAGAGAGGTGACCAAGAACCTAATGGTCATACAGGCTGAGCTCCAAAGGTCCTGTATGGAGATGGGAGAAACTTCCAGAAGAAGTGTTTAGTGTAAGACTGCAACATAACAAAATGGAGTCCTCTTTCTCTGAATCACTTGTGACTATTTGTCATAGAAATCTACAGTAATAAACCTGATTTGACCTGGTGACTTTAACAGAAGTGTGTTTCTTGTAACTGACTTTTTTTTCATCATAGCACATAACAGGTTTTCCCTCAGGACAATCCTAGGTTTATATGACACACAGTGTAGTTACTCTTACCTCACAGAAACTGTGATGCACTGTCCTCCTGTAGTCTGCTGACGTCAACAGCCACAATCATGCACTTCTGAAACTGATGAGTAAGTGTTTGAGGTGGCGTTTGTCAAATAATACAAAGATTAAAATGTGACTTAAAGGAAGTATTTGGTTTTAGTCAGGTGGAACTCAGGACATTTCTTAATAAAATAGTTTTTAAAAAGCTGGCTTCATTACAGTACAGTTAGTCTGATCCTGACAACAATATGAACTCAACATTATAAAAGCCACGCTTTGTTAACTGTACCTCATTTCCCACCATCTTACTGTCTGTGGGACATTGGCACACTGCCCTTTGTACGTGTGTGTTTATCCATTCCTAGAATCAACAAAGGCGTGGACGTCCCAGGGGTTCATGATTAGGGACATAGCTATGCTGGGAAGGTTCTCACATCAAGAGGAGCTGGGAAAGGCACCAGGTGACTAGAAGTGATGGTCATCTAAACAAAGCTGTACATGCCATCCACTAACAACAGCCCCTGCTACTGTTCCTCTCCTCCTTGAGACAGGGCCAAGCTGGATTACTCCTCACTCACCCTCTGTTGCCCAGAGTCAGCCCATTGTATAAAGAAAAGCTAGACAAACAAACTGAGAGAGCCGTCTCACTTACTGGGTTTCCTTACAGATTTTGGCTTGGAGCTAGGATCTTAGACAGGGGAGCACGGAAACACAGGAAATGCAAACTCCTTCCTTCATGTGAAAGTCTCTTTCAGTTCAAATCAAGTTGAGATAAGCTGCTGCGAGGTATAGGGGCTTCTGAGAGTGGTGGTTTTCCTGTCAGTTAACTGATTCAAACAGCCTCGCTAAATGAACAAACCTCCCTACAAGTGTTTCAGTCAATAAATTCACTCATTGTTGCCGATTGTAGCTTCACAGAAATGAAGGAAAATCACAGTAACTACCAGGGTAGTGTGGAAAGAATATGGAAAATACAGGTAACATTTAGCAAAAATAACTCCTCCAAACTGAGAGTATAGAGGAAGAGACTCGCTTCATCCTCCTCCCTCTGTATGGTTTCCAGTATTTCCCCTCAGGGCGCTATGATTCTGAGCAGAGCTCTCAGGATTTTGGTTGCTAAGAGTCTGGCTGATATTTATTGGTTATATAATGTAATATTTGTTGGTATTTCACAGCCCCACTTATTGTAAGTCTCTCTGAAACGCAGTCTGAGCTACACGTTTATTATGAAAACTATTTGAGCTGAGCTGAATTCAAAGCAAGGCCAAGTCATTTATGTTTTTCTATAAGCCATTTATTAATGATGTAGCCATAGGTGCAGCTTGTGTGCAGACATACACATACAACTCAACTCCTCATTATTGACAGTTAGAAAAACTTCCTCTCAGTCTGAAATCACAGAAAACACCAAGCCACTTCTGATTGGCTGACTGCTATGGCTGCCATGGAGATGACCACTGTGGGGTGTGTGGTAAGGGGATGGGGTTTGTGTGTGTGTGTGTATATGCATTGTATATGGGCACACCGTCAGTGGGTATGCATGGCCATGTATCTACTCACTGAGGTTGTTGGTTTCAACTTTTAAAGATTGTCACAAGTTATTAAAACTCATGTCATTATTATGACAGGTTATTAATCATTCATTTAAATTCAGTATCATTTTTATTCCAAACATTTTTATTTGAAAATGCCCTTTTAAAAAGTCAGTTTTCATTTCATATTAACTATAAGTTTGTTTGTGTCAAGTTTTGTTTTATGTCACTTTACCCTTTGACACATTTTATTTCATGTCACTTCACATGACAGTGGTGTTGTCATCGCCCTCTCAGCTTTCAGCCAATCACGTTTCCTACCTGTTAAGCCGGCTAGCTCAACAACTGCTACCAGATTTATCCTGTTAGCTAAAGTAACAGTTAAAAGCTGCGTCTAAACAACTTTGTAGTTTCAGCATTAGCTTAACAAGGCTGCTTATGCTACCTACCTAGCTGGCTAACCTGCTAGAATAGAATACAATAGAATACAATAATAGAATAACTTTATTGTCATTGCACAAAAGGTACAACAACGAGCTTTGCCTGCTCTGTAGCGCCTCCCAGACGGTAACAGAGAGAGCAGGTGATGACGGGTGGGTCACCCTAGGCAGGGTTGGGAGCTGGGTTTGTTGCTCTTTTTGCTCTTCACAAAAGTAAATTAGCTAAATATGTTTACTTCCAAAGTAACTCTGAATTAACCAGCAAAAGTTAGCTCCTGCCAGTAACACTGTCTTTTCACTGTATTGCTGAGTCATAAACCAAGCTCACAGCCCCACCTAGCTAGTTCACTGATTAGGTAGGTAGCATTTGCTAAATAAATTAAAGGACATATGAGTTTGCGTCTCAAGTATTTACAACAGTAGCTAGATAGTTTATTCAGAATTACTTACATTTTTGAGCTAACAGGCTAATTTTGGTTGTACTTGTAGGCAGGGTCATGTTTGACCACCAACACCACTGTCATTAAAAAAAAACAACAAAAAGTGACGCTATGAAATAAGGAGTGACGTAAACATGTTACTGGCAAAATCCCAGTATGAAATAAAAACAGATTTATGAAATAAAAATAAGAAAGGGCTTTTGAAGTAACACCTTATTGACTGTTGCTCTGTGACCTGGTAAAGTAAAAAGTCAAATATATTAGACTTTCTGAAATGCAAATTAAGACACTGCTGTTATCAAATTATTTTACCAATGTTCAGTCATGCCGTAACTCATTCAATTTCTGTTCTAGTATGAGCCCAAAACCTAATTCAGCTCATTAACATGGCGTGAGAGCTGTGTCATGAAATGGTAATGAATGCAATCAGGGACAGTACTGTGGTAAACTTAGCATAGCTTGTTGTTTTACCCTGCAGAGAGGAGCAAATTTAAATGGCTATCAGGTGTTATCAAGAACATTTTGCACATGGCCAGTTTCCTGCTTGATATGCAATTTAAGTTTTAGTCAAGTTTAGTTGGTAATATGTACCTTTTTTATTTATTTATTTTTTTACTGGTGATCACATGTTGCAGCAGGAAGCTGAATGCAGTAGTTGGCCAGTGAGAGGCAGATTACAATGGTCAACAGCTGCTGACTCAGACTGGTTAAGAGGGAGATTGTAATCTGGACATATGTTGTTTTTCTGTTTAATACATCTTCTTTGTTGAGCTGTTTCATAAGATTTCATGAGTGTAAGGAGGATGAAGTTGACATTTGACATCCACAAGTTCCTAATATGTAGAGAGCTTATTGCTCGCTTCCAAAAAGGAAGCAGCGTCAACCAAACTTTGATGTTTATTTGTTTATGTATTTACCAGTTGTATAAGTAGCTCAGAGCATAAAGCACAAGCAGGTCCATTACACACCACCAAAAATCTCAAACCACGTAGGATGACAAGTTGTGATCACACTCTTGGTCCCGTTTTGTCCCTGAATGTCGGCTTTGCCTTCTCCCTGCTGGTGTGTGAGGTTCTCATGGCGACAGTGTTGCCCTGTCAGATGGCAGCCATGTTAAGACCAAGGGAAAAACATTTTCATGGACTGTCTTGGACCATCACCTCTACCTCAGACTTTTAGCTTTCATATCTGTCATGGCAGGAGATGCTCTCATGACCTGACTTCCTCTTCCCCCCAACACACACGTGTTCTTTCTCTGCACTACAGGACATCATTTCTTGCCAGTCTTTGTCACGCCCTCCCTTCTGTGCCGTTCTTGAGATAGCTATTTCTGTTGGCGGCTCCACACTGGGGAATTAATGAAAAATAGGCCTTCACTGAAGCACAACGGTTGTATCTCCGTACAACCTTATGTTGAGATGAAAACACCTGTACTAATAACATGAAAGCATTTTCAGTTCTCTGTCATGGTGTGGCCTGGTTTTTATCCTCAGGATATCCTTTCCTACACTCATCACTTTCACTTCCTCTTATTGCTAGGTGGAAATAGAAGCAGATGGACAAATAAACAGATAGGTGAATGGGAAGTTTTACATATATATTTACAACATATGGGAAGTTGTTTTCAGGAGCTCTAGTTATGCCTCAACATAGAAATATTGTAATGGTTCACTCTTTACTAGACAGTCAGGAAGGCTTAAGTCAGTGTGGGAGAGAAAGGAAAGAAGTGTTTCTGATCACAGGAGCTCCTGATGTGGGTGTTGAGTGTCATTCTGTCTGATACAAGCATCAGCTGCACTAAGCCTTCAGGTCTGCGGTTAAATGTATAGGCATAGTATTATACTTAGAATGAGATCAGTTGTGTCTGTCTTGCACAGAGTTCAAGCTGCTCAGTATTTAATGATTCCTCATAGGATCAGACACTGTTTAGTTCATTGGTAATAACATAATCGTTTTCTAGCCCTAAGTTATTGGCAAGTGAAATGAGAGTACAGCAAACTCGCTGGATTTGGTTTGAAGCCACACCAAGTGTGCAACTTTCACTATGATTTCAATATATTAGAAGAGAGTAGTAGTGATGTAGTTCTGGTGGCTTTTACGTTTGTTTTCCTCCTTGTTTCACATCAGACTCATATGAGTCACCTGTTGGTTTGTACTACTACTTAGTTGCGGTGGGGAAGGTGGTATCATGTGAAAAAGTTGACCTCAGTGCATATCCTCTGTAGGGACCAGGAACCAAAGCATGAAATGTTCAAATGAGAATTTATGACGTCAATGCTAAAAACCATAATTTCAAGGTGTATTTTAGTATGCACCCACAAACTGTGAAGAACATGTTTGACAAGTGACTGTGAGGTGGACTTTAACAGGGCTCTCAGTTTCAGAGTCAGTCCATACATTTATTAACAAGCTGAAAACAGACTGATCTGGGTGAATGGAGAGATCTTCTGCTCACGGCTCTACAGTGCAGCTTTCCCTCTCTGTTTTTCAGTGAGTGTCCGTCTCATGTGTCGGTGAGTGTGTGTGCGGCGTTCTTTCCCGATGAAACAGTTAACCTGACACGGGAGGTGTGGTAACTGGCCAACCAATCCCTCTGCTGCTCCAGCATCAAGCAACATTTAATCAGCAGCTGAGCCTTTTGTTTCCACCATTAATCAGAATAGGAATTCAGTTGAAACTTTGATGTCTTGAATTTCCTTTTTGACTTTGATGATGTGAGCATCGCTTTGACAGGAGATGAGGAATTGATCAGATCTATTGATGACTCTTCGGACCTCCAGAGAGTGCTGCTGGTTTGTCTTTCCTTTTCTTTACCGCTGAGTCACATATTGAAGATCCAGAGTTTCCCAAAGGTAAACAGGTGAATGGTCCTGCATGCTGCATGTGATGTAATGCTAGTGAGAGCTCACTGTAACTGGAGGGGATTGTGGGATACTGAGGAGACTGACACAGCACCCTCATGTGGACATCTGTAACAATGGCAGATTTGTGTTAAGCCTTGAGTATTTATTTGTGTTTTTAGGATTTGGAAATGATTTAAGTTTTGGCAATAATATAAATCTGTAAGGTGCAGTTGAACTTTCATTACATTTGTGTGTCGTATTAAAGAGGCACTCCACCAATTTTCCACATGAAGTTTATTCATCATGAGGAGTGCTGCTCACTCAGCCTGGGACAGATGTTGTGTAATGTCCCCTGTGGCTCTGGAAGAGCTTTTTTTAATAACCCTGATGATGGTGTAGAATCAGAATCGGTTTATTATTCACTACCATAAAACACAATTCAGCATACATGGAAGCGAAATACTGTTCTCCACCGTTCAGAGTTCAGGTCTCATTTAAAAGAACATTAACAAGAACATTAGCAAGAGCAAAAACATTACGAGAGAGCAGCGTTAAAAAACTTTTAGAGTAAAAAGTTTGACCCATACACATATCTCAGTCTCTGTTTTTAACGCTCTTCTCTTACTCACTTGTTTTGAGATTAATGTAAATTTGTGGGTTTGTGTTGACAACCGAACTAGTTGAGGATGCTTCCTACCAGTGACAACAGCTCAACCATTAATGGGCTGTTCATAGACTAACGGGTAGGTTTGTTGAAGGAAGTAGCTGAGTTAGTGTCAGTCACTTCTCATGCAGAAAAATTCTTGCATTTTCTTTCAGATATTAATTATAGAGTTTGAGATGTTGGCTTGATGGTAAACTAAAGTCATCATGATCCATGGTTTTGTTGTTTCTCTAGAGGTAAGTTAAGGATATCTCAGCGTGTGTTGGCAGAGATGAAACACTAGAGTGCAGTGGTTCTTTATTTAGACATCATCAGGCCCTTCACTGTACTGCCCATCCACTTTGTTAATGGTTTGTGTGTGTATATGTCATTGTAACACTTAGCCTGATGCTGGCTTTGCAATTTATAAGGTAGGCACTTGATGAAATCAGTCAGACACTGTGGATGCATTTAGCAACACACACACATGTGTGCAGACAGGAGCAGTCTCATCTCCGCTCTGGGTATGTTTCAAAATGCCAGACAAGCTCCCAGTGTGTGTATCATAGGGAAAAATAAAGCTTTTCTGTGCAAGAAACAAACACCAATGATGAGCAAACAGCACAAATAACACATGAGATGTTTTGTGTGTGTGTGTGTGTGTGTGTGTGTGTGTGTGTGTGTGTGTGTGTGTGTGTGTGTGTGTGTGTGTGTGTGTGTGTGTGTGTGTGTGTGTGTGTGCAAGTCAAGAGGGAGGACAGTTTTCCTTATCTGGTGTCTGTCCAATAACAACATGATTCAGATGATTTCCACATTGACCTCAATAGATCAAAGTGAATTCAGCTGGCATGGGATGAATACTCGCTCTGTCTATGGCTCCCTCGTTCTCTCTCTCTCTCTCTCTCTCTCTCTCGCTCTCTCTCTCGCTCTCTCTCTCGCTCTCTCTCTCTCTCTCTCTCTCTCTCTCTCTCTCTCTCTCTCTCTCTCTCTCTCACACGCTTTCCTCGATCTCTTTGTCCCCCTTCTTCTGTCTTTCTCCTTGACACAAACAGGGTAGGGATTACATTTAAGGGAGTTCCATCTTATCATAAATCAGAAGCTGGTTTAATATAGAAGCAGCCGACACACACACAGATATGTCACAGTGGTTGGCTACACAGCTAGACTGGGTCGATCCACATAATTGGATGGTGAAGGAGTTTGGGGGTGGGGGTGGGGGTCCAGGGCAAATGAGGTGAGAGGGGATCTTCCCTGCCAGAGCACATGCTGTGATGCACAGACACAGACAGGTATGAATCACATCAAAAAGCGTGATGAGAGGTTAATGGTCAAGGGAAGTGTTAGAAGAACAATGAAGGTCATATCAAGAGTTGTCTTGTTATAATAACGCTCACATGCACATATAACTAGAGGGGAAGGACTGGGAAACAGTGGGGATAACTGTTGGATGAATGACTCTCTTAATGTATCACACACTTTTTCACACATAAAATGTGGAGAAAAAAATACAATGCTTCTGACAAACACAGATGAGAGGTTGTTGAGATGAAAAAAAAAACAACAAAACCCAAGGGGCTTTTCACACCATTTCACTTAAAAAAGCAGAAAATAACAAACAATAAAAAAAGAAAATTTAAAAAACGCCCCAGATTTTTTTGAGGCATTCCCATTTAACAAGCAGACATTCATCACTGGTGCACTCAGGGCTTTTTAATAATGCATAGTCATTGCTTGTCCCTGCTGCCATCTGCACCAACCCCCAAAACAAAGCAACGTGTTGGAAAAACACACAGCGAGAGAATCCTGTCATCCATCTCCGAGGAGTGTGTTCGCACTGTGACGAGCTCCTCACACAGGTGACAGCTCTGATGCCACAGTCATGATGCAGAGGTAGACAGTGTTTGTTTTTCCACTGACACTAGGTATCACCTCATTGACACCGAGATCAATATATGGGAGTTTAAAAAGAATAGTGACAGCCATTTATCGGCTGATGTTTTTTTGTTTTCTTTTATTACATATAGACGCAACATAAACAAACAGCATTTATATCTGGTAGATTTGTGTGTTATAGGTGGATACCAATCGACCCAGCAGTGTAAAACTCAGCTGGTCAATTGTGCTGCAGTTTCTATTTATTTATAAACATATACAACGATATCATATATCTGCAACAGTCTAGTATTGGCACTTATATCGGCCTGGCTGATTTATCAGTCTAACTCCAACATTAGGAAATAAATGGTGATGTTGGAATCGATCCTCTACACCAGCTATAGACTGAACTATTGCTGTGTAGAACTGTGTTTTCATTTTAATATCCATCTTTAATAATAAGACAATACTGGCAATATTGAAATAGTTTAGTGGGGTTAAAAAATAAACTACCAATGCCGTGCTGCTTAATTACACCAAGTGTACGATAAGAGATTTTCATATTCACTGGTTATTTTCCATTTTCTGGAAGTCAGATTTTATATGTGACTCTGTTATTTCTAACTTCAAAACTGAAGGTGAAAAGGATCCACTTTACGTTACTTTACTTTATTTATTACTCTATTCCAGACACATAGGTCCATATCACTTAAATTCAGGGTTTTCACTGTCACAACAGCAGCAGATGTTTAATTTTTCTGTCTGTTTATGACCACCTCTGTCCACTCTCTTTGCCAGGAGTGATTTCAGTTCGCCTAAATAATTTGTACATTTGTGGATTCTGTTTTCGCTCCAGTGCTTCATTGGGCTTTTTTGAAGCCACTCATATGGAAACACAGCTGTCTACTTCCTGTGTGGGCAGCCCCGCTCACTCTCTACGTACAAACAGACACTCAAACCAGTAGCACTGGAAAACATTTTGAAGTGTGGGTGTGGGCTGTCATGCAGGTGTGGGCTGTTAGAGGGGGCAAATCAGGCTTTTAACATTTCCAGTTTACTTCATTCTCATCTACCAGTTAGTGTCCCACTGCTCAGCTGAGGCGGGGAGCGGGGCAGAGGGGGGCAGGGTGGCACTGCGCACACACACACACACATCAAGTTGGGTGGTGACTGGAAAATTAGTACTATCATCAGACCACCCCCACTCATCCACCAGGCCTCTGTGGATGGGGTCAGAGTGTTGGGGAGGTTGGTGGGGTAAGGTGGGGCAGGGGTATCTGGGTAGAACAGGGAGGATGGAGGGGGAGGAGAGTGGTGGGTGGCAGTTTGATTGGCTGGTGGGATTGTATTCTGCCTAATTACACACACACACACACACACACACACACACACACACACACACACACACACACACACACATATACACACACTGGTCTGCCTGACCGCCCACTCTCCCTCTGGAGTATATGACAGGAAAGCTTTAACTTCTATCTGTTGCTAAAACAGAAACTGGGACAAGATCCATAACGTTTTTACCCACTTTTAGTTTTAATCTGAAGCTGAGGTATTTTTTAATGTAGAGAGTGAAGCCTCTTTACGCCCTCAGAGCATGGCTTATTACAGTTTTTCAATAGACACACTGGTGTGAATAATCCCATTTCCTGTGCGAGTAGGTGGTGCAGAAGACCTCTAACTCAGATTTGACTTTGTGAAGCCTGAACATGCCTTTGAGCATCATGCAGTACAGTGATCGGCTGCTGTCCTTTGTTCACATGGTGTGAGCTCAGTGGCATGACATGCATGATCAAAGGCAAGAATTGATTTTCCAGCTTTTTTGTGTTGTAGTCCATATTTATTGCTTTGCTGACAAACGACATGTTGCCTTTCTGTCTTTCATATTAGTTACACACACACACACACACAAGTCTTTGCAAATGTCCACGACAGCAGAGACTATATGAGTAGCTTTTCAACTTGACCTGCTCCGAAGGTGATCCGACACAGCGCACCTTCTTACCTGGGGAAAACCAATTCCACATATGGAGACATTTAAAATCATGTTTGCCTGAAGTCCAGATCTTAACCAGTCACACAATCCACCTGCTCGGCCTTTATGACAACACACACACACACACACACACATTCATATACACGGCTGTTGCTGAATGTTGACCTTTATGGAGAATGAACCATTAATGGTGTGTTGTTGAGCTTTGTTGTTGTACAACAAAGAGCCAGACTGCTTCCCTCAACATCTGCAACCAGACTGATACTTCAACTGCTCTTATAGTACCAACTGTGCTAGCTGTGTGTCTGTGTGTGTCTGTCTGTGTGTGTGTGTGTGTGTGTGTGTGTGTGTGTGTGTGTCAGTGTCAGAATGTTGTAGAAACAGTTAGTAATGGCCCCTTTTACTACACAGCTTGACTATTAATATTTGATAAATGTAGGTTTGTGATGCTCCAGGTTTATATATATATATATATATAAAATATAGTGTGTGTGTCCGTGTATTTGAGCATGGCACACGTGTGTTTTCTTTGTTAGGTTCTGCCCCTTGAATGATGAGGCCTTGAGGAGGAGGGGGTTGGCAGGTTTGCTCTCAAAACCATAAAGAAACATACATGCACACACAGAATTGCACACATTAGTGGAATTGTGTGTGTGTGTGTGTGTGAGTGTGTGAGTGAGAGAGAGAGAGAGAGAGGGAGAGAGAGAGAGAGAGAGAGAGAGAACCAACCTATTGTCCCAGATTTAAAACAAAGGATGTGTAAGGCTGTACAGTACATAAATCTATTTTTGATGAATTGCCACTCACCAGCCCTGTGTTCCTCTCCCCCTGCTTGGCTTTCCCTTTACATGAACCTGTATGTGTGTGTGTGTGTGTGTGTGTGTGAGTTAGTTTGTGTGATTGTCATACCAATGTGATTTTCCTCTTTCATAATGACACATTTATATTCATTAATAACCCTGATAAAGATTATCTTATGAGGGCTTACATTAAATGCCTTGACACACACACACACACACACACACACACACACACAGATATGACCTCTGGCTAGACGAGCTCTCTCAGTGCCCTGACGTTTCCTCCAGCTGGCACATAAGGGCTCCGCAGCCAGACAAAGAGCGGTGCTCGGGGCCTGGTGCTCTGCCTGGGGAGGGGGGAGCGGTGGTGGGGTTCCCCCTGTCAGCCTTTGTGTCCTAATTGAAGTTTTTCTGCCTCTCAACCCTCCCATCTTTCCTCCCCCATGCTGGTTAGAGGAGGATGAAGGGGGGGGGGGGGGGGGGGGGGGGGGAGTGGACCTGACAGGGGTGCAAGGGGAGGGTTTCATATCAGGCTTTGTTGCCGCTGGCGTGATGCTCGCCTCTGATTGTGCTCCTGTGCAGCACATGCGTTGGTAAACACAGAAGTAGCTGGGTCTGATGAAGGGGACGGGCGCTGTGCTGTGCCGTCAGCTCTGTTTCTGGGAACAGGACGCAACAGGAGAGCTAATGTGCCCATTAAAACCTGCCCATTAAACAGGGCGATAATTTGAAAATCAATAAAGCAGACTGGGAAATTCTTAACTGCATGATGGTAAAATGTTGATGTTTGCTTTCTGACTTGAAGTTTTACAGCAATCCAGTTTCTGTATTAATGCAAGTAGGTGAGAAGATATGCAGAGAAAGAGAACGACCGTGTGTTGATGATGTGATAAAAATATCTCATCTCACTTTTACAGCTTTACAGTTTTTGTAGCAAACATAATCACAAGCTGCAAAGAAAAATCAACTCACTTTTACCAGTACATCATTTACAGTTTCATCCTGGGCCTGCCTGCTTTCCAGAGTTGCTTCATATACACTCATGCTCATGTTTGTGTGTCGTGTTGTTCATAAATGTGTGTCTGTGTAGATGAGGGGCGCAGAGCAAGTTGCCACGGGAACAGAAAACTGGAGTAGCTTAAAACGTGACATCTGAACCAGTCTGTCTTTGTCACTGAAAGACTGACTCTGTTCACACAAAGCAGCTCGGTGTCGTGTGTGGCAGTGATCTGGAGCTGATGATGTGCATCAGAGTTCCTCCAAAAAAAAATCCAAGACTCCAATCAGAAGACGGAAAAAAATCTTTAAGTACGCTTCCCTTTCCACTTGGACCCAAAGGTGCATTCAAGTCAGTTTAAAAGAATCTGTAAAATTGTGCTCCTAGTTGCCTTTTATTGATTGTTCTGTCTTTATTTGAATAGTTTTAAAAACTCAGATACCTGTACATGTATCTTAACCGGAGATCGTTTATGGTTTTTTTGTAGCATGTGACAGTTGTCTCTGTCTCACAGGAGACAGTTTATTTGCATTTATTGCTGCAGTACAGCAAAGTTTTTATGTTGCTGTCTTGGTCTGTTTCTCTTGAATAGAATATTTTAATGTCAGTGAGGTTTTCACCAGGTTGAATAACTGTAAAATGAAAGAAAAGAAAGGCAGTGAGTCAAGATAAAGATGGAGAATATCAGTCAGGTCTTTTAAAGTGTGTGCACGCTGTAAAATGAAACAGAATCTGCCAGTTAATTCACATTTGACACGAGCCCCACACAGTCATTATACACTGCCTCAGAGAGGGAGGGAGAGAGAGAGAGAGAGAGAGAGAGAGAGAGAGAGGCTGATGAGCTATTTGCGCAGAATCGAGAGAGAGAGAGAGAGAGAGAGGGGTGGTAGATGTGAGTGAGCGAGCAAGCCAAAGAGAGAGAGGGAGTGTTTCTCCCTTCCCCTAGCAACGGTCGGCGGTGGTCGTCTCTAGCCTGTTGTTTTCTCTCTCCCTGTCATACACACACACGCACAGACACACACACACACACAGCACTCAGTCACATACTCCTTCCTCGGCTCTTTTGCTCGCTCGTCTGCCTGTTGGACCCCCGGGGTGTCTTTTGACATTTTTTCCAAATGATTCTTTTCGCTTGTTCCTGAGAGATGAATGCTGTTGTTCGAGGATAAGGAAAAGGAAAGAAGCAACGTGAGCAGCAGCAACAGAAAGGGACTGAAGTAATAAGAAAGAAGCAGAGTGAGTGAAACAGGGAGAGAAAAGGAGGATGGAGCCCCTCAGTGCTCGTGGCCTGCCCCGGCTCTCCTGGATCGACACCCTCTACAGCAGTACGTATCCTTCCATCCCTTCATCCCATCTATTTACTCCTCTCCTCGAATCGCTTCCCATTTATCGTCACGCTCGTCTTTTACCTCTAGCCATTTTTACCCAGCACCCCCCTCCCTCTCCATCTCATGGGCTGCCTGTTCGCGTTACAACCAGGGCGCCATGCACACAGAGAGCACTTTCAATTTTCTCAGGACTTCCAATTACAGTGCATCACTGTGGCTGTCCATAACAAGATGGTTAACCCCCCCCCCCTTTCCTTGTCTTGCCTCTGTTCCCTGGTAGTGGTAAGAACTCGTGTCTGGCTTTTTGCTGACTACTGAGCACTGAAGCCCGGGGAAAGCCTGGAGATATATGGTGTGGGAGAGAGTGAGTCATGCTCACAACCTAGAGGAAGAACTTTATGTTCCATCCCATCAAGGACACAAGCTGTCTGATGTTGAATTTTGAATTGTCTCTACATTGTGGACTTCATGCTGCGATGTAGATCTGTTTTCAGATCAGCTGTTAGCAGCAGGTTAGACACTGCTTTTCCTTCTAAATGAGCTAAACCTTGATGTCTTTTCTTTTTAACTGTATGCAAGTGCAACTTTTTCTATAAAAGTCATATTTTAATGAGGATGATTTGCACACACACAACGAACAGTGGGTTTTATGTTGTATTTCTGAGCAGTGAGAGTGAACCAATTTGCAGTGAATGCACACATCCATGAGGCGCAGCTGCGATTCCCTGTTTGTGTGCTGCTGAGGTGCTGTGTGTGTGTGTGTGTGTGTGTGTGTGTGTGTTGTGAGTTTTGGGCACATGAGACAGCCTTTTGGGATTTGCTCTGCTGTGTCACCATTGTTACCATGCTTTAATCTGCAGAGAGGGGGTGAATAGAGGAGGAAGAGGGAGACGGGGTGGTGGTGTGTTTGAGATTTTCGCAATAAAGAAACACACAGTACAAACATGTTGTCGAGTGCATTTGGAGGGCAGCTGTTTATTTGGTTAATTACAAAAAATGATGCAGAGTATATGATTTTGTAAACTGTTTAACGTTGTTATGTACCATTCATCATTTTGCTGAATGAAGAATGAGAATAGTAATTACAAGGTAAACGTACAGTTCGTGTGGTTTTGCTGTGACAATATTCAGGATACGCTTTCTACACTTGAACTACATATATTTTTCATGGTGGTGATCAGCTGTCTAGTTTCTTGAAAGCTTTTAAAAGCCTGATTTGACGATACCTGAAATACACCTACCGATACCACTCTCATGCCTTCATGGTATATGAAGCCAGAACCAGCAGAGAATTAGCTTAGCTTAGCATAAAGATTGGAAGCAGGAGAAACAGCTTGTCTGCCTCTGTCCAAAGATCAAAAAAGACGAAATGCCTCCCACAACATCTCAAGTTGCTAGTTAACATGACTTTCCACTCACTTGAATGGGACAGTGGTCTCAGACTTTTGGACCCCACTGAATCTGATTTGTTTCAGCTGCATGTAAACCAAAGCATAAACACACACATTATGACTCTTTTTCAGCTCAGCACAGTTACTTCCTGGCTAGCTGTGTCGTCCTGCTTCTACTCGCAAGACTCAAAGGACAAAGATAACCTGCAACAAAGGGGGTAAAGAAGCAAAATGTTAGTGACACTCTTCAGAGCTGAGGGAGAAACACAGGACATAGCTCCAAACTTGTCACCTTTCAGCTAAACGGTCTGTGCTCCAAGACAGGATCCTGCTTGACCTCATGTTTGTAAGGAAAGTGTTTTAACAGTTGCTGTAACTTGAAATGTGGCTGTTTAAGTCAACTTCGGTAACGTAACCTTGTCCAAAGCCAGCTTTGTTTGGCAGCACCTTTAATTCTTTTACCTCCATCTAGTTTTGACAAATTGTGATTTAACAATTAAAATTTTCCAACATAAAAACTTGTAGCAAGCTAACTGACATCCAAAATATGTATATCCATATATGTATATAATCTGAATTCAGAAAATCAGATTTCAGAAACTGCAGTTAAGGATCTGTTGAAAATAAGCTAGCTCTCATTTTCTGTATTATTATTACAGAATTTCTTCTCTAAATGTTGAATTTGTCTCTTTCCCAACCACAATGTCACAACACCAAAGACGATGTCTGACAATGAAGAGGGGACACCTCAATGCCATTATAATTGTTAGACAACAAACATAATTTTCACTGATATGTTCCTGCTGAAATGTGTCCATTGTACAATATCTTTGGATAAATATTCAAACCCACAGTCAGCCGGCTGTTAGATAACATTAAAATAGCCAACAGTGGTCAGCACACAGTAGATCAGCATGTTAGCATTAGTGCTAGCTTTGCTACCCCTTAGTCATATGACCTTCACCCTGCAGTTTCGTAGCAGTCCACCAAGTCTCCCCGTCCGGACGTTATGCTAGGTGAAGCTAAGCTAACTGGCTCTATCTTCATATTGAATACACAAATATTAGAGCAAGGCTGATCTGATCTCTCAGCCACAAAATGAATTAGGTTATCACCTTAGATGTTGAACTGTTTACAGAGTTATAGTTTGTCTTCTTTGTGTGAGCAATGTTATATACATTATAGTGGCCTTTAATCAAAATCCATCATTTACTAGGAACTGTGAACGCATCACAGCACTGGATTATGTCAGTACTGAATTCTCAGTGCATGCATTAGTCCACTTTTAAAAAATGGATCAGGTCAATGTAACTGTATAATAATGAAGTTTTATCATCAGGGGCTCTATACTTAGTCTGTGTACTATTTTAATGTGGCTATTTTGGTTCTGGCATTGCTGTGAACAGAAACTGAATATATCATAACTTAGCACCTAATCTGCTTTAACACATTTGAAATTCTGCGAGAGGCTGGATGTGTTCAATAGCAGACGGACGATTAACATTACAACAGAATGAATTCAGACTTTACTGTGAGCTCTGTGAGAGAAAAGGGCACAATTCTTTTATGCGCCTGTCATTTCATCATCCCTTTGCTTTGCCACTATCCTTTATCTTTATCCTACTCCTACACTTTTGTGTGCCTGTGCATGTATTGTATAAGTAAATCTGTACATCTAGCTCTGCTGAAATCTCCCCCTTTGCCACTCAGGGGAATATAAATGTACCACCACTTTTGTGAGCTTTTCGAGGGCTTGCGTTAAGTACGCCTCTATAGCACCACTACACTGACCCTGAAACAGCCGGTTCATTGGTTCACAGGCCGACAGACGGACTTCAGGACACAACAGACCTAACTGTGGAAGATGACTCATACCTTGTTGTTAATGGTGTGTGACGCCCCAGTCCCACCCTTCCATCAGCAGTACATCTTCATTGGTTAAGTAGTGGATTACCAAACATGAGGCTCTAATTGCATTCTGTCTCTTCAGCCACTGAAACTGTCTTAATGGCTCAATGTTAAGCAGTGACCACACATCCTTAACTTGCTGAGTGAAGTGGGAGTGGGAGTGGATGCTTAAGGCCACAGGCACATTGTTCCCCCAAGAGTCTTTCTGTTTGGCTTCAGTGTTTGGTCTTCTGCATTCCTGTTCAACTGCATCTGCTCATAGCTCTGCAGTTGTTGTACAGGCCACAAAATTCACATTTAGGCAAGTGCATGCGCACTGCAAAAATGATTCAACAAATAAAATAAAAGCTGCATGTGCAGGTGCACAGCTGTACACACTCCCATCATTGTAAGTACACAAAAACACTCTCAAACAAAATCACCGTCCCAGCCCTCTCATCAGTCATCCTCGGCCCCATTTGTCTGGTCAGCAGCATAAGTGGTAGACTCCCTGACGGCTATTATTGTATGAGTGTGTGTGCCAGTTAGAAATACATTTACCTCAACCAAACCCTCTTATTTTCCCTCTCATCTTTGCTCTTCCATCTCTTTTTTGGCTTAATCTCAGTGGTTCATTGTCTCGAGTGTGTTTTTCTCTCTCTCACACACACAGAGTTAATCAGTTTTGTCATAATCTGCAGCAGGATAAAAGGTTTTTTGTTCGCCCATGATCTGATTTTAGAAGCATTTTGGTGGTGCCACTGTTTCCATTTATTGTCTTTAATTAGTTCATCGGTTAGCTCTGTGTTGTGTTACTGTATCGGTTGTTTTATTTCTTTGTTGCTTCAGTGCCTTGTGTACTTTGAAAATTGTTGCTTTATACATTTGTGTCTTTTACTGATGAAAGTTTTTATTTGTTTTTTCTAGTTTGCCCCAAATTTAGGCCGATATGTTATATAGATAGGTAAAAAGAAGAAATATAATGTTAGGCTATACTCACATCAGCTGGGTAAAAAACAGTGCATTTGGATACATGCTATTAGCAGCCTTAATTAATATTGATTTGGTCTCACTCAAATTGTCCATTTGAGTAGCACATTTATTCCACTATTCTGCATCACAGGGCACTTTAAACTTGCAATAGTTATTTTCTCATTATGTTTTTATTTGAATCTATATACAACAGACAGCAGAATCTGCACTGGTCCATAAAGAAAAAAACACATGAAGCTTAGTGCACTTCTACCCTGGTTTGCACAGGGCAAAAATCACTGAATCACGAACAGGGACATTTTAGTTCCTCTTATTTTAAATTTCACAGGAAATTTAAGAGTCGGAGTGGACGTTTTCCTTCAATCCCATAATTGCTGCACTGCGCTGTTATTGCCACGGCCACAGTCTGATTGGGAAACTGACACTAACTTCAGACCCTGGCAGCCTGTGCTGTAACCTTCAGAGAATTAGCCAGAGTCCTCTATGGCTTGCTTCAGTGCCACGTGATCCTAAAGCAACATCAAAGGAAAGCTAGATTATGTAAGAGCCAGAAAATGAGAATTTTGGCATGGCAGAGCAGAGGTGTCACATGCACATGCAGAGACTTGTGCATGCACGTATGTCAAAATGATTTTTCCTAATCCGAGTCACAGTGAGGATGACTCAAATTTATGTGCATCTCTGAGGGAACGTTAAACAAAATCTATCCCCCTCATTCTGTATATCCTGTCAGTGAGGAACAGAAAGAGTTGAGGGCACTGGAGTCCAGACAGGCAAGCTAAAATACCACAGTGTGAGTCAGGCCGGGCTGTTTCCAAGTCTGTAAATGGTTAATATGTGCTGAATAATCCTTTCCCTCCACTGCCAGCATCTGCAGATAGTCATATGGAATAACATGTTTCTGCTGAGAATTAATCTGCTGTCCGTCCTGTTGCCATCCAGCCAGTACATTTTGATCCTAAACTGTAGAGAAATATGAATGTAGTGATGATGACATCACTCAGGTTTCTAAAAGGACATTTTGAAGCCGGTTCCCTTGAAGATTGGACACAAGTTAGCAAGTCTGAGGTAAGGTACCTGTGAGTCAGGGCCTCCAAACAAACAGCACAGATCTCCTAAATCACCACTGACACTATTAAAAGTCAGTTTGAGGTGTGTATTAACTGGCTTTAGCACTCATCCATGGCTGATACTGTTAAAGTAGAGATTTTGGAGAGATATTTAAGTGTGACAGCTAAGATTTTAGACTCCATAATACAGTAATATGATTATGTAGCACTTGTATTCAGAGCAAAATGCAATTATCTAAGCAGAGTTGGTGTGACCTCGGTATGATGAACACACTGGCTGATGTGTCAGTGAACCTGCGACCTTCTGGGTATTAGATGAGCTCTGTTAACCTTTTAAGCTCCTCTAATGCTTCACTACAAAGCTATGGAAACAGATACTAACAGTTTGCGGGTTCTGCTTCCACATTTCACCACAGAGTGGTGGGTTTCCCAGGCTGTCAACCCCTTGGTCTGGTTCCCCTCTGCAGCACATAAACTGTAATGGATGAAGCACACTTCGCTGCTGGCCGGCTGCTCCTGGCTGACTTCGACCCAGTCCCAGTTCTGTCTTCAAGTGTTTAATGTTAGTAGTTAGTTGGCTGTCACACGGCCTGCTTCAGCAAACAGGGGCACAGCAAAGTGGTTCTGGATAGCTTCCCAGCAGAGTGTCGTAGGGGAGTTTAATACAACTCAGTATGTCTCATTTATCACACCTCACAAAATCTATTTTGACCAAACCACCTACCCCCCTCCATCTTCCTCTGTCTTTCTCTGTCTCACTGTGAATAAGCAATGACTCTATCTCTCAGTGCCAACAGAAACAAAAGTGTGATCTAATAGTGTTTCCAAACACGCTGATTGTGGCTTGACCACAGACAGGAACACAACATTAAACAGGGTCCAGCAAAAAGGTCCAGTAAAAAAACCCTGGTTGATTGTAAAAAGGTAATTCTTTGTAATCCTGTTTTGCTTTACTTTAGGAGATCAGGGTCATTGAGCAAATATTTTTGAAGTATAGTAAGTGGTAGGAGTCACTAGTGCAGGTACAAGGACAACAACCTTTGCTTGCAGACAGTCATTTGTGTTGCGGAACCGGAGGTACCATTACCGGCAATCAAATCCTGGATCTCTACGGACGGGAGATTATAAATGCCTGATTTATAACTCATAATTAACCAGTTAATTGGTGTTAGCACTACTGCTGGTGCCTCATCACAGCACAGTCACTATGAAATAGCCACTAAATGTGGCCAGCGTGGACAAGGTTTTGCTTTTTAGGAATACAATAGTGTGTTGTGTAATCTGTGCTGCATGTCAAGTCTTGAATCATTGTCTTCCCACTGTACAAGCTCCTCCATTATCCTGATCAATAGATGAAGCTGTTTCCTCCCTCCCCTGTGCCGTAGCTATAGAAACAGACGTTTAAATCTGTCCTCACTCACATACTGAGAGGGAGAAAGAATCTGAGTCAGCCTAAAGCACTGTTGTTATGTAATGCCGTCATCTTCCATGCCATGCTTCTCCGCTTTGTGTTCAAGCATCTTCCTCCCATTGGGCCTGTTAAGGGGTTCATGCTTATGTAATGGGCTTCATGTTCATTTCTCCAAAACAGTCAGGAAACACTTGCATGATGCTGCTGAACCAAATTCGTCATTGTCTGACATAAAAACTGGAAGAAATGATGGGAAAGTAAACAGTAGCCAGCCTGAACCTGGACCCCCTCTTTATTAACAGAAACTACTGCACCATAGATATTATTTAAGGAGCATCTCAGGATCCACTTGAGATAGTAGTAAACTGGAGGTAAAGACACACCTGTTGCATCGTGTGGCTACAGGAGAGAAGAGCATTAGCCTGTAGTTGTCCAGGTGAACGTCTGGTGTCTGTCGAGGTCAGTTCTCCACCTAAAGCAAGTGAAAACTTCCCCACGATGTGCACATTACAACAGATGTGGCTCTAACTGAACTGAATTGTTCTGCTATTTCTCATGTGTCACTGGTGCAATTGTATTCACTGTGGAAACTGTCATTCAGAGTTACAGTATCAGTGCAGCTGTAGTGAAGAGGCAGCCACGTTCAAATGTGGACATGTTTAATCTCTCTTCGTTCCAAGTGAGTGAGTCCATCTGAAGGGAGCGAAGGAGAGATTTGGCAGAAAGTCATAACACTAACTTAGCCGCTCACTCGTCAACATCCCTGCTGGGGTTCCTCTGAACCGAGGCTGCTTGGGTTCATTCAATGACAACCTTGTGAATAATAGATGAAGCGTTTGGCTCAGCTGAGTGTGTTGTTGTGGTTCTGTCACACACAGCAAACAAGCTAGATCTCGTATGTTACTCACATTGATTGATTTAGCGAGAATATCCAAATAATGATTTTCTTACCAATGTAGTAATTGCATTTTATAATACATTTATTTTCATTTTATCATCACCTGACAAAATGCTAGTAAACGATCTAGGACAACATAAAAAGCTCCCTCAATAATATGTATCTGTCAACCTATAAATGATCCCGCTGACAGCTCTGCCCTTTAGCTGCTTGAGCTAATGTTAGCTTCTAAACGTAGCTTAAAGCCAGAGCTATATTATCAGTCATAAATCTCATAAGAATTTAATTACCACAATAATGTTTATTATAGGACATTGTGGTGACACTAGGCTTAGAAAAGCTGTGCTCAGCTTAAACATCCTTATATTTCTGAAGGAAAAACAACCTAGCAAGCTTAAACCCCTCTTATAGATTGTTGATAATCGAGCTTCTGCAGTGTGAACATTTTAAATAGCAATTTTAATATAAAAACAAATAGTAGTCAAATCCCAGGGAACCTTTCACCATGGTAATGGGTTTAAATAATGCTTTTTAAACAGTTGGAAATAACACCTCATATAGCATCATCAGCTAGATTCAGATCTGCTGCCATCTTCACGTGGGTGAACCTCTGAAAATCCTTTGTTGTGCTTGATGTTAGAGGGTGTGTCATGTGTCTGAGTGTGTTTGTGTTCTGAGTCTGAGTCTGTGGGGACCTTCGCCATGTCCTGAGGGGCTGGAGCTGTGTGTGTGTGTGTGTGTGTGTGTGTGTGTGTGTGTGTGTGTGTGTGTGTGTGTGTGTGTGTGTGTGTGTGTGTGTGTGTGTGTGTGTGTGTGTGTGTGTGTGTATGTTACTATGGACAGCAGTCATCCTGTAGGGCTATGGTAACCACCAACCTCTTCTTCTTCTGCCACCCATGCCCCCCTTCCGCTCAGCCAATCAGCACAGAGTAACACCACCATCCCGACCAATGCTGCGGCTGGCGTGTTTACATGCTCCCGGAAGGCAGGGCCCATGATTAAGCATTCAGGTTAGTCGAGCGGAAGAAGAGAGAGAGAGGAGGGGAAAAAAGAGGGGAGGAGAGGGGGAGACAGGAAAAGGAGATGAGGCCATTATGAGTTGAGAGGGCTGATGGATGCACTCGAGCAACGACCAGTCACCCAGACACACTCAGGTGAACAAACACACATGGGTCATATATCACCTCAGCTTTCCTTAAATGGGCTCACAACACATTCCTGACTCATGGATATAAATCTGATCTTGTAAATGTGTGGTTCATATTTACAGCCTGTGTTAGAAACTATCAAACCCACTATCAGTTAGCCTGCAGATTGCCATCTCCCACTCCTTTTGTGTGTGTGTGTGTGTGTGTGTGTTTGTGTGTGTGTGTTTGTTTGTTTAGGTCTGTTTGTGTGTGCATCATTAAAGATTAAGGCCCCCAGTAAGGGCTGCCCTTCTGTTCTCAGTAGGTCGTCTTTCTGCTGGGGTCAAAATGGGACGTTCAGCCTGGTTGTTCCTTCAGCATTATAGACCCTCAGTGGGAGAAATAAACAGGTGAAATGGAAACATCCAGGCAGGTGGACGGGTTAATAAATCTTTTGAGTTGTGTGTCATGGGAGCTGTTGGGATTACAATGTGTAGAGAGGAGAATTTTTGGATATTAAGGAAAACAGAGTATATTTTCGGGGGATGCTTAAATGAGCTTTTAGCCCTTCAGAATAATGGATTAGTGGAAAACACAGTGATAACAGAGATGCATGTTTTTTCTTTCTTCCTCTGTAAAAGCAAGGGAGGTTTGAATCACATTTGGGAAGTTTATTAATTCATGTTTGTCCCTCATCTGACTGTTTTTTTTTTTTTATACTCTCTGTAATATGAATATGATGTTGGTACCATTGCAGCCTGTGATTACTGTGGCACAGCCATTCTTTAAAATCACTGTCTACTTTTTACTCACCACTCACTGTGACCTTTTGTAGATGGACCAAACTCAAAATCAGTGGAGGTCTCTTTCTACTCTTTGTGTGTGTGTGTGTGTCTGTCTGTCTGTTTGTGTGTGTGTGTCTGTCTGTTTGTGTGTGTGCAGTGCTAACACACTCATGCCAGATGGCCTTGTGGCTGTGAGTGCTCCCTGTGTGTGTCAGGCATCATCCTGCATCCCCTCTTTCTCTCTTATCTCCCCTGTCAGTCTTCCCAGTGTCTCGTTCAATACAAATCTCTTAAAATAAACTTGAGGAACAAACGCTGTGGGCAGCCTCATTGTCTGTGAAATCTGCACATAATTTTTGCATCCTTGCACTTCTCTGCATAAACAGAATAACAGGATGGTTGGTGACACGTGAGACACCTTGTGGTTTTTACAACTTGGCAGATAACAGCGGGAACAGTTGGCTAGTGCTTGGTGAGTATGAGAAGAGAACAGCAAAGCATCACTGCACAACGCGGGGAGAGTCAAATCTGCAGAAAAGCCTGCTCCCTAATAGATTCACAATTTTTCCCGAGAAGTCCCGTTTAGTTGTAGTTCCCTCATGCAGGTGTTTCTCTTTAAACCTGCATCACTTCTCCAGGGGCAGGAGAGCTGACTCAGTGTGGGAGTGTTTCCAGCTCCTTTTTTTCTCACTGGTAAATGTTTTTGAATCCCACTGTCAGAATTCAGCATTGATTGGTTGTGTGTGCAGTTATTCTGTTATTGTATTCAAAGGGGTTTCATTTGACAAGCTGGCACTAACACAACTAAAGTGTTGTGTTTAAACCAGCTGTCTCTGGTGTTAAAAGTAGCAACTGGCTGCAGGGGCTTGTTGTGGTGCAAACGTGAAATAGTTTTCACACCAGTGAGATAGATGTGATAGATAAATAGATTCAACAGAGTGCTGACTTATTTCCAGAATAGCTTTTTTAGCAGCTCTTTGACAAAAGACACTAACAGCACAGTGTCCAGAACAGTTTGGGACTTATGTTCTTCATGAAGAAATGAAACTATCCACCTACTCTGCTCAAAGAAATGATCAAATGCGCTTGTAAGTAGTTACATCCAGCAGAAAGCTGTATGTATTCTCACTTGGTGTTCACACCCACACACTGCCAGTTAGTTCTCCATCTCTGTTTCTGGCCCAGTTAGTTTCCGGATTTCAGATTTCTTCTTTGTCACTAACTTGCTCATTGATTTTTGTCCTGTAGGAGAGAGTCTGTCCTTTTGATATCAGCCTCTCATTTGAAGTTACATTAATGATGTTACTGTGATGTGAAACATTTATATGACCTGACTAAGCTGCTCAACACTGCTCAGGGCATCTTCCTCTATCACACACCTAGAGTGTATCAAACTCATTGCCTCTACCCTGCATCATATTCTCCTAATTGGGCTGTGGAGTGTAATAGATAGACACCACAACCACTGCCAGGGTTGCCCCGAGGGCAATCGTCAGCCGCTTGCATTTTAATAGCTTCACTCAATGTGGCTCTTTTGTTTCACTGCATGGTTTGATACACTTTGTATTAGCACATGCCCACAAACAAGTGATGAGGGTGCTGCTGCACACTGAGGCATAGATGCCCACACAGTAGAGCTGCTGTACGGTGTGTTGTTGTGCTGAACGTGGGTGTGTGTTGGCAGCGAGTGGCCCTACAGTACATGTGGAGGATTGATACCCTCGTACCTGCTTACAAACACAGGGAGGGAGGGCAAGGTGGGAAGTGGGAGTGGGCTGTAAAATACAGTGGATTAGTAAGGGTTGTGTGGATGTTTGTATCTCTTTGTGTGCGTGCATTAGCGTGTCTGCGCTTGAATCTAACCTCTAGTGTTTGTGTGTGTGTGTGCAGACAGACACGGCTTCGGGCCCCATGTATGACAGTGGTCGTCCTAATCTATGGAAGCAGTGGGTTGCATCCAACCAGTCTGAGCCTTGGGGATTTAAGCCAGCTAATTACAATGTATAGTGCCTGGCTGCCATGGTAACGTTGGTTGGTTGGTTTTGGGGGCTACAGGGATGGGGGTAACAGCAATTCATGTACGTGGGTTTGCAGCTGAGGGGGTCCTTATCTGTCGCTGCCTACAAGCATATGGCAGGTGAAGATATGCAGCTGTGGTGAAATTGTCATTCATCTGAGGTGGAAGGGGACAATATTGCCTCTTATTGGACTCTTGTGTGGCAGGGAAGTGCTCTGCATGTGTGTGCACAGGTTGTGGAGTGGATAATGGGCGCACATCTTCATTAGCATCATCTCAGTACATTTGTAGGGGAATGCAGACGCAGCGTAAAACAGTAAAAGTCTCATCCGTCTGCCTTTGTCAGATACTTCCCTCTGCTTTGATTCTGGATTGGCAGCTCTCCTGTCATCTTCCACTGAAGCTCTAGAGCCATCTCTCCTTTCTTTCTTTGTCTCTCTCTCTTTCTCTCTCCAGTAGCTAATGTGTGGGAGTCCTGCAGCTTGCTGACCTTTAAAAGTGTGCCGTTTCCAGAGCACAGTGGTTAGCATTATCTGTGGACCCAACCCATTATCATCTTGAACAGGCTGGATGAGGGGAGGGGGGAACAAAGACCCTGGCTTAAGTGGATGACTCGCAGGCTTTCAGACCGCAGCTACTCCCAGCTTTTGACTAAGTTAGCATCATTTAGCATTAGTGTGACATCACGGCAGAAGAAAGCAGTGGAGGTTATTTCCTATTTGTTTTAAACAGAAGGTGCATTCACTGAAATGTAACTGCAATTTAGGGTCTGAATCATCATAAATGCTGCTCCTCTGACTTTTTTACAGGTTGACACATCATCTATGGATCATATCTGTATAACAGAATGGGATTAATCTCAGTAAAAGGAATATTTCATATTTAAACAGTGAATTAATACCTTTGGAAGTAAATGAATATTAGTGAGAGGTAAAAATGTCCTGTCTCTCCAGTAAAATTGGATTACACTTTGCTCCGAGATGTGATCTGATTTCTTTAAATAAAATTATAGGGTGAACCCACACGAGGCATTGCGATCACCCAGATGGTTTATTAGTTGTCAGGGTGTATTAAACCTGACCATGAATCATTCACACCTCTCCAAGCAACAGCCTCATCTCGTAGACTCAGTGAGCTGTTTATTGCTCTTGCTACCTGCCACATCCTGCATTCATGTGAAATTCATGTTGTTATTTTTAGAGCATTAAGCTCTGAAAGCTTTCAGCTTGTACACAGCAGTGCTTACATGGTCTTTGCTGTATGTACCGTGTAGATAGTTTGATCAAGCAGCTTGTAGTTGATGGCCGGCTGCAGCTGGAGAGGTCCAGGGCTGGTGTTTTGTTTAGACGGGTTTGTGGGACCATGAGGTTTCTGGGAGAGTTTCCTCCAGTGTGTGCTGCTGTTATTCTTTTTCTCTTCATGTAGCAGAACCTCTCATTATATGCCCCTTTACAGCTATTTCATTCTCTCAAAAAGAAAGAAACAAAACAGCAAGGCTTGTTTGCAATGGCGATGTTTTATGAAATAAAATCTACGTGGGAATTCAGTTTATTTTCCTTTTGATAACCCTTTATATAGCTGCAACAAACAGTACATGAATCACTTAATAGTCAGATTTAGTCATTTTTTTTAAGCAAAGGTGCAAAAAATATGGTGTTTCCAGCTTCTCAAATCTGGTGCTTTTCCTTCTCATACACGATAGTAAAGTGAATGTCAAGAACAAGAAGACACTGAAGAGGTAGTCTATTCAAAATGTGAGATTTTCTGACTGCAGTCTCCTGTATTTCCTCCACTGTGCTGCAGTGAGCCCGACAAGCTACTTTAAAAGCTGATATTTTATTAAAATAGACTCGGCTTATACACATGTTCTTGAATACAACCCTCGACTCTTCCTTGTGTAAGACGACAACTGTGCAGCAAACATCTGTTAACACAATGCTTCACCATCCCTGAAGCTTCCCTGTCAAACACAATCCTCCCAGTTTACTGCTGAGAAAACAGGTGAGATTGGAATCTGTCATTGTGCAGGGAGACTTCACTCTCCGAACATCTGCTGAGCGTGTTTTACTTGTTTCGAGTATAATTGTGTGTGTGCATATGGAAGATGGTGGGCGCGTCTCTATATCGATCTCCACCAAAGCTGGATTGATCACAGCTGAGACTGCGAAGCAGCACGCAGCAGAGCACACAGTCTGTCGCTCCACATCTGGCTCTGTGGCCAGCAGCTGTCTGCTGTCAGCCAACAGGTTTGTCTTTGGGTTTGTGGACAACAGTAACTGTGTGAAGACAAAGACCTGCGAGCACCTGAATGTTCTTGGTCCACAGAAAAAAAGGAGCCCATTAAAAGCTAATGAAGCAGCAAATCAGGTGCAGTAATTTCAGAGGTGTCTTTTCTATCTTTGTAGCTTAAGAGCAGCTTAAAACTGTTGCAGTTTTCACATTTAACATTTTAAAACCTCATATATGTTTATATGTTCACTAAAGCTCGTGTGTTCATTTTACTGCTTTTTTATTTGAAGCATTTGCATAATGTGGAATGAAATTGGTTTCCAGTGATGCTATACTGCTGCTGGTTCTGTCCTCAGAGTCTCATGTCATGTTGCTGCTGTTGAAAAACGTTATGTTGATGAAGGGAACGCAGGCCCAGGCTGTAAAGATGGACCTTCATAAAGGCTTTTAATTTCCCCAGTGTCACCACCTCCTGATTGACGACAGCACAGCACAAGAGGGTGTAAAAGCTTACATGTACACCGTCAATACACACACACACACAATGACCACACATCTGTCAAGCTGCTGATGTACTGTCACGCCGTCATGGCTCCACAGGGGCGGGAAGACTGGTAGCAGAGCAGGAGGGTACAGGAGGCAGTATTCCGTCTTTTCGTTTTGCCTCCTCTCTGTCTTTTATCTGGTCTTCAGAGATTTGGATCTGTTATGGTTGAACTCCCTCACATCTTCTGAGAGTGGCACCGAAGACGCAGAGGAATATCTTTGAAACCACCTAGCACACACACACACAAACACACACGAACACACACGAACACACACAAACACAGTGTATATATACAGTAAAGATGGTACAGACAACATGCATTTTCTCCTGTTGTGTATGTGTGGGTGTGGGTGTGGGTGTGGGTGCGCTCAGTCTCTGCAGCCATGCTCCTTATACAGAGGCAGTTTGCAGGGCTGCTTCTCTGTGCCCACACAGTGCTTGCTGGCTGCAGGGCATGATGTAATCTCTCTCCTAAGAAAAATTGCTGAGCAAGGCAGCACAGCTCCATGATTGAATTCTCACACTGCAGAGGCAACTTCCTCTGACTTCATTAGATGCAACTTTACGCAGCCGGTCCAACCTCCTAGAGACGGACAAGAGAGAGAGAGGTGGAGGATGACCGTGTAGATCTGATGCTGTCTGTGCATCTTCTTTCATTTTTGCTTCTTGCTCACAGACACTTTCTCTTGTATGTACTGGTGCAGATAAAGCATCAAGTGTGGCCTGTGTTACAGCAAAGATCAGCATGGAAACAGTTTATAACAATCTGGTTTCAAGTCAGCTTATCTAATCACCAGATTACTGATTGTTAACACCACTGTGTTTCTTGAACTCTTTCACTGCTCGATGTGTGTCTCTCCTTAAGCATATGACTATATATTTAGCGTCCGTGTATTGAAAATGTTCTGGGGTTTTTTGTTTTGTTTTGTTTTTTTGAGGGAAATCTTGTCACAAAATCACCAAGTTTATTAAAAGTAAGAAATCTGATGTTTTTGGGACATTCAGCTCACATTTGTGATTTTTTCACACTGGACAAATGTAATAGACATATTTGTAATTTTATAGAGCAAGCGATTAGTGAAAGAAATAACTGGCAGATTCATTGATAATGAAACAATGTGATTAGCTGCTGCCCTAAACATTTCTACTATTACAACAGTGGAAAGAATAATAATAATAATAAAAAAAAACATTAACAGAGGATGTAAATGTTTGTGTTAGTGCTGACTCACCTGTCAAGAAGTCAATACATTGTGTTGTAGCATCACATCCACACACTGCTGCAGCTTTGCGCACACCCACAAAGAAGACGCTGCTGTCGCTGCCTCTACATTATGTATTCCAGTTGATTCAGAGGTGAAATGAGTTATCTCAGCGTGCAGGTACAGTAGCTGTGCAGCTGCATTTGCATACAAACATACCCTCAGTGTTTCATTTTCCAAATAGCGGAAAGGTTAGCAGTTGATGTAAATAAATTATCTTCTTTTTTTCTCACAGATGCTTTTGTGTATGTGTGTAATTTTTTTTTTTTTTGTCAGCTGTGTGTCCCTGCTGCTCTATTTGTGTGTTTGTGTGATGGATGCCGCTGTCGTTCCCGAGCAGCCCAGCGGACATGTTGGCTGTGTGATGTATGCCTTAGCAGGTTTCTGTAGTCCCACTCACCCCACACATCACTGCCCACGCCGCTTACCTCCCCTCGGACACAGGCGCACACAGCTGCAGCCCACTCTCAAAAAGAAAGATTAAAAAAAGGGTTGCAGAAGCAGCCATTTTCGTGGATTTTTGTGAACCTTCAGCTGAAGGCTCGGTGTGGTTAAACAGCTGGACACTGGCCCGCCCACTGTAGCGGCTCTGAGCAGGGGTCTGTCCGTGTCACTCACTCACTCACTTTTTTAGTTCTGTTTTTTTTTTTTTTTTTTTTATTCTTGCTGTACAGCTGTCTTCCTGGTGAGTGACCAAAAGGTTCTGTGTCATAAATAGGTAAACACTCTCTAAACGTCATCTTCCCGGCCTTGTGCCGTAACGATTTTACCATTTAACACACGTACTAGAGAAACCTCCTTAGTTAACTGCATTAGAGGCAGACAAGTGATGAAGACTGTAAAACACTGGCTGAGGGTGTTTGCCTCTAATAAAAGATGAGCAGCTGTGGTCACATGACAGAGGAAAAAAATAAAGAGCTGAGCTGAACATGAGCCATAATACAGATCTGGTCTGTTGACGATGATGGATTCCTTCATTTGTGCCAGGTTCACAGTCAGTGTCTGCGTAGCTAGAAGAGAGGCTGGGTAGCAGGTTGCGTCACCTCCCTGTGCAGCCCTGAGCTTCTTTATGATTCAGGCTCTTCACTTTTAAAAGTTTCTCTTGTCCTCAGTCCTGCCAGGAACACCAGCTGCCGCCACACAACCAAAAAGCTTATTGGCAAGCAGGATGCTTTTGCATCATCATGGCCAGTTGTCATGGCAGCCTTTGTCCTTACCATGGAAACGAGGTTAACAGAGAGAGTGATGTGAGCTGACGCTGGGCTGGCTGGGTGACGGTGCGGTGGGGTACCAGGGACAGCAGAACTATCTGCTCACACCACACACACACACCACAGCAGTGGTTCTCTGCAGAACCTCTGGACCAGCTGTCAGTGGTGGAAATCACATCAGAGGGTGCTTGTGTACTGATGAAACGCACTGCATTATGGGTTACTTAGTTGAATTATGGTGTCTAAACACCAGGCTGCCATTCAGCCCCTCACCTCTGACTCCCTTAATGGGTCACATAGGAGGTTTTGCATGTTTCATCCCTTTAACGACACATTATGTGACATTTTAGATTTGCTGTGTCCCAGGAAGACACTTGAGTTTGTGCCAGTACATAAAATCAAACTGCAGATACTTGAACACTGAACTTGGCACTAGATGAAAAATGAAGGCATGACCAGTTATTCCATAACCTCTGAGGGGAGCACGAACACCTGAACCAAATTTCATGGCAAACCATCCAGCAGTATTTGATTCTGAACCAAAGCAGGAGACAGACTGATAGAGCCACATCACTGCAAATCAAACCTGGACAACAAACAGATATAAGCAAACAGTGAAAAGCACAGGTGTCCCAGTGAGACATGACAGTGTGACAGTGAGCCAGCATGCATGTGTCATATGGACATAAATGGCATCAGAGATTCAGGACCAATCTTTTATTTCAAAAGCAGTAAAGAGTGAAAAGTAAAGCTCAGCCACTTGTGTTATTGCTCTGTGCTCTGATGAGAACATTGGCAGGGTTTTGGCATCTTTACTACTTTTCTGATTAGTTTCACTGCATTTACTTGGATCCCATCTTAATAAATTTCCTTCCACCCTGTGTGGAACTGGCTGCTCCGAAACTGCTGGGTCAGTTTTCTTCGCTCAGGGCAGATTTAAACACTTTTGCAAACACAGTCACACAGACTTGCACCGTCGCTCAAGTGAGCATTTCTACAGTTGCAGATATGAGTGCTGTATGTGTGTGTGTGTGTGTGTGTGTGTGTGTGTGTGTGTGTGTGTGTGTGTGTTTGTGTGTGTGTGTGTGTGTGTGTGTGTGTGTGTGTGTGTATTTACTTCGTTTGAATTCGTTTTCTGGTGCAAGCCGTTCCTCATTAACTGGAGCCTCATTGAGCTAACCCCATCAACACACACTGGAGCTTGTGAGTAATTGTGTGGAGCATGTATCTGTGGTGTAAGTGACACGGGGAGAGTGTCTCTGTTCTCTCATGGGCTGCACTAATTTCCCTAAGCACCATGTGGAGCGCAGAGGAGGTCCGGAGAGAGACAAGGGGGAGAGACAAGGGGGGAGAGAGAGAGAGAGAGAGTGCAACATAAAGCACATGAAATACACAGACTGGTGCGTTTGATGTTCAGAGTAGTTGTAGGAAAATTCAACCCTCAAACACTTATAATCTTGGTGATGTCAGTTTTGTTGTTTGTTGGTGTATTTTTTTTATCCTGTGAGTAACTGTCCATATGGAGATGATGTAATGACACAAATTTCATAACGTGGCCTTTTCAGTATTTCAGTCTTAAGACACTGAAGCAGAAATGTCAGGTTTTGAGTCAGTCCCTCAGAATTGAAAAGCAGCTCTTCTGTATTCACAGTGACAATGTTACACACATGTTTTTAATACAGATGGAAACCCCCTGCACTGCCTGTTCTCCACTGCCAGGAGCCTCACTGGACCAATATGCAATGCAGTCAGTAAGACGTGTTTTGACTAAAGAGTGGACTGACAATCAGACGTACCACAGATGCACCAAAAAGGCATATTTTTTTTAATCTGTAAAACAAGGTTGGATGGTATTTTTTCAGTCGCACAAAACAAACCTATTTTGCGCAAAGCATTTATGTAGAAATTTGACTTCAAATATGATCACGTCTTCATCCAAGTTACAGTAATGAACAAAAACATGTATTTTAACTAATGACACACAGCTCGTTGTATTGTTCTTATCTATATCGAAAATATCGTTCAAACTGCTCATGTGAACCTTGCCTTGCAAAAAGAGATGGGAGAAGACTTACGGTCAAGAGAAGCTACTATTCTTAGAAGTGGGCCTTCAGCTAAGACGACTTCAAAGGCACAGCGCAGCCGCTCAGTGAGGTAAAGAAGAAGCCCGGGGTAAAAGTTAAAGGCTTAAAGGAATCAGTGGAGCTGGTTAACATCTCTGTTCATGAATTTGCCTCATGCAAATCATGGTGCAGGACGCCGTGTTCTTTACCCCTACTCTGCAAATAAACAAACATCCCTGCTCACCTGAAGTTCGCCAAACAGCACCATGACGCCCAACAACACTACTGAGAAAATGTTTTGTTGACTTTGTGTGGTAGGAACATGCAGCTCCATGTTTGGTAGAAAAAGGGCCACGGCATACCAACATGACAGCATCATCCCCACGGTGAAGCACATCTGTGGGAAGAATGGTCCAAATTCCTCCTGAACATTGTGCAGCTCGTTTGAGGTTATGGCTGCCAAAGGAGGTTCGACCAGTTATTAAATCCAGCGTCTTACTTACTTATTCATTGGCACTGTGCCTGTTTAATGGGTACACACAGGCAGTACCTCCAATAACTACAATCCACACCCTCCACATTACATCTCCATTTTAATCAAAGCTTTTACTCCTTTAAAGCTCTACGCAGGCCATCGCTGCCTCTGTCAGCATGAACGGTGTAGATGTGGTTTTATCTTCCTCATAGTCTGTTGTCTCCACTGGTGGTGTGTTTTTACACTCTCTCGGTTCAGCTAATGGTACACTAATGACCATCAGCTCTTTTTAGTTACCCTAGGAGAATGTGTTTTCATGGGAGGCTCTTAGCTATTCCTGAATCCGAGCAGTGACTCATGTTTTGGTACAAAACAGGTCGACTCTGTGTTCATTTGTCAGACGCTGAACCATGACGATGACCTTTGAGTGCAAACTTATAAAATAATAATTTTCTCTATGAGTTCCGTTGACCTCTGTGGCTGCTACAGAGATGATAGAGTCACATTTTCACATTAGAGATTGAAACTGATATTGTGAAGTTGGCGACTGCAGACGTGTAGCGTCAGAGCTGCTTACGTAGAGATAGAATAGGTAGATGGGTAGGTAGATAGACATATTCAAATAGGCACTTTTAATAGTTTATCCCAGTTAAACTAGCAGCTTACTGTGTTAGTTTGTAACCTCAACATGATTTGAATATTTAATATATATCCAAATATAATATACTACACTAATCCACAGCTGGCGTCACTGCAGCAACCAGTGGGTTTCAGCAGTTGACTTTCCTTTATGTTGTTCGATAAGGAGAATCTTTTTTGCCAAGTGTGTCTTTATATACACCGACGCAGTACACACACACACACAGACAGACACACACACACACACACACACACACACACATCCAGAGCTATTTCCCATTGGTCCAGGGAATTGAACAGGCAACCCTGGGGTCTCAAGCCGCTGCTCTAACCTCTGGGACATGGCTGTGCCCAAAGCAGCAGAGGTTGGTTCCTCATATTACAAAACACAGTGATCCTAAAACCGTGCACACACATCCACATGAGCGACTTTAATGGCTGCATTACCCTAAACCCATAACAGGACAGTCTTTATTGGGTGGCTGGGAAGTGACAGAAAAACATATTGATGCCTCACTACATTTTATAGCTTCCATACAGTAATTGCTCTTTGTGTGTGTGTGTGTGTGTGTGTGTGTGTGTGTGTGTGTGTGTGTGTGTTTGTAGCTTCCTCTTAGGCAGTGGGTGTTCTTGAATACAACATTGTTGCCTTCATTTGAATGAGTCCTATCTGACAGTGGAAGTATTCAACGCTGAACAGCTCCAAACTGGCTCTCTTATTTTCATATCAGTTCGTGTTGTTGGATCTGAGTCGAAGAAATGAGACCACTGGGACTTTAGTTGTGTCATTATGTTTGCCCGACGGCTTCAGTGGCATGCGTGATTGCCAGTGAAGGTGTTTTGGTCACACAACACTTACGCACAGCAACACACTCATGGCTTTTTTCTTTGAGGCTGCGTGTGTCATCCGCTCTCTCCTCTCCAGTAATGGTAAGTCAGGCCACCCTGCGTTTGACTGTGTAGGTTATCTGGTCTGTGGGGGTGTGTGTGTGTGAGCACCTTGACAACCTTATATAGGTTTCCTTGACTGTGATTTGCCAGACCTAGACTCTATTGATTTATCAATAGGCTCTTCCTCCTCTACATGTCAATCCTTCCACTTGACGCTGTCTCCTGTTTAATCGTGATGTCATGTTGAGCTTGTCTCCATTTGAACCCTGTGAAATATATGTGTGTGTGTGTGTGTATGTTTGCAGACTGCTCTATTGAGCAGTAATAACAGGATAGGGCTAATGAATCCTCTCCACTAAAATAAACAAAAAAAAACAACCTCCCTCTCGGTGGTCCGACAGTGCAGCATTGATTTCCCTGCTTGTCAGGCACAGGGACTGTCAGGGTGCATTAGCTGACCGAGGCAGCCTGCACTTCAGCCTGTCAGTGTTGAGAGAAACATGTGCACGTGCAGACTTCTGTGTCAGTGGCTCATGTGCATGTGAGCATTGTGACAACGCAGCTGTGTGATGTTTGATATTTGTGATGTCAGAGTTTCTGCTTCATAGTTTTAATGGGCCTGTCTTACTGAACCAGAAATCTGAGAATATTTTCATTTCTGGTGAGCTTCAACTATTCAACTTCTTTCTAGATTATTGGTCGCTGTGTGTAAAAACAAGTGTAGAACAAGACCCTATTCAGGCGATCAGGTTTTCTCTACATCTGTGACTCACTAAAGGGTGATGGAATAAATCTTAGGGCTCATTTTACCTTTTCAGGTCTCTAAAACTTATTCAAATAAACCAATCTTAGAGGGAGCAGTCTGTTTCTGGCTGAACTGGTCACAGCCCTCATACATATGCAACATGTGTGGAGGAGTCCCATGGTAGAAATAGCTTTGTTCTAAGGGGCCAGGAGCTCAAAAACCTGGCAGCTGCTGCTCCAGTGCAACTCAATAAAACATTCAAAACATGCTCTCAACCACACTCCTGTCAGCTTCAACAGCTGGTCTGACTTCTTTTACACTTTGGTCACAAGTCTGGACACATGTGCCACTAACACTCACACAGTTTTGTCACGCTTTGTCTCAGCTGGTGGTTACAAAGCTGAGTGACTGACATATAGAAACTCTGCAGACTGAGTTTCTAAATGCAGAACTGAAATCTCCTTTGATCTCAACAGTAAAAACATTTGTGATCGTAATGCAATTCTTCTGAGTCTTATTACAGCAGTAACTCAGTGGAGGGGTGTAAGGTAGAGCTGGACCCACCTTTGACTCAGTGGACCTGCACAAGTCGTCAGTGTTAAGTAAAGACACCATGAAGGAACAACTGAAAGACAAAATTTCATGTACAGTGCCTGCTGTAGTGAAGATAACAGATGTGCAGTAAAATGACTGTGTTTCTTTTAATTATGGAGATAATACTACTACATACACTGCAGACAGTGTGGTGTTTGTATTGGTGCCATAATTAGGTTCATATTTGTAGTTTCAAGTTGATATCTTGAGAACTATTGGATGGATTTTCCCTGAAACTGACTTTGATGATCTGTAAACTTTTCATTTATCACCATGGTCCAGTTAAAAATTTCTGTTTGTTCAAATACTTTGGTTTATACTCACAAAAATGTTGTTCCCATCAGCCTCAGCTGTACTGAGTTGAGTGCTAATTGGCAGATGTTAGCTTGCTAACATGCTTGAATAGGATTGTGAACATGCTTAGCATTGTACTGTACATGCAGAATATCAACTTGCTAGCATTTATATTGTGTGAGCCTGTTAGGAATGTGTTGGGAACCACTGTACTTGGCAGCAGACTCTTAGTGTTGTTGAGTGAATCACAAATATCATGTTGTCTTTGTTCCTTTTGAAATGATCCACGTCTTTTGTGTCATTAAATTTGACAAAAGTAATTTTGTCAAGTGCTTTGTATTTAAAAAAAAAAAAAAAAAAATTGATTCTCTCTTCAGTTGATTCTCACAATCATCCTCTGTTTAGCCTCACAGCCTTACTTTTGATAGATAGCTGCCTTTTCATTTCACACTGTGGATCTTCTTCTTCTTCTTCTTCTTCTTCTTCTTCTTCTTCTTCTTCTTCTTCTTCTTCTTCTTCTTCTTCTTCTGGGATTTAAACAATAAGCTTGGTGACATGAATTATTTAATTTCCTCCTTTTCAGTATACCCCCATCCTCTTTTATATCTGACGGTTTCTACAGTAAATGCATGTGTTTGATTTCTACAGTAGTGCTCTGCTGTGTGCCTCCATACTGTGAACACGCTGTGAGTGCTACCACACCGACTTCCTGGTCTGAGAATCTGATTGGTGTTCGAGTACAAACTGTACATACCCCATGCAAGACCCTGTGCTGCCCTTATCCACATTTACAGAAGTTCCCTATGCAGAGGGCATATTGTACAATTACACATTCATCAGTGAATAAATCAATGAACGCGCTGAGCCCGGTTGTTATTGATGCTCCTCATGTGCACTTAATAAAATGGATGCTACCATGAATGACTGTGAACTCTGTCCTTTATAGCTCAGGGGCAGTCAGAGAAAAGTGACCTAATGTAAATTCCCCTCTGTGACAACATCTATCAATACAGAAGTGAGTCTCAGCCACATTTGTAGGTGGATGAAAGCTGAACTGTAGTCATGACTGCAAACATGTAACTTTGGTCTTTTAGTTTAAAACTGAACTTCTAAAAGGTGAATTAGCATAAATGTTTTATTCTTTCAAAGTAGATGTCATTGTTTACTTCAAAGTAATCAATGTAAATCTCTGTTTTCACCAGATACTGTCAATGTTGGTGAAATTCAGTCCAGGTAGTAGATGTAATTTTGATTGAGTGGGGTATTTATGTGTAGTTTGATTGAACTATAATGAGCATGTGCGTCAGTTGTTAAACATATACAATATTTCTGTCTCCTTGATCTCCTCTGCTCTGTGACTGTGTTGGGTTGTGGTCTGCTCTCGTGGCCTCGCAGCAGCAGCAGCAGCAGCAGCAGCAGCCAACCAGACGAAAGAGACATTTCCACATTCACCCTTTCTTTTGTATCCGCTTCTCTCCCTGTATCCTCTGTCTTGCATTAATATGGTTAATCAGACGTAATGAGGATAAATGATGCCCACTCACTCTCTAAACTGCACTCACGGAGATTCATTCAAACACAGAATGGCTGTAATGACACACATTAACAGTTTAACACACACAAATACACAGTCGACATTAAACCAGCAAATGCACGAGCGCTCATGCATCTGTAAGTAAGCAAAGAAGCACAAAGAGCCAAAGAGCTTTGTCTTCACTGCTCTTACTCTGTTCTCCATGATGGACTGGCTCTCCACTCAGCAAAGTGGAGACTGTATTTCTGAATGGTTTCTGCTGCCTATTGATGTTTCTGCGAATAGAGATGAATCATGGCCGACATCTTTGTAACAGGGGGAAAAGACCTTGGTGCTTGTCTAGACATGAGCATTTTGTTGAGTGCAACGTACTAAGGCTTTCTCTGCAGTCCAACTGGTTTTTATACCTAGTTATCCCATTCAGGGTCATGGAGGGCTGGCACCTCTCCCAGCATGCATTGGGTGAGAACCAGTCTATCACAGGGCTCTCTCTCTCTCTCATGCTTACACAACTCATATGTAACTGTAGCAGACTGGGACAGATGAGCCTGTGAGGAGGCCAGAAGGTGGAAGAGTCAGACTGGGAACAGAGGAGAGAGAGAGAGGTGAAGGGAAAGAGAACAAACAAAGACACACACACACACACACACACACACACACACACACACACACACACACACACACACACACACACACACACACACACACACACACACTTTTACACTAATAGAGCAGATCTTCTCTATGGCATGATCACAGCACAGCCTTACCTCACCCCCTCTTCACCTTAATGTCTCCACGCACGTCATCTCGCAGCGCTCCAGCTCACGCTCAGTGTTTTTTCGTGCATGCTTCACTAAGTCAGCTGAGGCCCAAATGCACCATTTGTCAGCTATTTGCCCATCAGCTACAAATAAACCATATGGTAGCTCTGACTCTCCATGGTCCACATACTCACATGCAACAAACAGATGGTGGATTTTTTTTTTTTTTTTTTTGATTGACAGGTGGGTGGTGCAGTGACTGTGGGTTATGGAGCATGTTGGTAGGTGACAGACGGTGTGTGTGTGTGTATGTGTGTGTGTGTGTGTGTGTGTGTGTGGGCCACTCCAGGCACCCATCAACATTAGCTTGATGGTGTGTGTCATCCCAGTGGGGATTGACCTCAGCTTTTATTTTCTGCTTTATTTCTCCGTTGAGGCTTGTTAGATTTGTCCGGTACTCTTGCACACGTGCACGCTCTCGAGCACGTGCTTGCACACAGTTGTTGCGTAAAGTGGTGTTGTGTGCTCAGTGCAGGTTATGTGCAGGCAGATAATCACACCAACGCACCTCCCACATGATTCTCTTGTCAAACATTTGGTTCTGCTTTTACACCAGCCCACTGCTATATGACTTTGTAATAGTTAACAGATAATTACACAAGGTTTTGTGTGTGCACTTCTCCTATTCCAAATTCATAAAATGAATACAGTACAGCACAGTGTCAGATACATAAACAGGATTTGTTTCCCATCAGGGTCAAAACATAACATCCAAGAAATTCAGTTTCCTTTATTTAACCAGGTGAGGTCCCACTGAGATTGCAAATTTAATTTTCAGTTAAGACCTGGCCAAGTGTAAGAAAACATCTTTGTTTTCAGTGTTTGCACTTTTTACTTCCTTAAATAAAATCCTCCCTTTCCATTCTTTTATGTGTTATCTCCAGCCCTGACTGTCCATCGAATACACACCTCTCTAATAAGACAACAGATAAAAAAGATCTCAACGTCATATTTATTTATGTCTTACACTGGGCTCTATGCATTTGTGTTGTTCCACTGTTTTCTTCACCAGTGTCCTTTTGAAGTTGAGTGGTTTCAGAGTCAGCGTTGTTCCTTTTCCACTGGAGCTGTCATTGCTGCTCAGAGCCGAGCGCCAATGTTGTTACACAACACGAATTTCAACCTCAATACCGACACTAAGCCTAATTTATAAAAGTTCAACACTGTGATAACACAAAAACAAAATTAAACTTAAATGAAGCAAGTTCCATGAGGAGTTTGCTGCTGCGTAGCATCCTCAGCACAGAGGGTGACGGGGTGTCTTTAGCCCTGAGGTCAGTTCAGCCAGACTGCTTCATGCTGTTCATGGTTTCAGCTTGGTGGTGCCATTGAGCTTAACGGCAGCATCTAAAGTCCGCAGTTCAGTGGCAGTCTGGGATTTTGTGTAGTCCCATCTTTAGTTGTCTTTTAAGTGTTCAAACCCCCACATGCCCTCTGCTTGAATAAATTGTCCACAGAAATTTCAGCTTTCATTTCCTGTTTTTGTCACAGATGTGGCACCTTAAATCATCAGAACATTTAAAATGCATACAACATGCTTGTTACCTTCTTGATTCAATTGGAATAATTTTAGTCTCTGCACAGCTCACACAATAAGTGGTGGGTAACAGGAGAATTCAGTGCTGGAAAGTGGCATTGAGGAAATAGTGGCTTCTTCTCACTGAGTGGTGGTTGTGAGTCACTGCAGCCCAGCGTTGTTCTGTGGTGAAATGCTAACCAGCATCTATCACTCACTCTCTCTCTCTCTCTCTCTCTGTCCTCCAGATTTTAACTACAATACAGATGGCTATGAGGGGGACGGAGCGGAGGACGGCAAGTCTCAGGATGGCTCGGAGACACTGCCCTATATTGACGAATCTCCCACCATGTCGCCCCAGCTGTGTGCACCCCAAGGGCCCGATGGGGAAACGGTCTCCCCCACACCACCAGAGGGCCTGCTGCCTGGGGTAAGAACACACACACACACAGGCACACACATGTGTGTAGGTACAAATCAGTGGCAGTCCTCGACGTATCAACTTCTACACACCACTTCATATTATCTGACAATGGAATAATGTGGCAGATGTGAGAGAGAGGGGACGTGAGACATAAATCATAGGCTGGATGTTCCCGTTTGGGCTTACACGCTACATGACTGATCAGTGCTCACAGGTGCTGCACGCCTCCAGGCTTGTTTCTTCAAGAGTATGTAAAGATCCCGAAAAGTCTGAAGGAATATCCTGGTACATCAACCAGGACCTTTTTTCACCATTCCTTCAGTTGTTAGATCGATTCCCCACATCACAGGGAACTATTGATTTAAGTTCATTATATTACTGTAGTAAAATCAACTTGAAATTATTCAACCCACCTCTTTGACTATTTGGTCATCTAATTCATTGGTTTATGTTCTGGACAATGAAACATTATCTTTGCGTGGTGATGCAGTTGTGAGCCACGACTTTTGAAGACTCTTCCTGATGATGCATTCAAATGTAGCCAGAAAGTCATGTATTCGGGAGATGATAAAATACCTTTTATCTGGACCTTTTTTCTAAAGTCTAACATTTCACATTATGAACGCCCTGACATCCTGTTAGGAGTATGGTACAGTTCAATCTGATCTATCGTCAGTTAGTGTTTCTCCTTGTTAATAGCAGCAGGAGCTTCACTCCAGGCTCCGTCTTCCTGATGACCCTGTGATGACAGTCTCTTAGTTTTTCTGGGCTGCTGATTGTTTCTTCCTGAAGTTAGCCGCCGGATCTTGACCCGGTGTAATTGTTAACGATTAGCCACAACAGCTGGACTGCCTGCAGTGCACTGCAGGTGTTGCATTCATTGCAGCAGGAAATGACCACTGACCCACATGGGGTTTGACGCCACCAGCACCAATCTGCCAGCCTGTGTGTGAATGGAGGATATGATTGAGAACTGTGTTTATGCACAGGGTTGTAATTTTTTTCAACTTTGCCTCCGTCTTTGGTGCTGAGTGGTCAGTGGTGGTCGGTGTTAACTGCTCCGCTGCATTCTGGCTGTATTTTCAGTTTACAGTTTACCTACAGTTACATAGCTGAAATACTGTGAAGAGGAAGTGCAGAACAATTTGCTCCTGTGTTTAGTCAAAATAATCAGCTGCTGCTGGAAATATAAAAGACGCACTGTTTTCTGTGTATTTTACCAGGAAATATTTACAGGCATTTAGAACAGCTGATGCGAAAGTTGTCATGACATGGATTTATGTTGTCAGTCTGTTCATTTCTGATGGAGATCACCAACGTTTACTCCTGGTATAAAAAATGTTTTCATCTGCGTATTTCAGCATCTGTGGTCCTGTCATGTACTCACCCCGTCCTTCGTATCAGTGGGTCAGAGGTCAGCAGCGCTCTTTTCATGCCTCGCAGCTGTGTGTGTATGTGTTTGTATGACTGTGAATGTGTATCCGGTGTGACTACTTGTGTGTCTGATGTTGTGAGTGGGTGCTTCAGCATCCTGGGGACACTCAGCGGGAGTCATGTTGACCCTGACCTGAACCGACCCTCGCCCACACACACTCACACACACACACACACACACACACACACACACACACACAAAGAGACACACACAAAGAGACACACACAAAGAGACACACAGAGAAAAAGTGGCTGGCACTTGCACTTGGCACATCACAGCAGCTTCGATGTGCAGCATAAGAAAGTGTGAATGAAAACTGCAGCAGTCCTGAGTGGGTGGCTCAGAGTTTTGTTATGGGATTTACATCTTCATATAGAGAATTTTTCTAGAAATTCTCACTTTTGTAGGAGTGACTCACATCACCCTCTTCATCCTGAAATTCACACTCTTATGTTGTCACCCTCCAGTTTCATCCCCTGTGCCTGTTGTCTCTGCCATTGGCTCCTTTTTTATCTCTTTTCCAAGCCATCCCACTGTCATTGTATGATGTATCACTGTGTTGTAAGTACAGTGTGACCTTGGCCATTGACCTAATTGCAATAGTGGTAATTTATGAATTATTAAGCTTATTGTTCTGCTTCAGTCATTGTGAGTCTGCCTGTGCAGGATCAGCTCATGTAAATGAAAATGTGTCTCCATCTAGTGGCGCGTTTAGGGAAGAACAGACCAGAGAGGAGATTTTCACATGTTGAAAACTATTTGAAAGGATTAGTTGAAGACCTGTTGCCTGGCTGCATCTTTTTTCTCACCACCACAAGGAAATGCAGTGAGAGCACTCAATCACTTTCAAGTGCAGTAAATCTGGGATCCTTCGGTTGCTCTTAAACTACCAATTAAAGACATCATTCACAACTACAACAAAAACTAAATTAAAGTATATTGACTATCCTCAATCAGCTGAAAATATTAATGGTTAAAATGCCAACTGGTTTTGACCTCAGAGGGTTTTCATTCACGTCCTAAACATTTTAACCTTTCCACCTTCACCTTCAAGGCCATGGTTGCATGCATGATGTGAAGCATAATGTACCACTAGATTGTCTAGATTTATAGTTGTGATGCTGCATTCTGTATAAATCCAACCACTCTGTTCTTTACATGTCTCCTGACCACGACACTTAAGAAGCAAATTGAGTCAGACGCGTTCGTAGTGCCCACTGTTTTGATGCTGGAAGAGACTGTTTGTGGAGAATTAATGTCAAACGCTGCTGCCTCATGGACTCTAAAGGTCTTTCCACTGAAGTTGCCCTCTCCTCGCCGCTTGTTAAGTCGCCCTTTCTTTCCGCTGAGTTTACACAGACCCTTCATTTACTGGCACGAGAGTGCCAACGCTGACACCTCCACGCCAAGATACATGTATTCAGCATGAGTGCACATGTAAAAGCTTGTATCCCTCCCTTGTTGTTCTACTTAAGCTTTCTTTTCCCTTTTCCCCTCCTTTAAGAGGTTTTCCTTATTTGAATTGAGGACGTTGTTTGAGGCAAATTCTTGATTTTTGGGTATATAAATAAAAGTGGCTTGACTTGACTTTTGTTTACTTTCTACTCTTTATTGTCTTTTTTCCTTTTTCCATTCTGTCTTTGTTTAGGTCTGACTTTTCCTTTGTCCTCTACTTATTTGATCTTTTCTCTACCCACATTAATGACTAATACTGGTAGTGACCCAGAAATACATAAAGCCACAAGCAAAATTTATTTTCCCAGACACTCTTCCAAGTCCGTGGCCTGTAAAATAAGTTTGACCTACATAATGTAGCCAAGATGGTTAGTAACCTGAAGGAGTAGCCTTGACTTAGCAGGATTCGTCTCCCAAACCTCAAAAAGGAGGTTTGGGAGACGAAGAACAGAAGAAGAACAGAAGAACTAAAGTCTTCAACCAGAGTGTCAAAGAGAGAGATTTGTTTGAGGGCTTGTAGAGCAGTTCTGGGTGTCACTTCCTGTGATTTGATATTTGTCAGGGGCAGGGTGAAAGGTTGTGGTGAGTGAATTGGATTCATTCATAAACACAGGCTGCTAAGTCTCATACATTAAATCATCACATCGTGACTCGGACTTATCGTTCACATTTTCTGTTTCATTTCATTTCATTTCAAGCATCCAGAGTCACTGACTTTCCCAACAGCTGCTATTGATGCACACAAACGCTGCTTTATATTTTAACCCCATGTTCTGCCTGCGTGAAACTGCTGTAGCCCAGTGAACTATGTGACCTGTAATTAGAATCAGCCGCAGCAGCAGCAGCACATTAGCTGGTCTCAGCTCAACATCCAAGGCTCTCAGCAGATCAATAAAGAGACAATGGCCAGAGAGGAGGAGAGAGAGATGAACTGTGTAACAGTCAGAGATGTGAAAAAGAGAGAAACTGTGTGTTGTTGCGATGAGGAAGTGGCTTTTGCTTGAAGAAAAAGGGAAGAAAGAAATAAAGAGAATCTAGCAGACCGACTCTTCCAGTGAAGCTCGGAAAGCAACAGCCAATGAAGCCATTAAGGAAGTGGCTGGATAGCGTTTGTTGTGAGGGGAGGGGCGACTGTAGAGGGAGGGCAGACCTCGGTGGAACAGTGGCACATATACACACATGCATACACACACACACACAGACACTCACCAGGAAGCCCAGCAGAGGAAGGGGGTGGGGTTATGTAGGCGGGGTCCTCTCTCTTTCTCTCTCTCGGTGTCCAGACGACTTGCTCTGAAGGGAAAACACTGATGTGTCCAGGCAGGCCCTGAAGAAGGGAATCACGGGCAGAAAGAGGAGAGGAGGAGGCGAAAGAAGGAAAGAAAAAGAAAGAAAGGGGAGAATCATGGAGGAGGAAGAGGAGGAGGTGCTGTGCTACTTGGACAGGGTGCTGGAGGAGGAGGAGGAGGTGTTTGATTATGGAGATGGGGAGCTGGAGCCCATCACTCCGATACATAGGCAGTTCAAGGTGAGACAGCGGCTGGACAGCTGGATGCAGGGAAAATACACACACACACACACACACACACACACACACACACAGATATACACGTGTACGCTTTAACTATTCTAACACAGTGACCCGGATTGTAAGCTTGAGTAAATACAACAAAGTGGAAAGTGTTATTGGTATGATGTGGCATCATGTGCTGCTACGTGTGCCTAGGAGCCATCTGTGCTGCAAGTGTGTGTGTGTGTGTGTGTGTGTGTGTGTGTGTGTGTACAAGTGTGTGTAACAGCCATTGGGTGTCTGAGCGTGGCCTGATGAGGCGGCTACTCTGGAGCACATGTCTCCTCACTCTGCTACCTTTTAAAGACGACCACTACTTTCCGTTTCTCCTGGCGACATCTGCATATTAAGAAGCTTCTGTGTGTTTGCGTTTGTGTGTGTTTGTGTTTGTGTGTATGTGTGTGTGTGTGTGTGTGTGCGTGTGTGTGTGTGCGTGCACTCTCCTCCCAGTAGATGATTTGACAGAGAGCAGGGCTGCCTGCGCCATTCCTGGTCACTCTTGATATCAGCTCCGTTATCACTCAGAATAAGAGCAGAGGGCACAAAAGAAGAGCGCGCAGTGTGTTTCTGTATGAAAAGCGTAACTTAGGAGCAGGTTGGAAAAACCCTTTCACCGATGGTGTGTTTCTTGTCCTGCTCTCTCACCACACAGTAGCTCTTTGTACACCAAAGGAAAAATACTCCTGCTGCTGGAAAAAATAGTTTTTCCCTTCCTGTCCTGTCTTTTTTTTTTTTTTTCATCCTGCTGTTACATATTTGTCACTGAAGGAGAAAGCTTAACACGTCACCAACAAACACACAGACGCTTTTAGCTGGCATCTTATCTTGGACCATAAATGCCTAAGAAGCCTTGAACGAAGTTCATCTGGCATGCCAGTTCATTAAAAACACAGTGACAAAAAAAAAAAGTCTGAAGATGTGGCCATGCATCTGGTTTGTGTTGCTTAAAATAAGTGGTGAACACTGCAGCAGTACTTGCATATCAAAGAGTTTCGAGTAAATGACTCATTTCTAGTTGCTAGTGCTGTTCAAAATGATCTTTCATTTTCTTTAAGGAATGCCAGCTTTTCAACAGGTTGAGACAGGTTCCATATATTTTGGAGCTGCCCAGCCCCAGCGGTCATACTGGCAGGAGGTGATATGGGTGTTACATAACATCTTTGGTGATGGAGTTCACTGCTTTTTCACTTCAGTTTATTCGGGCAGTATAGGAGCTAATTTCTCGTGGCCTGTCAAATATTTATTTAGGATATTGAAAGCTGTAGCACGAAAATGGTGACAGACTGAACCTCCAGCAAAGACGGACTGGATAGTGTTGTGACAAATGACCATTTCACTAAATCTACCCGTTGATAAATTTTTGCAATACTGGGAAAAATGTTTGTGACCTCAGGAGATGATTACTAATCTGTTACTGTATGAACCGACTTGTATTTCCATCAGTAGAACGTGTGTATGGATGCACAGATGAGCAACCATTTGTTCCACTAAAAAAAACCTACTCAAAAAAAGAATAGATAAATGACATGAGTTACAGAAATAAATCCTGGTTCTCCTTCTGCTTTGCTATAAAATGTCACTGTTACTTGACGGGGATCACAGGATTTTAATATGTAGCTGATTTTATACTGAATAGGATATTTGCATTCATAAAAATAGATGTGGGAAAAACTATAATAGTTTCTGCTAAATCTCTTATAACTTACTCCCATTAGTCCTGAAATTTCAAGTCTATATATTGTGCAGATACCTTGCTGGGTTCTACAGTATGCTTCCAGTCTTGAGGGATAACAACAGTATCAGAAGTTGGATGTTAGTCATGACTGGGTTAAAACAATGAGGTCATGGCTCCTTCCGTGTCTTATCAGGCGTAGCTGGAGTGCTGCTATCATTGTGAGGATCTGGCTGTGTTAATAATTAATCTTCCTTTCTGCTCCTATGGTTGTTCTTTAGCCTCCCTTAAAGTGCATATGTTACACTTCAGTGTTACTTGGACTGCAGCTCTCAGGTTTGCTGTTTGGCTGTGAATGTGTGTCTCTTCAGTAGCAGGCAAAGAGTGAAAGTCTGCCTTGGTCTGGTTTGATCAACACATTGGTCAACACATTTTTTTAATGGGTCTTGTTTGGATTACAGTATGTTTACATTACTGTAGCTTTTCGCCATTTCCAGTGCGGCGTCACTCATGATGTTTAATATATTGTTGTTTTCTATACACTCGCTGAGCACTTCATTAGGAACGCCACACTAATACTGGGCAGAGCCTCCCTTCGCTCTCAAAACAGCCTCAGTTCTTCATGGCTGCAGTCAACAAGATATTGGAAACATTTTTTTGAGATTCTGCTCCACGTTGTCACGACTCCATCACATCACTCCATCATCTGCACATTCACGCTGCCAATCTCTGTCTCCACCACATCCCAAAGGTGATCTACTGGATTCAGATCTGGTGACTGGGGGAGGCCACTCAAGTTCACTGAACTCACGGTCATGTTGATGAAACCAGTTTAAGACGACTTTTAACATGGTTAACATTATCCTGGAAGTAGCCATTAGAAGATGCTGAACTGTGGCCATAAAGGGATGCACATGTTCAGCAGCAGTGTCAGATAGGCTGGAGGTCTCAAACCATGATTGGTTGGTATTAAGGGTCAAGATTGAGTCGTGAAAACATCCCTCACACCATTACACCACCTCCAGAACTGTTGGTACAAGGCAGGTTTGGTCCATAGATTCATGATGTTGGCAACATATTCTGACCCTACCATCTGCTGCCTCAAGTCTGAGTCCACTGCAGCCTCAGGTCTGTGACCTCGGCAGACAGCAGTGGAACCTGATGTGGTCTTCTGCTTTGTATCTCGTCTGCCTGAAGTGTTGTTCATTCTGAGAAGCTTTTCTGCTCACCACAGTTGTAATGAGTGGTTATCTGAGTTACCATAGCCTGTCTGTCAACATGTGCCTCTGACCTCTCTCATCAACAGTGTTTCAGTTTGCGGAGCTGTTGCTCACTGGATGTTTTTTTTGGCACCATTCTGAGTCAACTCAAGAGATTGTTCCGTGTGAAAAGCCCAGGAGATCAGCAGTTTCAGAAACACTCAAACCAGCCTGTCTGGCACCAACAATTATGCCACAGTCAAACTCACTGAGATCACATTTTCTCTCTGATGTTTGATGTGAACATTAACTGAAGCTCCTGACTTACAGCTGTTCCTAATAAAGTGCTTGTGAGTGTATATAAGCAGCATTATCATCCTTACACCTTCACACAATCTATCTTATTCAAGGTTTTCTGTCTAGACGAGATGACAAAGATGACACCAAACATCTGGGTCATTTCTGAGTGTGTGCGCTGGTCTGTCAGCACAGTTCATGTTCATACATAAACAAACAACAAACATTAACAACATTTGAAGACACGAGTATGAAACGTAAACAACTGAAGTTCATAACATCCAATGATTTGCTCTCTATTCATTTTCTTAACTGAATAACAGTTGAACCACATGTTGAAATTATTTACCAGCGAATCCCAAAGTTTGACTCCACTCACTAACACACACATCTGCTTTAATGTAGTACGTCTAAACTGTGGTTTAGTATGAAACTGGCTTCTCTGATCATTGTCAGCAGATCTTAACACAAACAACTTGTGTAAATTATCCAGCAGTAATCTGTCTCTGGCTTCAAACACATCGAACAAAGTTTTGAATTCAACCAAATCCTTCACTCTTATTGGCCTTGACTTGATAAAGTCTGTTGGTATGCTCTCTTGAATCAGCTCATTTATAATTTGTGTCGCTCTTCTCTGTAGTGAATATACTTGATTTATATTGGCTGTATTTGTGAGAGCCCAACGTTTGAAGTGCTTTATAACACTGTTGTCTTTATCAAAGGTACATGAGGTTTATAGTCCATGATTACACAGACAGGAGGTGAATGTGTGACATGTAGATGAGGATAAAATTCCCAAAGGTGTGAATGAAAGTCAGTCTAGCTTGTCTGTCTCATGTGTTTGACTGCTTCCTTCCCAGTGCATGCTGGGATAATCTTCAACCTGCTTCATTAGAGATAAGCCGGAAGATTGAATATCATATCATATCAATAATGTAGAATATCAATAGCACGACTGTTAAACATTTCACCGCAGTTTACCTTCTCCAGCTCACTATTTACAGTCTTTCTCACCTTTATTCTTACAAAGTTTCTTTTTACTCAGACTAATGTTTTCCTCAGTACAGGCATCAAAGTACTTGTTTTACACCCGCTTGTTTCTCAAACATGATTAGGGTGGTGGTTTTCCTGATATTGAAGTCAGAATAAAAATAAATAACTGCCTGAGAGCATTTGGTGTAAGACTTGCCACAGAGGAAACAAGCCATTTAGATGTCTTTAGATGAGCGAAGACTCCCAACGCACACAGCTGCTGCTTATTCCTACACACTCTGGATGTGTGTCTATTAATATCATGTTTACCTGATGTGGTAACTGCAGTGGGATCATGCAGGAAGTGAGCTTGAGTCATGGTACTGTCGTGTGGCGTTGGTTAGAAATATAATCAGGGCACAAATACGTCAGAAAAGCATCAGAAGGTGTGTGAGATGTATAACTGTGTATGTAGTGATTACATTCAAGTCTGTTTTATCTTGCAGGGAGACATCGAGAAAGGTCTGGAAATGAAGAAACTGGTGCTGTCTGGTTTCTTGGCCAGCGAGGAGATCTACATTAACCAGCTGGAGGCCCTGCTACTGGTGAGAAACATGAACGCATGAACACACACGCACTGCAAAAAAAAATTTCTTCTGCACTAGATGGTGTGTGTAAAAAGAAGACATTTCACTTTCTCTTAAATGTTTTGACATTGTTGGACTAATTTACTTGCTTTTTGGAACAACATGTCAGGGCTCATCTTGCAGTATACATGTTGCATTGCTGCTGCTGCTGTGTGAGTTGGTGCAAGCCCATTTGAACTGCTAGGACACTATTTGTGGTTAATGGTCATGCTGAAAGCAGGACCACAGTCACTGTAGTTTCCTGAAACTCTAACTGAACATGCTTCCCCATGCTCAGCCCCTATGTCATATCCTGCCACTGTCAGCCACATGCTGCACTTTGACCAACATGTAGTCAGTGTGATATCAAATGCATCATTAAACAACACTGAAAATTTGTTTAGCCACACTACAGCAACACAAAAAGTAGTTGTTAGTAGCCAGACAAAGGAGAAAATAAACAAAAGACTGCAACAATACTTACAGAAATCTGGTCTGTCTTTCAGTTCCCTCTCTTTTAGTCCAAGCTGACGACATTTTACAATTTAACCAATAAAGACTTTGTTCCTGTCCCTCCCCACTTCCTCAGTCATTGAGAGAATGTCTAAAACACATGGTGTGATCTCACTTAGTGTTTTTAATTTGTCACACATAAACTAAATATATGTGTAGAATATAGAATAAACTAACTACAGAATAACCTAAAACCTGGCATATATATACAGTACATCCAGAAAGTATTCACAGTGCTTCACTTTTTCCACATTTTGATATGTCACAGCCTTATTCCAAAATGGATTTAATTCATATTTTACACACAATACCCCATAATGACAAAGTGAAAAAGGTTTGCTTGAAACCTTCGCAAATTTATTAAAAATAAAAAACAAAAATATAACATGTACATAAGTATTCAGAGCCTTTGATCAATACTTACAAGCTTGGCACACCTATTTTTGGGCAGTTTCTCTGCATTCCTCTCAAGCTCCATCAGGTTGGATGGGGAGCGTCGGTGCGCAGCCATTTTCAGATCTCTCCAGAGATGTTCAATGGGGTTCAAGTCTGGGCTCTGGCTGGGCCGCTCAAGGACATTCACAGAGTTCTCCCAAAGCCACTCCTTTGTTATCTTGGCTATGTGCTTAGGGTCGTTGTCCTGTTTGAAGATGAACCTTCGCCCCAGTCCGAGGTCCAGAGCGCTCTGGAGCAGGTTATAGTCAAGGATGTTTCTGTACATTGCTGCATTCATCTTTCCCTCGACCCTGACTAGTCTCGCAGTTCCTGCTGCCGAAAAACATCCCCACAGCATGATGCTGCCACCACCATGCTTCACTGTAGGGATGGTATTGGCCAGGTGATGAGCGGTGTCTGGTTTCCCCCAGACATGACGCTTGGCATTCAGGCCAAAGAGTTCAATCTTTGTTTCATCAGACCAGAGAATTTTGTTTCTCATGGTCTGAGAGTCCTTCAGGTGCCTTTTGGCGAACTCCAGGTGGGCTGTCATGTGCCTTTTACTGAGGAGTGGCTTCCGTCCGGCCACTCTACCATACAGGCCTGATTGGAGGAGTGCTGCAGACATGGTTGTCCTCCTGGAAGGTTCTCCTCTCTCCACAGAGCAACGCTGGAGCACTGTCAGAGTGACCATTGGGTTCTTGGTCACCTCCATAACTAAGGCCCTTCCGCCCCGATCGCTCAGATTGGCCGGGCGGCCAGCTCTAGGAAGAGTCCTGGTGGCTCCAAACTTCTTCCATTTATGGATGATGGAGGCCACTGTGCTCATTGGGACCTTCAATGCTGCAGTAATCTTTTTGTACCCTTCCCCCAGATCTGTGCCTCGATACAATCCTGATACAATTTGTCTTTCTGTTTTTTTATTTTTAATATATTTGCAAAAATTTCAAGCAAACTTTTTTCACTTTGTCATTATGGGGTATTGTGTGTAGAATATTGAGGTAAAAAATGAATTTTGTCCATTTTGGAATAAGGCTGTGAGTGAAGCGCTGTGAATACTTTTCGGATTCTACCAAATTGAAGGCAACTGCAGGATTAGCAAACAAGAGTCACAAGTAGCTTGTGTGTGTTTTGGTAACCCTAAATATCATCTCTCATTGTCTCAAAGTTTATTGTGGTGAATTTGACAAACTCTAGACAGACTGATAATATCCAACAATCTGAAGCTGTTTAATCTGGGATCTGTTGGTATAACAGCAAACTGCAGTCTAATATTGGCTAAATACAGTCTAATATTAGCTACACACAGTCTAATATTAACTACACACAGTCTGATATTAGCTAAATACAGTCTGATATTAGCTAGGTACAGTCTGATATTAGCTAAATACAGTCTAATATTAACTACACACAGTCTAATATTAGCTAAATACAGTCTAATATTAACTACACACAGTCTGATATTAGCTAAATACAGTCTGATATTAGCTAGGTACAGTCTGAATTATCTACACATAGTGATATTAGCACAGTCTGATACAGTCTGATATTATCTAAATACAGTCTGAAAAACAACAGGCAAGTCTGTTGTATGTAGCTTGTTGGCTAGACACTCCTAACTAACCACTTGACTGTGCTTCAGAGAGACACAGTTTGTAACTCTGCGGTTACAAACCTTAAATTGAACCCTGCTCACCTGCTAAAGGACTAATACAACTGGTTTAGCCCTTTCCTTTCCTTTCCTTTCCTTTCCTTTCCTTTCCTTTCCTTTCCTTTCCTTTCCTTTCCTTTCCTTTCCTTTCCTTTCCTTTCCTTCCCTTCCCTTCGCTTCCATTTCCTTTCCTGCGTTGAGCTGAGAAAGAGCCATGTCCTTAACATGCAGAAGTATGGCATAGAAAGATTAATGTAGATGGAAATTTATGAGGGTTACCAGTCTGCAAATCCATTCATCTGTTTAACACATTTGTCAACCCTGATGAGGGCTTTTCAGCTGGCTGCTCTGCCATCACATACAGACCATGGTGGGCGCGTCATCTGTGTCTCTGCAGTCAGTGTTGGTGCTTTTAAATGAGCCAGCCTGTCTGATTAGCCGTCATACAACCCCCTGCAATCAGTGGGAGACTGACTCATCATCATCCCTCGAGATCTTTTGTGCCCATGACGTGAAAGCCTTTATGTTTTCACTGTAATTCAGCCCCCCCCACCACCACCACCACCACCACCACCACCACGCCCACTCCATGCATATCTATGATTAACTGATCTGGCAGAGGTGGCTTTCAATCTGACTGGTCAGACACAGTATAGCAGAGAAGAGGGTCACCCAGTTGCAGAGCAGAGAGGCAAACACTGCACGCTTATCACTGTGTGACACATCGCCAGTTCATAAACTTTTATTAGTCAGGCACTGACCCAATTAGGCCACTGACTGGCCAGTTAACTTCCCCAGATTGTACTCACAGCCTGTTCATGAGATTAGTGTTTAAAATAACATGACATAGTAAAATGCTATATGAACGTTTATTATTGAGAAACAGTGGTTGTGTTGTGTGAAGAAACATTAACTTGGTTTAGGTGTAAGGGGTGGTGTTTAGCTCAGTTGGTAGAGCACCCGCCCCATGTGTTGAGGCTATAGTCCTCACTGCAGGCGGCCCCGGCTCGAATCCCGTGCCGGGTGGCCCTCTCCTGTATGTCATTCCCCCTCTCTCTGCCTCCCATTTCCTGTCTCTCTCAACTGCCCTATCCAATAAAGGCATGAAAATGCCAAAAAAAAAAAACCAAAAAAAAACAACAACTTTCCAGTTCTTGATACGTTCATTTAACCTTTGAAAAAGAGATCTGAGGTTGGTCCTTGGCTGTCCCCTCATTAGCTGAGTTGTTTTCATGACTCTGTCCATTCTCTCTCTATCTATCTCCAATTTCCCAGCCCATGCGTCCTCTGAAAGCCACAGCCACAACCTCTCAGCCTGTGCTGACCATCCAGCAGATAGAGACCATCTTCTACAAAATCCAGGACATCTTTGAGATCCACAAGGAGTTCTACGACGCTCTCTTACCCAACATCCAGCAGTGGGACGAGAAGGTCACAGTGGGACATTTGTTCCAGAAGCTGGTAAGTCTGATGTAGGCCCAGAAATCACAGCGTGTTTGTCTTTTTTCACCTCTCCATCATTTACAGGGGGTACATAGACTATTAAATACGGAATTGTCCTCTTGCTATTTGTACTCACTGAGTCATTGTTCTAAATTAGACTGTGTGTGAGCAAGTGAGCGACTGTGTGTGTGTGTGTGTGTGTGTGTGTGTGTGTGTTCCTGGAAAAAGCTGATTTTTGGGTCACTTGCCAAGGTCAGGATTAGGGCTTGGGTTCGGCAGGTCATTGTTAGAGTTAGGTTTAGTCTCCAGGAAATGAATGCAAGTCTGTGTAATTTCCCCAGAAGTTATCTATGACAACATCTGAGTGTGTGAGTGTTTGTGCCACTGTCTGTGTGCATTAGCAGAAATGTTGCACTGTCACATTTGCACTGAATTTTTTGTACCTTAAATAGACTGTCAGTGTACAATGTAACAGAATCATTGTTATGTGAGTGCTGTGTCTGTGTGTAGACGTCTTAACGTTACTCCTCCCTCTATGTTAGATCATTACATCAGTTCTGCAGAGGATAAAGTAATCTGAGCAGGGCTTCTTAGCACGCAATATCCTCTAATAGCATGTGCATAAACTGTACGTATGTTTGTTTCACATACTGTAGACAAGCTGATGCAACATGCTGTAACAGAGACTTTTAATTGAGATGTAGGAATCTGGACCCCTGGTAGGAAAAATAAATCCAAATAGAAATTTAATTTACAAGGTTATTTAGTGTGTAAAAAAAATTAGTTATTTTCAGTGCCAATTTGAATTTCACCTGGTTTTGCGAGCAGCAGTGTGGCTGGTGTGATTGAGGTAAATAAACCCTGGCACACTGTGTTCTGTTAGTTCGCCCTGAGTACGTCCCACTGTGGGCAAGCACTTACAGAATATTCTGGTTCATAATTTCCCTGGACTGGAAACTAGACAGAAAAGCAAACACTCTCTATTTAGTGAACTGCTCCAGCTCCACCTGACAGTAACAACACTTTGCTCTATAAGTTGGGAGCCTCAGAATACCACAGATGGTACACAGAGAACAAAACCATCATTATTTATTATGCTGAGCAGTACTCTGTGTAGGCTGTTGACAAGGCTGTACATTTTCATAGTGTATTCAAATTCTCTCTTCTTTCAAGTGACTACTACTTTGACTTTTATTGCTTCATTTTTATGAAGATTTTTAAAAGATAGTGGTCACTTAACTAACATCATTCTGCAGCAGTGTGTATACTGTAGCTCAAAGACACTGTACAGCTGTAGTGTTAAATAATAGTATTATCAAAAGACCCATAGAAAGAATAGCCATGAATAATGGAGGACGTGTTGTGGAAAAAAATTATAACACGATAGTGATGTGTGCATTTAAAAAAATCTGCCGTTAAACTCTGTCAGCAACCAGATAATGTGAACAACTGAATTAGTGAATTAGTATTTCCCACATTTAGTTCACACCGTGTTTTTGGATCTGAGGAGACGTGATTTATTCTTGTGAATGAGCCATTAATGAATCAGATGTCCCATTATGAGACATCCTGTGACATTCTGCCAAACCGTGAGCTCTCTGTTGTTTTTACTGGAGGACAAGAGTAAGTGTCACACTAGCTCAGACAAATAAACACCTCGACTTTGGCATCTAGTTAGAGAGTAGTTATTGTCTGAAGTTGTAAAACATCTCTGGCTCTGTTAGCCAGGGATTCAGTGTTTGTGTCTGTGGGCTGGCAGGCTTTATTTAGAACCAGAAATGTGTTGACAATGTGACTGATTTTAGATAAAGATGTTTGAACATCACAACTCTACTAGTATAACTGAGGGAGACTCAGGCCATCATTATGAGGAACCGGGTGAGAATGTCGAGCTTATTCTGATGAAACTGAGTTTGTTGACATCTTTCACTTTTGGTTTTCAACATCTCAGACTCAGACTCGGTTTCAGTTGTTTTTCTGACTTATAAAAATATGTCAGCCAGGATTGTTATTAGCAGTAACCTGCTCTTACACAGAGAGTGCAACTTCTAGTTTATTCAGTGGGCATTTACTAGGACCTCAAAATATCTATTTAAATTTTGGCACAATAACCACTGCATGTACAGGCCACTGTGCATGAAGACAGGTACACTGAGAATGAAGATGGTCGACAGTGACAAACATTGGGTGAGCATTATTTTGTAAGGCCAGCATTCATGTTAAGAGGCCCACAGTGGGTATCAGGATTTAATAAAACATTTTCATAACAAAAGACCCTTCTAAACATTCAGAGGGAAATGTGTCAGCAACTCAGGGAGACTGATTAGCAGTATGCTCATGAGCTTATGTTTAGTAGCAGAGAAAATGAGCAGAGCCTTCATGTAGAAATATGACTCTTCTAGTAGTTTAAGTACTTCCTCTCGGGCCCCTCCTCCTCTGTGGGGACCCCAGGAGTTACACCACCAAATGACACCTATTAGTGTAGTCATCCACTCCCATCTGTGCTGCATATAAGTGCGTACATGAGCATGTCATGTAGCAGCTAAACATTTAGTCAGTGACAGTGTGAGAGTACAGATGGCAGTGTAATTAGCCGCTCTGCTCCCTACTGCTCCTCGTCAGCGGCATGGAGGCCGCTGGAGCAGCACAGTGGGACAGAGCTACAAAAGCGGGCAGACACAGGATGAAAGCCAAGCACAGTTCCAACTTTTCTCACCTTTTTCAGTCAAGAGAAGGGCTCAGCTGCAGCCTGTGACTGCCAGCACTGCACCAAATTATCCAAGTCCCTGGAGGCATAAAGTGGGAGGGGCATAATCTTCATGGAGGATTCGGGATAAATAAAAGCAATTTTCAAACATGCCTCCATCTTTTCACGCTCATTGTAACTGTAATTGATGTATTATTTTATTGTGGGCAAGTGGATCTTGTATCTTTTTATTCATGCTAGTGATGTGGCTCTGTGATGGCAGGGTCGGTCAGTTGGTCCACCGGTCTGGTCCAGACTCAAGAACTGCTGGTTGGATTGGATGGTCCCAAGAGGAAAAGCTGACTGACGGTGGTGATCCCCTGACCGTTTCTCTAGCAAGATGAAGCTGACATGTTTGGCTTTTAGTGAAATATCTCAACAACGTGTGGATGGATCAGCCTGAAATATGATAAGATGTTCATGTTCCCCTCAGGGTGAACTGTAATAACTGGTGATTTCATCTAACGCTGTTAATTTGGATTTGTCTCATACACTGGTTTATGACCAAATACCTGCAAAACTGATGACATACCCATCAGCCTCAGTTTTAAGCATTTGGCATTTTTTAGCATTTGCTGCAGTTGCTGTGCCTAAATGCAGCCTCACAGAAATGTCTGTCGACTCTTAGAGTTGTTCGTTCTTGTCCTCATGACTCAGAGAACTGCTGTTTAGGTTTGTTTCTAGATTATTGTATTTTATTCACGGTGATATCATGAAGAAGATATATCACAATGATGGCAATTAAATTCAGCCCATTTTGCTTGAAGATTATCTCACTTTGAGATTTATATTTAAATGATGCTGTTGTGTGCTGAGACACTAGTCATGTGCATGGCTGAGTTTGAGTGTTAAAGTGAGGTGAAGTAGTTTTTTTTTTTTTTTTTTTCAGTCATCACACATAATACAACAATATAGACAGTAAAAACACAAAGTCAACACTACATGTATGAAAGTGATAGTTATTTGACGTGGGGTTGTGAGGTAGGCTGCCAGTTAGGAGAGGCAGCAAAGAGCACCAGCACACTAGCGGAGCCATGTGTTTTAAAAGACGCCCACCAAAACAATCCACTATCCATTTAAATGCCGGCTTCACTTAGAATAATTTCCCGTCAAAACAAAGTGACCTTTAGCTCTTTCTGATTCACTCAGCTGACCTGCAGCTGCAGCATAATACAGCGCGCTCCGTAGGTGTACTTGTGTGTAGGAATACGATAATTCAGCAGTCGAGAAAAATGTAGTACCAAAGGAAAGGGCTGTTTTGACATTTGATATTCTAATATTCAAAGGGGAAACGGTGTATTTCAGCAAGAAGAGGAAAGCTGGAGACAACAGAGGAAGATACGAATGTCGATGTATTGTTTTGATTGAATGCTGGGTTTTTTCCCTGCAAGCTGGCAGTCAAACATGTAACATATAGATATTACTACTCGCTAAATATTCATTTTACTGATGTTAAACTACTTATGCATTAGAGTCTGAATGTTTCATTGCTATGTTTGTCTTTTTTTCTTCGGCTGAATTAACCATAAAAACAGCTTGATAAGAGCAGATCATCTGTTCTCTAAAATATCAAGTGTCGTATGTTACACTCAGAGCTGTATGCAAATGAGACTGTGACTACAGCCTTCTGCTGTTCGACATGTCAGACAGGTATAGAAAGCTAGCTAGAAAGTGTCTGTTTCTAGTCTTACGCTCCAGTGCAGAGCCCGCTCTCTCTTTCTGTTTGTTGTTTTCCCACCCACCACTTTGACCTGAGATCTTGTTGTTTGAAGTGTAGGCACTATGTTCGTAGGCAAGTCCTGCGTCTCCGTGACGCTGGATGGAGCTTGAGAGGTTTCATGCCGGTCACAGTTTGTCCAAGCAACATGACGGACTGATGAAATACCACAATCACGTCATTCTGCTTGGTTTGTACTTTCCAACAAAGCTGCCAAGTCAACAACGTTTATCTTTGGAAATTCAGTGATTACACGTAGTGGTTTCTCTCTTCCATCCAAGGTTTTGGTTTGAAATAATGAAATCAGCAGTTACGATGAGGTCATGTAAAGATGCTTGACGCTTGTTTGTCTGGCTTCTTGTCCAATTAAGGACATTTTGTGGCCAAACGTTTGTGTCAGAGTTGTGCAAAGATGACTATATAGTAAGGTAACTGTTGGTTATTTGTTTTATTTTCTGTCGGCTGTTCTTAGTAAAAACATATTGATCTATGACATCCTTTAAATGTCATGTGAGGCTGGATGATTCCCTCACAGCTCCTCTCTTGAGGCCGGCTCAGAGAGGAACTGGATGGAGAGGAAATGAAAATACTGTTGGAGGAGGGGGATTTAAGAACAAAAGTAACAAGTCTTACTCATTCACTCTATTCAGCTGATTCTAATTTCTTTGCTTTAATAGGATGCATTCAGCTCTTCAGCCCAGCCATTCAGGCATAGCTGTAGCAGGATGCATATTCATGCACTGCTGGTCTGCAGCTTGTGTTACAATGCACATACAGTGCTGCAGAGAGGGGCTGTTAATGAAAGGGAAGAGAAAAGAGAAAGTGACTCTGTTTCAATCAGGGGGACTGCACAGAGCCACCAGTGCAGTGGCATCATGGGAACGAGATTAGCTTTTGCTCACTTACAATGCTGTGCTGCCTGTGTAACTGTGTAACCGTGGGGGGGTTACACAGCTGAATACATGTTGTACTCACTCGATCCATCAAACAGTTCAGATCAAATATAAAAGAAGTAACCATAGTCCCTCATCTGCTTGTTTCTTCTGCATATTAATGTCTCTTATTCTGTCTCTTTTCCTGTGACCCAGGCCAGCCAGTTGGGTGTGTACAAGGCCTTTGTGGACAACTACAAGGTGGCGCTAGAGACGGCAGAGAAATGCAGCCAAGCCAACAGCCAGTTCCAGAAGATATCTGAGGTAAGTTCATCCTCCAAAGGTGATATGAGGTTTAGTGATGCTTTTTGTAATATGAGGATTTGGTGTCATTTTGAAATCAGGTTTTAGTCACTAGCATAATCACCACAAACAAACGCATCAGTTACTGAAGAGTTCGGTCGTGTGTCATTTCTGCGCTGTTTGTTTTAAATAGTTTTCCATTGGGTTACATTTTGTTGCTCTCTGTCACAAATGTTTGCTGAGGAAGGCAAACGAGAAAAACAATCAGTTACTATATCTCAGTTTACTCCCCTAGTTCCCCTACATAATAGTGAATTCATTAGACAGTCCCTCGACTGGTCTCAAGTGTCACGTTAATCCTTTTCACTAAAGAGGAGAAGAAAACAAATGCACATGGAACGGCAGTAAATAGATCCTCTTTTCGACAGGAAGGTACTGGTTATGGGAAATGTCTGACATTTTGAGGAACGCTACTTTAAAACACAATTAACAGATCAATTTTATCAATGATAAAACATGCCGAGCACATTTAAATTATTAGAAGAGCAGTGGAATTCACATGAGAAGATTTGGATTATTATGACTCTACTAACAACACAGAGTTACAGCATGGTGGATATATTTAGTATTAGGAGCTGGTGTAGAGGAGGGCTGCTCTGGGGTTTTAAAATCCTCCTTTAGCTTTGAAGGTGTTTGTAGATTTCATTAACAAAAGAAACATGCAGAAGCAAAAGATTTATTGTAGTGATAAAAATCACAATTAGTTTGTAAATATGACCTTCATTTCCTGTTACATTTTTACCCACTGTGTTCTGCCCCCAGCACCGTAGACCTGTCACAAACCACTAGCATGAAAAATTACATTAATATAAACTTGTAATATATTTGTCAATAGATTACGCTTTTGTCTTTTCTGTCATTGTGGTCATTTTTAAAAAGAACATCGGGTCCTAACACTGGTTCCAGTACAGTGTACAGCAGAGTTAGTGCTAAAACCTTAAGTGGTTTTTATCGAAACCTAAACCTTAACTTTAATAACTGATGTAATGTCACTGTCAGGCTGTGAAAGTGTGTTGGTGGTTTAAAACCTAATTTTCTGAAGTTTGCATTGTCTAACCTCCTTCAGCTGTCTCAGTCTGCTGCAGTTACCCAATGCTTTAATGCTTTTTCATTAGTTCTGCCAGCTTCGGCCAGGCAAGTACAGAGCTGTGTGTGTGTGTGTGTGTGTGTGTGTGTGTGTGTGAGGAGGAGCGAGAGCGTGGTTGTGTGTGTTAATGAATCAAATATCATACCACTCTTCTTTCAGAACCTGAAAGTAAAAGGACCTAAAGACTCCAAAGATTGTACCACAACTATTTCAATGGAGGGTAAGTTTGTGTTTATATGTGTCTATGTGTGCACATGCTTACGTGTGTGTGTGTGTGTGTGTGTGTGTGTGTGTGTGTGTGTGTGTGTGTGTGTGTGTGTGTGTGTGTGTGTGTGTGTGTGTGTGTGTGTGTGTGTGTGTGTGTGTGTGTGTGTGTACATGTTCATCTGTCGAGGCTGTCTTGGTGCTTTAAGACTCCAGTCCTGCCCCTTCTACTTGTGTATGCAGTGGTGGGCTTTGGGAGGCAAACCAGCGCATACACACACACACACACACTTTTGCTCTCTCTCTCTCTCTCTCTCTCTCTCTCTCTCTTTCTCTCTCTCTCTGTCCGTCTCTCTGCCTGAGAAAGGAGGCAGTGAGCGGGAGAACAGAGAGAGGAGAGGAGAAGAGGGATATGGAGGTGCTTCTGGTCCTCAGACTGTGTTGTAACTGCACATACGGTAACGACTGCATGATAAAAGCCGCTGACGTTTGCTTGGGCCACTTGATTGTTGTTGGTTTAATGCGTTTGCTGTGAAGTTCGGACAATTATTAATAAGCTGTCAGATATTGATTTGGGGTCCTGGCATATATAACTGATATTTGGAGCTTTATCCACTGGTGCTGTCTGCTTGCTGCTGATTTCTGAGCTTAAATAGAATTGCCTGTTTGCCTTTACATTGTACATTGTGCTGTCCATAACCCACGTAATCGCAGTGATAAAATTAGTTTCTTTTGAAGCGTCAGAGCTTATGTGTGGTTACTGAGTGATGATCCTCTGGAATATGTTGCTCACCAGGACTCACAGACTCCAGCAGTTTGTATCTTTTATTGTGCAGAATATACAGCAGGACAGCATCTTCTGTCTGTGTGCGTTTGTTCAAAAACAAACCACGTTCAGTCTCCACAGGGGCTGCTAGCCCCAGGCTGCTCCTCATAGAGAATACTTATCACCTGAGGATCGGAGCAAGTCTGATCAGTGTGTGATTGTATTAGGGAGCTTGTACATGCCGGCACTCTGCTGGCATCTTACTCAACTAAACCAGAGGGTAGCCCTAGTGCTGCATGGGACAGAAGGAAATTGTGGGCTGTCCAAATTGTGCAATGATAAGCAAACATGATGAGCAAATGGTGCGGCTTTGTCAGGCTGAGAGAGCCTGTGTGAGCGTTCAAGTGTGTGTCAATTTTCAGCAGCATGTACCTGTGAAGTGTCTGTTAATTTATGCATCGTAAATGAGGAAGACAACACATCGTGGTTTTTTTTTTTTGAGCTCATTCTTCTCCCATTCTTTACTCCTGAGACTACACCATATCATCCCAGAAGGCTATATGATTTGTTTGCTTCACCATGGTAGTTAAGTAGCATGAAGTTAGTTTCATAATCCCTCAACTACCAGCACCCAGGGCAGTTTCTTTGATTACTGTTTGCATTGCAGTGCCTTAATTACCTGACGAGGCAGTCGAGGGATTTCTCTACCTCAGCTCTGAAACTACCTCTTCCTCTTTCTATTTGCCCCATATTTCTTTTATCATGCTTTCTACTTTTCTTTAAACCTGCCTTTCTTCCCTGTGCTCATCCCTCCATCCTTCTTGCCTTCCACCGGATTTAACTGGATCACAGCCAAATGAGCTGATGTGTGCTTGTGTATTTTTTTTTATTTAAATAAATCAATTTGTCAGGGTTGTTTACATATAATAAAGCCTGCCTGTTTCATCTGCCTGACACCTTGTAATGAACGGATTCAAATAGCAACACAAGTACTAAATCAAACAAGCATCTGACATCCTGTTTTACATGTAAATTGGGACTTGCTCCACACCGCAGCCATTTGCTCTCTTTTCCTTAATCCTTATATGCCCTGTCCCTATCTGTCACTCTGCCTTCTTTATTATCCGTCTCCTATCGGTCTCGGTCTGCCCTCCTCGTCCTCCTTCACGGCTCCTGCCTGGCATCGGGAGCTGACTGCCTTGCCAGATAGTGAGCATGGAAAGCTGGCAGTCCCTGTGTCCTAGCTGTAGACGCGAAGCAGTCTGTGTGTTGTGCTCGTTCAAAGACTTTGCCCACATGGGCTATCCCCTCATTAGCAAAGATGAACTATCTGTCCGTCAGCCAAGACATTGAGGCGACCTTGAGAACTGGACCAATCAAAGGCACCTCGCTGTGACTGGTTATCGACTTCCAATAATCCTCCTCTGTCTTCTCAGTCTCCCTTCTTCTGACTTTGACTGAACTTTGCTCCCTGTTGTTGATATTGTCTTTGTTTGTAAAATGTCATAAATAACGTGTAGCTGGAAAATCACCATCCATTCATCCTGCATTGGTACAGCACACACATTTTCATGCACATTAATCAGGATATGATGTTTCCCTGGAACATTAAGTATTCCGATTATTCATATCTCTGCATAGATAATTATAATGCGATGTATAAAAGAAAAATGGGGAGAGAAAAAGAAAAAAGTGAAGTTTCTGATGCCTGAGCTGAAAACAGTGAAGAATGAATTGTGTTAGCTTATTCAGGTGTAAAAAGATGTTTGTAATCCAATGATAAGGTGGATTGCCATGAAATTTTGTACAGACATTCACCGCCCTCAGAGGATGAAGACTATGAATGTTCATGAATGAATTTTAGCTGCTAGCATGGCTAAAAAAAGTATTTCAGACATACATCACAATATAAGGCATAAATAATCAATACAGCTGATGTACTGCCTTCTGCGAACTGCTAACATACTCACAGCTGAAGTACTTAGATATACTTTGCTGACATCTTATACTTGTTTTGTACCCAAAGTCGCCTAAACTTTGCTAAAGTACCTGTACCTGAGGTGAATACAAAGATGCACACACATAATGAGATGGTGTGCACTGCCCCTGCAGGTCCTGTAGTAAATCCTCCAGGAGGTAGCGGTATTAGTTCACTGAGCCAGGACCATTGATGGAGGCCGCATTATTAATGACCAGAGGGTGGAGAAACTTCAAAGTGCATGAGCAAGGCCTTCTCCAAGATTCTCTTTGGTCTCACAGTCGCTGAGCATGTATGTATATGTATGTATGAGCATATGAGGGTTCGTATAGAGTGTGTATGGTTTGATATGACAAGCTCTATTAGTGCATCTGAACATGCTCCGTGTAGGTTTTGCTCTTGCTCTTTTATTTCTTAGACTTGCTGGAGAAGAAAGGAGAATTAACACTTAAAAGTTAGGGAACAGAGGGAGAGAAGAAGAGAGAGATAATACAACACTACTGACTCACAACTGAGGGGAGCAGCGTTTAATGGTTTAAACAGACAAGTGTAACATTCAAGGGGAAGTGTGGTTGTGTTTCCACCTCACTGTGTCTGGGACGACCTGTGCTGCATACAGAAGGCACATCACTTGTCTCTGTTTCAGCTGGCAAGCCTCTCCGCCCTTCTGTTTGAAACTCAGTTGCTTTAAGGCTGCAATTTTAACTATAATAAATGGAGATTGGCTTGATCACCGCGTGGAACATCGTCAGCTGGTTTCTAAATCTGTATGTCCTTGTGAGTCAGGTTTGGGTTTATCACATACTCTTACTTTATTTCTTTTTGAGTATATGTGCAGGGTGACATTATTATAGTTGTTTTTTTGTTTTTGTTTTTTTTACAGTGCTTTGCGACAATAGTAGCATTATTATTTTGAGACCTTGAGGCGTTTTTGGCATTTCATTACACAACTGCTGCTTTCAACGAAGGAAATCCTGAATAAAAGTCCTCTCCTTCAACCCCCCATCTTGTCTTTACCTCTGTATGTGTTCGCTTCTTATTTGTTTCTCCCTGGGGGTTCTGTCGTCCTGCCTGACGTCTCTCTTCCCTCTGTCATTTTTTTTTCCTACTTTCCTCCCATCTTTCCCTCTGTCCTATCTGTGGGAGTTTCTCACCTAGAGCTGCCATGTATGTCAGACCTGCTGCTGTTCACACTACCTCAGCAGCAAAGGCGTCTCAGGGGAAGTGTGGTGGTGCAGATTTAAACTGTGACTTAGAGACAGGAATTGTTGGTGTGTGGCCATGTGTCTGTCTTATTGCACTTTTTATAAATACATGCATAAATTTGTGCTGTGTATGTTGGTATTGACGTATGACTCCCTTAAAGTGTAGTGTCCAGGCAGGCTGTAGTTTACCTAGTAGCAGCCTAAAGATGCAGTGAAAGCAAACTGTTTAGGAACCAATAGGAGGCTGAAGCATCAACCCTGGAGATGGAGATGGGACTGCATGTTAAGCAGCCTGCCTACAGACCTGTGTGTGTGTGTGTGTGTGTGTGTGTGTGTGTGTGTGTGTGTGTGTGTGTCTGTCTCCATCCCTTCACTGTGCAGCAACAAACTGCTGCATTCTCCCACCTCCAGTCTAAAGAACATTACACAAACAGTCAGATTTTTTAAAATAACAGTAACGTGATCCTCTGTTGATCCCCACATGGAAACTTGCACACTTGCACAGGGAGGTCAAAGGTCGGGGTCAGCTATATGTCTTGCTAAAGAACAGTTCAGCAGTGTAGATACATGCCAACCTAAGAATCATCATCAGTCTGACTATCAGTGCTGTGTTTAACTCAGTGCGAGCTGAGTGGGAGTTTTTGTCCTTGTCTGAGCAGTGAAGCTGTGACCTCCTCTGTGTGAATGTGTGTGTCTGTGTGTGTATTGACGTGTGTGTGGGCAATGCTGACTCAGAGCCCTCCTCTTCTCTCCCCGCAGCTCTCCTTTACAAGCCGATTGACCGTGTCACCAGAAGCACCCTGGTCCTTCATGTGAGTACACAACTTGCTCTTACGCAGCTTTAAAGGATCAGTTCACCCAAATAACCAAAAACCATCTCAGTGAGAAAATATGGATTCTTTTGGTAGTTTGGTGAACCAACTCTTTAAATGCCTCTAACACACACACAGTCTAATGAGAATAAACAGACTGCACAAAATAGATATAGCCATTTTGAAAGACACTGCATTGTTCTCATCCACTCTTGAGTGTAAAATTTAAACTCTCATGCATCTCCAATCTTGGTTAGCACTTCCGCACAGCAACCAAGTGCTGAAAATTCAAAGCCTGCTTTTTGTTATTTCTTGCAGTGTCTTCCAGTTTAAATAAGCCTACCTCTTTGCATGACTAATAATAACGTGGAAACTGCCAATCAAGCGAGCAGGGATGCCTAGGTTAGGTTACAGCAGTGAATTGCATGAATAAAGCTGTCAGAACAACAACTTGTTCAGTGCATCCAAGGCTAGTGTGTGTGCTTCTACAAAGGTCATGTTCCTGTCACTCATGTAAACTAAGAGGCGCCAAAAAATAAATAAAAAATGGTGATGTTCAATTTGAAAGGAAGACAGAAGCTCAAGCCTCTCTAGTCGGCTGTCCTATTCATCACCCTGCTTCACTGACGAAAGCAGCTTCTACAAAAGCAAGGAAATGAGATTCTCAGAGATTACTGCAGTGCTCAAGGAAGCTGTGTACGTAGAGTGCAGTTATGTTTTGATTACGAACATGAAATGAAATCAGAATTTCTGCTTATTTTTTGGAGTGCCTGCAATTAGGAATGTAAGAATGTCTTTCTGATGAGATGCAATATAAGGTCAAAATTACCTTAATGCACAATCAAAAGCACAATTTACTAGTTGTTAAAGGCCTTTTTACATCATTGCACCAACAATTATTTATGTGCTTTTACAGGGCAATAAAGTTTATGTATCGTAACACAGACCATAACTGTGTGTCTATTCTGTATAACCTCACATTTTTTGTGCACATGTTTCAGGACTTGCTGAAACATACTCCCAAGGACCACCCGGACTTCCCCCTCCTGCAAGACGCCCTGCGGATATCTCAGAACTTCCTCTCCTCCATCAACGAGGAGATTGACCCTCGCAGGACTGCTGTCACTACGCCCAAGGGAGAGGTGTGTGGGATTATTTGTGTGTGATTACAGTGATCAGTGTTGAATCACATCTTCTCCAAGTATGAATGAGGTTATGGCTCATAAATGACCTTTTCATTGCCCAGGATACTTATTGAGGGCCCACACACTGTAATGACTATAAGAGCAGTAATTTGTATTGTTGTCCTTTCCCAGTACTCTCCAGTTTTTCCTTTTAAGCTGACACAGTAAAAACCACAGCCTAATGAATGCATAATTCACTTTGAAGTCAGGGGCTGTGTCGCTGGGTGCAAGCAGAGTTTGACCCTGAATGGAGGAAAAAAACTCCAACAAGGAAAAGGCAGCCAGTGTTAATACTCTGTGTCCTCCTTTTGACCAAGGTCTGTTCAAATCAGTCCGACTGTCATTTCTTTCTTTACTGCTCCAGAAATACAACATATTGTCTTGTGTTTCAAGTAACTTTTACGATTCTGCATAAAACCCTTTCAGAATTAAGAGAAAACAAATCATGCAAGTTAAATATGTGTAAATATGAGTTAAAGCACAAGGTTTTGCTTGTTGAAATCATTCCTCCTCTTCATACCGCCGCCTCTTTGGGTCCAGTTATCTACTCACATGGCTTCATTTCACTGCTACGCGGACAACACCCAACTATACCTGTCGTACCCACCGGATGACCCCACAGTCTCCGTGTAGATCTCTGCTTGTCTCTTAGACAACATGCCCAGATGGATGAAAGAATGCCACCTACAACGAAACCTCTCTTAGTAATCAATCCCTCTGTCACAATCTCCCGGTCGTGCTGCTTTGCACTATACAACATAAGAAAAATCAGACCTTGCTTGCCTCATAATGAACCCAGCTCTTGATTTAAAAATGCATTGATCTCCCTGAAAAAAGGCAGTTTCTCTCACTCTTTTTTTTTCAATTGTTGCCACTTTTTCAAGTTTATCAGCATTGTGTTTGTTGGTGCCACAGCAAGACTTGACATCAGATGTTCTCTTAGGCTCGTCAGCTGGTGAAGGATGGCTTCCTGGTGGAGGTGTCGGAAAGCTCCAGGAAGCTACGGCACGTCTTCCTCTTCACTGATCTTCTGCTCTGTGCCAAGATGAAGAAGACGTCTGTGGGGTGAGTCCACTGTACTGTTTCCTCTCCATCCAGAGTATCAAAACAATGTATTTACCACAGAGGCAACGAACACATCCCTTTAAATATCCACTCTTTTAGGATTATCCTCTCCATCTTTTTATCCGTATGTCGTTCATTTTCCATATCGACCCCTGACAGTGAAACAGAAAAAAATGACACTGGCACAAAAGATCTAGTCTCTCTTTCTGTTCCTGCCTGTGCTCTCTGAAGCCTCTGTAACAAAGTTAAAGAAAAGCAGTCATTCTGCCTCTGGTATTTTATAGAGTGGAAGAGAGTCGCAGATATTCATGGTGAAAAGGGGGAGGGTGACTGTGTTCTTCAGAAAGATGTGTAAGTACAGGCAGAGGGTGTGTCTCAGGAAACGGTCTCTTTGAAATAGAGAGGAAGTACAAAGAGATGACACAAAAAGAGGGTGACTGTGTTTTTGTGTTTGTGTGTGATGTCACTTTTAAAAGCTTGACACATATCCATAGATTAGCTGTCACATTTAAAGGATTGCGTGTCGCTGGACTGCACAGCACCGGCTGTTGGCCTCATTGGATCTTATTTTGGTTGACATTCAACATTTGTGTGTGTCATTTGCAGCTGCCCCTGACTTGGCGCAGCACATAGTGTTGCCTGTAGTGTTATCTCAGCGAGCCGCTTACCGGCTACACACACACACACACACACATACATACACAGACACACAGTTAAAGCAAACCAAACATCCAGAACCTCTATCACCCTGAGTTAAATCATTGAGGATCCCATAATGGCCCCATTGAATACCATGATTATCTCTGTTCTGTCATTTTGGGATTTGCCAGATGTTCATCATCCTCAATATTTTCTGATTATCTTAACATATATTCCACCCTTGCTATTGGTGCTAAAGGGCTATAAGATTGGATATGATGATGAGTTCCTTTTCAGCTCATTCAAGGCTCCAACTTAGCTTCAGCCTTTTGTTTGTGTATCTGCTGTTCCTAAAAGTGTGTGACTGGAATGTAAATAAATGGGTTGTCTGTAAAACAAAGAGATTTCAAAAGAGGCCAGAGAGCTGTAAGACACAAAGGGTTTGATAATCAGATGCCCATAACCAGCAGAGGGAGACGTGGAAGGAGCCTTTGAGGAGAGTCAAAGGAATGCACCTGTCTATTAGTCTCACCCTTGATAAAAGACAATGTAGTTTAATTAAAACATGTTTTCCCACACAGCAGAAGACAAGACAGTTCACTTACAGTTAAATCCAGAGTACTTTTGTTGTGTCATTTTGCATCTATGTTCCGCTAATTGGTTGGAAAATGTTCCCTTTTCTGTCTAAAACCATGTATGAACATCAGAAATGTGCAATAATCTATTTTAAATTGTTGATAGTAAAAGTAGCAATACCACAATATAAAAATACTCACTTATAAGTACAAGTAAATGTACTTAAGTAAAAGTAAAAGTATAAAACTAAAAGTATCAAAAGTACTCAATCAGCGGAAAGGGCCCTGTCAGTGTTTCAGCATTATATATCATGTCACTGGATTATTATTTCAGATGCGTTAATGTGTAAGCAGCATAATATATATATATATATATATATATATATATATATATATATATATATATATATATATATATATATATATAAATAAAACAATTCATCATATTTTATTGACTGTTGCCATGTTTTGTTTGTAAAATCCCAACCTGCAAAGTAACTAGCTGCAGCTCAAAATTGTACTCAAGTACTGTACTTGAGTAAATGTACTTAGTTACATGAGATCACTGGTGGTAGTAAGACGTGCTTCCTGTATGGATCCATCTCATTTGAAGCTCCTCAGAGTGGCGGTATGATAAGGGTATAACATTGTTAATGAGATGACTCTGTAGCACGCAGGAACACAAATGAAAGCCTCATTAGTGACAATGAAAATCAATCAGTCCTGGTGGAAGTAGCGCTCCGCTGAGCGTGCACCAGTTTGATTTCATTGAGTTATAGCTCCGTGATTACATGAACAGGCTGAAAATGAATTATTAATTAAACATGTTTCACATCAAATTAGATCTGAGGTCAAACAAGCTCACTTTTGAATAGAAAAGAAATACATGTATGAGTTTGACCCTCAATAGAGCAATTAGTGTAAATTTTAAGGTTGTCTGGGTGTTGTGTGTAAAATTTATTGTATAATTCTTTCACTAATTTAGTTACTTCCTTTATCCTTCCATCCTTCTCCTTTTTCCCCATCTGCAGTCGTCACCAGCAATATGAGTGCAAGTGGTACATCCCTCTGGCGGACTTGACTTTCCAGACCCTGGAGGACTGCGACTCTTGCCCCAGCATCCAAGTCCTGCCTGAGCATGAGCTTGAGGAGATGAAAATCAAGATCTCGGTCTTAAAGAGTGAGATACAGAAAGAGAAGGTAATCTTTTGATTCCTAAATCTTACTACTGGCATGTAGAGTAAAATCCTATGTATTTCCATGGCTTAAAGTGGTTTACTCAGAAAGTGTGGGTTTAACACTGTGACAGGACTGAAACCACTTTTAATCTGTATTAATGCAGAAAAAGAGCCAGTGTAGGACTTAGGGGCCATTCAGGAGGACTCACTGGTCTTGGTAGAGAATATATGGTTAGAAAAATTATGCCAAAAAAAGTATCAGATTGTGGTTAAGGACTGATTGTCGTACAGACTTTCATGGAAAACTCCCCCACGTCAGTGATTCCTTACTGGAACCACTGCACCTTCCTTTTAACTCAGCTGTTGACGTCCACACCTTTGTTTGTCTTGACAGAGTCAAAGTAAGCTCTAATGAGCCCTGCAGGGGAGCACATAAAAACATAAAAACACAGACAAAACTCAATCCAGACATGTTTAATATAGATTCTCAGGTTGGGGAAAAACATGAAACCTTACCTTTGATTAAATAAGAGTAACAAAATGTTTCCCTCCTTATCTCAAATAGTTAAAGTCACTGTGATTTGCACCAGTGGTCAAAGTGCTGATGCTTACTCCTAAAAATGTTTCCCATCACGTCAGCCTCTCTCATCTGTTTCTGTCAGTGCTGAAACACTTGGTTGTTGACATGGGTTGGAAAAAAAAATACCCAAAAAAGCAATGTTTTAAGTCTCCAGCAGTTACAAATATATACCACAGTTCACCCCCGCACCTCTGGCTGAGACACACCGTACCCTTCAGGAGAAGAGAGTTCCTGTTATTCCCCTCTGGCAGCGTTAAGCTCGCCCACTCGAAGCACAGTGAGTGACCATGGCTGGTATTTAGAGTCAGAGGCGGCCAGAGCAGTGAGAGATTCAGCTGATTGTATCCAGGCTCTGACTCATGGCTTCCTGGTGAGGGCTGGGAGGATGTGTGTATTTGTTTTCTTTCAATACTCGCACAGAACTAAGATCCTTGAATTATATATAGAGCCTTGCTGCACACCACACGGTTTCAGGGCCTTATCCTCAGTCTTTCCTGGAAAATAAGCTGATTAGATGCTGATAAGAACTTGACAACAGCAGTAATGATTGATGATTTAGTTGTAATTTTAGCTGAAAGTCATTGAGTTCAAATTTTGATTGGTCATTGTAAAATAACGAGCTAAGTTTTATCTCAGAATATACTTACTATATGTTTAATATTTGTAATGTCTGTCTTAATAAAAACTGTTTCTGTTGGAGAACAGCTTCAAGTTTGATTTCTTTTAACTGAAGCTTTTGTCGAACAGAAAGCACAAATATGGATCCACAAACATTTAATTCACGGTGCAGTCACACCTCAGTCTCCTTTTGATGTTGAGATTATTAAGAGTGGAGAGAAAGTAACATGCACACAGATATCAATTAAAATAAAACCAAGAGTTGCACAAAAGCAATTGTGTTGTTAAGTATTCTAATGTAAAGGCTATGAATTCTAATAATAACTCTAAATTCACATTTCTATGATATTTTGCTGTAAGAAAAGCTTTCATGAATTATAATACAAATGTTATTAAAAGGCTGAAATTACCTGCACATATTATAATTTCATAATTTAATATTCATTGTTAACTAGAGTTACCAGAGACCAAAGTGAAGTTTTTTTTTTTTGTCTTTTTTTTTTTTTACCAATGGTCAAATAACTGTCATTTAATCTGCAATGATATGTAAAAGAGTAAAATGGGTGGAAAAATGCATATTTTATGTTGATGGGACAACATTGGTGCAATATGAAACCATTCTAAAAGATTTTGTCACTTATTAATCTTTGTTTTACTTCTGTCGGTGAGATAACCATGCTCTAACTTTTGAACTACAGTTTCTATTGGGGGATGTAAATAGAAAATGTAACGTTGCCATGGAGTCAGTGAGTTAGCTGTGGCCACAACTTAACCGCTGTTCTTTTTTTTAAAAACTTTCATTTGTTTAAATTGTGGGAAATAATCACCATTAAAATTATGCTAAATTTGCTATCAGCAGTTCCTCTTTCTGTTTGGAAAGTACCCGTGGATAGACAGACAAGTATCAGTGGTTTACTTTGACACTGAAGAAAACTTGATGATGATGATTTTATAGCAGATCTATGAATGTGTATTTGGGTTAATGATGACAATGTAAGTCACATTGAATCTGTGAAATCTGAAATGATCATGTTTTAACTGATCCACCACATGCAGCATCTGCCTCACGTCTCTTGCTCTGTGCCTCCCTTTCAACTCTCCCTCACAGTTTGAAAACTGCTTCTCTCCATCACTCTTGTGATTGATTTAATATTATTTTCAGCACTTAATAATATTTTATGTGTCTGTTTTCTTGTCTCTGTGCATGTGTAGAAAGCACCGAAGGGTCAGAGCCGCGTGGAGCGTCTGAGGAAGAAGATGAATGAACAGGAGTCGTGGCTGCTCACGCACTCCCCCACCATCCCCTTCCGCATCCACAACAAACATGGAAAGGTAAATGTCCGTCCCATTCTGTCGCAGTGTTCATGCAGCTGAAGCACTCAAGTCTTACCACTAGAGGGGGGCATGTCCCTTTCAAAAGACTCCATTGTGATAGAAGTAACATGTATATTAGATTTGGCTTCCCAAAATGAAAGTCTCATGACAGTGTGAGATAATTTCACACCACAGATCTTCTAGTGGTTTTTAGATACATTTACACTTTGTAACTTCTGTACTTTCTTTTCTTCTTTTAGTGCAGAGGAGACATCATGTCCTTGATATGTTTGTTAACAGTGTTTTTTTCCTGTGTATCTAGAGCTACCTGTTTCTCCTCTCCTCTGACTACGAGAGGTCAGAGTGGAGGGAAAGCATCCAGAAACTCCAGAAGAAAGGTAACACCAGCCTCTGATAGAATTGTCCCACTGACTGTTTCTGTCTTGAGCAAACATTGTGTACTTCACCATGAAGTGGTTTAAAACCACTTTTTATCCACTGCACCACAGGAGTGAAAGTGTGTCCATGGCTGTGTGGTTGCTGTGTGTTTTTCAGATCTCCAGGCATGTGTATTAAGTTCTGTCGAGCTCCAGGTCCTGACCAGCTCCTGTTTCAAACTGCGGACCGTCCACAACATTCCTGTCACCAGTAACAAAGACGGTAAGACACACAATATATTTTTCACTCTCTTATGTTTGGATCTGTCTATTTGTCTCACTTTCTCCTTTTTTTTTTCCCTGAATCATAAACGCACACAGTCTCCCTTTGCTCCGTCCTCTCCTCTCTGCTTTGAGTTTAAATTCACACACAAGCATCTATTACATTGTCAGCACAAAAAAAAGCCACATAATGAGAGAGGGGGGCCGTGCAGGAATGAATCTAGGTTACAATATGTTTCTCATCTAGCTCGTAGCAGTCAATGCCAGGCAGTGTGTTGGTGGTGGCCTGCGCTGGGCTCTCGGCTCCTATATGTTTGTTTTTGCTCCAAATCTCCACATTGGCTCTCAGAGGCTGGTGGTGACATTAAAGCCATCTGGTCGACCCACTCTGATCTCCTCGAATGGCACAAGGGTCTCTGCTTTCACATGCCCACACAATACACACTCAAGACCACAGAGAGGTGTCAAGACAGTATATTATACAGAAAAAAGATCCATGTTTTCTTCATGTACAGTGGTATCTCTATGAAGATGATGTATTATTTTGACATCTGATACCTTTAAAGTGGTGATCATAGGGATTCCTGGTTTTTATTTTAACTTTCTGGTGAACTCTGGGGGAAACATGAGGAAACTGCTGCAGTGTTTTCACACTGAACTTCCTAGAAGTCAGTTCAGTCTAGTTGAACAGTGAAGCCAGTATCATGATTTATTTTTGAAGTCAGAGGGAGAGATTTTTTTTCTTTTTTTCAATTGTTAAAAGAAAAAGAAATTAGACTATAAACAAAATATCTACATGATATCTAAGAACATTCATGCCCCAGAGTGCAAACTTGTCTATGAGAGGAACCCAGGAGGCCTCTCCTCTTAGCAGCACATCGCCCATGTCTCCTCTTCTCCTAAAGATTTCAACCTTCTTAGCCCATTAATCTTCTTCTCAGACCAAATAAATATAAAAAACAATGTCAGAGGATTTGCCTTTACTTAATTATTCTATTTTTGAGGTCACATTTTTCCAATGAAGATGACAGGTGATCGTACAGATGATAAAAATAGATGTCCCTCTTTTTGGTATAAACATGAAGGAGATAGAAGAGATAGATTTTCACTTGTTGGGATCAAATGCATTTTTAAGCTCTAATCCAAATAACTAATTTGCCAGTGACTGAAATGTTTATTTTCTGCTCAGATCATTTTGAATGTTTAATTTAGTAAACAACAACAGATTTGTTTTTATCCAACTAAGACCTGATCTGAATTTCCTTGACATTTTTTTTTACAGAAAAATCTATGTGATTCAGTTTATATCCTCTCACCATAAATCACCATGTCCATCACTCAGAAATGTATGAGCTCCCTCTTAAAGTAGTGTGGTTTATAATGTTGTATTGCTTTGGCAGACTCCAGGAGGTTTTTACATCCAAGTTAACGTGATTGAACTTTCACCTCTCTACTCTGTAACAGGTTTGTGGATATTTTCCTTAGTTTTTTAGTTCCAGGGAGGTGATATCCCTGTGTGTTAACACAGAGCTCAGAGTCCCACGTCTTGTCTTAGACTTTTTACACACTCCTCATTATAAATCAAACATAAACATGTACGCATACACACACACACCTCAGTGACATGAGGAACAGGGAGCACAATAAGGGTTGAAATGGAGACCAGCTGGCAAAGGAATGTTTCTCATAACGAAGAGGATGGATGATAAGCAGAAACCCTGGAATATTCACAGTTTCATATGAATCCTTTCGTTGAATCTTTATGAATCGTCACAGATGAGTCAATGGTTTCCTCTGAGTTTCCTCAGTTTATTGTTCAAGTTAGATTAAAATTGAAAGAACAGATTTCAGTTTCGCTCTAAAAACAGCACATAGGCCACCTTGACGCTGAGCCTTTGAACCGTCCCCCAGTGAAACTCCCCTATCGCTTACGTACAACACACACACACACACACACAGGGTTTACCCCAGGCACTGCGACCCCTCCTCTCGGCCTCCGACAGTGGAGCTCTAAACAGTCCTGGAGCCCTCCATCGTAGTTTATTTACCTGGAAACAGTTGGGCTTCACAGGCCTTAAGCAAAGCAAGAGTGTTTCCCCCTCATGTGTCCGTCGGCAGGACAGGGGGGTACATCAGGCCACCCAAAAACCATCCACCCACGAACCTCCTCTCTGCAGCCAGCTCAGTTGTTATGGCAGAGGCCTGTGCTTGTTGATGGGAGGTCTGATACTGATCTGACGAAAAGGTTGTAATAACAGTTGATTTTCACTCACATCCTCAAATAAGACCTTTTCTCCAGCCGTGTTTCATGTGCCCTGTATTCAAGTCTATTTGCTGACCTCACTTGAATTTTAACACATCTTTTCTTAAGCTTAAAGCAGTAACTGGGTGTTGGAGGGTGAGAGCAGTTATTGTAGTGGAGGTTGACAATGATAAGTTTACCCACAGTTTGGACCACCCAAACACAGAGGAGTGAAACGCACACATACTTCCCACTGAGCAATTTTATGTTGATTAGCCTTTTTAAAGACTTCCAAATGGTTCTTGACCTTGACCTTGATTAGACCACAGGGTTTGAAAGTGAAAGTTAAGGCAGCGTCTCGACAATCGGCCTCATGCAAGAACATTTTTGTAATCTTATTCGAAATCAGTTTGTTTTTTCTGAAGCTTTTTCTTGTTCTTGTCCTACAGTAAACTGCTCAGTTCAGCCATGTGAATCCCACCTGTTCTTTTGTGAATACATTTTCTAAGTAAATCATTAGAAAATTAGTGATTGCAAATTCTCTTAGGTCACTGGTTCATGCAACTTAAAAACAAATCTGTTTATTTTAGCAGTTCAGGGGTCCGATGTCTTAAAGGAGTGATTGACATTTCTTCCTGCTTCTGTCTGTGAATCTCTGAACTGCACAATGTTGATGTGGAGATTCAGACAGGATACAGCAGGGTCTAATATGTCATAAGTTTCCATGCTTGTTTCTCTCTGCACTGTTTTATGTACACAAACTCCACTTCTGAATGACTGATAAATACAGCACGTCACCATATTTACACCAGTAATTCCACTAACTGCTCTGTGGGCTTGTTTTCCAGATGAGGAGACTCCTGGCCTGTACGGCTTTCTGCATGTGATCGTCCACTCTGCCAAAGGCTTCAAGGAGTCCGCCAGTAAGTCGGCCAGAAACAGCATTTTGTGCACACACCCTGGCTCAGCATCCCATCACACATAGCTGCTCTGCATATACATGTCTGCCAGCAAAACACATGATCCAGTCAATCACTGCAGCCTGCACATACAGTTTCCATCGTGCCTCGGCCAATAGAGCGATGGCCAGATGGATGGATGGATGGAGGAATAGAGCAAGATGGAGGATAGGAGAGGGGGAGAAAGAGGCAGTCTCAGAGAAGTCGTTGGAGCCACAGTGGGATTCCTGTGGTTGTTTTCTTCTGCAAACATCACAAATGATACAAAAACACTCGGGCCACAAAAAAAGGACAGAGAAAGAACATCACAGCAGCCTCTGAAACAACTGCTGTCCATAATGTCTCTAATAATACCCATCCTACACACAGGTTCTTCTGTATAACAATGTGTGTGTTCATTATCAGCCGAGTGTGATGTTGGCAGGACCGCGCAGAGGCTGTTTCAGGCATGTCAATAGTGGACAGCTGGTTCTCCGGTACACTTTGTGCCCTGTTACACAAGCACCAGTTCAAATATCAAATGTCTGGAAAAGATACAGCGAGGGAGAAATATGATTTCCACAGTTACCATGACAGCCTTCTAAAATTTCCTGGGTAATGGATTGGAAAGCTCTCTCCTCTGAAAGCCTGTTTGATCCTCGATGGAGCGCAGAGAGCTGAGGGGTTTAAAAATGAAGAAAGTGCATGTTTTTGTGTGTGTGTGTAGAGGGAAGTTGGGTAGTTTCACTGATACAGTTTGATGCCAGTTTATCCAGTACAGAGCCAAGGTGGGGCATGCAAGTGACGTATCAGAGGGAGCGTGGGCTAGATGACGTGTAGCTGTTGTTAGTGATCACAGTTGTGGTAGTAGTGGTGGTGATGATGATGATGGCGATTGCAGAATCAAATGAACACAATGCATTAATCAGGGTTGTAGTGCAGAGTGAAACCATGGGAAAGACAAAGATAAAAAACAAACATTTTTCAGTCAGTTTCTTTATTCAGGAGTCGGGTATTGATGTGGGAGCATATTCACTGAATGTCTGTACCCAATTTACCATTATTGTTGTTAATCGCCAATTAAACATCTAATGTAGGTGAGATGAAGTGGTTCAGGTGTGACAGCCGTCGCCACGGTGTGATCAGACACAGAGGAGACAGAACTTCCTCTACCAGTTCAGGAGTGGCTCAGTTTGTGTGTTTTTTCTCAGTCTACACACACACACACACACACACACACACACACACACACACACACAGGTAATCCAGAGGAATGAACTGCTTATTTAAACTGGTAACTCAGCCCACCTCTAGTCTCCCATGTTTTTCACCTCGCAGGTTTTCTCCACTTGTTTTCTGCAGCACTGACCAGGTCATATACACGTGCACATCACGAGATCACACAAGCCCACTCTCACCTCAGCCGTCTCTTAGATATCTGATGTTTAGTGTGAAAAGTTTACTGACACTATAATATTATTGGCCTTGATGCACATGTCAGATCCTCAGTGTCCTACAAATTTTATTTGTAAGTGCTCTGAAGGTTAAAGGTATGTCACGTCTTAATATCCCCTTAAAGCTTCTGAAACTAGACCAGCACTCATTTTTCTCACATGCAGATGTTTAGAAAACAGCTCAGAGATCATAGAGATGATGAGAGACATTGTGTTCAAATCTGAAATCACACTTTTTATGTAGTTGTGTTGTGATGTTGTTGTGTCATTCAGCCTCTGTGTGTTAGAGGTTCGATGTGGTTTCACTTGCAGCGTCGACGTCCCCTTCACTGTCTCTGCTCAAGACATTTCTCATTGTGCTGATTTCCCCTGCAAGCCACCCGTTCTGTACAAGGATGCTGAAGCAATTTGCTGCAGTTTTGCATAATTGCGTGTATGTGTGCGTGCGTGTGCGTGCTTTCTGTTGTTGCATATGGTAATTATTATCATATCAAAATGGAAATGTGTAATGACTAGAAATAGCCGTCTTTATTCAGTGGTTCAGATTGTTCAGCAGATATATAATTATCAACAATAGACTCTTTTTTGTTCCTTCTTTGATTGAAAAATCACATAAGCATGTACGAGAGGATCTTATTGGAGCTGTGTTATTTATGTCCCAACGATTTCCCCCCAGTGGGAAAGGGCTTTAAATTCAGCCCAGGGCATAAGTAGTCAAACTGGGTCATAGAGGAAGAAGCCTGGAGAGGAGCATCTCTCCAGAACTCTGTTAAAAACATCAGTGGAAAACATGACCTAGTAGAGAGGTGCGAAACTTGCCACTTTATTTGTGGTCTATATATCTATATCTCTATATCTATCTATCTATCTATCTATCTATCTATCTATCTATCTATCTATCTATCTATCTATCTATCTATCTATCTATCTATCTATCTATCTATCTATCTATCTATCTATCTATCTATCTATCTATCTATCTATATGTGTGTGTGTGTGTGTGTGAGTGACTCACCCTCTGTATGTATTCAACAACTGCTGCAACTCGATGCTGTAAAAGTGCAGTTGCTACATATGAACAGTGAGTACAGATCCAAACTGAACTGTGACAGTTGTTCAGACTGGGAGAAATCACACAGGCATGTTAAGTGAGACCAGCTGCAGTCGTCTGTGTCAGTGACATGAGCGCGTCCAACAACACCTAAAGACATTTAGACTCAATCATATTTGCTGTATATAAAACTAATAATGCAGTCACAGTGCAGTTACTAGAGGACAAAAGAAAGTTATGTAATAGCTTTTCTCTTGTAACTCAAACCAACTGTGCTTTTTATTCTTGATTGAGAACAAGTGTTTTTTTTCCCACTCACCACTGTTCCTATAAGAATGAAAAATAAAACACTACTGGAAGTGTTTTCTCCTTTCCCTGGATTCTATGAATCCAACAATTCAGTGATGCCTTTTCAATCCTTATTTTGTTCCCTTAGGGGAATATTTTTATTTCCTCATAAGGCCTTAAAGCAAAACACAAACACACACACACACACAACACACACACACACACACATATACACACACACACAGGGACTTGTGGCTGTAGACACTGATTAGTTTAACTAATTATCACTTGTCTCTTAATTCTGTGAACCCCCAGTTTGACCCGGCATTCAACACAGCCCCGAGCAAAGATTAGCCTCCTGTATAAGACATACACACACATTACAAGGCCTGCAGTCCTCAGCTAACTGAGATGGAAAAGGATGGTATCCATTAACCCATGGATTTAGGGGTCAGAGACCCCATGCTGACCAATTTATCCCCCTCATACTCTGAGCCTGATGGTGACCTGCCAGGAAAATGAAAACCCATGGAGTTCAGCCTCTTTTAGTCTGTCCTACTTACCGAAGCCCTCCTGGATCCACTGCGAGGACACAAAAAGACCTCTCTAAATATGCTCTCTGGCCTTGTTTGAGTTTTAGGTCTGGGCACATAAACCCATTTCATGGAGAGGAAATCAACTTCCAGAGAAATCTAGAAGCTGCCCAGGACTGTGAATACACACTCTTCTACTCATGGCGAGATGAAATTAAAAGAGGTTTAAACTTAACTAAACTAAACTAAACAATAGTGTTTAAAACAAATACCCTCTCTACTTTTTTAAAGAAATTAACACAACCCACAGCTGAATTGCAACTGTGTGCTTCAGAATAAACCAGTTGGATCAGTTTTCCTCTCACTCTGACAGGTAGTTTGTGTATTTTTTAGGATGTCAGATGTCAAACCAGAGGTGCCTACAATGAGCTGCCATGCTTCCGTATGTAGCGGAAGCATACTATAACTGCTTCATTTAATAAATATCCCCCAGATGGTCACACTGAATTCCCCTGCACTGAACTTCCCTCATACCACCGCTGCTAATCTCTTCCTCATTGGGAGTAATTATGCCAGAGCCGTTCAGGATGCTGAGAAAACAAACAAAGAAGGAATGAAACCAGATGGAATGAGATTCCATTATACTGTACAGTCCTGTTAGTGATAGTTGCTCCGGTCAGTCATTTCTCACCCAGGTTGTATGGTTGGTATCTTTCCATAACGTTAACCAGGCTCAGGTCAGGCTGTCTTCTCCGAGTGTGTTTTTATATGTGTATGAGATTGAACCAACTCCCCTGGTTCCCTCACCCAATCACTGTGACTCTCCTGGTGGAAGGTCGAGCCATGCATCCATCCATCATGCTGTCAGATGGAGGTGCACCCGAGGGACCAGGCCCAGGCTGCAGGACGTACTATAGACACTTTACAGACAGCCAGTAGCGTGGTCTGCAGGAACAGCTACAGCAGCATTTAAAGAAACACATTAACAGACTTAATTGCTCCGTGTATAAGCTGATCCCGGGGGAGGGACGGCGTTGGTATGAGGATGTAAAGAGTGGAGGGGGGCACAGACAGGAGATGGATGTCAGCTCACAAACGACAACCTATTGACATTTTAAGGAGGTATTTCACTTTGATGGAGCATAACCTTTTTCTGTCTACGACCACACATTTATTACAAATCTGACATCAGAATTAGTCACTTAGTCACTCACAGTCTGTGTGAAAACTGTTTAAAAAACACGTCCAGGTGTGGATGGTGCTTTTAAATAAGGAATCTGTTTAGCTTCGTGTCTTATTTCAGTTATGTTGACTGCAGCTGAACTTTGATGGAGATATGCAAATGTATAAAAAGTGACCTCAGTGAAATATTGCATTTAATACTGTAAGTATTGATCCAGTTTCTTCAGATGCTGCAGTACCTTCATCCAATGAGATGCGCCCTTCTCTGGATCGTGGATTTATAAGAGCTGAAATGACTGATTGATTAATCAATTAGTCAATAGACAGAAAATTTTGATAATTGATTAATTGTGAAGTAAAGGAAGTAAAAAGTAACTGAGATTCACTGGTTTCAGCTAAGATGTGAATATTTTCTGGTTAAACAGAATATGTTTGGTTCATGGGTTAGTTGGACATTTCTTGGTATTTGTTGACTTTTTATAGACAAATGATCAATTGATTAACTGAGAAAATAATCAGTAGATTATTAAATAATGAAAATAACTGTTAATTGCAGCCCTGTGTGTGTATTATATTGTAAAACATGACTTCAGTGTAGAGAGCCCCACTGATAAATAATATTGGCCGGTAATTAGACTGACCTTTAATGAAAAGACATTATCTCCAGTTAGTGATGTTATTACCCACTAAAAGTCTGTTTCAATGGCTCCGTTAAACCATTAAACTATGAGCTATTTCATGGCTGTACTTCCACAACAAGGTGATAAAGATGTGATCAACAGAGACTTGTAATTTGACTCCCTGGTGATTATAGTGTCTCATAAAGCCACACAGATGTGTTGTGGAACAGTGACAAAGCAGCCAATAAACCTGGATGCTAATTCAATGATTTCCAGTCGTCTTTAGCCTTCGGTTTTCACTCTGCAGCTCATTAAGGTTATTTTATGACCATATCTGATGGATGTGTCTACCTCCTGTGTTTCCTTTCAGATCTATACTGCACCCTTGAAGTGGACTCATTTGGATACTTTGTCAGCAAGGCCAAGACCCGAGTCTTCAGGGACACCACAGAGCCACAGTGGAACGAAGTCAGTCACCAAAACAAAAACAAACAAAACCCCTTTTTCTGTACATCGCTGCGTTTTTGTGGCTCTGCTAAAGCAAACATTTTCTTCTCCTTTTCTGTGTCCTTTAACAGGAGTTTGAAATTGAGCTGGAGGGCTCCCAGCACCTGCGCATCCTGTGCTACGAGAAGTGTTACGACAAAAGCATGCTTAACAAGGACGACAACGAGATTGTGGACAAGATCATGGGCAAAGGGCAAGTCCAGGTAGGAGGACAGCTGCTGACAGGCCTCGGCAAAAATGAACCATACACAAAGAGAGACGTCTTTGTCCTCTTGGGGAGATTTCCCGACATGTGACTCATTTTAATTTGCTGTCTAGCCTCTGCACACAGTAGATTGGTTTTGTTATGGTGGCCTCTAATGACGTTGGTTGGATTAATAGTCTGAAACGGTTTATTAAAAGGGGGTTTCCCCTGTTTGTTGTGAGAAATGTCCCTATAAAAATCCCTCTCAGAGCCTTGTTAACTAGAAGCTGCCTACACAGTGGAATCTGTGGTTTCAATGCTGCATTGCTGTACAGAGCAGCCTACAGAGGAGTCATATTTCCAATTTTCCAGAACTCCTTAGGTTTGGTCAAGTGAAGCTTGACTCCTGTCATTTTCCTGCAATTCAGTCAAATTGCTGCTGCCGCACTAAACATTTCCTCTCCTGCTGCCCTGTAATCAATTGAGCTTCACTTTATGCATTCGAGTCCGCTCTGAGGGTTTTAGTTGTTCTCATCGTCAATTAAAGTCCTTGTGTTTCTCTCAAGTGACGTTTGTGTCGGTGCCAGAGGCGAGCTTGTAGCAGGTTATTTTTTAACCTACTTCTAAGACTTTTTAGCTGAAATAAATCAGATAAAACGTTTCACAATGTGTTTGTTGCTTGCTGCACATAGCTGGTAAAAGCAGCATCAGTGACAAGTTGCAGTGGGAATACAAATCTCCTAACAGAGAGAGAAAGTGGGGCAAACATGAATCACTCACATACCGTTGCATTTTAAAGGACAGGATGCATCTTAGAAATCTTGTGATCTGGAGTGGATATGTTGTTCCTCCTCAGACCTAAGTTCCTCTTGTGTGTCTTTCACACAGTCTTTGAATGGGAAAAAAAAACACCCTCAACATGTCTGTTGTAGCATTTCCTGTTTGTCACCACCACTTTCCACGCTTTTCTTATTCAGTTTGGTGATTTGTGTCCTTGAATGTTTCCCTCTGAGGAGCACATGGGAATGCATCTTAATGTGGCAGTGGTTTGTCTCTTGTCAGGAGCTTGGATGTTTGCCTTTTATTTATGCAGGTGGTGCTCAGTTGGCCCAGAGAACAGATTTTATAACTAGTTTTACCTCTGATTTTTCAGATGAATAATTTAATTAAATTCCCTTTTTGTTAACGCAGAAGGTTCAGTAGTTAATCAGTGGTTCAACACTGTATCTTATATGACAGTGAAACCCACCCTCTGGTATGACTGCCAGTCAAAGAGACAAATGCTGCTGTGGCTGCTGCTGCGGCTGCTGCTGCTGGGAACATCCATTCCCAGCCAACAACAGCCAAAAAAACAAATAAATACGCCACATGTTCGCTGGCTCGCCGTGAGAGGGGGGAAAATAGAGAGGGGGTTTGAAATGGAGAGGGAGAGAGAGAGAGAGAGAGAGAGAGAGAGAGAGAGAATGGCATGTTCTGTCCCAAACTCTGAGAGGGTGGGAATGTTGTGTGAGTGTGCGTTATATACAGGGATGTCGGGATTAAGAAGTGGATGATTTTGATAGTGAAACTTTCTCTCACCACAGAAGTTAAAGGCTCACTCCTGTGATCGTAGAGTTGGTTTATTGTCACTAAGACATGATGAAATCCTGAGTGAGACTTCATCACATTAACAGATATCTCATGTCATGTGGTCATGGCTGCCTGGCTGTCAGAGGGGCATCAGTCTACTCTACCCTCCAGAATACATATGTACAGAGACTTTCACTTGGACTCAAGCTGTTTGCTTTGCTGAGTTTAGAAGGAGCCCTCAGTGTTTTGCTTTCCCCTCTGGAGACCCTCTCATTTATTTAACAAGCTTGTGGAATACTGACTGACCATACATGGGCATATTGAGCCTAGAGGTTTCTTTTTTTTGCCCACTGCTGTTACTTCACTTTGTGACTGATGAGAAAGATGATCGCCTCTGTCATCGGAAGATGTTGTGATTCAGACCAGAGATTCTACTGTGACAGTGACAGAGGATTTTTGATACATTCTTTTCTGTAAATGGTTCACGTTTGTGGGCAGGAGGTATATTGTTAGTGATGTCCACCAGTGTGCACGTGCATGCACACCCACAAATACAGCGAAGGAAAAGCATGAGGGAAGGGCAACAGTAACACTCATGTTAGCTTGACTGAGTTGCTTGTCCACGGGGGAAATACAGCCATTTATTTCTAGCACTTCACCCCGCTCACACCCCCTGAGCAGATAACCTCTGATCTCTGAGGTCACTTTGCTAATCCTCCGATAAAGGACAGCATTGTCGGGGTTACACTCCCCCTGTCCCTCAAACTGGCAACACAAATGGATTCTTAAGTGTCTCTAAGCAGGCGTTTTGGAAAATTGATCAGTATCAGCTGAGGCTGCCTTTAGTGTTAAATTCTTTGGCATGTTGTCACTGATATTTTTGTCCTTCACCCACTCATTGTCCTCTGGCTAAACAAACCTTTGTTCAGATGTTGTGACCCCAATTACTGTCAGAGGCTCAGAGATTATTTTTGCTTTCAGTCCTCATAACTAAGTTTTAAAAGCTCCAGTTAGATGTTGTTCAATCACAAACTCTTCAGGATCAGACCGTCATAATGCCGCAGAGATTTTTCACTGCCAACAAGATTGTGTTCAGTCCTGTTACAAAGAGACAGTCCAGACGTCTTGAACTGGTTACTAGAGGAGAGTGCAAACAATCTCCAGCCTCATGCATTGTGCAAGTTTCCCCAAGTGACCCTTATGTGTTGGCCATAGCTTGCGATACTTGTCTTCAGAGGAGTGATTATGTAACTGTTTAGATTAACAGCCCCAGTGCTTTGTGTAGCAGAAACGCATCATATCACCCAACGTCAGCAATGCTTTCATGTGGTAACCCAGCCCTCATGCACCCCATCCCAGCCTCCCCTGGGCTCACCTCTCAGAGCTTTTATTTCTTGTCCTATCAGGGGAAGAGTCTTTTATACACCCACCAGCAGTTGAGTCCGTCTCTGTCGGCTGTTGCACTGTGGAGGACTGGTTTAAAAGAGGAAGTGGGATCCCTTTGTGGATAACATTAATCTCAAAGCTCTACACTGACAGGTTTTCAAAGTGTAACGTGACAGCAGCAGGTGCATGTTGGTGTTTTAAAAGCAGATGGAAGTTAGTCATTGTATTTTGTCCTGTGTATTAATACAGTCAACAGTTGGAGCAGCAGCAGCTGTGGCGCACGGCTCATGGAGCCATAAAGGTACTTTCAAACCCTTTGTGCTGCAATGAGCCTTATCAAAGAGTCACACCTCAGTCAGATCTGAACACACAGACATGATACACATGTACCATTTACATCCACATGTTCCCAACAGGACTCGCCTGACTTCACATTTTTCTTCACAGTTTTCTTGTGTACCAAACTGACCCAGTGACAGCTGTCTGTACACTCACTGGTACTTTGCAAACAGGGACTGCTAAAAGATAATTGAGCTTTGTTTTAATGGTCCCAATTTGCCAAAATGTAAGCAGGCACAGGCTAAATAAATGGGCTCAATTTGTAGCCCACAGACACTAAAAAAACACTATACTACACATTGACATCCACCAAACCCCCCAAATTATTGGAACCAGACCAGCACAATGCTGGCGTCCACGTTGTTGAGTCTGTCACTTAAGACATCGTGGCCAACCCCATGTGGTGCTGTACTGAATGTACTGCTAGACAGCGTTGCGTATCTCAAGTCTGTGAGTCTACATGTTGTGTGCAGTGTCCTGTCCTGTACGTAGCTCACTGCTGCAGCCGCGTGTGATGCTCCTGTTATTCATTCAGTCACGTAGCATCAGCTGCCCCTTTACCCCCCATCATCCCTGAGACTCTCTCACCTCCCTCTGCATGATGCTGAGGGTTGTTTTTATTGGTGTGTAATCTGGGGTGAGCACATGTCAAACCCCCCCCCCCCAATTCTGACAGTGTTATCATGCCTTAATAAGCAGTAACCTGATAGTTTTGAACGGTTTCATGGAGATAATGGGAGCCAGAGAAGTCGAGCACAAGGAACAAAAGGAAAAAGGGCCGATGAAGCTGTTTGTTCCTGGCAGCTCTTAGCTCCTTCTCCGAAGCCAAGGAGCTGAACAGGGGTGCACGCATTAGCCTGCGTTAAAACTACTGGTGCAGAGGGGTTGTAAAGTCTGAAGCGAGTATCTTATGTGCACTCTCGTTCCCACTTAAAAGCCAAAGCTGTTCCCTCTACATGAAGCATTAGATGCAAAGTTTGACATTTACATGCTATGTGAAGGGTTTATGGTCAAAGTGCCGTTGTTTGCGCTGAGAGCAGACCGGCCATCTGCAGAATTAGCAGTGAAGTTTGTGGACCAGTGGCTCCCAGCCAGTGCAAAAAAGGGTCTGATCTAATCTTTGAGCGGTGGATAAAATAGCATGCCAACATCAGGCTGTCATGAGAGTGAAATAAAGCCTGGTGAGTGTGTTTAGAAATATGCACACAATGTACAAATAGTGAAGAAAATGTTACCAGAAAACCATTGAAAGTAGCAGGCAGGGACAATAACACAGGAAATAGGCACAAAATTAAAATTCTTTATTTATTTTAGTCATCATAAGAAAACAATTTCTAGACTGTGCTGCAGTGTAGCGTATAATTTACACTGAGCGGAACAAAATCAGTTTTTTCTCTGGTTTGTTTTCAATGGGAACTGCCTGAGACTCCTAACATTTTTTTCCAGGATGTAATTTCTGTTAAAAATCCTGCCTGTGGGTCCTGCAGCGTGGTGGTATGTCATGTAGTATTTGTTTAGAACATGGTGCTGAGTGGTTTTAATAAGGGTGTGTGTGTGTGTGTGTGTGTGTCCACGCTTGTGAAGGAGGAAGTGAAAGTATTAATGTAAATTAGTGTCGAATAGATGGCATCATCTATTTTCTTTCTGTCTGCTGTCATTTAGGGCTGTGATCTGTCATGTTTCCATCGTAAACACCCCCTGCAGCCATACACACACACACACACACACACACACACACACACACACACACACAGCTGTCAGCAACACTAACAGATGGGACTCTGCTGTGTGTGTTCAGGCCCAGGGAGACAAACTACAGAATCACCCATACACACACAGTGGGTGATGTCCTAATGCATTGTAAATGATATCAATAACTTCAGCCTGCTACATTACCTGGTGTTTATTAAGGCTGTGCTTCCTTTGTCTGGCTAGGTGTGTGTGTTGGGGTGGGGGTTGCAGAAGGACAGAGAGTGTGTATATTCATTCAGGAACATTCACTGCTCTTTTACTCCTAAACCTGCTTATTTTATACTTCATGTTCCCTCTACAGATTTTTCAGCACTGGTTTTTAATGAGGCTCATCCCTCATAGTCTGTCTGTGTTTGAGCATACGGCGCTTTTTTTATTGATGAGTCCCAATTAAGCCGACTTCCTCATCAAACGATCCTTGATCAGTGGAGCTGATAGCAGCATTTTGATGGATTTTTACACTTTCCTTGTCATCTTCCCTAAAAGAAACCCCTCCGTCACAACTCCCTCTTAGACAGCCTTTGTTCCCACTCAGAATATCCACTCCACTCCCTGCCACTTGGGACATGCATGCCCTAAATAACTACACGCGATCCTGTAAGCATTCTTAGATCATGGAAACAAGCAGGTACCCTCTTTCTCTTTGTGAGTAGAATAGGAAAAATCCCTGACACATTTGATCAACATTTGTCATCCAGCTTAATGTTTTTGTTTTTGTTTTGTTTTTTCTTGGATTCAGATGGTTGTGGTTCAAAGCTCGAGGAAGTATAATGTATAGTTTTGATGCCATCTTCTCACAGAAAAGATGTTAATCATGTAGAGAAAGTAGACTTAACTACATTTGTTTTGTGAGCCACAGTTTGTTGTACTTGTTCTGCTTTTAGTCTGTATAGTCTGCTCCATCATTACTAAAATCACTGAGTTATAATGACAGATTCACTCCAGTCTAATCCAGTCTTTTGTATGTGTCTGTGAAACTAGAAAAATACAAATTTTATGAGAATCTTTTAAATAAAAATTGTAAGTCTCATGTTACCTCAAGTTGGAGGAAATTACATCCACAGATTGTGAAAGTGGTGGATTGACCGACAGACCAACATTGCCACCCCTAGAGCCACATTGGCTCAAAACACAATAAGTTTCACTTTGGAAAATGTTGAGCAAAATCTGACTAAACTCTGAATCTAATCAGTTACAGTACGAGTGAAGGGACGCCAGAAATTGTTAAAATATCAGCGGCTGGACTCTGTGCAAGCCGGAGGCGTTGGGCAGACTTTTGATTCAAGTTTAAAGAGTGAACTGTGAACTGTGTAGGAAGAGCAAAGCAGCAAAGCTGTGCTGTAGCTGTTGAATGAGTGAGGACCCTGTGAAAGAGTAAAATGAGACTATAAAAAGGCTGTTAAAGGCCAGAGGATCTCTGTGTGACCTCCTTCACATCGCTCTGTCTCCATGGCGTTTATTCCCTCTCTGTCTTTTCTGCAGCAGAAAATGCAAACACACTGCTCTACTATGAACCTCCAAGATGCTGAGAGCAAGCCGCTTGGTAATTGCTCCTCATTATAACATTACATAATCTTTCAGGGAAGTGTAAGGGATCGACAACAGATGTATGATTTCCTACCATGAACTTGCACATGTAGCACATGTGGAGAGGGCGGTTAGAGAGACACAGAAGAGAAAGAGATAGAGAAAGAGAGGAGGAGTGAGAGCCCCAGATGGTGGCCAATTATGTGATGCTGAGAGTTAAAGTGAGAACAAAGGAGCTCATCACAGCCTGACAAATGAAATGCTCTCCAGAGAGACGCAGCGAAATCTCTCCACGCATTTATTAACGCCCTTTTCGTCTTGTGGAAGAGTCAGGGTTCAGAGATAATTGGAAACAGTCTTGGGGGGGGGGGGGGGGGGGGGGTGTCAGCTAATACAAAGAGTGTCATATTTGAACAGAGAGGCCGTCAATTGTGTTGAGATAAAACTGTGAGAGGGATGAAAACGTCTTTGTCCAGCCAAAAGAGCGCCAGTTGTGCACTCAGTCCAATCAGGATCAGTTGTTTTTTAAATTTCACTCTGCCTCTTATTTTTAAGCTGCTTAGCAGCGTTGGAGTGTGAGAGTCGAGGAGAATAATACAGAGGCTGTGCAGTTAGAGACAAGAACACAGAGAGAAGTTAGAGGTGGTCATTAATGGTGGCAAGTAGACTTTTTGTTAACACCCCAACATCTCGCCGTCTTTGTCACACTTCTGTGTTTAAAACAATCATCTCTCACCCAGTGCTCATGGTAGGAGACGCTGTAAGCAGCATTTTTGTCATTTAAAAAAGAAATCACACTTTTATTTGTGTTTCGTCTTTTGTGGATTCTGTAACAACAGTTTCTTTGAATTCAGGGACGTTTCAAGTTTAATTCAGGCTTCTTTCCTTGGTCCAGGGAATTCTTCTTCTCCTTCTAATTTACATACAAACCTCACATACACACATTCCTTGGCTCCTCTCAAGCTGTGGATTTATAGACAACAGATGACATTGGGGGAAGAGATTCACCTTATCCCTCTCATCACGGTCCCAGTCTGACTCCCTCAGGGATAAAGCTCATTTCATGCTTGGCTCTGCCCGCCAAGCTCACAACAGGCTCAGCCCAAGGACTGTCCAGGTCTCACCTCAGCTGTAGGTCTGAGAAATCCCTGTGTGGTCAATGGATGGATCAATGTCCTGTGTGTTAAAGTCAAAGGAGATAAAATGCTTTGGTTCTGTCCTCTTTGAGCCATTCCCAGGTTTCACCTGTTGTTTTAGACTATTCTTATCTGAAATTGTGTTTTTTAGAACATGTAAGTTTTGTTTTGCCATAAGAACTTTGGGCAGAAATTAGCTGCTTTGTCAGTGTCTGGATTGGTGATAATTACATCCTTTGCTTCGGAGTTAGAAACAGAAACAGAATAAGTTGAATAGTTTTGTTATCTTGGAAAATGCCTTTCTTTTGCTTCTTTCTGAGAGTTAGATGAGAAGAGTGATATCACTCTCATATCTGTCCGTTACATATGAAGCTACAGCAGCATGTTAGCTCAGCTTAGCATACAGACTGGAAACAGCAGGAAACTGCCAGGCTGACTCTCTCTGAGGAAAACTCATCTGTTTAGCAGTACTTCTAAAACTCACACCAGGACCTAACACCAGTAGTAAATTTATAAACTCACTTTATATCTTGGTTGTTTAATTCAAACAAAAATAGTGACATTTTGGTTTTATTGGTTGTTGTGTTGCCTTCATGTTGTCCTGCAGTCTTTATGCTAAGGTAAGGCCCTCAGCTGCAGGCTGTCACCTTTAATTTAACAGACGAACGTGAGAGCAGAATCAGTCTTCTCATATAACTCTCTGCTACTAAGCTAATACATATATTTTCCAAAAATGTTTAACTGTTCCTTTTAAGAAGCCCCCCCTCTCTCGCCCACACTTTCCTCCCTCATTCTTGGTTAAGACACCCCTCACTGTCTCTCTGCCTTCTTTCTTAAGCAGATTTCACATCACTGCCAGAACCATGTCTGTGACCACCAGATGCAACTCTGTCTTTTTTATCCCCAGAATACTTTCTCCCCTCTCCGCCTCCCTCTCCCTTCTCCTCTTGCTGTTGTTGGCAGCCTTCCGGCCAATATTAAAGTAAATGGGCCCAAGCAACACACTGTGTCCCAGCGTGGAGAGCCCGCTCTGGCTTTCAAGTGGCCAGTCGGGGGACCAGAGCTGTTTCTACAACAGTGAGATGTGATGGATATCCATCTGTAGCTGACGTTTGCTCTGGGCTACGCTTGTTTTCAACCCCCACACAGTACACCGGGGAAGCTGGTGATCAGGTTGGACAGTTCTGAAGTTGTAGCATTTACTCAGATGCAGCTTTACAATGCTCCTCTCAGCTGTTTGTTTAGATGTGATGATTGTGCAGGAACTACAATGCTTTCCACATGGCCAGAGCTGGGGTCTGTGATTGAGCAAGTATTTGCCTACTGTGGTTCTGCACCTCATTATGCAGGATGGTTGATGTGCAGCGGGGCCTGTATGAGGTCTGGTTTGGAGATATGGTGTCTGCACCAGGAGTAAATGGAATTATAATGACTAGCACAATGTTTTCTTGTCAATGCTGAATTGTAGAGGTATTAATCCAAAGCACATGCAGGAATTGCCAAACTTTGTAACTTGTTTTACATCTTTTTTTGGAGAAGTTCTCATAGCTTAAGCCTTCTGCAGGATTCAGTGCCCTGGTCAAGCACACTTGAGAAGGCTCGATGGGTGCTTGTGTTGCAGGGTGACCTCCCACTTCACCACACTTCCCACTACATCCTGCTACTGTGTAGCATTTCACTCTAAACGTTTCACCAGAAGTGTCCACAAGAATCTGTCAGGTAGTATAGCGTGTCAGAGGGATCACTGACATCCTGGTTTTCCAGTCTGCCACCTCAGGAGAAGCTTTGTGAAACATCATGATCTGATGACAGTGTTCTGTATCAGCAGAAGTCGTTCAGGTCTAATGATGCTCAGATAATTAGGTAGATGAGAGAAACAGCTGAGAAACAGCAAATGGTTTGACCAACATGGTCATATGAGATGTTTTCCAGTCACATTTCCAGTTTATTGTTCATTCACATCCCTGCTGGAAATTCCAACAATGTTTGAAAGATGAGCCTCACCACGCTGTCTGCCAAGAGCCATGTGTGTGTATGTGTACTCATTGCTAGGGTGCTCCTTGTCCTTGAGCCCCACAGTCTTTGTCTAAGTAACTATATACTGTATCTGTGTGTATGCCTCAGTAAGCTGTCAGATCTGTCTTTATACGCTCTGCTGGGCCCCTAAAGCCCCAAAAGCTTTCACGCTGCCACTGTCCGTGAGTGAAAGCACCATCAGCACTCTGCTCTTGAAGGTTTACTATGATTATGCTGGTTTGTAAAGGGAGAGTGTTCGTAATTTCTAATTTCCAAGCTCGTCAGTTTCAAAAATCTCTGGTTGATACCTTGTGCTTGGCTTGTGATCCTTCTTACACCACATGAGGCTGAAACAGTAGCTGACTCTTAATCAGTAGCTTGAGGTACTGCAGCTGTTATTTTTGGGTTGCTGCGTGCACTTTTTTGCATGCAAAGTGTTGCAGAGGCATCTGCTCGACTGCTGTAGAGATTTAAGTGCGTTCATGGGTGAGTCAAGAGAGAAAGCCCCCAGCCACAAACACACATACTGGGAAAAATGAGTGGACTCTGAAAACTGCTGGCTGAGGAAAATACAGTTATTAATAGCGTTTGTCTCAGGCTTGAAGGGAGATTTAATGCGAGTTCAAGGTCCCTAAAATAGTGCTTTTAGCCTGTAGCCTTATCTAGACTGTGACCTTAACCCTAATGTAAGCATGGGCTGATGTACAGTGGCGGAGATGTAGTTTATGAGATCCAGATTTAGACCTTACCATAACATTACAGTGGGTCAAAAGCAAATAAACAGCGGCATCCAGTGACTTCAAGACAGCTGATTATATTGTACGTTTTGGTCTTTGTTAGCTCGATGTTATTTCTGGCAAAAAAAACTATCCATTTTTAACAGTAGCTGTCTAAATATTACACAGAAATAATTTAAAAGTACTTCACATATAAGTGCTGTATGAATTTTGTAAGGCTTGGGTATCAGGCTCAGCAGTTTCAGGTCCTGGCTCAAACCTTGGTGCTTTCGTGTTTGTTTTCCCTCTCTTCACATTTCGGCGAGTCCTGATGACCTTTCCATACTCCTTCAACTCCACCTGTCTGAGCGGGACATTATCTCTGAAAATGTACAAGAACCTGACGGATCATAAACGTACAGAATCTACACTCTGAAAACCCCCAGCTACCTTCAGAGGATCAACCTTTCATTACTTTGGTTATTGCAAAGATTTGGAGTTGTTGTTGCATCTATGACTTCCCATGACATTATGCTATTCATATGGCAGGACCGTGAACGGTGCCAGGCGTTTGATCCTGCTTTATGACTTCCTGTCCCAGGGCGAGGGAGGGAGACTGCCCTTTTCCTGTTCGGACTGTACAGACTGCATGAACCCTGAGCGCTGCTGGTGTACTAATCACACAAGCTCTTATCTCATTTGTTTGTTTTTTGTTCATTTTTTAAAAATCAGTCAATATCAAAAACCCCTTCCATTCTCCCTCCAGTCTGAAACTCCAGCCTTATTAAATCGGGTTCTGTGCTCTTAATGTCTTTAAAGTCACAGTCGTAGCTGATAAACAGCCACATTCCAGTTCTGCTTTACAGATGTGCAGCCAGGCTCACAGCTGGCCACCCTGACAGGTGTTTATCTTCGCTAACAACACAAAGCATTCCTCACTTGGCAGATATACAGACCATGTAATGAGTTAAAAATTATGTAAACATGTAAACAGTAATGATTATGAGGTGCTTCTACATTTTGTGTATCTTCTTCCAGCACCTTAATAACAAGTCTCTTTTTATTGGCCTCTTCTCCTTCTGTCCTGGGACCTCAGTATCGGGCTGCTCTTTGCCACCACAACTTAGGCTAATGATGATGTAATTGTTTTCATGTGGAGGCCATGTCTCTAAAGTCCCTGCAGACTCCCCACGAGGATGTTTTGAACTTGTCAGCTGGGTAAAAGATGAGATCATTGCCAGTGCAGTTAACTAGTGTTTATGGCCTCACCAGACCCAGGGCCAGTGCTGCGGAGCAGGCTGACACCCACATGTAACATGTCAGGAATCAAAGCTTTTCAACTTGACCTTCAGCCTTCTTCACACATTAAAGGATGTTAAACCTCTATTATACTCTCTATGGAGAAGAACAGTGTTTCTGGTAATGGCTGCAATTCAGGCACTTCCTTAAAAATGTTCTGAAGTTATTTTACAAAACCTGAATATGGTAGAGTTTGAAAGTAGCCACTGTAAAATACTCCTCTATGAAATTAGCCACTAAAATGCACCAGGTTAAATAACCCTGCACAATAACACTGCTCCCTCTCTGTGTATTGCTTTGCTTGAAGCAACCTGTTGCATAACCAGCGTGTCGTGCTGAATTCATATGAGCAATCTTTTAAAAAAAAAAAACAAAACAAAACAAAAAAAACATCCCTGGCAGGAGCATTAAATGTGTCGATCTGGCGGGGGCGCCAGCTCGAGTGTTTACCTGCTCCCTGTGCTGGTCCTGCTTTCAAAGAGCTGAGTGGGTGTTTATGAAGGAGGGCGCCTCAAAAGTCTATTTCACAGAGTCACAAATTTGAATTATGTAATGTAATGTGTGTTGTATAATAGCCGGGAGAGGGACGTGTGCTGTATGTGTGTTCCAGGAGCAGCGGAGGAGTTGTTTGGGTTGCTTGCATCTCTGCCCACTTTCGTCTTCTCCTCTCCTTCCAGTTTGACCTGATGATGATTCACACAGCCAGCATGAAGACGGCAGGTCAGAGCTGGTTAGGTAGAAGCCACCGTGATCCGGCCACACTCATCCTGCCACTGGCTGCGTGGTATCGATCATAAGTAGAAAACGCTCTTGTTTAGTTCGTAATCTGTCTCCTTTATCTGTGAATTGGAAGGAGAAAGCGAGGAAAGGTCGAGGATCAAAGCGGAGTGAAGGAGGAAGAAGAGACAGAGTGGTGTGGCACATCAGAGACGGAGCGGTTAGCTGCAGCTCCTTCTCATGAAGCCTGAGGTGGTGTGTCTGTGCTGCCCCGCTAACACTGTTACACAAAGACTGGTCATCATAACAACCCAGTCACCAGGGTGCTTGTTAGGAGCTTCATTGATTGAGTCATAGATTTTTCCATCTACAGCTGACTTGTCCTCTGCTGATATTTTATTTCATAATCTTTTTTACACGTTGTCTGTGATGGAAGGAGGAGAGAGTGGGAGGGTGTGGATGCTGCTGTGAATTAGTTAACAGAATAACTGACCCAGTTGTGCTGGTGAAAGAAAATGTCAGAGTTTATGAAGCAGATTTTTTTTTTTGATGATGGGGGTTTTATATCCTTCATTAAGAAGTGCTCTCAGTTGTCTGCCCACTGTGGAGAAAGTGCACAACGTCAGTCACATTTTGTGCTGATAATAATTTGTAGAAATTACAGGTCGTGCAATCCAGTCTTTGTTTCCCTTGCTGCTGTATTTGAAGGAAGAGTTCAACATTTTAGGGAAACTGGATGAGATCATGAACACCACTGTCATGTTTGTATGTTAAAGCCACAGTGACTTAGCTTAGCACAATAACTGGAAATGGGGAAACAGAAAAAACTCAGAAGTGAACAGATTATATCTTGTTTGTTTCATCTAAATTGTAGTTTTACAGGATGTTACTTGTTAGACTGTTTCTTGACCCAGAGTAGTGACCTCCTGGTTACCTGGCAACTTTATGGTGATGTTAAATGCTAGTTTAAGTTTGGAGTATTAGCATCAATCCCAGCCTCCCTTCATAATAGTGGTATGTCATAGAAAAAGTGTCATTAACACACTTTCAAAAACTTTCCAAGAATGATAAAAAGCACTGAGTTGGTTTTGACACAGAATACCGCGGCTGTGTACTTGTATAAGACATGGTCTTATCCGAGCCATGCTCAAATTTGTTGTCTGGCAGCACATTTTACTGTGACCTCCCGTTGCGTAATACTTTCTCATCTCATTTGATGTCATTCAACATCATCCTGTCACCTCCTCCTCACTGATAGTCCCATCTCCCTCCTCCCTGCCCATGTAATCTTCCAGGTGGCTGCGTCCAGTCAGCCGCGGGTTTACACTTCAGAGTGAATTATTCAAGCAGGTCGTCCTGTGAGGCTGTGCTCTCCTCATCACTGCAACTGGGTCACACAGCTCAGATGTAACACAGCCTTGTCCCAGTCAAGCAGAGATCACAACTTCACTGTGGTGGCTTCACAACCACATCGCACTAAGGGACAGGGTGGCATGTATGAAGAAATCACACCCAACTCCCGTCTGCATCAGAAAAGGCTGCTAAAACACAGAAGAATGTGTCGTGTGTCCCCCCACACCCCCCAAATCTTACTTCTTGGGTTTGTCCTATTTTCACAGATTAAACTGTGTCTGTGTCCTCACATGACCAAATCTGGAGCAAAATACTGCGAGTCAGTGCTCTGTCCAGAAATACCTCGACACAACAGTGATGGCTGAACCTGCCATGGAAAGATTTCTTATCATAACGTCCTCCCCTACTGGCTGCGAAGGAAAAATAGACCCAGATACTGAGGATTATGTAGTTTCATGATGCTGTGGTGCTTTATCAGTAATTTATTATTATTAAAACGTTATTTTATTTCACCACTTTCGCTTTCAAAAATGCTAATTTGGCTTGTGCAGCTTAAACTCTATTTTTTATTTTGTGTTTTTATTTAAAGCAAACCCGAGTTTCATCTTTGCTGAATTTGTGTGCTGCAGTGTTTGCCAGAAATGGGTGGATCAGTCGTAATTAAAGAAAGTTCACTGTGTTGTTTAGCTGTAATTATCTTCACAGAGTGAACAAATACACTTTGAGCCAAGGAACGACACATTTGAATTCTGCTGTTGATTCTGCGTCTGATGTTGTGTCTTTTTCAGATGTGACTCTGCCACAAAGAGAGATCCACTTGATTGCTAGATTTCCACTGTTGGGCTGACTTGTTCAGTGTTGCCCATGATTTACATTATCAGTGCCTCCTGAGTTCTGACTTTAAATTAATACAAAGCAACATCTGTTTCCTTCCTCTGTGCAGACATCAGAGTAAATCAGACAGAATAAATCAAAAGTGAAGCGACAATCAGCAAATTAAGTGGAAGTATAAATCTCTACAGATGTGAAGAACATCATGTATAGAGTGTGACCTCAGTGTTTGGATGGAGGTTTGTCATCCAGAACCTGCAGCGTTACTGCTTCACCATTTGCTCTTGCATCACTCTGCTTCTCAACCTCTTGCTGTGCTTTGTTTGCTCTCGCTCAGTTTCTCTCTCTCTCTCTCTCTCTCTCTCTCTCTCTCTCTCTCTCTCTCTCTCTCTCTCTCTCTCTCTCTCTCTCTCTCTCTCTCTCTCTCTCTCTCTCTCTCTCTCTCTCTCTCTGTGTCCTTGCCTGCATCCAAATGTACTCATCAGACTCTAAAATATTCTGAAGTGAAAAAAACACACCAGTTATAAAAGGCTTTTCTGCTGAGTTGTGGGCAGATTAACCTGTAAGTAAATTTCAAGGCTTTAAATATCTGCGTGTATTCATAGCTTTTCATATCCTGGATGCTTTGTTTTTCCGCCCACTCTCCGTCTCTGACAGGATACATGCACGCGCTCCTCTTCTCATCCCAACCACACCCAACAACACACAACAGACTCGGGCTACATGCTAATGAAACCTCCTCCTTGCTCTTCCTTTTTTCTTCCCTCCACACTCTCCGTCATCACTTTTGTTCCAAAGTGCTTAATAAGTGATGGAGCAGTTAATCGGACAAAGATGCCCCCCCATCAGCTCAGATGAAAGAGAGGCAGGAATAATCTGTAGAGCACCCTAAGGCTGTGATTTCCCACCCTGCCAAACCCCCCTCCCACCTCTGCACTCCCATCTTAGCGCTCCCACTGTACCCTGAAGGACCCTCCCTCAAATGCCCTCCTCACACACACACACACACACACACACACACACACACACACACACACACACACACACACACACACACTTCCTTTTTCGCTCCATTCCCCCTCCTCTCGCAGCAGGAAAGATCAAAGAGGTGGAGTGGGTCATCCCATAAACATACTTATAGAGACCCTTCAAATTAAATCTGATTGAATTATCCGCTCACAACATGGCTTGTGGCCATCAGTGTCACCCAGCCCATCAGTCAGCCAGTCACAGGCCTCAGAGAGCAGAGTGTACATGATGAAAACACAGCACTTGTTATTTTTGATGAGTAAGTTAAATAAGAGCTGTTCCCTTTTTTTTATTTTTTATTTTTTTTTATTTTATCGTTGTGTCCCAAATGTTAACCTCTGTTCTCACAGGGATTTACAGTGGGAGTGGTACAGAGCTGAGGTCTGGAATATAAATGCACTCACACAGTTTCGGTGTTAGATTGTGTAGCACGGCTGCAGTTTAAAACCTGTGAGAAACCAGTAACATCTGCATTTTGGTGGAGATCAGAATTACTCTTTCAATTGTCAATATCTGACAATATATATCCATAACTAATCTTATGATATGGTATCTTATAGTGATTATCTACTAATTTGCTGAAAGTTACATAGATGAGATGATCAAAACCACTCTCACATCTGTACGTTAACTGTGGAGCTATAGCAAGGAGTCAGTTAGCTTAGCTTAGCATAGAGACTGGAAACAGGGGGAAACAGCTAGCCTGGTTCTGTCCAAAAATATGGTGTAGTCCAGAGCTGCTCCGGAGTTCCTGGAGTCTTAGTTATAATTATTGAGCTTTAGAGGTGCTGGTTGGACATTTTTGAGCCTAACTTTGAAGTGAGTCGGGATGTATTTTTCCTCACACTTCCAATCTTTATGTAGCTTTGTAGTTAACACTCAGATATGAAAATGGTATCAATCTCCTCTTCTAACTATTGAGGGAAAAAAAAAAGCAAATAAGCCTATTCCCAAATTATCAATAATCAAAATATTCCTTCAGCAACGGAAACACCAGCCATCCAAACAAAAGACAGGACAAGACAGAACATTCAACCTGCACAGTGAGAGGATCTGAGCCTTAGACCTTCTTACTGCGAGGAGAGACACAGTGGAGCTAACTATTCAAAAATCTGTAGTTGTTTCACAGTTAATGTCAAATGTTCCAGCTCTGACTTCACATGTAATTTATGGCTAACTCTCATCACACATGGTTTGTTTCACACAGTGAAGGTCAACGCCAACATATTTACAGGCAGATGTGTAACAAGCAAGTACAGTCACAGCAGCTTGTTACATGGCAAACACCTGTCTGAAGACTGACTTCATTAGAGTGCCAGGACCATCTCATATTCATTAACCAGGCATGGATTCAGAGCTGCTCCATATTCATGTCAGAGCAGCGTGGTCGTTAAATTGATCATTAATTTATCTCCGGGTCTCTGTGGTCTCCGTGATTGGCAGAGCAGTGCTGAACCCTGCAGGAGTGGAGGCCGGAGAATCGCCGAATCAACAGAATCACAGTGTTTTTCAGGGAGCGGCTGCACTCCGCAGATGGGGTTTGGAGTGGAAACCAGGACCTCGTTCAACACTCCCTTCCCCCCCTCTTGTCTGGTCATATGGAGCAGCTTTACGAGGGGCTGTGCCACCCAGGCCATCTATAATTAAGAGCCAGGACTGGTCCTGATGTCAGAGCGTAGGCACTCAATCCTGAACCATCTGTTCTCTCACCTTCTCATGTTTTATCTACATATTTGAAATTAAATACTAATACACTTTTTAATAGAATGTCTTTAAAAAAGCCCTTTAGAATAACAGGGTGTTAAGCAGGTTGTTCCTTGGACCCTGGAGCTCTTTGTTAAAATGGAAGAAAAGCAGAAGAAAAATGGAGTAGCTGGTCTCATCCAAAAGAAGACAAAAGTATCACCCAGAGCAAACTCATAATAGTAATAAATCACCAGAAAAAGAAAAGGGAGCCAGCAGCCACAGTATCAGGTGATCTCTGAAACACCAATGAGCACTTAGCACCAAACCTGGACCCAAAAATCATCTTGAGGATTACCACTTTTACTAATTACTCTCTTTTCTTTCATGTAGTCTCCTATTCCCACAAGAACTCTTAATCTTATCTCCCTGTTGAACTCCCTCCTCCTCTTCTTCTTCTTGCGTCTTTCCTCTTTTTATCATTCCCATGTCTCCCAAGCTCAAGGCCCCACGCAGTTCATCTCACAGTTAATTTATCTCCACAGTACATTTTTATCTATGCGAGGCCCTTTTTTGGAAAATAAGGGGCCATTATTTCGCTCTTCTTATGCACAGCAAAACCCATCCAACCAACAAAACCAGGGAGCTGAAATAGTTTGCTTCCAACAAGTTACAGACAAATATTATTGTGGCACATCGCTATCCTGTTATTATTTTTGCATTTAAATGTCACGTATGGAGTAAATGTGGGTTTGGGTGAGCTGTGTCAGTCTGTGTGCAGTCTGTGTAGATCTGCCAGGACTGTTTTAATGTATGTGGTGTTGTGTGAACCCACAGTATTCTGGGTTAACATGTCTGCATGTACAGTGCGTAGGCATGGTTTTGGTGCTATAAATAAGTCATGAGCTAACACTCCACAGAGAGTGGAGCAGTGGATATATGAATGTACAGTATGTGTTTGCTGGAGGAGTGCATACGTGCACACATGTGTTCGCTCTATGATTTTGTTGATGTGATGTGTTGTGACGTGTTGGACTCTGGTTGACCCGATCGTATAGACGCCTGAAAGCGGCTGCTACTCTACAGTGTAACTGTGGGTGTTTGTAAATGGAGCATTCTACGTGGCTGACCCAAAATGAGCAATCTCATGATTGTGACTATAGATATTCAGTCAAAAAAAAGTCATAGAAGAGTGTGCACAAGGAAACACTGGTGATAATGAAGATGATAACATGATTTATATCTTTCTTTTGTTTGGGGGCTGCACTGCTGTCAGTATCTTTGGACTTTCAGGCTTCCCTGATAGTTGAAAGTGAAACAAGCAGCCAAGACCATTTGAATACATGAGCAGAGCAATGTTAAAGTCAGGGATATACATATATATACTATACACTGTATATAGAGATGATATAACGTTTATATAACAGCAACTGCTGTGGCCAGTGAAGTGAAAATAACAAGATAACAGTTATTGCTAAACCATTGAGTAAGAGTACCACAAAACCAGAAGATTCATCAAGTCAGTGAGCGTGCTCAGTCGTGTCATTTTGCTGCAGCACTGACCCACATTTTGCTAATTAGCTAAGATCAGCCACCATCAGCTACATGTTTTTACAAGACCAGGGAAGGTTGCACCAACAAATTGTTGTTCGTATTGAACTGAAGAAGTGTGAATTTTACTGTTTATCATTTCTACTTTTCAGTTGTAAGAGAATGAATGTTATTTCTTCTGTCAAAAGTTACACAGTCTCACTTTAAAGTCTGTAGCTTCATAAACCGTGGCTCTTGGAAGTGTTGAAACCATTAGCCAATCAACAATAAATTGATAATCAAATAATAGTTAATGAGTGACAGTTTTGATTGTCAAAACATTGATCACATTAAAATCCCCAAAAAGTGGCAGGTCACAGCTTCTCACATGTGACAAGTTGCTTGTTTTGTGAACTGAATACTTAATTTTTTAGCTCTCGATGAGACAAAATAAGAAATTAGATGACATCTTCTTCAGCTTTTAAATCTTGACATTAATTTGTCGTTACTGTTCAGTCAACTAAACAGAGCTGCACCAGTCTGATGTGCTGGATCCATATCAGCGCTCATGCTGACCTCATTAAACGGTTGCGTATCCGCCACGACACGACTGATCCACATTAAATTCAGATCTTCATCTTCATGTCTTTTTAAAATTCGGTGTTTCTGCCGTTCTTAGTGCCACAGCTGTCCACGCAGTGAGGTGTACAGGAACAGGGATCAGATTGTTCCTCTGTGTTGAGGTATTGGAGAGAGAAAGTTGGATCAGAGCATCCATGTAAAGGATAAACTGACTCATTCGGGGCTGAAATGAAAAGAATATTTGAAATCATTCAGGTAATGATGAAGATTTATGTTTTTAATTTTCTGCTGATGTTGTCTCCTCAGTTGTTGCTGTGGTAGCAGACCTCCTCAGTGTCTGAAACATATGTAGCAGTGAACGTAAACACAGTTAAAACATACTCGTCTATTTCTGTCTCTCCCTTTCTCTCTCATCTTGCCCAAAAATATCCCCCGTCTCCCCACGGGGTTTTTTCTCTTCCCCCCCATTTGCAAAACATGGTTTTCCCAGACATTCCTTCCAAGATGTGACGCATGGAGTCTGTATATCTCATAGCTGAAAACACTGGGAGTTAAAAATACTCTGTGCCAAGGGTTGACTGAGGTCTCTTCTATATCACCCCCCCCCCCCCCATCATCCTCCTTGGCTGTCGGTCACTAAGTCAGACATACAGGCTGACTGTCCACTGTTTCGTCTTCACCACAGAATCACACACTAAGCCATAACACAGTGGTTTCAGACTGTCTGCTGCTATCTGAGACGGCTCATGATGACTGTGTTTACGGTGTGTTCAGAGCTCACATGGACTTCAAATTAAGTGGTGAAAATATTTCTCTGCTGTAGAAGAGGGAATTTCTGATCAATCATCACCTAGACCATCAATAATCAGACTTTAATGATCTCTTGGTACCATTGTACAGGAGGTATTGACAAATGTTTCCTCAGTGATTAAATCTGATTCTTCTCCATAGGAGAGAGAGAGAATTTACAGAGGAGCTGTTTATTGTAGAGCACATGTTTATGCATCTCACTTGCCATCCTAGTAAACACAGCTGTATCCCACCGTTTCTCTAGATCAAGGAAATTGTGTAACATGCTCCTCTCTTCTTATCTGAACCCGTTTATGAATCACTGTACAATCAGCAGGCGTCACACACCCTGCCAGTGCACACCAGCTCTGAATCATGACCATCGCTCAGCCCAGGAGACTCTGTCTGTGTCTGACTGGTCTGGAGGTTTTAAAATGCAGCCTCGTGCCTGTAACCTTTTCCCCAGCAGAATCTCCTCCCCACCCCTCGCTAATTCAAATGGGATGGGATGCGCTGGATGGAGATGGAGTTTGACAGGCATACACCGACTCCCCTGCCCCGATCGATCCTTTATACAGAGGAATACGCCTTTTAAGAGCAGCCAGCTCCAGCTGTCCTGTTGAATACAGATGGTGATTGGCTCTGCGTGTCTCCCAGGATGGTGCGAGCCTGCATTCATGTCCAGGTCTTTGAGTGACTTTACAATGTCAACACACACTTAGAGAAAAAAGGGTTAAGCGTTGTCGTGGAAAAATGCACACACACACATTCACAGTGAGTGGAGGGGAAATGGTGGAACTGCAAGAGTGTGGTGAGGAAGAAGAGGGTGGAAAGAAGGAAAATTGTGTCATGTTATCACATTTTGAGAAAATATGGAGGCTTTTAAGATTTACTAGATTATTACTGAGATGATGTTTTTGGATTATTTATCAATTAATTAATACCTTATCACCTTCTCTACCTCTTCCTCCCCATCACATTCCTCTCTCTCCGGTCACTTCCTGAGTGTGCTGACCAGCTCTGGGAAAGGTTGACAAGGGGTCAAAGCGCTGAGCAAAACACAGCGCAGCGTTTAGCAGTCCGTCGCTCCCTCCTTCTTTTCTTCTTTCCCTCTCCCTCTCTCTGCTCTCTGCCTCTTTTCTCATTGACTGTTTATTACTCCCTCCACCCCTCCCTCCTCTCTTTGGAGGTGTGTCCATCAACATCTGGAGAAGCAGGGCCACTCAGTGACAACGGGAGCTCATTCACTCCCCTCCTCGTCCTCTCTCTCTCTCTCTCCCTCTCTCTCTCTCTTTCTCTCTCTCTCTCTGCCTCGCTCTAGCGCTCTGTAGCTGTGTTTGCCGTTGTGGAAGTCAGATTGCACAGTGAGGAGATGTTGGCAGCTGACTGTGGAATGAGCTCAGAGACAGAGGCACCAACGTGGAATTATTATCAGGCTTATCAAGGAAGCCATGGCAGCAACTTGTTCTCCTATCTTTCATCACTCCTCTCTTTTTTGAAGTAAATATCAGCTGCGGGAGACTTTCTTCTTCTTTTTTTCTTGGTGAATACCCGGAGCCGCTCTCCAGCACTTAGTCTGAAAGAGGTTACGTGGGGATCCATCCTCCCTCCCTCCTCGTTTTAAGCGTCGCACTTCGTCCACCTGTGTTTTGGTGGGAGGGGGAATCAGAGGCTTTGGGATGACGGAGATCCTGGTGTCGGATGTAAACTTGAACTCGGTGTGTGAGCGCCTGGAGCAGCACTGCTGCGTGGACCAGAACCAGCACAATCTGTCCAGCCAGCCACAGACCCCTGTGCTCAAGAGGCACACCAACACCGGGGCCAAGCTATGGGGCCGCGTCCGCAGCAAGCTGCTCAGACAAAAGGTCTCTGGCTGACATATGCACACACACACACACACACACACACACACACACACACACACACACATCACATACATACACAAGCTGTGTTTCCTCTCTTTTATCTTCTCCTCTTTGCATTTGTTCTCTGCTGTTTATCACTCTGTCACTTCCATCTGTTTGCCCTGTCTCTTTTATTTCCAGTGAATCCCCCTCCATGTGCGTGCGCTCTCCCCCCCGTGTCTTTCTCTCAGCGCAGAGTTGACTATTGTTCTTATCTGATGGGTCTATTGACTGCAGTAGAGGCAATCATCCAGTGCTAAATAAAGAGGTGTGACCTGCAGCAACACCCACTAAAATCATATTTTTAACAATAACTTTTATTCATCCTTTTTTTCCCCTCCTTAAATAATTTTATCCTCAAATCACTGTAATAAATACTGTAAATATTTGTTACTAATCTTATGATTTCAGCTTCATTAATGTTTTGATAAATAACACTAAGAAGACATATTGATTCCCTGGATACTAAACTATACAATTTTACAATCAAGAGGTGAAAATCCCCACTGTGTATGTGTGTTTATGGAATAATCACTTCCGATAATATTCCTCCTCCCTGTTGTCATTCCGGTCACTCCCTGCATCCACCAGCCTTTGTTGGTCTTCATTTAAAGGTACTAGTGATGAGTACATGGTGTTTCCTAATAAAACTGTGTTGGTTGAGGTTGTGTTTCAGAATCAGAGCGGCTCCCTCTGCTGTTCGTGTCACGTACGGTCGTCTTCTGGCTGAACTGACCTAACGCTCCTTTGGCATTTCAAACACAGATATTTATTTTCCCTCCTCTGATTAACTGTCACATTCCTGAAACATGTGTCTGGCGTGTTTGTCATCATTGCAAAGGTGAAGCTTGGGTTAAACACTTTTCCAGTATTTAGCCAGTCATCTGCAGTTTTCCCCACAGTGTTTTGTTACACATAAACTATTGGTGCTTTTATTGTGTTTGCAAGAATTTTTTTTCTAATTCACTTGAGTTTTAGACCAAAATTAGATGGAAAACATAGCAATCACTGTGTTGTGCTATTACAGGATTGTGTTTTATTCAGGAGGGACAATTATTATCATGTGGTGAAAGCATTCAGGTTGGACTGAATGACCTGTGTGTTGAGGGATCTGTTACCCAAAGATGAGTGCACACGCAGGTTTGGTTTAAATGCAGGTTCTGGATGGTGACTCATGTGTGGGAGCAGGAAAGTGGTACCTTTTTTTTTCTCTTTTCCTCCAGATGCTTTTTGAATGTGGAAGACAGAGAGGAAGCACGTGAGCCTGTGCTGGTTCTCTGCATAGCTCTGCACACGCAGCTAAAACTATGACTAATGTCTGCAGATATGAGCCCTAGGTGTATTCCTCTTTTTTTTTTTATTTATTTAATTTCTCTGTATGTTTGCACGGTTATTCAGCAGTCCTCCTCCTCTTCATCAGAAGTGCATCGCCAGCATTTTGAGCTGTAATGAACCGGTTCAGAACAAAGTTGAGTGTCGGCTTGACCTTTGCTTCGCTGGTTTCCATTATTCAACAGGCCTGAGGACAGCTGACCACTGGTCATACTGAGCAGGATAAAATGGGAATTACATACTAACCCCAGGCTTTACTGCACTGACCCACAGCTCCTGTATTGATTCATTTTTCTCCTCTGTGTACACAAAGACGAATGTGACTGAGGAGCTTTCTGTGTTTCGTTTCTGTCCAAATTTGGCAGCATTTCAGTTAGTTACATGTGATCCTGCCTCCCAGCTCCCACCCTGCGCAGAAATCCCCGGTCACCCAACTTCTCTGTAAAGTCCCATTCATCCATTCATCCATTCATTCATTCTGAATGCGCCCTTGAATGCCAGGTTTTATGAGCAAACTTGTGTTGCAGTTTTTCTGTGCTCAGTTGTCTTTAGATCCTATCAGCTCTTCTACTATGTCCCCCACCCCCATCGCTGCACTTCTGCCTCTACATGAGGGTGAACGCTGTTTGATGATGGAGAGGCAATAATGTTAAATCATCTGAAATGGGAACATGTCAGGGGGCCTGCATGTGCAAAAAGTATTTAGAAACAACCAAAACTGAAGTCTGAAAAATCTTTAAAAATGTTCCTTCCTTTAAGACAGGACAGGGTTAATACAGTGTTTTTCTATACATATATCTTTAAAAAAACATTTGAACATAATTTCCTTTTTATTATTTTATTATAGATCTGCAATTTCATCATTTTATAGCTTCAATCAGCCGTGTTAGAGTGGAAATGGCTTGTTTTTTCTAGCTTTATTTAGCTTTTTAAATTGATCAAATTTATCTAGAAATTTCTCGTAAATTCAATTTAGTTCCCTAAAAGGCGCAGATAACAATTATGAGGAAGGACGACTTTGAATGTTATTTTCAAAGACTTATTGACGGCGGCAGGGAAAGCAGACTTCAGGGCATTACTGCTTATCTGCATCTGTGGCATCTTTGTGTTATTCACAGGATGTTTAGAGGAATGTGGATGTTAAGGGGTGCATGGTGGTGTGGAGGCACACCGGGGAATTATCCTCACTCCTTCAGCCTAAAGCAGCAGGTAATTAAGACACAGTGTGATGAGATAGGAGGCTGGCTGGGAACAGTAATTGGCCTAGAACCAGACATAATGTATCAAATGTGTCCCAGCAAAAGAACAAACGATGATTAAGCTGTTACCGGGTTGTTGCCGGTTTGGCTGTGTGCTTAATATCACGTTTGGATTTATTTTGGCACATGACCTGTTTGCTGTGCAGGTTTGGTTTTATTTTCTTTGTGGACTTTCAGACAGCTTAGCAGGGAGAACAATGGAACTGTCGTGCTGGCTTAACCGTGGAAGAGAATCACATCCAACCATTATCATCCGCCCTCTGCCTCGCTCATCCCACCTCTCGCCCCCGCCGCATTTTTAGCCCACATACGAAATTATGCTCTTCCATTTGAGTATGTTGATTAGTGCAGATGATATTAGGGTTTCATCCCTTCCTCCTGTGTGCCTAAAATGCCAGGCAGTCCCCCTAATGGCCTTTTATATAGGCCACATAAATCTCCGTCTGTCCCCACCGGAGGGCATAGCCTTTTATTGGCCCCAGTCCATCCCCAGTGAGCAGGATCTGCGATTGGTTAATGAGCTCCAGGAGAATCAATCCGACAGGGAAGTTGTGTTAGTACAAACAGTTCTGCATAAAGAGGGTGACTCAGAGCGAGATTAGAAAGCTTTGTCTGGAGTAGTCAAGGACACTCAGTTTATGACTTCTTTTACTGGTTTATTTCAAACTCAAGCTCCATAGCAAAACATCAACCTAGTAACCAAAACTTACTGAATGTTACATCAGAGCTGGAGCGGGACCCCTCTGATCATCGTGCTGGCACCTGATTCAAAACTGACACATCATATTTTCTTTTTGCAGTGACACTTACTTTGTCGACTCGACTGAGCAAACATTCATAGAGATGATCTAATGGCTTACAAATGGTACATGCTGTTAGAGGTAAAGATCACAAATGACCTGAATAGTGAGGTAATGAGTGAGCCCACGGCTACGCAATGTCCCCACAAGGCCGACGAGTGAAAAACATCACTGCAGATCTGTCCAACACAAACATGAGGGTTCATCACATGACAAAACATGTGGCTTAGATCCTTGGATCCATCTTTTGATGCATATGTGAGTTTTGTCACTGCTGCTCTACATTAAATCAGAAATGTTATGAGTCTGTGAAACAATGGAGCAAAGCGGTGTTTGCGTTTGTGTGGGTTTTATATTATAGCAGAGGGCCTTTAATGGGAGTTGAGTGGTAACATCCAGAGAAGCAGTGATGAGTGTTCCAGAGATCATGTTTCACGCTTTCTTTATTTGCAGAAAAACATTAATCATCCATTTTTAGGCCGACGTCAATCTTTACTGAATAAATTCACACTGAACATTGTCCAAAACAGTAACAATATGATGAGGGAATCGTGAGAATGGAGTGTTTTAAAGGAAAAAAACATGAAAGCAGTATTGAATGAAGGAAGTGCACGTGTTTAACTCAAGGTCAGAGCGTTAAAGGACCAGTTCCCTCTTTTTCTGTTCTTAAGTGTAGAATAACTCAAATTCTTTCTGCATCAGCGCTCTTGCTCACCCAGGCTGCAGGCTGGGTTGTGTTGCATAAGTGTGGTACAGATCTGTGTGTTGGTGTTTACAGGCCCGAGAAGAGAATCACGCACTGCCTGCAGAGATGAAAGACTACTCTGCAAATCACAGCCCTCTGCCGCCTGAAAACTCCCGCCGATTGGCTCAAACTAGGAAGTTAGGGGACGAGGCAACATGGCAACTGAGTCAAAGACCTCACACTGCCGTGATGACATCAGCAGCTGTTGAGAAAAGACGCTCTCACTGGTGCACATATAAACATTATGCTTATGTGGTTCGTGAGTCTAAAAATAGTTGTGCGTTTGCATTGTATGAGGCAAACTACTGCAGGGTGATGTGTTAGCCAGGAATGAAAAAAGGCTCAATCACTGTTCAAACAATTCCTGTAATCCTGCTAAAACCAAGGAGCCATGCAGTTTGAGCTACGTTCTAATTAAAGCTCCAATAAAAAGCTTCCTGCAGCTGAATGAATATTTAATCAGCCAGAGAGCAGCAATGGAAAACTGCGATGAAACACAAAGGACAAATTAAACAGAAATTCATTAATTTAGCATATCAGAGGGAGTTGGTGTTTTGAATATTGTCGCCAGCATGCATTAACTCTCCTGCACAGCAAAAATGGGCTAATTAAGTGTATAGGGATTTTATTATTAAAGGCTTTACACATCATTTCAGTTACTGTTTGGCACAATGTCTACAGCTGTTTCAAATCACCCTCACCTAGATTGTTATTGTCTTAGATCTACATCACCCAGCACTCGTTTTCAAAGGAAAGTATATTCATATCATGCAGAATAAACCATGTTTAATTTAAACCCAATGCAATTAAATCTGAGTGACAACTCATGTTAAATGTAAGTATGTTCAGTCCAAACAGTTTTTGCTTTTATTTGAAATTTATATTTTACCAAACTGTCCCAGTCATTTAAGTAAAAACCTGTAAAAACACTTTTTTAGACATGTCGACATGTTGCAGGTGAGAACTTTTACTTGCTTGTCAGTGAAGAATGCATTGATGTGGTATTATATGGGAGGATTGGTTTTTGCATGGTCGACCGTGTGCTCCTGTTCTAACAAATCAAGAACCTGAGAGTGTGGCTCTGCTGCTGCAGTGTTGCATGTCCTGAAGCTCGTCTCCTGTGTGTTGTGGAGGGACTGTAAACAGCTCCAGAGGGCTGCAGACCTCTGACTGTCCTGCTGCGTCAGTCTGTTGCTGCTGTCAGTCTTGTAACGGCTGCAGTAGCGTGACTTCTGTCACTGGCTGGTGAGGGAGAGCAGGATTATGTTTGGAGGGTGGGAGATAAGAGCTGACAGCCAGTTCCCGTAGTGTAGTGGTTATCACGTTCGCCTAACACGCGAAAGGTCCTCGGTTCGAAACCGGGCGGGAACAGCACCTTTTCAATCTCTGATAAAGACAGATTTATTGAACAAAAGTTGAAGTTGAACACTGATGGTTGTGCATGAACATTGTCAAGAATTTGTTGTATATAGTAATGTTATGATTAATGAAAATGTTACACTGGTCACTACACTGGTCACTGATGACTTTACAGTGACCCATTTATTAATCTTATTAGAATAGGCAGTGCATTAAGCCTGTTTTCACTCATTTCAATGTTTTCAACCTGTCTTTGCCTCATTAGTACAAGGACACTACTTGTTTTATCCAAAGAGAGCAGAACAAGAAATCAGTCAAATCTCATTTTCAGAGAAGATAAACCTAACCTAATCTAAAAGGCTGTATCACTTCATTATGCTTTATCATTCATTATAAAGACACATGAAAATATAAGTACACTAACTTCAGGTGAGTTTACCTCTCAACCAAGTCCCTCTTGCTCTATTTCTAGCAAAATATATAAAAAATTGTCTGTATTGCCTGTATGAAAGGAAGACAGTGTGGCAGCACAACACCACAGTTTATCTTATCTGCTTTGTTCTGTCCCTGTAGATCAGTCGGGGCTGTATGTGCATCCTGGCTCACAGCTGTCAGCTTCCTCTTTTGAAGTCAAGACTCTCGGTCATGATATTTGTGCCTGTGTTGAGCTTGACTGACAGTCTCTCCAACCAGAGGCAGCAAAAGATACTGAAATCAATCATCCATTTCTGTAGGGCCTACAAGTGGCAGCCACATGCCTCCTGTTGCACTTATTTCAAATGCTCAAACACCCAGAAGAACGAGGACATGAGTGTACAGTATATGTGGGTGTGTGAGGGCATAAAGGGGTCAGATTAGTACGCCATACACAGGGTTGAGAGAAAGTAAATGGGCAGCACGGTGACCAGCTGAGCCCCAAACCTGGTGCACACACACACACTTACAAAACAATGAGCTCCCATATAAGAGTGATATGTTGGTTGAATTGCCCTGTCCTCCAAACACATACATATTTATAGTATTCTATATAAGGAAAAGACTTTGAGTGTGTGCAGCAACTGGAATGTGTACAAATCAGTGTACTCAACGGTCCGCTACATCTGAAGTATTCTTGTGCTTTGCTTCAGGCTGCAGTCTGCTCTGGCCTCTCCTCAATCATAGATCCTTGATACTTTTCACGGTCCTACAAAGAGAGCTTTGACACCGCAGTGATGCGATCCTAACCAGAACCATATCAGCCTGAGGATGTCTCTTTAAAAAAAAAAAAAAAAAAAAAAAAAAACACAAGACAGTTTCTGACTTTTTTTCTGACTTTTATCTTTTCCTGGACATGTGCATGAATGCGCACCCATACCGTCGATGCTCATGTGTTTGAAATCTTCTTCATGCATTCCTATGAATGGAATTTGGTCATTGAACTTTTCATCCTTCTGGAGATGAAAGTTGACTAAAGTGATGCTGGGCTGTGGGTCCTAATTAGGACTGAAAGTCTAAATATACTGTAAATGAACTGTAAGTAATTTTTTGCAATACATTATTTCATTCATTCGTCATTTCCTACTATGTCCACATGTCGACCTTCAGACTGTGACCATGTCCACCAGCATCAGATTTAGATAATAACAATCTTTATTACTTTAACTTGGTTTCTTGGCTGCATTAAAAATGACTCTATCCTATAACTACCTTTGACTCTCTAGCCCGCCCTTATGTTACTTGCTGCCCTCTGCCTGCTGCCTCCCTGCCTGAGACATCACTCAGGATAAAACCTGTAATCCTCCTTCAGCTTTGTTTAAACCAGCCAGCTCGACATGTCACAGCTCATCTCCAAGAAAGCTGTCTCTTGTCATGCAGCCCTTCTCCTGACGTTCTGTTCATAATATTTTGTATAAAATAAGTTGGCCTGAGTTTGTGTTGTGCAGGCTTCTTTAGCCAAGCTGTTATCCCTTTAAACCAACTCATTTCCCAGGAAAGAAACAGGGAGGAAATGGGCCAAGTTCCTCTCTAAGTATTTTTTAATAAAAAAGAGCCCAGTTGAGGATACAGTTTCGGGACGGGTCAGGGAGTGTAACAATTGCCTGTAAAGGATCCCTTTTTGTTTTTACAACCCTATTGGAGTACATTCATTTTTAATCAGGTTTTTTAGAAATTAACAGAGGGTAATAGAGAGGAAATAGGTGGGAGGAACACTTTCTGTTTTTTTTAGTGAGTCTACTTTGAGGGGTTACAGGAGGCGCCGTGAGCCAGTCCTGGATTTCTGCCCACTTCTCTTCTTGGCAGTAGCTGTGTAAAGACCCAATTGTAGTGATTACCTGTCCCTCATCTCAAACCCAAACCCTGCTGGGAAAACAAGCTTTAACGATAATAGGAATGCGTGAAACCGATGCCAAATGGCCTTTTTACGAGGTAATGAAGTACACTCACTGAGAACTTTTAATGGTTGCAGCCTAATGCTGACAATAGGAGAAGTGTGCTGCCCGTGTGCTCATCCAACAATCATTATTTTCCTCTAAGGTGAGCACATGGCCACGTGGGGTTGTAATGACATAACTGTGTGGAGCAGATGCTCAAACAGCCTATAAAAAAGGCATTAGCTGCTGTGGCCTCACACAGCAGGCACGGACTCTAGGAGACGTCAAGAAACAACCAGCTGCCATCCATCACGTCTCACAGGGCATCATGGGACATGAGATCCAGACTTTGAGAATGCATGTGGTGAAGGAGGCCAAGCATCTGAGCCAATTTGGAGCCCTTGTTGGACCCCAAAGAGACTACAGGGGGCATATGTGGGAAACATAAGTGGCATCACTCTTTCCCAAAGTAGACTCAGTGACTGGGTTGTTGTGCAGCAGCAGCAGCAGCAGCAGCAGCAGCAGCAGCAGCACCCAGGCACAGGCCCTGACGACAGCTTGACTGTGATCTGGGTTAGAAAAATGGAGCGGCTTAAAGGTGAACTCTGGACTTAGTGAATATTAATCACAAGTGCGTCCAGTCACCTTTAAACTTCATCAGTTGCAGCTTTGCCTTTCATGTTCCACTATCTGTACGGTCACCTGTGGTCATGCATGCCTTAAGATTAGCTTTAAAGAGAGATTGGGGGAGGGGAGGGGGGGCCGCAGTTGACAGCCAGTTCCCGTAGTGTAGTGGTTATCACGTTCGCCTAACACGCGAAAGGTCCTCGGTTCGAAACCGGGCGGGAACAGTACCTTTTTAATGTCCTCTAACACAAGGAGGGCAGTTTCTTTGAAAAGCAGAAAGTGTTGATGTTTCTGTTCATTCACTTCAAGCCTGGATGAAAAGTGCTAAACTTCAGAGACACTTAGGACATGTACAAATGCAGTGTAAATTGTACTGGATAAAAGTGAGTTATGTCCAGGGTTAGAGGGGCATTAAGCCAGTGCGTGAAGTGACACATGATAGGTCAGAGCTGACTCCATTTTTGGAGTAACTTCTCCACACGTTTGTTATCGTAGCTTATAAAATGATTTGAGGATTTTCCCTGTGGCTGCAGTCATCCTTTAAAACAGCAGTCCTACATTCAGTGGGATTCTTGTTAAATGAAGGGTGAGGGGCTGAATTTGAGCCATCATCATCTCTCACACACCTCTGATACTCCCTCTTCACAAGGATTTGCTCCATGTTTCACTTAACCCCTTGTTGCCTTATTTTTGAATTATTAGTTATTTTTAAAATTCCCCAGTACTACTTTTTTATTTGATTAAGATATCAACAAGCCTGGCAGAGAATACACACTGAGAGGGTAAAAGCTAGCTTCCTTTTTCGTGGTAAAAATATTCCCCATGATTCATGTGGGAACAGAGTTTTGTTTTGGTTTCTGCTGTCTTTGTGGTGAATGTACACAGGTAGTGACTCTCCACAGTTGATTCCCATAATGCTATCATGCAGAAATGTGAGAAATGCTACCTGATGATTAGATTAAGCAGTGTCCTCGTCTGGGAAAATCTCTGTATGATTAAAATCATGTGCCTTTATTTGATAAAAGACCAATCATCCAATGTCTTTGTGTCTCTGTTGTGTCTTTCAGCTGGATCCTCAGACAGTGCAGTCAAAGAACTGGCACATGGACGTCATAGAGATGAACGGGGTGAGACTCAAGCAATTTTAACTCTAGATTAGATTAGTTTAGATTATGAAACACTTACTATAAATATTGTAATGAGATGTGTTGTGTTTGGCGAGGACGATGTAAGGTTGGCCAGTTTTTCTGATAGCACAGTGTTTTTATTCAGCAGTCAGTATTTCCTTACATTCCTGCAAGAAAGTCAAAGTAAGAGTGAGGTTAAGTGTTTAGTCCTTAAGAGTGCAGGAAGGAATTCAGGCTCTTTCCAGTAAAAAGAACATCAATTTGAATGTAATTTTTACAATAAAATCCAAATGTTAAATGACTAGTTTGAAGATGTTGTGTGTTAGTGACATTTCACTGTCAAATCCTCCATATTACTACACAATCAAACACAAAGAAGGGGATCGTGAGGGTCCGAAAGTTTAATTGTTGCTTCTTTGTAGCGTAATGCCATTTATTTCAGCTGTGTTTTGTTCATCATCAGATCAAAGTTGAATTCTCCATGAAGTTCACGAGTCGGGACCTCAGCTTGAAGAGAACGCCGTCCAAAAAACAGAGTGGGGTGTTTGGAGTCAAAATCAACGTGGTGACAAAGTATGTTCCTGTTATTGCGATCAATATAGACTATCACCTTAAAGCTCGGCTTCATACACATCCATTGATTTATATTTGAGCTAATAAACAAACTTTGCAAACAAGGATCATGGACAGAGATATGGACGATAAACAAAAAGAACCAGATGTGTTTTCAGGTCAACATCTGTTTAATTTCACCCACATCATCAGGAAAGTAACACCTGTGTAAACTGCTGTTTGTGTCCACAGGCGTGAACGCTCCAAGGTGCCTTACATAGTCCGTCAGTGCATTGAGGAAGTGGAGAAGAGGGGGATTGACGAAGTAGGAATCTACAGGATCTCAGGGGTGGCCACTGATATCCAGGCCCTCAAAGCAGCGTTTGACACCAGTAAGACTCCACCCACTGGTTTCTGTGTGATACCGTCTTCCTTCTATCATCTTGACTGGAGATCAAACTGCCATTTAATATAGTTTTGTCACTACTATGCAGTGGTGATTTGCAATACATCTCTATGACATCTACGATACATCACAATATAAAATGCAACTGAAGAAGAAGAGCTGGGAAATGGTCGGATCATGTACATTCTCTATTAACAGTATTTTAGTTTCACAGAATAGAAACAATGTGGCTTTGGTCCTATTTAACAAACACAACTCCCAACCCAACCAGAAACAATGATGCATATTCACCAGAAAGAGCTCCTGAGTAAAATGTTTGTAGTGAGGATGAATCCATCTCTGACTTAAAGGTTGTAGCATGTCACATGTGCAAAGAAAATTCAACAAAAAAACAACGACAATAGCAACTTACAAGCAAAAATAAAGAAAACTGAAATTAAAATGATTTTGATGCAAAAACAAAGAAGGCCTTAATAAAAATTTTCGTAAACCAAAAAAAACTTACATTTATATTGTATAAACTTAGACAGGACCTATTTTGTGGAAAACCTATGCACATTTTAGAATTTAACATGACCAACTTATTTTATGGAAACATGGAAACATGGAAACATTTCTGTGCTTTTTTTTTTTTTTTTTTTTTACAAAACAGTAACTGGCCAACATGCTCAGTGGGGAGTTCACTCATCAGTGCAGTGATTATGTCCCATAGTGCAATAGCAGTAGATTACTGTAAATAAACCCTGAAATTTATATAAAAGGAAAATCCCATCAGTGACTCATCAAATAATTAATCCTTTCAAATTACTATATTTATATTCGTCAGTCATCAAGCGTAATTTCCCAGATATTTAGTGTGTGTATAAAAGCTGTGTGCGTTTCAGATGAGTATAGTGTTCGAAGTAGAGACTTCACTGCAGCTCAGGGTTGTAGTAATTGAGGCCTTTACTCTAACACTGTGTAGAATGGATTTGTGGGAACTGGCTGTCAGGAAGTCCAGGACCGATGAGGAGCAGCAGCTGTCAAGTGTTCAAGTTTCATGTTACATAAGAGTCTCTCAGGGTTGGTCACGGCTGCTTTTACGTCACCAAGATCGGACTGAGCGGAGCCCGGTATCACCTTTCATTTTTGTGTGTAACATTAAGTCTCTGTCTCCATCTGGATGTGAGGTTGTTGAGAAGTTACATCATTCCTGGAGACGGAGAGAGCAGCTGTGTTACTGTGTGTCTGAAATAATGCAGTGTGCTCACTCTCTAATTGGTCTTTGTTTGTGTCTGACCTGTAGATACCAAAGATATCCTGGTGATGCTGAGCGACATGGACATTAACGCCATCGCAGGGACGCTGAAGCTGTACTTCAGGGAGCTGCCGGAGCCTCTGCTCACCGACCGCCTCTACCCCGCCTTCATGGAGGGCATAGGTGTGACCTTAAGTGCAGGAACTGTGTGTTTGTCATCAGCAGGAGTTACTAGGGAGTTATCGTTGCCCAGCTGAAAGAGATGAGGGCTAAAGTTAAAAAGCTGTCTCACCATGATTGGATCTGACATCTTGTTCCTCCCTCTCACAGCGCTCTCAGACCCAGCAGCCAAGGAGAACTGCATGATGCACCTCCTACGCTCACTGCCGGACCCCAACCTCATGACCTTCCTCACTCTGCTGGAGCACCTCAAACGGTACACACACACAAGCAGAAATCCACTGAGCGCCTGGCTTGACAGCTTCACATTCTCACCCACAGTTGGCGACCGCATTTGTATTGACTGCCTTTGACTAAAATGCAACACCTTTCCTGGGTGTTGAGCCCGTCCTCCACTGACTGACGGCCTGTCTGTGTCTGTTGCTGCAGGGTGGCTGAGAAGGAGCCCATCAACAAGATGTCCCTCCATAACCTGGCCACCGTGTTTGGCCCCACTCTGCTCAGGCCCTCAGAGTCAGAGAGCACAAAGGGACAGCACATCACCTCCGCCTCAGACATCTGGTCACATGACGTCATGGCACAGGTACCCACGCACAGTCGCAGCTGAATTTTGGGTTTGGTTCTACAAGTTTTATTTTCTTCTCACATAGGAAAGTAAAAGTATTATTTTATTTATTTATTTTACTTATTTTGAAACAACTCTCTTTACTCAACGGTCATCGTCATAGTTTGAAACTGAGTAGGCATCCCTCTGCCAGAGTATGTTATAAATGGTAGATGGGTGCGTACATGCGTTTTTCCTCGGTCGCTGCACGGGTTTTCCAGATGAATTTTACTCCCATGTCACCAAGTGACCCGTGTCACTGCTATTCTCCCAGCTGTATTTAGGCTGCAGGCCATCAATTCATCTCTTCTGAGAAATGAGCTTCCTGTGCACAAATGTCTTTTCTTGGTAGAATAAACAACATCCAGAGTAAATCATCATAAATGGGGCGGCGTGCACATGTGGGAGACCCTGTCCATCCATTACAGCGGGGCTGAGTGTTTGTATTGTGGCTTATTTAAATTCTAAATGTTTATTGCACAAGTATACAAAAAGTCAAACGCCAAAGAAAGATGCTTCCGCCAGCATATCCTGCATATCATCTCAGAGTGATGTATTTGCCCTTATTCTAATAAAAAATGCATCTTGCAGTTAAGGATCGGGTCCACTGACTCTCAAATTGCACCTTTCATGACCAGTAAAATGCATATTGTAAATTAAATTATGCACCTGAAACGGATTTTCCTGGTAAGCTGTAAGCACCTTCAAACAAACAGTAAATCAAATTAAACTTTCCAGACATATGCCTATCTGATGAAACTGATTAAAGGGGAGATTAAGGGAAATTTGTGGAGCGTAGCAAAAGGGGGGTGGGGGGCATTAGACTGATTCACCGGGTTTCATTAAGTGGATTGTCTAGACACACAATAACACTTTGAGATGTTCAGAAGTGATTTTCTGCCTAGAATTTACTGCCCTACCTGCCCTGTTTCTATTTCACCAGATAAGTCACGGTGATGTCGTATTCTTCACGTTCTTAGAGTTGGTGTCACTTACACTTTCCCAGAATATCAATTTAGAAGACATCCAGTGCAGATAAACATCCGTCAATCTGCTCAGAAAAAATGTTCTCCTTATAACTGCAGAACTTGCCTGACAATCACTGGGTTACTGTGATACAGAAGTAAACCTAAAAATCTGAAGGAGGAATACCAGACAGAGACAGAATGGCATGGAGTCATTTTTAATGTATTAAATGGAATTTGTAATGAGACAAACTTCTCTGCTCTCAGGTCCAGGTGCTGCTCTACTACCTGCAGCATCCTCCCATCACCTTTGCCGAACTGAAGCGCAACACGCTCTACTTCTCCACTGACGTTTAGTCCCCACCGGCCTCCCTCAGGGCAGCACCTGGAGACGAGAGAGTGGGAGACTCCATACAAACCTTGGTCCCTGCCACTCGGTCCTCCTGCCTCACCTCTCCTCCCAGCAGGCAGCTCATCTCATCTGTACAGCCCCCCCCCCCACCCCCCACCCCCCATCCCCTCACACACACCCACATATCTCCTCTTTACACCCCCAAACCACTCAAACCTGCCCCCCCCGCCCTGAAAAGAGATGGAGCCGAACATGACGGGAGGTGGTGAAGGAGATTTCCTGGTCGTCTACATAGTCATGCATCATGTCCTGTTTGTAATGTGAGGAGAGCAGAGCCTCCGCCTCCCACCGACAAGACGACAAGGCATTCTGGGAGCACAGTGCGAAAGGTTGAGGGGTCCGGAGGCCAAAGCCTGGCGCGGTGGCACAGGATCATGCCCATGTGTGTGTGGTGGTGTCATCTCGTGAGCCCTTTCCAGACACTGGTTTAATGATCTCAGAAACCTCCAGCTTTTTTTTTTTTCTCCTGATCAGAGGCATTCCAAGAAAAATGGCATTTACATGTTTTATAATTCTGTTCGACAGCTGTTTTTGTTTCCTTCTTCTGTCTTTCTGGCTTTGTGCATGTGGTGGAGGAGGCTGGGGTGTATGAGTGACAATGTGGATGTACTTGAGTGAGCGTGTGAGTGTATGTGTGTGTTTAAGGGACTAAGAGAACTTGTGAGGTTTAGAAGTGGCTGGGAAGCCGTCCTAACATATGGCTGGCGATGTGTCTCTCTGTACTGACAAACATGAGAGAACTGCCTCCCCAGTGAGTCTTGGCCAAATTAGCCCTATTTATTTTAAATATATATAATATGTGTGCCTGTACAGTTCTGTGCAACTAGAGAAATGCTCTAAGGAGTCTGTTTTTTGAAGTTTATTCAGGTAGTGATGTTATTTTTAGTCTGATTTTCTCATTCACCATGTCCATGGTTGGTAAGCTGTAACTGAAAAGATCACCAGAAAAGTCTGCCAATTAATTTCAGATCACTTTGTAGAGGAGGAAGGCCACTCTGTGACATGAGGGTTGTTGAGGAAAAAAAACACAATGAATGGAACATTTAGCTTTTTTTCTTGTTGTTGCATTGCAAGCCTGTTCCAAGTGTCTTACTGCACCGGTATAATCTATAGGATGATTTGTGTAGTTGCCCTCATTGCATGTTCAGCTTGTCAATCAAACCAGGCCAGGTAACACAAAGGTGGGTTGTCTCTCCAAGACCCTGGCTAAGACTGGCAAACGCCCATCTCTGCTCTGTACAAAGCCAACAACCTTTCTGCTATCAAGCCTGCGACATATCTTAAAATACTGTAAGCACTGCTAGATGAGTACTATTTGATATTTTTAATATAAGATTAAAATAAAATAAAAAATGTTGTATTTTACTTCTTTTGAGAAGAATTTCAATATACTGTAATATTGAGGCTAAATGTCAATGTGAACTTTTTCCCCCCTTTTTTAGTAAAATAAAAGTTACCAAAACACTCTGACTTTGTCTCTGTCTGCGCTTTCTTGGATCACTAACATTATAATAATTGTCATAAAAATGCTGCATCATCATATTTTCTATCATCATTTTATAGGATGTCTGAGCTGATTATACTGTATGGGTTATGTGACATTAATTTACAACCTACCCTGACTGTCCATTCCCCAGAGTTAGGAAAAATACAGCGTTGAACAGTTTTCTGCATTTACATCACACAATTCTTGGAGAAGCCATTTTGCAGGTATACATTTCATAATTGTGATTGCCTTCAATTTATTTTTTTGATACACTTCACTAAATCTTCAAAAACTTAAGTAGGTAGAGTAGTTTTTTCCAGTCCTGACACACTTAACTGCATATTTCAAGTTTCAGCTCTTTTCATTTTCATTTATATAATATATTTATTAGATATATATTTATAAAGTTGGATACAAGGCATGATGGGTAGTCCTCTGAAACTGTGATGATTGATGTGATGTAGCCATGACACATCTCCTCTGGAGACCTGATGTTGGTGGATTCAGTGCTGTGGAGGGCACTGGATTATTGTTCTTATTTGACACAGCACTGCATTAAATCCTGAATAATGACACTTAAACACAGCTTATAGTGACTTTGAGCTTCTTTATGCAAAACTCCTAGTTTTCCTTTTTGCAAAAACCTTTTTTGACTCATAAGCCAGAGTTTAAGGCCATTATTAGTAGAGGGAGTGGGGTCCGGATCATGTCTGAAGCCCCTGAGCCTACGGGACCGGGAGGGGATCAAGCCACGAGCTTGAAGCTGCGTGGAAAGTGAGGATGTGCTATGATACATCCATGGAGGAAAACTGTGGTGGTCAGAAGGACCGACAGCTGTGTGGCAATAAAAGTGGCTCATGAGTGTAAAACTCACCCTTTCCAAGTGCTCCCTCAGAGAAGAGGACAACACAGATCAGGTGAACACTAAGAGGCCGTGGGTGAATTATGAGGAAAATCCTATATGGCAAATATTTGAAGTTACTGTAAATGAACAATTCTGTTATACTGTATGTTGAAACACAGATAAATCTACGGTTTAACCTTGGAAAGGTACATCTGTAATCATTCAACACAACAGCCCAGCTATAAGTTTTAACTTTACAAAGACACTAATGTTCAGTTTTGACCGATACTGGTGGAGAGGCTTTAATTTTACTATGTGTCTATTACTGAAGTCGCCATTCTTTTTTATTTAGGCTTCAAAACCCATAACTTCAGTTTTTATCACTTTAGTGTGGAAGTGGGAGGACCTCTAGTGGTAAGACATAGTGCTCACACATTTCTTTTTTATGACTTCATGAGCTGCAACCAACCTCACCTCACCCAACCCCTTCAGTCACCAGTAAACTTCACTGACATTTTACCAACATGAATCTTTTAAACAGTACAATCTGGGTCCCTCAATTTATAGATCAATCAATTCATTTCTTTTTTCAGTAATTCTGAAATCAATATTTGTGTTGTTTGCTCTGTCTACATCAATTTTTACAACTTTTATCAATTATAACAACTGTACTTTAAAATTTAAAATGGCCAGTGACTTGGAGCTACATGTGATTTTGTTTCACATATAATTCATGACAACATCCACAGATTCATATATGGCTCTGTCAAAGCTCTGTTGTTCCTCCTGAGCTAAGACCTAAGACAGCAGTGTTGGCTTCCTCTGATAGTTAAGACCCAGAAGACTTTTACTCCGTAAACTGTGTGAATCGTGAGAAAAATCATCTGACTAGAATAAAGAAATATTTACACAGATGACTTAGATTCAAACTAGAATCAATACTGCAATTAAAAAGCAAATCAACAATGTTATGGTCATGGACACTTGTTAACTTCATTGAGAAAAAAGTGTTGAATCTCCAAGTTAACAAAAAAAAAAAAAAAAAAGCTTTAATATAAATAATCCTGATGTGGATTTGTTACTGACACATCACAGCAATGTTCTACAACCAGAACAGTGTTTATCTGAGTCTGGTCTGAGGTGGTCCTGACTCAGAGTCAAAGTGATTTTCATCTCATTATTATACCTCTGACACAGCAGCGGGCCCACTCTGCTGAGTTTCTTGATTCCCCACATGAAGTTGGTTTGCTTTGCTTAAATTGTCCACAACATAAAAGTAACGAGACAATGGAGAAAAATACAGACAGGCCTGTTTCAGTTCACTGTACACAAACAGGAACCTGTCACTTCCACCAAATACATCCGTTCTGCTCTTGCAGCAATCCTCCACTTGCAGACAAATATTCACAAAGTTGGATCTCTCACAGTGTGAGTCTTCCAGGCTCATCCAGATGTGCATCGATTACGTTTTTGTCCACAGAGCCACTCTTCATCGGTTCACCGCAAATAATATTCAATGGCAGCAGAGAATGCAGCAAAGCCTCCACATCCCAGGACCCCTGCTTTCAGACCAGCTGCCGAGCAGAAAAAGAACCCATCAGAAATAAAGTACTCTTAATTTAAAACATCAGAGTAAACGTGCCAGGCTCCATACCACGAAATCCAATCGCTCCTCCAGTTACACAACCGCTGTACACTGCATTCTTCCAGTCAGATACGCCTCGGTGCTGCAAATGAAAAACAGACAGACAATTGTTGTGCATTTGTGTGTGAGACAAGTGGAGACCAAAATAGACCAAATAGAACAGAAGGAATGAAAAAAACAAAACAAAACAGGAAACAGTGATGTTCCTATTACAATTACCAATTAGCATGCTGCTATACAGTATATGAACTAATAATAATAATAATAATAATAATAATAATAATTTATTAATTTATTAATAAAATTATCATTAATAATAATAATAATTATTATTATTATTGTTATTATTATTATTATTATAATTATACATGTTGTTTTTCTTTTTTGTTTGTTTTAGAAGCTGGGTAGATTTGTGTAATCTCACTTGGAAAATCTAAGAGCAAACAGCAGAGGGAGCTATCAGACCATTTTGAGGAGGTTAAAAAAAGCAGAACAGAAGTACCATGAGGTTCCTAAAACATCTGTCAGTCAACATGGGATACTGAATGTAATTACAGTAACAATATGGGGATTTGTATTTACTTTAACAGTCAACAATTACGTAACAATTATTTTAACGATTCATGAAAGACGAGTGAGTAAAGACAATTACGACCACCACCGCTGGTCCATGTGAGTTTCAGCCTTGTTTCAGCTTGAATACTGTTTAATCTGTACATGTGTTTGCCAGTTGTTATGTTTTCCATATTGCTCCCATTGACATATTAAATATTCCAGCTGTTATGTTGTGTTTGTTTATTTTTTGTTATACTAATGCTCCTGTAATTTGTCCACAAATGTCATGGCTCTCATGTTCCTTTAAAAACTCCCCTCACACCTAATGTGAGCCCTTCTTGTAGCAGGGCCTGTACAGTCACTGTAATTATGATGTGATAAGTTACATTATTTTGTATATCTGCTGTTTTGCTACAGAGAACAGGGGACATTATGAAATGCTCTTTACACATTTACTCATTTTCTCATCTTTGTTTTGACCTCCTACCAGATATTTTGGTCAATTTTTTTTTTTTTTTTACCTGTGACACAACTCAAAATAATTTATTTATATTTCATGACCTAAATCTCATTACACAGTTGACTGATGTGTAGTATCATACTTACACTTGTTTTTAATCAGATTCTAGTGAAAATCATTTGTTTCAGCTATTTTTATGTAAGTGTGTGGTTGTGTCCAGCACCAGCGGTGTGACCTACTGATTCTATGATGCACTCTGTACAGGAGAACATGGCGCCCACGATGGCAAAGTTCTTGGCGTAGGACATCCCCCTCTGGCCCATGTCTTTCAGGACCTCTCGTGCTGTTGGAGTTCTCAGGGGGTCTTTGGGGTCGAAGCCAACATTGGTATCGATGCCAGCTGTGAAGACACCAAAAGCTCCTCCGAGAACAAAGCCTGTGCAGAAGAGGAACGCAAACATCAGTGTCTAAACAACAAAACACCAAAATATCCACAGACTTGAGGAATAAAAGATGTGTGCTGCCTTTGTGGTGACTGGTCGTGTTTGTGTAGTTGTACAAGCAGCATTATGGTAGAGCTGCAGCCTTCTGTATTGATTAATCATTTGATCTATAAGATGTAAAAACCAATATGGTCATTACTTGTTACACACACTGAAGATAACCGGTTTACTGTCACAAAAGACAAAGTCAAGCAGCACATCCACATAATGCGAAGCCGGGGCTGGAGAATGTTTGGCTTTTTTACTTGAATAATGACTTTAATCGATCATCAAAATATATTTTTGTCAATTGACTAACTATTTCAGCTCTGCATTATGGAAACATCATTCCACTGTCCTATTCAAATCCCCTTTCATATGCAGCCTACAGTTGAGCAGAAAACTGCACAGTAAAACCTCATGTTTATATTATATATGTGTATATATAATATTAGTGTAGTTTGTTACCTCCCACACAGGCCAGAACAGACTTGAAGGCGCAGCTCTCCATTCCCCTCTCGATCATCTTCTGCTCCTCGCTTTTAGGAGGCGTCGGCAGCCCCCCCATCACGGCGGGGTTCAGGTCCTTTACGGGCCTCTTGTCCCCGATCAGATGGTCCAGGATCATACTGTACTGAAGCGATGGGTTGTCCGCACTCGGACCAGCCGAAGCTGGACCTTGTGAGTCGGAGGCGGCGATGTTCGCAGCACCCGTGGAGGCGGCCATGTTTCTCAATGACAGTCGTTCCGGTAAATGTAGTCAATGTTAAACTGTAGCAGATTCGTCACGTTTCTAATCTCTGTGAGCGGAGATAATGGGAACACAAATGAAGAAAATATATTTATATAATGACACGAATAAGCATCAACAGGTGAACGCATTTATTTTCCAACCTTGCTTTAAATGATGTTATCTTCTCCTCATAAGGTTTATTTAACTTCTTGTCAGCACATTCGTTACAAAGTCAACCGGACTTCAGCAGCAGCCCTGCAGCAATCGTGTCTTGCTGCAGGTTACGTTTTTGCTAAAACTTAAACTTAACATGAAACTATGGTCATTTTGAGGCTTTATCTAATTGTAAGGCATTATGATAATGTTAATGACTGTTAATTTATAACATTTTTCCACCTCACTTACAGCCACGAATAATAATCATTAGGAGTCCACTATGTATCAGGGATAACATTATGGCTCTGATATAATATTTAAAGCTTATATTATGAATCCTACATGTGAGCAGCTGCCTAACTCTCTCAGAAACTGCCAACGAAACCTCTTTTTGTCCATCTTTCCGTCTCTGAACAGAAAGACTACATTTCCCAGAAATCTCCTCGCACACTGCGCCAAAGTCGCTTCACGCGCTCCACCTACCGGCCGCAGCGCGAGCCGGCGGCGGCGCTGTGAGGAGTCGCGTGCGGCGGCGGCGGGTCGGGAGCAGCAGCAGCAGCAGCGGCGGGAACAGGTGAGCTGAAGCCAGCGGCCGGTGCTGCTTTACCCCCACAGCCTCCAGCGCTTCTTCCGCTGCTCACCGGCTCCTCGGGCTGAACCTGCGTGAACTTCACCGTTGGTGCGTCTCCGCTGTCGGCGGGAGTCAGAGGAGGTGTCAGAGAGGAGTCGCTGGGGATCCGCCGAGCGGGCTCCGTGACAGCCCGCCGGTTCACGGCATCGAGTCGCAGCCGACGGCTCCGCTCCTCCACTTCACAGAGTAAGTCAGTCTGAAGCGGGGAGATTTTCCTGGTGCGGTAGCGTCTGTCGTGTATGCAGCTGGAGGAGATGTTGTCAGGCTGACTGACTGACTGACTGACTGACTGACTGTTACACTGTGTGACTGTAACATCGACGTAGAGCTACAAGATGTTATTTCCCAGTTTACATGGCTTCAGATAGTAATCCTCAGTTTTTCAGTGCTGGTTCAACAGGATCCCTCCTCGATCAATACTCTCCATCTGCTTCATAAGCATCCATGTCATTGGCTCAGCTTCTGTCCCTCCACAGTTACAACACAGGGACAGTGGAGACCAGATTTTACCTGGCAACCCTATGAATTTTGTCCAGTGTGGGGGGACATGTCAGATTATCTTTGCAGGTCTGGTAAATTTACTGCAGCTCAAACTCAGTCAAAGCTGTGGCCAGTATTTTAGAAATACTTAAATGCAGCGCCCGCCACCTTAAAAATATTAAACTAGACGCCAGAGGAAAGTTTAATAGTTTTTAAAAAAAATGTATCAGATCTTAAATGTTTTGTTTCTGACAACATGAAGGTTTAAATACAGCTTCTAAACCTTCTCTGCACTGTTAGTGATAAATATCTGGAGAAGTGCTGTGGCCTGTAATTGTTCATTATTTTGTTGGCCTAGAACCTGGCCTAAACAACATATTGGAATCAGCTTATACAATATCCACCATATGTGAGTTATTAACTGTAAAATGTAAAGTCCCCCAGCTTGCTAAAAAAAAAAAGACAGTGTTCCCAAGAAAATACCCCAGAGGATCTGACGATCCTCAGTGGAGGCTACAACCCTGTGATCAACTTCTTTCAAAAATACATATAGCCTATTTGGTTTTATCATTTCATTGCGAGGATTTTAGTCAAAAAAAGATAAACGTGTCCTTTCTGGTCTGTATGTACAGTTGCTAAGCGCTGTTCAACAGCTGCCTCTGGCATGAGATTCACATTTTACATTTTTGCTGCCATTGGCAACAAAATGTAAAATGTGGAACTTTTCAGTGTTTTTTCTGGGAACCACCTCAGTGCACTGCAAGCAGTTTTCTTCACATGATCAGCCAGCCATTTGTTCCTCATTAGGTCAATGCCATGTGAAGCAGTCAAACAAGGCGTTATTGTGTTTAGTAAGGTTATCTGTGAAAGTTTGTTCTTAAGTCTTAAATGGGTCCTTAAACGCTTCATTATGGCAAACTAGCCTGACTAAGCTACTGTGTGTATTTGTCACGTAACATTTCCTTGTAAACCACATCACCTCAGTGTTTCAGAAACATTTGCTTGAATAATTAACCACTGCTATTTTGGTCATGGCTTGCTGTGTGGCATAATTGGACATTTCAATAATGACAACAGGGGAATTAAAGTTGTAAAATGTCCTGATTGCAGAGCTTTCGTTGTAGTCTTGTGTTTATAGAGGAGACCAGCCTCGCAGTGGTACGTGCATTGGTCCTTTGGGAGAAACCAAATGGGCAACAAATGACAGCTTTCAGTTTCTTCTGTTCCTTTTGATTATGTCAGGAGGAAATAGAGTTCACCAGTCATTTATGATGCAGTCAATGTGGATGTTGTAGGTAATTACAGCCTTGTTTATTTTTTCATGGTTAACCATTCAAGAAGGGAAATAGTTGGGAATCTGTCTTTGGCCTCTTAGCTGTAGGACAGGACAGGCCATGCTAGATGGCACCAAGGGAGGCTGGTCTCGTCTCAATATGAGGATTGTCAGTCAGACTATGGCACTGAGTAAAGCGGATACATCCACTTCAACATTTACTGCTGGATGGTGGTGTGAAGAGGTGTCTATGATGTCTAATGCAAGAGTGTTTGCAGGCAGGACAATTACATGAAAACATCTGTCGGCAGCTAATAGGACTTTGTGTTTGAGTTTGTAATTGATTACATGGCCTTTGTGTTTGTCACCGATGGAGGCAAACACACATTCTTACCTGGACTCATCTAGGTATGTCCTTGCAGAGCCTGGAGCACTGAATCTCCCTTGTTTTTTTAATGTAGCTGCTTTCATCCTCTGTTCAACTCATTATCCGGGCAGTTCCTGTCATTGGCCTGCTATTTATAGCAAGGGGGTTATGTGGGGAGCACCCATGTGTAGTTGTACAGTGGTGATCTCCTTGACCGCTGTGCTCAGTGAGAAGAATTTAAATGTATGTGAATCTATGACATTCAAAGCAGAATCCAGGCTCCTCTCGGTGTTGTCCTGCACACACTCAGGAGTATGACCCAGCAGTGATGGTGTCCTGGATTCACTTTTGTTAACGACACACTGGGGAATGCTGAGTAGAAAATTAGCGCTAGCACTGGAGTCCTTCATCCGCATGCTGTAACTGACATATGAAATGAGTCAGGGTGGGGGAGGGGTAATAATATTTGTAGTGACCTTGTCCGGCTCTGGAAGAAGGATGAAAGGCAGATACTGCAGTGATGTAGTGCTCTACTTCAGATGCTGAATTCACTACTTACTTACGCTCTATGGAAGGAGAAGCCACTATAATAATAACCTGTAGACTCAATGTAACTCTAAGGCCCTTGCATGCAGACAACTCCAGACACCACAGACACATAGTTGTTATTTCTTTCTAGTCCACTTGGAGTTCACTTGGTAGAGGGCATGTGCAGTTGGTTCTCAGCTGTGTGGACACAACAAATTAGTTTGTCTGCACAGAGCCTTGGACACACCCTCTGATGATGAAATTTATACTGCATGGACCCTAGCGGACAATGCCCAGTCATTTTCATGTCTAAATGTGTGGACACACCTCTCTCTAATTTATCAGGCCAAAAAAATGAGTGTTTGTAAGAAACCTCAGAGATGCTCTATTGGGTTCAAGTCCAGACTCTGACTGGGCCACTCATGATAATGACAGGGGTCAGAGGGTTGTTGGTGAGGATTATAGATTGAGAAAGAGACTGAAGATGTAGCTGAAATCACCAAGTTGAGATCACATGAAACTTTGGCTTCATCATATAGGTGGGATGCCCGTCGTTACCAGAACAACACCCCACTGCCCACAAAAATGAGCTAGAGAATCAAAGAGGTCACCGAGCCGTACCAGCTTGAACCTCTTGGCCGTCCTCCTGAACCCGATGGTGCAGCTGAACCTGGAGGTTCTGAGTTCATGAAGTCCATGAGTTGCTGTGAAGTGTTAGCCTGTCGGTCAACGTGGAGTGACAATGCTGTGTTTTTAATTTTCATAGAGGGGCAATAAAATTATGCAGAGGTTGTAAATATGCTGCAGGTGTCTTCACAATGCAAATGGCCTCATATATAAAATGTTTTATGATCAAATTTCAGCTTGGATAATGATAAGCAGCAGATTTTGTTGCTACAAAATGTAGTTTAATGTGGAAATGACTGTATCTCTAAACAAATTCAAGACCAGATAGAGAATTTCCTGTTGGCTGTGTCAGAGTAGAGCTGTTTTGGAAGATTGTGCAGGTCAACAAGTGCACAAAGTGCAAAGACTGTGTGCAGGTTTGTAATGGGATTAAACTAGCAACAATTCCCCCAGCATACATTATCAGGTAAAGCCATGAGGAATTTACAGTTTGATGCAATATATTGGTTAAGATGTAAGCTGTCTTCTTGAAATGAACTACAGAATTTAATTCAATCATGTGTATTGATTAAAAATGAGTGGTGAATAGTGACATGTAAATATACCTTTAGCCTGATTGGTGGTAGATGTTTTACCAGAGAGGGGGACTGACTGTATGCTTCATGAATCCTGAGCTGCAGGTCTGTCTCAGCACAGCAGAGTGACATGATGATCAAAACAGCCAGTGCACTTCATGCATATATGAAACATTACGTTAAGTTTTGTGGTCTGAGGTCTGTTTTCCAGAGTGCTCTTGTTTGTCTCTACGTGACCGTTTATTTGGTCTTTATTGCTGTCAATGTCAACCTCCTTGCTTGTATCAAGAACAGCTCACACACTTTACAGCTTCAGCATCTGAGGAAAATACTAATAATATCAGAAATACATTTCTCTGCCTGTTGTGGCTGTTCAGCTCTCGTTCCCGCTCTCACACACACACATTCGGGGAAAGTACTCAGTATGATTTTAGAAGAAAGAGTTGTTATCTATCCTCAAGAGGCAAGGTCTGGTCTGCATGCAGTTGGAGTGGCACGTCCTTTACTGCAGCAGAGGAGGCTTTAATTGAGGAGACAAGGGGAGATGAACTGATTGGAGCAGGAATGAGAACTCGTGTGGCATTCGGTCAGATGAATAAATAGAAGCGGCCTTATTTCTGACAGAACGTGAGGTTCCTCGGTGTGCTGTGAGCGGGCTGCAGCGAATTTTGTGTGATATTTTAACTCAATAATTTTGCTTTGCAAAGGCACCGATGGCTCCCAGCCTCCACAGCTTTGCCAGGTTACCCTCTCTATTTTATTTCGTTATATTTGTGTCATATATGAAAAGGCCAGTGGAGAAAAATGAATTGTACTGGCAGAGCAATGGGTTTGTGTCTGAGAGGTGTGTACGTTCGCTCCACGCATCTTTCTCCCTGCAGCTCTGTTTTTAATTCAGCAACGTCCAGGAAACAGACCGCATACTTGACAAGCATCACAGTCTAACTCACTGGCTTCAAGGAATGCTGCTCCTTCTTTAAATGGGTCATCTGGGCCACTTCTGAAGTAAAAGTAGAGATATGGTCTTTAATCATGAATGTCACACTTCTTTTTGCCTCCACTGTAGCACAAGGACCAGAAGAGCATCTTGTAGACGTGTGATGTGCAAGTCAAGGATAAGACAGATGATGTGATATTATTGTGTCCGGGTAAACAGGACGAGCGGGTTTACAACTGTGACGTTTACGTGTGCGTGGGGAGTGTCCTTAAAATGTTTGCTGGATAGCTGAAAGATGTCTAACCCATTGTAATCTCTTTTGGTCTTTCTCCATACAAGTTACATTGAACACACCCACAGTGCACATCAAATAGCTCTCATGCCACAAGCCTGTGTAGCGTTTTAAACTCAAAAGACACAGGGCAGGGAACTCCTTTAGGGTTGGACAGTGATTCTACTTAATGGCACTTCACACTATGATGTTCCATTGTGGAAAAACAATGAGCTCTGTTCAGTGCTTGTCTTTTTATTCCCTTACAGTTCACATGGATGCTATGCTAGTGTTTCTATGCAATCCACCCACTCACTGTACATGCAGCAAGCCAGGCAGGAAAGCAGCTGAAGTTTCTGCAACGTGGCCCTGACTGACTGTTTATTAGACAAGAACTTTGACACCATCAGAGCAGGAAGTTTGGCCCTCGAGGGAGCCTGGCTCTGAGAAAGATGAAACAGAGGATGAAGTAGATGAAATATGCATGAAGACTGTATCTATCTCAGCTCCTACTACTGTATGCAGGAGCAGCACTGTAGCAGTTTTTTGGGAGATAATGGATGGCTGTGACTGCAGTGAGGGGGCACAGTTCAATATATCAGTAATTCCTTGTTTGGATGAGGCCAGATAGATCAGGATGTGGATGCATACATCCTTTTTGGAGGGATTAAATTTATTTGTGGCCATTAAATTAATAAATTCCACATGTAGGATTCATCATCGACAGCAGAACAGTTAACAGGAGCATTCCTCTTAAGAGAGGGTTACTAATGTGACAGGTACAGACAATTTATTTCTCATAACTGTAATTTTATGGTTTTAGAAACCAGAGTTTAGTTGTTCAGAGGTATAAAAGTTAGTAATCTGGGAGTATATAGTCTTAAAGGTTAAACTGAAGTACACAACATGATGAAAATAATTGTGGGTAGTCTCAAAGTATCAATATTTTTAAGACATAAAACTGGGGAATTGAAATTCCTAGCCCCTCCTCTCGCTCATGATGCATCACTATTAATGAGCCAGGAGTTCATAGCAAACGAACATAAACATAATGATGTACAGCCAATGAACAAAGCGTAACAAGTACAACAAGCATCCTATCCATGAAACCTTTTTTTGTAAAAAGGAAGAAAAACTAAAATGGTAAGAAAAACAACCCTGTGGATCAGTTTGTATGGAGCTGTTAGATGGCCAAGGATGATGGATTGGATGTGGGTTGCGACAGATAATAGAGAAAAACAGTGTCACAATAGGCCTTTCATTGCTTCAGCTACTGAGAGCCACGTATTCACATTCACATCTTAAGCTCCGTTCATACGAGCCTCTGAAAACTCTGTATTAATACTGTCAAGAAAAGTTAGATCCCACTGTCTTACAATCAGAGTGTGTGGGCACTAAACACATTTAATTTTTTTAAGTTTGGGACCCCCTGCTGTAGGGGCCCAAAGGCCAGAGATACTACTCATTGATCTATGTCCAGATCAAAGGAATCAACTCAGCACTTTCCTCACTGGTTCTGCTTTCTTCTCATCTCATCTTGAACTAAAAGATGCTGATTTAAGCAGCAGCTCTCATCTTTAGGTTATTTCATATTCAGATGCTGAGAAGTAGTTTTTCTGTGTTTTGGTTGAAAAATTATAATATCATACCAGAGGGCTTGTTAGGGTTCTTGTTTTACTCTTTCTAGCAATGTTTCTAATCAGTGTCTCTGCGTTAGCATGGTAGCCAATAGCCTCAAACACAATATATAGAAGCATAAACAGTACATGCACTTTTGAGCTGTTGAATGTTAGCTGGAAGTTCAGGTTCTCCATTCGCAGAGTGCAGTTTGAATCATTTAAAGTCTGCTAATATTTGTATAGCTGTAGGCATTCTGGTGTGTTTGGTATCTTGGCTTTGCTCACAACTCTCACAAACTGCTACTGACGGCAGACAATCTCTCACGTTTGCAGCATTGTTTTGTGTGAAACTGGGCTGCTGCTTTCCTGATGCAGCTTTTGGGAAGGAGGTTTGCGTTTTGTTGTGCACTGGTTTCAGATCCGTCCAGACTAAAGGGGGAACCCAGAGGGAGAACAGAGACCGTCTCACAGCAGGAGGTCACAGACTAATCCCACGCTCTTCCTGTTTCACTTTAGCCGAGATAATGAGTTTGCACACAGCGCTTTCCTTAGATCCAGGTGCTGTACAGATGCTTCAGAGCTGCCAACGTGGAGCACAATTAAGCCATTTATGTATGCATGTAAGTTCACATATTTGCCTTTTTCTACTTTCTACGTTTCTACTGCAACATTACTGTCTAAAATAATAGACAAACATCAAGGTGAAATGGATCTACAGCATCTCATGTTTATTTAGCAACAGCAATCTGTTCTGGGCCCAGTAGCTCTTGTGGAGATGTTACATGTTCAGCTGTTATTACAGTAATGTGATCAGTAGTACGAACACAACAATGTCACAACAGCAGAAGCAACAGGCACACACTATAATCTCTGCTTTTATTTCCATTGCTCTTGATACACTATGATCAGCATCCAGCCAGTGTCTCATGTTACATGTCATCATGGTTATATAAGCTCATAGCTTAAATTGGACTAAAATAAAAGCTAATTAAATTGTGTTTCTCGTATCCATCCATCTTTAAATACTAGACACAGTTTCGGCAGCAGTGTTATTTCGCTTGGCTTGTACCTTGGCCAGTTTATCTTCGTTTTGTATATTTTAAAATGTGAAAAATCAGGTTACAGTTAATTCCCAATTTAAGTTATATAAAGCGTTGACTCTTTGCTGCTGTAGTATCACATGCTCAGTGAAGTCACAGCTTTGTCCTCATAGAGGTTGTTTCCAAAAGAATTGACAACACTGACAGTTAATTTATGACTGTTAATTTTTGTGAGGATGTATATAAACAAAAAACATTTTATGGAATCTTTTCTTATTTTGTCAAATAGTTGTGAAATCTTGAAACTGAAGACCCATTCACAGCCAGAAGACTTTGTTTCAGTGACTTTTAATGGATGTTCATACAGTACTTATTTAATCTGTATTTGATTGTATGTTTATTTTTATGCAGACTGCATGTTTCACAGTCAATATCACATTATCTAAATTTCTTTGTGCACTGGAAAGCAACTTAACATTGAATTTGTAAAGTATCTGCAGTATCTTAACAATGTGCTCTAATTCTGTGAGCAGTTGTCTCAACATTTGTATTTATAATGAGCGTAGGCTCTGATTACAGAGACCATGGAAAAAGCAGTATATTTAGCCTCACACTCGGGTGAATCATCATCACTGCACATGTTACATTTGCTTTCATATCCCGTGTTGTGTCTATGTGGAGAGTCTGACTCAGTGCTTTTTCCTGTGGACGGAGGGAGGAAAAAGGAAGAGAACAAGAAGCAGGCAGCTCTCAGGATCTGCAGCGTTGTCTGAGAAGCCTCTTGTATCACACAATGACAGGAATCCCCTGAGAGCCCCCTCACCTAGTGAGCATCCAGCCACATGGCTTTATGTTCCATCATTATTTATTAATGATTGGTGTGTTTCATACTCCAGGTGTCTGTTGTTTCCTATTTACTAATTCACCCTTTCTGTAAGTGTTTACTTTTAATTTATGCAAAAGGTCGTGGTAGTATTGAAGCTTATTTCAGTTTGAAACTTAGAAATGTCCTCATGCTTAAGTTGGCTATTTTTATGGCTTAGAAAGGGTCAGCATACTGGCAATTACTGGTCTCTCATTGTGGTTCTTGTGAGTAAATGAGGTGGACATGAAGTGAAGTCGTTCTTTGCTTCTCCTCCAAGTACATGTTCTATATTGGGACTCCATGTGTCCCAGTATATCTGTGTTATTGTTCCTCGTCCTCCTGGTGAAACTCCTCGGTAGTAGAAGCAGCTGGTGACATCATGTGTATGAAAGGAAACTAAAGGCTGTCTACACCTCTCCCAGGAAGCAATTTTTTTTTTCTCAGCAGGGTAACTCATTTTTAACAATGCTAGCAGTGTGGCCTTCTCTTCTGGAGTCACAACGAGATCTACATTTTTGTTTTTTAGGGAAATATCTGGATATCAGTCAAATATTGACTGATATCCAGACCGTCCAGAGAATGACTTATAATAAATTTGGTGATCATATGACTTTCTGTCTGGTGTCACCAGCAGGACGGTGTTTTCGCATACCTACCTTTGATCTCCTGCTGTTTCATCAAGCTTCAACCTCATAGCGATGAAAAGTCCAGCGACGTTTCTGGTGAAATTCCTCAAAAGCCATGCATGTTGAAATTTGGCCTCATTTGTTGGGCTCACCACACCCTTTATGATAATATAAAGGTTTTAACTTGTGCGATTTGCAGTAAAGACAAATATGGTGTGCTTGTTCAACACTGCAGCCTCCATACCAGGTAGACTGGAACAGAAAACAAAGTCACCTCTGTCTATTCCGTCTGCAGGTGGCCTCCATAGCTGTCCAAGGTAAAAACAAAATAAAACAATAGGGCGCCGGCTGCAGCCATAACAGTTAGACTGTTAACCAGAACGGTGATAAATGATTTCAGTAGGCATCGTCTAAACCACAGTTACCTCACAGATGCAACATGTGTGACCAGCGGCAGTGAACAGTCACAGGAGTGGTGCAGTGTTTGGTCTCCGGTAACAACATCACAGAATCGCTGTAGACAAAAACATGCAGTGTATGTGAAATCACACTTAAAATCTGTATCTGCAGCAGGGTGTGAATCAGTATGCAGTATCTAAAAAAAGCTTTCTGAACTGTTTCTCAACCCTTTGCAGTGCTGACTTTTAAAAGGCAGTTTTTGTGGTGGTGTAGGGGTGTGGTCGAACCAAGTTCCTCAGTCTACCACTTGCCACAAAGTGAAGCCCATTTCATCGCAGCCCAGAGTGCAGTACGCTCTCTACCCACATGCTGTATGGCCTTGGCATGCCACTCGTTGTTGGACTCAAATTAGAGCAGTATGGGAGAGCATACAATGAAAAGCCCTCCACAAATGATCCACCCTCACATTAAGAAGTGTGTCTGAGACAAAGACTGGCTCTGTCAGCATTGGTAGCTGCTGTTTATGTCCACACAGCCTTCAAGTCATGTGGAAATAAATAACTCATAACTATCAATTTTTACTTTCATTTTTCAGAATTTACTTCAGTGAGTCAGACAAGGCTCAGATGTAGTCTGCAGAAATTTCATTGAAACAGTACAAGAACTTGCTTTATACAGCTGTGGTTTTTAATTTAAGAATACAATGGAGTGGTTGTGTCTCATCTACAAACCACACACATGGTCCCAGGTAATATCAAATTGCAAGCCACTGTCCTGTGAACAAAGTGCAGGAACCTGCAATAACAAGAGTTTAGTCTGTGTGATCACTCATAATAAAATCCATTAGCCTCATTCAGACCGTGCATGGCCCAGCAGTCTCAATGCCACATGTTGAAGATCTATTCCTCCTCCTCCTCCTCCTCTTCCTGGTTCATTCTCCCTTTCTTGCTCTCTTTTCTTCACAAGTCTGGAAAAACTGTGAGAGGAGAAAAACATACCCATGGCTAAGGTTCTGTCGCTCCCTTCCTCTTGGTATGAGAGAGAGTGAAAGAGGCACCGGCACACACAGCACAGCGGTTGGCAGCCTGCAGTACTTCCTCATCCTGACTGCCGTACTGAGGCAGAGAGCCGTTGCTCCTGACCCTTCGTTTTTTCGCTCTCAGACTGTGTCCGTGGAGCTCAGCAAGGGTGAATATTTTTGGTCACTTGTACTTCAGGGTACTCAGGCAGAGGGCAGGCTCTAGGACAGCATCCAGTACCATACACGTGAGTGAACTGCACCACTGTCTTAGCATTGTTTGTTTGTATGACACCAGTCTGCCTTCACCCGCTGTCTCTCAGATGATACTGGAACAAGTTGTTTTATCTTTAATCATTGTTTAATAGGGACCATGGAGTTTACTTTGGGTTGAAGATGTGATTGATGACTTTTGGATTGGAAAAGTTTGAAGCAGGAAAAACTGAAGTCATTTTTATAATAGGTTATGAAGAAAGTGACTGAGAACATCTGCTGATGATATTTCTGCCAGGTTTCTCACATTTCTGTCAACCACTGAAAGTACATTTGTGAAAGGTGACCTGGGCTAAACTTTGTGAAGCTCTATGTAGAATTAGTATTAATGCAAGATTTTACAACATTGTCTAACCAGAGGTGGCTGCATTTAATCTTTATGTTATGTTAAGGTTCCTGTTAGCCTTTGAAAGTTAACCTGCCAACCAACCACTGGGCAAGACCGGAAAGCATCATGAAAGGATGTGATGACACACTTGACACATTTAACCCAGTATCTAATATTTTGTGTTGCTGCTTTTGGTTGCTGTCATGAAGTCATGAATCTGAAATAGAAATAGTGTCATGTAAAATATATTTGTTGTAAAGGTTGACTATGTTTAATATTCTCTGTGGATAGAGTAAAAATAATTGATTGTAGTGAGACAGTGCAGTTAACACTGAATGCACTTTCACTAATTAGGTGCTACCACAGGAAGGCAGCAGGTTTTGCAGCAGGTCTGCAGTTTCCTATCTGATTGCTGATCTTTTTTTTTTTTTTAAGGTTTGTATAAATGGCAGTGAGATAAATGGCTAGTGAAAGCAGGCTGCTCCATATTCTACATGAACACATAAACTCAACATTTGAAGTTGTGCTCATTGGTCCGTCCTGCACTGTACCAGAACAACCTGCATTTAAGGTCAGAGAATGGTCAGGACTGGTCAGCTTGGGTTTCCCTTCATAATCTGAGGCAGGTTGAGGTTGCGGCAAGCTGAACTGGCCAAGTTACATATTCATCTAATGAATGTGTACATACAAGGTATTTTCCCCTTTAACTGTTATGTAGCAGGGTAAGTAGAGTAATAACAGGTTTTGTCTCAACTTCTGTCCTATTTTTGCAGAGCAGTAGTTCTGCTGTAGGTTGCACCAAACAAAGATTATACATGTGGATCTTTTTTTAGTAAAAATATAAATACCACTTTTTCATAGAAGTAAATTATAGTAATTGTTGCTGTAACGCTGTTCATTGTGTTTGTAATGGATCAGTTAAAGCTAAATTAATGGGCAGAATAAGGGAGGCGTGTCGTAATGTCAATATTTGTTCACGTACATCGTGACTTGAGCTATTTCCAGTGTGTATCATCGTTGATCTTGGTTGTGTGATGAAAGCACATCGTCCTCTCCCTTAGGGTTGTATCAGATCAGGTGACTGTTTCTGTTTCAACCAGACCAAAACTGATAACTGTTGTCAGTTGTATTGAATCCTCGTGCTTTCCCTTTATCTCATCGCAGCAGTCCAGTCCAGCAGCAACCGTCAGAGAAAATCTCTGAGAAACTCCTCAGCTCCTCTGTCTCATGTTCAGCCTTAACATTCATGGTCCTGTTTTCAGAGGCAGTGTAATTAAGGCAGATGACAACCCACTACTTATGGCTGTGGTGACTTCAAATTACATTTGCTTTTCTAATTTAGTATTTTTCAGAGCAAATTCCATACTTAGCTTTTTTAACAGACTTGTCGTCATCCTACATGTTTGTTTTCTCAGACTGTGCAAGCTGCGGTGTAGAAGAAGTCAGTAAATGCTTGTCATTTTTGTGAGGTGAGTTGCTTTTAAAGAGAGATACGCAGGTCACACTCTCTGTCTTAATTCTAGTTCAAGTTTAAAATACAACCCTGTTGCGTGTCTCTCGAAGACATTTTGGTTTCATAACTAGGTCGCTGTAAAGTAAATGGGACACAGTTCTGGCTCCTGAGAGTCTTATCTCTGCAGAGGAAAATGGAGAGGTCATATTTGCATATTAGAGTCCTGCAGAGGCCCAAAGAAGGTGGATTAGACTTTGATGTACAGGCTTTTGCGTTAGGTTTAAAGTTTCATACATAAGATTTCACAATTGCCTGAATTAATTTGTTCCACAAAAGTGTTTCTTTGTTGCTCAGTTCCCTTCTCTTTCAAAAATGAAAATGATATAACCTCAAGGGGGACATCCTCAATTTGGCCTCACTTCCTCATTTAGCCCACACCACGATCAGAGCAGGTTGAGAAGCAGATCAAACGTGTTTGGCAGTGAGAGGTGACGTAGCCATGAAAGCTGATCTAAAGGGAGGTGAGCCATCGCAGCTGAGGTGTTAGACTACCAGGCCGGGCAGTTAGTCACAGGATCTCGCCTTGGGAGGTCTAAGTATCATATGATGGAAGCAGCAGGGAGACACATGCTCTCATACAGGGGAAAAAAAAACAAAGTGAATACAGTGTGATCTTAATAAGATATGTCCTCAAGCAACCACAAGCATTCTCAAACAAAATAGCTTGGTAAAATGTCCCAACCTGGGCGTCCTCTGTTGGGACAATTTTACTGATGAATATCCCGTTTATGTTCTTGGAGTTGGCTCATGCCCACACTGCTCCTTCTACCCATCTTGTCATTATTTTTAGGACTGCCGACAAGTGGTTACTGCAGATCTTTATTGCTGCTCCACATGCAACATTTCAGTCAAACTAAATAAGTATAAATAGTTAGGAGCAGGGGGATAAAAACTGTGCTCCCTGACAGCCTTGTCCTGAGTTAACTTGTGTACACGCTCGCAGAGACTAGAGGGTTTCCCTGTATCTGTCGGAGGCAGAGGATCTGGTTACCTCAGCTCTGATCAATGAATCAGCCAGTCCACTGGGAGCTACAGAGCTTTTTACCAGTGCACTCTCTCTTTGGTTGAGTGCACTCCACCATCCCTCCATTTCCTACAGCTACTCTTTGTCCAGATGAGTCTGGACAGCACATGAACACCTTTAACAGTCTTTGTGACCACATCCTGTTAGGATTGGAAAACTGAAGCCATTATTGTGCTATGTTTTAACTATACTCCTACAGAGGAATGACAGTGTGACGGCAGCTGGCTGCATACCTCCTACTAGATGTGTGGAGATTGTGCTGTGTGCTGGTCAGTGCTGCAGCTTTGAACAAATCAGATAAGAGATTTTGTTCTCTCTCCTCCCTCTAACAGGAAGTAGTTCAATGGTGTTGCTTCTGAATTAACCTCAGCTGCCCTCAGAAGCAGCTCTGAGCTTGTATATTTTGGATTGGACACAAATGCCACCAGACAGTGTTAGCATACTGTTCTTATTCACACAAATCAACGGTACAACCTGTTGTTCTGTGCTTCCACAGTAGTTTTATGGTGCTGTGGTATTTGAGGGAACAATTATTGACCCACATACATGGATAAATGTTTTATTCATAATATGGTTATTGTAAAATATTTGAGTTACTTTGTTATGTTTTTACTTTTATACGTCCCTTTGTCAGTGGTGGCAATATCCTGGGAATATTTAGGACTACACTGCCCCACAAAGGAAAGAGACAGGAACTTCAGCTTTGTTTGAAATTGATTATTTGTATCCATTTTAATTCATGGCTTGATTGTTGATAACTTTACTATTTTTAGCCTCATACACATGTAACTTGCTGACTAGAAGGTGTATTTATTGCAATTTACTTCCAATTTTGCAAGTCAGAGGTAATTTTTCCCACTGTGTAAGTTGTCTTGTGTTCACTTCAATGGAAGTTCATGTGTTCATATTTCAGCAGTACTTCTTGGTGCCTTTGGGACATAGACAGTGGGTTGTGGTAAAAGTGATTGACCTTCAACTATACAGAACTTAACATCTGTTTTGGAGGACCCTGCCTACCAGCTCCAGAGGAGCTGTTCTGCTGTACTGCTGAGAATAACAACAGCTTAATGACATGCAAAAAATAAATAAATAATAATAATATTGCTATCATTTTGGCAGGTATTGTGATTGCAATATGATTCAGAATTGCATTTCACTTTCACAAATTAAAAAAAAAAAAAAAAGATAATGGAGTGATTTTTGTTGTGTCCTCTACCAAACAAATATGTTTATTTATGTCTGGAGAGTATGATTTGTAGGCTGTGTACCACCACAATGCTCCATTTATGTTATGTTGTGACAGCACCTGTGATTTGGATATTGCACTTGGCCATGTTGCAATTTCAGTAATATTTCGATTCACTGCTCAGCCCTTAGGAAAACCATTCAGAAGTTTGAAATTTTCCTCTCTTCTCTGGACTTCTCTCAGGTGTAGTTAGCTGACACGCAGCCATGCTGAAAACGGGCGCCACCAAGGTGGGGCTGCCCAAGCCGGGACTCCAGGAGCGAGCCAGGCAAGCCTCCTTGGCCCCCTCCTCTTCCTCCACCACCTCCACAGCCATGAAGACCACTAGATCCTCCAGCCTGCTTGCCTCAGACCAGCGCCTCAGCAGGGTGAGTCACAAGCACACTGCAATCTACCAATAACCAACATGGAGATAAATTTACATGAGTGATGTCAGTTGAATGAAATGTCATTATTGTAACATTATTAGAGCCATGATGGTGGTATTAACAGCAGATGTGTTTCTAGCTGAAAAGAGCCAGCAGTGATGATGCCTTGACGAAGCCCACACTGGGAGCCGCTGCGTCTGGCTCCCGGATGAAGAAGACTGTGACCACAGGAGCCATCTCGGATCTTGCTGAGGCCCGTCCTCGCAGCACGTCTGGTAAGGGACAACAGCTCTTGTCAGATATTTTCAAATAACTAATTTCAGAGACTTTGTTTGATCTAAGGAAAAAGGATATGATACTGAAAAGCAAGGGAATATAGTGATATGTGTCAGGGTTTGGAGATCATCGTAGTAACCATTTTGAGGAGTGTGCAACTAACCACCTGTGGCCACTAGAGGGCCACAGTACATCACCAAAGCTGCTGGCAGGAACTAGCAGCTTGAGAGACGCTTCTCTTTGCACTTCTCTCTTGTTTCTTGTGTCTCTTTCTTGTTTGGTTGGCACTGGTGTGGTGCAGGTGGCTGAGGACTAAGGTTCTCTGGGTTTTGGTCCAGAACTGAGAGACTGGATGCATTCATGCATAGTCTGCTTCTTAGTCAACATCTGCTCATCCCTGAAAACAGCAGGATGTGTTTTGGATGACAAATTAGGAAAAATGAATGTTTTTTTTGTTTTTGTTTTTTTGTTTTTTTAATCCAAGTGCAAGAGAGCGAGAATGTTGTTGGGGGGGGTTATTGGCTGGTCTTTTGATAATTTTTTGCTCTACTGTGTGATGTGTGTGTGCTTGTGTATGTATGTACAGTCAATGTTTGTATGTTTTGGTTTAGTTTACAATAGTGTATTGTGCTGGTTTGTGTGTTCAATCATGAGTTATCACTTGGAGAGAAACACCCCAAAGCTCTGATTGAAAGGAGAGCTTCTGTGACTGTAAGCTCTGTTTTCACATACATACAAACACGGTGTAAGCACAAATTACTTTAGATAAACGCTTTGATTCCACCAAAGCCGCTAAAGTGAGCATTTAATTCTAAAAACTATTGGAAATGCACCTTAAATACAAAATCTACTAAACTGAACAAGGTGTGTATTCGGAGGACCACTTATCACAGTTATACAGTTGAATAGTATTTAGCATAAAGTTGAGGCGAGTGAAAATATAGATGTTATTTTGGGTATAAACATTTTGTTCATCATAACAATGATGAAAACTTAGTGTGTTTCACGGTAAACATGGTGTAATATTTACATTTGGGGAAACATGAAAGGAGCATTCATGGGAAGAGTCTTATGTACTGAACCACCTGACACACTTTTAATCACTCATTATTTAACCAAGTCCCATGCAGCTGTCTCATACTGCACTAATTTAACTATATTCAGTACTTCACTACACTATTCCTCATTTTTCTTAGAAAGGCCATTTTTCTTCAAATGTGAAAAGTACCATTAAATCTTGTTATTGTCTGAAAATACACAACTTCTGCAACTTTTATCCTCCACCGCCCATTTCCTATTAGCCACACAAAAAAATTGACCAATAACTTTTAAGCACGCCTGTCTAATCTTTTAGTTCACATCCAGCTGTCATGTCATACACCTGAAAAAGTTAGGTGTTGAGATGGCGATGCACAATGCACTCTGATGATAAATGTTTAGGCTGTGTCCGAAATCACTCACTACTGCCATACTGCCATTTTGTAGTGCTGTCCGAATGTATAGTGAGAATTATTATATCCAATATAGTGGATTCATTGTATCCCACAATGCATCATGAAAAGTAGTGAGCAACCGATGGTCACAAACCAAGCAATATATACCATCATGCATTGTGCTCACAGTAAGAGACTGAAAAACGATGCAGAGAAAATTACCCAAGTAATTTCACTGATGAGCTCACTGTATAGTCCTCTACACAGAACTCCGTGGATAGTGAGGAGGGAGGAATGAATGAGTGAGTGATTTTGGTCACAACCTTAGTCATTACTTCCACCTGTGTTTGCTCTAGTTGCTGTCTTTCCAGTGCACAGTGAACGCTGTGAAGGTCCCTGCTGTGAGATGCTTTTGTAATTGCCCCATTTATGTGAACTGCTGTTACCAGATTGTCGACCTGTATGAGGAAGTCTGTAAAGTTGTGGGGTGAGAATTAAAAGAATCATGAAGCAATAATTCAAATGACTTTAGGGAGGCATGTAGATCCTTTATGGCTCTGGTGTTGCGTGTGAAAGCCAGAATGAAGGTAGAGATACCTGACAGACTGGAGCCACGTGATAATGTACCTCAGATGATGATGGTTAGACACATATGGAACAAGTTACGTTGCCTCTTGTATGTGAACGACACATTTTATTTCCTGTGGTTGAATCATACACTTTATTTTATCAGCTTTCCTTGTCACTGAAAACACTGGATATCATCAGCAGGATGTCATTGTCATGACAAACATTTCTAATGTATGAAACAGATAAACAGACACATGGAGCAACTCCAAGTCATCCTGATGGCAAAACTCATATTACATGTAGGACATATAAGGCAGTTGATGATGACAGGGATTTGGTTGCAGTAATTAATGTTGTTCACAGCACACCCTTGGAAAATGTGAGGGATAACCGTGTTTGTTTATGGAGGCGCATCTCCACAGTGTGCGGATCCTGTGCTCTCGTGAAATTCTTCTTCAAAGGGCTGCTGTGTTGTGCTGAAGAAAAGATAATTGAATTCTACTTGACAAAAGACTCCAGAGGAGCTGAGAAACCTGGGCCAAGCGAGGCTCTGGGCTCTTTCAAACACAATTAGACCATGATCAGCTTTCACTGGATTGGGCTCTAATTAACCAAAGTTTGGTTTTTCAAAGTGTTTTCACACCCAAGGACAAGAGCTTGTCCCCACTTTGTGCTGTTCATTGTAAATTCATTACTCTAAACGTACTGTGTCCAGCCTGGATTTGCTTGCCAATTTCCGGTAGACAACCAAAGCTAATTAAAAATAAGAATAAAAGAGTTTTGATGCTGTTATGGAGCTGCGTTGTGTTTCAGGCAGAGTGATATCCTTTGTGAAATAAACTGACCATCTATGTTGAGCTTGTTTTGCATCCTTTTGCTGATATTAACAGGATGTTTACCATCACTGCAGAAACAAAATCATCAGTTAGATGGACTATTTGTTTCTCCCAAAAGAAAATGTTATTCTCTGTGTTTTCCCTTCAAACTATATTAAACAACTTTATTTACTTTTATATTGTCAGTTAAAAAATATTAACAAGTAATTTCACAGAATTTACAGGCACTTACTTCATATTTCATAACACACACTTTCTTAATGAAATAACCTTTAAACATGAACTAACCGGTGTGTCCTGTCCTTGTCTATAACTCAAAATCTCATGACAAGAGTAGAGCCTTTGCTCAATGTGATGTTCCCATCAGACCGTCCACCTGAGCTGGGGCCCTATGAAAGTGCATGTCAACACGTATAAAGACAGATAATGAGTGAATATGTCAAACAGGTCATGAAAATCAAGGTAATCAGCAAGTGGAAAATCAAATCAGACACCTGAAAGAGCAGTGATGGTTAACCATGCATGCACTGACAGTCATCATTCAGCCTGCTGCCCTCAGCTCCAAGTTACTGTGCCTGACCTGAGAGCTCTGCTGAAATATCCACACAGGGGAAATGTCATGATTTGAATATAGATTGGGGTGGTGATCTGTGGAATTTGAACTCTTTGAAAAGTCGAGCTCAGAAATATCTTGAGTTGTTTGCTTTTATTGACGCAGAAGGGAAGAAGAACATCACTCTGAAGAATATTTAGGTTTTGGGTGAAGAGAATAAAAAAAATTTGCATCATGACATTTTTCGATAAACATATTCACAGGAATGCTGAGATGTGTCTTGAGGCTTGTCTTAGAGATACTGTCACCCAACAGGTTGGTCTTAAACAGATGCACCTCTCCCTACTTGATATATGACTTTGCACGGTGACAAGAAGCAATCAGAACTTACTGTACTCTAAGGCACAGTGCAGCAGAACTGTCATCGTACCTGACAGGCAGTAATTGAGTCTTTTTTCAGAGGCCATCAAAGTACATTTTGTAACTAGACTGTGGATGTATGACAGGATCTTTGCTGAGCAGTGCAAACATGTTTCACTGAAATTGTATGAAGAAAAATTAAGCAACGCACCATCATTAAAAACAATGCAGTCCATTCCTGTGCAGCAGCAATGAAATGAAATGAGTGTCACCTTGTTATGAACTGTAATTGTACCCACATCCCATTGAGCAAATCAGTGCTAATTAAATGTAGCAATGAGGGCTGCAGTGGTGAAATGCAGCATTTGTTTAATCAGAACTGGGTCAGATGTGTGTGAGATACTGTGGATGCATAGAAAATCAAAGAAACAAATAATATAGATGATGCTTATCATTTTGATGTGACTGTTTAGTGTTGCAGTATTTAGTGCAGTGGTCAGCCTCCAGTCATGAAACTGACCGGTGCTACATTTTCAAACAACCACATTTTTCCAGGCATAAATGGCTATTTTTATCATGATGTTTAAAAATATTTTGCTGCACCTTCTCACTTCACAACTCAATACTCAAACTTAATATCATTTATGAGCTTTGTAATGCAAATGATAGATCTCACTGTAGTCATTATTTTTGTTTGATAAAAAGCTTTTGTCCTCCTTTTGTCCTACAGTTTTAAACATGTTCAAAGAGTTGTAGGGCTGAGCAATATGCAAAAATCCCCCCATCATATTGTGATTATTTTGACACATATCGCGACTGCCACGTGAGTCATGATTATTGTGGGAATAGTCATTTTTGGGTTTCACTTCCACTGAAAAAAAATATAAAAATGCTGATTTGATTTTTGCTGGGATCTGGGGCAAGCAAGCATTTTCCTTTACAGCTGGAGAATATGATTTGTAGGCTGAGGCATCTCTGTAACATGACAACACTTCATTGATGATGAAATGGACACATTTTACCTTTTATCAAAAAATTGCAGCTTGTGCAATTTGGATATTAGACTTGACTATATTGCAATTTCAATAATATTTTTTTAATTGCTCAGCCATAAATAGTATCTGTAAAAAACAATATTTAAGCAGAGTAACTGTACTTGCTTTAGGCACCAAAGAACACAGTCACACCTTGTTTTAAGGCTGGAAGATGACAACACACACACACACACACACACACACACACACACACACACACACACACACACACACACTCTCTCTCCTGACTGACTGACCCCACCCTTAACTCCCCTCACAGCATGCCGTACTAATGAGTCAAAACTGTTATTTTTGCTAATGGAGTTTTGCCCCTATCCCAGTTGGCACTTTACCAACTCTACCGTGCTGTCAGACAACGGGTTAAAACCCAGCCTCATCCTGATGACTTATTTAAAAGACCTCATCAATAATTCAGTAAAGCTTTCACTTGGAGAGGAGTCCCTGTGGAGAGTGCAAGGAGAAGAGACAGAAGGAGATAAGACTGTCCTGCTCTATAAATAACAAGCCCAGTAGGGGTGACTGCAGGGCATAACTTTATAAAGAGACACTTCATTGACAGCCACTTTCCTTCACCTTTGTTATGTCAACCCTTTCACACTGATCACTAATAGGAGTGTTAAGCTTAACGGAAAAGTCCTTCAGGGAGTCTTTTCTGTGTTGGATTCACTTAAATGACTGAAGCCTATTTTCACGATCACGTGAGTCACAGCTCATATTCAGATTGCACTGCTCTACCTCTGCAGATACTTCACCCTCTGTAGAACAAGAGTAAACAAGTTTCTCACACCACATTCAGCTGGGACCTAAAAGAAGAGTTACTGAGTTACTGGTTTGTAGCTTTCGCCCTGTTTATAGTATATTCCATGATCCATCTGAGAACATTTGGCAGCATCTAGTATCACTTCTTGCCTCAAGGTAAAAGTTGAGCACAAACATGTTGAGTCTTTGACATGAGTTTGCACATTTGAAAAGGCATGCATCTGTCAGTGACAGTGTGCTGCTGCTACACGGTGTCATTCTGCTGAGCGACACGTGTCAGCGTAATACTGTCACTTCATGAATCTCACTCGGCAACAAGACGAAAGTGAATGATCAGGGTTAGCTTAGCTTTACCAAGAAGCACTCTCATGCCACAGCATTCACTTGTCTGTCCTTCTCACCTGTGAGGGACCCTCTACTGGTGGAAAACATACAATAACGACACGTTAGCTTGTGTCTCGTATCTAAAGAGATGATGTTTTGCCAGTCCCCTCTGTTAATGGTGTTGTTGTCATGATAACTGCTATTCCAGCAGAGATGTTTCATGCTGTTTACTACATGCTGATTCAAATGCTTTTTGCAGGGGATCAGAATTATTTTTGCTGTGTCATTCCCTAAATAGCCTCTGAACCAGCCTCTGCTGCATGAGAGGTCTGTTGTCAGTGACTGATGGACTCGAGATTCCTCTCAGATTGTTTGCCATATGTGAAGGTTTGCTAGCAACACCAGACGACTTTCCGCTTCCTATTAATCAGCTCATAGCTCGTATCATTTCCTCATAGAGCCAATTCCCTGTCGGAAGAGAAGGAAGACGGATATATGATGCAAGTGTCAGCTGACCTTAACAGTCTCAGTCAAGGATAGGCAGAGCAGAGACACAAACGCAAGCTGGGAATATTATGGACCCAGCGTGTGTGTGAGGTTTACTATGCACAACTCAGACTCCAGACAGAGGTAATGTGGTCCCAGCAGGGCCCTGTCTGTGTGTGTCAGTGCTTGGGAGGCAGGAGGAGGGAGAAGTATGGACCTTGAGCTCCTCTATCTGTCAGATGAATTAATCAAACATGCCTCAGTCCGCTGGGACGACTCAACCTGCTTAAGCACTCAGCCATGACAGACGCACACTAGCACAAACAGTAAGAGGACATACGTGCTTACACATACAGATAGACATGCAAAAATATGCATGCAAAATTACACATAATCTCCTGTCCTGTATACATTACAGTACAGTGGGATAGTGCACTCCTCTGCTTATTATGCATGCACTGTAAAAAGGATTATGGCAGGCAGGAATAGCTTCACTCCTACTCAATACACCGCATCTAAAGGGTTTTGCTTCCAGAATTAATACTGTATCTACAGCCCTTGCATCAACTCAGACATAAACACACCTGGTCCCTTTTAGGTTTGTTGACCAGAGCCTTGGCATCAAGTCTGAAATTCCTCTCTTGAGAGGCTTGTGACCCCAGCAAGTCTCCTTAAGATGCAAGACAGAGAGAAATGGTCCTGCCAGATCTTGAAAGAGGCCTGTTGGGCTCACAGAGATGGGCGTCCTGTGGTGAGGAGAACATTCTTAGCTGGATTACAGGCATGTTTGTTTACTAAGGTGGATGTGCTGCTCCGAGAGGAAGAGAGAGGAGAATATTAGGAGAGGAAGAGGAAAGTCTCCCAACAGTTTGTGCAACATTCATATGAAAGGCTTGGAAGTGGCCATGTACAGTATTATATCAAAGCGTTGAATATTCAACCTGATGTGGGCAGAATCATGCAAACTAGTCCTTCTTTACAGCTACTGGAGAATTTTCAAAAGGCTTTTCTGGCTGGAGCTGAAAGTATTTTATGCATCAAATGCACACTGAGCCAAAATGCAGCAACAACTACAAATTCATTTCTTTGTCTATGTTTCTTCTCAGCAGTGAGCACAAAAGAAAGAAGCTGGTAGTTCTGAGCTTATGCAACGTAGATGCTCATACACTAAAAATATCAGTGCCTATCTGTGTCAAGTATGGCTTTAAAAAATGTATGATACAGTTCAGATGAATTTTAATTTCTGATAAATAGCACGTCATACTGATTTATTAATTTGGCTAAGAGAGTTTCTGTTTTTGACTATCATGGTATCATACTGTGATGGGACAGTACAGTATGATACTATACTGTATCATAGGTGAAATAGTGCAGTATCATTGTATTGCTGTAATAAAATCACTGTAAGGTTGGATGAAACACTGTTGCTCTCATGTCAGAGGGATACAAGTAAAAATCAATAGTTTGATTTTGAGTCACTGCTGTTTTATTCTATAAAATAATGTATTTATAATCCCTTTGGTTTTGTGTATAATTATGCTATAAAGGTATTTTGGCCCTTAGATTAATTGTAATGATCTTTATAACAATTGGCATCAATCAAGCATCAAAAAAATAGTAGTTTAGAAAGCTGTTTACACGTGCACTAACCAAAACACAACAGTAAACATTGGAGAGACTGAAAATGATAAGTCATTCTCCCTTCCAACTTGGTTTCTCTCTCTAGCTCCTGCCATCATAAATATTTAACCTGTGCATACATTGTGGATGAGAAAGGACAGAAAATAACAAGCCTTCTACATACTGGCTTTAGCCAACCCCACCTAAACTAGCACACCACCCCCCCCACCCATCTTTATATACTTGTACACACATTCACATGCTATTGTCCCCTGCTGCGTGTGCTGCAGGGAAAATGGTACAGAAAGCCTGGGGTGGCCTCTGGTCCCCAGCCCAGCTCCTCTTCCTGTTAATAAAGACATTTGTTGGGAGGTGGCAGTTGTGATTCTGTGTGGGGGAGTAGGCATGGGAGATTTTGTGAGAGGTCCCAAGCTGCAAGTTCACTCGAAGGAGAAAAAAAAAAAAAAAAAAAAGACAAGAGCGGCACTGTCACCCTCTGCCAAAAATACAAATAGTGCCTTTCCTTTCCTTGTGCTCCTCTTTCCTTCCTTTCTGCCTCCACCCTCCTTTCTCTCATTCTTGTCCTTTCAGTACCAGTGAGAGGAACGGTTCATCTCACCATTGTTTAACTGGTATTGGTGAGAGTAAACGGGCTGGCAGCAGTGGGAGGAGGTGTGTTAATATGTGTGTGTGAGTATGTGTGTGTGTGTGTGTGGCCTGGGAAGCCACTCCTCCTCTGAGCTGATTCCAGTCATCACAGCGATAATGAAGTGAGCACGACGCCGCCTGCCCGCCCGCCTGCCTGCCAGTGTGACATACTGTCACTGTTCTGGAGGACACGCACACTCGCACACATTCACACACACTCGCAGTCATTCACTGACAGGACACGCAGCCTGCCTCCTCACACATGCTCACACACACTCACACAGTCCTGGGAAGGAGTGGAGAAAAGAAAAGACCAGAAGGAGGGAAGAATAAGAAGAATTTTATGTCTCATGGTTTTCTCTCTGTGTGACTGACTGCCATTGGTTGTGGGTGCTGAACAGAGACAACGACCCTGACACTTGCACGCGCGCGCACACACACACACACACACACATACACCTCTCTCCCCCGCAGCCACGGATTCTTGGATTAGTCCGCCCCGGTGCGGAGTGTGGGAGTCGCGGAGTGGACCAACATGGGGAACCAGGCGGGGAGACAGGAGGAAACAGAGTCAGGTCTGCTTCTGTTGTATTGTGGTTTTCCTCAGCATCACTTATCCCTCTTTGTGTCTGTCTTTCTCTGTTGACGTAAAAGGCAAAGACATGCATTTGCTAAATACAATAGATATGAGCTTAACCTCCTGTCATGTCATGTTTGAGAGACAAGTCCTGACTAATGAGTGCTGACTAAGATGAGCACCAGCAGAGCTCTGACTGCTGAGCACTGATTAATATGCCCTGGAGTTATAGAAGCTGTTTAAACAGGTTAGAAGTTAGTTATTCTGCTCTGTTCTTCTGCCATTATTTATGTGAGCATGTACACACGTTCATGTGGATCTAGTGTGTTGTGTTTCTGTTTTCAGTCAGCAGAGGTCTGTTTGTGTTTTTGCAGCTTTGTGTGGATATTCGGTGTCAGGCAGGGTAAAGTGCTGAGTGTGTGCCTGACAGTAAGAATGAGGGAACCTGCTGGAGGAGATGATATCATCAGTCTTGGGCTCACATCCCTCCACTGCCCCGAGCTCACTGCGCCTCCGTAAGATTTCCATTTCAAAGTCACTCTGATCTGCACTCGGCAGCAACTTCTTACTCATCCAAAGACAACCCAGCTCTTCCACATCTTTGTAACCTCTCTGAATTTCTTAAACAAAACAGTCATTTGCATCTTAGTATGTGTTCGTGTGTATGTGCGCGAAGCCTCCTCATATTTGGACATGTGTATTTTTACACACAGAGCTTCATCACATCTTTCTGCTGTTATGTGATTATATATGCGTGTTTTTATCCCGACAAAAATAGACACTGAATAGACCAGAGCCAGGTGGCTTGCTAGGACGACAGGCATGGATACACACGTACAAACACAAAAATACAGTGGAGTATTTTATCAGTGGTGGGTGTTTAAGCTGCATCATTTCATAGCAGTGGCATGTGTTGCTTGAAGATAGAGCACAGTGAGCTCAGATTGGAAGGCATTGGTAGCAAGCTGCTGCATGCTTGAAAAGATTAGCTCCCAGTTTCATCTCCATGCACACACACACACACACACACACACACACACACACACACACACACAGAGCATACAGTGCACAGTTACTACATTACACACAAAACAAACGATTGTTGATTGCTGAGTCAAAAAGTGGGAACAAAGGAGGCTAATAATACCTTCTTTGATGTCACTAATTATTCTGTGGTAACTATGCAAAATTTGGCAGCCTGTTGTTAAAGAACCCTTCTGATGAAAATCAAGTTTTTAACCCTAGCATGTCCATATGGTATTTTTTATGGTGTATTTTATATACTACAAGACATATCATTAGCGAAATAAGCAGTCATGCCTGAGAATTTCCACATTAGAACTGAAGTGAACCAATGACAGTCTCATAAAAACAGATTCAGACACCCAGGGATTCATATATCATATAGCCTCAGGAACCAATCCTGTCAACTTGCGGGGAAAGGGGGGCGGGGCAAAATAAACCTTAAACCTTGTCAGTACAGAGCAAGAGTTTGCATTAGTACAACACTGTGTCAGCCACTGCCAGTTACAAGCTAACAAACAACATAAACAAATAACTATGCCTACCATTCTGCTACATCTTCTAGTAGCCAGTTGTGGTGTACAACAAACTCCTGAGTCTGGGTCTGACTGAGGCTCAAACATGAGTCTCTCCCATGTTTCCTCCACTAACCATCTTGATGGAGACCTGTCAACCTAGCGCAAGTAGCAGTGATGGGCGTAGATTTGCTTCCAGCCCGTTTAAAAAAATTTTTTTTTCACTTTTTATGTGGGAAAACCATGTTAAACAAATCTCTAAAAAAGGTCACAAAACCAGATTTATCTCGAGAGGAACTTTAAATATTACTCTTGGTACAAAATAATTATGAGATTGGTGCACTTGTGGAAGTATGTGGGGTTAAAAATGAAATAAGCTAGAGCAGAATGTTTTCCCTATAATCAATCATGTCCTGCAGGCAATGAAAAATATTTAAACTCTGCGTGGTACAGTACTCAATGATCCTTGGTCTAAGCTCCCACATGAACCTCCATTATGAAATGAAGCAGTCAGCTAAACTGTTAATTGATTGACTCTTATTCTTATAAATCCACTCTCCATTTTCTCAAATGAGCCTCTATAGTAAATGAGAATTGATCAATAAATGGCTTGATTTTTCATTATGCTCGCTCGTGACATAAAGCTATAAATCTTAGAGTGCTGAGGCCAAGGACACAGAAGCCCTTGAATCTATTTTACACGAGGTAGAGGTGTAATAATGAGCATACAGACTGTTAAACCTCCAATTAAATCAGGGGTTCATTATCTGCTTCGCTCTGATGAACAGCAATGTGGTGATGGACAAGAACAGAGAAGTTTTTACCGTCCACATTAGCCTCCATTCGACCCAGAGCCAGCTGAGGTTTGTCAGACTTTGGGCTTGCAAAGTAGAATAACAGTTCTGGTGCTGGAAGCAGGGAAAGAAATGTGGGAACAGGAGGAACTTGTTCAGATTTGATTGACGGCGTTATCTCTGAAGTGACAGGCTAAGGAGTTAGCTGTCTGCTGCAGTGATAAGACGGTTGTTATCAGCACTGAACTACACTGACGGCTACTACGCAGAACCTTCCTGTCTCCTCACTGGCTCACCAGGAGAGCGGCCAAGACCAGAGCCTGTGGTCAGCATGTTGTCGGCTGTTGATGAATCGTCAGTAAAATATAGTCCCATAACAGTGGGTCTATTTTCAGGGCTCCAACTCAGTCAGTCGTACCCACAAAAACATGTTGGTGTATGTAAAATAAATTGTTCTGACTCTCATATGGTCAAAAATGGGAAGTTTCACACACTTGTGGTTTCTCCAGCAGTTTGATTGGGATGCTTGAAGGTAGCTGTAATGTTTGAGGACGCTGCCAAAAACACGACGAAGCATAGTGTTTTTTGAAAGGAGGGAATGCTATCAACGTAGCAGTGTTGGAATAACATTGTTCTTTCTGCTCACTGTTCCTGGCAGCACAGCAGCACTGAATTATTATTTTTAATGTGTATTGGTATGGGTAGAGAAACCAAGCTCAGTTAGTGCTTTTATAAAGACATCCAAGTTATGTCTGAAATTGTTCGTTTCGAGGAACGTTTCTTCCTCACCTTTTTAGGACTGTTTTACGTATTTATTGTGATATCTTATAATTCATGTCAGCTATTTCAGGGTACTTCACTTCTGAATACATTTGTGCTCTACCTCTGTTTTTAAAGCCCCTACACAGTCAAGCCCCTCAGACACTGGTGTTTTCACTTCATCTGCTTCATTAGAGTGTTTCTCAGGAGTGTGTGGGTGTGTCCAGGCTGAATTTGATTGACATCTCACAGAATCTCCTGTTAGCTTTCTCCGATCTGTTGAGCTGGGACAACTAACGCCTCTGTCATTTTAGTTGGTACATGGAGTCTGGGCCTCACGAAATTCCCATCATAGTTTCGTCCAGCATCAGCTAAGTAGAGGTCTGATCATCCAGAATAATGGTGTGTGTCTGTGTGTGAAGGACTTTAAAAGGTAGCCTTTTTTATTGATATCTGCTTGCTTGCCCAGATAAATACCACTTCAGTGATCACTAGGCAACAGTGCCATGGCCAGTTTAGACAGAAAACCATATCCTCAGTAGGATTAAGTTCTGCATGGCTTCTGCTCACTGTACTCCTGTGTTGAGGCAGTTTTCATTCTCAAGTTTCAAACTTAAACTACACTCAGCATTTAAACCTTAAACCTCCTCTTAGAAATACAACAACATCTGTAATCCTCTATCCCCCAAACATTGGGGGAAATATTGGCTCCAGCCCCCCCACGACCCTATAATGACAAGCGATGTGGATAATGAATGAAAATATAATCCCAAAACCACCCCTGAGTGGAACACATGCCCCTCATTTGATGTTCAAGTACAGCCAGGACTTGTCAATCAAGACACTTCTACCACTGACCCTGAAAGCATATGTGTCTGCTATAATGTCTGGTGAAGCACTGATTCATTATGCCTCATGGGTACAGCTCCCATTCAAAACTGATTACACCAGAGTGAGCAACAAGCCAAAGAATGTGGAAGTTCGTAGATTAATGTGCCATCTCAACACCATATCAGAGCAAATTGACGTAGAGCAGGGATTCAACATGAGGAAACAAGTTTGTCCAACTTCTGATAGCTGGGACACTGTGAGGAAGTTACCTCAGTCATATTTTCCATGGTAGATGGTACAGTAAACACACCGGCCCTTCCACAGCGCTTTGTGTTTGCAGAGGGAGGCGGGTGCTGTTTCAATGTCCTGTTTGTGTAACTGGAGACTACAGCCTGGACATCAAAGTTGGCTCATTACCACCTTTAGGCCTGAGGTCACAATAATCACTCATTTATGGTAGAGCGAATAACAATGTGCATATGAAACTGAGACACTAAAAAAACACTGGATTGCTGGACCTGATATGTAAGACACTAGGCATGTGATTGAGTTCAGTGCATACTAAATCAAACTTGTCCTGATATGGTTTGTAAATCTGTCAGCAGCTGGCTGTGGTTCATCCTCATTATGAGAGCAGTAATCTTGGGCTTCTATGAGTGTTGGTTCTGCTGTCTGCTAGTCAGCACTGTTTTTGTACTGAGAACAGTCCAATGAAAGATCACACCTCCATCATAACACTATAAATTGGGTTAACTGGGTGTTAAAGAACTAAACCATGACACAAATGTCCATGATCTTGTGTTGTGATACCAGAGGGCCACCCACCAACACCACCAACTTGTATGTTTCCTTGTGCAGTGTGGACATTCATTAACACGTCCCTGTGAAAAAGCGGTGCTGGAAGCATGATGAGGTCAAGACTTTTTGTGGGTTGTGTTATACAGCTAATGTGATGGCTTCCTTTTGGGGCTCTTTGATCTTCTCTGAGGTCAGGACTCTCTTTGTCATGTCAAATTTCACCATATTGAACTGTAGTTAATGCAATGCAGGACTTTGCATTGTCCAGAGTTTGGTTTTTACAAATGCTGGTGTGTCTCAGCCTTTATTCTGAATCAGTTGCCTCTCTGTTGATCATGTCTTTAACAGTGGTTCAAGAAAAGTGAGCCACAGTACCTAAATGCTGGTTGAGATTAGGGGCAGATGTTGTCTTTTCTGACCTTTTTGTAAATCCCTCTCCCCTGCAGCATGAGGCCAATCCAGGAAAGTAAATCACAAACATTTAATCCATCCCATGTAATATTTATTCTGAAGGATAGGAATCATTAATGGATTAAAGCTAAGTTTAGCAATACTCATTACAACCTGTTACCCATCGCACACACTAATCCTATAAACCTGCAATCATGTAAAATGGCATATCATTATTCCTACAGTGAGTGCTGTGTTAAACTGTTTTCCATTTGGAGCATAAAGAAAGTTGGCCAGCTCACAGGCCGTGCTATTGGATGTCTCTGTAGGGTATTGGCTCCATAAGTAGTGTAAAGCAGAGCATAAGGACACTGTGTTAAAAGTCTTAGCATGCAGGCCAGTTAAAATGATTCAATCAAAACGAGTAAAGGAGCCAAAGAACCCAGGCCAAGTGGCCCTCTGTGGCTTGCCAGCCCTCATGCAGCACTTTCATGCTGTGCTGCAGAGGAAGCAAGGAGCTGTTCACTTTTCAGGCAGAAATAAGCAGCTCAGCTTAAATACACAAAGAAGTCTTGCATACTGTACATCTTTTCTGAAAGGCAGGGTGGAAGGTTTGCCGGTCAGTTGTCGGCACGTTTGATTAACATGCCTCCTGCTGATTACAGTGTCACAGCAGCGATGTCAGACTGACAGTGTTTTAACTAAGAGTGTTTTACTGCACTTGTGCTTCAGAGAAAGTTAGGATTACTTAATGCTTTTCTAGTCTAAAATTACATTAAAATGCTGCAATCAGAGTCAGTTAATGCTCAACTGTTTCTTCAAAGCCATTCCTCCTTCATATTTATGATTTACAGCCTCTTTTAGTCTAACCACAACCAAAATATTTACTTTTCTTTGTGAGGCTTCCTTGTTTTCTACTGATTGTCGAGTAATCCCAAGAAAAGAAATATCACTACACCTTCCATCAATATAGAAAGAACTCTGTGTGTGATATAGACATTTTAATACATAGTGCCCAGTAACTGGAGACTTGGAAACAAAATGTTTCTGGGGCAGCTGTCTGTTGTTTCAATGTTAGTTCTTGCACACAAAAAAATCTCAGATGTGGCACAGCATTGAGAATTGCCATTTAGTCTGAGGAAAAATTGTCTGTCAACATGAGGAGTAAAGCTGTGACCATGTAAGTGAAGAACATAATAAGGAGGCTAAAAAACAAAGCAAAAATCTATCAGGAGCCAAGCTGCAGTCCACCAGCTGAAGACTACAAAGGATTATCCATAAAATATTAAATATGATCATTTCGTTTGACTTTATGTTTATCTGTCCAATTACGTTTGAGCTCTTTACTTAATTTAGTATTCATTATTTTTATTTCAAGATGAAAGTGCTGAAGCTCAGAGGCTAAAGGACAAAAAAATGTGTAACTGTCCAAATACTGAACATCCTGCATATGAGCCACTGAAACAGCAAACCTCCTGACTCTCAGTACTGAATAACCTTAACATAAATACTTTAATATTTTGTTCATAGAAACAATGCTACAATTTTACAATGTCTTGCCTCACTTTCATCTTTTATTCACAGAACATAAACTGAACAGCTATGGTTTTGTAGTGATGTGTTTGCATATAGAAGAGTCTGAGTAGACCTGTGGACTGTGTTATCTGATGAACAGTAGCTGACAGCGTGGTGTGATGTTAGCAGATAAAAATGGAAAAAAAAAAAGGTTTTGACTTTGTGGATTCTGTGATGAACTTATCCCAAGTTCAAACAGCCATTCAGATCCTCAGTGTAGTCAGTCCCTGAAGTCATTTTTAAAGACAGGTATAAGACGGTCATCAGCCTCTCTGGAGCTCGATGATACTGCACACTATGTCTGGTTTACACTGCTGACTATTGTAAACACAGACACTGCTTTCCTCATTTAAATCCGATTGTCCTTGTTTGACATGTGTCACAGGAGCTTCTGTTGTTGTGTATTATCTGCTTGCTTATTCATTTATCACCTTGCTTATGATGTCATGTCCTTGGCTGAGGAGAGATTTCAGCTGCTTTTCAGGGACTGTAGTGTAACATGTTTCCATGCTGTACTCACAAAACAAGTTTTCCTTATCAGAAAATCATTTATTAATCTAACTCCTGTTTTGATTTTGGAGTTGTGAGCAGTATCTTATTACAATGGAAGAGCAATTTTATCCTCAACAAGTGGTGCTTTAATACTTTCAGTGGCACATTGGACTGTTGTGACTCACTTTACAGTACCATCCAGGCTAATCTCTGCTTAGCCACTGTGGCCGTCATGGAGCCTCTGCTCTGTCTGTCTTCCACTCCAGTAAGAGGAAAGGAATGCCTGTGAGTCCCGGCGACTGACTGATGGGCGCCTGTTGACCTATTTCATGCCCTGTCAGTTGGACAACAGGAAGGCCAGAATCACAGGCTGGGTTTTCTGTCTCTCCTCTCCACTTCCACCTGACTGAAAAAAAACTGCACACCACATTTCCTGGAACCCAGAGGGGAAGACGGGAGGAGTGGCAGCGAGAGATTCCCATCCAGGGCTTGTTTGGTAGTGACGAAGCCAGTGCGTCATTTCAGGTGCCAGCTCTCTGACACTTGACCACCTGCAGTCATTAATTCATCATGACTCCTCACCCACGACCTTCCTGTCCTGTAAATTAAAGACTCTGTGCACTTTGCTCACAGTGCACTCTGTCACCTCTCGGCAGGCTGGCAGGCTGGCTGCAGTTAACAGGCTGGTGCTGGACTGTGTCCAGCCACATGGCTCCTGCTGTGATTTGAAAGCTTATCTTCATTAGAAAGAAAGAAGCCAGCATAGTGCATTACTGTGATCAGGGAGCTGACTTCCCATGAAATAACTGAATGCCTTTGGATTACTGGAAGTCCATCTGTGTAATTCAATTAGATGATGAGTTAATGTAAACAACACAATCACACAACACAATTTCACATGCTCAGTCTCCTCAATCGGGTTTATTAAAGTTGGCAGCAAGTCTGTTTTTGTCACTACTGCCTTAACAGTCAATGTAACGTTATATAAAAAGATATATTTGTATTGTGTTAAAAAGTTTTCTTTAATCAATATATCAATGACTATTCTTTAGTACTTGAGAAGATGGAGAGGAAAACAGTAAATAGAAAAATAACTTTCTCTTTCATTGATTCTCTTCTTTCTCCAAAGCTGGTGTTTCACAGTATTTGCTCTTTGCCATCAATGAGAGCTTGTGCTCTCACACAGCATGAGGATTTATTCCTAGCTAGAGGAGGAAAGCTCCTCAGTGAGCCATTTAACTGCCCATTCCACTCCTTTTCACAGATTTAGTGCTTCTCAGGGGTAGCTATAAATGTCCTGGACCTGAGCCGGCCTACATCGAAGAGGGCACTAAATTAAGACTGAACTAACTCTTGGACATTTTTTTGCTTTGTAAAGGAAAGATTTGCACCTGCACAGCGACAGGAGAAATAATTTTCTGTGAAGATAATTAAGAAATTCAGCTCTTGTGCCCTAAAAAGAACAAACTGAGTGCACAAAATTCAATTTGTTATAACTGAAGCAATCTCAAAATGTTTGCGTCCTTATTATTATGGCACAGTTCATTATGTTTTCTCTCACTTTACAAAATTTCCACACTCACTAGTATTGTTTTGGCTGAATCGTTGGACTATAACTTAATGTGTGAATTTTGTGATAAGGCAAACATTTCATTAGTAACTTGTTTTTTTCCTGCTGTGTATTTGGCTTGGTTTGCATCCATCATTAATCTTATCCACATTCTCTCCTGGGAGTCTTTTACAGGAGGCTGCTGAGCAGCTCTGTTAGAGCACTTGGAGATTTAAGTGTCTTTTTCAGGGGCATCCCAACCATAGTGCTTGGGAAAATCATCTCTCAGTCTCTCTTTCTCCCCTCTTTAATCCACCATCATTGTTCATTTGAGATTGTTCAAAATGGTTATCAAACAGATTAAAGAGACTTTTTTCAGTATCTAGTTATCTAGCACCAAAAGTTGGCAACTTCAGGCATCAGGAGTCTATTTGATGTCTCCTCCTGCTCTATTAGTGACAAATTAAATAGCATCTAATCTCAGCTCTCTCTCTCCTGGCACAACTGTGCCTTTCGCTGGCACTGTGTCTGGCAAAGTATTGGGAATTTGATGGTGTGAAAATTTAAGTAATAAATATTCTGCAGCTGCTGTGTTGGTCTTATAAACAGGTGGTGTTGGTATTTTTTTAAGACACATTGATACACTTGTCAATGGTGGCAAATATCAGCTCTATAAAATAATATGGTGTTTGGTCTAATATTGTTTTGCAGCCAACATTATTTATGATTTAATTTAACCTGAGGATAAACCCCCGAGACACATCATCTCATTTTCAACAGGGTCCAATTTGGCCAATTGTACAAATGGCATTTTATAATCTTTCTTTCTAGGAGTCACTTAAAGTTATAATATGTAACTTTTCAACACTAATATGTCTAAAAATTGCTATCCCTATGTTATATATTTTGTTGAGTTGTGTACTTACATTATCCCAAATGTTTACGGTAATTTTCAAACCTAGAGAAATCTGCAATTTTAATCAAGGTATCAGTCCGTTTCAATGCTGTCATGGCGTCAGTAGGGTAGTGGTGTCATATTCCATATTGCACATGTATCAGTGTTGTGGTTATCGGCCAGAAGGGGTCAAAATTGGCCTTTTTAGCCAGTTTTAAGTCACATTTTAAGGATACTGTTTTTAGATCATGGTTGTTTTTAACTATTTATTTTAACTGGATGAAGGATTTTAGAAGGACGACTGGATCTTATGTTATCAGGGAAACAAGCTAAACGTTCGTGGCAGCTCGGCTCTCAGCCCCTCCAAAACATCCTGTGTCCTGTTAACAGTGCTGGAGAAACACAGATTTTTAATGAGAAACTGCTTTATTCAGCGTTATTTACCAGTTTGAATCCTCCGGTCCTCTGGATAATTTGACTTGTGGTAGAAACCTCCTGAATGATTGGCACTGTTTGAATCCTAACCAGGAGTAGTTGACTGTAATGATGGCATGAATGAAGGGGTGAAGATGCCAACTGCCATGATCGTTTTTTGTTATTGTTTTTGATTGACAGACCTGTAGCAGCATAAAATTAAATATTGTGTGTTTAACACATTAATCAATAGAATCCTAGTGTTTAAAAAAACACTTAATGGCCTTTAGAAAGTTTAACCTTTTCTGCACCTGGATTTGAGGTATTTGTATTGGCTGGTACAGATTGAAAACTTCAGTGGTTTTGGACTAAAATATACAGTAGTGCACACTCTTCAATGACAGCTAGAGTTTTAGAAACAAGAAGCCAACACAAATCCAACTCTGCTGTGAGGCCTTGGTGTCCAGTTCAGAGCTTCTCTAACTATCTGACAGTCTATTCTAGTGGCTCTTGAGGATCCTGCTGTCCTGCATGTGCTGGCTTTTGGCATCTAGTCTGGTGTCATTTCTCTGTGCACATAAAGCAGCTGTGGTGATGTCATGGTTTAAGAGGTGGGTGATCTAAAGATGAGTGAGTTCATGTTCTCCATCTGGGTTTTATTCAGTAAGAGCAAGAGGAAAACAGAATATGAAGTAACAGCAAATGAAAACGCTGTCCCACAGTCTCAGTCCTGGCATCACTCTTCCTCATGGGAAGGGACTGATCTTAATCACACTGGACTCCTCTCTCTTTCTAACAAGGACCTATTGTCCCTTTCTTTACTGCCACCTTTGATGAGAATATGACAAGTGGCCGTGTAATAGGCACGAGCTGTTACGTTGTTCTTTTTCTGCACTGTCTGGATGATGCTTCCTATAATACATGCTAAATAATCCTGTACAGCACACAGTGCTGGTGTGGTGTTAACATCTTCTATGTGACAGTACATAATTTAGGAGGGCATGCTGTCCTCATTCTGTCAATCATGGATTCATCCTCTGTGAAGTGCAGAGAAAAAGTGACTCCTTGGCTTGATTTTTAATGGCTCTTTGTGAGGTGCAGGCTTGTCCAGTGACAAATTCATCTGATTGGGATGAAGTGCTCCCTTTTGTCAACGTGAATTTAAGGGGCAGCGTCCCTTCAATCCAAGCAGGCTGGACTTCCTTTTAAAGAGCGGCTTTTAACTGAGAGTCTAATCTCAGTGACACTCAGAGCTGAGGGAGCCGAGCGCCTGATTCTTCATTTTTATAGCCCCAAATTTTCTTTTAAATCTGACCCTCTGTATTTTGCTTATTATTATAATGTTGAACTGAGTTTTGTTTTAAATCTATACATTCAAGATGTTACATTTACACCAGCGATGAGTCTTTACCTCTCTACTTAAAGCACCTTACTTTCTCAACCACAGATGCACGCTCTGGGAATGTTAAACGACTTTGTTCCCCAGAAATTGTGCCAGTGTTGGCAGCTTCTGCCACAGTCACCAGTTTATTCAATGAGGGGATCGTCTGTGCAAAGTGCCGATCAATGGCAGAGTACTTAAAGAACCCACAGGGGTATAGGATTTCCATTCCAAACTAGGCCATTTGTTTGTGGATTTTGTGTGTGTGTGTGTGTGTGTGTGTGTGTGTGTGTGTGTGTGTGTGTGTGTGTGTGTGTGTGTGTGTGTGTGTGTGCGCGCGCACATGTTGCTTAGGGTGAAGAGTGTCTATCTCCTCACACAGGCTGTCTGTCTAGCCTGTGCTCTGTGGGTTTGATTATGATGTATGCAAGTGAGAGACACAGTGCCGTCTTTGTCTGTGCACTGCTTAAGCTGCTTTGTGTATGAATGCGCCACATGCACAGGGACCTTTGTCATCGTTTGAAACAAGCAACCCCCTTGTGTCGGCATCCCTGTTTGCTGATGATCTGAAAACAAACAATAAACCGTTTTCAGGCGGCACCCAGCTCATGCCGGGCATCAGTCAATACTCTTCAAATTTGAGAGGGGTCTGGAAAAGGCTCGCGGCAGCGGCCCACGCTGATGCCTTTTGAAATGCCACAGTTAAGCTCCGCTGTGACAATGAATGACCACAGACAGCAACAGACAGACAGTGCCAGGCACATGCTCTGTTGTCCAAACAGAGAATATGTGAATAGGGTACAGTGACCAGCAACATGAAACTGCTGAATAATACAAGTGTCTGAATGTGACACACTGTCTATTCAATTAGTGTCATTACACAGTGTTAACAAATACATGGTCCCAGCACATCTGTATGCTGATTCCATTAACTCTCCTGTCAGTGTCGAGCCTGCTATAAAGTAATTCCACTGAAGAACGGTTTTATCATCGAAAATTGAGTTTCTACATTCAAGAATTTGACTGTAAACTGGAATCTGTGTTTTATTATTACATTTATTCATTTATATATTATTACTACTGGTAACCAGATACAGTCCAAGTGGCTCTTTATGTTAATTCATCTAAACACGTTTCACTCTAGAATTAAATGTGTATCTGATGGGATCATTTACATTGGTTTAAACACAATTAGCATATTATAAATACAAATGTATTGTTACTGTAAAGTTAATATTTGCTTTTAATCTGACTGCAGATTAATAATGTAGATTTTCACTATCACTCAGTTGTGAATGCAGGATACAGTTATTATTTATACTTACTAACAAGGTTTTAGCAAGGATAACAAGGATTTACAAGGATTTTAACCTTAAATAGTAAATTTGTTAGTTGGCATATAAGAAGCCTTTGTGACTCATGAACTCAAACTCATTTAAGCTGCACAGCGCTTGTCAGTGGCTCAGTTGCTGATACAGTTATATGGATGAAAAAGCTTTTTCATATTATATTTATAGTTTACCATTAACCAGATGACTCCATGAGCTGCTTTGTGTAAATTTGATTATTTAAGTACTTGAACATTGTCTCAATATATACTTCCGTTTTGGTTTGTGTTGCAGCTGCTCAAGCAGCCAAGAAGTCCGGTATCCCAGCCCCGAGAGAAATCCCCTCTACCATAACAAGAGACCGCATCTCTCTGAGGGACCAGCTGAGGAGCTCTTCCACCAAGAGGATGGTTTCCAGTGCCAGCACTTCCAGTCTCTCCACCCTGGCAAAGCAGACACGTAGTACAACCAAGGCCCGTGGAGATTTAGAGGGGCAAGAAAAGGGCCTTCTGGAGTGCCAGGTGAAAGAGCTGCTGGCTGAGGCCAAGGCCAAAGACTTAGAGATCAGCAATCTCAGGATGGAGTTGCAGCGCTGCAAAGGTAAGGCCTCCACTGCTTCCTCTTCACCTTCAACCAACTCTATCTCGCGCCAAGAGTCTGCTGCAGATCGAGAGCAGGGGCAGGTGACGGAGGCCCTTGTTCTGGTTGGGGAGCTGAGGGAGAAGAACGGGAAGTTTCAGAGAGAGCTGGCAGCCCTCAGGGAGGAGAACCAGGCGCTGAAGGAAAAGCTGCTTTGCTTGGAAGCTTCTCCGCTCTCTAGAACAAGCTCCCCCTCCAAGCCTTTGGTGAATGGCCTGCCCTCAGACTCCAACTCTTCAGCTCCACAACAAGACAGTCTCCCTTCTACTACCAGCCCACTCAAAACCTCCATCTCCTCCAGCTCTGACATCACCAAGGACTCGCCATCACCTGACTCGTCCGAGTTTGAGAAGATCCCATCGTGCTCAGAATCGGTGAGCAGTGGTGTCAGTGGTGAAGTCGTTGCAGCAGGGGCAGTAACCAATGCACAGGGGCAGGATGTGTCCGTGCAGAGCCTAACAGAGCAGATTCACAAGATGGAGGAGAGCCACCACAGCACAGCAGAGGAGCTGCAGGCAACTCTGCAGGAGCTAGCTGATCAGCAGCAAGTGGTGCAGGAGCTGACGGCTGAGAACGAGCGTCTGGCTGAGGAGAAGCGCCTCCTGCAGACCTCACTTCAACAGCAGAGAGAACGTTTGGAGGTGCTGGCCCAGAAGAATGAGGCGCTGGCTGTCCGACTTCAGGAACAAGCCCAAATTCAGGCCCAGAAGGAGGAGGAGCTGGGTAGCCAAGGGCCTCGGCTGGCCGAGCTGGAGCAGAGGTACGCTGAGTTGGTGGAGAGCTCACGCTTTGAACGGGAGAAGCTGGTGGACATCCAGCAGCAGCTGACAGGAAGCCTGCGGGCTCTGGAGGAGGAGCATCAGGAGGCCCAGGGTCAGGTGCACTGCCTCAGAGAGGAGATGAACAGGCTTCAGGCCCAGCTGGACAAGGAGCTGGAAGCCAGAAGTCAGGCAGCACAAGCTGCAGAGGAGCAGAAGGCAACAGCGGACTGTCTGAGACTAGAAAACAGTCGACTGAAGGCACAGGTGGACATTGAAAGACAAAAGGTGGGTGAACTGAAGGCCATGCAAAGTGCCAGTGACAGCACTGAGCTGCAGAGCCTGCTGAAGACAGCCCACACCGAGAGAGACAGGCTGGAAGTGGAGCTTACAGAGCTGAGGCAGGAGTTGCTACAGGCCCAGGCCGAGACTGAGCATGTGCGAGCCACGATGTCCAAGGTAAGAGGGATGCAGGGTTACAACTCTGTGTCCATGTTTTGCTGTTTGAGAAATACTTACAGATGGGAATTCAGTTAGAATAGCACAGAGAGGATGAATATTATCATTGAATATAACATGTTATGTGTTCAGAGACAAATGTTGTCAGCAAGTATTTATATGAGTTTGTTTAAAACTGGACAGTTCTCTGGTTAGATAATGTCTCTGTACGGTCAAAACATTTTCCACTTGGTTGCTTCCATTGTGATGTACTAAGTGGTGTGTGTACAAGTTCAAAAAACCTTTTGTTATCTCAGTGAGCTCATTAGTTGTGTTGTGTTTGACAAAGCTTTCAGGAATTCCCTCAAGAACAATCTCCCCATCCACGTTTACTGTCAATTATGAAAAAGCAAAGAAAGGTCGCTCTTATAGACACAGTTTATTGGTTATTGTTCAGATGTTCTGCTTGTAATGCAGTCATTTTATGAAGAGCACTGAAAGAAACCAAAATCTTAGTTATTTGTCTGGTAATGGTTTATCACTGGTTAAAAAATGTGAGTCAAATGGGCGATAATGATATTTTTTTTATAACTCTTGGCTCAATCACTGCCTATTGAATGTGACTATGAGGACACACATCTTCCACAATGGTTGGAACATGACCATTAAACAGGGTTCACAGCTGGTATTGGGTACTTTTCCTCACCACCACAGCACACAAATTCGTTTCCACTGTGATCATATGTTTCTCAGTAATCACTTTGGTTTTCCCCACAAATACCACAGTTGTAGGTTTGGGGTCATTTTGGATCATGTTGCCCCAAAGTGAGGCGTGTCACCATCAGCTTAGTAATGTCGTCATTGTTGGACTATGACAGTGGTGGCAACTGTAGGGTGGTTCACCAGTGGGTGACCCTCTGAGTCATGCTCCTGTCCTCTGCTATGTGGGTGTGAGGGTGAGGCCTCTCCATAACTTCACTCACAAACTTCTTAATCTATTAGATCCACATGGTGTCAGCTGGAGAGTGTCCTCATAACTACATCATTTACTTATTTAGGAATATTATGCTCAGAGAGATCTGCTTTACTGTGTCATCCCTCAGGATGACAGCAGTCATTATGGAGCACTGACTTCAGCTTCAACACTTGGAGCAAATAACACAGTGACACATAGTATTGAACTCTTATTTCCATGAGTCCTTGCATGACATCTGTTTACACTATGGCCAAACAGTAATTGTCAGACATAGCTGTGTGGACAGTGTGCACTGTGTGGTTTCCAGCATAACTGCTTTTAATAAGTTATCACTTGTATTTACTCTTTCTATATGACTTTTGTCGTAGTTGTAAACCAGAATTTTAAAAACTTAAGTGACAGATGTGGAAGCTAGGGTGAAAAAGAAATTACTGTTTGAGCACCAACAATACAATGTTTACAGTGTGACCAATGTGCATGCTCAGACTCATGTAGTTTAGAGGTGGAGAGTGTAACACAGGTTATTAGTACAATTTACAAATGTTCCCTAAACGCCTCACATGCAGACTCTTGCTAGACAGTACAATTTACCAATGTTCCCTAAAAAAGAAACCCACATGCAGGCTATCAGTAGACACTAGCTAAGCAGCTGCACACAGAGAGGCCTTTAATCCCCACTCAGTTACTGCAGGGCACACAACTCAACTTAGACAGGTGTGTGGCCCAGAATTAGTTTGTTTGTAAAGAGTAAAATAAGGCTTTCTAATGTAAGACTTACCTAAATTGAAACCAAATGGGTTTTATCTACCTGGGCGGGTTTTAATCTACCTGGGCAGGCCACCCAAGTGGAGCCTATATATGGGAAATGCTGATGTACTATTGTGCATTAGTGTTTCTCACATTGCAAAACATGCAGTGTATTAAGGTTAATTAGACTGACTAAGGTTACTTTTTTTATCGCTTGTCTATAAATAAAAAGTAACAGTTAGTTTTCATCAGACTAAACAGTCTAACATATCAGGTAAATACTGTGACATAATTTAGCTAGCTTGAATTACATTTTGGTCAGTGGTTTCCTCACACACACTCACAAATGTTTTTTTTCATTATCCAGCCCTCAGTGACTCAAGAATCTCGTTTTCATTAAACATTTTTGTGGACAGCATCTTTTTTTTTTTAAGTTATTTTTTTGGCTTTATTGGATAGGTCAGTGAGAGAGTGACAGGAAAGTCAGGGAGAAGGAGGGGATGACATGCAGCAAAGGGCCGTGGGTCGGATTCGGACCCAGGGCCGCTGCCTTAATGGTACGCGCTCTACCAGGTGAGCCACCGAGGTGCCCCATGGACAGCATCTTTACCTAATCTTTGGAAATATAGTGATCACCATCAAGATCAAACTGAAACACTGCACCACAAACATGTCTGGAAGATAGAAATGATCTTTTCTTCAACCAAAGGTGCCTCCATTTAATCAGAACAGTGATAGACAGCCACATGAAACACTGCCTCATTGTTTTAACCCATGTCTGCTCTAAACCTGCTGCATTCTCACAAATATGTGCATGTACATAGGTGGAGGCCAAATGCCAGCAGGTTCAGGAGTGGGCTGATAGGAGGGAAGAGGAGCTCAGCAGCCAGGTCAGTTCCCTGGAGGACGCTGGGATCCAGGCTGAGAACCAGGTGAAGGAGCTGAAGGAGACCATCTTTGAACTGGAGGACCAGGTGGAGCAGCAGAGGGCCGTCAACTGTCACACCAACCAAGCCGTCCTGGACATGGAGAGTATGTTCATTTCACTGGCTCTCCGGTTCTCTGTGGCTCTGTGGAGCCACAATGCAATTAAATATAATCAGTCAGTGATTTCTATATTCTTAATATTTAGTATTCTCTCATTTATGGGTTGGACAGAATATTATGAAAACCTTCATTACCGAACATTATAACCTTCATGAGCAGTTGGCAAGATGTTGTGTAGCTGGATACACTTTACTGTATTTCCACAAACTGTTGATGAACAGGGCAGATTGGTCCATTATTATGATTGTGATGAGAAACATGAGAGATCTAAAACTGTCCAGAGGTAACTGTTACTGCAGAGGTTGAGTTGAGGTTCTCAAAAACCTTGAATTTGTCTTTGCAGATTTTGCCAAAAAGCTGGAGGAGCAGAAAGCTGAAGCTGAGCGACAACTGAAAGTCCTCAACAGACAGATGAAGGTAAGAGAGCTTCAACAGTCAGACCTGTATAGCTCCTTTATAACACCTGTGGTGACATGAGTATGAGTATGAAGTGTGAGGAGGTGTTGGCTGCATGAGCACAAAATTACAAATGTGCTGAGAGAGAGAGAGAGAGAGAGAGAGAGAGAGAGAGAGAGAGAGAGAGAGATATTACAGGGTGGAAGCAGCACCCAGGTGCTTCCAACTAGCAGGATCTACACAGGATCTATATGGATATATATATATATATATATATATATATAGATGGATGTGGAAGTTTTGATGCCTTTTTCAGCCATAACTAATTTGAATCAACTGACTGAATGCAAGTGACCATCCGTTTTACAGCTATCCATCATCCCTACACGGATAAATTAGAAATACAAACAATACATTTTAGGTGGAGCATCACTTTAAGGTCAGGATGATGTTCCAGCGCTCAGTTTTTCCCTGTCGATTTGCCAAAATATTCGACCTTGGAGGAATCTTTCCACCGAGTATTGTTCCAGTAGCATTGTGGAACATGCAGGTAGGCTGTTCAGTGTGTGTGTTTTGGCAGGCACCAATTTTCTCCATGGTATTCTTCTATGAACATCAATTTTGTGTGGTTGTTTTTCTTCTTATTATTTTAATATCAGAGATTATCAAGTGCACCACAGACCATCTTCCCAGATTTCACTGTCCTTGATATTAATTTTCTGTAGTGGTTGCCCAGTGATGTTTGGAAACTCCTTTTATTTCCTCATGTGTTCTCCGGCTGTTGATTGATGGACAGCCAAGTCTTACTAGATGCAGAAAATGTAAAAATCTAATTGTTAATTTCAGGTTTAAAAGACATGAACTCCCAAGAGAAGTCGAGATGCCCCAGTAGAAAAGAGTAGCCAATACAAGCCTTTAATGTGGTGGCTACATAACCACAAAACTGTGATCTGATCTTTGCTTTTACGACACTGAATATCGACTTACATATTTTTACCTCAGTACCAAGAGATATCTTCAGTTCTTTTTCAGTGTCTGTTGTGGTTCAGAGATGGTTTTTCTAGCCTGAAGAGTTTTTCAGTTCTTTTAAAAATTTTCTGAAATTTGGTTTGGGATCATGTTTTACTTCCACAGATCTCTATTTCAAAAAGTTGATACTGTTGCAAACAGAATTTGGATTGTGATGGAGCAAAACAGTCACAGTCACAACAAAATTTCCTGCCTAAATTCTTTGTGAATGCTTTAACAGTGTCTTTAGTAAATACACAAGACAGAACGATGGTTTGTGCATCATTTGTTCATCTGATTTCATTTATTTATTGTTAGACTTCATTTAAGGACTATTTAATGCTGACATTTAACTAAATCCAAAGGGTTCACATTCATTTCCTGTGTCAGCTGATGATTACTGACTGTATGAATTTGCCTGTATGTGGGTCTACATGCACAATATACATCCATACATTTGTGTCTTCAGGATGAAAAAGAGGAGTGGCGCCGCTTCCAGGCGGACCTCCAGACGGCAGTGGTGGTGGCCAATGACATCAAGGTGGAGGCTCAGCAGGAGCTACGTTCACTCAGGAGGCAGCTGCAGGAGGAGCAGGATCGCAACACAAAGCTTTCTGCCGACCTAGAGACCCTGCAGGGAGTCAGGTACCATTTCCACCATACTACACCATTTCCCCCCTCAAACCCCACCCCCCCCCGGGCTCCCCTCGTTTAGCATCGGGCTGCAGTTCCTTCCTCTCTCAACACAATGTGGAGATGAGATACCTGCCAGAGTCTTGCCATATCCTCATTCAGTGCCATGTTTTACACATGTACTACAAACCACAATATATTATCATTTTGATTCCCAAGAATCTCTTACTTAAGAGGTTTCTAAAGTTCCTGTCTGGTATCAATGCAGGATAGCATCATTTCCTTCATATGTATTGTATTTCACAAGATGAAATCTTTGGTATTTCAGAGTTTAGCTTCCTGGGTTTTGGCAGACTCTGTTGGTAAATGAGCAGTCTCCTGTGGTATTTCCCTCTGTGTATTCTACTCCTTTAAGCTGCTGCCCTCTCTGTCTCCCTCTTCCACACTGACCATTCCCCTGTAGTAACATTCAAACCTCATACTTCACGATAAACTACAGTATATTTATCAGAGGAGATTGTCATTATATAAGAGGGCAGATCTGCTCAACACACAGATACTGCTTTGATTGACGTATGTCACAGTGCAACACTGAAGCCAGTGTAACACTGTCCTCTCTGCACTTTTCAGTGAAAATGTTCCACACCAATGTAACATGCTATTTGAGGTTTCATGTAGTGTCGTTGCACTGTGGCCATGCAGTAATGTGACTGATGTATTTATAAAGCGCGTGGCATTGGTTTGTGTGTGAGTATACTGTATATAAGTGTTTGAGCGTGCAAATGCCATGGTGTTTTTGACAGTGTTGTCTCTCATTATCATGCCGGGTCAATATACTTGTACCTGTGGCAAAGTCTAGATCTGCTACTGTACAGCACCCTGTTTATCTGTGTGGCCAGTCATGGTGTAATTCTGTAAGCAAGCAAATGATCTCCATATAATTTCTACTTGAAACATTGTTATTGATACAATATCACCTCACAAATCTAATGAGAGCAGTTTTAGTTTGTAAAAGATCATAATATTTGGTTTAAAACCAAATATGTCTTGTTCAGATTTCATGCAGTTCTGGTGAATATAGTTCATTAAAAATATATCACTGGTTTTAGACCATGGCTAAATCAGCAAACTTTCCCCAAGATTAGCTGTTACGCTACGTCCGCTCCCCACCTCCAGCAGCTCCCTGTGATGACTCTATCAAAGATGTCCCTCTGACAAGCCTCCCTATGTAAAGTCCAGGTGAGTTCCCTGCCCTGTCAGCCCTCTCTCAGCCCTGTGTGCTGCTGCTGCTCACTGACCTCCCTATCTGTGTTTGGCTTTGTGTTGTTGCTTCAGCCTGTCTGACTCTGTCTGTCTTTCCATATGCTGGCTGACTGCACCTTCAGGACTGTCTTACTTTTTTGATTTGCTTTGCCTGGTCCTTTAAACCTGCCATTCCAGTAGATGTATCTGGTGCCACCTGCTGTTCTTTGAATGAATAACCCTCCAACTTTTTTGGTTAAATAGCAGGATGGTCTGCACGGCATGACTGGATTAAACTCATGCTATGCATCATCTGCTTCAGATACATTGGCATAGTGTCTTCATCACCGGGTGATTTAGTCCCACTTGACATTATGAGTGACCTTATTAATCCAATGAGGTATGCATGGAGCAGTTTTAATGGTCCAACAGTGCCCAGAGGTCTGCATTTCATAACAACAATGTTAAGAACAAATGTAAGGTCCATAGTTATGCGGCACACATACAATGCACATGTAAATATTTTATATTTAGTCTTTACACAGTTATTTTATACAGTAGTTCATCTTCCTTCTTTTTTTCTTTTCAGAATAAGCACCGGAGCCACTTTTGACACCAAGACGGCAGTAGAGGGGCACTAGAGAAGTGCCGTCCACCTCAGCACCAGTGAAGACAGTGTTATTGTTGCACTTATTGGCTTTCTGTGTCGTTCAAAATGTAACGTGGTAAACCAGTCTCTTTCTAAGCCACAGTGAGCAGTGAAGATGCAGCACACAAACAGAGTCTCATGACACAGAGTCTGGTTTCCATTTTTCTCTTTACATTTTGGAACCTTTTGAGGATTAATACTGTGTTTTTATTTCTCAATGAATGTACTCTTTTATGTTTGTAATTTTCTCGACTTCTGTTGAAGAAATGCCATATGTTTGAGAGACTCCTTTTTATACTGTGTAATGCTGCTTTGTGCCTTTTTAGAGAGTTGAGAGGATAGAAACTGTGTAAGACCTGTTCCAAAAAAAAAACAGAGTGAAGGATGTAAAACCAGTGACAAATCTGAAACAGTTCAGATCCCCATCATTCTGCAAACAAAGACATGAAATCCATGTTATAAGGCAAGAGCAACACAGCAGAATTAATATGACTCAAAAACTAGGTGTCTCTTTTCTTACTATTTCTGTATCAGTCAAATTAGTTTCACTTTGTCCTCTGTTTGTTTAGTTTAAAACATTAAATTTATAATCTGTAAAAACAAAGACAACTTTATTTTAAAACTAATGTTTGCTCTTAGTTGTGTAGTTGAATAAAGAGTGACTGTAGTGTCACATTTAGCCATTAGATGGCACTACAGAACACACAATTACCACAAACGGGTAACCTCCACGTGGATATGCTGGTGTCCTCTGCTCTGTTTGTCTTAGATGTACACAGTAATGTGTATAGTTATTTCTTTGTGCCAGATAAAATAACCAGAGAAATGTTGAGGTTAGTAATGCTGGCAGAGCACTGCCAACATCAGATTTTAGTACTGCCACAAACACTGACAGCTGTACCTCAGTCATTTCTCACTCCTTAAACCAACCGAAAGGCTGACGGTCCATTTTAACTCAAAGACCAAGAAGACTGTGTGAGCTACAGGTTCCTTATTATTTTAATTCTTAAAACAAATGTCAAATCGTGAGTTGAACTAATTTATATCATTCGACCTTTCAGCAACATTACTGGCAAATTACAAGTGGTCTCAGACTTTTGGACCTCACTGTATAGACTGAAAAGTCTATGTGTGGTTGATTATAGAGTTAACCATATATCACTTATCTGAATTTCAGAGGTCACTCAAGGCTCTGATACTTCCTCCTTATCAATCAATCTAGATCCACTATGCTAAATATATGTAGAGACTTTTTAATGTATCAGATACTCAAACTCTGTGATGTCACTCATTTTGATATGATATGTCACTTATCACATGGTTATTTTATCACGTTTGAGCCCAACCCTGACAGAATATTCTGTGTTGGTGTAATATGATGGTATTTGGTTTCGGGATCTCAGGTTCTACTTAAAGTCCAACTTTTATCACAGATATTCAATTTGTGCATTTTTTTTATTAAAAGCCATATTATTCTACCAGATGATAAGGTACTGGTGTAAACATTTGGATATGTTCAAAAACAACATGGAGAAAAAGATTAGATGGTAACAGTGTGATGGGTCACTTTCTGTCTGTAGTGAAGCCATTTAACGATCAATACAGTGAATGTGCTGTTAATTTATTCTTCAAAGAAAGACTCAGAAAGAACTTGTGACTGGTTTCCAAAAAAAAGTGTATTGTACGTCTGTTTGACTGATGTTCATTAGGACAATGAATAAATAAAATTGCACCAGTCCAACTGTGGTTGTGTATCTTTCTCTCTCTGTCTACATTCTCTGGAGGTGAGTTTAGTTTAAGACAGAAATTCCTCACTTGTTATTCATTCCTCATCCATCACTGATAAAGACTTTCCACATCCTTTACTCTGTAGCCCATAGTCCAACGTTCACCAGGGCCAATGGGTAGAAAAAGTCCTGATAATTGGATCGCTCAGATTTTTGTGTTCCAAATTTAGATTTGTCTATCTGCAACAGTTCATCAGTTATTTACAGCTCTTCAGATCAAACTATGATCACACAATCTTTTGATCTTTTCAATATATGTACAAATATATGCTATTTTAAAAACATTAATTCTAATCAGCAGGTAATCTTGTGAGAAAAGTAGTAAAGGGAAGGTTTTGAAAGTCCAATCCGTGGTTCACAGGTTCACAAGCTGTCTCTTGTATGTATTGTGTATGTCTCTACACAGCAACCATGTTCATTTTGTCTGTCAGGTCCCAAGGTGACGAGGTGAGAGTGTCCGACTCCGATAACAGCCGTCACTGGTGTGGCATCTCTATGATCCCGACCTCGCCCGCCGACGCCAGCGGAGATGCCGAATCAGAGCCCGGAGCTACTGTCAAATCCCTCATTAAGTCCTTTGATACTGTTGGACAGAGTGAGCACCGAGCACCTCGACACACGCGCATACACACATACAAACTCTTACAGGAAGTCGCAGTACAGCAGTGTAACCATAGAGGACAACAGCTGGTGGATATCAGTCATTTTCTCTGGAGCAAAGTCCTGCACAGTTGTGCTGGACTGTGTGGCCTGAAGTGACCTCAGGCAGGTTGGAGGATGATTGTCAGTAGAATCAGTTGATGTGTGTGTGTTGGATAAATCTGCAGCTGATTAAGAAGCATTTTCATTTAATTCCATTGAGAAAGTTTGGTATGTATTGTATAATAAAGCATATTCTAATTATTAATATTTATAATCACTTTTAAACATCACCAGTGACCTGACAGTGTAGCTCACTTTGTCATGTTAACACGTTTTTTTTTAGTTTACCTATGCATTAGTGTTTATACAGACATCAGTATCAGAACATTAAACAAGTAAAAGCCACTGTAAGTGTCATTTGGGATTGGCTCCAGCCCACTACAACTCTCTAGGATTAGCAGGCAGAGCTAATGAATTGATGGATAGATGTCTTCAAAAAATATATATATACTCAGTGGCCACTTTATCTAAATACACCTGCACAATCTACTGCAACTGCTCTGCCATAACATTTATCTATGCAAAGCTCGTGGCGCTCGTTTTTTTGTGACGTCAACAATGTGTAAAATTGATTTTCTGTTTATGATTGAGGTCATAGTTAAAGGTCACGTACATTATATTGACAGGTGTTTCTAATTGTTTTGTCCTTCCCATTAACACAGGATGATAAAATGCAGTCCAGTACAGCACCAACACCAATCATGACTTACTGCTGAAACGTTTAACACCTCCGTGACTGTGCCAATAAAAACTGAGCATTGTAGGCATCATAAACATCGACTTCATGGCAGAACAGTTGTATTGGATTGCTTTCAACTGTACAAGTACATATAAAGTGGACACTGAGTGTATGATCAGAGAAAAAAAGAAACAACTATGAATCTCATTAAAAGACAACTTCACATTGATAGTGAATCTACAAAACTTTCAGTATTCAAAAAGTATTAAAGGCTTGATAACCTACATCTCTCTCTGCACTGTAGGCCTTGTTGTTACTACAGTTTCTTCATTGTCTCTTTTTACCCTTTGTATTATCTTGGGCTACAGTGAAGACATGATATAGTCATTTTCTAAGCGCATTTCATTGCTTCCACTGCCAACCACTGCTAAGAACAGCTTTAAATTTTTTTTTTTTTTTTTTTTTGTATCGGAGGAACAGTACCCATCTGTAATTTAAACAAAGAGACGCTGCCATACACGGCCTATCTTCTTTGTAGCATTGTTAAGTCTCAGAATGAATGTGTTAATTATTTACTAGAAAATGATACTAGAGGGTCTTTTGATAGAGTAATCAATGAGCACTGTGTGTTATTTGGTCTCTCAGATGGACCAGGTCACACAGTTCAAATGCATTCCTCACCGAGGAGCCCGCTGAGTGGGATTCCTGTACGTACCGCACCTGCTGCTGCTGTCTCCCCCATCCAGGTACACACCGAGACATTCTCCTTTCAAAATAAAAGAAACTTCCTTCATGTGAAATTGTTTTTTGACTCTGATATGATGAGATCCCCGTTCTGTTTTATGTCCCTGCAGAGACACTCATACATAAAGCCGCTATCAAAGATGCTGGAAAAAAGAATCAATCAGGGAGAATTCTCTCATCCTCACGGTACGTAACACAGAGATGGTTTTAGGTCATGGTCTTTAATTTATCTGTATATCCATATTTCATTTCGCAGTCGCACAGGAACAACTGTAGGGCCTCGCACACTGCTTTTACATCAGTGGACAGATAGCCAAAGTAGTGCTATGAGTCAGTGCTTTTAGAAATTAGGCTGATACGTCGAATAACATTAGTCTACGCAGAAAGTTGATTGAACAGGAACTGCTCTATGCAAACATCCATCTACAGTTGATTTTATGGCTCTTAAAATGTCTGAATCTACTGTCAGCAGGTGTTAGAGCTCCCTCCTTTAGGAACTGACTGAGACATCAAAGTTCTGTTTTTTTCTAACAAACAGATTCTTATTTCAGTGCCTGCCTTTTCTGATCATTACTTTTCAAATATCTTTGCACAGATAGATGTTTCAGTGTAGACTTGTTCAGGCAAGACAGGGGCCTCAGGTAGGGTCAGTTTGAGCGTTTTAAAGACTTCACAGTCAGGACCCCTGGACTATAAAGTGACATTTCTTACACATTTACACATATGAATTTGCTTTCCATTTCCATTTGTTCTGTTTCTTTTCATATTCTGTTCTTGAATGTTTATAGCTTACCTGTACTCTCACAGTCTGACTGAACTCATATGTGAAGCATCATACAGTGTCGTTTGTCAACGTGCTTTAAAAAATATGGTCCCTCTGTTTCTGACTCACTCTTCACATTCTCCATTGCCTCACTCCCATGTTGCATACTTCAATCCCCCAGATAAGTTGTCGGGCTGCGGGGAAGACCTAAAACCAAATAGCCTTATGAGGAAGAGTCCTTCCCTGGAGTCTGTAATTAAAACTCCCGTCTCCCTCAGCAGCCGCACAGCATCCTTCAGCTACAACCGAGGCAACAGCAAGCTCAGGTGGGATTACCCAGTAATTATTTCTGACAAGTCACTGTGAGATTATTCAACTTGTTTAACAATTTACTTTTCCTTGGAACTGGTGAAAAATCGTTTCCCCCTCCCTTACTTTGAAAACAGCAAAACATTTGTTCTGAAAATCTTATACTGTTTTAAAATAATAATTTAGAAAAATAAAAACTGTTTCAGTTCTGTATTTTTGTGAAATAGATGTTTGCCCTTGAGATGATTGAGAGAAGGTTTTGATGTTAATGTGACTGTTACTTATTATACTTGTGAGTCTTTTAACATGTTGGACTTTGGAGTTGCTCAGCCTTTATTGCCAAAAGTGTGGATGTGACACAGGTGGCTTCAACACAGTAAATGGGCTGATTGCTTATCAGAATGGGAAGAGAGTCACAGGTTAAACAAATATGCTTTCCTCTTCTGACTTCTGGCATTATTGACTCAGACAGAGAGGAGCGGTGTGTGCAGGAAAACGGACTGAGTTAGTTAGACTCACACACAACTACACCTCCGACTGTAACAGGTTACATTTGAGGAAGATGACTCAGTGTTCAGGTTTCTGTCAGATTTCACAGTCGCATAGCAAAGTTGGCTCAAGCAAATAGTTCGCCATCACGCTGGGCAACACCCTGAGCTTCAACCACCGCACTGTTGACATTAATAATAAGTACCACTCATACTCTTATCTGGAAACTCAAAAACCTGTCTGTCCAGCCTCAACTCTAGTATCATGTCATTATTCAGCCCTCTCCTCTCCACCATCTCTAGTTACAGTATTACAGGTACCACCAACAGAAATAAATTGTAAAAGGTCACACAGCCAAAGATATTTTTCCAGCATCTGTTTTCTTAGGTCCTCTTGCATATTAATGTAAATGTATGTGACTGTTTGGCAGACCTGCTCTTCTCTGCAGCAGTGCGTTGCCATGTTTGGTATGGTTTTAGTGTTATGATATAGCTGCTGTATCATTGCAATAATTGTTTGGACAAGGTTCTAGCTGCCTCTGGCCTCAAGGTGCATGAAACAGAGGACTAATGAATTTAACAGCACAGCCGTGGTGACGTGTGAAATGTTTACCATGCTCAGAGCAATGACCGTGTCTCGTGCTCTTCCCATGGCCTCAGCTCCGGCACAAACCCCAGGGAGCAGACCCTCTGAACAATACAGTAGATAGGCATTTAATTCCTATTTTCTCCTCCTTTAATCGTACATTAGTGCAGTCGGTCTACCGTATGTAAACATCTGAGCGCATGAAGTGAGCTAAAGCATCCTACACTTAAGATCACTCTGAGTTATATACAGTGAGCTTCACTCCTGAGCAACCTCGGATTAATCTCAACTCTGAACTCTAACACAAATATGCTGAACTGCAAAGAAGCTTTGATCTTGTAATGAATTCTGGGATTTGGTGAATTAGATAAACAAATAAAGAAGTTTCAAAGAATTGTTTAAAAAGAAAAAATCATCACTTACTACAAGAATGTATTTTCATTTTCTTCATCATGGTACATGCTGTGTAGGCTGTTAAAAAGTATCATCCTGTAGTTTTGCCATTATGTCTCTAAATCTATAGTACAGAGTTAATATTAATGCTACATACTGTGTATGTTATTTCAAGACAAGTATGTTTCAGCTGTGTTGTGTGAAATGTTTGAGCATTAATTGGTTTACTTAATGGTCTCATTATCATCTGTTTATGGTGTTGTTTACGTTTTAGCTATTTTCCCTCTGGAGCGTAAACAGGACTGGTTACCCTTTTAACTCTCACAAGCTAAAAAACTGTATTTACAAAAGAGAAGGGATTTACATTTTTAGATTAGTGAAGCAGCCCTATGAGAAACTGAGAATGTGCTTTTACACCAGGACCACTTCTGAACTGGTTTTGGACATGATGAAATTATTTCCCACAAAGAATTTTTATATGGAAAAATCTCAACTAACAGGACACGGTCTTAAACTGTGAGACTAACAGAAGCTTCACTTATGCCCATGTGCTTTGCAGCTTGTATGTGCAGATAACAGTTTTACAGGTTAATCAAGCACTACGCTTCTCATACTGATGATGATGACACGCTCTAACTGTCCCTCTCTCTCTCTCTGTGTCTGCGGTTTGTGCTTCCCTGGTGACAGTGTGGAAAGAAAGGACCCCTTGGCTGCACTGGCGCGGGAGTATGGAGGATCTAAGAGAAACGCTCTACTGAAGTGGTGCCAGAAGAAAACAGAAGGCTATCCGGTAGGGATCAGAGGCCAGAGACCTCTTTCAAATACAAGGCAGGCTCCATTAACTTTCACACCCTGTTTTTCTCTGCATCTTTGTCTGACAGTTTTATTTTAGTCTCACACTCATTTTCTCATTTAAAAGTGAGATGGAAGCGCCCACTCCCTTTCATGATATTGCACAGATGCAGTATTGGTCTGTCTATGCCCTCAGGTTCAGCAGTCATCTTGGTTTTTTCAGCCATCACTGAGGTGTTAGACTGTAGTGGCACATTACTGTGTTTGCAGACACACCATTCACCCAGCTGTCATCTCACTGTCAAGTCACTGTCATAGAGGGCATGGAAACAATGAAGCAAAGCACTCATTGGATTCATACATGTGTGTATTTATATAGCCCGCCTTGTTTTTATGCATGTGCATTTGTTTATGCATTGTTTGGTGCTGTGTTCCCATCTGTGTCCCCTGTGTCCATGGAGCCACATGCTGACAATCACCTGGCTTAGCTGCCCCCCTAATATCCAGTTTAAGGAGCCCATTAAGCCCAGTGGGATTAGAGATTTGCCCGTGTAATCATCATGTTTGTGTGCCAGCATGCCAGATAGCTAATGCTAAAACTCTTACCAGCAGGTGGACTGGTCCCAGCCTTCAAACTCTAGTCTAGGGGGATGAAGCGTCATTTCAGCCCGCTCAGCATTTCGATAGAAGATTAATTACATTATAAACATTGCTCACTCTGTTGCTGTCCTGGTTAGGCTCAGTCTAACAGCTTGTGGCTGTGGCCTGACCTCATATGAAAAGCCACATTTGATGACAACTGCTAAAAATAGGTCCAGCTTTCCCAGTGAGAAATGGTCTGAGTAACTGGATGAGTAGTCAGATCAATAGTTCTTATTTCTCAGGCGCAGCGCTGCTCAGTGAACTTTGAGTCAACCCCCCCCCTTTTCATCTGAGGTCGGGTGTTTGATGGTCACACGGCACAGGTGTTGGTAAAACACACACAGCAGATCCTCTGTGATGGAAACATGTGACCAGATGAGATAAAACTGCTGCTGACCAACAGACAGTCTGATAATGTGTCTGATAGACAAAGACGGTCACACCTCAGATTGTTTGGACTGTTTAAACATGGGCAGCAGGAGCGTCTCTACAGGCTTGCAATGTATTGTCTTCTGATTTAGCACCTGCATCTACCTACATGCACCACCAGCTAGATAACAAAACAGAACTTGAGACAGTGGCTAATGATGAAACTTAATTAGATTAGATAGATACAAGAAGAAGGCACTGATAAAACTCAAATGAACTGTAAAGTAATAACACAAACTGGTGCAGCACAGATGTTTCCCTTCACCCCCAAGAGAAAACCTACAGCCCTCCCTGCTGTGTAAGTTGCCCTGGGTATGAGCAGCTCAGTCATGGGCAAAAATAACACCACTTTGTAAAAATACTCAGTTTAATACTCTGGCTACTCTGAAGTTTAAGTAAAACTGAAGAAATACTATTTGAAAAATGAATTAGTGTATCAAATGTAAAAGTATTCACTCCCCACCTAAGTGTTATGTCATTATATATTTTAGTGCTATGCTTGACTGTGTAATGAGCATTTTAATGTTCCAGCTGGATCTTATTTTAGTTACTTTATGTCCTGTTCTATGTAGTGGCGATCTACAAACAACTATCATATTTTATTTGTCCAACATATATTTTATATTTTATATCTTACTAGTAAAAAGTGCAGTATTTCCCTCTGAAATGCAATGGAGGAGAAACATAAAGTACCATAAACTGAAAATACTCAAGTAAAGTTTAAGTTGCTCAAAATTGTACCTGAGTATAGCCCTGTGCATAAATGTATTTAGTTACTTTTCACCACTGCTTAAACCTAAAACCTGAATGGATTTGCAAATCCCAGTTCAGTTCAGGACAGTGGAGTCCAGCAACACAAAACCCTTAATGGAGCCTTTTTCCAGTTGGTCTGGATTTAACTATGGAACCTGTGATCCCCTCTCACAAAGGGCTTAGTACCATAGTGTGATTATTTGCAAGAATCAGGAATGCAGTAAGAAGATTTGGCTACTAGGAGTGTTTCAGTCTGTGGCATAATCAGTCCCCTCCTGGAGTAACTGTTCTCGGTCCGAGCTGTGAGCCTTTATGTTAGTGTGTTTCCTCCATGTGCGCCGTGTGCCTGACCTGTAGCTGGATTCATTCACAGACAATTGGGCAGTTAACCTCAAAAGAGCCTCTCTGTAGTACAGCTGACTGCTGTAATACAGAGAGGTATATGCGTTTGCAAATCCGATGAATATCTGTTTTCAGAATCACTTAATTGTTTATCTTAAGAGAATAGAGAACTTGTCGACATTATATAAATCGCTGAATGTACTCTGCAAAATATGAGGTACACTATATGATTATAAATGCCCAAAAATGAAGTAAATGGGTTAAAAATTCACACTGAGACATCTGAGATAAAGATTAAGTAAAAGGTCCTATGACTACTGTTTCCAAATATTATACATATCTGCTGTTTAACTGTCTCAGCAGAAATTTATGATAGCGATTGTTGTTTTTTTTTCCTCTTGAGCTTTCTTCTTCTTCTGGTGAATTCCACCACCATCCTTAGGGATTTCTGTTTTTGAGAATGCATGGCCATTTACTGTACATGTACGTGTGTGTGATGTATAGTTTGCGCATCAGTGACACTGAGTTCAGTTTCCTGCACCAGAAAACATGTACCCACAGGCCCCTCTCGAGTCTTGTGGCAAAATAAGGGAAAAGGTTACTGTCAGAGGACGTGTTCAGCTCCATATATCTGGGGAAAGGTTGAGGATGTTACAGTGTTACGAGGGCTCCGTCCACATGGAAGCCACTGAGTGCTCGCCGAAGGCCCAGAGACTGATCTGTCAGACAGTGTGTAGCTCCACGACGGCGAGGCACAGACATGTCTGAAACACACCCACATTCTGGTTGCCCACTTTTTCTTTCCTTCTCTCTGTCATGCTCGTGTTCTGCTCTGATAAAGGTTAGTGAGTTTTATCAATACAACCACATTCACTTTGTGGTCCCCCTCTTCTCTGCTGCGGACTAAGGTCAAAGAGGTAATAACTCAACACTAATTGGCTCTTTAGTATGGAGTCACCCAGATGTAATTTATGTTGGCCTCTTCAGTCTATATAATTAATGGTCAGTTTGAAGAGGCCGCTTCGACCATCTCTGTTCACTTTCCATCCTCTCTCTCATTTCCAAACGGCGGAGTCAGGAAACAAGCTCATATATCTCGCTCATCTGCCAGCGCGGAGCCAGAAAAGCCGCCGTGTGAGATGAGAACAAAGCCGATGGGAGGGTTCAGCCCCGTGCCAGTTGTTATTACAGTGCTATTGTTGTCGGACCTTTTGGTCAAACAGCAGCCTAATTAAAGCGAAACAGAAACGGGAGCTATTGTAAGCACGTCAGGAGATTATTTAATGTTTAGGTGCAAATAGCTGCCGAGGGCACAGTAAATCTGTGTGATTATAGTTGGCCTCAAAACCCAATGTCACGCTCAGCCTGTTCGCTGTGATCAATGAAGGAGTGAGAGAGAGAGAAGTGCTCGTTATCATCACAAGGAGAGGGTGAAAGTAGATGTACGATGTGCTGAAGAATGTGCTTTATCTCATGGTAAATATTGTTTTATATGAGGAAACGTACATGCATACAGGTGAGACTGAAAGGAATCGCCATGGCCTACGTGCGTTAAATCATGCATCCAGCCGAGCCATGTGTGTGTGTGTATGGGCATGTGTGTATGTGTTGGTGTGGCTATGTCTGCTATGTGGATCCTGTCTCTGACTGACAGCTAATGCAGGTAGAAAAAGAAAAGGGAAGAATATGATAATGAGAATCTCTCTCACACACACACACACACACACACCATAGGAGGGCAATGCTATCACCATGGAGAAGAGCTGTTTAACCCCTGAGGGGATATGTGATGTGTGAAGGGGTGTGTTTACCCACCACGTGCAGGTCCTTGGAGCAGCTGAATACTTGACCTGTGTTAAACTCTCAGCGGAGGATGAGACGTGAGCCCAGACACACTCCATCACACCTCAAATGTCAGGTTCTGGGAAACACAGATCGATCAGTGAAGACCTTAAGCTGGCTGTAATTGACTCTGCCCTGTGGGAGAGACTGAAGGGGCCTCTCACCGGAAATTAGTATTCACATGGGATCCTGTGCACGTCAGCGCTGGACCGGACGCACGCTTGAAACACAAGACCACTTTCATACAACTTCTGTTCCACTGGATTTCAAGGCAGCTTCTAAGATCTGACTCTAAAGAGCACATTGCTGAACGGGCCACAGTCGGTCTGATGCTGGCTGTTCTGTGTTTTCTGTCTGTAACTTTTTTTTTTAAATCTTATTATCATTGTTTGATGCACACTTTGCATCTTTCTACATTAACTGCAAAATTTCAACACAACTGTTGTCCTGTTTTCAGAAGCAAAATGTCGACTTGTTCTTCCAGTTTTCCAAAAGTGGCCAGTTCTGTCCATGCTCCGTGAGCAAAGGCTTTCTTGAATGTCTGGTGTGGTGGAAAACACTCTAACCTCCCACTGTATAGGCTCTTTGATGTCTTAATTTAGAACAGTTTGGGACACGTTTTAAACTTTTTTTTTCCTCAATTAACCAAAGAGGCCAAACAAAAATAAATGCAGTGTTTGTTCAAGATGGGAACAATGAGCAAAGGGTCTGAACATTAGGCTCAGCTGGGCCTGACAGAGCAAAGCTCATCCGGCCTCGTCTGGGAAACACACACACACACACACACACACACACACACACAAAGCCATTGAAGAAACAGGAATGGACCCCCAGGCGAGTGTGGAGTGGAGGTCAGACATCGAGGAGGGAAAGAGAGTTGGAGTTCAAAGAGTAGCCATTACTGTGTGTTCTAATAATGTTGTATTAACAGTAATATCTCTGAGATCATCAGTGTGAAAATAACATACTACAATTAATCACAGCAGAGGGCTCACAGCAGCTGAACCTAGCTGGAATATCTAAAACACTCTACTGTTTTTTTATCCTAAAATCATCAATAATCATGATTTGTTAATGCTGATCATCAGAAGTGGGTAGAAATGTGAGAGTAAAAAGCCTTGAGGCTGACGAGGCTTATGTGCAAAAAACAATATATATTGAACAACCCTTGAACCCTGGTAATTGGTTGTGCTAAGGGGTTATTACATTCACTGGGCTTGGCTGCAAGGCAAAGCTAAATATTCTCAGTAGTAACAATGGGAGGAAATTCTGCACTGTCTAATTAAAGGAACACTGACATTTAAAGAAATATGCTTATTGGCAATCTTTCCTTAAATCAGATGAAACGATTGATATCAGTTTACAGAGAAAAGTTCAGGGTGTGTTATACCAGCCCAGCAAAAAAATAAATCAATTAAAAAAAATAGCTTAGCTACACAATTGGGGTATTTACAGAAACTCCACTTTTAAACACATTACACAGGTGATCAAAGTCGTAAAAGTAGAGGGATATATACAGTATACGTACATGTACATATACATATATATATATATGTATATGTATATATATATATATATATATATATGTGTGTATATATATATATATATATATATATATATATATGTGTGTATATATATATATATATATATATATATATATATATATATATATATATATATATATATATATATATATATATATATATATATATATATATATACACATACACACACACACAGTGGGTACGGAAAGTATTCAGACCCCTTTAAATTTTTCACTCTTTGTTTCATTGCAGCCATTTGCTAAAATCAAAAAAGTTCATTTTATTTCTCATTAATGTACACTCAGCACCCCATCTTGACAGAAAAAAAACAGAAATGTAGAAATTTTTGCAAATTTATTAAAAAAGAAAAACTGAAATATCACATGGTCATAGGTATTCAGACCCTTTGCTCAGTATTGAGTAGAAGCACCCTTTTGAGCTAGTACAGCCATGAGTCTTCTTGGGAATGATGCAACAAGTTTTTCACACCTGGATTTGGGGATCCTCTGCCAATTCTTCCTTGCAGATCCTCTCCAGTTCCATCAGGTTGGATGGTGAATGTTGGTGGACAGCCATTTTCAGGTCTCTCCAGAGATGCTCAATTGGGTTTAGGTCAGGGCTCTGGCTGGGCCAGTCAAGAATGGTCACAGAGTTGTTCCGAAGCCACTCCTTTGTTATTTTAGCTGTGCGCTTAGGGTCATTGTCTTGTTGGAAGGTGAACCTTCGGCCCAGTCTGAGGTTCTGAGCACTCTGGAAGAGGTTTTCTTCCAGGATATCTCTGTACTTGGCCGCATTCATCTTTCCTTCAATTGCAACCAGTCGTCCTGTCCCTGCAGCTGAAAAACACCCCCATAGCATGATGCTGCCACCACCATGTTTCACTGTTGGGATTGTATTGGGCAGGTGATGAGCAGTGCCTGGTTTTCTCCACACATACCGCTTAGAATTAATGCCAAAAAGTTCAATCTTCGTCTCATCAGACCAGAGAATCCTATTTCTCATAGTCTGGGAGTCCTTCATGTGTTTTTTGGCAAACTCTATGCGGGCTTTCATATGTCTTGCACTGAGGAGAGGCTTCCGTCGGGCCACTCTGCCATAAAGCCCTGACTGGTGGAGGGCTGCAGTGATAGTTGACTTTGTGGAACTTTCTCCCATCTGCCCACTGCATCTCTGGAGCTCAGCCACAGTGATCTTTGGGTTCTTCTTTACCTCTCTCACCAAGGCTCTTCTCCCACGATTGCTCAGTTTGGCTGGACGGCCAGGTCTAGGAAGAGTTCTGGTCGTCCCAAACTTCTTCCATTTAAGGATTATGGAGGCCACTGTGCTCTTAGGAACCTTGAGTGCTGCAGAAATTCTTTTGTAACCTTGGCCAGATCTGTGCCTTGCCACAATTCTGTCTCTGAGCTCCTTGGGCAGTTCCTTCGACCTCATGATTCTCATTTGCTCTGACATGCACTGTGAGCTGTAAGGTCTTATAGACAGGTGTGTGCCCTTCCTAATCACGTCCAATCAGTTTAATTAAACACAGCTGGACTCCAATGAAGGAGTAGAACCATCTCAAGGAGGATCAGAAGAAATGGACAGCATGTGAGTTAAATATGAGTGTCACAGCAAAGGGTCTGAATACCTATGACCATGTGATATTTCAGTTTTTCTTTTTTAATAAATTTGCAAAAATTTCTACATTTCTGTTTTTTTCTGTCAAGATGGGGTGCTGAGTGTACATTAATGAGAAATAAAATGAACTTTTTTGATTTTAGCAAATGGCTGCAATGAAACAAAGAGTGAAAAATTTAAAGGGGTCTGAATACTTTCCGTACCCACTGTGTATATATATATAGTATATATATATATATATATATATATATATATATATATGACTATTTCAAATGATCAGTGACAGTGTTTTGCATTTTAGACATGGGCAGTTTAGCAGAATAGCTGACACCTTACATTACATTCATTTGGCAGAAGCTTTTTCTAAAAAGTGACTTACAAAAAGTTAATTGAAACCACGAAGGAGCAAGAACTAGATATCATCCAAAAAACAAACAACTAAAGCTGTGTTCAGTACTATAGTTCAAGTGCTTTAAGATGTGTTTTTTTGTGGGATTTTTTTTTTTTTGGTGGGGGGTAGTTTTCCACCACAACTTTGAAGTGGACTATAGTTGATGTGAATACTCTGAAAGAAGTAGGACCAAATGCAGTACATCTTATTTAATCTTACAGTGAAACGAGGACACACAATTCTATAATAACCTAAATCTCTGTGATATAATCAGAATCTCAATATTCATGCAGGCTGTCTCTCAGAGAGGTGAACATTTCAATCAAAGGCAGATCTGTCATATCTGTGCCCTCTTTGACTAATGTCATCCTCCGCACCCTTTATCTCGTCCTGTGTGTACAGTGAGTTCATTAAATTGTATGTAGACTATGGAGAGCAGCACTGTGACCTTTCCTGTTGCCCTGTCTTTATCTCCATGGTCCCGCCTGGGTTTCAGCCTCTCGTTGCTCATGACTATGACTCATTGCAAGGTCCATCAGGGCGTCCTCCCCCTCTCTGCCCTCTCCTCTTGTGTTTTTTTTTAACATTGCTTTCTCATTTTTGTTGTCTCCTCCTCTGTTCCCCCTTCTTTCATTCATTTTTGTTTTAGTTGATTTGTCACAGGTGATTCCTGGTTGTTTGTCTTCTTGTTGCCATATTCATTCACTTGAGGTGAGGTAAGAGAGACTCTGTGACAGGACATAAACTGAGACGAGTTCATCAGTCACATGACTCTCTCAGGCTTGATGTCGCCTGCCCTCACTCATCAGACTGATGTCTTTTTAACAAACTGTGTGTGCGCGTGTGCATGTGCGTGTGTGTGTGTGTCACAGTTATCCTCCATCCTCAGCTGCTCGCTGTATGCTGCATTGTTGTTTGCAGTTTTTACAGTCTTGATCTATGAGTGAGAGCTCAATATTGCAATAATGGTGCATTGATATGTGGGTGTCAAGTGTCATGAAAGCATCACAGCAGAGATGCTTTAATCCCTGCTACTGACTTGACACCAGTCCAGCAGCTTTTATATGTGGCAGCAGAGAACACACACACACACACACACACACACACACACACACACACCTTGTATTGAAGCACACAGTGTTAGGCTGCCGTGTGTGAGGTGTTCACTGTCTGGCTCGTGTCCAGCTCGTCTGTGAATTCCATTTCTGAAGGGTTTACAACAGAGGATATGTTGTCCAGGCCGGATACGACATGTCCTTGGCTTTAATGTCCTCTGCAGCGGCAGTCACATGTACGACTTAAATAATGAGTCAATAAATCATTTAGTTGATCTACAGAAAAACCTTTTGATTTTGATTTGAAGCAACTTAATGTTGAAGTCAGTTTAGTTTTTTTTTTTTCTTTTCAATTAAAATTGTTTAATTGTAGCTGTTTTCAGCTTCTCCACTTTGGAGATTTTCTATGTTTCTCTGTTTTATGTCTTGTGAATTTGGACTTTTGGTCAGACAAAACGAAATATTTGAAGTCAACAACTTGAAGTCGGGGAAATTCACTCTTTTCTCCCTCCATAGTAAGAAATAATCATTAGTTGCAGCCCTTGTCATGTTTTCTTTGGTGAACTATGTAAAAAATGAAAATATCACATCAGAGCTATGAACATACCCCATTTTCCACCACCCTGTCCTCTGAGAGCAGCTTCTACAGGAGCTGTAAACATGTTTCTACCTGCTCTTCTGTGACATTGACAAGATGTTTTAAATAAGCTGCTTCTTTTTTTTAAAGTCTGCACCATTAAAAGGTCCAGGTTCAATTTGACCACTGATGCTGTCATAGATCTTTTCACTTGGAGTCAGAACAAAGCAACGGCACACAGATCAACTTTTCCCTTTTTTTTTTCTCTGCTCAGTCGTCTCTCTCTACAATCCCCTGCTTCTCTCTCATACTCTCTTTCTCTGAGCCCTAAAAAGCGACGGCTCTGCCTTTTGTGCCGAGCGAGACGCTTCCTGTCGCTTGATGCTGTGTTTGCTTTTCTGAGCCGGCTCCCAGAGAGCTGTTGTTGTCCGCTGCTGTTTTAGCATTCATGCTTCTCCCTCTCTTTCTGCCCTGAGCGAACTCCACCACCCAACCCCCTTCCTCTCCCACTCCCACCCTGGACTCCAACACAGCTACCATCCCTGGCCTGGATCAGGACATGTGTTCTCCCCAGACCACCCCAACACCGTACTCTGTCACACACACATACACAAACTGGCCTCCAGAACCTCTCTTATCAGCTTATTTGTCAATGCCTATCTTGGTCTCGGACTCTCTGGGGTCTGACTAACCCACTATCACTCTCTCTGTGTATGTGTGTGTCAGTGTGCACATACATCACAGACACACTGTGCTACCAGCGGTGCTGCTGAGCCAGCTAAGAGAGAGAGGGGGAGTTATGAGAGGAATGTGGGCTGACATGACTGCACAGGTCTCCCCTTCAGACAGAATAGACAGGCAGTGACTGATGGAGGAGAATCGTGCTCAAAAACTCACTTTCAGCCTCTGTCCTACCATCAAAGACTGTGGGTGAAAATTAGATTGCCTTAGTGTTATTTGTAGATGAGAAGTCACTCTTTACTGTTAATTAACAGTGAGAAATATCAAAGTGCTAATTCAAGTATATAATGATAGTACGTCTGCACAATCAGTTGAAATATAATTTTACAATTATTTCAACTGAAATTGTGACTCATATCACAACTGACAAAACAATTGCAATATGAATTTTTTTTTTTTTTTGGTATAACAAGTTTTTTGAAAATATGCTTGATTGGTGATAAGTTAGTGTGACTGTTTCGGTGATCCTTGATCACAAAGCCTGATCCTCGGATGATGTATCATGTTTGGCTTCATTCAGATGAGACACATGCTCTTTAAGAACCCACTGTGGCCAGAAAAACTCTGTGGCTTTTTCCTGATGCCCCAGGTTGGACAGTAATAATTGAATTTTTTAATGCATATATTATTCAGCATCAATTTACAGGTACATAGATATTCACTTGCATGCTGTAAGGGATATTCAGACCTGTCAATTTCAGATTTAGGGAGATGATGTAACAGTAACATAATGAAATATTTGCTACACATTAACAAAGTTTGATGGAAAACCCTTAAATTTGTCTTCACTCTAGACCAACAGGGTGGACTGACTCACACTCTTAGAGCTACGCCACTACATGGCTGAGATAAAAATAACTGAGAGATCACATATAGCTAAGGCCACACTTTCATACCACTCACCAGTAATGACTACAGCAACCACCAGGTTACGTCAGTGTGAGTCTGACATAACTTGGCAGTGATTACAAACCAACATGCCACTTTTTGTTTTCGAGACAGGTGCTGTCTCTCTGAGGTTGATCTGCCTCTCACCTTCAAACCACATCTAATTATATGATCAGATAACTGGCTTCTATATAACGCCAAAGCAAATGAGTGAAGGCAATAACAAATTTGTCCACAGCTCCGGGGATTCATTACTGCAGTGACTTAAAGCTGTGATTTTTAATTCTTGTCCTCAGGACCCACAGTTGGGCTGTTTTTCTGTCCTATCAGGTAGTTAATTACATTCACCTGGCGTCACATGTATGGATCAGACACTGATTAGATTTATAGAATGAAAACCAGCAGGGCTGTGGTCCTCAGGGTGAGGATTGAAGAACAACAGTAAACAAACACGTGGCCCGCATGTCCAATCTCCAGCATCTGACTGGAGCTAATGCTGTGTGTACAGACACGCTGATGTACCCAAAGATACTTAATGCACCGCTTTAACCCAAATTATTTTTAAAAAAATGATGTTTCTGTTCCCTTTTTAACAAGTCCTAACTTTGTTTAGTTTTTTTATATCTATATCTGCTTTTTGCAGTACAGTAACAGCACAGCAGGACTTCTTGTCTCAACTGGACAGACATAACTCTGGTCCCAGCTGGGGTCGTACCACACACATCCAGGAAATGCTGTCTGCCCCTAAATATCCGGAACATTCACCACAAAATCATGTTAAGCAAACAGGGAATTTCACCATGTGCACACTGCGTCACAATCAGACAATAGTGTAATAATGTGTGATATGTCATATTTAGCCATGCTAGGGGCTAGAGAGATGACTATATCCACTACTTTGGTCCAAACTAAAATATCTTAACAACCACTAAATGGACTGTAATTGAAATTTTGAACAGACATTCGTGGTGTCCAGAGGATAAACTCTACCGACTTTGTTCATCCGTTTAAAATGCCAGTGTGCTCCTTCAGAAGCTCTGTCTGGATGGTTAAATGAATGAACTCACACCTGTACACGGTGACTGACCTGCACTGTGAAGGTGAGACAGGAGCCACGGTTTGCACATCTCATTTTAAAGTTATTATTTTTTGGGCTTTTTATGCCTTTATTATAGTTCAGTGGAGACTGACAGGAAAGGGGGTAGAGAGGGGAATGACATGCAGGAAAGAGTCGGACCGATCGGGAGTTGAACCGGTGCCCGCCTGCTAAGAGCGTCTTTGCGCCCAAATGGTATGCGCCCTAACCACTCGACTACTGGGCCGCCCCCTGCACATCTCATTTTAGTTCTCTTTTTTCATTCTTGACACTATTTCTGTCACTGTGCAACACCATAAATATGGTCCAGGAGAGACGGTCTGAAAATGTGCACCATGATCCCCGACTTTAAACAACATCACACCTGCCTCCTCTCTGTGAGTGCCGGCTTTTCTCTCTGCCTTCAACTGTGGCCATTTGGATCAGGTATAAACACCTTTGATCTCCAACACTGAGCTACTTCTGTTTGAGCATAAGCCAATCCCAGCTTTTCCTCAACAATGACATGACATTGATGATCCCCAGAGGAGGAATTGTAATCAATTTGGTGACTTTGACCTTCAACATAGCACCATCGTCAGGTCAAATTATTATTATATGACACTACTTTTGTTCATTACAAAATACCTGCACACAAATGACATGTATGCACTTGTCTTTATATTTGTAATGTGTGGTGTTAAAGTTACATATTGTAGCTTTAATTTTGTTCCCTGTTCTGACATTTTACCCTGAGTATCTCCACCTGTACTTGATGAACCTGGATCAAAATACTGTAACTTTCCCAGGTTCATTGTGTGAATGGGTCTAAGTGTGGGAGGTGTATAGGGCTCCATAAGCCTCACATACCCATACCCATGACTCAGGAGAGTCTCCTCGGCTGTGAACCGCATTCCCAAAGCTCATGAGAGGGACAAAGAGGAAGACACCGGAAATAACTTATCTATCCAATGGGGAGCCTGCAACGCCAAACAATGGCCTGGAGGAAGTTTTTCCTCTGAGCTTTCTACTCTTATCGGACCTTGAATATGTTGTATACAGTGTATGAGGTGACGATGCTCTGTGAAACACACACACACACAAAAGCACAACAGACTGGACGTGCTGCTATGCACGTTCGTTACCCAGAGGAGAGATCAGAGAGAACGTGCAGGCTTAAAGGGGATCTAACAAGATCCTTCCAACGTTGGCCGTAGGAAACACAACCAGGCGTTAATGCACTCTGAAAGACCCAGAACAGCAGATGATGAGATTACATTTTCATTTCCATTTTGTTTCCTGTGGTTCTGTGACTGTAATTGCTTCTGTGACTTAATGGCTTTTCTCATGCCACCCAAATTATGGTTCACTTTCAGCTCATTATCTTTGTGTGATATTGACTTTGGTTTGTTTGTAACTTCTAGGATTTATTTTCTTTGCTCTTTGCCTCCTCTTCTGTCTACAGAATATAGATGTGACCAACTTCAGCAGCAGTTGGAGCGATGGCCTGGCTTTCTGTGCCCTGTTGCACACATATCTTCCTGCCCACATCCCTTACCAGGAACTCATCAGTCAAGATAAGGTAGAAAACTACAGGAAGACTGCATGCATGCACACACACACACACACACACACACACACTTACAGAAGTACTATACTCTCCTCAGCATCTGGTCTCAACAGGTAGGCAAGTGCCTCACCAACAAATCAATTTAAGCACGCTAAACTGATTGTAAATCAGTGTATTTATAGAAAGTACACACACACACACACACACACACATATACACAGCATATCTTAAGCACAGAAGCACTCAGACTCTAAATTTATTCTTTCCATATTACCTCTGACTCCCTCATCTACATGCCGGCATACTTTCATACTTGGATTCAGTCATCAGTGGGTCATGACCCACACAAGTTCATGCATATATCCATATAAGAGGAAATCCGAGGTTTGGTGTCAGTGTGTACCAGTGCAGATGGGCTAATACACAGTGTAGATGACACAGAGTCCCAAAAAGGGTAAAACAACACTTTCTGACTGAATCCTTTCTTGTGTATGAGGTTGAGGTTGGATTTGGAAATGTATCTCTCAGACCTGGAGCAAGAATTGAGAGGAGGCAGTAGCATTTGTTTAGTGAGATGGATTGTTCACAGCAGCTTTGTGTAGCTCAATTTGCTTCCTTTCTTTATTTCCCTAGTTTTGCTTTAATATAACTTTACAATACAAGTATGATATGAATGTCATCTCTGATTCAGGAGTAGAGCAAACAAACTGCACACTCAGCCTCCTGTTGTCCTCTCCCAATCATAGACTTGCAGAACTTGGTCTCCAGAAAATACCACACATTAATCCATAATAGGTTGTTTGTAGAATATGTGAACCTGTAAACTGTGAAAATGACCTGCTTATACAGTGTAGGTCTGAAAGATGCATGTTTTCCAAGAATCAAATAAAACCCCCTGTAAATGCTTTGAAACCATTCTGCCAGGCGTCATTTTTTCCACCATTAAGCTTCACATTACAGACTTCCTTTATGAGGTTGTATACATTTTATAGGTCTGCCATATTGTCCATATGGCATTGAAATACTGTAATACTGTAAGAGATCCTGAGCCCAGGGCAGCAGCTATAGCTCGGCGTTGACAGCTCTGTTGTGGACTTGCAGCTGGTATACAGCAGCGACTTTGCAAACAATATGGTTCCTCTCTGGGGACCTGCGGGGCTTTCATCCTGCTGCAGCATTAACGCACCACACAAACACCTCTGACCAGGCCCGACACATCCTACGTGACAAATTAGTCATGTAGGCGTGTGCGCACGGTCCTGTCGGTGTGAATGTGTAACATTAAGCTGATGACAGAGACACTGCGTGGCCCCATCTCTGAATAATTCAATAGATGTGTGTTGGCTGTACTAACTCTTGCTGAGTGACTTTCCCCGAGGCCCAAACACACAGCGTCTCCCCGGTATGATCCGTCCCGTCGGTGATCCCATCACTGCCCTGCTTCGCCCCCGATCAAAGCTTTCTAAGAAAACACTGTCGTCGGTGGGTTTATATATTTTAGGTGACACAGGGGAAGTTTGTTCTTTTACACAGCGGCCAACAGCTACAGAGCTAAGTATCATGTTTTATTAATTCATTATTCTAACTGTGCAGATGTCCGGGGGCAGTTAATATGACGGAGTGGTTGTGATTGTTTGATTAACCTGCACTCACCATTCAATGAGCAGAAAAACTGGACTCCAGGTCACCTGCTACAGCACGCACGGGTCTGCGTGAGGGTCTCACCTGCGGCCAAGGTGTGACCTGCACTAGATTCAGATCAGTGCGCGGTCCGACAAGAGAAGCAGCAGGAGCAGGAAACAAAAACCTGTCTTAGCCACTTAATACATACCCACAGAAAAAAAAACAAATATTAGCTTGAGTGTAAGCTTTATTTTGAATATTTAATATTTAATAATTTATCTTGCCGTCATCAGCCCTTTCCTTTGGAACTACATTTTTCAACCGTTGAACTACTATATTTTGTAGTTGCGCTTGTGCGTAGGAATACGGTAGTTCACCGGCTCACAACATGTACCGCAGTTTCAAAAGTGCTGTGCGTGACACAACCCCACGTCAAATAGTCCCTGAGGCAGAGTCCTTAACATCAGCGGCCTGCAGGTCCGAGTCCGCCCCTCCCTCTCTTCTTATTGACTTTCCCATCTATATCTGTAGTCGCTATAAACTAAAGCAGAAGAACTAAAAACAGATCTTTAAAACAAATTGAACTTCAGCAGGAGAGGGACTGTGTGGGTGAGCTCAGAGCTCACTTACCAGGACAGTTTGTATTTCACTTCACTCTAAAGTTGCGGCTCATCACTTCTTTTCTGTGTAAATTGCACCAAGCTCCACAGTTTCATGAGCAGAATGAGGGTAAATCTGCAGGGAGTTCATTCATGGGGATGTTGATGAGACTCACAGGCAGGTCTGTTTTTACAGAGACTTTGTCCGGTATAGCTTTACACATCTCAAATAAACATCAGAGATATTATAATACACAGAAATGCTCACACAAACAAGCAAAGGCTTACAGACATTTCAGCCTGTCTCTTGGGTGTTTGAGAGGGTTTACAAATGTGTTTGTGGGCCTCTTGTTGCTGTTTGAAGCTCCATGTGTGGTGTTGTGTTGTGACACTGTGCAGGGATTTTCAGCGTCTCAGCACCCGATGGTTTGTTTTTCTTCAGGTCCGGAATCTGACCTTGGCTTTCCAGGCCGCCGAGAGCATTGGCATCAAACCCTCCCTGGTGAGTTGAGCTGCCACAGATGTCTCACACACACACACACACACACACACACACACACACACCTAGATAACACAGGGCCCATTTGATTAGACAAATTGGAAACAGTACATTTTGATTTGCTAAACTTTCAGGATGTGACGCTTGAGAACAGAGATGCCCCACAACCATTTGATTGGACCGTTTTTTCTCCTGACAGTCTTGAGTTTAACTCTGTCATATCAGTGACTGAGCCCTGGATTCCTGCTCTGCCTCGAGCCTGTGTCTGCACTGTGCAGGGGAAATCTACAACACTTTAAGAGAAAAAGTTGGTTTGTAAAAACAGTAACAGTAACACTGAAGTGTTTAGACTTTGTGAGAATTTCCTTATCTATCCAAAATCACTTACATATCTGTTTCCTGTGAAGGAGTGCAATACGCTTATCATAGCACATCTAGAGTATGGGGTCACTGGAGTGTCATAATTAGGGCAGGACTGTGTGAGGTTCTTATCTTTCTCAACTTTCAGCCTTCTTTCAAGAATGAGGGTGGAATTTCCCTTTAAAGCCCACTGACCTGGTTTCAAATGCATTAAGTCTCTATAACATTAAATATTAATTACTGAGTAAGAAACAGTCAAACAGAAACAGTTAATTAAGTTTATTAAAAGCTTAAAGAACTCAGCTAATCTTCCACAGGACGGTGTCGGTGTGGGTTGATTAGACTTTAGTGACGGCGTCTCGGTGGAGCAAAAAACAAAACAAAACTGTACCTGTTACACATTATGTGTAAAATGCTTCCAATGCTGATTTGTGCAGGAAAGCACAGACTAAATGGAAAATCTTTTCACGTGAAAAAGAAACACCCAAAACTCTTCAAACTTTGTTGAGCAAGAGTGTGGATCCCCTCGCTCACTCGCTTTTCTGATTCAGAAAATAAGCTTTCAGAGCCTTTAAGGTCATTTTCTGAATCAGATGCAGTTGTCAACATGACTCCGGTGATGTCATAAAACTGACCCTGCTCATTTGTGTCATTTAAAACAGTCACCTCACTGCCTTCAGGTCATAGATGTCCAAAACTGTTGTTCATAAAAACACATCTGCATCACACCAATGCGCACAGCCCTTTATGTCTTTATCCTTCCCTGCTTTTTTTCAGCTTATTGCCATTCTTATATAAATACCCATATCACTGCCAGTAAGAGTGTGGACACTAAACAGTTTCATGCTGACCAGGTAAAGTGAAGAACAGATAGAAAGGGCCTGGATTTAGAGGATTAATCTGCTGCAGCCAGTTGGCATGAAGTCTTTCTCCTCAGATCTTTTTTTGGTGCCGTACATACTCGTGGCACTTTGATCATTCTAACACACGACCTCTCGTCACCGTTCAACATCTGTGCTGGACAGACCTTGTCACTGTCTTCCCTTCTGATAATGGCTTCGTGATTTGAGCAACATCATAAAACAGAAGAATGTAGTTGGATTTTTGTTCCGTCTAGAAGTCCAGCAAAAATAAACTGCTCTGAGATAACTCTGAAAAAACACGAATCAGTCGAACAACTCATTTCTTCTCAATCTGGAAGAACCAGCTGGACCCCAGCAGGGAAGTTAACGAGGCTCAAATGTTTAAGTGAGACCAAAGTTCACATTTCTTTGTCTTATTAATTCTCCATTACGTGCTTGTGGTTACAAGATTGGATGAGGCAACTTGTTCCCATGTCAGTGACGCTGTAAACAAATAAATGAGTGACTTTAACTGGCTCTCTCTGGTCTCCACTGACAAATGTCCATGCATTGTTTTCGGCTCTCTGTCTGCTGCATAAACAAAACCCACAGAGCAGCTGATCATCCTCCCGTTAGGAGGTTGAGAAAGATGGAGGTGACTGTGCTGAAGCTTCTGTGTATATCTGAGCTAACAGAAGATTGCGTGACGCCAGAGTCATGTGAAAGTTCACTGTCTGACTCATCTCTGTCGGAGAGGATTTGTCTCTGAGAGGCTGACTGCAGCTTTGCACAGCTGATCAGGGGTCTTTCCATTTTTCTCAGTACCTTAAGCACATTTTCTGAATCACTGTTGCAGTTCTCAAAACACTGAGAGCAATCACCGCATCATTTTATACTGAGCAGCACAACATTTGTTCTGCACAAGCCTCAAGACATGAACTTGTGTCCAAAACCACAATTACATGCTTAAATCGAGACAGATGTTGGAGGAACTGTGAGAGAAGCCGTGTGATTTCTCACTGAGCTCCTGAATGAATAAACCCTCTAACAGTAACGCAGAACAGGAAATAAAAGGTGGAAAAAGGGTGGGAGTTTACTCATTTACCATCCATCCCTTACAATACACACAAGGCTTATTGACAGTTGTGCCACAGCAGCTGGGAGAAGCTGAGCACTAATGTGCTTCAGTTAGTAATGAGTGTTGAGTGTTGCGGAGGTCGTATATTTGTTCTGCGTCCCAGTGTTTAAAAATGGGGCTGATAGGGAAGCTGTAACTTCTCTAACAAAAATCTTTAACACATAACACATGAACATGTATATTCATGGCATCAAGAGTGACTTCATGATCACACACTGAAAAATACATTCACTATTTATGTAAAAACTGAGCATCAGACGCTGTTGGAGCAGTCTTGGATCGGCCTGGTGGGGGTGCTGTTTGTAGAGCTCAAACTCTTTACAGACCCCAGGAAGCTGTAACTCGCCCCTCTCTCTGCTCCAAACAGGACATCGAGGAGCTGATGAAGACCGACAGGCCGGACTGGCAGAGCGTCATGCAGTACGTCTCTCAGATCTACAAGTACTTTGAGACCTGACCGGCGAGGAGGAGGAGGAGGAGGAGGAGCTGGAGAGCGAGGAAGACTGGAGGCACTGCGGCACTTTTCTGGCCCGTCTGTCAGCACCACGTCCACCTTCCAGACGGACCCAACGCTGCCACTTTAACCCTCCTCCTGCTCACTGTTCGACCCCAGAGACACGACAGAGGGCCGCTCTGTTCCCGAGACATTCAGCTATCATGAACTTGCTGTTTTCTGTCTTATTTCTTGATAACAGTGCCGTGAGGACACACACACACACACACACAACCCTGTTCATTTGTGCAAGTTTAAAGTGTCAGTTGAGCATTTGATTCAAATCTAAGCAAACTGATTATGTTGCAAAATGCTGTTCCAGCCTCGGAGCAGTTGACAGCACAACCGGTTCAGTTGTTTTCACCCCTTCATATTGATTTAGAAAGACTTTCTTTGTTTAAGTAACATGATAAAAATGCTTAAAATCCCTCGTCACAAACTGGCTGTCAGTAGAAAAATGAAAAATACAATTTTTCAGTTGTTTTTGAGCTCGGTCTCACGTTGCCTGTGAATCAAATGCTCTGGAAAGGATCTGACCTCTGTGCCAAATCTTCTGCCAAAACACAACTAAAGCCTGTCTATGCATGGTTAAAGTGTGGTGTTGTGTCTCGGTGTGCAGTGTGACGTCCCCTTTCACTGACCAGTGTGCAGTCATGAGTGTGAACCAGTGTGAACCCAGCTGTGGGTACATTTTGCTGAAATGTTGCTGGAAAGAATCGATAGCGAGTGCTTACTGTAAACTAGCTGGAGAGTCATTTGAGCTGACAGGTTTGAGTTCAGAGCCTTTATATCTCCCACCTTCAGAGTGAATCCTGGTTTGTCCTTAGAAAAGACAAACAAACGCTTGCTGCCATCTGTGATGCGACACTAAAATGATCTAACGCTACGAGAGTTGCTAAATAGTTTTGTAGAAATATTTTTATGAAAACAGACCGATGTGTGTGTTTGTGTTGTTTACAGCATCAAGGATCAGTCAAACCTCCTGCGTTGCTCCCTCGTGTTTTCCATCAAGACTCTCTCAACAACTATGGTACTGCAGCTGCTTTGCAAAATATACATATATCTGTATTTCGCATGTTTAATTATGGAGGAGAGGGAAACTTTTACATGTAAGAGTCGAGGTACAACATATTCTCTGTGGTACTGATAAGCCTCCATTGCAGACGCCCTTATGTTCTGGAAGATAAACGTGTTATTTATTTATTTACAAGACTTGCATCCTGAGAGGAGAAAATGTGGACAGAAGTACAGTTTTCTATTTACACGTGTCAGAGTTGAAGGATTATTGGATGAATATTGCTCAATAAAGGAAAGTCAAGTTTTATTTTCAATCATTAACTTTTTTGAAATTATTCCTCAGCTAATGTTTCAGTTGAACGGTCTCCTCCTTCAGTGTGAGCAGCTTCTCGCTGTTTTCAGCTCACTCCTGCGCCGCGCCGCGCCGCGCCGCGCCAGGCTGCAAACACCAGTGGAAACTTCGCAGCGCACCTTTGGTGCTTGAACACATTCAGAGGCAGCGGGCGCCCGTGAAGTAACGCGATAACTGAACTATCTATAAATGACACGCGCCCTAACAGAATTAAAAGTAAATTAAAAGTAAATTCTCTTAGGACGAGTGCGCGTGCGCGTGCGCCGGAGACACGGTCCACATCGGCCGCAGGAGCGCGTGGCGTTTAACCGGCGCGTGATCACGCTCGCGCGGGACCCCAACCGCAAGGTTATCGCGTGCGAGTGGGCGCGCGCGTGTGAGAGAGCGAAAAAGAGAGAGAGAGCTTGTCCGCGTGCTCGGGGCGTGGCCTCGCTGTGAATTTCTGTTTCCTTTTTTTTTCTCTGCCTCTCTTCTTGCTCCTGCTGCTGCTCCTGCGCCCGCGGGTCCGGCTCAGACCCTCGGATGCCGCTGGACCGCTCCGCAGCTCGGCCGGCGCAGAGAGAGAAGTCGCAGACGATGTTCAGGCTCATTGAGGTGAGCGGAGACAATGTTCAGTGACTCCTTACGCGCAAACTTGTGCTTTGTTACGCATCTACTCGCAGCCTGTGTCAACTTTGCAAATTGCTGCTTTTCCTCAGGATGAACGTAAAGTCGGGCTCTGTCTGTCCCGCAGATGGCTGAGTCTGCAGCTCACACCTGTGGAATATTCCTGGATTATCGCAGAAAGACTTCTCCACTCCTCTGGGACTAGAAACAGCGTCGTGGGTCGCCGTCTTCTCTGTGAATAGCCTGCAGGTTTTAGTCCTTGAACACACTTTGCTGAGATGAATCCGTTATACATCGGGATTGAAGTGGTAATTGCTGTTCTCTCCATATCCGGCAACATACTGGTTTGCTGGGCTGTCGCCATCAACACCACTTTGAAGAACGCCACCAACTACTTTCTGGTGTCTCTGGCTGTGGCTGATATCCTGGTCGGTTGCCTCGCCATCCCCTTTGCCATAACCATCAGCATCGGCATACATCTGGACTTCTACGGATGCCTCTTCCTGGCCTGTTTTGTCTTGGTACTGACACAGAGCTCCATCTTCAGTCTTCTTGCCATCGCAATTGACAGATATCTGGCTGTTAAAATTCCTCTAAGGTGAGTCCTCGCTTTTATCCCTGCTGATGAAGACAGAGGAGAAATTAGTGAAGCATAGACTACTTCACTTTCATTTTCTCGTTTTCTTCTAATATAACAAAGTGAATCAAAGTCAGTCAAACCCAGTTTTGGAAACAGCCACTCGTGTGTCTACAAGGCTGTAACTTGAAATGAAAGTGCCCTGCTTGTTTATTCACATGTTTATACCCAGCGCGCTAAATAAGCAGAAACAAAACCAACTTCCTTTCATCACATCTTCATGAAAAAAAAAGCTCAGCATAATTCTGTGCAGATGTTGTCTTGTGTTCCCATTGAGAAATAATCAAGTCAAATAATCAAATTCATGAGCTGGGAGATCAGTATCAGCTGTGATCTCATGAATGAGTTTTCTGTGGAGATTAGTGCCTGGTGTAAAAATAGCAGGGTTAACATCTAAACCTGGAATGATAATCACTTCATGCGTCTCTGAACATTACTTAAGTCTGGTGTTAGAGACAGACTTAGAAAACACCTTGAAGTGTCTGTTTTACAACCTTGATTCCCTAATCTGCAGGGTTCAGGTCATGTCAGCTCCACGTAGGTGGCGGCGGCAGAAATCTGTGACTGATTACCTGAATCATTTCAGCTCATTTTCCTCCGCTGATTAGAAGCTGGCGCTCAGCGAGTTGTGTGCTTTTCATCTGACGTCTGCTGCAGCTGAAGATGAGGCGCAGGATCGATACCTGGCCACAGTGTGTCGCCTCCATTGACCCTGGTGGCAAAGGCCGTCAGGATCGATGGAGGCTCCTCTGTGCGGCTGCGGAGCGTGTCCGCCTGAGGAAACAGGCGCGCTGCTGCTCGATGTTTCCTTGAACGGAAGAAAACAAGCTTCACCATCAGACGGGAGTCGTCTGTCTTCAGGTGGGGGTGTTTTGGGCTTTTCACTGTGTCAGAGTTGACTGTTTTTCGCAGGCGATATTCAGCGCTGTGAGTGTTGCGCGCACTGGACGCGTGATTCAGGGCTGTTCGTGCTGAGGGGCTGTTTTGCTGTGATGTGCTGTCATTTCCATTACACTCAAACACTGGCAAGAAAGGACAGCTTGACACCAGCCGGGGATGAGGGTTTTCTCCCACCAAAAGCTCCATTTGTGCTTGTATTTTTGATGAAAAAGCAAATCTTAACGCACCTCATTCTACCTCCTCGCACAGAAAACATTGACTTCTGCCTCCAAACACTCACTGTAAAAAGTTCTCAACATGAAATTTTATAGTTTCCTCTGAAAACCCAGCTCCCGCCCTCAAAACACACACGCACACATGTGATAATAAGATCAGTGTGTATATGTTCAGCTCAAATTACATGCAGCAGTGTGTGTGTGTGTGTGTGTGTGTGTGTGTGTGTGTGTGTGTGTGTGTGTGTGTGTGTGTGAGAGAGAGAGAGTGAGAGTTCAGTCTGCAGCCCCTTGGGATTGCAAATCTCTCTCAGATAAAAGTGTTTTCACAGATGGTTTAAGAAGTGAAAGGCCAGAGCCAGATGTTTTAAACCCCGTGAGAAGCCGCACACCCACTCAACGCTCCCCTCAAGCCCCCGTCCTCCCTGTTAGCGTTTCTCAGAAAAAGACCCTCTGGCTATTTTGTCCCTCCGTCCTGTTGCAGCTTTCAAATAACCTTTAGCACAGTGTGGACCACAGAAGGATTGCCCCCACCCACACCAGCAGCGCTGCCTCGGTGTGGTCAGGGAAGTGGGCATCATCTCGCCTCTGGCTGCTGATTCAGCACATTTCAGCCTCATCATTTTAACGGACAGTTTAAGAGTCTTCCTGTCTTTGTTTCGGCACATGTGGGGGTGTCATGGGCGCGGTGGTGGGTTCAAACAACTGATCCATATTCTCTTGATGTGCCTTGAAATGACATGGACAACGATGGAAACAGGGTCCAGGTGGAGATGCCGCTCAGGATGCAGACACACAGAGAGGGGCGCATCATCCTCAGACTTGTCGAGTCCTGAAATGACCTGGGATCAGCTGTGGAGACCAGTGGACAGTGCAGTGTGATGGAGAGTTAACAAGGTTAACATTGGTTAGCAATGTGTGCAGGTTCCCATTTGCAGAAGAGCAAAGGTTTCAGGACTTGATGTCAGTGTTGTGAGGATTGACACCACCCTTATATCTGCACATTAGATATGGAGCTACAGGTGGGAGACCATTAGCTTAGCTCATCATAAAGACAGGAGTCATATATGAAAATACCCTGGTCCGACCCCTCCACCACTCACTTATTATCATGTTCTGCTGTTTGTGTAATCTGTTCAAAAATCAAAGTGTAATTTCCACAAGTTGTGGTTTTACAGTGGGTTATGTGGTGGAGTCATTTCTCCGTGGGTGTAGAAGCCGAGCCAAGTTACTACACACTGTTGTTCTTACATTTCAGTTTATGTACAGGCCGAGACAGAAGAGTGAAGGTGTAATGGTGTGTGATATATTGTGGTAATCACAGAGCCATGCTTGGTGTCCCCTCCCTGCTTCCAGCCTTTATGCTAAGCTAAGCTAGTCGACTCCTGGGTTGTGATTGGTCTCACTTAAGAGTATTACGAGGTTACAGTTTCACATGGTTAGTGTGGGGGGGCACTTTCTGTTACCTCCAGTGCTCCTCGTCATAGATTCTTCATGCCTCAAACTCTCGTCCAAAAGCTATTCCTTCATTTGTGAGGTCGTGATCGTTCGTATTATCGCAGTGACACCAGGCTGACCATTTCCTGGGAGCAAGAAGTCTATCAAGCCGTAAGGGGCTTTGAAAGGACTATTTCATACTGTTCTCTTTGCTTTGTTAGGTTTTATTACCTCCAACAATGAGGTTATGTTTTCACCCATGTCTGTTTATGTTGGCAGAATCTACTGAGCCGATTGGCACTGAACTTGGTGGAGGGATGAATCATGGGCCAGGGAGGAAACCATAAAATTATGGGGCAGGTCTGGGTCATTTAGTATGAATTTGTTTTTTTTTCTCTGAAGTCTGGTGTATGGTTGTTGGACATTGGTTCAGCAGGGTTACACAAAAACTACAGAACCAATTTTCACCAAACTTGATAAATGGATGAATCATGGGACAGGGAACATTAGAATTTGGTGCAGATGTGGATCTGACAGATGTCCTCCTTCACCATGAACATGCGTATCTATATTTTCCTAACCCACTTCTGTCAAAATAACTCTCACACAACTTGGAGCGTGACAGCTTTACATATTCAAATCTGCGTTATTGTGGTTTTATTCTCAACTTGCCTGTGTGATGTTATGTAGTTTGTTTTTGCAGCTCGGTTTGCATACACACCCACAGGCTGGTTGAAGTATAAAATCCCCTTGTGTTGTCAGTTTGATCGGGCACATGTTTGATTGTGTTTGTAGCTGAGCTGCAGACACTGCCAGATATTTAAGTGGAGGTTGTGAACGTTGAGTGTGTGTGTGTGTGTGTGTGTGTGTGTGCCTGGCAGAGGTCTGTAGCCCCGGGCGGAAGCACAGTGACACTGAGAAGAGAAGGGATGTATGGAGAATGGAGCAGGAGAAGAAAGCAAAACAAAGATAGATGCCAGCGTGCTGTCGTCATGCCAGAGCTAATCCATTCAGCCTCTCGCCCGTTCCCTGCCTCCAAAGACAGACAGAGAGAGAGAGAGGGAGAGGGAGAGAGAGGGAGAGAGAGTGGGAGGCGACGTGCAGGAGATGGGCCCTGTGCAGCCTGCTGTACTTGTGACTGACGGACAGAGGGAGGAGAAGATGGAGAGAATCAGATGGGTGGCGTGCAGGTTCTGGTGAGCTCTGAAGCTTCCCCTCCTCCCTCTGTGGGCAGAGTGCTGTATTATTCATGACCCACGGGTCAACCTGCTCTCCTCCCTGGGGCAGGGTCGCAGGGCTGAGGCTGGGTTTGCACACCATTATTCATTACACTCATGAATAATTGACTGTTGGGATTGTTGTAATTATTAAACCACAGGGCTGTTTTCAGTCTGAACACACCCTCAGAGGACTGGGCTGATCACGATGAAGTGATATGTGTCGCTAACATGATTTTCATTGTACTGGCAAAGTCTCTGCATGTGAAACCAGAACTTTGATGGCATTAATTTCCTGCCTGTGCTCTTTGAGTCAGATGTTTGCTGCAGTTTGAAGCCACTTCCTCACAGCCTGGCTTCACTCTTATCTCCTTTTAAAGCTTTTATATAAGCTGTTTCCATGGTTTCCTTTATAAACCACTATGATCAGACCAAAACCAACAATTAATGATTTTATCATGTGCAGCCACAGCCTGACGTTGCTTATCATCACAAACACAGAAAATAGCCATACTGATGCACAAGGTGACTCAACACAGCATCATCTACACCTGCCTAAATCTACAGCGGCTGCCTGTGTTAGGACGCGGTGTGAACTAGATTTACAACAGCAACTGGTTCAAAAAAGGGGATTTCATGTTTATGTATCTGAACAATTAGAGCTGTAATCCTGAAAAATCATTTGCCAACAGAAAAGAAAAAAACTGCAACGGTTAAGTGCAGAATTTTATCAATAAATAAGACGCATTTGCAAATGTGGTACTAAAAGATAACATTTACTGCTGAAGAAACTCTATCCAGGTAATGTTGGTTACTTCTTACTAATCACCATCATTTTCTTTCTTCATTGTCTGCATGAGGTCGATGTTTCTTCTTGAAGAGGCACGACCAGTTCCTCAATTTATCTTAGTCACAGGCTATTTGTGGCCGACCGAGTCTGCAATTGTGTCTGCGTCTGCTGAGACCTGCGTTCTCCCTCCACTGCTCACTGTACGTGTGACAGTTCTGAGCACCAGCCTTTTGTTAAAGGATGTGAGAGCCTCACAGAACGCAGTGATACAGTGAAGTGAAACAGACAATGAGGCAGAGTCAGTCAGGTAGATGCTGGTCAGCTCGGGACTCTGCAGGTAGTTAGTGCTGCGTTGTGGTAACTGTGTTCAGGAGGCGTGTGACTCCGGACGTCAATGCTTCAACCATGTTTTTATGACTTTAATATGTTTTAACAAAGTTCACAAATGGCTTATGAAGGATCACAGAAGACACACCACTTTTTACATATTCTTAAAACTTAGGTTCACATTTTTCAACAAAACTCACTGATCATATATCGGCCTGTGTTCAAACGAGCTGTGAAGTGCTCGCTCCTCGCTCAGACTGCTGAAGCATCATATTCAGTGAGTTTAACTTTATAATGGATTAAAGCACAAAACAAGAGCTGTGGGTTTTGTCCTCCATCTTTCACACTGGATCCTTTAACCGCCACTGTGGACAGGGAGATTTATTACAGTCACCAAAAACTCTTTCCTTACACATATGGGCATGTGAGTATTATTTAGAAAAAATGTGCGAATCTGTCCTTTAAAATGTTTGCAGCCGTTTTACTGTCTGTTAACAAGTCAGATCAAACGATGTGTACAAATATTAATCATAATGACAGATAATTAATAACCTACAAAATTTGATTTATCAACAACTTTGCAAATGGCTTGTTAATAACACAACAGATTAATGTATGAAAAGGTTTTTATTTATCATTCACTAATGATTATTCCATCATTAACTTGTGGCTTATTGATGACTGATCATTATTACAAAGTGTTACTGAAAGTCACTTTTTAACTTCTGGTATCATGTGATCATGTAATAAGAAGCAGTAGAAGTCAGATGGATTATTTGTGGCACCTCCAGCTCAGACTGGTCCCTTGTGTGTGTGTGTGTGTGTGTGTGTGTGTGTGTGTGTGTGTGCGAGCGCTTGTCAGCATCTGTATGACTCATTACCATGTGGTCGCTCGCCTGAAACATTTTGAGGACACAGCTCATTTTGCCTTGAGCGCCTTTCATATGATGGGGACAGTCAGGACGACACTCGCGTGAATCAGCCCTACATCTTGATACGCAGCCGCTGTGCGCTGCTGTTGAGAATTTCCTATCATGTTTCAGTCAGGCGATGGCTCACAAGAAATCAGTGCAAAATCTAAACAGAAAAAAAAAGTCAAAACTAAAAAAAGTTTCTGTCTGTTCGTGTTTCACTTACCTCTTTTTTATTTTCTAGTGTTCACACTCTATCGCTCTATTACCTCACACCTCCAGCGAGGTGTGTGTAACTTCAGCACTATGTTTGTCGCATGAATCGAAGCGGAGCAGGATGTGCAGTGCTGCCAGAGACAGCAGCAGACTTAATACTTTCATTTTGTAGCTGATAATGAGTTCACAAGTAAAACAGGCTGTTCTGTTAGCGCTGTAGTTAAATCATGATTACATGGAAAGTCAAAATGACTTGGAAAGTAATATGGGGTGTAACTGCCTGTAGCTATGTATGTTTATCTTTTATTGTTGTATTTATGAGCTGTGTACTTTTTTAAATTGAATTGAGGGCGTAGTTTCCACTGGCCACCGAACATGTACATCCTCCTCCCTCTAACTCCACATCAGGGCGAGAGTATGCACTGAGGTTACAGACAAATTCATCTGAGGTTCATTCATCTGGATTTTAGCCGCTCAAACCAATCAGAGCAAACGCGAGCTGTTCCGTCTGTGTGGTGAATTCATACACCAGTGAAAAACAATTGAGCCTGGTCACAAACTGTCTTCTCTCAACACACACACACACACACACACACACACACACACACACACACACACACACACACACAGTGAGCTACAGAGCAAGGTGCTAGCCTGACCACTGGGAGCAGTTTGTGCCTCAGGACATTTGACAGGAGGAGTCTGGGGATCAACTGCTCTACGTTTAGAGTGAAAAGTATCTGAACCCTTTGGTATTACATCATGGTTTTCTGCATTAAATCATCATAAAACATGATCTGATCTTCACCTTAGTCACAAGTATTGACACAAGCTTCTAGGAAGAGTAGCCACAGAGCTAAATGATCTCCATTTACAGACAGTTTGTCAGACTGTGGACTGATGAATCTTTCAGAAGTCAGTGTAGCTCTAAGACACACCTCCAGTCCTCTTTCACGTTTTGACTCCAAGTTCAATAACTCCTGGCTCATTTATCTTTGTTGACGTCATTAGCCGAGGGGTTCACACACTTTTTCCAGCCGACACTGTGAGTGCTTCAATGTTTTCAATATGGAAAAAAACAAAGCAATGATTTGTGTGTTAATGTTTAAAATAGATTGTGTTTGTTCATAATTTAATTCAGATGAAGATCTGACCATACGTGATTTATTTAAATTTATAAATAAACACAGGTAACTCTTCAGGGTTCACTTACTTCTTTCTTGCCACTGTACAGACAGACTGGATGAACAATCATCTACTGCAGGGCTTCATTTAAATTACTAGCTGGACATTTTGGGTATTGTATTAGAGTTAGATGAGAAGATCAATCCCACTCTCACATCTGTACGCTAAATATGAAGCTACAGCCAGCATCTAGTTAGCTTAGCATAGCATAAAAACTGGAAACAGGTGGAAACAGTTAGCCTGACTTGGTGTCAACAATAAAATAAAAAAAACCCAACCGGCACATAAAAAGATCACAACTTAACAGCTTTGTTTAATCTGCATGGAAAACCCAATATCTGTCTAGATGAAGATCTCACCATATTTTAAGATAAATGTATACAAACTCCAAAGGGTTCACTTACTTTCTCTCGCCACTGTATTTGACAGCTGTAGTTATTTACTGTGAAGATCAACATTTTACAGACAGAACAGGAGCAACTTATAAAGTATGATGCGCTGTGATAGATTTAAATACACAACAGTATGTAGAATAGTTAAAATAGCTTTGCCTCAAACTGCTGCTTACATATTAATGCATCAGCAATAATAATCCAGATTTTAAAAATAATATAAAACCATGATAAGGGGCACTAAGCTACCTAATAAGTGCTTTATGTTTGATCACTTAATTGTATTTTGCTGCCAATACTTTTGTACTTTTACTTAAGAGTTTGAATGCAGGACATTGTTTGTAATGAATCTTTGCAGTGAGGTATTGATACTTTTACTCGGGTAAAAGATCTAAATACTTCTTCTCCATTGCCCCAAACAAGCAAACGTCATTGTCAAAATCAATTTTGCAGCTTTATCTGATCTCATGTCATATTATTGTTGTTCTGATGCACTTTTATCACACCTCATTTTGTTGGTTGTGTATGTTGTGTAAGCTGCTGTTCCTGTGTGTGTGTGTTGTTGCCTCTTTGTTGTTTGGTTTAAAAAACAAAAAAAGACTAAGTTATATAAATAAATACAAAGGTGATATTTCCTACAATACTTGAATGCAACAAACCACAGCCATGCACTCTCACACTTGATCATCCTGAGTCTGCCTGACTCCTCATCGTTAGTCCAATGTGCATCTTGGTGCACTGTACATGAATAATGTGATGTGTCCATTAGGCCACACCAACAAGCTGCACGTCACAAGCCAGCAGCAGTTCACCTTCTATGAGCCAAACAAAAGATAATCATTCTTGAGGAGGTCATTTATTTTAGAGATATGTAGGGTGAATACTTTTCAGCACTGTCAAACCACTTACTGAGCAGTAACGTTTAAGTCACAAAATACTGCCGGGACCTATCTGCTAACTTTGAGTTTGGCTGGGATTTTGAGACTTAAAGAAAATGAAGTGAGGAACAAGTAGGTAAAAATCATGAGTGGGCAAATATTTACATTAAAAAAATGTTAAAATAATGTAATAGATCAAAGAAAAAGCACCCACAAAAACAGCTGATGATGATAGTTTCTTTCATGTTCACACAGTTTTACCATGTTGTTGTATTTGTAGCTCAACATATTCTGACATATGTCCGAACTTCCCCATTGGAGACATTAATCACTGCTGTGTTTTCTCTAGGTACAATGAGTTAATGACAGGAAAGACCGCCAGAGAAATCATCGCTATTTTATGGATCCTCTCCTTTGTTATTGGCCTCATCCCTTTCTTTGGCTGGAACCTGAAGTCCGGGTGCAGGACCAACAGTTCTGGGGTGGACAACACTACAAACACTGGACTCGTGCAGGAGCTAAGTGGCAAAGGAGACTTGCTACACAGCTGCAAGCTCCAGTGCTACTTTGAGAGTGTGGTGGACATGCACTACATGGTCTATTTTAATTTCTTCGTCTGTGTGCTGCTGCCACTGCTCATCATGCTGGGCATCTATCTGAAGATCTTCACCGTGGCCAGGAAGCAGCTGAGACAGATCGAGCTCAAGTGCGTAGGCAACGGCGACAGCCATCACCATGGGCTGCTTCAGAAGGAGATCCGGGCCGCCAAATCCCTCTCCATTATCGTGGGACTGTTTGCTGTCTGCTGGCTGCCCGTCCACATCCTCAACTGCCTCACGCTGTTTTACGAGGAGCTGAAGAAGCCGGAGATTGTCATGTACGTGGCCATCATTCTGTCTCACGCCAACTCTGCGGTCAACCCCATCATCTACGCTTACCGCATTCAGGACTTCAGGAACACCTTCCGCAAGATCCTGGCCCGACACTTCCTGTGCCGCAGGGAGGAGCTGTACCTCAGCTCCAACGGCAGCAGACGCAACAGAGACCAAATCCACATGACCATCGACCCTCTGCTATAGAGAGTCGTACTGAGGAGGAGTATTATCTGTGTCAGCTCTGTTGTTTCAGTCTTGAATTTTATTTCCACTGAGGTTTATAATGTTTACAGAACAAGGGTATGATACGTGAGGATGAACCGATGCTAAACGCGCCTTGAATGTGGACATTTATTTATGAACTGTGTCAGGGGTTAAGCAGTGAAATGTCGAATGGTGAGTCTTATGTAACTTTTGTATTGTGAAGGATTTCTGCTTTTAAAAAACATGATGAAGCTAACTGGATTTGTGGGACTGTGAACAGGATCCAAACTTAAAATGCTATTTATCATTCTGAATCCACCCTGTTACAACTCCAAACACTCCTTTTTTTGCCCTCCTATTTTATACTGTCAGCATTCAGTGCCAGTGTTTAATTATTTATTTATTACAAGACCTTATCTTTGAGAATGTAAAGATCAAAAAACGTTGTGTGGGTAGATTTGTGGACCTAGAAAGGTACAACAGTAGTAGTCTACATCCCACATTCATACTCATGACCATCACAGGCTCTACATATCTTTTATTTGATTATAAGAGGAGGTATTTATCAGATCAATATCCAAAGTAAGAGACATAAGGTTTAAACATAATACCTTTGTAAAGCAGAAATGTTCTCGAGCTGCTGCTTCAATCTCTGCAGGTGCTCCTGCCGCTGCACTAGCAATTCCTCCACAAAAAAAATGCATGAACAGGCGGTCAACAGAGGGATCGCCTGCTTCATGAAAATCGCCAATGACTAAACAAGAAGAAAAGGAAAATGCAAGCATTAAGAAAAAAAGAAATGCTTTTCCTGTCCCATGAATCATCTCTAAGAGCTATAGGGGTGACAAAATAATCTTGTGACCTCTGTGGCTATAATCCAGAAGGAGACGTTTTCGTGGCTCAGAGACAAACGGCATGATTTGATTCAGTCACGCAGACTCAGAAATAAGTAGTTGTTTAGCAAAACACACCTGCACTGGTGCTCCATGTCATTTCCATGTTTCTTAGGACAAAAGCTCAGGAAGTGCTGATTCGCCACAGAACATTTTCAGATGCTTTGTTTTGAACCAACTGATGTTATACTGTCAGTAGACTCGCCATTTTGAATTTGCGTGCAATTTACACTATTCTTTCTCATCCAGGCCTCTGGTACACATGTATTTTGTAGCTTACATAACACAAAGCATCAGTGCTTTGTTTCAGATAGCTGTACATGAATGTCACTTGCCTTAGGAGTTCAGCTGACCCCCCCCCCCCCCCCCCCCCCCCCCCCCCCCCCCCCCCCCCCGACAGTCTCAGCTGGGATCCCGAGGCCTTCATCTGTTCTGTTCGTGCAGTAGTTCCTCTTGAAGCTGCTGAAGTCACTGACTGAACTGAATTTGAGAAAACAATACATTTTAAGGGTGAGTCCTCAGAACCATACAGCACTGAGGACTCATTTTAATCATACTGCTAATCATTTAACCCTCTTTCCTCCTCTGCGCTAGCAAAAATATACGACTAAGTCCAGAGTTCAAATCCCTTGCACTACGTGGTGCTCACAGTGCGACATCATAGTTTGAGGGAGCAGAGCTGCAGCGACTCCAATCATGAAGCACCTGATGCTTTGTGTCTCTTCTTCTGGGGTGTGGTGGATTGTTGTGAATGTTCCTGTTGAGCTTTTGAAACTAAAGACAGGGCCGAGAGCTGATCACTGAAAAAGGTCTAGTAAATTAAATAGTAAATTTTATCACAGACAGGAGTTTCATAATTAATGTGAGAAAAAAATAAGGGTGTTTACTACACAAACAAAAACACATTGCACTGACATTTTAAAATTATTTCCCGTTTGGTGTGCCTCGCTGGTGATGGCGAACCATGTTGTGTTGGTGTTCGATAAGTGTTCTTCATTGTCTCCCCTCATTCGCTGTTGTGTCTAGTGTACCACCTCTGACCTAACTTCAAGGGCTAAAATACAGGAGTGTGCCAACGTTTTAGTACATTCCAATGGACACATCTATACTGTAACTGCACTGTAATGTCGTATTATTATTGTCTTTGTTGACTGATGTGTAAAAATAAGTACTGTAGGTGTCCGGCTTTCTACAAGCTATTGATTGATTGATGTCAAAGTATTGCCTTCTTTTGCGATTTTAAAGGTTAAGACTGACAATAACATGTTGATCTAGTTCAACATTCCTGCCTTTCATTCCGAAGTACCGATCTGTCAGTGTGCTATAGTGTCGCTACTAATCAGGAAAAACATCCACTGTGGTCGAGCTGATGTGCAAACTTTACAGAGGCCATTCTTTCTTTCACTCAACAAAACTACAACTGCAAACTGATACTGCTATTTAACATGATGCAAACTGTATGTATGGTGAATTATTTTGTTAATAAAGGTAATGTTTATATTGTTACAGATCGGTCTTTATTCATGTTTACAAAAGCTACACAGGAAAAAAATATGTTCATGTTTTTGAAGTATGTCTCTAAAGTAACTTCACCATGCACACACATAAAACTGACTAATGTGACATCAGATAAAAATGACCTAAAAATAAAGCAGCACACTCAGTAAATAGAAGTTGTTCCCATGGAAACAGATTAAGAAGTCCTCCAAAAGAAAAAATAAATAAAGCAACATCTGGCGTCTTTCAGAGAGACATGTGAAAGAGCAAGAACCATGGTCGTGTGCCCAGCTTCGGTCCTCTCTGCAGTGACCCAAAATATCCGTTTGAAACATGGGCTTTCATTCAGGAGGGGCCATCATTTCCCTTTGGGTCCAGCTGCTGTACCTGGTAGTGAAGGTACCTGGGTGTCAGGTTGCTTCTGTCCCACTGAGCAGCATGGACATCTGCTGATCAGACACACTCTCCTGCTGAATCACACCCATGGCCTGACAAAGGTAGGCAGCCAGGATGTGTTTACACTGGGAGAAAAGAGCACAGACACTGATTCATTAGATGACCACAGGCACCGATGTGATTGATGACACGGATATGAAGCCCTAATGACAGTAATTTAAATTCAAAGATCTCATGTAAACACCAGACTAAAGAGGGACCATTTGGTTCTGACCTGCTGGAAATTTTCCACTGAGTAATCTTCAGGATGAGAATATCAGTCACAAGGCACATGCCAGAACAATTTCCAATATTTATATCAGAATATAAACAAGAAATTACAAATATGAAATGTACATATGACTAAGAGGGTTATGAGTGTGTGTTTTTTCCAAATGGAGTGTTTGTGTGAATAAGAAGCGAGCGTGTGCTGAATGACAAGTAGCCCTGCAGTCATTTATTTGTGTGCACATTCCTCTCATTATTATCAATATTAACATGTTAATCACTGACTTGTTTTCACCCTCAGCCTGTTCCATGCATTATAAATGAGTTTTCCTCCACACCATCACCTGTGGATCAGTGTTTTACATAAACAGTAAGACACAGGACGCTGGAATCTGCAGGGCCCCTGGATGAGCACATTGGCTCCAGCAGGGAAGAGCTGCAGACTGCACGGTCAAACTCAGAGTCTCTTGAGTGACATATGGTTTTGACTTTGGAACCGGAGAGTGATATTAATATCTGACTGCAAGTCTTGTTTTGCGACATCATCTTGCAACAACATTTGACTCCAGCATCCTCTGACTATTTCAGTTGCTGGAGAGTTTGATGAGGCAGTGAATAGTTTTTCTTCAGTGTGTTTTCATGGGGAATGAAATCAGTGTTGTGAACCGCTCATGCAGAGTCTCCTTGCTCTACTGCAGCTCTTGTTTCTCACACTGATTTTAGCAGCATCCTCCAGGGAAAACAAGTCCCACTGACAGTCGGAGCATGAGCTGAGGTCGTTCGCTTGCAGATATGTAGCAAATGCGGCCAGTCAGGGAGGAGACGCCCCTCAGTGACCAGACAAAAATATGACTAGACCACAATACATCTGTTACACACATTTCTACGCGTGCTTTGTCTCACTTTTGACTGGGCAAAGGTTTTCTCCAGGATACACGCCAGACTAACAAGACACAATGGCTGTGAAGCAGATTTCATCTATCTGTGTGTAAATATGTTGTTGTACACACCAGGGGTCACCAACCTTTCTCACTTTGAGAGCTTCTTTGACAAAATAAGAGGGGCTGTGAGCTCCTCATGTTTTATATTACTTTTATTCACATATCGTATCAAAACACTCAAACTAATCTCCAAACCAAATCAGATAAGATGATTTAACAAATATCAATATCCAAAACTTACTTTTTGTTATTTTTTTATTTTACCAAAGACATCTTAAAGTCACATCAGCGTCAATTTTTGTTTCAAAAATCAGAGTCACAATTCAGTCAAACCTGAACACACAGACATGATATCACCATTGCAAATAAACGTCCACAAATCTGTTAATAAATGAATCAGAGAAAACAGGATCTCCTTAGTAAGCAATAGTTGTCAGTACATCCTCTGGTACAGGAACAGGAAGGTAGCTAATTATTAATAGTAATCTGCTAAAAGGAAAGAAAAGGTTTCTGTTCTGTTACCTAGAAGAGTTGCTATCACTGCATGTCGCTTAAGGCAGATTGGATGTAAACAAACTTGACAGTGTAACTTATTTGACTGACAAATGACAAATAACTCTCAGGTGCTGATGAGGGGTATGTCTGTGTATTTGGACTAGATTTAAGGAGTGAATTTGTGTTGCTTAAAGTTTGTACTATGCATTCATGGATTGTACTATATGTACTCTAAACTTTGGGTGAGCATCTCTAAAACAGCGTGAGCTACTGACAGTTTGTGAGCCACCTGTTGGAAACCCCTGGTAAACACTGTGTACCTATATATATATATATATATATATATATATATGTATATGTGTGTGTGTGTGTGTGTGTGTGTGTGTTCCTGAGTTAGTGTTTGTACAAATTTCAAACCGAGCAGGACACCATACGTACATTTGTGTTTGTCTTACTGTGTGAAGGGTCTTTTATTACTATTGCAGATATGATTCCTGACTTTAGGACAGGATGATAGTTTTTTGATACTTACTTTGAGCAATACATTTATTTTTTCTTCATTTAAAAACAGAAACAAACCTACAGTCTTCAACTGGCAGAACTGTCTGATCAAAGTATAAGTAAAGATTAATTTAAATCTGACTAAACATCTAATGTTCAGGTTCCAGTTTCAGCCCAAACTGAGTGTCGCAGTTTGAGTGACACTCACCAGCAGGCCTTCATTTCTGCGGAGCACGGTGTAGGCGAAGGCTGGGCACGGGCAGTAGTGACAGGACACAAAGCAGGTGTACAAACGTCCGGAGCCTCCCATTACCTGCAACAGATTAATGCAAAGCACATTCAAATATGTGGCTGTGTATACACACAACAACTTGCGTGTCATAAACAGGGACAAGTGTCAGCTGTTTCTTCATGAGGGAGGAGGTTCTCCAGTCAAACATGATCACCAGGCTGTTTGTATTGGCTGCAGCCGCTGCAGCTGAGGAGCAGTGGAGGCAGTAAAAGCGTGGAAAGGCATGAAGGGAAAACTTTTTACTGCATCGCAAATGTCCAACAAGTCCAGACACGACAGGCTGAGGAGCAGAGCAGCAAACATTTTTCTCTTTTTTTCAAGACACCATCTCTCACCACAAATCAAAAAATGATTGACATCGACTTTATGAAGTATTCACCCACCCTGGATTTTTTCATGTTTTTTTTATGACTTTGAATCACATTGAATATATTCATGCTATTTAGACATCCACCAACAGTGAAAAAAACTCATAAATGTGAAAACAAATCATCTTTTTCATATAAGTTCATTTATTCTATGTTTTATGAATTTAAGCCAGTTTGTCCTTAAGTTACACCACAGAGAGACAAGGCTAGTGATGATGTCATCTAGAAACAAGCCCTGCAGCTGCTTCATGTGTGAAATCACACCGTTCACACATTATGACAGCAGTCACGGTATTTTACTGCGATATAAGCACATCCTCTCATTCACAGTCAAAGGACTTCCATTCATATACACTAATTTGGCTGGAATATGTCAAGTCCCACAGTCTGTCACTGTTTCAGTGTCACTACACCAACTAATGTCACCAGAAGTCCTGAAGATTTCAGGTCATGATGCTGTGATTTCCAGCTTCAAACGTGTGTCCTTCAGACACTGACTTAACCGTCCAAAATTACTCCATGTGAACTCTGTTTTTTGGACTCAGCTTTTCAATGTTGGAGTTGAAGGTGAGGTTGCATCAACCTCATCATTTCAAATTAGTTATTTGGAGGAGACGAGATAGAAACGATGCATTTTTAAACAACCTGTATGTGGAGTTTAATGGCCTTGGCTGACAGCACCTCCTGCCCACAGGGCTGACGCTCACTCCAGCTATAGACAGTGATTTAGGTCTCGTCCTCATGCACATGACACATGAGGACATTAAGTCAGTGGATTAGCTTGACACTTCCCAATAACTAATGGTCCCCAAGATGGCAGAACAGGCTCCATTACTCTCCAGAACTTCGATAAATTACCTTTCTCTGTGACCTACTAAAGTAAAAACACCTCATTTGTTCAATGTGACACTTCATTATAAATAAGCCACAAGAGACAATTACATGGACTTAAAACACCTTGGTTAAGATGAATAAAGCATCATACACAGCAGTATGGGGATAAAAGCAGGGAAACTGTGAAGACCAAGCCAAGGACCGCTACAGTTTCTAAAGTGCCAAGTTTATTGAAAACCAGCTCACTCTTGGGTCCTTTTTGTTGTGTGCTGGCATCATAGATTATGTGGCTCTGCTGCAGCTCACACTGCGAAGCTGGCAGCTAATATCTTCAACAGACACACAAACTGTAGGCTGCCACTGCCTGGCAGGGATCCAGGTGTCCTCAACCAACACTATACATCAAGATTTGCCATTCAGTCGCTGCAGATGGAACAGTGAGAGTTAAAGCCTCAGCAAAGCTCTGGCTCCGTCACTGCCTGAAATACAGGCTCTCTGGGGAATGCTTCTCGGGAAGCCATTATGAGCCAGAGGGCCATTAGTTTGGACAGCCCTCTCTCCACTGGCTTCGCACCACAAACAGGGCTAGGGGAAATTTAAAGTTCTGGGAATACGTTGAGATTCACAGCCACTGTATCTGTACTGATTGGATGCATTTAGTTTGACTTGTGAGTCTTTGGCTGTTTATTCCATTCAAGAAACGCCTGTCTCTTATATGTGAGTCCTTCAAGTGCTAAAAAACCTTCTTTCATTCCACACAGAGTTTGTTTTCCATTTCAGTTTGGAGAATGGTTTGGTAACATACACCGTGGATAAAATAAATGTGAGGACCTCTTTAGCTGCCACTCTTCATAATCAGGAACTCACATCGGCACATCATCATCTCAACTGCTTCTTTTGCCACCTCACACCTTACAGACTGCGTACAGTGTCTGATCAGAGAGGTCAAAAAGATCTGAGAGACAGAAAGAAAAAAAAAAAATCATACTACTAGCTAATATTTTTTCCCCAACTCTATCCTTCAACTGTGCTGTACATGGATTGTGTAGAATGTATTTAAGTGTATATAATGTGAAAAGATTTATTCAAATCGCTTGTTTTGTTAAACCAACAATCAAAACTCAAAGGCATTCAATTAACAATGATACAGAACAGAAAAAAACTACAAACTCAAGACGAGGCACTGGAGTGGGAGCCACCACAGTGTCTTATTTATCTCATTATTTTCACCCTTTTGTGTTTAATGATTCGCTTGTCGAAGTTGTAGAGAAGTTCAAATATTTAGGAAACTTTTTTGATTGAACTTTAAGTTTTACAGCCAACATGGAATACATTTTTTAAAAAGCAATGCAGCGCTTGTATCTAATCACCAGTGACCAGGATTACAAACACAGCCTGTAAAATTATTGGGATAGAGCAGAAACAACTGGAATCTATATACAGACAGCAGGCGAAACAGAAAGCTCGACAAATTATATCAGATCCTGTTCATCCCCTTTTTTAGAGAATTCACCAAACTGCCCTCAGGACGCTGTAGAGCTGCTAAAGCAACCAAGAAGATTTACAAAGTTTTTTATACCAAATTCAATAACTCTGTTGAACTCATAAGCATAATTCATACAGAAATTATGTCCCTTCTTGTTTGTACTGTGCAAGTTGTACTAATTCTTTTAACTGTATTTGTTGTTTGTGAGGACTCACCAGCCTGTGAGGCCAAAGGCAAATTTTCACATCTGTGGACAATAAAGATTATTATTATCCTCACATCTGATGAAGCTGGAGCCAGCAAATATTTGGCATCTTCGCCCAAATTAAACAATTGATCAATTAATGTCAGTAAACTACTTAATCAGCTCATTGTTTCTGCACTACTGTCCTCATCAGCAACCCTTGATGTTTCGTTGAGTAAAAGACTCAATGCTGCCACCCGCAGTGTTCATGTTCATACAGCTGAGTTTCATTACCGCTGAGAATACACTTACTACCTCAATTTCCCAGCAGACTTTGGTACACCACTTCGCATGTAAAGGTCAGAGTATTAGAATTGAGATAAGGTGAAAAGCAGTGAAATGCCAAGCTCTCATGAGTTATTCATTCCTTTCAACAAAAGAGGAGAAGAAGCAATCACTGCAACATGGGAAAGTCAGTTGTGTCCCACGGAAACAGTATATTGACAGGAAATGAGAAAAATGGCGGAATTTGTTAATTTATCAACTTCTCTCTGACACAGAGCCCAGTTAGCAGCCAAGTCGGTGTGCAACTTCCAGTAAACTCACTACTCCATATGGAGTAAGAATATAATTCATTTCCAGATATGGGTCTTATCATTTTCCTGAAAGCATTTATGAAAACTAGCTTTTTAAGCTTATTTGTTTGAGAACTGCTATCGCATCTTCTTCCTGCCTTACTGGAGATTTGTGAAGACTTTTGAGAGGCTGATGACTATTTAGATTACTGCTCCTCAAACTGTTGTCACTGACATCTGCCTCTTCCAGAGGTTTAATGACGCTCTTCTAACTCTCAGTACTGTCACGCTGCCCACGTAAAGTCTGCAGTGAGAAGATACAGACCTCCAACCTGAAACGTCACGGCGGGCATGACTCAATCTTTGATCCTCACAGAGACGCCTTCATCTCCTTTCCTCTGACTTTTATTTCTTAAAAGTCAGAGATCCCATGCCATGTCAACTTTGCTCTGGTCTCAAGTATTTAAATAGAAAGAGTTTGGTGTGTTTTTACCAGCTAAGCTGATAGAGGCAAAGACCAGTGCAAGCTAAATATTTGTGCTATGCCTTTCAGACAGTCTTTGAACAGACGCTGTATAAACTGAAGTCTCACTTAATGTATAACCAACTGTCAAAACATAAAACAGAAGCTGATCACGGGAGAAAAGCTTGTATGACAAAGAGAAAGAAGAACACTATGTGATTATTAATGAGCTGTTCATGGGTTAAAACCTCTCTGAGAAGGCATGTGATTTACTGCACAATGTAATGCCAATTATTCCAAGAGAAGCCTGTGCCTGCAGACTGATGGAAAATAGCAGGAATACTCACTTGGACAAATGTGAGTAGCTGAAGAGGTAAAAAAAAAAAAAAAACAAGAACACTGCTATTGCTCACAGCTATTGGTTATGTTGGTCTGACACATTAAAGTTTGAAAACCTATTATTTCTAAGGGCCAATGGCCTGTAACATAACTAGTACTGTACATCTGATAGACTGGATGATCAACCATCTACTGCAGGGCTTCATTCAAACAGTTGGACATTTTGGGTAATGTGCTTATTCATTTTCTTTGTGAGAGTTAGATGAGAAAATTTATCCCACTTTCATGTCGGTACACTAAATATCTAGTTTATCTAGAATAAAGACTGTAAACGGGGTGAAACAGCTAACTTGACGGTCAAGATCCAACGAGCAGATCAAATTATTTAACACCTGATATCTTGTTTGTTTAATCTGTACAAAAAACTCAATACTTGTATGGAACAACAATTTGCTGGGACCAATTGCCAGGTAAACAGGAACTGCTGTTCGGCAGTTGTATGTCTCTACAAACCAGCCAAGTTGCAGGAAATATGGTCATAATTTCCCCTTCCTGCGTTAGAACTTGGAATAATGGGTATTAATAAGTATTTTTGCAGAACATTAAGATGTCACAGTGAAGTTGACCTTTGATCATTTGGTTATAAAATGATCAAATCATCACTTCATTATTTTATCCTATTACATATTTGCGTTAAATTGTGTCATAATTAATGTAAGTAAGTCTTGAGTTATGGCCAAAAATGTGGGTCAGTGACCTTGACCTTTGACTTTTGAGCACCAAAATCTAATAAGTTCATCCTTGAGTCCAAGTGGACATTTGTGCCAAATTTGAAGGGATGCCCTAGAGGGGTTCCCGAGATATTGTGTTCACAAGAACGGGACAGATGGACGTACCCACGGCCAGGTGGTCGGGGTGCATAGTATATGGGCATACTGACCCTGAGCAGTAGGTCCGCAGTTCGACTCCTGGCCAGTTTCCCTATCAAATAAAGGCATAAACAAATGCCCAAAAAATAGCTAGAAAATAGAATTAAGGTCTCACAGTTGTACGCCTCAACAACTCAGACTAGTTTCAGATAACATCCCTATCTGTCCAGTCATATAAAAAAATAACCGTTTGTGTGAAATTTTGTCATAATTACTGTGTGAACTCTTGAGTAATGACTAAGAAATGTTTTCTGAAGTCACATTGACCTTGACCTTTGACCACCAAAATCTAATCAATTTGTCCTAGAGTCCAGGTTAACGTTTTTTTTACCAAATTTGAAGAAATTCCCTCAAGGTGTTATGGAGATATTCCCTCGGTGAAAACTGCAATTTGTGAGGTCACTGTGACCTTCACCTTTGACCTTTAACCACCAAATCTAATCAATTCACCCTTGAGTCCAAGTGAAAACATGCAAATTTGAAGAAGTTCTGTCAAGGCATTACTGAAATATCAAGTCCATGAGAATGAGACAGACAATCAGAAAAAAATATGCCTCCAGCCCTGGCTGTTGATGGTGCGGAGGCATAAAAAGTAGAAAATGAAAAAAAATCTACTGAGAAGTTTATTCTATAACAAAAATAGAAACACTTCATGAATCTCTTATTTCGTACTATATTTGTTCTCAAGAAAACATGAAATAAAAAATAAAAAAAGCATTTCCCAGGAAAGAAGGTAATAAAAACAGACTAATATATTATTCATTTCCAGTACATTCTGCTGGACCACAAATGTCAAACAGCCTTACACCAAATGAGATGAAACAATTAAGACACCAACAACTGACCTGAAAGTGTCCAGAGTCTTTACTTAGCTTCATTGTATTTTACAGTTCCTCTCATAAAAGTGTTTTTGCAGGGCCCTGAAAGAGTTTACAGGAAATTTAGGTCACAATGACCACAACCTCAGTGGACCGCCTTGTTCTCCCACCACAAGTAATTCTGCATCCTATTCAGGTTAACATTTAAGCTTGAGAACAGCATGACTCAGATCAGTTTTAGAGTATAGAATAATGGCATTTATTTTAAGTCATTTGGTAATTATGTATAATATTCTGTATTTGTTAAGTGCTTCTGAAACTATGTTTTAACTCAATCAAGGAACCCACTTCATTAAGTTTCTAATAGAAATTATAATAATGTACCAGGTACATTAATAGAAAGTCAAACAAAGAACTGTTTTTTTTATTATCTCAGAGAGTCACTTCAAGTATCCCTCACTTAGTGTCACTATTATACAGTTATAAAATGTCACGCACCAGGATTAGCTGGGTATTCAATTGGCAAACATTTGTGTGTGTGTCTATGTGTGAGCCATGCTGGGACTTGATCCTGGATGAACGACAAGATGAAAAGGATCCAAAGATGTATTAGAAATGTATTAGAAAATAAAGATCTACAGTCGGGTCCAAAAATCTGAGACCACTTTTCCAAAACAGACATGATGTTTTTTCACTTTTAAACACTCAGAATCAAACACTGCAAAATACAAATACTGTATAAAAATCAACTCATGTCCCTTTGTTGGGAAGGACTTCTAACATACTGACAGTGAATAGTGATCTAAAATGTTTTGATTTGTGAAAAAATCTGGTTATTGAGGTGATTTTGACAGAAAAGGGTCTTTAAAGTTGGATTGCTACTGAAAATTCAAGGTATCAAAATGAGATCATTTATTAGAGTTTGCATTAGTTCAGAGATACAACCCTATAGACTGGAAAAATGTGACATGAAGAGATCTGGATTAACAGAAGTCGGAGAACAGCGTCAACATGTCACAGCAAAACTAGACTGGACTAAAACAAGGTGCAAGGGAGTGATCCACTGAACACATCTTTGCTCTTGCACTTTCTCCTTGTTTAAACAAAAACACTTCAATCGGTTGTGCATATGATCTTTTTGATCTAAATGGAAACTTTATATTTATAAACTGTTGTTAAACTGATTATGTGCTGTTTTGATGAGAAGAACACAGCTGAACGGGCATCATTTCTCCTGTCTCCATTTTGTGAGAGGTAATAATGTGTTGTTGAAAGGCAAACCATTAATTTGCGGGACGTAAACTGTGCAAGTAGGACTATTGATTGTAATACTGACAGATACATGACAGACCTGGAAAGCCTTACGTCCACTGGGAGATGACAGACAGGTGACTGACCGTTGATCAACCAGGTCCAGAGCCTGTAACGCACAAGGCCCGAAGACGAACTTCAGACTGAGAGAAATGAGGAAGAAATGGAAGAGGTGAGGGAAAGACATAAAGATATCTACAACATGTTCTGTACTTATGTACTTAAGTCATTAAATAAAGCATGTCCTGTGGAGCTGCCTTTGTTGATAGAAGAACCACCTCCGCTTTCTTTACAGTCACTTTTTCCCTGTATGACTGTTGAGTCCTCACACAGTTGTGAATCTAGAGATTGGCTCTTGTTCTTTAGTTTTAGGAGACTAACACAACAACATGATATTTAAAACTGATGTTTCAGATAGCAAAAAAATATTATTATTCTAGTGTAGTTTTGCTTAAATCATCTAAATTTACCATTTTAAACCAAACGAGGACTGAGTGACATATTGAAACCAAAATATATGTTACTATGATTATTCTACTACAAATAATAAATTGGGGTCTAAAAGTCTGAGACAACTTTCCCCTCTCACTTAAATAGGAAAATAGTCTCAGACTTTTGGCCCCCACTTTCTATCACCATAAGACAAAAGGATGTAAAGTACCATGAAAGATAATTATATTGATGTTCAATGCAATAAACTGTGATCTTCTGTTATGCATTATATCAGACAAAACTCTGCTAATGTAAAACAAAAACAAATCTATCCGTTTGTTAGTTTAATCACATTTTGTTTGAAATCATGATGATGTGTTTTCTTTTCCATGACGCAATGATGAGAGAAACTGGGAGATAAAGATAAAAATGGAATGATGCTTGTGAATTACCAGAAAGTGTCTTCCTGACAAGCAGCCAGGATGTGGCCAAACTGACCCAGACAGGGAACACCACTTCACTCCCAGTGACTCTGACCATTATGCCAGGAAATGTTGCACTAAAGACACAGAGCAGCATCATAGCACTGTGTCATTTGGCAAATCCAGACTGTAAAAATACTTCCCTTGTTTTCCTCAGCGTGGTTTCTCCACTTCACACTCACTCAACCATGTGTAAACCTTTTTACTCACGTTGTAACTCAGACAGATGATAGATTTGTAGATAGTATTAAAGTCAAAAACTTTTAAGAGTAACAGCAAAATAATGTAATTGGTGGCAGATGTACTGATAAATATCTGCGATTTAAGTTAATAGGAAATGGGAATCAGAAAATTGATACTTACGCGATAAGTAGATCATCAGGAACTGCAAAAGAAAAGATTTCTTAAAATGTGCGTTCCACAGATTTATCAGTGAAAAAATTTTAATTATCAATTCTCTGCAGACAAATTAGGGTGAGAAACCATGCTTTACTTAATTTAATCTCTTAAGAGTTTACAATTAGACAATATGATTTGTTAATTGAACATCTGTTTAAACATCCTGCTTTTGTGTTGATGCTGAGGCAAACATATTATTTTCACATACACAGACAAAGGCTTTATTTAAATTGGCCTGACTGCTTCTTAGCACTGTTTATGAGCCGCTGGAAAACTCTGCTCAAACATGAGTGTCTGGTGAGTGTTTTCACCCTGTGACACATTTAACTGCTATTACACAGTATTTTAATAGAAAGCAATGAAAGCACCACATTTTACTTCATTCTATACCTATAATGATTAGTCAATAAATCCATCAATAGAAAATTGATCGGCAGATATTTTGATAATCAAGAGATCACTTAGGTCAATTTTCAAACCACAGTACCAAATAATTCATTTATTCAGCTTCTCAATTGTGAGATTTTGTTGCTTTTTCTTCATCTCAAATTGACAAAGCAATACACCTTAAGTTCTGGGAAATACTGATTTTTCACTATTCTCTGTTGTTTTATAAACTAATTATGTCAGATTTATTCACAATGAAAATAATCACTGGGTGCACCCTACTTTGATTTTAATGACATATTCTAAATTGTATAGTATTGCTAAATAGTATTGCTAGGTTTTGATGAAACATCAAGACTAGATTTTTGTCTCCTACTAGTGGCTGGAGAGGAAACTGAAGACCCAGCAATGTGGGTTCACGTCAAAGAACTTTTACAGGTAAAAACAAACAAAAAAAAACCTGTTGAGACAGCCTTGAGTGCCTTTGAGTGGCTCTGTGTCAACATTTCAAACCTGCAGTATTGTTTAGTCCCTCGACATGACTTCAGTATACACATTAAAGCAGCTCTCCCCTCCCTGGAGCCACAGCCAAAAATAGAAATGTATTTTTTGGTTACTGAGCATAAACATAACCACTGACTAATAGCAATAAAAGTCCACTTAGGCACATCATGAAAATTTTAAATTTAGGGCTTTCCAGTGGGCAATGCTTGGTGGACAATATACACTATATCTTTGTTGTAGGTTTCTGGTGCCACAATATTCCCATTTTAAGTCCTGTCAGAAAAAAACTGACCAGGGAAAACTGTATTGTCAATAACTGTAATGTCATCTGTTCATTTGAAAGCCCGGTGATGAAGATCGGTTTCATAATGTTGAACATGTTCACAACAATGGGCCTTTATTTCACAGCAGCTAGTATGGCTCGGTTCCTTTTAAATGTCCCAGTAAGCCCCAGTGAGCCAGCATGCACAATGGGCCTTTTTTACAACCCAGGTGTAAGTAATAAAACCTATGAAGGCTGAAATCCATATAGCTGCTTCTGTTTTGGGGTCATTGCTCACTGGGGCACTAGAGCTTTTCCAAGTATGATATGTCAAAATGTCTGCTGTGAAAAGAGCTAACTTTTATAGGTGTCAAATGTTAATCTAATAACATGAGTGCGCTGTGTACAGGGGGAAAGAAACACTGGTCTCTTGGTATGTGTGTTGCAACAGCGCCCCCTGCCGCGTAATCATCAACCACCCTTGTAAAATGATGGAGTAAATGCTACATTAGCGTTACTTTGGACCACAGTAGCAACTGCTGCGTTTAATTAATAGACAGGAGAAGTTAGCGATTCAGTCCTGACGGAAAATTTAAGTTACTGTCAAGTTTTCTCATAAAGAGAAGCGAGTTTGTCCCACTTCGCTGTAACCACCTGTTAGCTGCTGATGCTAACTGCTAAAGCTGTCCAGGGGTCACATTTATCTCCCTTTACCACTCCCGCCTTACTTTGAGACGTTTCCTGGTATGTTTTCTGGATGTCACGGAAGAGTTGTTCAGCCACAGCAGGTAAAAGTGAGCTCATTTCTTACTCTGGACACCATCGACTCCTCTGCAGGGTCCGACCAAAATATTACAACTTCCGGCTCTATGTTTTGTTTTCCCTCCAAAATAAAAGACCTACTGGAAATCTAATTGTATTTGCTGCAAGGCCTTGAGGATTTCAGTCCTGCAAAGTGATGAGGTGGCACTTTTTTTTTTTCTTTAAATAGAAAACATTTGCCAAGGCAAGTATTGCATACTTTCAAACACTTTGTTTGAGATGAAGCAAGTAAAAGCACTGAGAATGTAGCCTGTTCTTGTCCATAAAATAGTCTCATTTGGTATGTGTATGTGGAAAAACAAGCAGGTCTCACAGAATGTATATGTATTGGCTATGAATGTATATTCATGGCCAATACATTCATAGCTACTTAGCAAAATCTCATCACTGCTCCACCAGACTGACAGGTTAATACCAAACTAAACTTGCTGTGAGTCATATTATTTCAATTTATTTATGTTGCCCTATAAGGCACCAGTTGCTTAATTCATCTTATCTTAAAAAATAAGACCAACTCCGATAACTCCTGGTATAGACTCTTCTCAGAAGTGCAGTGTACTGGGATCTCCGGGAATGACTTTAAAACTGAGGGAATGTGAGCACACTGCAGGTGTTATGAGACATGGGATCAGCAGCAACAGGCCTTTCACATGGGAACATTTGGTTTGGTTCAGGAGTAATAACTAGCTAACAAGCTAGCAGGCACAACAGGGCATTTAAAATACAGACATTTTGACATGTTATAGCAGCAAAAAAAGAAGTATTACTAATTGCTTCATTCCAGGGTTCTGGTACTGGGCATTATGGGTCACTGGCATGCCTTTCAGTGAAGACGAGATGCAACAGAGCCATAATTAACGTTATTAGTAACACCTGTGCTTTTGCAGCTGTGAGAAATCCAAATATCTGGTGTGAAACAGCCCTCAACCAGAACCCTGACAATGGCACACCTATATGGATGTGTTATTTTTTTACACCTCAGTTTGACACAGGGTGTCAACCAGTACAACAGCAGTCACTGACTTGTGACTGAATTATTACCGTTAAAAAGGCTCAGAACAGGATGATATTATGAACACGCCATCTATTTCACTCCAGTACGCTTCTTCAAAACATCATTAACAGTCAGTTTAAAAAAAGATTTGTCACCTTCATTTACCAAGTACAAATAAAGTAAAGCCATGATGTCCCTCAACAACTAATTTTTCTAACTGCTTATGCTTGGCTTGGAAGGCGAAGCTGGCAGCAGTAGAAATGGAGGATGCAGTACAACATCATAGTGGGCAACAAAAAGATGAAACACCTATTAAGACCATCCACATTTTTCAGTGGTGGACAACTGATCCACTTTATTTGATTGGTCTGAACTCTTGTAATAGCCTACTAAGAGACATTGTGCGATACAAACATTGCATTTCAACATCATAGGATACACGGGTTTCAAGTCTCAATTTCAAAAAGACAAAAAAGTCACCACTGTGTGTTTGATAGAGAGCTGAAAAGGTGCTCTAATTCTTTTTCGGCTTCATGTCGGATTTCTTTAAGATTCAAGTTTGTAAACTTTTTTTGTCATTGCCTTTGTAAACACATAACATCCCATCTAAATAGGATGAATAACAAAGATGTTGAAAATGACAGAAAAATAAAAATCTGAACATGTGCTATGACAAATGATTCAAAATCAAAGAAAGAAACAAAATATCAAGTTTAGAGCAGAATGGATTAGTTGACTGAGCAAAGTGATAGTGGAAAAAGCCAAAATATGGTATTTTTTTTCACATATCTCAAAAAGATTTGCAAAGGAACGTTACTGCCGTTTATGATGTTGACCAAGTATATTCTAAGCCTTATGCCTGTTGATTGACACAATGAAAGCAGAGATTAAGTGGTCATGGTTTTGAATCACCATGACAGCAAACTCCTAAACATTTAACGGTACCATACAATTAAAACTGTAACTGTGATGCAAGTGTCACACTAAAAACTCATGTACCAGCTACAAGAAAAGACAGGAAGCCATAACATCCAGATTTCTGTGAGTGGTGGGAAAAAGTTAAAGCACATATGAGTATACTCCTGTGCTGGAGGTTGAATAAGTTACACAGCAGGTAGTATGCTTTTTGTTGTCAAAAGCTAGAAAGCAAAAAAAGTGCAACAATGGTGCAGACCATTCTTTATGTTTGGTTAGTTTTGTCTTTTTGTGTAATGGAAAGACAATTTACAGAGTTCAGATTTTTGTCAGGACAGTATCAAAAAAAAGGGACTACAGAAACAAATACAAACATCAAACACCAACGTATATCTCTGAGAAAATTACTTAAAGCTGCCTTCTTTCTCAAGTCACGCGGCATGGCAAAACTGTCCGAGAAAAAAAAAAAAAGGTTCCTGACATACTTTTTTTTTTTTTTTTAAACCATGACAACATTGCAGAGCAGATCATTCTGGACAGGCTGGAAACTGCAACAGACAGCAACATGTGTCACACCATGGTCAGCTCTACTTAAAAAAACAAAAACAAAAAAAAAAAAAAAACATATTGGCTCACTTTATTATTCAGACTGGGTCCAGGAGTAGTCATAAGGATATCTTTTCTGGCAAAATTAAGCTTATATCAGACTTTTCACCTTTCTGCTATGACACCAGTGTTCTTAACTTTTGAAGACATTTCTCTGTCTAGAACCGGGTGAGAAGTTACATCTACCATCTGATAATTACAATCCATACATCATCTCCACGGTGCGGTGAAGACAGGCATCAGATATCAAAGCTCTTTGAAATGTTAGTCTGTGTTTTCTTTTGTCCTCGAATGTCCACGATGTTCAGGCTCTGGTGGTGCTTGATGGATGGCGCGCAGGGAAGCACAGTCTCTGTGCTCCACTCATGGTCAAGTACAAACCACAGGTCTGGTCTCTCTTAGCGTCGCTATAGTAAAAATATTAAAATGGGGGTCAGGTGACATGGGGTGGAGATGGACTGGGAGAGACCAACTGTGATATTAAAGATTATACCCCTACTCTTCCCATTTAAAGTGGATCAATTTAAAAGCAACATTAAAATAAGAAATAATCAAGGTAGGAAAAACACTGCAAAAGGTTACTCTATTTACATACAATGATTTTCTTAAAGACAAAGTATATCTTTACAGAAATCAAACAAAATTCAGAAATAATCTCTTATGTTGTTTCTTTTTACATATTAAGTTCTTCATCTTTACTATAGCTCGTCATCCCCTCAGCCGAGTTTTGTTTTTTTTCCCGACAGGCTGGGTGAGTGCGTCCGGACCAAAAGCAAGTCTTGCTCTGGAGAGCCCTGCCTGTCACAGGCTGCTGCTTGTACTGTTAGCCAACAGCCAGGGGGCGCCATAGCACCAAAATTAAAAAATTACACCACCCCATCTTCTTGTCACCCTTGCCAGTAAGCAAGGTTAGTTCCGGGAGAGGGGGGTGAACAGACAAGCCTCAATGCAGGCGTCTCTTGTGGTTAATGGAGCTGTAGCAAGCAGGGCTCAGTCATCGCTGTCAGACAGGGTCTCATATTGCTCTGACAGCAGAGACTGCCACACGCGCTGTTGGGCCACTGGGGCTCCAGCCGGAGGCGGCTGCTGCTGCTGCTGCTGCTGCTGCTGCTGCTGCTGCTGCTGGCTCTGTATGGTGGGGGAGGCTATGGAAGTTGGTGGCGTGTTGCTTAGTATGCGCATGGTCAGCGGGTTGTAAGGGAACTGCATGGATCCTGGGGAAAGAGGAAGTGTAGAAAATTTAAAAATGAGAAGAAGATTAACCACACCCACGGTTTCTGTTACTTTTTGCAGACACTGACAGCAGAGGCCTGACAGCTCACCTGTGGATGAGGGTCGGTCGTCCCAACTCCATTGTGGCTGGGCTTGGGCTTGTCTGTGATAATCTCCCTCAGAGTGGACGGAGGACACTGAAGAGGGGCGTTCTGCTCCAGCGTAGCCCTGACCCAGGTTAGGTGACTTGGATTTCCGGCTGTTGGCTTTGCCTTGCTTCTGCTTCCCTGTAGATTCAAAGAGGCAGAATGTGTAAATCAGCAACATGTTAAACACTAGATCTCTTCTGAGCTTGTGTAATGTTGGGAACGTGATTTGTGCATACCCATACTGGGTGATGGATTGGCCTCCTGGCGGCCATCACCGCCTGCGCCAGGTGTGTTGTTGATGGCAGACTGAGCCCCTACTCCTCCCTGGTGCTCCTCCTGTCTCTCCTCCAAGTTGCCCATCAAAGCCTTGCGAATGATGTCCTCCAGGCCCAGGTTACTGGCTGGATCACTAAAGGAGTGATTCCTGGGGTTGATGCTGCCTACAATCCAAAACAACAAAACAATGAGGAAGGAGAAATCAACTACAGTGACGCGGCAAGTGTCTGAGCAAGTGTCACTGCTACTTACCGGAGCTGGTAACAGCAGGCAAGTTAAAAATCTCTGTGCCTGGTTGTGCGTTTCCTGCAAGACAAGTATTAGCTGTTGAAAAAAATCTAAAATTACATGTAATGTGAGCTCAAAATGATACAGTAAGGCAAACGGTTCCAGTATCACATGCTTAATGAGCTTGAAAAATTAGAAGGACTGAATTTCTTAAAGACTAAAGTCTTGCATGCACACATTGACAGAGTTTGTTTCAACATCTGCTGCAGGCATGTTAGCTTGAAGGAAGAGAAGACCCACTTACCAACATCAGTATCACCGACACCAGAGGTGGAGTTCAACTTACGGAAGATCTCCTGCTTCTTGGATTTCACCATTGGCGAGGTGTTCTCCAGTTTGGTGAAGAAGGAAGGCAGATAGCTGACACTCCCTGGGGACCTTGAGTCACTCCTTGAACCAGACAAAAGGTAAAGAGTCAAACAGCAACAGCAGTAAATGCAGTCAACAAGCCCTCAGCAGGACAAGAGACCTTTAACCCCACTGGGATGTCGAACAGCTGCTGGCAATGGGGAAGCATTCCTTGCAACAAATTGATTTACAGTTGATTACAAGTATGCATCAAATCTCAGGGTGCAAATGCAAAACTAAATAAGGCAATGAGTGGATCAAGTGTGGATATACCAGTGATTTCATACTGACAACATATATTCTCCCCTCTCTTGTCTACATTTCATTGTAATCCAACTACTATTGTAATTAACCTTTAGAGAGTGTCAGCTCAAGATGTATTAAGAAATGCACTGGCTTGTTGGGCTGACAGCTTCAAACTATCACGTGTCTGAATTGTGTAGAACCAGTACCTGATCTCAGAGTTGTCAGCCTCTCTCCTCTGGGGTGGAGGCCTGCCAGCGTCCTGTTTGTCCATGCCCTGATAGCTCTGTGGTGGAGAGATGGGTTCATAGTTCTCCATCATCCTGCCTCCTCGCTCTGGAGACTTACCAGGCCTGGACAGGAAGGACAGAGACTAATGTTGGACACATGATGCGTAATAGATCAGACTCACTCTGATTATTTTCAGGGTTAACATGTACCTGGCTCTGGGCTTGTCAGGGGCATTCTCTGGTGAAACTCTACTGGAGGGTCTCTGGTGGTGTAGGGCCTGGACCTGGTTCTCAGGACTGTAACGGCTGGGCATCTTGGCTCGACCCGAAGAGGACACGGATGGCACCACGCTCTGGAATGTGGCAGAAGCTGAGGAGGAGGCCGGCGGAGGGTCTTGATTCCGGGCGAAGTCCTGGGTTATGATATGCTACATGACAGGAACCACAAAACCAAGTGAGTTAGGCGGGATGATGGGATAGATGATGGGATGATGGACATTGTAAATTTGAAATGTGCTTCATTTTTTTTTTTATATTCTCCAGCACATCTTACTGAAATGTGGTCTGCCAAGGTCATGACCCGGTGTGTCTTGGGGACCTGAGAGTAGCTGTCTGCCTGGGAGGAGGGCGGCTGCTGTGGTGGCTCCCCTGATGGTCTGTAACGACTCACGTCGTAGGCCCGCATGCCAGCTGGTGAAGTTTGACCAGGGACAGAGTGTTTTTATTTTGGAGAGACAGTCCGGTTGAGGTAAGAGGTGATGAGATGGGGAGGAGCTAATACACTGTATGCCAACAGTAACTGATCTACATCTGCTTGCAGGGGACAAAAATAACTTCATGTGGAGTCTGGTGACTAGACTGGTGCAGAGGAATGATGTCTGACAGTCTCAAATTAAAAGGTCAGTCAGGGTTAAGTCATTCAAAGCATGTTTACTCCACTAGCAGCTAAATTTAGCCTCCATAGCCAAATTTGTTCAACCGTTGATACATGTCACCTTTGACATGAAGTACAAAATCTATGAATTAATTCCACTGAAACATTCAGTACTCAGAGTTTGTCTTCATACCTGCTGCCTGTTGTTGTCCATCCTCCTGTTTGTCCTGTTGGACTGGGGAACTAGGAGGACTGATTACCTCGATGGCCCCCCCACCGGTGTTGTCGTATCGACTGGATGACACTGCAGCACAAGTATGAACAAAGAGTTATTTCTATTAGGTAAAGGACATAATATTCCGGTTGAATCATCAAAGTTGTACTTTAAGAAAAAGATTTGATTTAAGATTGAACTCAGTCCACTCAGGTAAATGACAATGTCAGTTTCATGGTGCACTTGTGTAGTTCTAATAAGGTTCAGCTATCTCCTAAGCCATGTGTATCCAACACACTTACAGCTGCTAGAGGAGTCAGAGCTCTGAGAGCCTCGCTCTCGTGAGTCTTTGTCAGAGGCTATTTGCCGTGTGATGATGACATCAATGAAGCTAGCGGCTGTGATAGTCGTCTTTCCATGAGTCCGAAGTTCCTCTTCGATGCGGGCCTTTGAGGTTTGAGGCCCCTTATCCTTAACCCCGACGCCAGGCCCCTCAGAGTAAGCTGGATGGGGCTTACCTCCTGGCAGAGACATAGCACCATATGGTGACTGCATGGATCGTCTTTCTGCCTCCTGTTGCTGCTGTTCGGAGAGACAGGCCGCTCGCCGAGCTGCAGCCGATGAAGACATGTCATCATCCCGTTCATGTTTGCTCTCCTTCACCTTGGCCACATCCATCTGTGGGGCCGAGGCTGCGGCATCCACCAGCGCAGCCAGAGCGTCAGCAGCAGTACCGTAGCGGGAGCTGCTTTGTGTCGCTGGTGTTGCCGCTGCTGAATGGGGACTGATGGGGAAATAAAGAAATGAAGAAAAGAAATTTCCTGAAGGATGGATCAGTTGTAAGACAGGTGGTTTGTCAGTGTAATGATGTGGTGTCAACTGACCAGACTTGTAACATAAGCTAGGGATATGTAGACAAACCCCTATGCATGCAGTAAGAAGCAAACACACCCAGAGTGTAAGTGAGCTGATGTAAACAGAGTTGGAGTAGGCTCAACTTACATTAGTGAGGTGATGACACTCTTGCCCTGGAAAATGCTTGGCCGCTGCTGAACCACTACGTCCTGCGTCCTGAGCGAAGGAGAAGGGGAGTGAAGATAACCTCGACTCCCTGGCCGACCTGGCTGCTCTGGTCCACCTGATACACACACACATACATCAAACATGGTAACAGGGCTTCAATGACTTCCTAGATTTTTACATTTCCTTCTGTGTTATACAGCAGCAAAACAACTCACTCAATCAAAAATCTCAGGAAAGACTGCCATGCACATATTGTATATTTAAAGAATTGGGACAATTTATTGTTATACTGCACAGAACAGCCTACATTGCGCTGTATATTTGTATTGTACATAGTATTTCTATTCAAATCTTATTTTATTCCTTATTAAATTTTCCCCTTGCACTGATGTGTCAATTTGAATTTGCTCTACAGCGGATCAATAAAGGTAAATCTTATCTCACCTCCACGGATGTATTCATTGGTTCTCTCCCGGTGCTGCTCTCGTTCTCGCATTTCCCTCTCCCGCTCCCGTTCCCGTTCCCTCTCTCTTTCCCGCTGCTCCCTTTCCCTCTCCTTTTCCCTCTCTTTCTCCTGCTGCTCGCGGTCACGCTCCCTCTCCCGTTCCCTCTCTGCACTGGCAGCAGCGGCAGCGGCAAGATGGGCTGGGTGACCTGAAGAGAACAAAGACAAACACCACAGACACAGGATTTATACACACACCAGTCACATGTTCTCAGCAGGATGGATCAGGGCTTTGCTGGCAAGTTCTGAATCTATCACAGCACAGTCATGGTAATATTCTGTCCCAGGAATATTGCCATATCAACAGTTTGAGACGAAACCTTTTGTTCAACAGATCTTAACTGGGGTGAAACATAAAAACAGTTTTACAACTCAAAAGTGGAAACAAAAAAAAAAGATCTTTTATGCCTCCAAGTTTTTAAGGTTTATTTAGTGACCTTGAGTCTACATATAAAAGAGTATTGAGTTTAGATAATATGACTAAGAATTCCAGGTGTAGACATAAAAAAGTTAAACTTGACACTTTGATTCATTTTACATTTCAATCCTACATTTATTGCCCCTAAAAATGATCTGGAGCACAACTTTTCTTCTTTCTGTTGAAGTAATAAAACATTTTACTGCCATACAACAGTCAGCTTGGTGGGAAAGCCTTCCCAGTATGACTGCAGTACGATTCAGCTTGATCTGTGACCTGGACAGGCAGAACTGACCTTTGACACCTCGGGCCAGTGCAGGGCTGCACTCTTACAGAGGTGCGAGGGAACATGGAGATCTTGGCAAGGAAGATAAGGGAACACGGGGTGTAGGGATAGGGAGGGGTGGGGTCCTCACCTGGCGATATGGAGGTTGGGTTGAAAGCCCTAGGAGGGAAAGGGGGCTGAGCTCCAGGGAGGTAGGCGATGCGTTCCAAAGTGGGAGTACCTGTTCCCCCAGGGTGAGGCAACAGGATAGTTGGAGGCATCTGGGCTAGATCAATAATCCCTTTTACAGACAGAAGCAAAGGGCCAGCGGTGAACAACAAGAACCGATCCATCAATTTCTGAATGTACGAACACCGTATACACTTAGCTGTAACCCATCACCTTCCTCTGTTAGTGCTCCCAAATACAGATTGATCAGTAACCAAAAGGGCTGCAAAGAGAGTGGAATAGTGGTCAACTTGTAAGAGGCAACCACTCAGCAAAGGGAGATTTGGATGACCATACCCACTTGGTAAATTAGCCGAATCAGTTGCAGCCCCAATGTAAAGAGCAAATCAGCAAAATTTGTCTAGGTCATTTGCTTCTGGGCGTCTGGAAAAGGTAGCCACTACTTCACAAACACACAATCGGCACACTACAGTCCCTCCTGCTCAAGGCGGGCAGGTGAGAGAGGGTCAGCTGATAGAGGCCCGTACCTCGTGTTCCAGCTGAGTAAGGGATAGCGACGGGCTGTTCCCGTGGTGACAACCCCCGGGCCATGTCAGGCCGAGGAATGACTTGCATCTGCTGGGAAGTGATATAATCGTTGAGGATGGTCTGCCGCGTGTTCTCCATGGTGTACAGCTGGTAGGTGTTGTGGAAGTTTGTTGGGGACGGCTGCCTGGAGAACATGAAGGCTGCAGCAGAGGACAGGAGAAAAACAAAACAAAACATATGAACAGAAGGCTCACAGATACTGATCGCAACTGCTGACGTCAATGGCTGAAAAAGATCCTGGACATGTAATGCCTATGAATTAGAGGGCCTGAGCTGCTTTCGTCAATTTGCTCAGAATCAAGGCTATTATTATTCTGTTTGGATTTATGGTGGAAAGGGTGGAAAGTGCAGAGGGTTTAAACACGGTACCAGGATCCAGCACTCTGTGGAAAGCCAGGGTGGGGTCGAGATGTGGAGGCAGGTGGGGTCTGTACACTTCCCCAGGACCAACGGGCCTGTGGTGGGGGTCGAAGGGGCTGTGAGAGGCTACAGGGTCACCACCTGACACTGGGGACTTGGCTGGGACACTGTCCCTCTGTGTCGGGGTCATGGCACTCTTTCTTTCATGTGCAGCAGATTTCGCAGAGCTCATACCACCTTTGTAAGAGAGAGGAACCGTTCAATTAGTCAAACAATGTAACATCATCTCATGAGAGTACATCTGTGACCAGAAACCAACATCAGGAATAAAATTTCTTCCAATGACCTCAGTAGAGTGTCCACATTATAAACTACTCCTAATATACTTATTCTGTCATTTAAGATGACCTGGTTTAGAAAGATAACTCTTTTTGTCTGTTAAATAGGTAATGAATGGCTGAGAACCCGAATCCACAGTTTGTAAATAAAATGTCTATAGAATTTACCCTCTGGAGCACGTCCCAGCATAGGTGATCCTCTGGAAACGGAATTGGTGCTGTAGTTGACAGGGGTTCTGCGAGCATTGGCGTCCTCATACATGCCCGGGCTAAGCTGGGATTTGCCAGCCTCCTGGTGCGTGGAGCGCAGGACAGAGGTCGAGTTGACCACAGAAGTGTGGCGTACTGCCTTGCTTTCCTCGTATTTGGCTCGTTCCATGGCCTCAAGCTGGGGCATGCTGTGAGGAAGCTTAGGGGGACTGGTGATTAGGGACTTGACATTGTGCTTGATGGTCGGCTGGTTGAGAGGGTGAATCTGGTAAATGGAGGGAAAAACAGGTCAGTCATCAATTCATCATAATCGTTGTCTACATTCACTAGTTACATTTGCTGAAGTTGCATATTTAATAGTGAAATGTTTAAAGTAAAACAAACCCAAATATAAAAGCCGGTAAATTGCTAATTTGCTCACTGACAGATCTAAAGAAGGACAGCAGTAAATGGTGTGCACTGAAAAAATCTTGACCAGCCCATCAACACTCAAACTGTCTAACCTGAGATATGGCGCCCTCCATAACCCTCCGGTCTGACATGTCAGGGGTCTTGCAGATGTCCTGGCCAGACTGTTCTTGCCGGGGGATTTCGTGAATGGAGCGTCCCATCTCTTTGATGGTATTCACTCCCTCATAGGGCTTGCCTTTGCCAATACCACCTTCGAAGGATCGGATTGGTGGGCTCTCTCGCTTTATCTGTTTTCCATATTTCATGGCATCTTCATAAGTCTCTGCAGCGGTTCTGGGTGTTCCTGGAAACATTTGAAAAGTATTCGAGTTTTTCTCTTTATTTGATGCTTCAAGCAACAGTGAGCGGCTTAAGGAAATGTTATTTACAATTTGTTACCTTGCATGATGGATCCAGCGATCAATGACCTTTCCTTAGAATCTCCATGGATACCTTCCCTAGGCAAGGCTCTGCTAATTAACCCTGAGAAACAAATGAGCAGAATCATGCTACTGATACAGAACAAACAAACCAGGACACATACTGTACACTCAGTTACACACAATCGGTACCCTCAAATGGAGCTCCTTCCCTGCCGGGGTGCGGCCTGCCCATGGATCCCTCCATCATGTCGTAAGTGCGTTTCATATCATGGCCTGTTCTGGGGCTGCGGGTGTTTTCTCTGGGGTTCTTGATAGCTTTTGGACATAAAAATTCATGCTCATGTTTGTGCGCTTAGTGAAGAAATACACAACTTCACAGTATATTTGATACATCAACAATCAAAGCACTTACCATCAAAGGAGAGGATGTGACCACTCTTGCCTTCATAGATGACATGACCTTTAGCCAGCTGTTCTCCTCTGGCCTTGTCTGGCATGCTCAGGTCCTCTGTGGCCAGCTTTGTGATTGTGCCCTTCAGGAGGTCAGCAGCAATGCTGGACTGGGGCAGGGCCGGTGTGCCCTGTTTTTGAAAAGAGTCAAGATATAACACAAACAGTAAAATCACATACACATAATTAAATGAAGTCTATTCTCCTATCTTATTTATCCAGTCACAGCTTCTATCATATCACTGGCCTAAAAATAAAACACTTCATCTAGTCATTACCTGAGTGATTGATCCTCTGAAAGCCAGACCCTCGCCCACCTTTGCTGGGTTGCCTCTGCTATCCTGTATGGATTGGACTGCAGCTCCTGGAGGGTTAAAAGAGAAGGAACACAGAGTTAAGTTCTGTGTGGTTGGTGTCATCTCATGGAGTTGAACCGAAAAGCTAAATTTTCATAATAATGGTAAATGAACTGCACTTTTCTGCCGTAGAGGACAGCTCTTTACAGTTTCACCCATTCACCCTCTGCTATACCTTGTTCTTTTTTGAAGCGGTGGCATTTGTAGTAATGAGTTTTGTGCAGCAGCAACATAATGAAATATATTAAGTGATCTACAGAAGAGGGTCTGGAAAACTACCAGTGCTGAAGTCATGTATCCCAGTTCCTGATTTACAGGACCACTACAGTACAGGTCAGTAGTTTCTATTGGTGGGGACAGATGGTGTGTAGGAAGTTCAGAGGTCAACAAAGAGGAAATTTCTTAAGCATGCTGGTCTGGAGTGGTTCCTCACAGTCTGTCAGCTGTGCTGCACAGGTCCAAAAGATGCTTTAATCATCAACCTTTCTTTCAGGGTCAGCATGTCCTTAAACACCCTGAACAATCTCATTTGACATCGTAACATTATGCAGTTTGGCTCATTGAACAATTGGTGGCAATGCAGCTACGTTTTCAGCAGCAGTGAGAACTGGACTGGACACCAGTGTGGACAACAGGAGTCTTACCCACACAGGCCTGTGTAGAGATATTAATACTGAGACTGTCAGTATTTGAGACTAAACATAACATGTTTATCAAGGTTATGGGAATTCATTCATTCATCTGTAATGAGCTTCCTTTATAATAAATTTACTTCTCCTCTGTGAGCTACATGTGCAAACAGATTCTGTTGTGACTGAGGGTAAATGTAAAGTGTCATGGTGCAAAATAGGTATGAGCATGAAGGATTGGGAATAGATGCTGTTTTATTACTACAACGGTCACAGTTTCCAGACTGGAGCAATACCTGCAGCAGTCCAAGTTCAATGACAGTGAAGACAACACTTCACAAACAGTGGATACAACTTGGGTTGACAATATTTATGTGTTCTGAGATTAAAGGGAATTTCTAAGTGCCATGTTCTGTCTTTCTTTATGGTTGGATGAACATCTTCACATCTTTAATTTATAAAATCTTGCTTTAGCAAAATGTTTTGATATAGCAAGATGAAGCCTTATGGTCCTCAGGGGTGTCATTAACGTCTGTCTAAAGCTGCATACACACCTACTCTTGTTTTTATGTCATGTTTGGTTTTATTTGAATGGTGTCCTATCTGTCTGAACTGCACAGTAACAGAATAGTATAGTAATGTGCCCGTCTGCTGTCCTACCAGGTTTGCTGGGATCCTGCTGCCGAGGCAGACCCAGAGAGATGGAGCCCACAGTGCTCTTAGTCCCCTCTGGCCCATAGACAGCATGGGGCGGGAGGTATGTGCCAGGAGTTCCCTGGAAAAGCAAGAACAAAGAACAAAATTCAAGATCAGTTTACTGTTTATGAAAACAACAAAGCTGTGTCAGGTGTTCTTGATGATCTTTTATGTGTTACAGTTCTATACTGTCAATAAAAAAATATCATAAACTCTCTCAGCTTCCTGACTAATACACCTTTTACAACAGTCTGGCGACACAGGATATACCTGTGTTGTGGTCACACTGTAAACAATATGACATACAGAACTCCTGTTGCATTTCTGCGCAGCTGAGCTATCAAGAAAAAATAAAAAAAACTAGATCAGGGAAAACATTTTGTCAATAATAATAAAACATCTCAAAGCTTCTGAGACACTCAGTATTCAGAATATCAACTGAGTTGTTTGTTGAGCTAACAAAGTCTGACTGAATCAACTCAACAAAATGTTCCTATTAAGGTTTAGGGTGGAGGTCTGAGGTACACTCTGCTTCACTAAAACCCCTTCAGTCAATTGTTTGGAAGAGACTAACTGCATTTATTAGGATGGTAGATAATAATTTCACACATATTGTACATTGCAAAAATTCTCCCTTGAAAAAAAGGTTTCACAATGTCATGGTGTCTGTTGTGGAGAACACTTCATTATCAAAAGCAGATGCCTTCACTTTAAGTGAGAGTTCAGATGGAGTAGATGATTATGGAATTACATTTGTCGACACTGGTTTGTCTCAACTTTGCTGTGAATGCCATCGTTTCTTACCTGGGAGATGGAGCCTCCTTGGATGAAGGAGGGCTTGTCCGTGGGCTTGGTGGTTGGAATGAGTGGAGGAGGAGAGGGAATGTTGGGAGGTCGACTGGGTCGGCTGAACGTCACCCGGACTCCATCTGGCATACTCCCGACCAGCTGGTTGGAGGCAGGGTGGAGGACTGATGGGAACATAAAAAAGGACATAAAAAGTCAGACACAACTGATTACCAGCCAACATTTGGGCATTAAACACCTACATAAACAAAGAAATTGTAAAATAGCTATCAGCTCTCACAGTAATTTAAACCTGTCCACTACATGTCTTCTGACTGCCAGACAGCACAGCTCCAATCCACCCAACATGTGCGTTCCATTAAGCTTCATTTCCCATCAAAGACTGCATGATCAAATATTCAGCTTCATTCAGACAGACTGCAGTGAGTGGTGAAGTAAGAATTGAGGACCTCAGTTAATAGTCTGTTCCTCAGCCTGAGGTAACCTTGGCCCATGACTGCTGTCTGCTTTACCATCTCCTGGGAAAGCTGAGTAGGCAAAACGGATGATTATACACAAACACATACACACACAGACTGGGAGTAACCTCCCTGCAGGGAGTGCACCTCATGCTCTGCACTCTACAAAATCAAAAATGCAAATGTCTGCATTAAAGTTCAACCAGCAAGCATGGACGTCATCATCCTGATGGCTCGTACAGGGACAGATAAGAAAACAAGCCAATCTATGACGAATTTATAAATCCCTGTTGCAGGGAGACTGTGTCAAACATTAACATTCATGCTACAGTTCACCATCACGGACATCGGCCTAATTTGTCAAGACATGAGAAATATGTTTTCCCCAAATGGCAAACAAGAGAAACTATTGCAGTCCAGCTTCAGTAAATGTCCAAATGCCACTTCCACGTCAACAACAGCAGTAGACATTTTAACAGGGAATGTTTTCCTTTTACAGTAATTTGGTGTGCAAGGACAACATTTTGTCTTCTGCCTTCTTTAAGCAGAAGCAAACTTTTACTGCTGTCCAAAAATCAGGAATCTGTAAACATGCATTGCATATACATATCCTGCCCACAGATACTTTACTTAACTCTGGTATCACTCTAAGATATCTGAAAGTCGTCCAATTTATGTAGCTTTCAATAAGTGTCAACAGCCATAAAAGAGGTTTTATTATGGAATTCAACTCATTCAAAATACTATTCAAAACTCTAGTAAAAACATAGTGAATGAAATAGTGAAGCAGGTGATAAAATCTACAGTGTACAGTACATTTACAGTGGATATCTGAACTTGAAATGTAACACACCAATGTTCCCCTGCAACAATGTCAAACACATGTAAATAAAAATGCATTTGTTCTGATGATAAAGGTCTCATTACAGTTCATGGTGCAACAGTGTGAGTAATGTTCATACACCAACAATAAAAAGCACATTTGTTTAAAACAGGCATTTTTAGTCATGTGCGCTCCTTTATGAGCTGTAGTGAGCCATAACATTACAGATGCTATTTTTGTCAGATGTTGCATATGGTCAGGACTTTTGCTTTATATGAATTATGTCCTTGTGATCTAAATAGATGGGTTGTGAACGTCACTGGAAGTAAAGTCACTTTTCAAATAAGGTAATGTGTTGTTCTAAGCAAAAAAGTAAAAATAAATCTGATGCTGATGGTAACTATTGACTGGTGATTCATGAACCACCTCAGTTTCTTGAATGTAATACAAGGGCCAAGATTAAAGGTCAAAGAGGTGTGCTTTTCTCTGTGCACTGGTGAACAGACCAAAAATATCTGATTCATGCACTGACGTACTTGCTGCAGTTATAAAATCACCAACCCACTGTAGTATGTGAACCAGAAAGAGCTGGCTCATGCTTGTTTGACCTCTTCTGTACTGATACACATGCACAAGCACAAAGTACATTTGCCACGTTCAGGGATCCAGGTTCTGCGTGGCCTAAGCATATGTATCCATAACACGACCTATTGTATAAAGTGTTATACATCAACAAACAAACAAAAAAAAAGAGGCAACACATACAAAGAGATCAGCTCCACACAAGTGCCTAAACATCTCCCTTAACTTTAAATAAGACAACGACACAGAAAACAACACATTCTCAGAATAAAATTACTAGAAAACCCTTCCTTGAGAGAAACTCTGGCAGAGATTTCAAATGTATTTCTTATGTCAGCTTAACACTGAGTAAATACATCCTGTACACGGTACAACCCCAATGTGGTTACATATACCTTTGGACAAGAGAACATTCCACCTGACTTATCTAATGCACAAGAGCTCTGAAACACTGCCAAAGCCTGACTTACAACAGGATTCAAATCTCCACAACAGTCCTCCTCTGCTATAATTAAAGATAATTAAACAATTGGATATGAAGATATAAAAACGGACTATTACAATGGCCTGATAGAGAGTAAAACACAGATATCAAGTCATGTCAGACTGAAACGTAAGAGTGGCAAGGACTATATAATATTCTGCTGCCAACAGTCAACAAAATGCCTCCATGGTCAAACACAAAAGACTCAAATGAGAGTCAGGCGAGGCTAGTTTATATCAGCAGAGAAAGGGAGGAGGCAAGAAGGGAGGGGAGGGGGAGGAGGAGGTGAAGATGTGTGCTTTTACCTGGTGGCACACTGTAGCGGGAGGCACTGGGGGCGTTGGGGTCAGGCTGGGGTGAGGCCTTGCTCAGCTCCCTGGGAGAGAGTCTGTAGGGAGAGCCTGGCCGACCAGAGTGGGCCTCCTGGTCCAGAGCCAGCTTCATGTCATAAGGCATGTAGGATAAGAGCTTACCTGCAGTACACAGGCATAGGGACAAAGGGAAGACAACCACTATTAAAACAAGGACCCAATGCCAGTGAGCATTGAGGTGACCTAAAATGGACGGGGCCTCTACAACTAACACCGCCAGCTGGACACACACCCGCTGAAACCTATGTAATAAATATCTTGGTGCCAAAGCTCAACAGCTAACTGACAGCTGCTCTACTCCTCACAGCACTCCGGCTAAAAGGTGCTAAAAGCTTTACCAAAAAAAAAAAACAAATCAAGCTGTAAAGCAGCTGGCCTAGTGACATTACTGCTCTCCCTTCTGAAGCTAAGTGTCTGACTGCTGAATGCACAGAAGCAGCAAATGTCCCATGCTGACATGCTCAAGTCGTTCAACTTCAAAAAGCACCACAGTCCCCTTCTTCCAAAGGCAATTCAGGAGGAACACCTTTGCACACTTCGACTTTGAGTTTGCATCAAATGTAAAACGGGGTCAGCTAACTTTTTTGTCTTGGTTTGGGTCACGCTACGACAGTCCAGATCACCTTCAAACGTTCCACAAAAAAGAATGGGGCCTAAAAAATGCATTAGCTATAAATAGTCCACTGCTAGCAGCAACAGGGAACGAGGCTGAAGGAGCGATGAGCAGGGAGGAGGACAGATGAGGACAGAATGAGGATAGATTTTGTTCTCTTACCATCTCTGTCGAGCACGGTGGGGCTGCGGGTGTTGAAAGGGGGTCTGCGCTCCAGATCTCCCTGATCCTGCCTCTGCTTCTCTTCCTGGTGCGCAGACTCATGCACTGCTTTGATCTGGTGTTGCAACATGGCAAAACCACTGATGGGCACACCACCAGGGCCGAAGGGACCAGACACCTAGACGAGTCAAGGAGGGAAAAGGCACAGATGAGCTGAAATGCCAGATATGAAAGAGATGAGATAAGGCCAATTTGTCTCAGCACTGAAAAATTAATTCTCTGCATATGTTGGACCTTTAGCTTAATGGATATAAAAACACACTTGAGTAACATAAAAATACGACTACATACATCTTACACTTTGAAAAAGACCTTGGTAATTGATCCAGATTTACAGACCACAAAACATTGGCAGCACAGCACCTATAGTTTCTGATTTTACCACATTGCTCATAATGACTAATGAGTGGGTATGTTTTCAGTCTGCTGCCTGCCTCCATACCAGCCTAAATGGACCAACATGAAACTGTGACTAACCATGGATGGGATGGCAGCTGCCCTCTGTTGGAGCTGCTGGATGTTGAGCTGGGTTTGTTTGGGTGACGACACCAGCACCGAGCCAGGAGGGTTGAGCAATGAAGGCTTTTCCATGGGGAATATTCTGCAGAGGCACAAGGCAAAACGTATCAGTAACACTCATGTCCTGTTCCTGTAAAATGCAAATATGTTCACAGAACATGACAGCATGAAGACAGTGTTTATGAAAACACACACACCTCTGTCTGTCAGACTCTGCTTCCACATCCTCGTCAGCACTGCAGGTGGCGCTGGAGTCATTATCTGAATGGAGATCCCTCTGCATCTCCCCATGATCTCCCTTCTCTCCTTTCTCCTTGATCTCAGGCTCCATCTTAACCTGAACCTCTCCAGTCTTCATGTCCATATCCTGAGGTTCAGTTTTGGGATGTACGCAGCCGGGATAGGGAGCCACCCTGGCCTTTTCCTCCTGAGACCCACTCTCGCTCTCTGGGCTTTTCTCTTCCTTGACACAGAGTTCCCCATATGAGGGCTCTGGGGCCTTGCCATTGCTGGCTTGACCTTTGTCCTGGTCAGAGCACTGAGCATCTCCTGCAGCGCTGTCTGCCCTCTTGGAGTCACCAGACTTTGAGGAGTCAGCCTGAGAGGGGGAAGGGGCACTCTCTGTATCAGAGCTGTTGTCACCACCTGAGGAAGCATGAAGGGATGAGTTAGTCATTTAAAATAAACGATAACACAAACAAAATGAAAATAAATGTAGACCTGTCACAACATAAATCGACATACTGGGGTGATTTATCACATAGGGAACCCTTACTTGGAATGTGGAACAAGTGAATTAATCAGTGAGTAACTCAAAATACCACTAAAACTGGAAACATGGCCACCATGACACAAGCTTCATGTAATAAATTGCATACCGTTACATAAACATCAGCTGCAGGTGGTAGAGAGTCTACAGCAGCAATCTGAGACCAACCAATACCTGCTTATTTGATCTAAGATACAAGTGAGAGATGACACAGACCTTAAGTCTAAGTTATATTCACTTCACGCCTCGCACATTTTTTCCCCTCCCACCTGGAATTTATCACTTTGTGCTTTAGGTCACACATTATTACCTTTTCCTACTGCATCTAATCTATGTACACATTTTGTTTATTTTATGATCTTTTCTATACCGTGTATGTTCGTGCTATGATCAAAGATACATTCAAAGATACAAAAAACAGCATATCTCAAATGCCAACTTGTAGACACACGGTATGTCAAACAAAATACTGAACAAACTGTATTTTTGAAATGATACAAAACATGAATATCTCAAATAACTTACATCTTTAAGATAGAAAGTGTGTATAAAATCTGCCTGTCTCTGTTGGTTTGCATCTTGTCTGCCACTGCAGTTGTTGCTGTGATGATCCAGATACTATATCTATGCAAATACAATCTGCAGATGCATTAAATGTATCAAAACTAAATCAGAGAAGCAGCATTACTAAACATCCAAAGGACAACCATCACAATGTTTGTAAGTACACTTTACTAGAGTTGTACTAATGCCTCTTGTGGCTTTATGTATAATAACGTGAGATCTGCACACTGCAGATCACCAAGGCCTCTACAGAGCAGTTTGGGTTTGCGTGAGACAAGGAGAAAGTCAAATAAACATGACAGAAAACCTTGTGACCTCCTGTTGTCACCACTGCTATCATGTGAACTGGAGGTTTGCTAAGGATCACCACTTTCCAACAAAAGGGCACCTACTAAATAAGCAATTGTTGATTTTACAAACCAGTAATATTCTGTGTTAATCTATATTTCTACACATAGGACAGTGCCTTTTTCAAAGCAGGCTGCCCTCACCATGTAATTCCAGCAAAGATAAGGGCTTGTGGAGAGGAGGGAGGCGGGTAGACAGGTAGGCTTTCTGGATCAAACAAGAGAACCAGCACTTTGTGTTCAAAGAGCAGGCCTTCTTGAATTTTCAAAGCCAAGAACTATTATGCAACAGGTGCCCATGTAGTCAGAATTAGTTCATATCTTTTATCTCTTCCTCTCCCCCCCTTTGCTTTTTTTCATTTGATCCTTTTCCCCCCTCATTAAAACTACAGTCAGTACAGAGCGAGCGCATTGCTATCAACTCAAATGAAATGGTTAAATAACAATTCTGAGGGCATTTTGGATCAGGTTTTCCTGCCTCGCACTGTACGCACCACTACATTCTTTCTCTACTTATTCTCTTTACTTAGTACCTGGTGATATCGGGCACAAAGCCTCATGACTGATAGGCACGGACCAAAGTTGTATACAGAAACAGCCTGCTGTGTGTCCTTCATGCAGGTTACCCTGGGACTTGTACCTCAGATAAACAGTCCAAAACAAAATGTGTTTGAGTGTGAGTGTGTGTGTGTGTGTGTGAGTAACGATGAGCTCATGCTTTCTATCATCCATCTCTCTGACCTTCACTGTCATCTGCGTTGTCCTCATCATCATCAGGTGATGCTGTGGCTAGACCTTCGCCTTGAGACCTATCAGCACGAGCCCGACGTGTATCCTGGGAAACACACACAAAGTAGCATCTTGCATTCATACATCACAGTTAAAGAAGTTCAATGACAGGCCATGACAGAAAGCAGAGGATAATAAATAGCTCACCTGCTTATGCTGCTGGAGCAGGTTGTCCAGGTTGTGACGTCTCTTGTAATTGAAATAGAAGTTCTTGCACTGAGCCTCACTTTTGGTGCCCACCATTTTGGCAATGGCTGTCCAGTTTCGCCCGTGCTCAACTAGTCCTGAGGCAGGACAGAGAGAGACAATTCAGCATTTAAGATCTTCTGCCTTTTAATACACAAATTAGTGAGGCTAAAATCACTTGTCATTTATGATAAGCTAATGCTACATTAAGACTAATTAATATCTTCTTATGCACTGCATTCAACTGTAGCTATCTAAGAGGCACAGCAGAGTGGTATAACCAATACATCAAATCCTGATTTGACTCTGACATTAAATAATTCCAACATTTCCAATTACTGCTAAATGCTGCATCAGATTCAAGAGGACGATCTCAAGAAATTCCTAATAGTCTCTTTACAATCAAAAACTGCTGTAGGTATTGGTATTCATGACAAACCATGTCATTGCTGTAAAATGACACTATACTCCTGGGGTCCCTGTTGCTGCGGCTTGTTGTTGGTCTTTCCCGTCCTGATTAACACTGAGCTGAGCATGCAATCAACTTTGATGGTCTCACTAAACTCTGAAACTACTCTGCCAAGCTGCAGTAAACTGGAAGACCGCCATTTACCTTTGACATTTGGGCATCCCTTCTCTAAATGCTGTAACCCCTGTGACCTCCCCTCCCTCCCAGCCCTGTGGAGATTGAGGGAAACTGGCAGACAAATGACAAATCACCACAGAGCTACACACAAGGCCCCATTACCCCTCTACTTAAATGAGGGAATGAGGGCATTGGGACTGTTCAGAGTGACTTGTGCCTTATTTAGAGTTATAAACATCCAGTCTTGTGTATTTTGTAACATACAGTAGAAACCTTGAGACAGCCTATACTCAAAACACCAACACAAGTAGCCTCATTTGTTTTGACCACTATGGTAACTTCATCTCGCAGTCATAAAAACATACATAATTTATTTAAATGTTTTAAGATTAATTTACACTTGGTTGCAAGACAACGTTCTTGACTGTTGTCAAATGACAGTAACTAAAATGCCAGAGAAATAATCAATTATTACCAGTATCACCATGGCAACAATATACTCACTCATATTGTGCAAAAGTCCGTGACTAAAGTTTTTGACAGAGCTAAGAAGATGTTAACATCTTAATTTTAAATTCTTCATTTAGTCGATAACCAATATATTATAATTATTATAAATGTTATAAGGAATATCTCTTCTCTTATAATAAAAGATAATGGAGCAGCTCTACAATAAAAGGCTGTCTTTATGGCCATCTAGCTTATAATGTAAAATCTGCATTGATTCATTTTTTTGGAGGTTACTATTTGTGCTGCTGTTGTATCATATATTTTACACTTTTAGCTGCCCTATATTGTCCATATGTACTTGCAGCAAACCAGTGAAATAACAATGAGCAGCAAGTTTAAAAAAAACAGGATTAGGCTTTAATATGTGAGCTTGATATGACAGGACCCTGTTTGATCACACCTATTGCTTGAAATTACATTTCAGACTTGTTTAAAGTATGGTTGTTAATGACCAATGATAAACTACTTGTTCATAAAAGTTCAATTAGACTGCAGGTGTCAACTTATACCATCAATAATCTGTTTGTTTCTACTTCTCTTCACAGGGTCGCATTCTTTTCCCCTTCTGGTAAAACCTTGATTCGACTTCCAGGCCTTGGCTGTGTTAGAATGCATTAACACAGAGGCTCACACAGACCAACAGGTTCCAACTATGACTTAGAGAGCAACTGTGATCAATGTGCATGCATGATCACCCATGAGTGGCAGCATAGCATAAAAGTGATTTGTGAACCTGCTCTGCCATGTGACTAGAAGAGGTCGAGCAGGCCTCTTTTGCGTACACTAATCCAGACATATCTAGCATACAGGTCCAAATGCCTGAGGAGATCACAGCAGTAATGTAGTTCTGTAAAGGGGGAGACAAATCTCCAGTACCCACACAACAGAGTCTTAATTAATCCATGTTAAATCCCCAGTCTATGGTTCTTGGCTCTCAGGGAAACCTACATAAGAGCTGATACCAACAAAGCCAACAAAAAGGGGGGAGAGGGGGCACACTCAAGTGGCATATGACCTGACTAATGACTGCAGTGGTGCAGTGTGAGACCAGGCACAGAGTGCAACATTTTAAAGAATTTACAAGACCAAAGCGACTTTAAAATTTTCAGAGGATCCGACAAAGTGTTTGAATGTGAATAATAGATAGTGATCTTGGAGGAAAAAAAAATCACGCTACGTTGCTTAATGGATGGCCTTAATAGATCACTTCTAAGAAACCGGCAGAGCAGTGGAGTTAAAAGAAAAAGGTTTCCCTGAAACCCTTCATGAGTCTCTGACAGCTTCCAGTACAAGCAGCAGCACAAGTTTGTGTTCGTGCAAATGCATGTGCACATTTGTTCTTTTGTGCACGTAAGAAACAGGCAGGGCGAGGCAACATCAGATAATCAGAAGAGGAAAAGCCAAGGGAGGGGGGAAGACAAGAAAAGATCACAGCGACACAGAAACAGGAAGGATGGAGAGATAAAGTGAGAGAGAAATGAACTGAAACACTACCTTTTTTGGCGACCTCCATCTCCTCCTCGGTCCAGCGAGAAGTTTCTCCGGTTTCACCAGCACCAGCTAAATCACAAAGGAAAGAAAAACAGCTCCATGAGCACTGACAGAGAGAAAGAGAGATAGAAGGTAACAGAGAGGGAGGGAGGGAGACAGACAGAGAGAGAGTGACAGTCCTCTCTTCAGCCGCCTTCTTCTCATGGCCACTAATCTAATAATCTGTTTACATTCAGGGGCTGCCGAGACCTGCTCCCTCACTTACACTCTTGCTCTAGCTCACTCTCCTCTGACACTCTCATTCTCTCTCTCTCTCTCTCTCCTCCCATCTATGCGTCTCTCCCCTTACCCACAGCCCAGTACAAGCCCTCCTCCTCCTCTCTAATCCACAAGGGGAGGGCCGTGGTCAGCTGATCTCGCACCAGACAGTGGAGGAGTTGAGAGCCGTGCCTCCCTCTTTGGGAAAAGGCCTTGGATGGAGGCAAATAACCCTCCCACCCCTTCTACTGTGACACTGCGCATCTCATACCCACTCCTCCTCCTTGCCTTGGCTTGACTACGCAGTTGCTCCCCCCCTCATACAAAATTCACAGAAGTGCACGGTTAGCGTGGAGGGGGCCGAGTGAACTCTAGCACACTCTCCTCCATGGCACCCACTGAGACTGTGTAAACACTTGGACCAATATAGCAGCAGATGTACCCTTGACATTAACAGGAGGCTTGCCCCCCCCCCTTCCCCTCCCCCTCCCCCACCTACCCACCTCTGAGATGTGGAGATCAATTCTCACTGTTTAGACGGCTCCTACCAAAGGTCCCCCAGTCACAGTCAGTTACACTGACTTAAACAAATGTCTACTGGACAAGGCTTCCCTCCCCCGTGGCAAAACTCACATGTTCCCCCCGTGACGGGTAAGACCCCTCTAGGGTGGTCATTAATCTCTGGGATATGGAATCAGGCTGGGTGTCTGTCTATACTGCAGCATCTTACCTAATGACACTCACAGACAGACACACATATACCATCACCCACAGCTTCAAGCAAGATCAAACCCCCACCTCTGGCCTCCACTGAATCAGCAGCTTCCTAAACTAGATAGCTACCCTTTAGCACCTAGCCAACTTATTTCTAAGAAGCAGGGGGGTTACAACAGGGCAAGCAAACAAACACACAAAATCCACCATGTAGTCCCTCAGAGAGATTACAGTTGACACAGTCCTACGTAAACCTTGATATGGCACCAACAGGGCCAGAAAGGTCAGGGGGGTTGACAGGATGGAAGAACACAGAGTAGAAGGTTAATTAATCACATTACAGGGCAAACCTTGCATAACTGGGAGAGCTGGACAGACAGCCGCGGGAGCAGGTGGCAGAGGAGCACAGCACACTTACAAAACAGTGAATTAATGATTCAGATTAAGACCACAACGAGCTTAACACACAGGGACTTTGATACCTGAAAACCTGAGCTGCCACCGTCAGACAGACAGACTTCAAGGATGGAAGAGAACAAGTGCGTGACTAAGTACCATGACAACAGCTAAACCAGAGCTGTGGATTGCCATGGTGATGGGCGGACTACACAGAGCTCCCTGAGTGCAGGTAAGAGTCTGTCTGACATTGGCATTGAGTGACTGAACTTAGTGAACCAACTGTCCACTTTCAAGCTAAAGCAGCTTATGTACCTACACATTTTAAAAGGGACAGAACTCGCAGAGCTACAGTCTGACATGTTTCTAAACCTCGTTTAAGATGTATATTTGACATGTGCCATTTTATTCTCCCAGCTCATAACACAAGGAGTGAACGGTCTGAACACTGTCCATTACACCAGGCCAGTCAATGGTGACACTTGATTATTCAGGTGAGAGAGAAATTAAAATATCTTTTATCCTCCAGTGACACTTATAAAGAAAAGGGATACCAGAGAGTGGACTCTCACATGACAGTAACTGCTTTAGTTAGGTCGTTGTGTGCTTTGTGATATGTTATAGTTCCTCAGTAAAATGTCAATGTTAAAATAAAAAATTAGGGTCACCTAATCCAAAAAAAACAGAAAAAAAAGCCAACAGAATTTTAAATGTTTTTAATGTAAAATCTTTGTGTAAAATATATATAAACTGAATCTGTGTTTGATTGACCCCATCAAGATGTGACTTTCAAATAAAATCAAAAAGTGACACATCCACTCAGACTGTATGCAATATTCAGAACATAGCAAAATACTGTAATACCAGCAGTGAATGAGCTCTGGATACGCTCATGCTGTTGAATCATCAGTCTGATTACACTGTATGGTTTTATATTTTGTGAACTCCCTTTGTGTTAATTTTCTGTCACCAAGTGTGCCCCTGTGTTGCAAAAAAAATATTTTCAACAACTTCCAGAGCCAAGGAGATTCACCTTTATTAGCATCCATGGAGGCCACTAGAGTTTTTGCAGGCTCCTTCATGGATTTCTGTGCTGAATCAGGTTTAGGGAGCTGCGGAGGATCTGGCAAGACTGGCTCAGGGGCAGGGGGAGGTGCTTCCTCGGCCGCCACAGTTGCAGCCTCATTGGCCATGGAGCGTGTGGTGATCCTTCCCTTACGGCGGCCCTGGCTATTGGCAGTCTTCCTGCCACGCGGCGTGTTTTGCTCCTTTCCGTCCTCGTCCTCCCCACCGTCACACTTGTCTTTGTCCTTGCCAATGTCCCTGTGGTTTTGGAGAGGGAATGCAAAGCTTCAGACACCATTGGTACAGCAAATATCTGTTCCCTTTTGACTCAGCAATAACAGGCCCTTTGTGTAATCTGTTGTTTTCCTTCATGACTGAACACAGCACAAATATTTTTTTAGCGTTTGTCCGCACTGAAGCTGGATCGACTTGCCAACAAGTTAGCAAGTTGTCTTGTTTGTTAGCAAAGCACCAAAACAGACACGGCTCTATCACCTCCAAGTCTTCTCTAGACTACGAACATGAATCACTCCACAAGAGCCTGGGGATGTGAACTCTTCTCATTACGGCACCAATACTGATATTCATTAATTATTTTATGAGACAATATAAAAGAACACAATCCAGCATGATAAAAGTCACTTGTGAAGCCAACTTTGTGAATCTTTTTCTCCTGTGCTCAACAGGTTACGTCCAGGAGGAATTTCTTCATTCATAGCAGAAGCTACAGTCATATCTCTTGTTTATAGGCATATTGTTGATACACACAGCTGTAACTGTACAGGATCACTGGACTGTGAAAAGGTGAACTGTTTACAAAGTGGATTTGAAATACGAGCATTGCTTTTAAATGAGGGCATTTAAAGAAATCAAGTTGCTTCTAATGACAGCTATAATTAACTGAAAGCGCTGAAATTTAACATGCAAAGAGTGACACCAGGACAAACAACTATTCATAACTCACCTAGAATCCTCCTTTTCATCTTTCTCTTCCTCGTCCTTCTTTTCCTCGTCCTCTTTTTTCTCTGATTTTTCAGATTTGTCCTCTTCGTTTTTGTCGTCTGACTTGTCTTCTTGTGAGGGACGTGTTATTTGCTGGAGACAAAACACAAAGGGAAAATATTGAGTTGTTTCTCCTTGAAACATGAAGAAAAAGGTCAATGTGTTGATTAGTAAAAGTGCTAAAAGTACCCACAAACCAAGCAGTGCATACTACTCAGTCCTTAGTGATGTCAGTGTTTTAATTCAGATGTAAAAACCTGTCCTGTAACGCATTTTAAAAGGTCAACAACAACAAACAACCACAAGTATTTTTTAAAGGGCCATATGCTAATTAATCTTAGATCAGTCTGATATGATACAGAATATACCACATACACTGATGTCAAAGCTTTAACCCGCCACACACCTTACACACCTACAACCCTCCTGACATTCACACACTTCCTGCTCCAGCTTTATTACATTTTATTAAGCAACTGCCATCTTCTAATGGTATAGCACTGCTTGCACTGGCCCTGTGAGCCCAGAGGACCGTCTACATCTCTACAACAGACTATGGGCCTAAACAGTCTGCTTACATAGTGAGTTTGATAGCACACAGACCAGAAGAAAAAAAAAAAAAAAGATTTTTTGTATTAGTAGTATTAGTATGATTTTGGTAGATAGTGCGACTGTGATATGAGATATGTGATATGATATCATTTTTGTATTTCATACATTTTTATAAAATATAAAAATGATGATTTTGTTGGTGTTGTATCAAACAATAATGTTAATTACGTCTGGAGAATAAGATTGGTAGGCAGGGGCACCTCTGTAGCACTTGTGTAGCACTTAGTATTTATGGGATGTTATGACACATTTGACTTTTATCAAAAAAATAAATAAATAAAAAATTTGCAGCTCTTGCACTCTTGAATATTGCAATTTCGATAATATTTCAATTAATTGTGCAAACCTATATGCTGCCATCTGGCTCATTAGAAATTCTACTTTCAAATTGCTTTTCAGTTTTCACAATACCAAAGAAACAACCAATATAAAGACCAGACAGAAGATGAAGAGATGAGTTGCATACTCTGTGCAGATAGGGTTAAGGCTATGCCATATTTGGATGATCTTCACACAGTCCAGTATCTGCAGAAACATGTGAAACACAAACAAACCACACTGCAGATACTGATCTCTGGTCTGTCCGCCTTAACTATAAAATTATGAAATTTGGAGTGTGGCCAGTCTCATGCCTTATTCGTCTCAATAAATGAAAAAGAGAAAAGAGCTTGACCATAAGCCTCATTATGAATTTTACACCACACTGCAACAGATAAAAAGGTAGCAAGCCTTAAGCTGAAGAGAAGATGATGTTAGTATTTCAAAATAAAAAAAAAGGTTGGAGGTTGAGTTCAGATCGATATCACTGACTACATAAGCAGAGTGGAAACATCATTCAAAACTGAATTTAAAAAAAAAAAAAAAAAAAGAGGGCCGACAGAGAGATGGAGGGCAGAGAAACATTCTTTATCATCACTGCTGGCGCGGTACACCACAGAATGCTTCCTCCTGCCTGTTCCATGAAAGCGCTGTGCTGGAACAAGTCTGGCTATGCCAAGCCAAACATCCCATGCTGGTACCAGATGGGGCCAAGGAATGTGCTTCACTCAATGGTAAAGGCAGAAGATATGGACTGAGGCAAAGAGAAGGAAGACAGGGGTACAACATTAAAAAAAAACAAAAGCAGGGATTTGGCTGTCTGTCTATTTTACAACAACATTGCTCTGCACATGAGGAGTCTGGCCACCATATCAAAATAATAAAGCCTGATACTGAAAAGCTTGACAAGTCTCTAGAAACAGACAGTGAGCAGCTGTCCCAGTAGATTATTAGTCAGCCTTAGCTGCTCAGATAGTAGCTGTTTTCATGTCTGTGTCTCCTGACTTGCAGAATTAGTGGCTGCTGTAGCCAGCTCTAACCAGAGACAGTCAATAATTAGAGGATTTTGCCTTCTAGGAGTGGAGTGACATGACTCGCAAAATCAAATCAACAATATACAAAAGAAAACTGCATGTGATGCTATATTAAGTTTACCCCATTTACTTCATATTAGGCTGTTCAGTTCACAGCCTTCCCTTCATACCACTTAAATCAATTGTAGACAAAACTGGAAAATTTGATTTGTAGTTGATGTCTTCACTGTTTATTTGTCAAGACTGTTGCTTTGAAGCTACTTCTGCATTTACTTTTTGATGGAGCTCAGAGGTCTCACCAGAATAAATCTGATGGTGCCGTCCATTTCAAAAGTGTTAACCCATATTTAGGATATTGCTCGTTAAAATGGCTTGAGAATAGTTATGTAACAATATTTTGGAAGTGGTATGATGGTTATACAGCGCAGAGTGATGATGCAGCTGCATTGTTCAATTCTGTAAGGAAAGCCCTGCAGAGTCAGAGCTGAGATTGTAGGTTGATGTATACAGACAGGATCGCGTCAAACTTGGATTGGGAATTAAATTCCTGACTCGTTTCCTGCCTGCAGCAGTCTGCAAGGAATGTTTTTGGCACTCAGCAATTCAGAGACCTTTTTGCAGAGGAGGCCAGTCTGTTTTAGGGGCAGAGTTATTCTCCCCCTACATGTCCTTCACTGAGATGCTGTTCTGGTTGGGTCTGGGAGCGCTCGTGTTTGCTTTGGAGGTGGTCAGAGAGCCGTGGCATTCCTGCCTCTTCTCCCACACTGTGTAAAGAGCCTCTACACAGATGTTCTCCAAAAGTCAATGAGGCCCTGTGGTTCTGTGGTTCTTCAGTGTTTTTAAATGAAGCTCTTTCCTGACCTGGCTTGAATATTTTGAGAGTTTTAATTTCTCCCCTCTTTTGCTGATTCACAAGTCCTGTTTGATTTAGGAAATGACAGAGCCACAAGTCAATCTTCCCTTTCCTACCACAGAACTTCGGCCACCAGAGGAATCTCTCACTCTTGCTTCAAGCAGTTTCACTGAAGGAACAGGGAATTAAAAAAATGACTAATTATTACACTAATTATTACTGTGCATCACCTCAGTCCTTAAAACTCATTACAGTAACTGCCATCATTCAATGACACAGTTAGCATTAGCAGAAACATTCATGTAAATGAATGTTTGAAAGGAGGGAAAAAAAGAAAAGAATAGGGAATGAGTTTAAAATATTATACTTAACAGCAGCTTTTTAATTTGTGGTGTATAGCTTGCTTTCATTTTGGATGAAAATGTGCAATCCAGCTGACAGTGTTCATGATGGAACAATTAACTGTCAAAAATAAGGTAAAAAACATTACCCACAGTTACCCTGGTTACAGGGAGCTCTGCAGGGAAAGAATAGCTCATCACTGGTGCTACAAACCAATGATATCTACTTCACTGCTTGATAAACTTTACTGCCAGGCAATTAAGAGAGGGGCTCTCAAGATGGGGGGTGCATTTTGCCTTTATGAACCCCAATAACAAAGAACAAACGTGTGAAAAGAGTTGTATATTGTTGCTCACCCTATACATACTGATCACATATACCAATATAAAACCTTTAGGATAATTTCATAACTGTTTTTAACAAGTGTTTCCAGTATGATGCACAACCTCAAAAGTCAAAACAGTTCAAAGTGGAAAAAGGTGGCTCAAAATCAAGGCAAATAAATAAATAAATAAATAAATAAATAAATAAATAAAATATCATATTTTATTACAATATCATGGCTGATGCTTTTCAGCTACAGGCTCTCATCAGCACAAAATGGGTGTGTGATGATAATAAAGGGCAAAAGACAATAAAGGTGTGCAGCAGGCTACTCCCAGCTAAAGTACACTCAAAAAAAATCAAACAAAATTTTCAAAATATCTTTGAAAATAGAGCTTTATGTCATATTCATCTTTTAATGTTTAAAATGTTGCACTAACATTTGAATAGTGTGTTTGTATCCCATTCTGGCATTTTACCACAAACACATGCTCTGGATGTTTGTCAGTGTTCTGCTCTTCTGACGAATGTGTTGTGTTAGCAAAAATATGGCCTGTAGCGTAGGTGTTTTAGTACATTAGATGAGATCAAACTTAAGAGATGGCTGTGGTAGAACTGGATTTTTGCAGGACTGCAATGCAAGTTGTCATATCTGCCTTGCTCTCTTTTCACGATACAGTTTTTGTTTCACATTTTGTCTTCAAGTAAAAATGGCTGACGAACAGAAAAGCAGATTCTTTTTTTTCCCATAGACAAAAACAGGATCCATAAAAATGTCAGAGATGATCACAACAATATCCTTATATTGGTCTAGATATATGATGTCTGTTTTACAGCTAATTTGTTTCAGAAATCAAATTGCAAATATTGACAATTCTGTAAACTGATAATAACCACATCTCTAAAATATGACTAAAGGGTGTCCTGGTGAACCAGCACTCCAGTACAACTACCAAATTACTGCAACTTTATGCAACAACTGTACGATCTGCCCAACAAAACTAAAACGGCAAAGCCAAAATAATCTAACTTCTAACTGGAATAAGTAAATACTTTTTCTCCTCAATAGTGGAGCCCTAGAAGGTCACTGGAATAAATATGAAAGTTACAGCTTCAAGTTATAACATAATCACTGAGGGGCCGCCTCTCCCTTGGCTATAATGTAGATAAATATTACACAGTGACATTCATTATGAAGACCATAAAAAAGAAGATCATAAAAGGCCACACTGTATTGCAGCTGGTCCTAATTGGATCTCCATATAAACAGTCTAGTTCAAACATTGCCAAACCTGCACAAAAAATGACTAATAAGTTGAAAATGTTCCTTTACTGCAAAAAGTCTGTTGTTGAGACTTTTGTTTGAAAATGTGGAGCAAGTAGCAGAGATACAGAGATGCTGTGTTCCTGTCAGAACAGACCAGCATGAGCAAGAAGACAAGGAGCAAGTTCTACAAGGAAATGGCTGCAGACACAGTGGGGAATGTGGCCTATGAAGGCTTCCACGTGAGTGTGTATTATGTGCACTGAACTGATGTTTACTGTTTTTTTGGGGTGTGTGTGTGTGTGTGTGTGTGTGTGTGTGTGTGTGTGTGTGTGTGTGTGTGTGTGTGTGTGTGAGAACAAGCACATCAAGTCAAGAAATATAGAGCCAGTGTGTCTAATGCCTCAAACTGCAATCTAAAAATATGAAATAAAAAATTAATTCCAACATTTTGTCATCTCAAAAATTCATATGCCATATCATGGAGACATATGTACATGCATGACCACACTGCATTGGCTCGACTGTTAAACTAAAAACCATGTCTGCACATGTCCTAGAAAAACTGCCCTAAAATAGCTGAGTCTGACTGCTTACAAGGCTCAAGTAAATATGTAGGCTAAGAAACGAGTGGCCCGAGCAAAAGAGCAACAGATACTATGACACAAACAACAAAAGAAGAAACAGGACAACGGAAACAAACTGACTGACTGTGGTATCAAGTAGAAAGAAAAACAAATCTGTGGTTTCAAAGCAAGTGACATACCTGCAAGCTCATTTGCTGGTCATAAAAAACCCTTGCTCTGCTGTGAGCCACAGCTTACTGGTGTTGCAAATGTGAGTTTACCCTCCAGTAGTTCCATAGCGGTGGTAACGATAGCAGTAGAGGGGCAGGACAGCACCATAGCAGAGCTCCTTAGAAGGGCTGCCGGGCCACGGCACGGCCGCACATATTCCAGGAAAGCGTGTCATCAGGCCGCTTAAGCCGCCCAAAGAATTGTCCATCTCACATGCACGCACTAATCTATGCAGGGTCACTCAAGGTAATCCCTGCCGTGCACTCCTCTTTGATTGGCACTCACAGCAGCACAGTGAGTTTTTTGGGCCTGTCAGATGGCTGGGCTGTACCAATTCAGCCGTTTCATAGAGGGGTGACTCTCTCTCTCTCTCTCTCTCTCTCTCTCTCTCGCTCTCTCTCTCTCTCAGAGGAATAGAAGAAAGAGGAAATGGAAAATGAAAAAAAACAACAAGCACACACTCAACCAGATAAGCTGCAAGCACCGACTCTGCCTCGCTGAGGGTTTTTTTTCACTCAGTTTCACTCACCCTACATTCCTTTGCTCTTGCTTTTGCTAACTCTGTCCTCCTTCTCTCTTTAATGACTCACTCAAACTGCAGTTGTCAAGTCACACCAGTAGCTTGGAAATCCTGATGTGCATTAGTACAAATGGCAACGAAGAAAAGCAATATTAACATCCTCAACAACGACAAGACAGTTTGGAAAAACTGGAGCCAGTGAAGCAACTGACCTAAATCTTAAGACAATGATAGAGACCATCCTATACCCACTTACATACATTTAGTTCCAATCGCACAAAACGTATGTAAGTGTAAAAGGAACCACCTTTAGCAGTTATGAAACATGACATAAGCACTGCACAACAGCTGCTGAACTGAATCTTGCATGAACACTGACAGCCTGTTTGTGTGTCCCCCGTCTCTTACACAAAACTCACATTGTTACTCAAACTTAAAAAAAGCAATCTGCAACTGATCCACCATACCAAATGACCATGAACTCCAAAAACACACAGAGAGAGTCTTCCATAAGCTCACAAGCTGCTGATATAGAAAGACCACCGTCCACACTTGCTTGGCACTACGTGTCACAGAAATGGACAAGTCCTCTCTCAACTGCTGGCAGGTCCAAACTAACGGCAGGTCAATGATCCATGTCACTTGGTAAAATAAGCAGAACCATCTTTGTGTTTAAGAAGCAATAATGAATCCTCCTATGTAAAGAAACAGTCTACAACCAGCCCATTGTGTCACACAGTAACAGAGACAGAATGTCCTCTTCAAGGATTGTGGCATCAGTGAGGTGAAGGAGACAACATCAACCAGAATGAGTGATATTAATGTCCCTCAACACAGGCTTGGGAGGTGGTGCATCTATTTGTCCTGATTTTTGGTGTAAAGACAATAATTGCATAATGCCCTGAAGAGCACAACAACATATCTTCATAGCTGTAACTTTGTCATTTTCACACAATTTTCCGGTTTGTTTCTGATCTTGATACTGTCACAAATGCTTCTTTGTAGAGACCAATGCAGCAGACACAGCAAGAGGATCAAACAGACTCCTCCCATCAGCTCCTTTTGCATTCGTTGATAAATATATAATTATTTCACTTCCTTTGCATTAGTTGTTACTGATTTTGATGAACCTGTCCAGTTCAGTAATGCTGCTACAACTCTTGTTTTTGCTTCTTCTGCTTTTGTATTATTATTATTATTATTATTATTATTATTATTATTATTTAAAAAATTATAATAACATGTTTCTAACCATGAGTGTGTCCCAAGTTTCCCTATGTTCTGAACGTCACCTTTGACCTGGCCTGGCCTTTTATCTCCAATGTGTGTGTGTGTGTGTGTGTGTGTGTGTGTGTGTGTGTGTGTGTGTGTGTGTGTTCGTGTTCTGCTGAGTTTGCCCACAGGAGCAGAACATGGTACATCATAATTCTGGGTGTGTGTTTTTTATTGGATTTGAAGAAGGCCAACTAACAATTAATTTCATGATTGATTAAATTGCTGATTCTTGATTAATCAAGTGACTCTTTCATTTATAAAATGTCCAAAAAAAACAAAAAAACAATGAAACAATTTCCTAAAGCCCAAAGTGACTTCTTTAAATATTTGTCAGCTTTTCTTTTGGCCAGTTTAACAGTTTTAAAATATTAGGTTTAATATAAGATAAAAACAAAATAAAGCCGCTAATCCCCATGATTGAGATGTTGGAGGGAATGAATGCTGCTTACTAATAATTCAAGAAAAGGTGGGGAGAGCCCACTCTGCTTCTTGTTTCACTCACACTGACCCATGAATAGTGCCAGCAATGTGGATGCCAAATTCTTACCACTTAACACTATAGATAGGTGTGGCGCATGTGGTGTAAATGTAGTAGACACACAGAGTATCTGTCACAAACAAAATGTGAGCAAACACGAAACAGGTGTGGCAAAAAGAGTCAGATAAACCAGATTCTGCAAACTGAGCGTGTGAATCAATGACATCTCACAGCCGCATGACAGAGCTGACAGAGTTGACTCACTACTTTGTCATCTTCAATACTTGAATGCCCTTTTATTCATTAGGAGAAGCCATCTTTGTATCATTTCAAGGAGCCTTCATTTGAGAGAGAGACACTAGGGACAAACAGTTAACAGATATTTCAAAAAGTCTGAGGTTTACCTGGTTCCTTCCTCTCCGTCTCCCATAATTTCGTCTCACCAACGTCTTGTAGTTGTGGTTCTTCTTGGTTAAGTAGTAGTACAGAACACAGTCAGCAACACACTGAAACAAGAAATTGCAACATATTCAGCAGCCGTTGGTTTCTTTTCATATGGTTACATATGAAATGTCCACATGTATTACTCCCACTGTGCAGTACAATATCACAATCAATATGTTAATGATAACTTTCAGAGGCATAAACCACACACTGAATAGGTTTATAATTATCAAGATGGATATTAAGAGTTGGTATGTATAGAGAAATACCCTGTAATTAATAAATCAAAATAAGCTGTTCTTAAAGGGTTTTATGATAAATGCTCAAATAATTAAAGCCAAATACTTTATTCCATCATGTTGGACTCAACTACAACAATGATAAAAATTTCATATTTTACTATAAAAAAATGATCATGATTTTGAGTCCATAGGTCTTTAATATTACCAGCGAAAAGATCAACAACACTAAATCTTGCTATATATTCTAAAAAAAAGTGGCACATGTGAAAATACGAGCAGCAGTTTACCTTTCTCTCTAGATAAGAGGCAATCAGGCCAAAGTTCTTGGGGTGTTGGACGAACCTGCGAAGAGACGCCAGCTGTTAATCATGTGCTATGGCCAAAAATACATCAGTGCAAGTGCAAGCTGGCATTAAGGTCTATAAACCATCTCTGCACTCAGGATTTACGGGGGCAAACTGTGACTCAGGCATGTTCTGCCACCCACTAAACTAAAACAACTTACTTCTCCTTAAAGATCTCCTTCTCGTGTTCGGTCCAAACATTCATGAACTGTCGGGCTTTGTACACCTTCATTGGGTCATCCATCAGACCGTTCATGTTGATAAACTTCACTCGCCTCTGCTCTGAGTCGTACATCATGGGAGGGATGACAGACAGCTGTCTCATCTGTTTCTCATTGTTCTGTGGAACATGGACAGAGAAAGCAGCCATAGTTACTCCAACAGAGAACAATCTCCCTTGTTCCATAAATCATCTCTCTACTTTAAAATCTGCTCCAAGCCTTATGCAGATTATATATAGTCAAGATGATGAAGTAAGACAAATGCTACAGGGATCTCTACCTCTTCAAAAACACAAACTAGTCTCGTCTGTGTTTGGGGTATCATTTCTTCACTGTAGCATATTTCAAAGGCTTTACAGTCAGTACCCACCTCCTGCTCAGAAAGACCGTCGATGATTTCAGAAATCTCATGCTCACTTCTTGCAATTGTTGCAGAGAGGCCTGTTCCTCTTTGACCAACTCTGTAGAAAACGGAACATATTGTGTTACAAATGTTAAAACCTTACAAATGTAATAAAATGTTGTATTACATTTGTATGCCATGCAAAGACGGTATTTAAAATTTCCAAGCTTTCAATGACTTATTCACAGTTGTTTCCTTTCCAATCAAAACCAAACTGTTAACAAACAGAATCACTGTACCCATTATTAATGAATGAAAGTCTCTCTGGCTAGTTATTACTTGCTTCCTCCTTCATGGTCGAGCAGTCTGCATAAACTGTGCTGACTTGCAAACTCTCACTCGGAGGTTTCAGTGAAGGCACAAAGCATCAGCGCCAGCAACAACCAGACGCTGGACCCTGACCCTGTCTACCAGCCTTTTCCAGAGCCACCCAGACAGCCGGTGTCTCTGCCCAAAGTAGGCCACCACACACCACCTAGTGCCCTCCATTTAAGTGATAACAGATATCCTAAAAATGGAGGAGACTATTTTAATGTCTGGGTGTGGCTGCAGTTGTTGTCAACATTTTTAATCCATCAAAAGATTTCCAGAATATGATTTCACTCTAGTCCCTCCATCTTTGAGCACCTTCACATATACAGAAGATCCTTCAGTGTTTTAAACACTGAAAAATTGTGTTTCAGTTTCAGTCCTGTGCTGTGATGGCACAATGTACTGCTAACAAAATGGACACTTCTGCATGAGACACAAGGAAGAGATTGTACTCCGCTCAAGGCCTCCATCAAAAAATCTGCTCCTGTAGAGCAACAGGTTCCAGCTCAGTTACCTGTAGTAAACAGAGATAGTGCTGGGCTATAAAACCACAATAACAGACATGTCAATATTTGTTCTAAAATAAATATAACTATAAATTAATGTATAATTTCTCAGAGAAATAGACAGAGATGCTGCTATCTTCAAGTATAGGTCATGCAGCACCACATAAAGCAAATCAGAGTACAAATTATTTCCTTCCACCAGCCAAGTATGTGTCTGTATGAGATATGTAACAATTAGTCAATCAACAGAAAATTCAGGAAACAGTTGTGATAATTAATTAATTGTTCAAGTAATATATTGAGGAAAAATTTTCAGAAAAAGTCACTGATTCCAATGCGAATATTTGCTGTTTTTCTGAGATTTCTGTGATAAACTGAACATCTGTGGGTTTTGGAGTGTCGGCCGATAAAAGTGGGCAGTTTAAAGATGTAAAAATGGGCACATGGAAATTGTGATGAGGCATTCTTCGCAACTTTTTTGACACAGACCAATCAATTATTCTGAGAAAATAATTTGCAGTTCAATCAATACTGAAAATTGTGGTTTGTGGCAGCCCTGGTCTGTATGGAAACAAAGTCGCCCCCTTTCCAGTGTAAACCAATACACATCACTGAGATGAGGAGGAAGATCTTAGAACAAATGTATGAATTGTATCAGTGTGATTCTGAACAAAGAACCAATCACAGCCACAGGTAAATACTGTTACCTCTGGAAGCGCTCCTGCTGCTCCCTCTGCTTGCGGATCTCAGGGAATTGCCTTTCATAGTACTCCCGTGTTCTGCTCTCCTTGGCTTTGCGTCTGGGATTGTTCTCCATCCGCTCTACCTTCTTCTCCCACGCTTCCATCAGCTGGTCATAGCGCTGGCAGATCTTCTGTTCCTGTGTACACACCATGAAAAACACATGACTGTGACACAGATTAAACGGGCATCTTCTGATGCTTTAATGTCACACTGGTGTAGATTACTTAAAATAAGTGCTATTTTGATTTTTTTTTTTTTTTTTTTAAAAACATTGTCCTAAAGAAGTACAACTGAACCCAAATGAGCACTATTTATATACAACAGTTTGCTGGAGGTACAGTTGGTGGTCACTGAAGAGAAGAGGCAAAATAGATGCAAATAATGGAAACTATTAAAATCTTACTATCAGGTTAATTATCAACAATGACCGTGACATTTGTATTTTCTATAGGCTCTGTAGGTTAACATGAATTTATCAGTGCATGTATTATTTTCACACGTGTTACAGTTTATCTTTAAAAGTGAACATAAAAACTAAAGTAACCAACTACAAAAAGGCTGCAGAAGCTTGAAGTGAGGGCAGAAGAGGTGAGGGTGTGATTGCTGCTCAGGAACTGACTGTTTGTTGTGGGTTTGTGTTTGTCTTTCAAATTGCCTAATTCAGTGTCCTGACCCCAGCACAATTTGTTCTGATGCAACTATCCTGTTTACAAATAGCTTTCACAAGCTCATTGCCATTTTGTTACAGACACTTACTTTTCAGCAAACACATGCAAACACTTAATGTAGCAAAAACTCAAACTCATTTCCAGAGGCACAAGAGTTAAAATGTTAAGTGAAAATATGGAAAGACTCCTGTATTGGGAGGACAATACACCCTCATTTCCACTCTCTGCAGCAAGGGACAAACAATTCACCTTCCTCTTGGCACGAGGTCATGTGCACTCTGCCATTGTTCAGAGTCCAAGAGGTCTGTCTGACCCTGACAGGGAACAGCCAGACAAAGGTGGGACCCACTGAGCCATTGCATTACAAAAAAAGATCCAAGTTTTTCAACATGGGGTGATTCAGAGGTATTTAAATCACTGGTTGCAGATAAGAAAGACAGAAAGACAGTCGCTTGACCTATGCACTGCTCAAATCTGTTCTTTGATGTGACTATATTTATTATTCTGTTCCATATAAAAGCACTTATTGGCTCACACAATACTTTTTAACAAACAGGGGAAAACTAGGCGTTTCCCATTTGGTAGGATGCTCACCATACTTGATGCATCGCAACGTTAGCCAGTTGGTCCAACAGTTTAGTTGAGACTGAAATACCACAACAACTATTGGGTGGATTACAAAGAAATTTTGTGGGCATTCATGCTTCCCAGCTCACATGATTTTTCTTACTTTGACTGTAGTGCCACCATGAAACATTTGAGGTTTTAAGTCAAATGTCTCAACAACTTAACTTTCATCATCAGGCCTAAATTAAATTGGACCATTTCCCGGGTTTATCACCAAATATCTATAAGACTAATGACATTCCCATCGACCTCTACTGTACCTTGTTTTTAATGCTAATTAGCGAATATTAATGGCTGCTAATTAGCCAAAGCAAATTGCTAATTACCGTATTTTCCGGACTATAAGGCGCACTTAAAAGCCTTTAATTTTCTCAAAAAACGACAGTGCGCCTTATAATCTGGAGCGCCTTATATATGGATTAATTCTGGTTGTGTTTACTGACCTCGAAGCGATTTTGTGTGGTACATGGTGCTCACGGCGCTCTGTCAAAATGTTTTAGTACGACTTTGGTAAACTACAAAGCCGCACCGCTTGCAGCATTACGGCTATCGTAGTCAGGAGCGTCGCAGAGTAATACATGCTGTGCTTCACCATAATATTACAGTGTGTGTGTATAAGGACCTATAAGGAGTTATTGTGAATACGCTAACGTTTGATTTAGCGGTATCACTGTGTTTTTTTTACGTGTTACAACTGAACAAGGTTGGGAGTTACTGTGAATACGCTCATTAACGTTTGAACAATGTTGAGAGTTATTGTGAACGCATTTAATAAAGTTTGACTTACTTATCTGAATGTTTTGTTTCGCTTAATGCGCCTTATAGTCCGGTGCGCTTTATATATGAAAAAAGTTAGAAAATAGACCATTCATTGACAGTGCGCCTTATAATCCAGTGCGCCCTATAGTGCGGAAAATACGGTATACCAAACAAAGATGGTAAACAAGGTAATAATTATACCCGCTAAACATCAGCATTTAAGTAATGTCATTGTGAGCATTGTGAGCATGTTAGCACGCTGATGTGAGTATTTAGCACATAGCACACCTGTGCCTAAATACAGCCTCACAGAGCCACTAGCATGGCATCAGACTCTTGGTCTGGTTAAGGAATTAGTTTCACTGCAGCCCGCAATTTCTAGATTCACATTACATGCACACAGACCTACAATTAACAAAAGCTTCTTATTTTAAGAATTATATAAAACCAGCATTAAATGTTCACTGAGCTCCAATATTTAGCTTTCTGTCCAACAACATGAACGAAAACAAGTTCTGAGCAAACAAATGCAGTTAGAGTGCTTACGCATTAAATTATGACTACATTCTCTTTGTGTCCGACTAAGCTATACACTGTCTTGTGCCTGCCTTCTTCTACTTATATAAAAACCCATAATTAGTTGAATTTGTGCAAAGTACCCAGACTTTGCACAAATTTAACTCAGTACAGAGTTTCTGGTGTGTCTGGTGTGTTAATATTCTGTAGCTTCCAGTTAAATAAAGAAGATACCGTCGAAACATTTTAAATTATCCCAGTAATATTTCCCCTTATCAGTTGAAGTCATCTGAGTGCAGACGGCAAGGTGTGATATGACTGTTACAGTGGCCGTGGGAATGGGTGGCGCCACTAATGTTGTGTCCAGACCATAAACAGAAATACCTGGAACTTGGTCTCTGAACAGCAGGGACACTTACCCTTTGTTTCCGAGCATGATTCCTCCTCTTGAAGAACAAAATCAGCTTCTTTCTCATGACCTGGTTGCTGAAATACAACAACAACACAAATTATTAAAGCACTTACAAGAAGTCATGCAAAACTGCACGGCACATAAAAAAGTCATGCACTTGTAGAAATCGCTTATTTCAGAGAAGATCAATCAGTGCAAAGCTAGTACAAAAGTGCCTTTGTAAATTAGAATATTCTGTTTTCCAACACCCCCACCAAAAAATATCATCAACATATCACTATTTATTTGCAATGAGGCAGACACAAAATACTGGGAAAACTTCTGTTTACTCATGATGGTGGCTGTGGGGAGATAACAGTGAGAGAGCTGACCCTGAGAGTGTGGCCTGTACGGCACATTCACACAGAGGTGGTGTCTGTCTTGATAAAAGACTGAGCCAGATGGTCCGCTCTCATCGTGCACACTGATAAGGGTTTTGTCCTAGACGGCATGACCTCCAACCCACATCACACACCTACTTTAAACACACCTAACGCAGACATGCGTACATTCTTTCGCTTCCATTCCCGATCACTCTCCATGGTGTCAGTAGGGCAACTCAATCAGGTGACTCAGCAATCAGATTAGACAGAGTTATCAGCTGGGTTTATCTTGCTGAGCTCAGCATTACCTCCAACACTTTGCTCAGCTGAGAGGGTTCCTACACTCTAACTGTGGCATGCATCATGCCTGCTGCAATGCTCTTGCCCTTTACAGCACCGACAGACACTCATAAAATGAATTTGTGGAACAAATATAGATACTCACGTCTTGATGTTGTCGTGGTACACCTTTGTGTCTGACGGCTGATTGTACAGGGGCTAAAAAAAGAAAAAGCAGAGGATTAATCCTTAGCTATTAGGCAAGCAGTCATTTCTAACTTGCCACTGAGTTCAGCATTACTTCTTCCTTAAAGCTCATGCAAGGACAGGAAAAAAAAAAAAAAAAGAAAACACATACCAGCTCGACCTTGGGACCAAGACCTTCCAGTATTTTATGGGCTTCTTCGGCTTTTTTCTAGAAAAACGGACAAGAGTTGACAACTTAAATACAAAACCTACTGAGAGTAAAGAGAAACTGCAATATGAACACTTTCAAAGACAAAACATTTTCACCTAAAAACATCACATCTCAAGTATAGTATCAGTAGTTGGCTAGAAAAGAAAGGAAAGCTTTAATTAAGAAAGTACCTAAATGTGGGGATGTATTGGTCAAAACATTTAACCCCTTTTACTGGAATTTAAATCATCCAATTAAGTTACTGATCATGGTATGATCTGTTATATAAAAAAGGGCAAAGATTTAAAAAATCAAAAAACCCTAAAATTAATCTTGATAGTATCTTAAATCTTGTATAAAATAAAAAATGGAAACATTTAATTTGCTCTTGAAGTATGAGCCTCTGCATTTTAGAAAAACAGTGAGCAGCTGCACCTGCCTGAAAGGAGCAAAACATGATACAGGAAAATAAATAAATAAAAAAACAGAAAGAAGAACGTTCCCACTGCAGCACAATTAAAATGGTTGGCAAAGACAGTTTTCCAGGATCAGTGCAGACTGTCAGCTTATTCAAGGCCATCACGACCATTTTCACATTTCATAAGCCTCTATCTACAGACTGAGACAAACAACCCCGCCTGCCAGAATAAATGCTGTGCACAGAGCTGGAGCAGCTACAGAGCCTAAAGGGTTAATAGCTGACTGAGAAGGAAGGCGTGTCTCAGCTGTCTCCTACCACAACACTGTCTGACAGACATGAACTGTAGTGACCTCCTTCAACACACACTCACTCACTCCCTTACTGTTCCGAGCAAAATATAGATAATGACTTGACTTTTATCTTCATTAGAGATTAATCTGCTGATTAATTATTTTCTTGATTAACTGATTATTCACTATATCTATAAAACATCAGAGAATACAAAAAAATGCCCATCACAATACTGTACAACTAGAGGTGATGAAATATCTCATTTTGTCTCATCAACCATCCAAAATAACCTATTTACTCCATCATCATATAAAACGGAAAATTAATGGATTATAATAATTCGAATTTTTCTTTTGATTGACTTATCAACTAATCATTGCAGCTCTAATGTATAAGAAATTGACCAAAAATTAAATGATTAAATTCAAACAAAAATATGCAGCAATAAATACGTCATTTCTTTCACTACTGCCTTCAAAACATCAATAATGCAAAAACCAGAAGGCATTACAACATATCCCAACAGGAGACTCACTTGAATATTCTTTCTGAAAACTGAAACATCACTATGCCAAATGCTGTTTTTTGACAGGAGCAGGATAGGCATACAGTGCTGAGCGGATATAGCTGCTCCACAGCTCCCACTGGTTCACTAGTGGAAAGCTTTAATGTGAAGAAGCAGTGGCAGGATATGGTGTCTTTGCATCGCAGTAACTTGACACAGCTCAGGTACGACTGAAAGTGATCAGTAAACTGTAAAATAAGGCTGATATTTGAAAGTAATAACATGCATGTTGGAGTGAAATTAAACTCCAAACGACAGAGATTCAGTTAGAAGCTAAAAAAGCTATTGAGAGACAGACTTAAAGACTCATGTTCAGCCATCAGTTTGGAGCAAGATGACTGTCACTGGTCGGCCATGGTCACCATGGTTACCCCCCGCTGTGAGGACACAACGTGTTCTCAGCTTGGTGCTTCACTGCACAGTTTAAAGGTTCAATCAGGCCGATGGAAACACAAAAGTAACTTTTTCCAGCTTTGAGGCTGCATAGAGATGATTGCTAAAAGAATGGCTGCAACTGTTTAGAGCATAAACAATGTGAACAAAAGGAACAGAGGAGAACTAATGACTGTGTTGGTGTGTCTCTGTGTGTTTGCAGCAGATCACTGACCCTGTTCTCGTCGTAGATGATCTGGACTATGCTGCGGTGCTTGTGCTCCACTGGGGGAGGGGTCACTGGCTTTTCTGGCTCCACTGGCTTTGCTGCTTCCTCCTCCAGTTGTTGCTAAGAGACAACACACAACATGTTGACCAATAGAACACAATAAAAAGACAAACAAAATGCACACAGGGAAAATGTGGGGAACCTTTTCTTTTATACACGACCAAATTAAATATTTTGCATGTTTTTTATCTGTATTTATTTTCATACACAATAAATGGTAGAAAACAAAGATGCATCTACACAGCGTTGATCTGATCTTAGCTCCTGGTGTCTGAGGCCCATGCAGGCATTATCAGATTATTCTCTACAGGCTTGTTCAAGTACAGTTTTTACACAGAGGTTTCTGCCTTTGAGGCCATGCTGATACTGACAGACAAGCTGAAAGATCGTCTGGTTGGTCAATGTTTACAAGTTAAAGGTTATGTAAACTACCAGGTTACAGGGACAAGATTAGGAGTTCCTGAAATACCTCATATAAACAAATAAATAACGTATTCTCTCCTAGAAAAGCTTGGCTTACATTGCCATCTAATGAGACAGAATTGAAAAAAAGATAGAAGGAGAAAGACAGCTACAAACTAGATTAAAAACAAACAAATCCAGGCAGGGAGAGCAGTCAAAACATAAGCCTGTGGCTTCCAGTAGTATGTTTTTGAGAGCTCCTTAATGGAAAAAATATACAGCAGATGACAGGCACAGGCTTGTTAAACCATATATATGTAAAAGCATCTTATAGCAAAGGTGAACTGCTTTTAAACACTGTTAATGCAGACAAAGTCAACCTAGGAGTTTGTGTGCTGATTAAAACTCCTCACTGAGAAGACAAGCTGGCCTGCAGGGCTTAGCAGGAGCCTCCTCACAAACACTGAGTGGAGCCTCTTAACATTAACACCATGATTCTGAAGGTAGGAGGTCCAAACACCGCTGGGAAAATGATTATTTTAATTGCAAGCTCCACTTCAGCATGATGTTTCTTTGTTTACACATACCTGTTAAGACCCTACTGCAGCTTTATTTATTTATGCCAATGTTAATGCTAATTTTTCCATTAACAATATTTCTAATGAAATTGTAGCTGGATTGAACTGACATGTAAACGATTAATATAACGACAGATACCTGAACTCATTCATCTATGCTCTGAAGATCTGATGGTAATGTGAGACATATCTCACCTTTCAGGTACAGCCACTGTCAAACCAGCTCGTTCAAAATGTATTGTAACACTGACCATAAATCAACAACAAGACCTTTACAACATCTATTATGGTGGTTTATAATTACACATTGTTTTAGAAAAAGCAATAAACCATCTATGTTTTTCCTCATTGCTGTTCTAAAAATCACCTCAGTGTGTCATGGGTTATTGCTTCATTTAAAAGCTGTTACTTGTGCCAAGTTTTCTTACACAACACCCATTGTATTTGAAGCATGTTGAGAGACTTAAGGTCTCTGGGTAACCAACCTGCTTTTTCTTCAGCTTGAAAATCTGCTGCTCCACTTTAGCAATCTCTCTGTCCACACGGTCCATGCTCTGGATAAGCTCCTCTTTGGATAGTTTGGAAGGAGAAGTGTCCTGCTCCTCTGCCATGTGTAGTGTAGGTCCTCCTGGGGATGGGGACTCCACTTTGACAGTGAACTGAGACTCCTGGCAAAAACAAAAAGGGCCAATGAGCTTGCAAAAAACTACAGCACAAAATCTGTACAAAACTAAATGATTCCATTCAATATCTGCAGTCATATTCAACAAACTTCAAAGAGCAGCCACTGAGGCAGTGTCAGAAAAGGTCCTATCTTTTGGTGGGGACAGTATGTACCAATTCATGGTGATACTACAAATCTTAAAAATAAGTTAGTAAGTGCTGTAAAACACGGTTTAGTTCAATGGTTTAGTTCAATAGTGAACAACTACAGAAAAGTGCAGTTTACTGACTCTTACGAATTCAGATTGTCTCTGTAAAGACAAAAATAAAACCTGGGACCAACTGTGCCCCCACCTTTTTAACCTCCACAGTGGCTCTTAAGCTGTCCTGTACCGTATGGGGCATGGGTAGGACAATGCCCCCAGCAGTGGGAGGAGTGCGGGTGATGTGGGACTCAGAAACAGTCTCCATGCGAGGGCGTTTAGCCTCCAAGGCCTCATGCTCAGACTGGGATGTGACTGAGTGAAACTGCTGTTCATAACCATGACGTCTCTCTGGAGGCCTGAAGAAGAGAATGAACAACAAATGTACAGATGTATCAGAAGCTAAATCTGTCTGTTGAGATGTATGATCCATGGAGTGTATGAGGAAAAACTACAATACAATGCAGTTCTGCAATACAAACCCAAAGAATGAAGAATAAAAAATAACTAATCTAGATGGCATGTATAAGCATACACCTATCATCTGTCCCATATTTAGACAACTAGCTTACTATATGAAGAGAAGCCCTTACCTTTCAGTTCCAGGGTGGAATTCAGACAGTAAAGATGGTCTTCTCCGACCCTGTGGATCCTGCATGTGAGTCCGATAGTCTGGGACGGTGAAATCCTGAAGGTGAGAGATACACAACACAAACAACGTTATAAAAAAAATCTGAACAGAGTCACAATAATATGCAAGAGAGAGAGCAATGTGGTCCGCTGATCATAGGAAAAAGAAAAATACAACATCATGAGTTCCTGCAGAGCTACAGCTATAACAAAGCCCTTCTCAGATGAAGCAACCAATTCATAATAACAGAGAGTCAAAGTACTGTCTACAGTGGGCGAGTCTGAACCGTGTTTTTCATTGTCTGTCTCAATCTATGCGATGAAACACAGACACACGAGTCCTAATCGAAACATCTGTCTACACTGGCTGCTTTATTCACGCTTTATACATATCAGTGACCCAAAGCATCTCTTCAGCATCAAAATCTTTTTTCTCCCATCATATACAACTGCAGAGATTTTGTGATGAGCTTTGAGCCCCATTAAACGCCGTCTGTGCAATGTCCTGGCGGCCTAGGAGTTTAAGGCACGCACTATGTATTTACAATGTCCCCAGTTTGGGTTTGGGCAGAGACCTTTGTTGTGTGTCACATCCCCCCACCCACCTCATTTCCTGTAAGCTCTCTGCTGTACTCAATCTAGTAAGAGGGGGTGGAAGATGGACCAATCAGGACGGTTAACATCATAAAGACTGACATTGCAACGACAAATGATCAGAGGATCCCCAAGGGGACGCCAAAATGTGGCAACCAGATGCAAGCTTGCAATGCAGCAGCAGGACAGACAAGGAAGAATCATTGCCAGGTTGAGCACCACAGTGCTACTGATCCCACCACTGCAGCTGGTGAGAGAGAGGGGAAGACCAGTCTTCTCAGCAGGATTTGTATCAACAGCAGCACAGCCCAATGCATGAGCAGCACAAGGAAACACCATGCAGGGAACCCACAAGAGAAGACAACCCAGAGCATTACCACCTTCATCCAACAGGAGAACGACCCCCACAACACAATCAGAGGCATAATCCTGCTAAACCTGGAAGGGGAGAGGGGTGGTGGCAAAGTGCATGGCCAGCTACCTTCTACCAAACAAATCCATCGACACCAGTTGTCAGAGGTCAGGCATTCCAGGGTTTTTTGGCTACGAGGAAAACTCAGCTATGATCTCGGAAAAAATTCCAGACAACCATGTGCAGCAAATCATATCTCCACGTAATTTGGTTGGATCTTGCAAATGCCTACAGGTCTGCTCCCCACCAGCTCATCACTGTCTGAGACTCACCTGACCTGTCTGTCCAAAACACAACACAAACAGGACACAAGTGCAATGCGATGCAGACATCAACGGACTGAAATAGCAGGAAATCGTTGCATTGCTGCAGCCAGGTAGGACCAGTTTTGGATGGAGAACAAAACCACCAAGAACGAATGGAAAGACCTTGTGACCTGAAGTTGTCTAGATGGGAGAGCTACAAATGAATGAGAATGAATGCTGTGAACCAAAAGCACAAAGGGAGCTGGACAGCCTCGGAGGCTGTGATCAACAGGACGGTTACTCTTTCCAGTCCCCAGAACCTGCACCTCTGATACAGCTCAGAGGAAACCTGCCAACTCTGCAACTCCCAGAACTCAGGCTTGCAGCACTTCCTTTTTGGCTGCAAGGCAGCATTGACACATGGCCAGTACGGATGGTGCCATGAGCGGGTCATCCGTAAGCTAGCCAAAATGGAAGCAAACAGGGCCAGCCAAGTAACTTCACAGCAGCTGATTCAGATTTTCAAGCAAGGTGGTGAGGCTCATTGCAGCAGCACAATGGAGTGGCACATCCTGTCACACGCAGGTGAGTGGAACATGAAGTTCCCACAACAGATCACCACAACCTCGGTACGGCCAGATATTGTGCTCTGGTTCCATTGGAAGAGGGAATGGAGGCTGTCTTCAAGAGAAAGAGGAAAAAGTTGTTTGTGTGCTCACAAGAAGGGTGGAGGGTGTTACTACATTGTTACCGTATTTTCCGCACTATAGGGCGCACTGGATTATAAGGCGCAATGTCAATGAATGGTCTATTTTCTAACTTTTTTCATATATAAAGCACATCGGACTATAAGGCTCATTAAGCGAAACAAAACATTCAGATAAGTAAGTCAAACTTTATTAAATGCGTTCACAATAACTCTCAACATTGTTCAAACGTTAATGAGCGTATTCACAATAACTCCCAACCTTGTTTAGTTGTAACACGTAAAAAAAAAAAAACACAGTCTGATACCGCTAAATCAAACGTTAGCGTATTCACAATAACTCCTTATAGGTCCTTATACACACACACTGTAATATTATGGTGAAGCACAATATGTATTACTCTGCGACGCTCCTGACTACGATAGCCGTAATGCTGCAAGCGGTGCGGCTTTGTAGTTTACCAAAGTCGTACTAAAACATTTTGACAGAGCACCGTGAGCGCCGTGTACCACACAAAATCGCTTCGAAGTCAGTAAGCACAACCAGAATTAATCCATATATAAGGCGCTCCAGATTATAAGGCGCACTGTCGTTTTTTCAGAAAATTAAAGGCTTTTAAGTGCGCCTTATAGTCCGGAAAATACGGTACTACATTGTAGTGTCCACCAAAAAGTTTCTGAAGTCTCTTGGGATCACAGGCACCAGAGCTGAGGACGGTTCTCAAAGACCTGGCAGAGGAGGCAGAACAAGAAAGCCTCTGACACTGGCTCCAAGGAAAGGACAAGGCGTGGTGAAAGCTAGGACCCTACGGCTGGCTGCAGGCGGCAGTAGGGATACATTTCTATTGCTTCTCAACCAGTCCGAGATGTTCCAGGATTAAAGGAGCAAACCATCTGTGAAGGGCTGCTCCCAGCTAACGATCCCGCAGCCACCACAATGGCACTGTTAGAAGTGCATCAGCCAAAAACAAGCCATCAGCAGCAGTGCTCAACTTTATGAAGGCCAAATTCCTGAATGAATTCATTGGGCATTTTTACAACTGCAGCTCTGGGCATAAGACATAGACACCATGTCAGCATTTGGTGGTCTAACTGCTAAAGATCGAAAACCAATTCAAGGTTCACACAAGTGCCCATGTAGCTTAGAATAAGAGCAGAATACCACAAGAACATGTTTATGCTGAACAGAAAGATGAGTGAAAAAAAACACATATCTAAAATAGTTTGCTGTGGAAGTGGAAGTGGACCAAGACCACCAACCCGCCCTTCCCAGTCAAACATCTGATCAGTCAGTGCACAATGATATTTATGTAACCAATAGCATTGCTTTGAAAATATCTGGCAAACTAAAATGGATTTTGTTGATGTCAAGAAAATTGATGAAAACCTTTAAAGTTTTTATCATTAAGCTATTGGTTAAATCTCACATAAATGTTATCAGCACACTGTGACCTCCAAACAAACCTGAACAAGCAAAATCAGTTTCAGGAAATATTTCCAAACTCCAGTTTTGTCCCAGATTTAAGCAAACAATCCAAATGCTCAGAAATGTACCCTCAACGGTTTTCTGTGAAAGACTGATTCTAGGAATTATGTCAACCAAATCACCTAACAAGCGTTATCCAATATTCACATTAATCAAATGAACATGCAACTGGACAGCGTGCTGGAATTAAATACTCTACAAACCTTATAGAGCTCCATAATCACTGAAACTAAACTAAATATCACAAATATCTGTTTAGTGATGAGACCATGGTAGTCAAAGTTATTCATCTTTTTATTTTCATTTCATTTCATAATTCATAATTCAATTCATAAACCGTTTAACATACCTCAACTACACAAGTATTAAAATCTAACTATGTATTTCTTCACAGGAAGTAAGGGTCTGTTTAGATTAATAAAAGCAGAATCAATCAAAAATATTTACACTGCAAGTGACGTCACCACAACAAGCAAGTAAATCATGAAAAAAAAAAAAAAATCTGTCACATTTCACTTGCATGTTGCCTATGTAGTGAAAATGCTGTTGCTGCTGGAGCTTGGTTTGGGCTACCGAATGCCCCTAGACTGAGGCCCCACTGAAAATGGCGAGCTAGGATGAGTCATGACTTCTGATTTATTTTTTGTGTGAGGCTGCAAATCCATTGCAAAAACCTCAACAGACACACATTACCTACTCAGATTAAATGTCAGTGCAGGTGCAGCCGCAAAGCAGAGGTTTCTGGCACAACTTCACCTATTTCCCAGGTGCTTGGAGATAGGAAAAAGTCTACAGACGTCAAAACTCCAGCAACACTTGCATTATACAGAAGCCACAACGTGCTCAGAGATTTAAAACACACATTCTCTTGTTAGTCCAATAGTTTCAAATTTTACTTGCTACTTTGTTATTGTTCTTCCCTGCAACAGACTGTGCACCCAAGCAATCATCAGTACTGCTCCGCACAAGCCTGAATTTTAAGTCTGTATTCAACCTGCCAAGCTCATAGCCAAGTCTGGATTTTAATTATTTTTTTGTCCATCCAAAAAAGGCCCAAAACACAATTAAGGGGAACAAAGGATTGAACGTTATTATTTCAAATGTTAGCCTGTCTCTTGCTTACTACATATGGAATAGCTGAGTGATTTCCCTGACCATGAACGAAGTGAAAGCAAAAGTATTACAACTGACAGTAACAGTAAGTAAAAACCTTCACAGCAATAAGTTACTGTCAAAAATAAAATCATTAAGATTAATCGCAAGACATAATCGTAAATTCTGAGTCCAATCCATGCCCATTGTTTTGGGTTTTTTATGAATCTGGCTCAGCATGGGTCATGCACTACAATCAAGATATACTACCTTGAATGAAACTGTCAGTGGTGATGGTTAACAAACTGCTGTAAAAATTAAGCTCCAAGTACACAAACTATAACCATTTCATTGTTTTAAGTAACAGTATTTCTTGGATAGGACCACAAAAGTTTTAACTAACCCCAACTAAGCTGAAAAAAAGAAAACAAATAAATAATCTTGTTTCCTAATATCCTCATATCAAATCCTGGACTGGATATTTTACCTGTAACATTCTTATACGGATAAAGTTTTATCATTATTTATAAATGTAACTATTACTCATAAATATGCATTTACTTCTAATACCTCTGAGTAAGGTTAAATATACTGTACAAGCCAACAGCATCAAGAGCACTGGCCAAACATGACTGATACTCAAATACAACAGAGCAGGAGGACAGATTTACCTGTTGGTGGCGCGAGCCGGTGAAGGAGTACTGGACAGAATGTGGTGGGTATCGGCTCTGCTCGCTGCTGAAGCTCCCCTGGCTGGGGGGGTAGCCCGAGCTACTGGACATCCTGACTCAGTGCTACCGGGCTGCTGCGGCTTCACGGATCAGAGATTTTAGCTACACCATGTTTGGAGACACAAACCACCTGCCCAAAGACAGAGACATAGATTCAATTTAAAGTCAGATTTTAGAAATTACTATGAATATATAAAAGCCTCTTAAATGTCTTCCAGCAGTAGAGATAAAAGAAGCTCTGCAGCTGCAGAGTAAAACTGTGTAGAACTGGAGATGAGCTATCAGTGAGTTCTGTTGAACAGTGTGCAGTAGGTTTGTATGTCCTACATAACACGAGACACAGGTCACGCCACAAATCTCCCATATGATAGTATACTGGTTAACATATGGATCTTAATTGATGAAGAGTCAGTGCAGCCCATCAACCTTTCTTATATATTTAACTTTCCTGAAATATTTCTCTGTTTTCATGCAGGTGAGTGCAGGCCCAATGCACTGACCTGCTCATATCACCTCCTGCTGCCAGTGCAGGAAATATGTTGTATGAATATGAATCAACTTCAAAATACACCACTCTAAGCTCTTCATTTACTTGGACGGGGTGTTAATCTAATTCAAGGCCTTTAAACCAAAACTGCAATAACAATCTTCAAACTAGTGGTGCATTAAAAAACACTGGGCCATACTGTGCAGCTGCAGCTTGAGAATACACCAAAATAGTCTTTCTATGAGCAAAAAAAAACAAAAAACAGCTTGCCTTTAGAACACAGATAACTGAGCTAATATGATTTGACTGCTGATGGCTTGTTAATAGTCTGGATCTGGATTGTTTGTTACATTAATCTGCATCTGAGTTGGTTGCAGTACCAGAGCCAAAACCTTTTTAATTCCCTCCATCCAATAAACATTCAGATTTTCCCCAAAATGAGTTGTTTTAGTTGCCTTAATCTAGTCACGCCTTAAACATGTTAAAATCACCACAAGTGGGTATTGTTGGAGAGAGTAAAAAAACTTGTTTAGTATTTACACATCAGCACAAGAAGGCGTCACTAGTATTTTGCAGATGATATAATCATTTTATGTTACTAGGCAGCATTATGTGCAAACTCATTCAAAACATTTGCATATAAATGTAATTCATAGGAAATGTGATTATGCTTTTCAAAGGGAAAATGTATTTGATAATCACAGGTTTATTTAGATAACTAACATAATTTATATTCACACAAAAGAGTAAAATGCTAATATATGATTGGGAAAGAAAATGTGATTGAATAAATGAGTTGGATGAGAATTAGCGAGTTTACACATCAAATATCCCAATACGTTGCATCTAAACAAACACACAATACTTTGTATTTAGTCTGAATATTTACTGCTGCCAAACACACACATGAAAGGTTTCTGTGTGTTGGTTTAGAGTAAAAAACATCATTGGCATTTCTTATTTTTTTTATTTCTTCAGAGGGATATATTGTGTGAATTAGTGTTCTTCCAGCTCTGTCATTTTTATTCTAGGTCTGCAAGATTTACAGCATGACCACCATGCCAAGGCATTATGATGCTAACTTCAGGGTTGGAAAATCTCCAACCACTGCCACCATAACCAGAGTTGGAAGCTATTATTTTTTCAATCCGCAGGCCACAGCATTTGGTGGGTCCCAGAATTTAATCCACTTTAACAATTTCAGAAATACTAAAAATATCAACAGTGTCTTGACGAAGTCACTTGTTACTAACCAGCTACAGTCAATGCTGCTGGTTTTTTTTTTTTTTTTTTTTTTTTTTTTTGACCATTTTTCCTTTACTGTGATCTAACTTTGTAAACTATGAAAGCAGTAACAGAGGATGTCATTTCCAATGTCCTCTACACAGAGCCAACACGTGACAGGTAATTAATCTGGTTCTAAAAATGTGTACAAGTCTCATTTTCAGCAATACCTTTTGACTTTGAGGCAAACAAATCAGCTCAATGCAAATTGTCACAAACAACTGAAGAAAACGAGCACCCAGCAGCTCTACTGCTGCCTCAAAACGTTATAACTACCTTTTATTATTTACTTTTACTGTTCTGTTTACAATTGATTTAATTTGCTCCTACATCCTCTCCAGTCTGAGTTGAGTTCAGTTGATCAGGAACCTGAACTGTAGTGTGAGGTTCTGATCAAATATTTACCAGTATGGCTGACAATCACTGAAAAGGAAACAAAAAATGTTGCCCATACTGCTATGAGGGATTTTGTCATCTTTCAAATGAGGTCTTGCTGCACTGCAATTTTTTACAATTTTGCTCCAAGTATCAAAACACATATTACCTGTTCCTATCTTGCTGCCAATTAAAAGAAAAAAGAGACCTCCTGGGTTCAAGCCTGTATCACAGCATCGTCCATGTTTAGCAAGACATTAGGTCCCTGCTTCTTGATTATTCAAAGTATTTAAGTATGCAGGATAACTTACTCTCTGAATCAGCTGTTGCAGTCCTTGTTAGTGACCTAATTATCCACAACATGTTTCTGTTTTCATCCCCGTTTTAGTAATAACTTGCATAGAAATCAATGATGGCAATCAATTATTGGACATATTCAAAATACAGTTTGAGCTGTATCCCTCTCTCACCCCTTTTACCATAGATTATGGAAGTAGATTTAAAAAAAAATGTGAGTGCAGTACATTCGTTCCTGGGTGTTACCTACCTCGATCTTTTCCAGAGTACAAGCATGCAGTGACCATTGCATTCGTGAGCTTTTGTTATTTCACGATGATGCTCTTAGTAAAGTTAATTTCACAAAACATTTACAATCGTCTCTCAGATGATTTACAGGCGAACCCTGCAGCTATTGTGAACTCCAGAGCCCCACACACAACACAGCCGTGAGAAATACTGCTGCTGTGCGTTGTTATTGTTATCTTTTAACACCATACTGTCATATAAACGCAATTGGATTTGTAGCTTATCTTGGGGGATGGGTCTATTTCCACAACAGAGAGCTATTCCGGAAATGCACCAAAAACATGCGAAATAATAATCATAAATTTCAAAGTACATGCTAATTCACTGCTTCATTGTTGAAACGTGACGTTTAAGATGTTGTTGTTGTTGCTAGCTAGCTACCTTAGCCTGTAATTCACCTTTGAATTCTCAACCACGTCGCCATCTTGCAAGGCAGATTTTCAGCGTAGACCGGGGCGCTTAAATAGCGTGCTAATTACACATATTTCTTTGCTTCACATCAGCGATTTGCACTCACCTCATATTTAGAAAATATACCGATGGGAGAGAAAGGTACCCCTGGACAGAAATATGTGTCAATTGTTGATTGTAAATCCGCGGGTTATGGGCTGTGGACGACTGGGCAGACTGAAGGCTGCGCCGCATTTGTCGGTCGATATCCTGACAGGGTAAAAAATAATTGTTGGTACTCGGTTGAATTTTACGGGATACTGACATTCTTCGACAAAAGTGTATAAACAAAGAAAATTTTTGTCTTTGCACTTACAAAGTAAGCTGACTTTTATTCAGTCTATTAATAAATGCTTTGAATTTTCAATTTGGATTTTTATATATCTTCAAGGATAATGCAGTGTGACAGCTAAATCTTCCCCTCAAACATGGTAACGTTTCTGTTGTTTGTAATTTTCACTTTAAAAAAATACAAATTTCGCCTGATTTACGTGTCTTTCTTCTGTATTTTCTAAGTCCTTGTTATTCAAATACTCCACAAATAATTTTCTTTAACATATTCGGCTATTCGTTCTCATAATAATTTGATTTAAACTCAAATGAACTGAGAAAACGTCGGTGACTCCATTTGAGTAAAACACACCATTGTGAGGCTGAAATTGGGCAACTATTGCTTTGTTAGATTTAGTTTTTATATTTATTGTATCCTGTAAAGAAGGGGTCCTGTTAGATATATCAGACAGACTGCATGCCTGTTTTTGGTACGTGGAACCATTTGTGTGCTAGACTTTTGTCCTTACACGGATTGTTTACGGTAACGGTCAAAAATAATGAGTATTTACCTGATTTTCTTCATAGTTTTATCCTATTTGTTTTCGATAAAATGCCTTTACTATCGACATCGGCGAACATTGGTGAAGTCGTTGAAACGTGTAATGAACGTTTCGTCGAGCAGAGAGTCAGACGGCGCAGAAACCAGAGCTCTGGTTGTGACTGCGCATCCGGATGATGAATGTATGTTCTTCGCGCCAACAATTATACGACTCGTTGAGTTAAATGCCAGCGTTCATTTGCTGTGTTTATCAGAAGGTACGGTGACAGCACAGTATTGTTTGCATGAATAACGTGAAGTCAATGTAAGCTAAAGTAAGTGGTGCTACTCGTGTGGTTTGTTGCTAACTAGCCTTAGCTAGGCTTGGTTACATGTGTGACTCGTGAATAAGAGAAAATAGTAAAAAATAAAAGCGAAACTGAAATAACAGCTCCCCCAAAACAGTAAAAAAAAAATTTGCCAAGCATGACGTATAATTATAGTGTATGTCCATTATCAGTCCCTGGTTTGAGAATTACTGTAGCTCACTATTGACGAAGTGCTGAAGACAGTTTTACTCTGGATTCATCTCCTGGTGCCCTCCTGCTGCGAGCGGGTTTTTGTCGCTCTTACATTCAACAGAGCTGAAAACCATTTCTATCTAAAACCATACTGTGATGTGTCAGGAAGGAGATTGTTTGCTGGTGTTTTTTTGTGATTTCTGCGTGGTTGCAATAATCACTCTTAACTATAGATCAGATAGCAAGCCTTGCACCTCTTAGTTTTTCCACTGAAGTTGGGAAAGATTTCTTAAGGTTAATAGTTGTTGAATTTTAGGTGAAATATGAAAAGCAAAGAAAGAGGGATAAATCTGCAAATTCAAAATACGGAAAAAATACACAATTTTATGTTACAGGATTTTCAACAGTAATCAGCTTTTCTAGAGAATGCTTTGACAGTGTTGGTGTTCATCACCTAAGATACTCTCACTGAAAGATAAATGAAGCTACATAAAAACACTGAAGTAGAAATGTATTGAAGTACCTCGGTCATTCAACCTACTCAATTTCCAAAAGGTGACATTGCTTGCAAAATAGTAAAAACTATTAAAACATGATGTAATTAACCACTTTAAACTTATGTGTGTACTTAATTTAGATACAACTTGACTGTCTGCTAAAAAAAATATGATATTTCAAATTGAGTTGGATGTTTCAAAATTGTACCTAGACAGAATCTACTGACAGAATTTAGACTTGTATTTAGATTTTCCTTTCATTATGCTACAACCACAGTAATTTGTACTTCAAATATTATACAGGAAACTACTACAATCAAGGAGCTCAGCGTAAACAAGAACTTCTCAACAGCTGTGCCGTGTTGGGGATACCAGCCTCCAGAGTCACCATAGTAGACCATAAGTAAGCAGCCTTCATGATTACATGATTGTACTGAACGTGTCCATTGTTCACTCATAATATTGTTTAAAACGTGTTTACGACTTATTTTACAAGTTACTTGGAATGTGATTTGGCTTTTAAAGTTTGCACTGCTGAGCTGTTTGTACACATTTTTTTGTGAAATTCAAATCAAGAAAATACCTGCACATTCCAGGTTTGCTTTAGGAACTTGACAGTTTAAAGAAAAATTCAGGCTTTTGTTTGCTAGCTCATTCATCTCTATAGAAACTATTGAAAAATACTTGATACACTTTCTTCACAGCAAATTAAAATGTAACACTTAACTGAATAAAATGTTTGTATTTTATGAAATACCATAAATCATGTATAGGAGGAGATTTAGTTTTCTCTGTGTGGCTGTAAATGCCTCCAAGTTAAAACAGACTTCACTCATAACCATTGTCATTTCACAGTCAGGCAGAATTTGGAGACTGAACTTTGAACTGTATTGTTGTCCTAATTCTTGTGGAACTTGCTTTTCTTCTATTGTCTTCTATATTTTGTTTTGTTGTTGATACAGCTGTAAGACTCTCAGTCCCTTGGCTCTGGCTATTGGCAAGGTCAAGTTACAGAGAAAATAGCTGTTAAAGGTGATGATGAAAAGGGGGATTTTTTTTTTTCCTGTGGATCAACCCTGCAGCTTCCTTTGAAAATGCTGTGAGTTTCTAAGAACCTCAGCACTGCCTCCATGTGAGTGTCTACATGTTGGCTCACCAGGAGAGCTGTATGAACTCTGGCACTAACCTGGGACTCACAGTCATAAGCTGGCAGTCTGCCCAGGTTGTCTGCCCTAGCGAACATTGTTGGTGAAGTGTGTGTGTGTGTGTGTGTGTGTGTGTGTGTGTGTGTGTGTATGTATCTGTATCTGTCTGTCTGTCTGTCTGTCTGTCTGTCTGTCTGTCTGTCTACACAGTTTTATCATCTTGTGCACACAGAATACAGAATATAGCTGAACTTTGATCTTAGTGCTGTCTGCACTTCTGTTGAACTGGAGTGTAGCCCATTTTCCCTTTCTGTGTATTCTAATGTTTACCCAAAACACACACCTAATCAGCACTTTGAGAGCCCCAGCCCCACTCACTCCCAACCAAGCTCTCTTTCTCTCTCTCTGTCTCTCTCTTTCTCTCTCTCTCTCTCTCTGTCTCTCTCTCTCTCTCTCTCTCTTTCTCACTACTCTCTCCCCCTGATCCACCCCTCCTCCTCTTGTCCATGTCTGCTGGAGCCAACTGCCAAGGACTGTGGGATACATTTTGGCAGCACTCTGAGCACTGCTAATGTAGGTCATTTCAAACTGTTTTTCCAAACTGTGTGTCTTTACATAGCTAGCCACGCTTTGGCTTTGCTCTTAACCTTCTCTGCCCAAGTATGTGCAGATGTACATCCTTGACTTGACCTCTCCCTGTTTTTCTTATTGGTCATTTTATTATGCAAACGCTGGTGGTCAGTCTATTATACACAACACAAAAGAATTATAGAATTACAGTTCTAAAAAATATAATACCTATCTGTCTGTGTGGGGTGTTTTGCATCTTTTCATTTTGATTTGAGCATTTCCACACAGTTGGATACACCTGGCTAAAGCAAATCCAGTCTAATACGACAACCCTGCAATAAATCCTATCTGCATGAAGCTGTTGAAAATGTTTTACAGAGGTGATGGTTCAATTGTATGGAGGGGCTGTTCTTTGTGGTCCTGTAGAATTGTACTAAGAGGTGTTTCTAATATTTTCATTTCATTTATACATACTGGAAGGATAAAATAAAATAAAAACTAGAATTACTGCCTCGCAGTTGTTTGCCTCTGCCATTCAGACTAGTCCAGACTAGATTGCATCCCTGTTTATCCAGAGTCATAACATGACAAAAATTCCATTTGTGTGAATTTTTGTCATAATTGCTTTTTGAAGTCTTGGGTAATGGCTAAAAAGTGTTTTGTGAGGTCACACTGACCTTGACCTTTGACCACCAAAGTCTAATCAGTTGGTCCTTGAGTCCAAGTGAATGTTTTTACCAATTTTGAAGAAGTTCCCTTGAGGAGTCAAGATATTGCATTCACAAGGCCAAAACCATGTTTTGTGAGGTCACCGGGACCTTGACATTTGACCTTTGACCAGCAAAATGTAATCAGTTCATCCTTGAGTACAAGTGAAAGTAAGTAAGTCACAGGGTGAGGTATTTCATATACTGCAGCGCCATATCAGTCTTCTCTAGACTATTTTTCTAATAGGTCTTTACCACCTGCCCGTGCCATATACTGTGACACTAACTTTGCATTACTGCTGTGTAAAAAGCAGACAAATTATTCAAGGTCCATTGAATTTAAAATAGTTTGAATATCACACAGCACAAGTGTTTTGTTGGCAAATGATTACAAAGTTAAATTTCATACCTCATTATTTCATATATTTTCTCACTGACAACTGATTTGGTTCTATGAACCTACTGAGCTGTTGTTAATGAAGAAACTGTAGAAAATATAACACAAAAGAGTTGGATCCATAAGCGATCGTTCAGCCACGTAATGTTTGTGCTGCTTTCGCAGCTGTGAAACAATGGCCCTGTAAGCCTCAGTAGTAGTAGGAAACAACTGTTCTATAGAACTAGAGAGACTCAATCACTGTTTGTTTGGTTTTCCTACAAACCAACTCAGGGTTTTGATGGATACTGGTTTACACAATAAGGACTGGAGGTGAGTGTAGCCCATATGCAGTAGTTGCAGTACTGTACTGATCCACAGACAAAGCTCAAGTGTTAAGCAGGTTTAAAGTCATCAAAGATAATGTCAACTCTAAAACCAGCAGTATAGCTAGGAAAATTAGTGCCTTGGCTTGAGAGCTTAGATTTTTAGGTGAAACCATCAAAGGACATAACCCAACACAGATCTTAGTTCTGCGTGGGCGTAAAATATTTGCCTAGAGTTTGGCGGCCAGCAGGGTGTAATATTTTTGCAATGTGAACACTAACTAGGACATGTGATGTACATTGGAAAGTCAGTCTAGTTTGCTTTGTTGTTCTACATTTTTTTTTTTTTTTTAAAGTCCATCTTGAAGAGTCAATAGGTCTTGTGTTGTCACTTCACTTCAAATCCCATCTTGGCAGTGGGGTTACATAAGACCAGGTGGGATGCAAATCATCTTATAGCAAGAAATGACTGTCATTGTCTTTACAGAAGTGGACGGGCATCAATAGATTGTCAGAACTGGTAAAACTCTACTAGGAATGAGCAAAATAATATAGTAGCTGGTACCAGACTAGTTGAATGTTAAGATGTATTTTTTGCCATAAGGGCTGGGTCTATGCACTGTCACATTTATCAGGGTACTGTGATGCACTGGCTCGACTGGACTTTTGTCTGCAAGCGGAGGTCTGGACTTCACAACAAAAGTCCAGCATGCACTGTGGATTATGTGTCATGATGACAGATCTGGGTGAAACTTTCTCACTCACAACTTTAGCCTAGTTCTCCAAGATGACAGGAACAACACATGGATTCTGTTTTAAAATAGGATTTTCCCTTTAACGCTCACTGAATAGGACAGCTGTGTAGACAGTATCTGGGGCCCCAGTGCATGTTGGGGCCTTTGTGATCAAGCTCGATCTGACCACGCTCTGCTGCCTCTCCACTTGCACTGGCTTGACCTCTGTCTGCTCCCTGGACTCTATTATAGCTGCTCACTGCACAAATCCAGCCATTGCACTTCTTCATTACATTACTCTTCAGACTGTACTGAAGCCTCTATCTAACTCAGCCACACACAAACTCCATTCATGATAACATACTTTACATTTACTTCAATCTTATCTTATGTCAGAGGTAAATCACAAACTGGAAGCTTCTGTTTTGGATCAGTGTAATGCTCTGTATGGATATAAACACAGAGCTTTTTCTGGAAAGGAAAGCTGTATTCACTGCAGTAACACTACCCCCACACAAGGTTTAAATATACATTGATCAAAAAAAACATAACCTGCTGATTTATAGCACATGGCAGGGTGCAGTAAATTGTGGAGAGATGTTTCAGCCCTGCCACTGACCTCTGGCTGTGCTTTTATCCTAGATACATTTGTCACCACCACACACACACTGGCCCCTTGTGTAGTAAAAGAGTTGCGTCTCTTATTTACTGAATCCTACAGGCAGCAGCAAACTGTAATTTTGTCACATTACATTGCTCTTTTTCTGCACAACTTACTTTCAAAACAACGCTAACGGCATTATTTCCATGGTTACTTTCATGACAGTTTATTACTTCAACATGGGTGAATATTGGCAAAACCTGCAGCCACAGATGTCTGGAAGTCATTGTGAAACAACATGTGTCTATTGCTGTTGTTACTATAGTTGTAACTGCCTTATTACACTGGGATATTGTGGGTGTACTGTAGGCATTTAGTGGCAACTCAACGGTTCCCAGCAGGACATATAATCTGACTGTGTGGACAGAAGTCTGGCAGTTTCAGGCCTGTGGTCCATGTGACCAGACTAAACAAGCTCTCTCCCTCACTCTCTCTCACTCACACACACACACACACACAGAATCCCCTTACTGGGCCAAAGTTCAACAACTGCATACAGATGCCTGCAAGCAATTAGACATCCACATGCAAAGCTACAAAAGGGAGCTGGGGAGGTTACTTTAGGACATTTTGTACTGTTGCCATGGCGAAGCTGACACTCAGCCTGCATCCTGCTTGAGAAAGGTCAGGTGTCTCATATCTTTTGTTCATTTTTCTTTTTTTCTCCCTCCTCCTTGCAGGCTTGTGCTTAGCCACGGTTGTCAAGCTGTAAGGCGTAATAATAAATAATAAATGAATAAATGCAGCAGTGCAAAAAAGAAAATGGATGGTTAAAACACAGATAGGGCCACAGTGAAGCCAAGTTGTGAACTTAGTATGATATAAGGATTCTTAACATTCACGCACTTAGGCCAAATTCCCATAAAACCTTACTTGTTTTATTAGCTGTCAGTCTAAAGATGACAGAAATCAGGACAGTAGCCTCGTATTTTTATGAACTGAGGCAACATTCAACATTTCTTTACATAAGATGGTTCACGGTGTCATCCAGCTTTAATAAAACACGCCTGCTCAAGCCCTTTTGATATGTAGGTCACTGTTATCAAAGTGTCACAGCAGCGCATTCACATGATGACAGACAGTTTTAGACTATCTCTGAACCCCTGACCCTCCGACCCTCCTCCATGTGACAAAGTTGCCCCTCCACCCCCTCCCCTCCCCTACCCCCACCCTGACCCTCACATCACTGGCAGCCAATAGATTTGTAGCCTAATCCATCACTTCCCTCGACTGGCTCAACTGTCCTGGCACATTGTTAGCGACGAAGGGGAGGGGAGCAACTGTTGACACACACCCCCCACCCACACACAACGACCCCAACTTTAAACCCTTACATATACGTACACATGCATGCACGCACTGTCACTCACACACCCATGTGCTACGCCAAGTGTACAACAACACGTCACATCATCGATCCTTCTCCTTATCTTTTCAAACCGCCACCTCCACAGTTTAGTACAACATAAACCAGAGAAGTTGCATCTCCACTTAAAATGCAACCTTCAGGTCTTTGTTTTTTATGTGAACTGTGTTGGCCCATCTCATATCTGAATATTTTTTTCAGCACTTCTCCCTTTATTTTTTTGTAGCTGGTTTCTCTTTAAAGGAAATGGTGAAAAATCGTAAAAAGAAACTTAAATTTTCTAAACTAAGAAAACAATCCACTCTTATTTCTGCCACAAGGGGAGACTGTGTATGTTCAGTTAGCTGGGAGCTCACTTAGTGTGATGTTTGATGTATCATCCATGTTGTCTCCAGGCTGTAGTTTCAGATGAACAGTATGCTGAGGGGTCTTCTGACCCCTAACCTCCAGATTTCCCAGCGCTCCCTCGTGTTTGTATTCCACAGCAGCCTATTTTCAAACGAGGGTTAAATCTGCTCTGTGTAGAAATCTGGTGATTGAGACAGGAAGTGGAGTTTTCAGCCTCAGACACATTCAGTGCTTTTGTTGTGCAGAATTCAACACAGACACAAAACTCCTGTATCTCAGTAAAACACTGTGGTAATATTAAGTTGGTAGATAACCAGATTCCCTTTCTTTGCTCTCCAGAAAACTTCCAGATGACCCCAAAGCAGAGTGGAGTGTCTCTTTGGTCTCGTCTGTAATTGCGAGGCACATCAGAGCCCACTCCGTCAACATGGTACGCTCAGCTCTGTGTCACATTTTTGCCTTTCAAAGCAGTGGCTTCTCTGTCATTTCCTGTTTGATGTTAACACACAATTTCCCTTCCATTGTTTTGTTTTTACCATATGTTTTGGCAACACAGCTTCCGAGCTCATTATCCCAGTTCCACTGTGGTCTGTGAAATAATCCTGTCAGCCGCCATCTCTTTTTGTCCAATGCAGACTGTATTCAAGCCTCCCCAGAAAACAAGGGGAAATTGCCTCTGCTGCAGTAGAAAGTTTGGATTCAATTTCTGTGTTTACACGGAGATTCTTATCAGGCCAAGTGCAGTTCTGCGCTATTAGCTAATGGGAATGTGGCAAATTTAGAATCAAAGTGTTTTCAACCAGTCTGTCTCAACAAGGGCAAAAATAGTCGAACACTGCAACAAACAGAAAGTATGGAAAAAAACACAGTTCATTAGGGAATTTGATGAAGAAGTACAGCTGGGTTCTTCTATCCTTTCGTTGCTGATCTCTTTTTGTTATCAAAGACGACAAACAAACACACCATCTCCTCCCATCCTGTCAAGCTCACCAGCTAAAAATGCTTTTAGACAAAAAAGTAGCTTAGAGAATCAGTCAGTCACACGAAGACATCGTCTCTAATGAATATAGGCAGGAAAATTAGGCACAGAGATAACAAACAACTAGATATGAAAAGTAGTTCACTTTTCCTCCTACTGCATCAGTAGTCTATGTCATTCTCTTGCTTTTCCATCACAATACAGCAGGATTGAAATGATTCAAAGTTTACAAGTCACTTGTATAATGTGGACGTTGGAATCTTAAACTTATGCTAGATTGCAGACATGGTCATGGTAGAATGTGCCTGAGCATAGCAAATGCCAAGTCTTTAGTCAAGCATTTTTTCTTTCCCTTTGACCTGATTTTTTTTTTCACTTGCTTCCTCTGGTGTGCAAGCATGCACACAGAAAAAGTCTTTTTAAATATCAGTTGTCAGCTGCCAAGCAGCTTCACAGTGAGACACAGAAACCCTTCCACTAACCCAAAAAAAATCTCTCTCCCTGCTTTTGCCTTAGTTTATTTAAATTCACTTTTAGATACCCAGACTCTGGCTTTTCACCCACACAATGAGAGATTTTGTTGTTTTAGGTGCTGACCTTCGATGGAAGAGGAGTGAGCGGCCATGCCAATCACACGGCCATCTATAAAGCTGTCAGGTACATTCTGAAAAACAGCTATATTTTTTAAATCCCTCAACTTAAAGATGCCATTCACAGGAATATTATGTGGCTTACACATGCACACAGAAACCAGCCCACTCCACAATCATAAAACACTGTCCAGGAAAATGCAGAACATTTAGAGTCACATCAACATCTATCTCTCCAAGCGTTTCCCCAGAAAGAGACACACACACACACACACACACACACCATGTTTTTCAGAATTGGTCTTGTTACATAGCTGAGAGGTCATCCAAACAGAGTCCTCAGAGGCTCTCGGCTCTGCTCCCAGAGAGCAGCACTAAATCCTGTCCCTGAAGTGGTGAGGTGGGAGGGCAGCTCTGGTTTGGAGCGGCCAACCAAGCAAGTTGCATCAGACTGTTGGTTTAAAAAAAAATGTATTTTGCACTGTGAAGTGCACATTGACGTCCCCAAATTGCGCAGATTTGCCAAACTGAGCCTGTGTAGCTGTCTGTCAATCTGTGGTCTCATCTGTTGATTAGATGTGATCTCATCTCATGATTCCCATTAGGCTGGAACCCAGAGGGACTTTGTTCTAGTTTCCACTGCTCTAAATCTCAACAGTTTGTTTTTGTCAACATTTTAAAAACTATTGCATGGAGAAGTAAGTGAGCAAGTGTATATTGAATCTATAGTATAGTATAGTATTATAATACAAAAAGGAGAATGCTGCTGTTGCTTCACTGAAATGAGCCCTTTAGCACTCAATATAACATGACCCAAAAACACACATCATGGTAGATATGTTGCAGTAGCTTGGCTGCAGCACTGCGTGGCCTTTCTGTGAGCTTACAGTCATTGACTTTTTACCCATTTGTGTTATAATCACTGTAACCAAGACTCTAATCTCAGTTACGTACTGGCAAGTAGAAACATGGCACTGTGGCTATTTTATGCTCCAGCTGCCAACACAAACCTTGTCAGTAAGATGTTTTATCATCTCTTTATCAACAACATTTGCATCCTTGACATTTTCAGTGTGTAACATTTTTTTTGTTTCTCTCTATCTACAGCCATCTTGCCTCCACTGGACAAGTGCCCAATGGTAGGTTTGACACAAAGAAAAAAATTTTTAGAGGTTTATTTTTCACAGGTTGGATTTACTGGTCACTCTTGAAAAAAATTATGTAAAAGTATAATTTCTTCAGCAAGTTATGTGAAGTACAATGACAATGACAACATATGCCCAAATGTTGTATTAATTTTCATGCTTTAAGTAGCACTTTAAATTAAAGACACAAACAGCTTCAGAATCAGACAAGACAGGAATGACTTCCTCACATGAGAAGCACCACCTCCCTAGTCTGCATTTTTCACATTGAGAACCCTGGAAAGTACTGTAAACACTGAGTCACGCTGGGTATTTTGTGAATGCACAGCGCCCTCTTCTGTTCACAACAGTTGCATGAGTCTTGTGTCTTCTGTGCATTTTGGTCTGCTGGTGGCAGCACAAGGCCAGTTGGATATTACAGCAGAAACACTGGTTGCTATTCAAATCTTTTTTTTTTTCAGGTGCGTGCCCTGAAACTAAATGTGATGTTGTCATTCAAGCAGCTGCTGAACTTACACTTTCCGTTGCCTCTGAAAGGTCTTATGACGATGCCCGTGGGGGTTTTCTTAAATAGAATGTGAAAGGAAAAGTAGGACAGTGAGGGGAACACGTTACAACACGCTGACTGCTTTTCTACTTTGGTAAACTTTCAGGCCCACACAGAGCACACCCACATTAAAGTCTGAGTAGACAGTGTGATAAGGAACGAGCGTCAAAGGCCAATGTAGTTAATCATATATGAGATCTAAATTGTTGCAATGGGCTGAGTGGCACTATCATCCGAGTCCTGAGGCCACAGCAAACACACTTTATTCAGGACAAAATGACTTCCCTCCACCTTGACCGTTTTTATCCTGCAGTGAGCAATCTTAAAAACACGCACACTGGTTATTTATTACCAGGCGTTTGCACCTCAACTGTTGGACTGGTCTTACTGTAGCCTGGAGGAGAGGCGGGAGAGAATTAGGCCCAACGTGACTGTAATAAGCCTCTTCACCTGGCTGTACAGCGAGACTCCCTGCTCATGACCAACAGCTTTAAGCTTCTTGTGCTCAACAAACTCCTGCTGTATGACAAATCTTGTACCATATGGACAATCTTTGTTCAGTAATATAATGTCATATTTTTGTGCTGGGTTGTCCAGTTTTCCTATGATTTCTTAAAAACACTAATGTTTATATAAGCACTAAACTCCCATCTAATTGTACCCACAACCTACAGCTACAACACAACTGCTGCACACAGAGAAAAGCTTGTGTGTGTGTGTGCTAACTTGAGAGTGGCCTAATGAAACGTCTGCTGCTGTAGTGAAGGTTTAACAATGTTAACAGCTAACTGGGTCTCTGTGTGTTCTTCCAGACTGCTCTTTGCTCTCCCTGGTGACTGTTGGGCTCCTCAGGAAGTACATCGCCTTCCTTGAGCTTCCCCTCAGCTGGCTGCTGTCCTCGTGTCTCTGCTGCATTATAGGCTCACAGGGCTACAGGCAAGCCAAAGTAAGCCTTAAAATAGGCAGTTTGTTGGCAACCGTGCCATTGTCTAGTCTTATAGGGCACATGTTTTTAGCACATTGTAACAAGGGCACACAGCATTTGTGCTGAAGAAGCTAGAGTGGAGATAAACTTCTTTACTAATTTTATCTTATATAGATGCTATAGTAAAGAGAGGTGGATTTAAATTATGTCTCATTAATCTCATACTACATATTTAAATTTACACTGAGAGTCAAATTTGACCACCTATTATGGGTTCTTTAATCTCTCTTTTCTTGTCAGGCTGCCATGCAGTGTCACCGCACTCAACTCCTGTGGTTTCGTTATCTATACATCACCTTCTCTCGGTACATGTTCGTAAACACATTCCAAATGATCCCACAAGGACCAAAGAACCTGAAGATCTATTAAAAGCTGGTCCCTTCCTGATGCACTGATGGTTACACTGTAAAGTGTCACATGACCCAACTACTTAAATACAGTGGTGGGAGTGAATTTACTGGCTGTTTACAGATCTGATGAGATGTTTTGCTCACAGTGACAATAATAAGCTTTCCAAAAGCAAAGCTGACAGCAATATTGAAAGGGCAATAGAAATGTCTAATTCCTTTTTTGCTATACAAATGTACACTTTATTCTTTTGAGTCATAACACTGTAAAAAACAACACTTGGGTTTAAATCGATTGTGAAGCTGCTTATTTTTATCTTATAATTTCACTCATTGTTGAAAATGCTGTACAATATTGCTGGTGTACAACTGATTAAAAGTTTGATTCTTATATCACAGAGATGTTGTTTTGTTGCTCTCAGCTGTGTCTGCTGCAGGCCGAGACATGTCTCTGATGCTCCTGTGAGCTTGCATGCTTTCTTCCCACTTCTCCCCACAGAAGTTCTCCACTGTGACACTGCGCACAGTACCTGGATCCAGACAGTGTGGGGAAACACCTGTAGGGAAAACAATAGCAACAAAGGACTCTTCGTTGGTTTGCATATTAACAAGATACTCCATTGTCTCCAGCACACTGGCTTTACCGGTTGAGGTCATGCAAAGCATTGGTTTCAAGTCTGGTTTGTTATTTTCCTGATGTCACAGTTAGATCCTTTAACTCGCATTGTGAGAAGAACATTTCTACCTTTTACAAATACTATAAAAAGTAGGACATTAAAGAGCAGACAGGATAGTCTGTGGTTTGAGTAAACACGACACAATTGGTTTGGAGTAAACAGCAGGGTGATGAAATAGGTTTGCAACACTTGAGAGTGGTGTGACTGTCTTGTGTCAGCAGTTGGAGGTCATACCATATCCATCAGGATTGGAGCGTGGAGTGTAGAAACTTTGAACTCCACAGGTTTTACAGAAGGTGTGTTTAGCAACGTGAGTGTTAAATGTGTATGTGGTCAGATTATCCGGCCCCTGGGTAGAGGAAAAAAAATTAATCATTATTCACTTATAATGCTCTCATGATTTTAAAGTTACACCGAGAAGCATAGTTTCCTACCTGTAAGAGTGTGAAGTGACTTTTTGGAACAATGAAATGATGGTTTTGTTTCTTTGTGCAAATGCTACAGCTGGAGAAACAAACATACATCAGTTTATAGTGATTGTGTTGGGTACAAGTAAGAAACATGAGGAGAGTTTTTGGATGAATAGATTTTTTCTACCTACAGGTAAAAATGTGACTTCTGGGGCAGAATCTGCATTTTAGCAGAACACTACCAATTCATTTTAGATTTAAAATAAAAACATGCCTCGATTCCTTCTTCATACAATTATGAAAAAATATCACTGAATTAATTATCCATACTTGCAATGAAAAACATGAAGGTCTGGGGAGCTCAGGACTTGAAATCTAACAGCTCCACAGTGGCAGCCGCCTGTGTGTTTCACAAGATCCATTCTGTTGGTATAAAGAAAATAACAAACCATTATGTTACATTCATATGCTCATATTTTGAGTATTCGGGGGTGTCACGCCTTACTTGAGTCACTTTGCTGTCAACAAGTAAAAGACCAGGAATACATTTACCCAGCTCTTTTGTAAAGGTCTGGTTAAACTGGTGTGACGTGTTTGCTGTGAAACTTGCTGACGTGGAACTGGCCGTCCTAAATCAAAACAGCCACCCTGCTGAAGAAAACACCATGACACTGATCAAGGTCCATCACTGATAAGAGTACATTTACATTGAAAGCCTCTCACCCCGTTACGACTTTGACCCATTCACTGCTATTGATGTGGTCACTGAATATGAATCACACTCAAAAGGTCAAGGTTGTTGTCCTGAGCCATGGACACTTTCATTTAATGTGCTAATAGTGTCAGCTTTTACAGCACTGGGCTGGGTCTATTTCCTTAAAGACTGTTTTTCCTGGAACACTCTGAGATGGTCCATAACAATTCGATGGAAGGGGCAGGGCAACCTACAGTAGATTTGCACAAACACATTCCTCAGAGATTGAACTAGTTCAGCCAGACACCCGGCTCTGTGATGGAAAGCCCTGGTGCGGTGCATCACGAGTTGGGTGTCATATGACAGAGTGCTGGAGGGGTGGGGTAAGGGAATGCTGTGACCCAAATACATAAATTAGGACTCTCTTAGCTGTATCATATCTATGACCTAAAATAGAAACCCAGTGGGCTACAGACCCCCATCTTTGATTTAATTTAGTTTACTGTACCACAGATGCCTTTAATGATGGTGAGAGCTAAACATAGAGAATCACTGGTCAGTACTTGTTGGTTTCCACAGCCCACTTGAAAGACCGCTGACCTGAATTTCATATACCCAGTATGTTTAATCGCTTGGGCCACTTCTCTCCAGGCGTATATCACAAAAACACTACATCACTAACACGAAAGCCTTGTCTTACTGAAGATAAGCTCTACAGCCATACAATCTTAAATTAGTGTTGAACATGTGGGAATTTTCCAGTATCACCTGGGCATTGACGTCATGCCAGGCTTAGTTATACTTATGCTGATGGAAGCAGGATCAAGCATTTTCCTGTAACTTCGACAATAAAATATAATAGCTCTCTGTTCTACCTTGGCATAAATAAGTGAAGGGATTAACAAGGAAGGTAGAAAAATATCTTAAACTAACTATTACATTTGTAGCGGAACTATCTGAGTCATTCAGTTCAAGCCATAAAGATAACAAAATGCCTATGAAAGTAATACTCATACCATGTCCAGTAAGGAAGTGTGTGTGTGTGTGTGTGTGTGTGTGTGTGTGTGAGTCAGTGAGTGAGTGAAAGAGAACTGCGTTCAGCAGGAGCTACTCACACGGCTGGTGACCTGAGGATTTGCTCTCTGTACAGTATGTGCATCATGATGAGCAGAATTAAGATAATTTCTTGCGGTTCAACCCACAGCCTTCACTCTGCAGTAACCTCACGACCATTTGTCCTTATTTTCAGTAAAGGCACCTGAATTCAAACAACTCCAAAGTGACAGATAGATTAAGTAATCAAATCTATTTAGTGACCCTATAACTAATAAGGAAGGTCACTTGAGGTTGTCTAAGAAAGCACAGTATGAAACTATAAATATGGTATCACTAGATCTCAAACATCACGTGTTTCAGTATTAAGGTCATGGCCATTCATTTTACGGTCATGACGATTATTGTGTATGTGTGCAAGGCACTTGGCATCAGCAAATTTCCCTTAAAATTTACATTGCAGTAGATTTTCTGCATCGATGTTCAGGCTGGCTATAAATACATTTATTCTTTATTTAGATGACGTGTGTAATAAGAAACCTGATGCGAATATGGATTGCAAGTAAATGAAATGAGGTGGATAAAGGAGGGAAGTCAGCAGTATGATCTTCCTCTTTGCCTAAATTACTTTCAGTCACAACAGCTGGGAGCACATGTTTACCAAGCACGTTTCCATCTGTTCACAGGCACGTTTCACAGATATCGACGGGATCCGTGTCTGCTCACGACAGCTGCATAAATGCACAGACTCGGTGAGTTCTCATGATAACAAGGGCTACGATGTTTTGTAATCTAGGCGGAGGAAGAAAGACTGGACAAAGTTCGTGTGTGTGTGATACGCAGGTCACGTTTTCATAACCTAGTATTATGTCTATTTAGGTGTCCTATAGTTCTCGAAGGAGTCAGTGTTATGATCCCATAATTCAGTCATCAAACATTACTTACTGTAACACGGCAACCAATCGCTGGTCAAACAAACAATTGTGCCATCCAATCAGAAGCTCGGGCAAAGTTCCTGTTGCTGTGGTGGTTCTAGCAAATTCTAGAGTCAGAGCCGGAGTGCAGTGAGATATTATTCCGCCACGGATGATATATCAAAACAGAACAACCGTTCTCAATCATACAATTTTGAGTAAATATTTAAGTCTTGAGTTAATGTGTGATTATTGAACAATTTGTATTGTTTTAGTGTGATTCTGTAAATTGAAATTGTACGCTTCGGAGTCGTGGGAACTACTTTTAAATGCGGAGGAATATTGACGTGATGACGTATGCCGAGTTCAGTATATAATACAGTGTTTGCGTGTATTGCAGCAGATCCTTAGCGGAAGACGAAGGGGAACTTTCCTGCTCCAAGGATACTATATATCAATAATAATATATCGTGATTTCACGCAGTAAGTATATAAATTGTTTTGTTTCAATTTATGTAATTATTGTACTTTCAACAACGTATGCAATGGAAGTTCTTGGTTGCCTGTTTGGTGTTAGTGTCACGGTCTTTTCGCTGAAAAAACGTTAACGGTGGTATTTGTCTCAAAATTGACGTTAAATCTTATAGTAAAATGAAGTAGTTTAGCTATGTTATTATTTAAGTTTATACAGACTGCCAACAAGTTTCACCGCCAATCTGTACGTCGACGACTTCGACAAAGCGAAAACACAGCTGTGGTTAGCTACAGCAGTGACTCAACATTTCCAGTATCGTCCATTAGCGGGTAACGTTAGCTGAACAAAAGGAGGGTCATTATGATCTCAAAATGGCGCTCGGACTGGAATGGCGGCTGAGCTGCCGACAATAAAAAGCTATGCATTATACACTTCTATTATAACATTTTTAATAAATTGTCTGTAGCTTTAGCGACAGGACCCATCTTTGAATTTCAACCTAATGTTAATTATTCAACATTATATGCAATGTTATAAGGTACACGTTATATTTACATGGAGGTGCTTAAGGTATTCATTGATAGTAACAACTGTAACTCTGATGTGAATGTAGGTATTTTATATAGAGTAAGATGGTTAATCAATACTAAGTTTTACCTCAATTTATCATAGGTGAAAACATGCAGATCTTTGTCAAGACCCTTACTGGCAAGACCATCACCCTGGAGGTTGAGCCCAGTGACACCATTGAGAATGTCAAGGCCAAGATCCAGGACAAGGAAGGCATTCCCCCAGACCAGCAGAGGCTGATCTTTGCCGGAAAGCAGCTGGAAGATGGCCGCACCCTCTCTGACTACAACATCCAGAAGGAGTCCACCCTCCATCTTGTTCTGCGTCTGAGGGGTGGTATGCAGATCTTCGTCAAGACCCTCACCGGCAAGACCATCACCCTGGAGGTTGAGCCCAGTGACACCATTGAGAACGTGAAGGCCAAGATCCAGGACAAGGAAGGCATTCCCCCAGACCAGCAGAGGCTGATCTTCGCTGGCAAGCAGCTGGAAGATGGCCGCACCCTCTCTGACTACAACATCCAGAAGGAGTCCACCCTCCATCTTGTTCTGCGTCTGAGGGGTGGTATGCAGATCTTCGTCAAGACCCTCACAGGCAAGACCATCACCCTGGAGGTTGAGCCCAGTGACACCATTGAGAACGTGAAGGCCAAGATCCAGGATAAGGAAGGCATTCCCCCAGACCAGCAGAGGCTGATCTTCGCTGGCAAGCAGCTGGAAGATGGCCGCACCCTCTCTGACTACAATATCCAGAAGGAGTCCACCCTCCATCTTGTCCTGCGTCTGAGGGGTGGTATGCAGATCTTTGTCAAGACCCTCACCGGCAAGACCATCACCCTGGAGGTTGAGCCCAGTGACACCATTGAGAACGTGAAGGCCAAGATCCAGGATAAGGAAGGCATTCCCCCAGACCAGCAGAGGCTGATCTTCGCTGGCAAGCAGCTGGAAGATGGCCGCACCCTCTCTGACTACAACATCCAGAAGGAGTCCACCCTCCATCTTGTCCTGCGTCTGAGGGGTGGTATGCAGATCTTTGTCAAGACCCTCACCGGCAAGACCATCACCCTGGAGGTTGAGCCCAGCGACACCATTGAGAACGTGAAGGCCAAGATCCAGGACAAAGAAGGCATTCCCCCAGATCAGCAGAGGCTGATCTTCGCTGGCAAGCAGCTGGAAGATGGCCGCACCCTCTCTGACTACAACATCCAGAAGGAGTCCACCCTCCATCTTGTCCTGCGTCTGAGGGGCGGTATGCAGATCTTTGTCAAGACCCTCACCGGCAAGACCATCACCCTGGAGGTTGAGCCCAGCGACACCATTGAGAACGTGAAGGCCAAGATCCAGGACAAAGAAGGCATTCCCCCAGACCAGCAGAGGCTGATCTTCGCTGGCAAGCAGCTGGAAGATGGCCGCACCCTCTCTGACTACAACATCCAGAAGGAGTCCACCCTCCATCTTGTCCTGCGTCTGAGGGGCGGTATGCAGATCTTTGTCAAGACCCTCACCGGCAAGACCATCACCCTGGAGGTTGAGCCCAGCGACACCATTGAGAACGTGAAGGCCAAGATCCAGGACAAAGAAGGCATTCCCCCAGACCAGCAGAGGCTGATCTTCGCTGGCAAGCAGCTGGAAGATGGCCGCACCCTCTCTGACTACAATATCCAGAAGGAGTCCACCCTCCATCTTGTCCTGCGTCTGAGGGGTGGTATGCAGATCTTTGTCAAGACCCTCACCGGCAAGACCATCACCCTGGAGGTTGAGCCCAGCGACACCATTGAGAACGTGAAGGCCAAGATCCAGGACAAAGAAGGCATTCCCCCAGATCAGCAGAGGCTGATCTTCGCTGGCAAGCAGCTGGAAGATGGCCGCACCCTCTCTGACTACAACATCCAGAAGGAGTCCACCCTCCATCTTGTCCTGCGTCTGAGGGGCGGGCAGTAAACTGGTTCAGTTATTATGATTCCATGTTAACTGTATTTTTCCTCAAGTGCAACGTATATGTCGTCCATGCTATATTAAAAAGTTGTTCAACAGATTTTAACCTTTTGCGTGACCAAAAATGTTGCACATCAGTTAATAAAAAGTGAAAGTGAACTTCTTGATGTTATTCATTCTTTGTGCAAATCCACTGTGCACACACTATATTATGGAGAAATAGTTATTTAGAAGTATTTGACAGCATGGTACTGTCTGTGGCATGAATATAACAGGTATAACTTGGTCTTGAGTTTTCTTTTGAATTCTTGCTAACAGTGCAGTAAAATATCTAATATGGGCTATAATTCTAACACATTTGATGAATTTTAACATGCATGTGTAATGTATATGTATGGTAGTGGGCTAAACTGCCAGATGATATAAATTGGGAAACATGCATGTTAGAATGCAACCGACTCAGTTTATTCTTTAAGAAAGGTGAAAATTAGACCTTACACTTTTGGAGTCAAGAATTAACGTTATTTTCATGTAAATTTTAAAGCAAGGCTATTTCCACTTTTTATTCATGTTTCTTCTATCCTCAGTGTTCATAAACTGAATATTGTAGCTATTCAGTAGCCTCTGTCAGTTTCATAGCAAGACAAACTGCCACAGGAGAAACTCAACTTGTGATCTAAGGTGTCCCTGCCCATACCTTTCACTACCTACAGCTATATATTTGTGTATGTCATGTCTATTATCAAAAACATGACTTTAGCTATATGCTGTGTAATGAGAAAGATAAATCCAACTGGCATTTTTATATATCAGTGCTCATATTACTTGAGGAGTTTACATGTCAAACAGTATCTTCAAGTAGATAATGATTGCTCATTGATGTATTACAATGCCATCACATTGTGATATGGGGTATAAACATATACATGTCTATATGTATGCTTAGATCTGGAGATTAATAATGGGTATGTTACAAATACATTCAGGTGCCTTATCAGTGAATGAAATGGTAAAATGAAACTATTAGTTTACATGGTTGTAGTGGACCCCTTGTCTTCAAAATGCTGAGTCATTCAAGAGACAGTCTGCAGGCCTCTATACTCAGCAATACTGCTGTAGGTCCACTGATTGCTTCCAACAGCATGGTTAACTGGATCATTTACAGAGGGTTTTAAAGCTGGAGGCCAGCTTCAGAGTCTACAGAATACCTGAGGTGGTTGAAGATGTTTTTATTCATGAGGATGTGGCGCCATCTGTTGACAAAACAGAATAAGGGATCGAAGGTAGGACACAGGGACCAGCAGAGAAGGATGAAATATACTAAAACCAAGTGAAGGTGAAAGGGTGTGCTGTATATTTGTACATAAGCTTTGGCATAATGGGGAAATATATTTAAAAAAAAAAAAAAGTTTTCAATTGAGAGGAGGCAGACACAGTACTATGTGGTAACAATATCAAAGGTTTGGTGTTGGCACATGTAAACTATGCAACAAAGACACTCTTTCAGTAAGACGGAAATGTTTTCAGCCTAAGGAAACAGGAAAATGTCAGATATCAGATTTCTGTACACACACATGGTAGATTGACTTATGTCCTGGCGGCAGGCAGAAAGGAACCCTGTGTCTCTGACCATGCTGAGCCTGGGTATTTCATACAAGACATAAAAAAAACATAGTATTCGTTAAAGGTCAGGATGGCATCAAGAATGTGCCTAATTATTAGCCTAATTATTGAGATGAAATACAATCTGTGATCTTCTTTGTGCATATAGTGACAACTTTGATAAACATGTGGCCCTCAAGCATTGAGAATGTTGCCTACATTTGAATTAGTGATGGAAAGTAAATAACCACATTTACTTAAGTGCTGTACTTTCATTTAAAAGAGTATTTCTGTTTTATTCTACCTTGTACTTCCATTCCACTACACTTCAGAGGGAAATATTATACTTTTTTCTCCACTACATTTATTTAACAGCTACAGTATAATTACTTTATAGAGTAACATTTTACATAAAAACCATAGACTGTATATGATAAAAAAAAAAAACACATAATAAGCTCATGAATGTACAAAACATTGTTGAAAATTAAACCAGTACTTCCCAAAAACATTAAAAAATAAAATAAATAAGTTAAGTATGGGGGCCCCTTGTTATGTTTCAGATGTCTAAGAATTGTTAACAGCTCAACCAAAAAGACCTTTCCCCTTCAAACCTATAAAAGGGTTTCATTTAAATAACTGAGGCCCCAAAACTTAAAATGACCCAATATTTCACAAAAAAAGGTTAGAAAAAAGAATTTTGTATAGCAGAACTTTGTTTTTTCTTTTTTATTACTTGAAAGTACTTACTCAGTACTTCTTCCATCGCCTGTCTGGAGCCACAAGAAAGGCTAAGGTTAGGACTGACACTATAGGAATGTAGTGTGGATTATGGAGAGCACAAGGATTATTCGGTGGCATTTGCCATCTAATCCAAAACTAAACTGGCTCAACACTGTTGTGGATAATCTGGTGTCATCTGTTTATCCTGCCGAAGGCATTTATCTCATAGCACTGCTGTCTTGACAATCTGCTTTTGGTTTGTGCATCAAGATCAGGAGTATGACAAAGAATTCAGGTAGCACACTATTTATTCAGTTAGGAAAACAACCTGTTTCATATATTTTTCACAGAGCAGAAAACCAGAATAAATAATTGGCACTTGACCTGTTTTGCCAGTTACTCAACATGGCTTTTTAACAGTGTCATAAATCAGTTTAAGATAGTCTAACCAGTTTGCTGTCAAACAAACAGATGGCATACTATTCAGACATGCCTAGTGATAGATACTCCAGGTATGATAGTATCTACAAGTTTCCTGGTTGATACAGCTGGAGGAAGAAGAATGTACTCTTGATGTCACAGCTGGCAGCACATAATAACACTTCTGAAAAAGCACTTCTACACTTGGTAGCAGACACATTTCTTAAGCTTCCTTCATGTCTTGTTCACACGTGACTCATGTGTTAGGATTGACTACATGTCAGTCATCTGACTGCATGTCAGTCATGTGTCATGCAGTGAAGACAATAGTTTCTATAAGCACTTTATTACATGAATCCACAATTGTTGTTCATCTGGTAGGCAAACTGCATTGTTATTCTTGTTGTTTCGTGTGTACAGCACAGATAAATAACTAAACTTACTGTTTACACTATGTATGCTATGACTGGGGACTACTTTCAGTCGCGGATGAGTACCGGTCGATGACGTCTGTCCAGTATAAATCATCCTGTCCCCCTGGCAACCGCAGTCAGAAGAGGGTGTCGATACCGGAAAGCAGGACCAAATACCGAAAGTGTTTGTAAGTACAGTCGTCCGTTTTTATAAATGTTAGGAGTAATATTTTAGTTTATCTGCTGTGGTTCTTCCATCAGTTTATAGCTTAAATGGATTCTATCTGTCGTTGCTTGTTTTCACTTTTTAGCGGCGAACCGCTTCGTAAACAATGACGGTTAGCTTGAAAAATAACGTATATCAAACGGATGAGATAATTAACCTACGTTATCAATGGCGTGCTAGTGGTTACTCAATTTATTCATCGTAAAACTTGAACAATAACGAGAAAGAAATTTTCCAACGTTAATAAATAACAATGGTACAACATTTCTAGCTGTATCCTCCATTAGCGGGTAATGTTAGCTGAACAAAACGAAGGCAAACAACAATAGCTTATTTTAAAATGGCGCTGGTGCTCGAATCACCGGCTTCCTACTCGTATGTTCATGAGATACAGTACGACGCGTTTCACTTTTATCGCTTGTGGTAAAGCAAAATTGTCAATAGTGACCGAGTAATGGCTGGTTGTAAATAAAAATGTGAGTAATGCGATTTAACAATAGGTGTATATCTCTGACAGGAAGACGCCATTAACTAAAGGGCCATCTATTAAACTGTAGCTGTAAATTAGCAAGGCACGATTTCATAGTAGGCTGGTCACATTTAAAACTTACATGGTTTGGTCATCCATACAAGATAATTTGTACTGTTGTCCTTGTTACATTAAGGAGTACCTATTAGTAATGTTGAATCCTCACTTTTCACAGGTGCAGACATGCAGATCTTTGTCAAGACCCTCACTGGCAAGACCATCACCCTTGAGGTTGAGCCCAGTGATACCATTGAGAACGTGAAGGCCAAGATCCAGGACAAGGAAGGCATTCCCCCAGACCAGCAGAGGCTGATCTTTGCCGGAAAGCAGCTGGAAGATGGCCGCACTCTCTCTGACTACAACATCCAGAAGGAGTCCACCCTCCATCTTGTCCTGCGTCTGAGGGGTGGTATGCAGATCTTCGTCAAGACCCTCACTGGCAAGACCATCACCCTGGAGGTTGAGCCCAGTGACACCATTGAGAACGTGAAGGCCAAGATCCAGGACAAGGAAGGCATTCCCCCAGACCAGCAGAGGCTGATCTTTGCCGGAAAGCAGCTGGAAGATGGCCGCACCCTCTCTGACTACAACATCCAGAAGGAGTCCACCCTCCATCTTGTTCTGCGTCTGAGGGGTGGTATGCAGATCTTCGTCAAGACCCTCACCGGCAAGACCATCACCCTGGAGGTTGAGCCCAGCGACACCATTGAGAACGTGAAGGCCAAGATCCAGGACAAGGAAGGCATTCCCCCAGACCAGCAGAGGCTGATCTTCGCTGGCAAGCAGCTGGAAGATGGCCGCACCCTCTCTGACTACAACATCCAGAAGGAGTCTACTCTCCATCTTGTCCTGCGTCTGAGAGGTGGTCAATAAATCATTCCATGCTTTTACTTGATTTACATGACAACATAACTCAATAAAAGATGAGAGATTCAATAATAGTGTTTTTCCTTTTTTGCAAATTTGTGAGTCCTGCAAGAACTGAAGGGTTGCCCCAGGTAAAATCCAGTTACCATTATATGTTCAGATAAAATATGTTTAAAAGATTTTGATTGGAATCATACAATTTAGACTTGAATAAACTAGAATAACAAATGAATTTATGTTTAGGTTTTAAATCATTCCATATTGGCTGCTTTAATGTTCTTTCTTTTACAATTAAGAAGTTCAAGATTCTGCAATGCACAAAATACTATCAGTTGGTATTCATGAAAAGTGAACAGATGTGACTGGAAGCATATGGTTTCTTCAATGCTTTGAGGAGAATTAGGAAAGGGTTGAGGTTAGGTGTGCTTCCTGTAAGTAAGGTAATTGATTTTATCTGGATAATTTGGCCAAGTAAAACTGGGACAGGTGGATGGACAGTTGTCCTGTAACTGCGTTTTGGTCACTATTCTTAGGCTATTTAATGATAAATGAAATGGCACATGGAACCACTAGAGGTCACCCTCTGTGAAGTTGCAGTTATCCACTGTGACAATAGCAGGCCCAATTGACAGTTTTTTTTATCTGGCAGTGGATATATGTTGTGGTCCTAAGCAGATACTTTGCAGATATACAGAGTTCAGTTGGTGATAATTTTACATGTAAAATGAGCTAGTGAAAGGTTGTGATATACAGTTCTGTGGAGGCATTTTAGGCACTAAGAGTAATGTGAAAATATGTTAAAAAATAATGTCATAAACACTTTTAATTTATTAATAAACTTCATACAAAAAAAACTAAATCAAATAGATGTTCACTGATGGTTCTTCTTGACTCAGGCTGTATGTTTGGGGTCAATGCTGCAGAATAAATTTGGAATTGATCAGGCGCCTTCATGATGGTCTAGTGTGATGGATAGGAATCTAAGCATCTAAAATGCCTAAAACCTTTGCACAGTACTTTACCTCAAATGAAAAGTGACATTTTTATTACTAATTGAACTGAAGAACTGAAGGTTAAAGTTGAACTTAAGTCCTCTTATTCAACTCTACTGCTGTGACTTTGGTAAAAGTCACTGATGACAGTATTGATTAAGGATGAAGTACCAGCCGGGCAAAGCAGGCAACTGCTCCAGACTCCATGACCCACAAAGATTTCAAAGCACCAGGTTCACGCCACATGAGTTGCAACACCTAAGTACAGTTGTGCTCATAAGTTTACATACCCTGGCAGAATTTCTGATTTCTTGGCCATTTTTCAGAGAATATGAATGATAACACAAAAACTTTTCTTTCACCTGGACCTGGAATTGTTGATTTGCATAAAGCTGGTTTACAAAGTCATCCCAAGGAGTTTAGATATCCATCGGTCCATGGTCAGACAAACTGTCTATAAATGTAGACAATTTCATTCTCTCTCCTTAGAGGTGGGCATTCAACTCAGATGACTCCAAAAGCACAACACAGCCGCTCAGTACCGTAACAATAAACCTCAGAGTAACAACTAAAGACTTAAAGGAATAATTTGAGCAGGTTAACATGTCTGTTCATGAGTCTACCATACACATATCATGGCACATTGTTGCATGGAGCATAATGTCCATGGCAGGACATTATGAAGGAAGCCACAAAACATCACATACATACCTGAAGTTTGTATCTTTGACCTTGACACTCCACAAAGATACTGGGAAAATATTTTATGGACTGACGGAACTAAGGGTGAATTGTTTGGGGAAAACATGCAGCACTATGTATGGTGTAATTATTTTTTATTTTTTTTTAATAATTATTTTTATGGCTTTTCTGTCTCTGGGCCTGGACAGCTCAACAACCTCGAGGAGAAAATCAAGGTATCTTAGAGGATAATATCAGGGTGGCTGTCCACCTGCTGAAGCTCAGAAGAAGCTGGGTGATAAAGTGCATTTACCACAGACTGACTTCAAACAAAGAAAAGCCTCCTTTTGGAGTGGCCCAGTCAGAGCCCAGATCTTAACCCAACAGAGACTGACCTGAAGAGAAATGTTCACTCTAGGCATCCTAAGAATGGTTGGGTTGGTTGAGTTGAAGCAGTTCTGACAGTTCTGACAATTCTTCCTGAACACCGTGGAGCACATTGTGTTTGTCTACACTTGTGACTTAGATGAAGATTAGATCACATTTTATGACCAATTACTTAAGAAATCCCAAAGAGTTCATATACTTTTTTCTTGCCAATGTACAATGTAACTGAGTTAACTGCAGTGATAACCATGTACCATGGAAATCAAAGAAAATGAAAGACGATTGTGATATAATTAAGGAGACCGGGGAAGGACAGATGAAATAATCCTATTACATATATATTGAGCTGCTTAAAGTTTGATCAATTTAGCATTTGTTGGGTTTGAAGTGGGATGTGGAGTCAAATAGATACAATGATATCTCTGGTTCTGCTGTGTCAATTATTATCCCTTAAAGGAACTATTTGTATGTTTTGCTATTGCTACATAGCGAACGTTAGCATTAACAGGTGTTTACTTATCAGTCTTGCCAAGACGTTCAGCCAGTGTTGTGTTTACAAGGAGAGAGGCTGGACTCTTATCTTTGTCTGGAGTTGCCCACGGCGTGATGTGCTCTGTATGTATGGGGATACTCACAAGCGATACTCATGTTTAACATTAGGTTGGCCTCAAGGAAGTTCTGGTGAACCATCAGATGACTCAGGGAGAGAAAGCAGGGCTTGGCCCAGGCTGTGTTGAGCAAAGGAGAAGAACTGCTGGCTCTGACTGGGGATATCCTCGGGCAGTGGAAAGGAGGCACTGACCAATTGTTGAATCTCAGATCCAACCTGGATGTGGAGCAGTGGACTAACTCTTTACCCTTGCAAGTTTACTGGAGGGGCCATGAGACTTTGTTCATCCAGTGTGCATGTGTTTTGTGGACATGGTCTCATGGCAGGCACCGCAGGAAGATGGGGTACTGTGGCTGTTTCTATAAGTCACTCAATCCTTATATAACCAGAGTGAGAGATGTGTCCATTTTCTCAGCAGGAAGTCAAGTACATTTCCAGTTGGTGTTGCCATGGTTGTCCCCTGTAACTGATCCTGTTTGTGATTTTAATGGATGGGAAAGGAGGGTGTCTTGTTTGGGGACCTCAGAATCACCCTTTCTACTTTTTGCAGATGATGTGTTTTTTTACGGCTCCACCCGACTGTGATCTGCCTCAAATAAAGGAGATTAAATATCTCAGGTCTTATTCATGAATGAGAGTGCAGCATCAGCAGAAATATAAACTGGACCCTTGTGCTGAAGAGGAAGCTGAGCTGGTTCAGGAATCTGATCAGGTTGCCTCCAATAGAGCTTTGCCAGGCATATCCAACTAGTGGGAGAGGCCTGGGAACACCTGAGGGGTCCCCGGGAAGTATATGCAATACATTGCTTAACTGACCTAGCTCCAGATAAGCATCAGAAAACAGATGGATGGATACTTGGCCATCAGTTGGTGGACAAGTCGTTTAAAAGGCTTACAAGTACCAAAAAAATAAAAGTACTAACTGTCACTCGAGGTATTATTAGATGGGACAATATTACATAACTGCCTGGTGTCATTAACACCAACATGATCACAACACAAGCACAATCCACTGCAAAACTGATGAGCATGCCCCCCTCCACCACCCACCCCGTTTGAGTGGCACTGGTTGTAGCCGACAAAACATTCACTGTTTCCCCAGTGAAAAAATAATTACAGAAACCTTATTTTTAGAGTGGTACAGTAATGTTTGCCAAAAATATTCAGAGTCACCTAACTCATTGTGGATATACAGATAAGTGATTTGCCATTAAACCCACGGCTTTACAAAAGTTTTGTGAGGCTCCCAAACTGATGCCTGTGAAATTGAATCTGACATCTAAACTGACATTAATGTGACATTTCCTCCAGACGCCTTTTAAAGCAGACTGTGTAGGTCTTTCGCAGCCCCTCTCTCAGTGGGTTTGCCCGTGACATGACAAGTGAACCAGCTGCATATATCTGCCGGGAGCCTGGCGCCGCCGCCTCACTCGGGCTCGCCGTGCGGGAGGGATGGCAGGCTGGGGGGGCTTCTTCGTCTCTCTCCTCAACTACAAGACGGAGAAATATGTCATCGCCGAAAACAGGAGAATCGGAATATTATTTAGACTTTATCAGCTGGCCGTGCTGGGGTACATAATAGGGTGAGGTGCACTGCATGTCAACTTTTACGAATATGGTATAAAGTAACCTTTTAGAAAGTGATTCACAAGTTAAAAATAGTTGAGCTTGTCGGTTTTTATTGTGTTAGCGTTGTTAAAGTGGCAGTGTCATTGGTTTTTTTTTTTTTCAGTTTTGGAAAAGTATTTTCTCTCAAAGAGGGTTTGTGTAGTAGAGTTCATTAATGTCTCAAACTACTGGAGACCGCAGGTAATCTTACCCCACCCGTCACCGCGGGATGTCACACTGATGTCAGCGTGGTGAGGGTGAGACCAGTGACCGGTTTGACCTGTTCATGGAAGTTAAGACGAACAGACACATTTAGTGGCTGTGCTGCAGGGTGCTTGTAAAATCATATCTGGACCTATGGCCTGTAATGTAGCTGAGGAAGGACTGCTCATGTTCATGTGCTCTGGTTTTACTTCCATGTCACTCTGAAGACCTTTGGTATTTTTCGTTTTGCTCATTGGATGCTGCTCTCACACCCTGTGTATGTGCTTAATAGTTCCAAAATAGTTCAGTATAGTTCCAGTGGAGATGCACAAAATATTCTGTGATGTGGCCTAGGATACATTTACACATTAACATTACTCCTTTCATCTGCCACATGCTGTTGAACACACTTAATGACAGTTATAATGTGAGTGCTGTCAACCCAGACCACACGGTCGCAAACAAGCTGCTCAACAAGATCACACAGATATCAAACTATTGCACTGCTCCTATTTTGATGTAAAATAAATCAAAAAAAAAAAAAAATCTGTAACATAATAATATTGAGATACTTTTATTCAGCCTTTGAAACACGATGAGTTTTGAAATTTGGATGAATGTCTCAGGTGGGTGTTTGTGGTGAAGAAAGGGTACCAGGAGAAAGAAGAGGCCATCCAGACCTCAGTCATCACCAAGCTTAAAGGTGTTACACTGACCAACAGCTCTGAGACAGGGCTTCACCTCTGGAGTGCCGAGGACTACACCATACCCCCAAATGTGAGTCTTATCTATCAGTCTATCGATCCATCTTCCAATTAAATGTAAAAAAAAAAAGCCAATCTCAGTTCATAGAGTAATAATATTGATGTCAGAGCACTCCCCAATTATGCTGCTGTCAAGACAGATTATGTAGCTATTGAGTGTCTGCCTTTGTGGATATCATTAGCCCCAGCATCTGTCTAAACAGATTTAACAATATTGAACTTTGTGGGGAGTGTAATTTGTTTAACCTTTTCCTTTTCGATCTTATTGTCTGGACCTAATTTTATTTTGTAGGGCGAGCAGGTGTTCTTCATAGTAACAAATTACATAGAGACCCCCAATCAGAGACTGGGGTTCTGTGCTGAGGTGAGTATACAGAAAAAGAGGAATCTCATTAGCATTTCTTATTGTGTTATTTCAATCCTAATATCTGAATTACTGTAGGTTACAGTGTTACAGATTACCGTGTTCACAGAATTGCATTTTCATATCCTTTCATTCTGCCTCACAGAGTTTCAAGGTGCCGAATGGACGATGTCTAAGTGATGATGACTGTGGTGAGGGGGAGACTGTAATAGCTGGACATGGTGAGGACTGTAGTTTTCATGTTTATCCCACAGGTTTGCATATTCATCTGCAGGGCCAGATAATTCTACAGACTTTTCATCACTCATTTATAATTTTTGTTTTAACAACATGCTCTTACATATAATACTTGCGCATGTCTAGTAACGCATGGTACACACCATACTGAAAGTACTCCAATATGTCTTATTTTGGAGTAAAGTTTCTTCACCCAGCCAAGAATCTTTGCTCTCTCTGTCAGGAATCAAGACCGGCGTGTGTTTAAACAGCACTGGGACCTGTGAGATTCACGCCTGGTGTCCTGTTGAATACAGCAAGCGACCCACGTGAGAATCCCTCCCCTTTGCAGAACTTTGGAAATTAGCCATTTTGTGCTATTACATTCACACTCACTCTGATCCCTCACAGGGACCAAGATATTTCACAGGTTCTATTTATTACTAACACAGCCTGTCAGCTCCACTGTCAGCTTTTACACACAGCTGCCTGTCTCTTTCATTTCCAGAGAGCCCTTACTGAGCGAAGCAGAAAACTTCACTATCTACATCAAGAATTTCATCAGGTTTCCAAAGTTTGAATTCTCCAAGTAAGTGGTGCTGATTGCTGCTGTGCACATGGATTCAAGACATCGTGACATAGATCACTGAGAGAGCTGAGGGATATACGTGTTCCAATGGCTGCTTTAAATAGCTCTAGGGTGAAGAGAGCCTTCTATTTATACCAGCCTGTGCATTGCACTCAGTGAGACAGTGAAACAGTCATCTGAGACGTCCTTGACAGCAGGCCTTGCTCTGGACAGGTGTCAGATCAGATGGGGTTAGCCTGGGGAACTGCGACTGCCCTCTCTGCTGTTTTCTGTTCAAGTCCTGCTAGACAGCAGAGAGATGCCACAAGCCTTTCCTAATTCATCAGTCAGGATCTTATTCATATTTCACGGTTATCTCTCTTATGTTTCCTCACTAATCTTGAAATGGTTATGCTTAATGGGAATTGGCAGGTATTTGAAATCCCTGTTAATGAATTGAAGCTGCTGGCAACACTACACATCTTACAGTATGACATGCATTTGCACTCCTTCCTCATAGCCAGAGGGTGTAAAGGTTTGGTTTGAATTCTGCATATGCTTACAGTTCAGTCAGAGTGTGGGTTGAGTCACGGTGTGAAAGCTAGAGATCCCACGCACAGGTTGGCCTGAAATGGTGTCTTAAGATTGAAAAGTCGAAGTCAAATAAGAAGTTGAGAGAATTCTGTGGCTCTTACTTGGCAGGGTCATCTGTCTCTGTCACTCTAACTTTGGTGATTTTTTTGCCTTCTAACTTCAGTTAATGGTTTTTATGTGTGTCTCTGCATTAGGAAAATGGCCCTTTCAATTGTTAAACTCAAAAATACACGATGTTCAATGTGAAAATAAAACAACAAACATCTGACATTTAGTGCATGTTTGTCATGTCTTAACCTTTCAGGTCTAACGTCCTTGAAACCTCTGATGACAACTACCTGAAAAGATGCTCCTATGACAGAGAGAACCATCCTTACTGCCCTATCTTCCGCCTCGGAGATCTGGTCAGCTGGACTGGACATCACTTCCAGGACATGGCTGTCAAGGTACGAAGTTTGGTAATGTGCCATTTAAGGCTGTGGGTGGGAGTGACTTCATTTCCTGGATTCCTCGCAGTTATTTAATAATAAGCCATAATAAAAAATGAGGAATTATGGAAATTCGTTTTAGCTGCTCGTGATTGCAATAATAACTGTAGAACAACGCACTTGTGCTACAGCTGATTGGCTTTATAAAGGGGTGGGGCGCTGCTTCCACTGCAAAGTTAATTTGTTTCTGTGGTTTGGGGCCAAATCTGTAATTAATCCAAACTAAACAGCGTTGAGCACAACATAGGTACGTCTCTGTGCATCAAGGTAAAATACAATTCAATTCTGCATTAAAAAAAAGACCACAGTCTCTGGACAGCTAGTCTACAGCAGAGGAGTGCCATATTATATTAAACAGGATACAAAAGCACGAGCAGCAAGGCTTGCATTACTTCTTTAATCAGTAGAGTGTCTGTGCTTTAATGGGATCTAAACTAAATAAAGAATATTTCATAGAGGCAAAAACTGAGCAGATGAGATACCGACACAGCTGTTCCTGGTCTCTCTCTCTCTCTCTCTTCTCTCCCCTCTCCTCCCCCTCCCCCTCTTTCTATCTTCTCCTAAACCCAACCGGTCGAGGCAGACGGCCGCCCACCCCGAGCCCGGTTCTGTTGGAGGTTTCTTCCTGTTAAAAGGGAGTTTTTCCTCCCCCCTGTCGCCAAACGCTTGCTCTTTGTGGGAACTGTTGGGTTTATTCTGTAACAAAGTAAGGTCTTGACCTGACCCTGTAAAGTGCCTTGAGATAATGTATATTATGATTTGGCGCTATACAAATAAAATTGAATTGAATTGAATTGAATTGAATTGAATTGAATGAGATACAGCACAACTTAGATGCTGTATTTTATGAATATATAGTCACTTTTAGGTGAATAATGGATTTCTGTTTTATTGGAAAAAGTAGTATTTTTCAGAAATACTAAATTAATTTGAATCTTTCAGACAAATCAACTGTTATCACAAGCTCCACTTAATTGTTTTTCCCAGAGCTTCCTACATCTCTTGGCCATCATCAGTAGATGCAACTTACTCAGCTGTCATGGAGATGGTTAGTTTTTAGATGGTTAGTTCTCATCATGTGACCTAAGTATGGAATATTGATTGTGTTATTTCAAGTGGTTGTGTAAATAAAAAATAAAGTGAAAAAGTAAATTCCACTAAAGCCTCTCCATAAAAACTGAGAAAACCATAACTGTGCTTTATTTCTACAAGATATGGCTGAAAGCTCTGGAAAAACCAATCAAGTGTGATAAGAACTTTATTTTCAAACTGCCATTATATCCCTCCAAGGCAGAGACTCAACCTTCAAGCTCAACATTTATCTTAATGCATTTTTTAGAAAACACCAGCTAAAGCCACCACCTCCCCGACTCGAGGTCTAATCAGCCACAGTTACCTGTGTGGGTTTTTAAAGGATGAAGGGCAACAAGACTTAATGGAAACTAAGATGAAATGTGTCATTATAGCCGAGAGCTGCAGTAATGTGTGGGACTGCACAAATTATGTTTTTATGCAGATGATACTCAGTTAAATGTTCCGGTAAGACCTGACAACCCTACTCATTTCCCCACCTTAAAAGAGAGTGTAACTGACATTAAAAACTGGATGTCTGGGGCACCTAGGTGGCTCACGTGGTAGAGTGTGTACCATTAAGGCTTAGTCCTGACTGCAGCGGCACGGGGTTCGAATCTGACCCGCAGCCCTTTGCTGCATGTCATCTCCCCTCTCTCCCCAACCTTCCTGTCTCTCTCTCACTGTACCTACAAAGGCATAAAAAGCCAGAAAAAAATTGGATGTCGGCAAACTTTCTGCAATTAAATTCTTATAAAACTGAAATGAGTACAGAAATACAGGTCTCTCTGTCTCCTTCAATACTAAACATTCTGTTTAAACCCTCAGTGTACTGTTTGATACCTGTCTCAACTCCAACTGCATATCAATAAGGCTGTCCGAGAGATGATGCTGAGATTTCATGGCCTGGACCCAGACTATATGTCTGAATTACTTACCCCTTACCAACCTGCACATAATCTGAAGTCCTCAGGCAAAAACCTGTTGGCTGTTCTTATATCAAGGTGCAAGACTTTTGCTGTTAGGGGACCTTAACTGTGGAGTAACCTGCCTTATAAATTAAAAAAATCAAAATCTGTTTCCTTTTCAAAGTTGTTTTTGAAAACCTATATTTGTAATCTCTGGTTTTGTTATATGGCACAAGTGCTATATAAATAAACATGATCATTAGTATTAGTAGTTGTAGTAGTAGTAGTAATGACTGGTAGTAGTAGTATTGACAAAGTTCTGTTTTTGTCGATCAGGGTGGGTCTATTGGTGTTCATATTGAGTGGAACTGTGACCTGGATAAAGACTCATCACTTTGTAATCCCCAGTACAGCTTCACCCGTTTAGACATGAACTCATACAACAACTCAGTCACATCAGGATACAACTTCAGGTACGTCCTCTCAGGCATTAACAGGAAAGAAATCTGTCAGTCACTGCTTGTTGAACCCACTGTCATCTTTTACACTTTAAGTCAACTGATTTTTTCCCCCTACAGATATGCCAGGTATTACAAGGATCAAAATGCTGAAACCTATCGCACTTTGTATAAAGTGTATGGAATTCGCTTTGATATAATGATCAATGGCCAGGTACAGAAGTGATATGAGCACTCTTTCTAGGGAAATACATGATTTCGATAATAGACTTGCAGTGAATGTCTGTGATTGTTTTGCAGGCGGGGAAATTCAATATTGTTCCCACAATAATTGCCATTGGTTCGGGCGTTGCTCTGCTGGGTATAGTGAGTAATTTACTGAAATATTATGTTGATGTATAATTGGATGATTGGTGTGTAATTATTGAGTTGACTTAATAATTACACAAAATGTCATATTATGTTGCCATTAGAGGATAATGGATCATGGACCATCAGTGACAAAAATAATGACTCAGCAGCTGCTGTAAATCCAGTTGATATATTTTTCTTCTTTCAGGGAGCCTTTGCATGTGACATGATACTATTGTACATGATGAACACAAGCTCCTTCTACCGGGAGAGGAAGTTTGAAATTATCAACTTCAAGTATGTCTAACTGTATTTACACATTTAATGGTGGGGATTTTTAAATCAATCATTTCCCCAAACTGGATCATTACATTTGTTGGCACATTTCTCTCATACTGTACGAATCAGGAGAGACCGCAGCAAACATAAGGACGGAAAGGCAGGACACCGGGAAAAGAGATCCAGGAAAACAGCTGCAGAGAAAGGAGCCAGCAACTCCATCAAAAAGTTAGAGGAAACTGAACCCACTGAGGAGTCTTCTCCCACCGCAGAGAGCGAGCCACCTGTGGAGAGACGGGGTCCCACCATTCCACGCAACACAGGACAGCGATACTCGGCCATTATCTCTACTCAAGGTGCAGAGCCAAGGCATCATATCACTTTCTCTATACACAGTTAAGTTTGCAGAAAGAGCAAGACAAATCACGCGCAGTGGTCTCGGTTATGTTGCAGGTGGTGGAACCAAAAGTCGGACTGATGTCCACTTCTCACCTACTGGCACGACTGCTGGCATTCCACTAGCCTGAGTGATGCTCGCCTTGACTGAAAATGTGTTGGTCCAGGGAAATGTCAATGTTGTTGCACTGTGGGCCAGGACACTGATGTAGAGATACACAGGAGGGAGGTTTTGAGTGACTGGATCAGGAACCAAAGCTGGAATGTGGGAGATTACAACAGGTCCATAAATAATGATATACAAAAGTACTGTGATCATGCTGATGCCATTAGCAGAGTGACATAAAATCATTAAAGATTTTTAGTGAATTGCCAATATGTGCCAATTACTGCTTTACAAAAGCAAAGACTTTATTTTATCTGTTTCATGTCATACAGTGCATTCAGAAAGTGTTCAGACTCCTTCATTTTTTCACATTGTTATCTGTCAGCCTTATGCTTAAATCACTGAAATACATTTTTTCTTAATCTACCACTCAATACTCCATAATGACAAAGTGACAAGTCTCTCTGGAGCTCAGCCAGAGTGACCATCAGGTTCTTGGTCACCTCTCTTATCAAGGCCCTTCTACCTGACTGCTCAGTTTGCCCGGGTGGCCAGCTCTGGGAAGAGTCCTGGTTGTTACAAATTTCTTCCATTTAAGAATAATGGAGGCCACTGTGCTCTTGGAAACCTTCGATACGGCAGAAATGCTTTTGTAGCCTTCCTCAGATCAGTGCCTCAACACAATCCTTTCTCTGAGCTCTGCAGGCAGTTCCTTCCTCATCATGGCTTGGTTTTTGTTCTGATATCCATAGTCATCTTTGAGACCTTGTCCAGACAGGTGTGTGCCTTTACAAATTACGTCCAATCAATATAATTTACCATATATGGACTCCAACCAAGGCATAGGAACCTCTTGAAGATGATCAAGAGAAATGGGAGACACCTGAGTTAAATTTCAAGTGTCATAACAAAGGGTCTGAATATTTATGTCAGTGTGATATTATTTCCTCCTTTTTAATAAATTTGCAAAATTTTCTGAAATTCTTGTTTCATTTTTCATTATGGGATATTGAGTTCAAATTAATGAGGGGGAAATTATTTTTAAACTAATTTTAGCATAAGGCTGTAGCATAACAAAATGTGTAAAAATTAAAGTGACTGAAGACGTTCTGAATGCTCTATAAATCCAATACTTTCAGCTTTTTATTGGCTGTTGATCAGACTAATTAAGCATCATTTCCAGCTTGGGTAACATAGGATGGGCCTTAGTTTTAATTTTACACCATTTTATGGACTAAGTAATAAAACTTAAAAACAGACAACTAGAGATGATAGATTCATTGAAAAATAAAACATGAAGTGAATTCTTCTCAATCAGTCTGCAAAATACCTTCCAAATTAATGTTGGGTCATGAGAGAAATGATAATGTATAATAATAGATTCAAAGAAAAAACATTTTTTTAAATGCACTTAAAAGCAATATTTAAGAAAATGTGAATGGTCTTATTTCTTTGTATTTCAGCTGGGTGCATTGTGTACCTGCGTTATGACAGACATTTGAACATACTGTTAAACACTGCTGATGTGTTTCCTGCCATGTGTCGAGTTAACTGTGCTGATTGTGAATTTGGTATCTGCCATGCAATGGCTACAACCCAATCATATCCATAATATTATTCACTGATGAAGCTGTGGAATGCAGTTTGTCACATGCCATCAGTCTCCTGTGAGTGGACAAGTTCACTAGTGATGAACGGACTGATTGTTAATGGACAGTGAAGTGCGAGGACTCCCTTTCCTGTTTGTTGTTCCTCTGTCTATTTATTGAATGTTCTTTATTGTTGGAAACAAATGTATCTGCCATATTGTTTTCATGTAAACAAGTGACACTGCCTGACAATGAAGTGATTAATGTATACAAACAACTTGTAAAGAGGTATTTATTGAAATCAGTAATCACATTTGTTATAATCTGACCATGGTATTGTACATGAAATGTAATGCCACACCTTGTTAAAATGTGATCTGTTACACTACAACCTATATTATAACTGTGGCTCATATTCTGGTATGGATGACACCACACAGAGCTGGAGTTAAAGGTTAAATAAATTCTTAGTCACAGGTAAATGGGAACAGGTCATTCTGCATATGCTAATAGGTGTCACATCCTCCAATATATCAACAGTTCATGATGGAAAAATCACAAGTCTTCACTAATGGCTTATCTACAGACAGCAGGGCAGACAATTTTAATGGTTTACTTATTATTAGACAGAAATAATTCAGGGGGATTTGTGGTTGATCATTTTAGTACACATGCACCATTCCGTAGAGGAAAGTCCAGAACAGGACGTAGGTAAAAAGACCTCCGACAAGGCCTCCAGTGAAGAGCAGCCGTCGTGATTTAAAGCATTTGTTCCACCGCCGTCCGGCCTTGAGAATGAGCAGCAGAGAGAGGAGAAATGAGGCGAGGAAATAAAAAATGAAGCCATACAGTCCCGTCAGGCCCAGGATTCCAGCTGTTGCTCCAGACAGAGCGGATACAGAGGTGCGGCAATAGTCCAGCACGGCGGCATTGCCCCTCACAGCCACTTCACTGATGAACTGTGGTCCCTCACGCTTGGCTACAACTCCTGCCATCTTGGCTCTGGCTGGGTATCACAGGAAGCTGCTGCTGTAACAGGAGAGATTTACACATGTTTACAATACAAGTTTGAAATACTGAGACTTTAGAAGTATTTAATTTTATGCTGTTCTACTTCACTACACTTTAGATGCAAATAGTTTTAGTTGTACCACTACATTGATTTCACAGCTGTAGAGAACAGTTACTTGAGATTTTAGGAAAAACACCTATGAAATAACAGAAATGCGACTGTTACAAACTAAACTACATAATAGTAGATAATGGCATTAAAGTCAACCAGCTACATGAAAAAACGCTAATTACGTATTTGCTGTATCAGCAATAATAATAATAATAGTAGGAATAATAATAATAATACAATGACGGGGACAGTTTTCTTATTTCAGCAAGCTTTTGAATGCAGGGATATTACTTACAGTATTTGTGTATTGTGATATTGATAATTGCTTGTTTACAGGATCTTAATGCTTACTCCACTAGTGGCAAACAAGGGTATTTGTCCCCTAGAGACGCTGATTTGCACCGTTACATGTCTTACAGATAACTGTAGGTCTAAAGTCAAAGGGACTGAGGCCTCGATACAATAAAGTCCCGTAATGTGAGTGACAAAGACAAAGCAAAGCTGTGAGTCTGCACCGGTCGATGATGGCTTAGCTACTGACCACAATGAAGCAACCTGACAAAATAAATTTAAAGCCTTGTAGCGGCGATTAAAGTGTGCACATATAACGTCACTGAGAGACAACAAAGAGACACAGCTCTAGTCAGCAGAACCTCATTATCAAACTAAACCCAATACTGTCCGGCCCTGGGTAATTTCATTGTACATTAACCTGACTTTTCTGAACACTCTTGTCAGTGCTGATGCTAATGTGCTAGCACCGTTAGCTCTGCAGGTAGCCCGCTGACGGTTACTGATGACAGCTTCTCACCGGAAATAAACGCAGGGACTCGTCGGCTCCTCACGACGCGATTACAAGAACATAATCTGTAAGAGTCACTTAACAGACAGGAGGGCAGATTGTTTTTTAAAGAACATCAGCCGGCGTGGCACCGAAACAGCACATTCAGTCTAGTCTGAGCGACACTCCTAGATCACAGTCAGCCATGCTACGCCGCAGTGCATTGTGGGAGAAGGGCAGTCCTCAAAAAAAGGAAGCGACAATCTGATGCTTTCCTGGCACATCAAAAAGTAGGAAATATCAACTTCATAATAGGGAAATGGTTTTTCAAGCTCAATCGCTGTTCTTGGTTAACACGTGTCATCCTCTTGAGGCATTATATTAAAAATATTCTAGCTTGAAAAACAAACCCAATAAGAAAACCATTTTAATTGCTGTTATTCTTGCAATTAGTTGGTTTTAATGAATCAAAATACACATAGGGCTAATTTCAGTGTTTATATACATAAATTATATACACTTATATACACATCCCGTTAAGTAGATTATAATTTTTTTAGTCATTGGCACAAGCAGAAACAAATATGATATTTATTTATTTTTTTCTTTATCCCCCCCCCCCCCCCCAAATATAATTTAGCAGTAATCGTTTGGGAAGATTTACCACCAACAAAAAGAGACATTTCGAATTTCCTGCTTTGAAGTGAAGGCAACAGTGTTGACTTTGCTCTCTCATGATGCCATACATTTGAGAGAGCCGTGGAGATACACAGTGCCATCAGCAGTCATGTCGACCTATATCCTGGGTCTGGATGTGGGCACCACCTCGGTAAAAGCAGTTTTATTAGAAACTGACTCCAGAGCGGTGGCTGCGAGTCACGCCTTGCCTACTACGTCTGATATAATCGACAATAGCGGGATAAAGGTGAGTGCATTCACTTCACCCTGCAGCTCGGGAATATTACTGTGTGTGTGTGTGTCCTGTGTGTAACCTGGCTACGTTTCTTACCACACAGGCTAAAGAGCAGGATACAGGTCGCATCATAGACTCTCTGAATAGGTGCATCGGCCTGCTGCCCAGAGACAGACTGCAGCGTGTCAGCGGCATCGGGCTGTCCGGACAGATGCACGGAGTTTTATTTTGGAAAGGAAAGAGCGGTGAGACAACTACCTGCATGTACACCCGAGCTGGCATTTCACAAGCTGTGAGGCTGTAAATTGCGTAACACCGGCTCTATGACACAAGAGGAGCAGAGACACCGATACCGTCATTAGTCTGACGGGAAAAAGCAGGGGATGGTTGTTGATAGGTGAATTATCTTCAGAGCAAGAGGATCTGTTGGTACTGGGGCCCAAGGTAAAAATGAAATGTACAAAATATAAGTAATTACAATGATAGGATGTGCACATTCAGGTGAATCAAAATTTAAAAACGGCCTTGTAACAAAAAGTTCAGAAGCATTCAGAGAGCTTTTCACATGAGGGTCTACGGTGTCTGGTCTCCTATTGTTGTGACCCCTTAATTTGAACTCTCACCTATTCTTGCTTCGGAGGCTCTCTAATCTAATGATCACTGGAAAAGGCCCATGATAAGAGCCTCACATCACATTCTCATGTACGAGGGTCAGTGTAGTTTGAGGGGGAGAAATTAACTAAAACAATTTCAGCATAAGACTGCAACATAAAAAAAAGTGAAAAAAGTGAGGGGGTCTGAATACTTTCTGAATGCACTGTATGTTCAGTAGATATTATAAACTGTACACACACTGTTAGTAAGTATCACCACCTGTCAGTCTGATCATAAGGCAGAGGGTGGGGACTGCAGACCTCCAGCATGTTTACATGTTGTTGCACAAGTCTCAATGTGAAAACACATCATTGTGATTACATTCGTAGGGTATATATCAAAGTATTAAATGCAACAGATTTTATTCAAAAGGTTTACCTTTAAGCAAAATGTTTCCCCGAGTTGTTTGTTATGATTATCACAGATCATTGAATGTAACACACGTGATTCTTCTATGTAAAAGTAAACAAAAATCAGATCAGTCCTGTGTGTTCCCAGACCAGAGACTCTAAAGATAATTCACTGGATGAGACAACAGTTTACATAATGTTTAACCAGACTGTTCACTTTAGGAAAACATTCACTAGTAATGTCCTTGGGGATTTGGACAAAGCCCTCCAGAAAGAGAGCTGGTGAATCTGAAAAAGAAAATCTGTCGATTTCCCAGTCTGTAATACTGATGACTTTTAACATGCTTTTTAAAAATGAATTGAGGAACTGGGCTGGTGGAGGCACTGAAATCAGAAGACTTTCCTCTAGTAATTTCTCTTTTAAACAACACTTTCATTACTATGTTGCCCTCTGCTGGCTGCACCCAAAACCTGATTATCTAAAAGATTTATAACCAGAGAAAATCTAAGGCTATTAGGATGTTTTGTCTCAAAACAAAACAAAAATCAAAACCATTAAGTCAGTCATTACTTATTTTATGTGGGTAAAAAGGCTGAAGCTAAGGTCTTCTGTCTTTTCCTTTATGCCTCTTTCTTCACAGGTTGTGATTGGTCCAGCAGAGACTTCTTCACAGCCAGAGACACCAGTCAGCTGATCACCTGGCAGGATGGCCGCTGCGGCAGTGACTTTCTGTCCTCTCTTCCAAAACCAGACTCACATCTCAGTGTAGCCACAGGGTTTGGCTGCGCAACAATCTTCTGGTACATGAAACACAGGTCTGCACATGCTTTAACACACACAACACACACATCATATAGAAGAGCCTATCACACCCCTTGATGTGAAAGTAAAATCTGAAGATGTGTGGTGTCACTGCAGGCCTGAGTTCCTTGAGGACTTCACAGTTGCAGGTACCATCCAGGACTATGTGGTGTCCATGCTGTGTGGTTTGGACGTGTGTGTGATGACGCCTCAGAATGCAGCCAGCTGGGGTTTCTTCAACACTTCCTCCAACCAGTGGAATATAGACATGTATGTAGAGTGCTTAACTTCCTGTTTTAATCATGCTTCAGTTCTATGTTAAAGCTGGCAGAGCACTTTCTTACTAAGATACATCAGTCAAGTGCTAAATGAATGAAAAATGTACATCAAGCTTACAGTGTCAGACATGTTACGTGTAACCTCCGTAACAAGCCACTCTGTGCTCGCTCTAGTCTGAAGGGTGCCGGCTTCCCTGTGACCCTGCTTCCTCAGTGTGTGTCATCTGGTGGATTGGCGGGAAAGACGTGCTCTGACTGGCATGGTATTCCTGCTGGTACACCAGTGGGAGCCGCCCTGGGGGACTTCCAGTGCTCGGTCTACTCCTGCATGAGTGTACGGACAGATGCAGGTGAAGCAGGAAGTCCAGTCATCTCTCTCAGGCCTGGGATTGCACTTAATGCACTGAATGCATTATGCTGTCATATTTTATTCAGTTTAAATGAAAGCAGAAAGACTAGTTAATGCTATAAAGTTTTTGTAATGAAAACATTTAAACTATCAGAATCGTGAGGGAAATATGAGAATGCTGCACTTTACTGTCATACATCATAATGTGTCTTTCTCTTAAATTCCCAGTTCTCAACATAAGCACCTCAGCCCAGCTGACCTTTGCCATGCCAGCTGGCTTCAAACCTCAGGATTCTCCTCATCCTGCCTCCTCTATCTCCTACTCCCCCTACTTTGACTCCTTGTACCTGGCAGTGGCAGCGTCGCTCAACGGCGGGAACGTACTGGCTACTTTTGTGGAGATGCTCGCTGCCTGGATGAAAGAGCTTGGTAAGTATTTTTAATTACTATTTTATCTACACATAAAACTCAATGCTATTGGTATTTCACAAGATAAAAAAGTACCTCACAACACTTTGGTCCAGACTGATATACGGAAGCTTCAGAAAGTATTCAGACCCCTTCAGTGTTTGCATGTTTTATTGTGTTAATTTTAAATTAATAAAAAACATCAATCTACACTCAACAGCCCATAATAACAAAGTGAAAACATGTTTTTACAGATATAGAAATTTGTGCAAATTCATAAAAAAAACAAAAGCTAGAATATCTAAGTCTAATCTAATATATATAAGTATTGACTTTGCACACCTGGATTTAGGTAGTTTATCCCATTCATCCTGACTTCTTCAGACTGGATATTAAGTGTAGGGCAAAAATGGCAATTTTATCCTTTTAAAATGAAATCTACAATGCAATAGAATGCAAAAGTCGAAGGGGTCTGAATACCTGCTGAAGCCACTGAATCTCAATATGATATTGGACAGATTGTTGCAAAATGTTTTACTTACGTTCATGGTTCCCAGATGATGAACTCTAATGGCTGCATCCAAACTCACTGTTTATTATATAGTGCACTACATTTCCTTTACTACATTTCATTTGAGTGTCTGGATTCTGAGTGTGTGAATGTACCCACCATAATCTGCCCTCAAATATTCCACAGCGGAACAAAAAAGCAGCGTCCATGGCATGTACAATACTTTCTGCTAACAATCCCACAGTGCAACATGCTGCATTTTATAGAGGCAAATATTACTGTTGTGCAGTTCAACAGTTGTTAGTGATGATGCAACATGTTGATGATTAGTGAGAGTGTTTCTCTCAATCTCAATTTACTGAATAAGCTGTTGAATGAATGAGTGAACAGAAGGGTGACTTCAACTATTGAATGGATTTGGTGATCGCTTAACTTTTCATCTAGTGCTTTTGTGTTATTTAGCAAATGGCAGAATGCTAACTTGCTAAAAATAAGATATTCATCATAGTAAACATTTGTACTTGCTAAACATGAACATATTAACATTGTCATTGTGAGCATGTCAGAATGCTGACATTAGCATTTAGCTCAAAGTACAGCTTCACAGAGCTGCTAGCATGGCTGTAAACTCTTATTTTATCTACACATGCAGTTTATTGTTGGTGTTTCAGCAGATAATATGTACTTCGCTGGTGAGGTTGCTCTTCATGTGCTGAATCAGCCCAGTCAGATGCAAACTGCCCGATCAGTGCACAGTTAGATGATAAATAGCACCACTAAACACTCTTGAATTTTGTCAAAACTACGAATACTGCAACTGTATGACCCATTTCACACGCCAGCTGTATTTAGAAACTAAGCCTGATGAATAGTTTTGAGGTAAATCATCAAACTTTTCGAGTCTAAAATTGAACGTAAAGAGCAGTGACAGCTCAGAGAGGTCAGCCTTCATCTGAGGACAGGATGAACTCTCAGTTATCCTCTGCACTGCCATTTCAGAGCACATTGGAAATGAGTTGATCCATTGAGACCAAATCTAGACCACAATGAGCAAAGTGAAAATGGATAGCTTATTTTTAATGTTCTTACCACCAACAGGTAGTTTGAGTGTAAATGGATATTTTTCATGAAGTGATGCCAAAAAGACACAAACCACTAAAGGTTATTTAATTCAAATGTGTTTGTTCCAGATGTTTAACTGCCCCCCTCCCCCTCCCTCCATCCTACAGATGCTGAGCTGAGTGATTCAGACTTATATGAGAAGCTGATTGGTTGCGCCCTGAAGCAGGAAACCAGTGATCTGAGGGTGAGCCCGACCATCCTCGGAGAGAGACACAACCCTCTCGGCCTCGGCCAGGTGACCAACATCTCCGCCTCCAATCTCTCTCTGGGTCATGTGGCCAGGGCGCTGTGTCACGGAGTGCTGGACAACATCACCTCCATGATGCCTGTCGAGCGTCTGCAGCAGGCGGGGGTCACCAGGATAGTGGGCAGCGGCAGCGCACTCACTCGCAATGAGGTGCTAAGACAGGAAGTGGAGAAGGTGTTCCCTCAGCCGGTGGTGTACAGACAGAACGCAGACTCTGCTGTCGGCGTGGCCATGGTCCTCTGTGACCGAACTTAAGTGAGACTTGTAATCCACAGGAGAATCCTTTTCTGTTTACACGAACTAATTTTGCACACTTCTGAATACCACAATGAATGGGTTGTGGATTTTTTTGGACCAAAAGACTGAATCCACCAAGTGATTGACATAGTGGCTCAAACTAGCTGCTGAGTGCAGCCACGGTGCTGCCTTCAAACCTTAAAATTCACTGTGACTGAGCAGCTATCAGCAATGTACTGGGCATTTCTCAGTCTACTTTGTTGTTGTTTACTAATGTTTTTTTTCATAGCAACAAATACTTGATTTGATTTGGAAAGATGCTCATCATCATTCGTCAGAAAATAATCTGCTGAAGACCTGATTTCTCCACTGACAGCAGCCTTACCAGGGCAGCACACAGTGCAACAACAAAATGTGCTGTAAGAGACTGAAAAACCCCACATTCCTCCGTCACGTAGCTTTCCAGCCATTGGTTTCCCACCCAGATGTCGTGAGAGTGAAATAGCACAAGTTTATGCTGATTCCCTGCTTGTCGGCATTATATACAATCCATGAAGCATGTTAGCATCCAAGCAGAAAATAGGCTATCAAGGAAAAGCGTTTTCCTCAGGTATTATTATGTCATTCTTTTTTTCCTTCCCTCTGTCTCATGGTTTCTATGTAGGGGAGTTTGTTGGTGTATCTCTCTTAGCATCACTCGTACAGCCTGGAGTTGCTCAAGGGGTTGAATCTGTAGATTGCTCAGAGTTTGTTGTGTGTGTGAGCCTTTGTGTCTGATGGGTTTTTTATTGTGTTGCACATGTACAGGGGTCTGTATCAGAAGGCTCACTGGGGGCTGACTTACATCAGCGATCCTCGGTAACTGGTATCATGCAGCTGCTTGTCAACTGGCTCATTACTGTAACTCTGAGCTGAAGATCATAATTACAGGCCAATCACTAGCAGCATCATCAAAACCAAGACTGAAGTATTATATGAGCTGTGACATGACATTAGGTTTTTATATTATATTGTAGGCAGTATAATCACACAGCTGCAATAGAATAAGAAGCCGTGGAAACCTTTGTAATTTACCAGACTAATTAACAGCTAAAAGGCCACAGATAAAAAGCTAATTATCACCTCATGGACTTCAAAAAGATTTAATGCTCAAAAGTTGTCTTATGTTATTCTGAGCTGTATTAAAAGACTACATCATTACACCAGCAGAGATCTGTGGGGAATTAACATGAGTATGTTCCAGTTTAAAATTATCATGTGATTCTACTGATTTATAAAAAAGTCTCTATTGCTCTTGTCATTTTAATGTCAAGTCACAGTCAGGATCCAGTGAGGATGACTGAATCACTACAGTGATCTGATTGGTCAGTAGTCCTGATCCTCTGATGCAGCATTGGTTACCAAGGTGATCTGCCTCAGTTAAAAGTGAGTCAGTGTCATGACACCAGAAAACCTGAGGTAGGCAGAGACGGCCACTGATGCTGGTGATACAGCTGTAGGGAAGGGTTACGTCTAGCACCTGTGCTTCTTCAGCAACACCTACTTTTCATTCATACACTGTGTTTTCCGTTCACTACCTTCATTTTAGGATGGTTACGGTGCTTTCTTAGCCTTCTCTTGATTTAAGTCTTAATTCATGCTTCAGTTAAAATTTCTGCCTCTGATAGGGTGAATGAAAGTTCAGTCAGTTTTTGTCAGTTTTCATGTTACTGCTGCTTTTAGTCCTTGTCATCTGTATTTTCAAGGGTGTGGTGATAATTTTATCAGCCACTGTAGAATTTGTTTTGCCTTAGCTCTTGATTTTTATCATAACTAGCTGCTTGTTTCATGATTCAGTCTAGTAAGAATCAGAGAGATCAAATGGGTGATTAGAGAGAAGACATGTTGAACTGTCAGGGTTGGCAGCTTAATTCAGTTTCATATATTGCATCAGATGAAGGCTTATGCCAGGAGTGGAGCCGCAATTTCAAAAGTGTGGGGGCTCTAAAGGTGCGACATGAGCACCACAATGCCCTCATCTCTGGCCCAGCTCCAGTGTCAACCACAAAACAAATCAAAATGAATGTCACACATTTCTATTTTTTTGTTTACCACCATATGCAAATAATGTTGAGTTTGAAATGTAAACTTTACCAAACATCACACCCTTCACTTCTCCAAGATACTGTATTCACCAGTATTCACAGTACATTTACCTTCACCCTCGCTCTTTGAGGCCGATGGCTGATGTTATTTCCTGTCCTAAACAAACAGAACACAGCAGTGATAGAGACGAGATGATGTTTAAAGCGTGTCACACCCGTGGGTGGGACGCGCCTGGCTGAATCAGATTATGGCAAACCATAATTTCACGTTGAATAGTTCCAGCTGCAATACTGTTGGTGGCTTCATTTTTTTTTCTTTGTAATGAATGAATTTCTACAAGTACATACAGTTGTTGGAAAACACATGACATCAGTGTTATTACCATTCATTCATTTTACTACTCATGCCGCAGTTTGTTGAAATGTGTGATGTAAAAAATAAAGCAGTGTTAATAATTTATTTTTGTCTCAAATGTTAAATATTTTTAATGTTACTGAATTTGAAGTTTAATGTTATTTGACTTCTCCAGGTTAGTTTAGAGTGTCCAGGATTATATTCTTGTACGTGGAGTCAAGTTTTAAGAAGAAAGTACTAAAACTTAACTTAAAAAAAAACCATAAACACATTGAACCTTTTAGGGTGATATTTGAATTACTTACAGCATCCTGTGCCAACCCTCACCATCTCACTGTGTGAAGCCTGATTGCCCTGTTATATTGTGAAAAAGGAAGTAGTCTTAAGAAAGGAAACTGCACTTGTAGGCAGAAGCTCTGCAACCACACACCCAGTCACAGGACCACAGCTGCACAAAACATACACATCCATTAAAATGAAACACGCAAGAGACACACAGGAAGCACTACAGCAGCATTAGCGACCGAAAAAAGGAGACTTAAGAAATATTACACATGCGCGACAGAAAAACCACAGTAAGAAAAGCAGCATTGTGATAAGGGTGAGTGTCTCTTTTAGACTCTTTTATTTTCAGAAACACATGAGAATATTTTATTTTTTGCTTCCCTTTCTTTGATGGGAAGTGATTCGGTAGAATTCTTAATTAATACTTTTTTTTCCTCTAAATTCTAGATGATAAAGTTGCAAAAGCTGTTTTCAAAGTGTTAAACTGCTGTGTAGCTCCTCTCTGATGAACACATCATGAGGGACACTTGTGTTCATGTCACATGATATACTGCTGTCTTGGTATGACCTGGGATGTCAATACAGCATCCTTTTAAGCCCTTAGGGCTCCAGTAATGTGCTCTGATGTTCTCTAGGGCGGGTCACTTTATCTCCCTCTGGCTCACTCTCATCTCTGTTACATGTAGTGAGCATCTTAGGATGCAGAACAATAGGATTCACACGCCCAGTTTTCTGCAGCACACTCTGCTACGTCCTGCTGTTTTGTTTTTGACTTGAAGATCCGATTTTTAATCAAGAAAAAATCTGGAAGAGGAAGTGTTATTTCTGGTGAGTGAAATTATGTATTACAACATTGTTTAGATTAATTCGGGTCCTGAATAACATGTTCAGCATCATCAGTATGATATTCTGATGACGGGTTGCCGTTAACATGTTTGTGCATTTAGACTTACAGCCATGCAGACATTTAAACTGATACTTTGCACATATTGGTTTGTGGTTATGAGCTTTAATGGGTATACAGAATGGATAATGGTACAAGCAGAGGGAACAGATTTCTGTTTACAGTTTACATTTAATAATCAGAACCAGGAACTGAGCTAAATAATCATGAGGATTTTTCTGAAAACAATGCTTGCAGTACTGTAGGCCATGAAACAGTGGATTAATAATGAATACAGCAGGATATAAACACATGGTGTGGAAGTAGAATTTTTTTCAAATTCTTCTTTGAAAATTTAGTTGCAACTAAATAATTGTAAAGACAATGTTTGTGTTTCATTAGAAAATTGACTTTACTTCTCTTTTTTCCCATCCGTTGTTTCTTTCTGTGCTATATATATCTATATATTCCTCTTGTGATGACCATGGAGTCTTACAGTGAGTCATTAATTCCCCATTTTCTTAATGAAAAGGGGAACAAGAAGCCACCAAAGATTTAGGTTCCCACTGTCCTTAACATGTCTTCCTTCAAGTCAAAGTACCTATCACTCCACTGTGATCAGCTGAACTCAGCAGGAATAATTTCCCATCATTTACTCAGCGATTCTTTTTCTACATAAGCGACTTAACTGTAAATGATTTGATTATTCTGCAGAGAAGAGGCTTTCAGATCAAGTGCTGTGTGTGTGTGTTGCTGTTATGGAAATCGTCTTCTAAATAAACTCTTTGTTAGTCACTGAGGGTGAGACATCACATGTCTGAAAATATGTCTGCGCGTATAAAGGCTAGTGAGGTGATCCCCTGTGGTAAACATGTCTCAGACGCAGCTGAAACAAACCCACAGTAACTAATGTTGAAGCACTAATACTAAACATGTTGTTGCACTGTTAAAAGATGCAGATCTGAACTTCTTTAGGTTTGTGACCCATTAAAACAGAGCAGAGTGTGTGTGTGTGTGTGTGTGTGTGTGTGTGTGTTTCTGCTTTGACTTGAATAATCTTAGAGCCAGTGAGCATTAGAGCATCACTTGTATATTCCTTGGGTGGCTCCTAACTGGTCTATGCTACATTTGACTCTTATTTTACTTCTTCACATGCACAATAAAAAAAAATACACAATGAATAACAAAGATAAATAATATGCAGTGCAGAGAGAGGCAGAAAACTCAAATAGGCTTATTAGCTTAGCCTCCATCTAATTAATATTAAAATTCAACAACATTAGAGAACACAAGAATTGACAACAGCAGATAATATGACTACCTAAAAGTGATAGCAAAGTAATAGAGGCAAATGTATATAGTAAAAATAACAATAACAACAATAACATCACAATTAGAACAAGAAAATATGAATAAGTGGGAAAGTGAATGTGTTTGAGTGTGTGTGTCTGTATGTGTGTGCTTGGCTTATAAGATAATTGGTTTATACACCTGTGTTGACTCACAGTAATAATACATGTCAGTATAGGTGAGATAAATAAAACATGGATACTTGGAAAACAAATACACAGAGAGAAACAGCAACAGCAAATCATATGTGACTGAGGCGTTTTAAATGGAAATCTGTCACTTACTCACCACATGTGTAACTGTAGCTGAAGAATTATCTTCACTGGGCCTGTTTGTTGTCCTGATTCATGTACATTTGTGCCATATTTCCACACAGTCCACTGCAGACAGAGGTAAAGATGAAGAAGTCAGAGATGTTTGGGTTTTCCCTGGAGGCAGACGACAGGACAGAGGAGGAGAAAAGGCGGCAAAAAGCAGCGGAGAAGGATGGTGGGCATGAGGCCCCCAAGGCTCCCATGGACACTGATTACCAGGAGGAAATGGAGCAGACCAAGCCTCAAATCAGATTCAACCTCAACTTTGACAAGTGAGCCACTCCATGCAATGATAATATGGTTGCTGCCCTTTTTTTAATACTCATTATATCACAGGTGCTGTTTATAATCAAGCCCCAGTGTTAATGAATGTGGAGTGTGATGCTGCTTAACCCAGTTGTGTGTAAAATACTTTCTGTTTGTAGAGGGATTCGTGGTGAAGTGCAGAACAATAGCAAGAGAGACAGCAAGACATTTAACATCGACAGGCTGTTTGAAGCAGTGGCCAGCAGGGATGTCAGACAGCTGGACGGCCTGCACCACTACCTGCACCAAAACATGAAGAAACTCTCCGACTCCTTATGTGAGTGTGACAGGACCCACAATGCAGCAGCTGCACCAAACTGCGAGCTGTTGACCTGTGTGTTAACTCCCTGAATGTTTGCTTACACCTGCAGATCAGTCCTATGGTAAAACCGCCCTAATGAAGGCTCTGCTGCACCTCAAAGACAACAAGAACGAGACTGTGGAGTTATTAATTGACATTTCAGAGAGGCTGGGCGACGTTAAAGAGTTTGTTAATGCATCCTACACTGACAGCTATTACAAAGGTAAAGATTTTTGTGACTCCAGGAGCCTTTATTTGACCCCATTCCCTCTATCTGTGAGAAATGCTGTGAGAATAAACTCTAAATTAAATTTTTCCATCACTCTAGCCATTAAAACGATCTAACTGGATTAAGAGGATACAAAGAATTGGGATTTATCTTCTCATATGTATTGATGTATGGCTCCAACAGGCCAGACAGCTCTCCACATAGCCATTGAGAGGAGGAGTATTTCCTACGTGAAACTACTGGTCAGTAAAGGAGCCGATGTCCATGCCAAAGCCTGTGGAAAATTCTTCCAGCCACATGACGGACCATGCTTTTACTTTGGTGAGTTCACGCTGCTAGAGAGGAGAGGCTCTTCCTCCGAAGCCTCACACAAAGATCATCTACTGGGCAGTATCACTCAGTATGTACAAGTTATGGGATCATTGCTTGGTTGTTTCTCCGCTGTACTTCACTTAGATACACAAGCTTTGGGTCTCTGTTTTTTCAGTTTTCAGCTTTACTTCAACCATTAATTTCTCATTTTATCTAATTTCTTTATTTTCCAAAATTGTGTTTCATTATTTTCCTCTCAAGTTATTGTTAATTATTTTTACAGTGTTAGTTAATGCTAATTAAAGACAAACAAACAAAAGTCAGTACTGCACCACATGTATCGCGGTGTATAATGAGGCACAAAAGGACACATTAGCTGTATTAATCAATATTGTGCTGACTTAAAGGCTCCAGTGATTTAGTATTGCCCTGCAAAAAGTTGGGGGATTCACAAGGTACAGATTAAAAGAAGAATGGTCACAATCGATCCAGCAGAAGCAGAGATATCGTATTATTTACTCTCTAGTATGGTTTAAGCTCCAAAAACACTGTAACCTACATTTCCCACAATGCAATTCAATACCATCTTTCATTAGACCCTACCTGCATTAAACTCCCACACTCCAAGTTTGTAACACAGACTTTAAGATATTTCAAACTGAGATAACCATGATGCATTATCTCAGTTTGTTCAGTGACAGTTTTCTCAGGCTGAGTCAGGACAAATAAACTGAAGCCTGTGTAAACTGGTGGAAGTGTCCTTTTAAAGTTTGCATGTCTGTTTATTTATTTGTCCTCTTTTACTGCAGCATTGCTCTCCTTGTAATACGTAACAACACCAACTGTTGAGAGGTAATGATGCATGTATGCAGGTTTGTCCTTGTACAGTGTCCTGTTCCAAGATGGGAAGAGCAGAGGTTTTACTGACCTCTAAAGGGCCTTGTTGATCTAATTCAGTCCATTTAAAGGTAACTGGCAAACCCAGTTCTTGGAAAAGGCCCTTGGTAGGTCACATGACAGTCTACGAAACAATACAGCTTATGTAGGTTTAATTTTTGGGTAAATATTGTCTAACAGTTTTTTTTTTTTTTAAGTCAGTAGTGATAATATTACATCTTTCATTTAAATGTTTATCTAAGGATAGAAAGACTTTGTCTAAGACCTGCTGTCAAAGCTCATGCTTGTGCTAAATGAACTGAATGTCAACACATTTAAACGTTTTAATCAGTATGATTAAGATCCTCCACTGACAGGGGCCCTCTCTGTGCTGCCCCCAGGTGAGCTGCCTCTGTCTCTGGCTGCCTGCACCAACCAGGCTGATGTGGTGGACTTCCTGATGGACAATGAGTACCAGAGAGCAAACGCGACGCTGGTGGACACTCAGGGCAACACAGTGCTGCACGCTCTGGTGGTGGTGGCCGACAACTCTGAGGAGAACACAGACTTCATCACCAGCATGTACGACCGCATCCTCAAGACCACCGCCCGGCTGCATCCAAAGCTGAAGCTGGAGGACATCGAGAACAACAAGGGGCTGACGCCTCTCAAAATGGCTGCCAAGATGGGCAAGATAGCGGTTAGTACAGACATGGCTGGATTCAAATGCGAGGTGGCCCACAGGCAAAAATGTAATTGGGGCCTCCAAGTTCCACTGAGCTGAGGTCTATTAATTTCAATTTATTGTGCCTGGGTATATGTTATAATGGAAATTAGAAAGAACTTTTGATATTAGAAATTTTGGCTTTTAGGGCCTAAAACGGTCTGGGCCCCCAGTGCAACTGCGTCATTGACATATTGGTAATTCAGGCACATAAATGATTTATTTTGTTGAGGTAAAATGAACAATGCACTTGATGTTGAACTGCCTGCATGAATGACAGTGAACCTTCTGGCTTTCCTGTAATTTGTCTGCAGCTTTTCTCACACATCCTGAAACGGGAATTCCAAGACATCCACACCAAACATTTGTCCCGAAAATTCACTGAATGGGTTTACGGCCCTGTCCACTGCTCTCTGTACGACCTGGCCTCTCTGGATTCGTGTGAGGACAACTCTGTCGTGGGGATACTGATCTACGACAGTGACATTCCTGTGAGTACTGGCATCATGGGCCCTGTCACAGCAGCTGCTGTTGTTGTTCATTCCTCAAACATCTGTTACCTCGCAGAACCGTCACGAGATGCTCCAGACGGAGCCTCTGAGCCAACTGCTGGAGGAGAAGTGGAAGAAGTTTGCAGGTCGAATGTTTTTCCTCAACTTCCTGGTCTACCTTGTGTACCTGCTCATCTTCACTCTTGTGGCCTACAATAAGAAGTATGGAAAGGTGAGCTGGCTGTGACTGATCTCTGTAGCCATCCCAGACACACCTGTGGCGATGTTGCTGATGTTTGTTCTCTGCCCCACAGCCGCCGTTTCCCCTCGAACACACCACCAATGGTTACCTGTATGTGTCAGGCCAGCTGCTGACAGCACTGGCAAACTGCTATTTCTTTTTCATAGGGGTATGTGGTTGCACTTGTGTTTACATTAAAATCCAACAGCTCTTATCATCATTGTGGAAACTGTATTCCACTCAAGTGACTGATCAAAGAGCTCATCTAAATCCCTAGATAATTGACATGAAGAGGAAGCGCCCGAAGCTGCAGACATTGCTGATCGATGGATATTATGAGATTCTTTTGTAAGTAGTAAAACTTTTTTTCTTGAGATGTAAAGGTGCCCTGTGAAGTTTTCTTGTAGACAAACAAGTTATGTTTACATTCAGCATTTGTCACCAAAATGCATTGTGGGTGGTCTAACAAATGTGTGGAATGAAACATTTGGAAAGCTGTTTTGTAAAAAAAAAAAAAAAAAAGAAAAAAAGAAAAAATTGAAATCCCTCATTGTTTACATTCATGTTTGCTAGCTAGCAGTTTCGTCTTCACTGCCTCTGCTGGCTGTTTGCAATGCTTCTTTGTGCTTTACTGCCACCAGCTGTCAATGAGTGTAACAGTGTCAAACAAGAGGCAGAAATATATATTGTGTCTTTGTGTGTGTCCACAAAATCTTTTTTAAAAGGGGTACCTTTAAAATGCTTTAGAAACTGGAGTCAAGTGTGTGTAGATGAAAAAGTAACTCAGCAATAGTCAAAGCTGTAGTTTCACTGCTCTCTCTGGTGGAAACTGTCTATGGGTTGTGGTCAGAAATGTGCTCTGCTGTATCTTGACCTCACCCAGCGATGATGTTTCGACACACTTGTACATCACTGCTGCCAGTTGAGAAATGAATCTGCTAGGGGTCAGCAAAGACAAGATTTTCAAAGGATGATAAGTGGCTCTTTGAAAATATCCACTTATGATTATATGTTCCTCACTCACTAGGAAGTGAACAGTGCAAACATGAACACAATACTGACAAATAAGAAGATACAACAAAGATAAGATATAATAAAATGAGATGGGAGATTGAGGTCACCTGTCTTCCTACTTTGCCACTCATAAAAACATGTAAGTCGATAAGACTTAAATATCAGACTTAATTAAGTCAACAGCTGTTGCCTCATCATTAAAGGCATTCATAGATGGAGGAATTGATGTGTCTATAACTAAAACATTAAATATATTATCTATCAGAACTTTGCTTTATAGACATGGTGTGTGAACCCCTTAAACATGTGATAGTAAATTAGTCACTTGAGGTCAAAAATAACAAACCATTGACTTTGTTGTCATAGTGTACACCGATCAGCCACAACATTAAAACCAGTCAGCAGGTTTAATGCTGTGGCTGGTCTGTGTAGGTATTGCCACAGTACAGATGTTCCAGATGCAGGTGTATTTACACTACATTCAGTCCCTATAATCACTAACAGTTCACCACCTTCACTACATACCGGTGACCTCACTTTAACTAATGACGTGAACTCTCAAACCAATAGGTCTTTTTCACAGCAGACTGACGACATGTGAACAGCTTCTGGTGACCTCCTGACGGCTCTGCTGTTTGTAGTTTCGTGCAGGGCTTCCTCTTCCTGGTCTCGGCCGGGCTGTACCTGTGCGGGCAGAAGGAGTACCTCGGCTTCCTGGTGCTGTGTCTTGCTCTGAGCTGGGTGAACCTGCTCTACTTCTCCCGCGGTGACAGACACATGGGCATCTACAGTGTCATGATACAGAAGGTAGTCCACACAGGCTGCGCTGCACCACAGTGAACGTCACAGTGAACACTCTCATCCCTGAAGCCTTTTGGTGTCTTTTCTTTTTTGTAGATGATCCTCAGTGACATCCTGCGCTTTATTTCTGTCTATGTCGTCTTCCTGTTTGGATTTTCAGCAGGTATTTTAATTTTTCCTCTGTAAATGGAAAAATCATGCCAAAAACATTCAGTACCCTCCCCTGAACTCACAAAGTAATATCACCAAGGTTTTACTCAGCTTTTATTGATTTGAAAAGTAGCACTATCCTATGTTTTTAAAACCTGTTAGCTCCAAATACAAATAAAGGCCACTTTGAGATAAAAAACTTATAGTAACACTGTGGCCAACACGCCATGAACGGAGGATGTAATCTATACAACCTTCTTCCTGTCTCCTGTCACAGCGGTGGTCAGCCTGCTCATTACGCCTCCTGTGAATAACACAAGTCAAGGTCCTCAGACACGTCTCTATGGTCCCAGTGGTATTGACGAGGAGTGCATAAAACCAACCTTCAGAAACATCTCCTACACCACGCTGCAGCTCTTCAAGTTCACCATCGGCATGGGTGACATGGAGTTCACCCAGGACTACGAGTACATTGAGGTCTTCTACGTGCTCCTCATCGGCTACATCATACTCACCTACATCCTGCTGCTCAACATGCTCATCGCCCTCATGAACCGCACTGTGGAGAAGATCACCATGGAGAGCACCAGCATCTGGAAGCTGCAGGTAAGGCTTCCAGAGATTGTATGAGTCATATGAGTGTCTAATCCAGGCAGCTGTGGTTTGATGAAGTGCTGTGACTGTTTTCAGAGGGCCGTCACTATCCTGGACATGGAGAAACGTCTGCCTACCTGTCTGAGGAAGAGGTTTCGTTGTGGGGTGGAGAAAAAACTGGGCACTGCTCTTGGAGATGATCGTCGCTGGTGTTTCAGGTTTGCCTCTTTCCGTTTTGCTGATCACATTAACAATGACTGACATGTTTTTAAGTTCTTAGTTTTAATAACATTTCACTCATAGATGTACAGCATATTTCCATAATAAATGCCTCCCTCCCCACCACAGACAGAACCCTGAAAGCCCAGCTGCTCTGTGGAAATGAGTATAATTTATTCATTGGCAAAGACTCTTGGTAATGTGCATTAAAACACATATAAACTGCACTTTGGCTACGTTGAGGGCGTGATGGCACCGTTGGTCTCTCTCAACAGCTGATGGAGGGTTTCCCATGAACCCTTTTGACTTTCCTTCAGCACCAACATGATGTTGACCTTCGTGGTTTTAATATGTCAGCTACAGTTACACAGATTTCCATGACATATAGTGCAGGCAACTTTTCATCTAGCACCGTCATCCGCTCAAAATGTATATTTACTATAATACTTTGGTTTGTGACCAAATACCTGCAAATCCAGAAACATTCCCATCAGCCTCAGCTGCACTTCCTTTGGTTGGTGCTAATTGCAAATGTGGGCATACTAACATGCTAAATTAAGGTGGTGAACACTGTAAAGACTACACTTACACTTGCTAAACATCCACACTTAGCATTGTAATTGTAGGCATTTTAGCATGAGGATATAAGCATTTAGCTGAAAGCACCACTGTGCCTCAGTAAAGTCTTCCAGAGCTGCTAGCATGGCTGTGGACACTTAGTCTTGTTACCTAATATTGAGGTTCTGTCTGGGAGGGACTTTGTGTCACAGTCTATCTTTGATATCTTCATGATTTCATTTGATATAGAGCTCTAATAGTGCTTCCTGATGCATAGCAAAGCAGGGGAAGAGAAGTATTCTAGCAGATGGTTTCTGGAGCTGTGGGCAAAATAAAGTGCAGCTACCATATGTAATCTGAAGTGTGCACTGTAGCTGTGAGGTACTAAAAGGCAACAGGCCACAGAGTCAGAAGACAAGGGACAGATCAATCCTCTCCAGGAAACCAGGGAAAGGAACATGATTGCTGCGCTTATGCTGGTTGGATACGTTCCCATTACTGAGAGTTATTATTAATGACAAGCACAGGCTTGTTTAGTGATGGCCTGCACTCGTCATATGTCTACTGCTCAGCGGTGGTCCTGTATCGTCTCCAGCTGTGCTGCATGTGTGTCTATAAATGGGTTAGTGTGTCTTAGTGGGTTTGTGTTTCCTGGTGATAAAAAGGTTGTTGTGAGAGGTAAAGTACTGCAGTTATCATGTGACTGGTTTGTATATTCAGGTTTTGGATTTCAGTGTGAGACATATTCTGCTATGTAACAAAGTCTAATCTCTTCAGTCTCAGATTTTTAATGTTGAGCAAAAATCCCTTGCACCAAACTGTCCAACACTACAGCAAAGAAGCAAACTTCAGCAAGCAATACCAATGCAGCAGAAACTAAAGTTTAGTTTAGCAAAAGATGCAGCTGTGTGAACGGGATCGATTGAAGTGCAGTGTACTGTTCTTCACTAATTTGCCTTCGCTGACAGCTGATTGATGTGTCACACAGCAGACAGTAATTGGAGCATGTGTCTCTTCTTGTCGTCTCAGAGTGGAGGAAGTCAACTGGAACAAATGGAACAGCAACCTGGGCAAAATCAATGAGGATCCTGGCTGCTGGGATCGTGCACAACAGCCTACCTCAGACATCCTGTCGAACAGACTGAACAGAGGTGCACAAACGTGGATGCAGACTCAAAAGTTTCTAGTTTAGAAAAGGCCTTTTAGGAATTTCTCTGTGACAGGATAGTAAGCCTCCTATGGTAACATTTCCTTCTCTTTCCACAGGGAGGAGCTGGAGAGGCTTATTCACGGAGAGCAGTCGGCGGAGGCAGACACATCAGTCCACAGAGATGAGTCCTCTGACCACCTCACACGTCTAAAGACACAAAGGAGAGCTTCACTCTGGCTGCTCAACCTGACTGACCTGAGCAACGGGGCATTCAAACCTCAAGACATTATTCAGTTTCAGTTCTCCAAGAAATTTTACTGCCAAATGGCCGAACTGCCTTTCTGGCTGACTGATACTCTGGTGTCAGCTTGATTTTAAATGTAATCTTTGAGGGGTGATATTTCACTGACATGAGCAGTGATGAGGAAGATGTAGTAGGCATTTATCTGACTGACATAATGGTGTTAAAAAGTAGAATTTATCAGTGCTGAAAGCTGCGACATTTGCTGCTTAAATACCAATGAAGCCATGCGTTTGAAATACATTAACCATTTAATCCAAAGGTTCCTGTGCATGCTGTTTCTGCCACCACCTGAACAGGATGCACATCCTCTCTGCAAAAAGGCCATAACCTGCCAGCACCTATGGCAGCGCTCAAAATCCTCCATGGGGTAATACTGATCACGAAGGTGCTGATCCTGCCCTCCCGCTGCGTGCCCTTTATACGAGTCCCATTTTCATCACAGCCAGACAAGCTAAATCTACTGCAGCCAGGTAGTCCTGCGGATTTCACAGCTTGCTTTGTCTACTCTTCTCCCTGTTGCTATTTGGCAGAAGTAGGCTTGGATAAATGGCATGACAGCACAGCGATTGGTGCAATCACCATCTTCAGCACTAGCTGTCGCAGTTACAAATTGTGTGTGGTTTAGACAGGCCCTTTGGACTGTTCAGCCACGGGTTAGGCTGATTATGTAAGAAATAAGTGTGTAAATAGGAACCTTCCTGCATGCAGCTCATGAATGAAGGGAATAGTAGAAAACTGCAACTTAAGTCACCTGTTGTTGGTTGAGACATGTAAAAAATAATATTGCAGATCATCCAAACTATGGTTAAGAGTCATTTCAAAGCATAAATTAGAACTTTATTTTATTATTACAATATTACAAAAAGAGTAGCACAACTCTCACGCTCTTGCCTCTTATCTGTCGTACAGAATGACACAAAAGAAAGGCTTATGGACCTTCTTCCATTTCACAGCAATAGTACAAGAAACAAAGGAGAAAATAAAATTTAAATAACAAGCAAATCAAGTATTATAAATAGTCACAACTGCAAACTGAAGCTTTGAAACTTGGAAAAAAAAGTTACAGCTCTGTAACTACACATTGCTAAAATATATAATTACAAAATATTACTCCTTTTCTTGCTTTCCATAATAATAAAGAATCTCTAAGGAATTGCCTGTCTATTCAACAAAACTTCATAAAATTAAAAAGACCAGAAAAGAAAATGCTGTTTCTGTGTATCCTTACCATCTTCTTTCTCCTTATTGTTTGGGGTTTTCACTAAAACCATGCTCATTTGCAAAGGAAAGTCCAAGGACCAAACACTTAAGGCTTTTTAAGGGCTGTTAGGGAGTTAGGTGAACAAAACATGGGCGTCATTTGTTCTCTCTCTCTCTCTCTCTCTCTCTCTCTCTCTCTCTCTCTCTCTCTCTCTCTCTCTCTCTCTCTCTCTCTCTCTCTCTCTCTCTCTCTCTCTCTCTCTCTCTCTCTCTCTCTCTCTCTCTCTCTCTCTCTCTCTCTCTCTCTCTCTCTCTCTCTCTCTCTCTCTCTCTCTCTCTCTCTCTCTCTCTCTCTCACACACTCTCACACACTCTCACACACTCTCACACACACACACACACACACAAACAAACACACACACACACACTGAACTCTACCCACATCAGCAGGCAACATTCACACACAATCATTTAATTTTAAAGTTACAGTAGTCTAGTAGGTAAGCCAGTGTACAATAAAATAAACAATGCATTTGCTGTTTCACTTTAAACTTAAAAGTCAGTTTTGTTTACCTCTGGTCTTGCAAGTGATCAATTTGGTCTTTTCAGCCAGACTTCACATCAGAATCAGTAGATACGACACATAACTTAATTCACTTAAGTTCCTGCTGTCAGGATCAAAACTCTGGTTAGACTCTACAGGACATTAGTAACACTATTATTTCTTCTACTCCAGAGTTTTGTCCTCATAACTAACCTAACTCCTTCAATACCTGCGAAACAAATAATCTCAACATTCAAGTAATACATTTGTCATGGTTACAAAAAACGATCTGAGAAGGAAACTAAAACAAAGTGGCACATCTTCATAACCGTGTGTCCTTGTTAACCTGACTTTGGCCATTTTAAGGTAACGAGAGTTAAGCTTTGATGACTTCTTCTGCACTTAATCTTGTTGCCAATCCATCCTGGCACTGACAAAAGTCTTTTTTAAACACCTGAATTCGTTGCAGCATTGTAAGCAGAACAGAGCGTCACTTTTTAAAATTTTTTTTTATCATATTTGCTCCATCTTTACTATCTTTACTATGTACAAACATCTTGATTACATGCTTCCTCAACTGACAGAGGAATCAATCTTGAATAATCCTGTTACAGAAACAAATAATTACATTTAAAAAGAATAGAACCTCAGTGTACATGTGCATATCACAAGCTGTACTTTGTAGTCTCCAGTGTCTGAACGTTTGCATTTGAAACAAGATCATTACTCTCTGTTAAGTCCTCTAATGATTGTGTTTGGTCTTGAAGTTACTGTGAGATCTGAGGATTAACACAAAAATGGAAATTAGTCATTTGTCTAATTAAAAAAAAAAAAAAAAATATCATGACAAGACCTAACAAAAAAAACCAAAAACATCCATCTGTGATTATTTAGCAGGGATCTGTCATTCTTACATGCATAAGAAAACTGTCTGAAGTTGAAATAACACAGGATCTGTTAAGATCCAGGCACAGATAGACAAGTATGATAGAAGAAGAAGCAGGAAATGACACACACAGTGCAGACATGTATAACATACGCACATGAAAAAGTTCCCTAAAGTGCCAGGTAAGAGCACTCATTAACAAAAAATAAAGTAGCAATTGATCACTTGCAAGATTTATTTCAAAAAAAGAACAAAAAATACTGTTCTTCATTAAATATATTAATTTACCCTCTTTAACATTAGCGGTCATTTGTTTAAGTTATCAATTTAGTTTTATTCATGTGTTTCCTTTCTTAAGACTAAACAAAGGGGTTTGATAACTGTTGTGTAGACAAGGCCATAGCTTATCTGTACCCTGGGTGCTGGATGAGAGCGGTTCTGCCATCCCCAACCTCTGGCCCTACCCTGCTCAGAGTAGGCCTTTGCATCTTGCCCATCAACCCTAGATTCTGATCGCGGAAGTAGGGCGTCTGGAAGTCCCCACCCAAGTAATCTGCCGTTTGCATCAGAGTAGTCTGGGTGGAGGAAGAGGTGGAGGAGGAGCTTGCTCCTAGCCTGTAATGGGGAGCCCCAGGGGGCCCACAGTCTAGCGTGGTGCAGCCCCCTGGGCCCGCACCGTGGAATGGCATGGTCATGTCCTGAGACCCGGAGCTGTCACTGTTGGGTGTGGGTAGGATGCTGCTGTTCCAAATGTGGGACTGGAAGTAGTGACCATTGGTGTAGTGAGCCATGGGGCCGGGCATGCCGTTGTTGACGGGGGGAGAGGGAGTGGGCCTCTCTATGGGAGGTTTCAGTGTGTAAGGCTGACCCACACACACCTCTGCAGGGTAGCCCATGCCCTTAAAATGGAAGGTGGGGTCCCTGGAAGGCTGCTTGCAGAGGTGAGTCCCACCATTCTGAATGTGGGGTACATGGGCCAACTGGTGCTGATTCCAAGAGCGCATCTTCTGATGCTGTGTGTTATGGTGCATCTGTTGCTGCTGCTGATTCTGTTGTTGGTGCAGATGCTGCTGCAAGTGGTGCTGCTGCTTGAGATCAGTGTGGCTGGAAGGCAAGTGGTTCATAGCAGCCAGGCTGGGTGGAGGGTGAGCTCCCACCGGGGCCGTGGCTTTTTCTTGAGGGCCAATGATGCAGTTGGGTGGGGGAAAGCCAGGGGTGGCAGGGTTGCTGTGCATGGAGACCCTGGAGCAGGCGCTGATAAGCAGATTGCGACTGATGGGGCTGGGGTTGGCGATCTGGCCCTCGCACATGGAGGTGGCTCCTGCACCTTGGGCTCGAGCTTGGCAGAACTGGTTGATCTGATGCACTATGGCGCTCAAGTCGGCCTGGTGGCCCTGGTGCAGCCCAGCGGCCATTGAGAGTGGAATGGTTGAGGTAGAAACGGTAACATTAGGTGGTGCGTCGTCATCTGGCAGCTTTCTGCCCCCCTGCAGGCCAGGTGGTGGCTGCTGCTGAAGGTGCTGCTGCTGAAGCATGACAGTAGGGGGCCCTTGCGGTTGGCCAAGGGCTGGGTGCTGAGACAGAGTCTGAAGTCTGGGTGGGCCCTGAGGGTGCTGGGCCATGGGGGGAGGGTGTCTGAGGCTCTGGGTGTGACCCTGGTGCTGAGGAAGGGGCATCTGTAGAGTCTGAGGTGGGTCCTGCGGTTGGAGGGGTAAGGTTTGCTGTGACCGGGGAAGGTTCGGCAGACTTGGGTGGTGGTTTAAAGTGCTGGTCGAAGCCACTTGGTAGGGTCCAGTGGGAGGGTTCATGATGACTTCAGGGTGCAAGCGAGCCCGGCTGCCGTCAAAATCTTTTAGGATGCCTTTGACTGTGGGCACCTTAACGATAGCAAGGAGGCCGGTCTTGGCGCTGGCCTGAGATGATGGGTATGGGCTGTAGCGCTGGCCTGACGTATCCAGCCCGTTGACCGTGCGGCGTACGTGGTTTCGCTGGGGGACCTTGACGCTGTTGGGGAAGATCTTAATGGTGAGGGGGTTGTTGGCAACCTTCTTAGCATATGCATCCAATTCTGCAGGGGTTGGAAATGGAGCGGATCTCATCCTTTGTGTGGTGTCCCCTGGGGTGGAGGACAGGACAGGTCAGAGGTAAGTCAGAGACAGAAAGAAAGAGGAGCCAGAATTGGTGAAATGAAGAGAATGGGGAAAGAGGCACAATGACAGAGATAACAATCCAGGTAGAAGTGTATATACCACAAAAGAGCACATCAGTTGTAATCTGAGCAGCTGAGAGGAACCTGATTTGGACAGCGTGCTCATATTCCATACCTCACTGTTTTTCTCCTAAAACCCTCACAGCTCCCATCTCAGGAGAGATTTCATTCGATCTCATTCTCAGCTGAACTACTTGAGCCAACACATCCCCAGTCTAAAATCCAATTTTGTGGTAACGTCTGTGACTTTGGGGTCAGGAGCTTTTAGTGGCCTTAATTGACGTAGCATCCGGGCAAACAATAAGTATGCAGCTGAGGGGGGGCTGCGCCGCTTGCTACTGACTCACAAAATAAACAAAGAGTGAGTGAGGCTGTGATGGTCCCCTGTGGCTGCTTTGGGGAGAAGGAAAGAAAGAGATAGACGCAGAGAGCAGAGCTCCATGACAGCAGACAAGTAATCAGACACAGCAGCAGCGTCTCTGATCTGCGGGAACACCTCCCAGGCCTCAGCTCGCAGACATTTGTTATACCTGCTAAGCACCGTGGTTAAATTTAACAATGTCAAAGTGACAATGTGAACATGATTACGTGTTTGTGCATGTGCGAAGGTGAGGGTGTGTTTCATTCATGAGCCTGTTTAAAATGCAGGTGTTGGCAGATGTGTTAGTATCTTGTACATATTGTACTGGTTTCAGTCTGGCGTGGATGTGATTTTCTGTTTCACTTTAACGGAAGAGAGCTCGCTTCCACTTACTTGACTTGCACAATAAAAGTCAGTGATAATGGGTTCAGAGAATGACTGGCTCGTCTCCCTGCTTTATTCCATCTCACTGTCCTGATCACCTCGGCTCTGCCAGTCTGACCCACTTACACGACAACTTTCAGACTGATGGACATGAGCAGTGATCACTGGTTCCTGAGCTACATTTAACTTACTTTTTCAGTAGCTGTGAGGAGGAGTATTTTCAGTGCAGGTATAATAGATGTCATCATTACAGCTACTCCTCTCTGTTGTTGAGTGAATGACTGAATTGCTGGCAGAGGTCTGTGGTTTCATGCGGCTGTAGCCGTTATGCTCGGTCTCACAGAAGGCGGACTGGGCTTGAGGGATGAGGGATGGAGCTGAACTGTGAGCGCTGACACTGCGGCACCAAGAGTTGTGCCAACTGGCTAATTAATTCCTGCTTTATTTGTGAACAGGAAACAATGGGCAGCGATGTGCAGGGCTGGTATGGGGCGGCACACAGGGGGCTGCTGTGACTAAGTGTTCAGCCTGCTGATGGCAGCCTCATTAATGCAGGGGTCTGGGCCAAGGAGCTGGAGCTCGACACCCGACATCACTGAGGCCTAATGTCTGTCGCTGAATAAATGCCAGGGTAAGCAAACACAGATAAATGAACACTAGCACACAAGCACACAGACGTGCTGAGGATGGACTTCACCTGTCAAGCACAGGTGATGATTAATGACCTTGTTGGAAATGATGCGCCGTATACTGACATAGATTAAATAAACAAAGACAGTTTGATTTTAACAACTATCCCACCTAGTTCACAGAGTACCAGTGGGTTATGTTTACTATAGAGTACATACCATTTTAAGCAATAAAACTCTATAAAACTACACTTTGATAAATGCAACTTGTTTGCTGTCAGCATTCAAGATATATTTAGAGCTTGTAGATTCTGGCACAGCCTCTGCAACTGTTGTCAAAACCTTATGTCAGTGCAGCTCTAGAAAGGGTTCTGAGTAGGTGGGAAGAGAGAACCATCAGCTGGTGCGATGAATAAAACATCTTTTATCATTTCATCAGAATGAGATCTACCGGATGAGACCAGGATTGTGGACGGCATGAATGAATGTTAAAGATAGACACAGAAAGATCATCTGTCAAGGTTTGCTCTTTGTCAGATGAGCTGGTGGCTGGATGTCAGGGTATGTATCGAGCCAACATGGAAGGGGTACCTTGGGGTAATTAATGCAAGCATGCAAAACTGACTGATCATCTCTGTGTGGTTGAAAAGACCCAAATGAAGATTTGTTTTCTAATAAAATGAACCAGGTTTTGTTTGGCAGACCTGTGGACATGATGAAATGATAACAAGATGTATTGCATTTAATATGATATACACAAAATCAATGATAAATAAATATGTCTTTTTAGTATTAAACAATGCACTATTTTAAAGACAGAGAGAAAAATAGCTTTCACTTAAATAAAGCAAGAAAAACAGCAGTGAGCATGTGACTGGGAACAGTTATTTCTTTGCCACTGGCACTTGTATAATGAGTTTTATACTTAAGTTGTAAGACTCAGGCAAATAGCAAAGAAAGCAATGTCTATGTCTGGAAACTGACCAATCCATTAAATTGGAAAAGGGATTATACATTGTTAACAAAGCTTAGGCAGGCATTTTAGAGGGAAAAAGCAAATCAGAAAAAAAGAGTTTAACAGAACTGCTGTAAAATGTGTAATGAAGTTGGTAAATCATGGTTTAGAATTGTTTCCCATAACCATGGATATAATCGACCTCTTGCTGTTTACATCTGTTTAAGGGTCCTGGCAGCTGTTGATTTTGTGTTCTTGTAAGCAAGTGTAGCTTATTAGCATCTCAACCTTAACCTGAAACCTGGATTAGTTGAAGAGCTTAAAGCATCAAGGGAGGGTTAATGAGGATATGAGTGAAATTTGTAGGCGGCTGCTGGTGGCTACGAGCATATCATCTCTCAGATCTCCAGCTAAGCACGTTCCCAGGGAGGGAAATGGGGGAGAGAGGCCAGTCTGGCCATGCGTTAATTACCCCGCTGCTAGCTAGCTAGCAAGAACACAAGTGCACAGTCAGCAGGCACTAATTAGGGTTTCTTTTATTCAAACTACTGTTTTCATTGAACAAGGTTTAAGCAGCAGGGGGCAGGGGCTCATGCTGCTGTAAACTGCAATTTTCACACAAGAGCAGGAAATTAGGTCTGAAGCTCCAGCGTCAAATTAGACATGTGAATTTGGTTTCGCACATGAAGAAACCTCCTTAACATTTTCGGAGACTTTAAAACAGAGCATCCCATGCTGATACATCAACATCGCAAGACCTTTGAAAAATGAAAAATATTATGAGGGAGAGGAAGAAGGGATGGTTGCTTTTGATCTCAGTGGGGACCGAGATGTGAAAATCAGCCAAGTGGTCCAGCTGTACTCACTGTTTGTTCTGCCTGTAAGAGCTGAGGCCACTTCCTGGTACTCGAATCATCCTGCCTGGAGGATGAGCCGCTTTCTTCGTGACCCACTGTGTCTTAGCGTACCTGATCTACTCCTCTGCCAGCCTTTACATTTCACAGCCGTCGACCGTTCACACTCACTCCCTGATGATAAATAGAGCAGCTGCTCTGGCCTTGCCTCTGACAGCAACCTGCAAGCTCGTAACTTTAAATGACTCTGCTATGCACAGATTCACCCGCAGGAGAGAAGGCGATCCAGAGCTCTTAGAAAATAGAGGGAGGGGAAAGTGTCAAAAGACAAGATTCTGTAATGCAAGACTTAGCATTAAAGTGCACTGAGTAGCTGAAGGGATAGAGGTCAAGGATAAGTGACTGGGAACACTAAGCTAATTATGTAAACTCTCCATCTCGCCAACATTTTTTTTTTGTGGGAACTAGAGAGTGCAGAGTATTGAACATTTCAAGTGACAACTAGCCAACTAGCCTAGCACATTTCACCTAACAGCAGTCAAGCACATCTCTTCTGGAGTCAAATTATCTTCTGTTCTGGGTAAATGACGGGGCTCTGGAGAGACAATAAGTCCTGCGGAGAGCCAGGAGCAAGACGGCAGCGTTACTTCAGGGCTCAGGCCTGGTTCTGGCTGTGTGGCAGCGCACAGGGAACTAATGCTTCAAAATATGACAGCTGCACAACCTGCAGACATGCAGACAGTGATCTACTGGGATGGAGTATGTACAGGTTTTTTTTTTTTTTTTTGTTTGCTTTTTCCTGGGGTACTTTGATAAAAAATGATTTAGTCTAAATGAAATACAGCTCTGTGGCTTTTGATGTAACACCATGTCTGTTAATAGTACTTTGAAGAGCAGATGAAAAGGAAAAGCATTATGAAAGAACGACAAGGGAAGAAAAAAAACAGATTGAAATTACACTTCTAGGAACTGCCGTGCAGTGGGAAGCATGCTCCATCACCAAAATGGATTACAGTGTTGGGCAGAAAAGCAAATTGAACTCCAGTTGCGCCGTGTGCTCTGATGTGTCTTAGTGTGTCACATAAAGGAAGAGCAGAGAAACAGTCTAGCTGATGGCTGCACCATGTCACAAGCCTGCCTGAGTGAGGCAACAGACGCTGGCACTTAACAGACTCCCTCACGCTCACTGATCTCCTGGGGGTTGGCTGATTACTGTGATTCTGAAATTACAGTCTTGATGAGCTGGAGCATTTTACAAAAAAAAAAAAAAATGCTGCAGAAATGGGTCAGGCTGGGGCTGAGCTTCTACTCAGAGAGAAACCGGCAGGAGGAAAAGGAGATGTTGAGTTTTCATGATCGAACAAACAAAGCCGACCAACTGGATGGGCCATAATCAATGTCTGGGAAGTGACTGATTTTTTTTGGGTACATCTAAAAAGCTCGTTAATACAATGTGCACATATTAGAGCCATATATACCTCTATATTACCAAATGTAGGAATGAATTTACATGAATGTATTTAAAAAGTAATAAATTATCATTCCCATTCACCAGCTTGTCATGCACTAATATCCTCCAGAGCCAACTAGTCTCAGCTCTCCCTACTGCCTTCAACTCTCCATTTGTGCTGCTGCCCCTCACACCCTCACAGAGTCCAAGTTGGTAAAATTTAGACACATTGAATTAACTGGGCCAGCTCTGACTAGTCTACTGTTAAACCGGGGCAGCAGATTGCGTCTTAAATTCACTCACATTACAGGATCACCAGGGCACAAGCACTCAGCCGCAATCTGTCTGCGAGTCTGACAGTAACTGACTCGTCCTGATGGTGAAAAGTAACTGAGATGATCAGATGTAACACATGAATGTGGCGATGGTGTTGTAGTAAGCACACAGGACCAGACAGATCTTTAGGGGCGATAAAGGGAGGGAGGGAGCTAGTTCACTGTTCATCAGCAAATTAATGGCGCAGTTCAGCCTAATTTCCCTTGAAGACAGATCTGTGGTCCTGGAGCACAAAAATATTCTCTCTCTTTTTCTGGTTTTGACACAGAGATGGAGAAGAGAACCAGGCCAGGGCTGGCATGGGGATCTGACGTGGGGTGGGCAGCAGGATTGTAACAGCTTGGTTTATTGTGTGGGATGGTGGTGGTAGTTAATAGTGTGTGTGTGTGTGTGTGTGTGTGTGTGTGTGTGTGTGTGTGTGTGTGTGTGTGTGTGTGTGTCGAGAGCAGTACTTACATTTCTGAAGTCCAGTGTTCATCTGCGTGTGGGGGAGAAGCTGGAGGGGGAGGTCACCTGGCCCCGGCAGACAGGCCAGCATTTCACACAGACACTAATGTAACATGGGACACACACTTCTCCTCACACTGCAGAGAGAGAGAGAGAGAGAGAGAGAGAGAGAGGTGGGGGCGTTGGTCAGCAGTCAGACATAACTGCAAGGCAGCACATGGTGCGTGGCGATACAGAGGCTGGGTCTGGACTAATAGAACTCTGTGGCCGATCCCCAGAGGCACGGGGCTGAGGGAGACGTAGTTACCTTTCAATTAGAAACTGATTCACACCTGGAGCATCAAGTAAGGTGACATTTGATGCCAATAACAACTTCAATTAAACATCAAACAGCTGAAGTAAAACGGGCAGACTGGGCCCGAGGGGCTCGCAGCTTTAAATCGACTCAGTCCCTCCTCCTCCTCGCCCTGCATGTTAGTCAGCTAGTTGGACCCTGCTACCTGTGCTTTACCTCCCCGTCTCCACCAGACCGTGGCGGGGGAAATTAATGACTCCTGTACACTCGAAAAGAACACACTCAAGATGCCTGGAGCTGACAAGTTAGTGAGTCTCTGATCGATACTGCAGTCCTCCAGACAGAGGCCTTTATTTTGGGGACATTAAACAATGGAGCGAGCTCAGGATGTGGTGCAAAGAAATGAATGAACAGGGCCACAGCTCCAATAAATGCCTGCCACTTTGTGCAATAACCTGATGTAATAGAGAGGGAGAAAATGTTAGCCATGCTCCACTTGGCTTACTGCTGTATTCAAAACACCACAGATGCTTGCTTAATCAGCACTGAAGAACAGTCAGGGAGCAAATTAAGTCTATAGAGTCCGTGCCCTCCCCGTTTGCTGTGTGGCATCAGAAGAGGGCGGCAAGTGTGCACAGACAAACAGCGTCTATGAGAGAGGCAATTACCCACAAAACAACCTTGGCATGCCTGTCTGCCGCAGGGTGATGGCTTAAAAGTGTCTTCCCCCCTGCAGGGAGAAGAGACAAGTGCAGGAAAGAGTGACAAAGCGAGAGAGAAAGGTGGAAAGAGGAAAAGACGAGTGGCAGGTTTGGGGTGGTGGGGTGCCTCAACTTGCTTTAAAAAGCAGGAGCTCAAAAAGGTCAGGATGACAGCTCATTTAAATCCTCCCAGTGAGGGGAGAAAAAACAAGCCTTAATGAAGCTGCCAGTTCTACACAGATACCTGAGAGCGTTGCACCTTGGGGTGCTGCAGGGGCAGGGCGGCAGGGGGGGAGGAAGGGAGAAAAGGGTAGAGAGAGCGGGAGACTGGTGGGTGGAGGAGCAGCAGTCTTGAGACAGATCTGAGGGTTTTGGGGATGTTTTGTGCCGTTGATGCTGCGTCACCCTTTCTGTTGCCCAGCCTCCCACTCCTCTCATCCTCCTCTCTTTCCCCTGCTTTCTGATTTACAGCCTGGACCGCCATATGGCAGCAATCCCTGCCCTCGATTCAGCGTGTCACCATGCATTAACTTTAATTGGCCTGATATGTTATTCTTTTCCCTCGGCCTTGGAAGGATTTTAGGTACATAGCGCCTTGATGTCAGCAGGCAAGATTTCCAGCCCTCTCTCATTTATCAGGGTGCCAAGATTTCACACAAAGATAACAGCAATCTCTTTGACAACAGGCAGGTTTGGGGTGGAGGAAAAGTAAATATCAAATACAACAGTGTCTTTGCAAGGGGCTTCAAAAGCAAAACAGTGGCAGGAGAATGAAATGATGTGAAGAAAAAGCCCCTCGAAAAACACCAGCAAAAAACTGTCAGTTCATTTGTTATACGAACACACGCATCAACACACTACAGGCAAAAAAACAGCCACCAGCCCATGAGCCCAGCCCCTTCCTGCCTCCCCCACAGCGCCCCTGAATGTCAGAAAACTGTGCAGTGGGGAGTGTAGCGGCAAAGGTCAGCCTATGGTAATGCCCCAGCTGACACTCTGCTTTACAGCAGAGAGCAGGAGGAGATGAAGCCCGACAGACAGAAGCCTGACATCTACTGACTCGCTTATCGGCACCACTGCCACAGCGACTTCAAATATACATCACACACCAAACACTGTCGCTTTCTACAAAGGCAAACACCCCCACACAGGCTTTTATTTCCCAGCACATTACACTGTTTGCATCAGGAGCAGGATGACTACACCTGACAGAGTGTAAGTCCAGACAGGGACAGAGCTCACTGACGCTGGAGGTGCCTAGTTCAGCTGCTGCAGTTCTAATTACCCTTTGACCACCAGGCAGGGGGTTTAGTCTGGTCTGGACATGGGTTCGAACCTCCATCCATCCATCCATCCATCCATCCATCCATCCACCCATCTATGCAAGTAGGTACCTCAGTGGCTTAGCAGCCTTTGTAATACAGAGACACAGCCCCTCCTGTCCTGAGTGGAAACAAAGTTGTGTCTGTGAAGGCCGAGCCAGCTGGGCAGGCTTGTGAAGCAGGGATTGGCTTGGTGGAGTTTAGCCAGGCGTCTCACACTATCAGCCCCATGCAGACAGACACCACGGGGAGTATTAGGGGGCCCCCGTGACTCGGCAAGTCTCCACCAGCTACTTATAGAACCGTAATAAAAGTGTGCGAATAACTGTGTGGCTTTCATTATAGACAAATAAAGGCAAGCAGACAAAACAGGACTTGAGCAAGTGATGCGCATGGCTTGTGTCATGTGTCAAATTGCTCCCATAAAAGCTGACCTATATTTTCTTTTCATTCCTCAGTGGGAGAGGAGAAAAAGAAAACTGTCTGCAAGTAAAAACTGCAAAGAAGAAAAGAAGAACAGGATAGATGGAAGCCATTAAGGAAATTAGACCAGCTGACTGAACACTTTGATCAATAGCCACTCCATCAGCTATGATCTGCATTTGTTAGAAATTTGGGAATAGCATCAGGCTAACTGCATAGGAAGTCATCTATTAAAATATCCACCAGCAGTAATGCACAAGGAAATGCGAGGACTGTGCACTAAAAATAAGCTCATTAGACGGAGTCGTGTACAACAATATTAGTGAAGAAAAACTATAAAAGAAAAAAAAAAAAAAGGTGAGAAAGTATGTTTGCATGTTGGTTGAATATTAGAAGCTTTTCTATACCAATTAAAAGAAAAACCAATTAGGAGAACCAAGTCACCATGTTGTACATGGCTTGTGCTAACGGCTGAAGGAGAGGAGAGTGGAGGAGAAAGCAGGCTGCTGTTATTTTAATTGCATGTTTACCCCCAGGTTATGGGTCTGAAATAGAGCCAAGAAAAAAAAATGTTGCAGTGGAAATTCAATGCAACTTCACTGTGTTGATTCTCTCAGGGACAGAGAGAGTGAAATTACTTTTCTTTGCAAGCAGAGTCTCTGAATAGGAGGTAAAGAAAGAAAAGGAGCAGGAAGAAGAGAACAGCTCTTTACCCTTGAATACCAAGCCAGAGCATTCTGTCAAAAGAAAGGGGAAAAGGCCTTGGCTCTTGAGCATGTTACAAAGAAATAACACTTTGGTATGGCCTTCATTAGCCCATCAGGCTTTACCAACAACACAGGCAGGAAAGGATTTCTGCTGCTAGCAGAGGGACACAAGCATGTTAGGCCACAACAGGCTGGTTCACACAATGGATCCTGATGATTCCAGCACATCCCGAGGCACAGGAACCGGCCATTTGCTTTTTCAGTCAGCAGAGACCCCATCGTCAACCCAGAGTGTTATCTCACACCAAAAGAGAAAGGGCGAGAGAGGGGGAGATGGCCACGACAGCAAGGAGGGGTGAAAACGAAGAGAAGACAACCAACCCAAACCCAACTCTCACACAAACTGAGAGTCTGTAAAATAGTGGTCTCCAAGTTGCAAGACACAGTGTGTCAGGCATAAAACTGTCAAACAAGGAAACTGCTGCAGTAGTGTGGGAGAGGGGAAGACAGCTACTTGAAACTACTCTTCTTTAGAGGGAGGGAGCGGCCTGCAAAGGAACCATGAGGCTGTATGAACACTCAGTAACTAACTGATGAAAAAGTGACAGTTCCCTAAGGTGAGATGGTGGATATGGAGTGAAGAGAGACAGCAAGCCCCTAGAATAATACATGGTCCACAGCTGGATCGGATAAATCTTTGCAAACGTGTCAGACACAGAGCGCTGGCTTCACAATGAGAACACAGGCTCTTAGAGGAGCTGTGTACCATGAAACTAAGAAAAGGAGGCAGACTTTAAAAGAATGAGGCCTTATCTTATCAGAGTGACCTCATTCCCCCTCTCCTGTCTTTACATCAGTGGTTTGGAGCCTGTGTCCCAGGCTCTTGGACGATGTCCACGGCTGCTCAGACTAGAGAAGATGACAGTAATGGTGGTGAGATGAGAGGATGAGAAGATATCAGGCAGTGAGTGTCCTAGCCTGGCTATCTCTGCCAGAGCTATGTCATGGTCATTACCCCTCCACTACGTCAGCACTGCGAGGACAGCCGGCCAAGGTCCATTCTTCAACTTGGGGTCAGTTTCACTAACAGCCACTTAAGCCCACTTGGCTTCCCAAAGAGCCCTACAAATGTGGAAGGTAGAGCTAAGTGTGCTCAGTCATGTCAAGCCTGGCCAAGGTCAGGCGGGCAGACAGAAAGTGCTGGCAGCGGCGCATGCATGGCGTCATGAATGCCAAAATGCCTAGGTCCCTGGCTGTGCCGTTTGACAGACATGTTTACACCTGATAGAAAATGCAGTGTGGATGGCCTGCCAAAACAGAGGGGATCCAAAGTGAGGGGTGCCAGCCTAGTTATTTATTTATCTGCTGAAAATCCATCCAGAGTGCAGCCAGACGCTGGGCATGCCTCAGTGAGGAGAAAGCCAGCCTACTCTCAGACATGACACTCCTAAACCACTTGAGGGAGGAAAAAAGCAAAGATCTGACATGTAGTGAAAGAAAAAAAGCAAAGAACTCATGAAGCAGCTCGAGAGGTTGGATTTGATTTACTCGCATTCATAGTGCGTCTCACACTAATTAATGATTAACACATGAAATGAGTCAAATTAATCAGAGGCTGCTCTGAAATCATCCGTGACGATGTTCAGAGGCTGGGCCTGTTCCCACTCAAGACAGTTTGACTCAGTGGAAAACGTGGAAGCAAATGTTAACAGGAGTTGCTAGTGAAGCTATAGCTGAACTACATGCTAACGTCAACAAGCTAACATGCTCACATTAACAATGCTAACATACAAGTGTTTAGCAGGTTTCTCAATCTTAGTTTAGAGCATTAGCATCCTAACATTTGCTTATGATCATTTAACACCATGTACAGCTGAGGCTGATGGGAATTTCATTAGTTTTGCAACAATCTCCACAGGGATCACCAGAATTATTACAGCTCATCCTGAGGGGAGCATTTTTTTTCTTTTACCAAACAGTTCTGAGATTTCAACAAATATGAATCTGATGCTGGACGAAACATCAGGATCATTAGGATCCATCATATGGGAGCTTTCAATATCTGAACTAAAGTTTGTGACAATCTGTCCGGTAGATCTTGAAATACTTCACTGAGTAACTAAAGAAAATGCTAATATTTAGCTGATGCTAAATATCATTAGGATCATTGAATATCATAGAATGTCTGTAAAAAATGTAATGCCAGTCGTTGTTGAGATATTTCAGTCTGTACCGAAGTGCTGCCCGTTCATTGGTCCAGTACTTTGGATCAAAGGACTGACATTGCCATCTGTCCAGCCACACTACACTAGCCTGGTGTTTTTGATGTAACGGTAGAGACAGGAATGCAGGTAAGCACCACAGAGAAGACTCTTTATCTCCTGAAGAAACATCTTCAGAGATGACGCACACATGTGAGATCAACACTGCTCTTTTCATCTCCGCGCTGGTGCTGCCACATCTGTTTTATCTTCACATGTCCCCATATCACACCAGACAACAATGTGCTGAGTCACATGCTGCCACGGTAAATACCAGACTCTGTGGTTTGGTGCAGGACTAGGATGGCATGTTTGGAACAACAGAGATGTACAGATACTTAACTACGGTAAATCTTCTATCTGTGTGTGTCAGGGTATGTGCAGTGTAACAGACTTAAGGCAGCTGGTTTTTTCAGCTTGCTTGTCTGTGTGAATGCTCAGCTATGAATCTCATAGTTGTGGTACCTGGACAAACAGATGAGCCTATGTTGAACTGATCTACTGCAAAGATATTCAGTGTACAAATAAATATGGACTCAAAATTACTTCTGAACTACAAAAATGACGAGAGCCTTGTAATCCTGACAACAAATCTGTCTCCGTCTTCACATTCCCCAACTCCTCCAAAATAATTCCTCTGAAAATACAAATAGCCAACTACTGTACATTTAATTCCCTTCAGGTCTGAAACTGGGCCCAGTTGCCGATCACAGGTTTAAAAGTAGACTTCTGAGCCTTTTCTAATTATTTGACTGTAAGTCAGCCAGGCCTTCTGCCTGGTTAGTGGGAAATAACTCAATGTGCTGAGAGCTAAAGCGTGGCAGTATTGTTCCAGCTGGCGGAAAAAGGGGAAATGAAGATGGAGTGGTTTGATTTCATTTGTTAGCAGGTGCATCCATTTTGTGTTCTTCCCCACACCCACCTCGCCTCTCTCAGTCAAAGCGCTTATCAGAAATTGGACACCCCAGTGACAAATTGAGCCTGCGATTAAAGGGAGAAAGAGGAAAGCTTTGTTAAGTGCTGCTGATTGGGATCCCAGGCTACCCTCACACACCAGAGGTTTGTGTGTGTGTGTGTATGCATACATGTATGTATGCTTGGTACAGAGCCAATAGCAGAGCTGACACCACCACCTCCTCTCCCATTTTCCTCTCTCTCCAGGTGTTCCCATGGCTTACATTTCTGCTGTGAGCACTCAGCAAACAAAACCAAATCAATGCAGCTGTTCCCCCATCTCTCTCTCACAGGCACACGTATACATATCTATATATATCTATATATATATTTATCTATATCTATATATCTATATATATATATATATATATATATATATATATATACACACACACACACACACACACAGAGTACATGCTTAGGAAACGACACAACAACTGTACATATACATCAGTTTCCCCTGCAGGAATAATGACTTCCTTTTGTATTTCCAGGGCCCTCCTATTGACATATACGCTGTATTTAACAAAAACAAAAGTTAAGACCCATCCAGACCCATATCAGTGACCCAGCATTAACCAGGCCTGGCCTGTTTTGCAAGCGCTGCTGGGCTGATTTAAGGCAGGGGGCTGGGGTCAGAGCAGCTCTGCTAGGCAGAACTGTGCAAGCGCTGACTCTCACAAATCATCCTAAAAGGGCTTAACGCACAAAACCAGCTTCCAGTGTTGCACAGGCCTGCTGTGAGAGATTTATCCTCTGTGCCATTATACTAACTGCCCTTTCTCCCATATGAGCTGTATATAAACCAATACACACACACATAAAGAACAAACCTTAATTAGACTTATGTCTGGTCCATCTCTGCAGGAAAACTTACTCAAACAATTCAATATTTTACGCTTCTGCATTAAAAACCCTATTTTATTTACCATCAGTCTTCTTATTTAACGTTGCCATGCTGCTCACATGTCACCCACTGTTGGCGTTAACACCTTAATATCCTAACTGTGACTTGTGAAATATTGAAAGTGTGAGCGGTGTCTATCTGTAAGAACACCATTAATTTTAAGAATTTAGATGCTGTAATAACTCAGGGCCACTCAATTATTTATGAACACTTTGCCCCAGAAGAATTTTAGTGAACCAGGGCTTCATCTTTAATTCTGTTATTTTATATACAGTTTAATTTCTTATTGTTAGTTTATGAAAGTCCTGTGACAGGCTTTTAATTCAGGCTGAAGAAAAAGCTCTCACTGAGATTCCACTGGAGTAAACTGGTTCAGTTAGAGTGGATTATTGAGATGCATGTCTGAGGGATGTGATGTACAAAACTAGTGAATATATTTTGCTGCATTGAGAAGTACAGCCTTACAAGTCAAAAACAAATCCCTACATGCCGATTCCAAACCCTGCTGTGTATGTGTTCAATAAAAGCTGATCTGTCTCCATCCTGTGTGTATGGAAGGTTGGTAAGGTCAGCCGCCTCCATGGCAGCTCTGACATTCAGCCTGGCCTCCAGCGAGACCAAACGAGTCCCCTTCGCACCTACAGACCAGCCGAGGAATAAAAGAGATCTTTCTCCACTGGACAGGGCTGTGTGAGATTTGTTTCTTTTGCCCCTGGCGACACACAAGACGTTTGTGGTCTCCTCTTCATCTCCTGTGTATATGTGAGCACCCCCTCCACCCCAGCTCTTTCCCCAGCAGACACCGGCTCGGGGCAACGGGCAGCCAGCCTGTGACTCAGTGGAGAGCCAGGCAAACACAGGCCTGGCGTGGCAAACATCTCACGTCCGTGTCTGCATGGGAACATCTGGCCCTCCCAGGCTCGCAGGGCCCTCCGTCTGTCTGCCTGTCTGACTGTGAGCCTACACACACTGTTGGTGTGTACTGTTGTTGTCATGGCACCAAAGTTTTACTCCTACACAGGTACTGGTTTAATACACAAAAGCAATCACTACGACACCAAAGCAAACAAGCCAAATGTCACATAACAACCACAGCACCGTCCCCCGATTATTACAGTACTGATTTAATAGTTTTGTTTGCATCCTTAGCACAGGGCTCTGATATTTTGTCAAACTGCATTAACACAAATCCACAAGCTAAATAATTTCGCCCCTGTTTTGTCAACCAGTTTAGGTGGATTAAGATTCAGATACTGAACTGAACCTCATTACTTTTGGTACTGAGCACTGTCAAGTACTGAAAACTAGCAGCAAATCAGATTTGTTATATATTGATTTTATTTATATATTATACTATGCTACATTTTGAAAAGTTCAGTGTTATAATATATGAATTGAGCACATGTATCATATTGACACTGGTACATACAAAACATTTTATATCTATTTATTTATATATCTTTTATTATATCTATGATATTGAGCCAGGACTGTGGTTTAGGTTGGATTGAATTCTGTCCTGGCTACCGCAGATCTAAACTGATAAAAGAATCAATACTAAAACTAATCTTTAACAAATAAATATTTTACTCATAGTAACCACCAAGTCACCAGCGTGTGTGTGGATAGTCCTGAATACAGAAAGCTTAAATCAAAATATTCAATCTCTTCCTCTAGTCTGCACCAGTCAGATAGAGTCATATGAGTCATAGAGTTAGCCCAGCTGATAAAAACTCCTTTTCCTATCGCTCACTCTCTCTCACTTTCTTGCATCTTGCCCGCTAGTACAGATCTCCTGCGGCCGTCCAATGATTCAAGACTGATGAGGCATGCTCAAAGGTCTATGCCATTGAACACTGCATTAATGCACCCAGCAGCAAATTTTTGCCATCGACCCCCGTTCCCTTCAATAAGGACAGAGCTATCAATCAGGCCTAGATAGCCGACACCAGACATGGGCTGATGAAGTAGGGGACTTTGGAGCTAATGACAAATGGATCTCTCAGATATGGTCACAATATACTATGACAGTCCTCTGAGATCACTTGACCTTTAAACAAAATCCTAGGCCACTTTTCCCTTATACTGTGCCATGCAAAACTGGAGAAAATGCAAACTGCTGTTGCTGTTAAGAATGTGTGGTTATTGTGTGAGAACTCCTGGGTCCAGCTGAGAGCCTCAGCCCTGTCAGTCTCAGAGCTGCCTCTGACCGGCCCAGCCCTCCTCTTTTTTCACACCAAAGCTCAGGGAGTGACCTTCAGCGGGCCTGCTAGTCCTGCTAATTGGGGTCTCTACAGAGCACAGCAATCCACATCCCCCCCTCCACACCCCTCCACACGGCGCTGTAGGAGGGACTCTGGGGCAGAGGGAGCGAGACATAGCAGGGGCCTGTGTTAACTGCTTAGCAGGGAGACCTGGGCTTAAAAACTGAACTTTGAAATACACAATTAAACTTGGGCTGCACTGAAAAGAAAACAGTAAGATAAATGAGTCCTTTATAACATGAATGCTGAATAGATAAGTTTAGTCATCTAACACCAACCAACCAACCCTCTGATGAGTTCATTTATGGCATTTTAAGAAATTATTGAAACAAATTCTTTGTTTAATCGACTAATTACTTCATCCACTAATTCTTTCGGCTCTACTTAGAACATAAGAGTAGTTTGTGTGGCAGAGATTTCTCTGAAATATACACCTCAAATGAGGCTTTGTTGCCCTGATCGAGTGTTACAACTACAGGTTAAAACAGTAGTGGAACATAATGTAAATCATATAAAATAAATAAATGAAAACTTTGATATAAACATCAAACATCTAATAAATTAAATCTGTGAAAAAACACGACAGAATTCAAAAGGGAAGATGGGTCAGACACATCAATTTTATCTGTGGGCCAACAGGGTCAGTGCTCTGCTCTCGGGAACACGGAGGGGACAATGACACAGGTAATTTAGAGCAGGCTCAGGCTGGTTGCAGCTGTGAGCCGAGCTTGCCAACATCACACATCATCATATCAGGGCCACTTCCTATCGGTCTGATCAGCACTCAGTAATAAAAGTGGAAGAAAATGTGCAGGAAGTCATCCTGTAAAAACAAGATACTGAGAGCTTTTATCTTGGGAAAGAGTCACTGAGCTGGTTTTCAGAGTGTGTTTAAAGGTAAAAGACACGTTTTTCTGAGGAATTAAAGGACATACAGTGAACCTAGTCACCATGTTAAAGTAAGGTTGTGATAGATCTAGTGAATGAGACTTTGAGCTGCGGTGACCATGAATAGAAGGGTCTACATTTAATTTGCTAATCCATCATTCCAATTGTGCTCAGTAACAAAGGGAGAGGAGAGTGGTGGGGAATTCAGAGGCAATGGAGCATGCTGAGGGGTGCGTGTGTGGTTCTCCATGGAGCCAGAGAGGCCATGGCCCTTGGCCCTAAAAGCCCGGCCAGCACTGGGGAGAATGGGCTCTGATGAGCTCAATATAGGCAAGACTAATCCCTTCATGTCCAAAGAATTGTTTAACTATGTTTGACTGATTAACCCAAACCCCTCGATTCCACTTACGATCTATTTGTTCAATTAAGTCTCCTGCACTCATCGTGTTGCAGTGTGTGGGTGGTGATGGTGAGAGAGAAAGAATGAGAGAGGGAAACAAAGGGGGCTACAAAACAATTCATTTGGAGGAAGCATAGAGAAGTCAAAAGGACAGCTTTTTTGTCCTACTTGCAATTCTCTAAATGCACATAGCACATGAGTTCCTGCGAACCAGCTGTTGCTAACATTCAAAGGTCACAGAACGCTTGCCTTGAGAGATTTCGAGTTGAAAGTCTGCAGTAGCGTGTCAGCGCACTGCTTTGGCGTAGTGGTTTTTACCAGTTCATGGGAAATGGAAATTTAAAGGCACTCTCCCCTGCGTGGAAAAGAGGTTGCCAGGAAGATTAACCCAGCTTCCTTTTATAGCCTCTGACAAGAGGTTAAATCACACATTACACCGCCTGAAATGTCTCCTAGTAATTAGATCAAGAATATTACTCTCTCTTCTTCTCCTTGCAGACTGCAGCTGATCAAAGCCTAATGATGGTGTCAGTGCCACAGGCAGTGCTGGCTGGGTAAATCTCCCCATCGGGATGGCAATCTGTCAGGGCCGCAAGCACTGCTAAACAGCACAGGACATGAGTACAATGGTGCTTGACACAAAGTAGACTAAATGAACCACATCTTTTACCAACATGCTATCCATCAGCAGTGGACCATTAAAATTCACAGTAATGATTAAACATCGCTTTGTTTTGGGTCTACGTCCGTGTGTTTATGTGTACACAGTCAGCTCAGACATATAAGGTAAGAGAGAGAGAGAGATGTTGGTGACATCTGTGTGTTTTACCCCAATAACAGTGAAACCCACCACCGGCGAATCTGCCGTGTTTCCGTGCCAGGGCAGATCTAAGCAGCACCTGGTCCCTCGATGGGGTGAGGGGGCTACTAGCTATTAATTACAGAAAGCCGACACGCAGCGCAGGCAAACCCTCGCAATGAGACCCTGGGACGTCAGATACACGGCAAGACGAATGCCTCTCTGTCACACAGCAACATGACCTGCCTCAGGACTCTTTACACACGAGTACTTTCAAGTATGCCTTTCAAATTGTGGCCCACCCTTCTTCCTCTGCCCCCACCCCGTCTCCCTCTCTATCTCAATCACATTCTGCGGATGTTACACTACTTCAGGGGATATTTTCTGACTAATGCAAAATGGTTGTGCAGTAGCATGATAAAAGTTGACATTTTCCTTTTCTAATTCAATGCTTCCTTTGTAAACAACCTCGCCTTTTTATGTATGCACGCACGCACACACACATACACACACGCGCACAGGCTGCAAACACATCACACATAATGGTCAATTTCACTATTTGCTCTCGAGCTCAATGGCCGCAAACAAAAGGGGGAAATGGCAGGAGATATGCCAATCATTTATCGTTGAAAGATGTCTGACAATAGAGGCCTTAAAAACCGGACAGCTTTTCTTTTCCCCAGCACAAGCAGCTCCTGAAAAAGGGGCCCCCAAACAACGGGCTCCAGCAAGAGGCCTGACCCCAATTTTAACCCCATACAGGTGGCACAGCGCTAACACAGGAAGCAGGAGTGCTATTCACAGGAAACAGGGAGAAAACGCTCTCACCCTAAGACCCGCTCTCAGAGATCATTTAAACAGGCACAAAGACAGCTCAATGCCAGTTAAGTGTATTCTAATGTGCTGAAAAGCAAATCCCCTTGAACACATTAATGGTAAAGACTTGTTCTCAGCGTGGACTAAAAGCATCTGGTGAAGGGAGTTTTGAGAGTCACAGTGTAGAGCAACTGTGTAACAACACTGCATTATGCTGCAGAGGCTGTTGTCAGAAATTTAAAAGTTGTGGTTCAAAGTTTAAGATGCGAGTTTCAAACATTTTTATGTCCCAAGGAAAAAAGAACATGCCTCTATTGTGCAACCAACAATTCTCATGATAAAAACCCTGCACAGATTATCTCAATTCACAAAAATGGTTATGTCAAGTGTGCTCATCTAGTTCAGGGGAATAATACAACCCCTGTCTGATTGTTGCTCAGTTGAGTCCAACTACAGAGTTGAACTATGAACTGTGATTACAGCCAACATCCCCCCGCAGCGCGACAACTGCATCTCTGCACATTCCAGGAAACGCAGCCAGCTGAAGACAGCAAATACACCAGAGAGGAGGAGACATAAACAACGTAAGCTAGTTTGAGAGCTGCCCCGATGTTTACTGTCTCACTAAGTGCATTTCATCCCCTCTGCTTTCACAGCAGTGGCGTTATTTCAGCATGCAGTACAGAGGGGCTGCTGATGCCACAGGTCTGTGTACAGAGGGCTCAATCACCAGCTGGAGAGACTGTTTGGACAATGTAGGTGTCAGACACGCTGCCTGTCTGGAATAACGATTCAGTTCAGCTTCTACATGACACCCTCTAGTTCCTTTATAGTGGAGGTTCAATAAAAAAAAACTAACTTGACTGTTTCTGGAGTGTAACTGTTAAAAATCTAAGAAAAATGTTTGCCTTGTTTGACTTGGTACATCGCTATCAGAGAGAAAGGTCTGCATTTGCTTCAAACAGGCAGTGAATGACATGCCAGAGATTAGCCTGTGAAGGTCGCAGTCTTAGCCCATCCTTTCAGCCGCTTTTCACAATATAACCCTGGGCTCTTTTGAACAACAGGAAGAATGTCATCTGGTTACTTTTCAAGGCACGGAGATACCATTCACTGTGGCCAACAATGGCTGCAAACAGGACCAGAGGGTTAGGAGGTTATAAAGGGCCCCATTCTATGTGGCACTTGCTCTCCAGTGCACTGGACGTACACAGGAAAAAAAACAAAAAACAAAAAAACACACACCCACACACTGAGGCCTGGAGAAGTGGTGCAACCGATGATAAACTGAGGAGGGTCATGGCAAAGTGCCTTGCCCTGACTGCTCACCTCAGCAGCTCTCAGCCTTCGTCCCTCCCCGGCACAGCTCTTACCACCCAGGCCGTCAGACACATTCACTGCTCTGTCGCTTGGGAAATGATGTTTGTGTTATACCTTAAACTCCATCCTGCAGGTTACTGTGTCCGGTTAAAGATTACATGGAGCAAAAAACAGAGCTTTTACCACCAATTTCACACAACTTCTCTCTTTACAAGAAAATATTAAAATGGGATTTTAAATACCTCAAATACATCCATGATAACTGGGGTCATTAACATGAATTAGGAAACACAACCATGTAACTTAACTGAAATTCTGGAGAACAAAAGTAGCCTTTTAATTTAAAAAAACAAAAAAAAACAAACAAACATTGTGTCCTGTGTTCAGTGACAAGACTTCAACAATATTGATCTGTTTTTATTCAACTTGTAAGGCTTGTCCCAAAAAGTCCCTCAGACTCCAGCCAGAGCTGAAATCCTTTACCAATTTAGTCTCTAATGAACCCTCTGAAATATTAAAAATAAAGCCCAATTAGCCGACAGCATTTTACATCCCCTCCCTCTATAATCCTCTGCTAGCTTAGCCTTATCTAATGTCTGCGCCAACTATGACACTTTGAGTTCACTCTCCCTCTATCCCCTCCACTTGATATCCCCCACAGCTTTACTGGCGCTTTGTTGTGGCATTCTTTCTGACCCCGCAGACTGGGTCAGACTCTGAGCCTCTCTGGTGGTGGCTAATGATGCCCTGATATGTACAGTTGGCATGGACGTTGGAAAACTGCAGCAATAACTGCAGACATGCTAATGGCATCTATTAGGATTACTTAAGAGTGATATGGGACTCGCCCGGCAACCTCTTATTACAAAGGGCTTGGGATTGGGGGTGGAGTTTGTCTGTAAAGGGTCAGTGATCCGATTGAGACGGCCTTATCTTGTGTCATAAACAGATAACAGTATCTGCCTTGCTCTTCTGCTGTTCCTGTGAGATGGAGGTGGATAAGCAGCCCTGTCGTCTCCAGTGCCTTTGACAAACCTGATGAGACAGATGCAGTCCTAAACCGAGCCCTGTTCCTCCTGCTGCTATGACTGCTGTTTTTGCCCTGGATGTCACCAGGAGGCTCAGATTCTCCCCAGATTGCCCTCAAGCTGAAGACACAACAATTTCAGAAAGCCCTTTGGTCTTGGTGTCTGTAACATGAGGTTATGGCACTCCCTGGCTTAGGGCCTTGGGTCTGCTGATTACGCAAACTATCCAGCAAGAGTAAGGCTTTTTGCCCTAATTGGACCTGCTGGCTAACATGCAAATGCATGCATGCATGCATGCAAAAAAGCCATGACGAGCACAAAAATGTAGCAAACAAAGACACAAAGTGTATCATCAAATCGGGCTATCGCCTGCAGTTATTTGGCACAAGATAAAACAACCCATGTGAACCAAAGTAAATACCGTGTAACAGCTGACCCACAGCCTGAGCCCTGCAGGTCAGTCCCTTGTTCTCAGAGGTATCCAGACATTGCCCATGATGTCCTAAACACCTGATCTGGACGTATCATGTGGCCACGGTTCTTTACTCCAAGCCTGACCTGCATCTGACCCTCAAACTGTGTCTCCTGACTTTGCCCACTCATACAAAGGCTACCAAACATCTGCTCCCCGTCCGTAACCAGACTCATACAGCTGAGAAGGCATCGGATGGCCTCACAGACAGTCTCCCCAAATGGTGGGTGGCTGAGTGGGTGAGTGTGGGCTGACAGCTGCACTGGTGACTAGAGGACTAAAAGGTGGAGCCGGTTGGCAGATCATTGGTACCTGGGAAATCTCTGCCCTGCTGTCCGGGACATGGGGGAGGGGGGCAGCCTCGTTTAGCAAATGGATGATATTCAACAAATGCTGCTCATCCGAAACGACTGGGGCGAGGAGAATAAAAATCTGCTATGCACATAAACTTCACAGACAACACCTGCAAGAGATTTAACATACACAGGCCCCTGCTGGAAAATGATAGGAACAAATGTATTGCACTGGGGAAAGTGCACGGTTACACATTTCCAATTCAAGTACCATCTCTAAAACGCTACATCAAATGACTGGCTTTGAATAAACCAAAATGAGCATCAGCCAAGTGGCTCATTCCAGCACAGAAAATCATTGCATCAAAAATATGCTGGTTAGTTGAGCCATTTCACAGTCAACAATCACAGAATCAGGACTGTTACTAATCAATGTATTTTAATGAGCTCCCTGTGAATCCCAACAACAGCTGAAACATAAAAGCTGCTCAAGTTCTCTGGTTCACTCTTTGTACCTTGTGATCTGTTATTCATAGTCTTGCTCTGAAGTCTCTAAGAAATAAAGCAGAGCTTTGATGTTATCCTCTTATTACTGCTGTCTGAAACAAGCCCAATGTTGGGAATCAGACCGTTTGGCTGTCATGTGCAGAACCTCCTGAAACAAAAAAAACATCTGGGCCTCAGTGGAAAGTGCACACAATGATTGATTTTGCTCTGTGAAACCAATAATCACTCACTAATAGATGCTTTGCCATTTGCTTTCAAGAGGAAAGTTTGACAGAGTAAGATTAGTATCTAGAAAACCATGTGGGTGTGCATATTACATTCACGCTGTACTCTACTCGGCAGCACTCTACTTTAAAGCTTCCACTCAAGTTAGCTTAAACACGTAGGTGTGTATGTTCTCTACAATACGTATTTTTTTTCTGCAATAGGTTAACCTCGTCGACAGGCAGCTGTAGACCAAGAGGCTAAGGCAGCAAAGGCGCTACACAAGTAATTTAGAGGAAATTACCCTCTTCTGCCCACAACGTAAATCAGTATGTTCTAATATATTTGTCAGTGGTTGTCGGAAAAAACCAAAGCAAACTTGGTTTCCTGTCAGTTTGCCCTCACCAAAGACTCTGGGTTTGTGGTGACAGGTCAAAGAGTCTGCACGACTCATGGGCAGAGGAGGAGAGGCACTTTGAAAAGCCGTGCACAGATCTAATTAACACATGCAATAACACATTGGTGAAACACTGTAATTTTCTACAGTGCTGACCGGCGTGACATGAACAAATCAACCGTGCTCCTGCCATTTGGGCTCATCTGCTGCTGCCTTTGTATGTGAGAGCAAACACACACAACCTCCCTTTTCAGACTTAAACAGAAGTAAGCACACACAGAAATTCATTAAATAATGCACTAATGTCAAACTTTTACTTTAAACACTAAGCAAAATCCATATATATATATATATATATATATATATATACAGTGTGCACTGTGAGAAGTTATTAGCCCATGCAACACAATTTCCCACAGTATCTCTGAGGCATTTTGCTTTCATTTTTCTAGGTATCTGTCAGACCGCTGTCATTAGGCAAACTGCATTTTACAGATGGGGAGAGGCCTTACAGTCATTTGTTTCTAAGACCTAATTAATCTTCATTGTGCTGGGAAACGTAGCACCCCAATGCAAAAAGAGTTCCTTCTACACGATAATTGCAGAGAGTCTAGGGGCCTGAGTTTCCCAGACAACATGGTCTGAAATTTAATTATCTGCTCTCTGGAAAATGTAGGGGAAGAAAGCTACATTGCAAAACTGTACTTTTGGGCAAATAATGTCAGGCCCCTGTTTGAGTAAGCACAAGATATCATTGAGCAGCACATCCTACCTGCTGACTAAAACTAAACAGTCTCACCTTTGCTATGGTGAAGAAAGTTTATTGAATTTGCACATTTAGATTATAATTGCCATGCAGGTGTAGACAAGCGAATGTAGTTTTTAATCTCCAATAATTCTCCATAACATGTGACAGTGTCATCATCTTACCATGTGCAGAGTAAACCCGATCACTTCCATAGTCCGGTCAGTCACAGGAGTGTTGCTTTACTGCGGTACGTTTTTAATCATATCCGTCAAGCTCCATGTCACTGTAGACCGACTACAACAATAAAGCCAGAGTCAGAGCAGCCAGAGACAACGCGGACAGGCTGTGGCAACATTAACATTCCGCCGTGTAAAGATCAGGCTCGGAGGGGGAGAAACATCGATAGGATCCCATTAGTTAAGTGCGCCCTCAGGATACCCGAAATTTGATCAGAGATAGACCTTCTCCTTCCAGACACGAACCATTAGACGTTATGGCAAAAAAAAAAAAAAAAAAAAAAGAAAGCTGCTCTCCTCCTCTGAAACTACTCCTGCTGCACTCCTCCTCCACCTCCTCAGTGGTCGAGGTTGTGCGGCAGGATCAGGATGAGCCCGGTGACGTCAACCTTTTGTTATCACCTTTAACACTTGCCTTTGCAGGTGGGAACACTTTGCTGTGTCGTTATATTAAGAGGCGCTATTTGCAGACACGCCGCTGGTGAGCAAGGAGCACACACAGCATCTGGATCACGGGTGAAGACCAGTGACACTAAATTTGGATATATGCATGCGTGTCCCGATGAGTATATCGGATACTGGCAGTGGGAGACAACTTAGTGACACATATACCATACTTTGAAAGCCAGGAATAGCATAAGATAACCGCACTTCCAACTTCATCCACAGCCCGGCTCCGTCCAGGAGAGGATCTCACAATTTCTCTTGAGACATCAGCATCACGTTAACGAAAATTACCGTGATGAAGGTGTAATCATGATGATGACTTGGCAGGCAAAGGGAGCTCCACATAATCCTCACTGGTTGTTGTCAAAAAAAAACAAAAAAAAAACAAAACTACGAGCGAACCAGATCAGCAACACAAGCCCTGTTTCAATCAGTTATCACCAGTTTTCAACAAGAGTGAGCGGCTTCTTTAGCGCGTAAATAACATATTTTTAGCTCATAAGAGGCAGTTAAGCCGTAAAGACTTACATCGGGTACACAGACAGCACAGGGGAGCAGCATAGTAGCTATAAACCTGTGTTGCCAGTGTGCCAGCTGACTGCCCAGGCTCCTGGCTAGCTAACCTAGCCAGCCAGTCTGAAACATACACAGTCCCATTGTTGCCTTCTCAACCTTTCCTGACATTTATGCCACAATTTGAGAGGATGTCACACAGTATCGCGCAGCAGGCGTGTTATTAAGATACAACTACTTACTCTCCGTTTACCTCTGGGAAAGGCATCGTTTAGTACGTCGCCATGGTTTAAAACGGACAGATTTTCTCCCGTTGCCCTGCGCTGCCGAATCACTGCTGCTGCTGTCTGCGGCAGCAACTTTCGGCGCATGCGCAGTACCTGGGACAGTTCCAGACTGCGCTGTGCGCTGCGCAGGACGGACGAGGGGTTTAAAGGGACAGCCGGTGAGGGATTTAATTGGAGGAGTGAATATTAACACGGGAGTGGGAGGTGAAATTAGTGAAATAACTCAAGGTAGATGTCGATGGTTTAATCATAGTGCCCGCTGTAGAATATCAAACTACATGTAAAACTCTTGTTTAGCTGTCCTCTATTGTCTATCATCAGGGTTGGCTGACAGACTCTGTATGAAAAGATACTAAAATGTAAACAATTTTATATTTGAAATAACTCGAATGGATTCGCATGTAATGTCTGCAGTGGTAAAAACTACCTCTAAGGACCTAAACTAACCCTCAGTCAAATACTCTGTTTATTTTCTTGATGTACTTAAATTGAATACGTTATTAAATGCAACTTTAGACTTATGCTTCACTTTATTTCAGAGGGAAATTCTGTGCTTTTTTCAACTACATTTATTTGACAGCAGTATTTTGGAAATTAAGATTTCACTTACAATAACATTTAATCAGTTTATAAAATATAAATAAATATGAATACATTATTATTTGATTGATTGAACTAGCCAGAAATCTCTCTCTCTCTTTATATTTATATTATATATTTGAATTGAATACTTCATCTATAACTGCATGTACCGAAAGTATCTTACAAAGGTACTAGGCTCCAGCTTCAGTGCTCCTCCAGGATGACTGATGATGTGTGATTTCAGTTTTGATGATGATGGTAGGGAGTGCTGCCTAACACTCCCGACCATCTAAAATATCCCACTGGTGTTCAGATGGAGTGAGATCAAGTGACTGTGAAGGCCACAGCGTATGATTCACATCATTTTCACCCTCATTAAATCATTCAGTGAGCCATTGTGCTCAGAATGGGAGCATCTACATATGTGATGTTTATACGCTAATCTATTCAGTTTATTCCTTTGAATTTTTTTTTTCTTGTTGCCCAAAAAGTAAAGATGAGCGATCCATCTCTATATTACTTCTTGGCCAATGACCCTAATGCTGTTTGTAGACCAGAACATAAAGCCTAATTCACTTAAATCACTATGCCACAGCTGTATGCACTGTTGTCAGGAGGGTGGGATGGCGATACCACAAACAAAATGTCCTTCTACTTCATTGCTTTGCGGTGCTGGCCACTGCTTTTGGCTCATTAGCAATTAAAATTGACACTGTAGGTTTGGCTATATAACATCAGGGCTACGTATTTGTGCTACTGGTGACCAGGTTGAATCAGAAAAAAGGCTTTAAGATGAGCAGCCACTTATCTTGTGGCGAGGTAACACAGATCTCTAACACATTCAGTTTGTCATTTCATGATGATAATCATTGTTTCACGCATCAACATCTTCAGTTTACCTTTCAAAAACATAGGCTTGTTTCTGCATTTTACTGGCTCATATGTAATACTCATTTAGTACACTGGCAAGGCAAGATTTACCTTGAATTGTGTAACTCTTTTTTGTGTCATTGAGCTCTTCACTACAGTACTATGCATCTTGCTGGGAAGATTAAACCCAGTGAGAAGACTCCACGGTCAATAGTGTCACATGCTTTGTGATTTGATGAAAGGTTCTATTTGTGCAGCCTGATGTGTATAGCTCCCTAATCAAAGACTTATATTTCTGTGACAACTAAAATAAATTACTCCATTACAATCGCCCACCTGCCCTCTCCACAGTATTGATACCGTTTTATTACCAGAGAGAGACAGATGGACAAAACTGAAGACTGGGGCGAGTTATGGGAATGTGCTCATGGCCATGTAATGTCATGTCAGGTTAGAGCCTGCACAAAAACAATCTTAAAAAAAAAGAGATGATTAGAGAGAAAATTACGCATGTTCAACTCCACAAACATTTCTGAAATACAGCACTGCGAAGGATAACGCCATGGTCTGGGTTCCAGTATGGACTGGACCTATTACAATACTCTAGCTAATTTAGGCCTGCAAGCCTCACTTCCCCCATCAGCAAGTGAAAGAGGGGAGAATTTGGCCTGAAAGCCCAATCACACACAGCGCTCTGAGTTCAGCAGGTGGGGAAGTAGCAGCAGCAGGCTCCATCAGGCAATAATACAAAGTTAATGATGCAGAATGGTGTCTTTCTCCATACCAAAGAAGACGTCAATACAGGATGTTTAAGAACGCTGTTCCTAATTACGCTTTTTAAATTCACCACTGACGTGACTGATGATTTCAAAGGGAGGCATTATTGATCCACTTCGCAGACAAGTCCCATCGATTGCAAGTCTAGAATGAATAAAAGTTTTTTTTTCCCCTTTATCTCCCCCACCGAGAGAGAGATTGTACAATCAGAACATCAGTGTGACCTATATGGGTAGTTTGGGAGCTAAATCACCTCTTTTAAAAAAGCAGCCTGAACAAGAACATATAGAGAAGTGATTGCTGAATCGAGGGACCTTGGGGGACCTTCAGGGCATCGCATAACAGTTAAATCTGGCTGCTTTCTCATTTATCAGATGTGGAAATTCATCCATCCATTCATTAATCTGCGGGATCTTTTGCAAATAACCTATCTGCGTTGGGAGTTCTCAGCGTGAAAAAGTTCAGGAGCAGCTGTTTTATAGACAGTCAGCCAGCTGTGCAGAATTACGCCTCTCACTGCAGTCAGCGGTGATGGAGTGATGGATGCTCTGACGCACTGACAGATTGTTATTTCCCACCTCTGCTCCCTGTTGACATGCCCCATGGCTCGAGCTTCTTATTCCATGAACTTTGTTATTCCTCATGAGTAGCAAGGTCTTCTTATTAGTGGGAAGCTGCCAGCTCCCAGACAGTGTTATTAACAAATCAACATGAGAGGTTTCCAGAGCAAAAACTTTGACGTCATCCTTGTTCAGCTGCAGAAAAATTCTGCATGTTCAGGGAGATTTGACCTATTCCCTATCAATACTGTGTGGTCTGTTTCAATTATAGAAAACAAGATTGATTAGGAACGAGCAGCACACTGAATTGCCGGACAAGGAGAGAGGTTTTCCATAACACTATGCTGAATCTCACTGGCAAGTGCACTTCAAATGGCAAAGTGGGCTACAGCTTATGATTAAATGGTCTGCAGGCAAAGCCTTTTTGTCTTTTTTTTAGAGAGAGAGCTCTTTCTGAAGGCCAAAGTTAATGCAGTCATAGAAAGAACTCTGATACACTCCCACGTGAAATGGCCATGTGAGGAAAGCCCGCAGGGAGAAAAGGCCTTGAATGAATTTGAGAGAGAGAGAGAGAGAGAGAGGGAGAGAGAGAGAGGGAGAGAGAGTGGGAGGGAGGCAGATAGGGAGAAAGTTCAAACATTACTGATCCTTAAATATCCTTTTGGTTTCTGGTTCAATTGGAATTCGGCAGTAAGTGTCTGCTAAAAGCTCCATTTTTGTTGCCCTTCCATTGCTGCTGAGCTTTTAGAGTTAGATGATGACAGATTGTGAGCTACCTGATATCCTTCATCATCCTCCCCAGTGGAGGTGTTTGTTCCGCCCCGAGCAAGTCCTCGAGGACTAACAAACAGCCGGCGTGTTTGATGGACTATAGGGAGACATCTGGTCTGCCTGGCTTTGCCGTACAGAGTGAGAACAACGTGTAACAGTAATCAATCAATATGCAAACCTGTCCTTTTAGTCTGATGATTAACCTTATAGACTTCATCGTTATCAAGTCATTACATAAGCGTGTGATTCTGAATTAGTACTGAAGAGTTATAGGGTGTGACTCTGAGAGAACGCTGTTTTCCTCAGGTTGACATGTTGCTTTAAGCATGAATGCTCAATATATCCTCAACAGCATTGTCACAACTGTGCTTCAAGCACCCTTGGGGATAAGCTCTGTTGTGTGTGCTCAAGAGACAAGAGGGAAAGGAAAAGTCTGTGCTGTGCAATCTGATTTGTGGTTATAGGCGTACCATCCCTCACAGAGTAATCTGGAGAATATCACCAGAGCCAAAAGATCCTTTGAGCGCTGTCATCCATTTTAAACTGCGAGCTGCTCATGTCGGCAGATGTGTTTGTGCATTGTGATGAGCTGATTTGGAACTGCCGTTGGCTGATTTTAGCCTCTGAATATCCTACCTGCTGTAGACAGGTGGTTCCCAAACTGGGGCCCCAGGAGTCTTGAGGGAAGGTTTGCTGCAAAATGATGCATGGCTGTTATTTTACTTAGTTATTTTGCAAATTAATGTACATGTAATGTAAATTAAACATGTCGTTATTTTACAAATAACGACATGTTGCTGTCATTATCTCACAACCTGTTGTGCAGCTTTTTCTACCTGAATGATTTCCTCTCCCTGCTCACTTCACTTCCTCTAAATTGAATTATCCTCCCTCTCATCCTTTAGCTCTTATTTTATTTCTTTCCTTGGTGCTTAATCGATCATTTTGTGGTCATCTGTCACTTTTGATATTAGACATGAAGCTCATTCTCCCTGTGCAGTCTTTGTGTATCACTCTGAATAGGAGCATTACCTAAATACAAACAGTGTAAACATAAACAGTCATGTCACAGAAGAGACATCTCAAACTGGGTTCCTTTCAGCAAAACTTCAGGGGCCGAATGGGGATCTTTGTGAAGGTCTTTTAAACTGTGAGCACCTTCACTTCAGACTGGTGTGAGTCTAACACCACCATGTAGGAGGAGATCAGTTGTTTGCAGTTTTGGGCGCTGGGAGGCGGTGCAGCCTCCACCGACCCTCAGCCAGGACTCTCTTCTGAGCGGAAGCTGCTTGTCTTTGGTCGAAGCAACATGGTGTCGCCCTGTTGACAATGTGAATGTAAACAGACTCACTCACCTCTGAATAGGTGAATACTGTAATACCGTGTGTAATACAGCGGTGACCGGGATCACAGCTCCATGGCTCTCAGGCTGTGGGCCCGGCTCCTCTCCGGACGGGTCGCCGCATCTGCTCGACGGGAAAGTGCGTCATGGTTTCTCACAGCGGGTCAGTGCCAGGCCGAGTATCTGCTGCTACTTCACTCCTGTTTTTGTTTAACAAGGAAACATGTTGGTCGGTGGTAAAGCATGGCGTGAATACACAATGGGGAGAGAAACAGCGCGCAGTGACGTTTGAAGGGGACAGGACCAGATAAATCAGAGCACACGCGGTGTTAACACGTGTAACCCAGAGAGTCCACCGAGACAGCAAAGCTACTGGTGATGACAACATGTCAGTGGAAAAAGATGCTATTATGTATTTGAGAAGGTCACATTCACATCAGTGTGAAAACTACTGCTTCAGCCTGACAGCAGCATGCCCACAAGTAACTTTACTTTATATCATCATTTTCTTTTCCTTTAAAAATATTCAGATGTAATTAAACATTCTGTGTTGGTGGATTTTTAAAGTCCTCCCTCCTCTCAAAAATGTGTTTTACTTATTGTTCCTTGGATGTTTGCTGGATGGATGTTTGTATGGAAAGAAAATTGTCCAATGATCTCCTGGAGCCTCCAGGTCACTCACACTCACACACTGGGTCAAACAGGAGATGCATTGTACCCATTATTTTTTTTTTTTTTTGATGAAGGTGAAGGAGTAGATGTAATTTAGAAAAAAGTTTACTGACTCACAAGCTGGGCAACCTGGGTTCAACGCTAGACTACATCCCTGCATTTGTTTGAATTAGGGTTACCTGAGGATTACCATTTCAGATTAATTTGTGAGGTATTTCTCACCTAATCAAATAATAGTTTTGCTATAAAGTATTTAAAGATAGTAATCACAACTGAGCAGAACTGAGAACAGCACAAAATTACTTGTGTTGTTCAAGCAGCAGGCCAAACCTCAATCATATTTAATTGTTATGTCATTAACCATAATATGAAAATAAGCAAATCCTCAAATTTGAAAAGCTGCAACCAGCAAATGTTTGACTCCTTGATAAATGACAGGTAACCAACTATTGAAATCATTGGTAGTTTCTGACATCTGACTAAATTTTGTTTACCTTCAGTGTTTCCCATCAAAATGTGTCACCTTGAGATACGACAAACAGGTTGAATCAATTTCTTTCCTCATAAATGTTTGTAAAACAATTAACAATACTAACAAAATAGGGACCCATTTGTAAAAACATTGCTCTCTAGCACAACAGAGGTTAAAAGTCCTGTATTGTATAAAGTAAGATTTTCTTGTCTTTTTTGATTATAAAGCAGGTCTAGGTGCTATTCAGAAACTGAGCCTTAAAACGAGCTGTCAGGACTTCTGTAACATTGTGATGTCACAACAAAGCAGTCACTGCTCTCAGCCATGCCCCATGCTCCGCCCACCTGGACCCACCACCCAACCTTGGTTGGATTCTCTTGGTTTCTCTTTGGTTTCTCTTGAGTGTTTACCTGAAATCTGCTATATTTTTATTTGACCACTCAGTGAGCCAATCAGAAGAGAGGCTTGGTTCACCGACCTGTTGTTAAACTACACTGAGTTGGTTTTGTTTCTTAAAAATACAAATATATCTTCTTATGGATGTCAACACTTAAAATAAAACACTGGAAAAGTGTAAAATGTGGGACCTTTAAAAACTCCACAGGGCACCTTTAAGGCGTGTCACTTGTGCGTTGTGTAAAATATTTCTAGCAAATTGTGTGTGATTCCCAAAGGACTGCTCAGTCTATACAAGTACTCCAACACTTAAGATGTTTCAGTGATACATTTTATGACATGATATACATTTTTGACAAGGACCATCTAAATACATAATAATACTGAGTTACATTAACATCCAAGTAAACATAATCAGTCAGTTACCTTGCAGCCCTGCTGGCAGTGAAGTGATGGATTTGTTGAATGTCTTTACAGGAAACGTTGCCTGCCGCAGAGAAGGGAGAAATGGATTTATCTTCACTCCTGCTTGTTTTATTACATCAGAGACGTTTCTCAACAGTCTGATGAAAGGGAATGCAGCAGAGGCAGACGGCAGCTTTTATCGCCTCCCAGCCTCCGTTCCTGCGGACAGCGGTAACCAGACCACTGCCTCAGAGATTTACATCCCTAAACTCATCTGATCATTCTGGCCCTGCCTTTTTTCAAATAGTGCAGACGTCATCCTTCTACCAATCTCATGTTATAGTTCCTGTTTTTACTGCTTGCATATTCACTTTTATTGTCTGTCTATTTTATGTTTTTTTTCAGGGGAACAGCTATCTTTGTTACTGAGACATCCAGATCAGCCTGACAACTCAAAAGTTTTGAAAGTGGCTATAATAGGTTCCCCAAATGCTGGGAAGTCCACATTGTCCAATCAGCTCCTCGGCAGAAAGGTCTCAGTCTTAACTGTGTCTCTTTTAATCCTCCACACTGTGATGTGTCTGTCTCACTGAGGCAGAGTGCTGCTCACTTTGTTAAGTCAGTGCTTGTTTCTTAAAGGTGTTTGCTGTATCCAAGAAAGTACACACTACACGGTCACGTGGCATGGGCGTTGTTACAGAGGATGATACACAGATAGTAAGAGCTTTTCCACGTCTTGTCTGATGCCCTTTAATATCACTCAAAAGCCAGATGCTTAAGTCAATACATATGTGTGTATTTTTTTATAGATTTTACTGGACACTCCTGGCCTCACCACTCCATCTAAGGTTAAAAGGTGGCTTTCTTTTTATATTCTTTGTATTATTCAAAGTCTGTAGCCTCCGTGCAGATTATCATACAGTGTGATGTATGAATGAACTCCCTGTTTCCACAGACACCAGCTGGAGAAGTCTTTGCTTGTGGATCCCTGGAACACAGTCAAAGAAGCTGACCTAAGTATTATACATACTCACTCTGAGCCATTTGTTTGTTGAGTTGCTCTTTTTGGTGCTTTGGTGTCATAGACTGAATATTAAGAGTGGACTATAATTGGAACTGTTTCCAGTGGTCGTGGTGGTGGACGTGGCGGACAGATGGAGGAGCAGCAGGCTTGACTTTGAGGTGCTCAAGTGCCTCGCCCAGCACCCGGACATCCCGGCAGTCCTGGTCCTCAATAAGGTATTCTTTCACAGATCCTTACCTGATCAAAATGTTGTACTAAAACTGAAGTTAATGGGTAAGGCTATCAATATTTTTGTGATTCTCCCATCCCATGAAAAGACCCAAACACACAATGTATTATTCTCGATAGTGTCTGATTACCCCGTCCTGTCTGTGGCTCTCATCTCAAGCCCATTTGATGCTGCTGAAGTTGTAAATCTCTATAAACAGGTCATACATGTATAGATGTTTTTTAAAAGGCTAAGTCATTTCTGAGAACAGCTGGGCGGTGTAGCTTTCAGTTGACCTGACTGAAGGAAACAGTGCATTTATTTGGGACTATTTTCAGTCACAGATTAATATAGTGTACATTTGGTGCTTTAGTGAGTATTTACAGCAGCAGGATGGTGTCTGTGGGATTGATTGTGTGTTTTAACAGGACAAATTTAGACAACAGAGGAACATTTTGGTACTGAGGATTAAAAAATACAGAATGAGGCTTTGACCACTCTGGCAGTACTTCATTGGTTTCAGTCTTTTGCAGGTTTTAGAAAAATATAGAGTATCACCAGACTTTGTTTGAATGTGTCCCACTTGAAAGAATTGTTCACTAACGCTCTCCTGTCTTTAAGGTGGACCTGGTGAAGGCTAAGGACAAGCTGCTGAACATCACAGCAGACTTGACATGTGGAGTGGTGAATGGGCGCAGGATGCAGGTCAGGCCAGTGATCAAGCCTCCATGGGCCAAAAAGAGGTCAGAGATGGATTCAGAGTTATCGGTTGATGAGGACATCGCAGAGCCCGAGGGCAGCGCTGATCCAAACTGTGTGCTGAACAAAGAGCAGCTGAAGGCACTGAGGAGCCAGGGGGGCTGGCCTCACTTCAAAGACGTCTTTATGCTCTCCTCAGTGAACGGCGAGGACGTGGAGACGCTGAAGGTAAACATTAGATTATGGTCATAGCAAGAAAACCTGTTGTTGTATCATAAATACCCTTTACTAACATGTGCAATTATGTTCACAGCCTCTGTCATTATAACTTCAAATGACCCCTCACTGAAAACTAATAAAACTAGAACAGAAACTGAACTCAACTAAACAGTAAAACCAAATCAACACTAACCTGAAATGAAAATTGCAAACAAGCAGCTTTTTGACCCCTTCACACAGTTAAGACAATATCTTTGTGCATGTCAGCTATATTTTTAAGTATTTGTTAGTTTTACAAGCAGACACAATAATTTTAGTTCAGTACGAGGTTATTCTAATCTAACCTATCAGTTAGTTTTGTTTTATATGCTAATGACCATGCTTTTATCTCACTCATGTAGAGCTACTTCAAGGCTGCCGCTAAGCCAGGATCGTGGCAGTACCACAGTGAGGTCCTGACCGATCAGAGTCCAGAGGAAGTCTGCACCAGTATCGTCAGAGAGAAGCTTCTGGAGTATCTGCCCCAGGAGGTGCCTTATTCAATGACACAGGTGACCAATGAACCGATTCTGCAGCAATGCTCTACATCACACGTGATGATGAGCTGACAGCTGACTGACAACACCTGTTACATCTCACTGCACTGATTGTGTGGCTTATTAAAAGCCCCTCATAATCACTTTCACTCTACATGCTGACATGGGCTTTGTTGCAGCTATTGGACCCAACCTCCACCTGTTTCACTTCTTCTTTTCTTGTGCACCTTAGAGGCCATTTTGTCTCTGTCATCTCCCATTGTAGCATAATTTTCATTGTCATCGTTACTTATCATGTTGGTGTGTATTTATTGTGTATTCCTGCGCCCACAGGTATAGAACAAACTAAATGCACATGAATTCCAAAGCAAATATTTGACAAAAAGTATTTAACAAGCGAAGCATTCTGGGATATGCAGCAATGACCACTGCTGTAAACCAGCAGCTGGCATTTCCTGTTCTGTTCTGTTCTTCACTGTATTAGCTTTTTCTCTATATTGTTAAAAATTAAATGTCTTTGTTTTCAGTCTATTGAACTGTGGCAGTATGGAGAAAATGGTGTGGTCGATATTTCAGTGAAACTTTATGCCCAGAAAGAAACTCACATGGTAAGTGCTCTCTCCGTATGTTTATGTTTTTGCCACCTGTGTCTTGAGCCTGTGTATTATTTATATATATATATATATATATATATATATATATACATTGTCCAGCTGGTTATTTAAAGTAGGTTAGTTTAGTATACACTTTATATTATTTTTCCTTTTTTTAATTGTATTTTGTTCACACCTACAGTTCCTCATATGTTTTTGTGTTTTATGTGACTTGACTGCTTAAACACTTTAACTCTGTGATTAATGAAGTACTCGCTCCATCTGCCTGATACAGAAAGTTCCTCTCCAGACATGTTTTAAACTATGTGATAATTATCTGCTATGATTGCTTCTTTGTTTAGCGTGGTTTTCCCAAATAAAAATGGAATAAATAAATAAATTAATTAAAAAAACAGGGGCTGGAAGCACATGTACCCTTCCTCATTGAGAAGTCTGGATCAGGTCTTATGCCCCGCCCACCACCGCTGCTTGTACTACGTTGACAGGTGAAACAGCAGCAGGTATCAATAGGATTAGGAAACATCAGAGAGACTCAGCCACATGTTTGAGCCTCAGTCAGATCCAGACTCAGGAGTTTCTGAGGAGTTGGTTGTGACCAAAATTGGTGATTAGAAAACGTATCAGAGAGATATGTTTGATACGTTTGTTCATGTTATTTGTTGGCTTGTAACTGGCAGTGGCTGACACAGTGTTAGTGGCTGTTCTAATGCACAGGCTCACTCTGTACTGACAAGGTTTTGGGTTTATTTTTTGTTTATTTTCCTGAATCTGTTTTTATGACACTGTCATTGGTTCACTGCAGTTCCCAGGTGGAAATACTCAGTCATGGGGTTTATTGTTTATTTCACTTATGATATATCTTGTATTGCTTAAAAAACATCATATGGACATGTTAACAAGGTCAAAAACTTTATGTTTATCAGAGGGGGTCTTTAATATGGGTTAATTTAGTATTAATATCACATTTTTAGAAGTGTCAGAATGTGATAAGATGTCAGTGTGTTAACTTGAAAGTGCTTGTGTGCTCACATCTGAAACTATTTTATTTTCTAAAGTAGACAAATTCAGATTTTTATTACCTGATGGTGTCAAATGACAAACATCCCATCCTGAAAAAAAATCCCACATAGTCCCATGAGAAATGGCACCATTTGAAATATCAGTGTTAAACTAATTCAGGAGGCTGAGTCAGTGGCAGGCAGACGACTGGAGGAAGTGAAGTGACATCTTAAGCTTCTCTGATGGCTCCTGATATTTATTTGTTGTTCCCTCGTACCTTGAGCTTCCTTTTTTCCTTGTGTTTTCAACTTGTAAATATTTGAGCAGCTCTTCTGAACCATACATATTTAATGAAAAAGAATATTTGAAGCTACATCTGTGCTGCTGAAATGTTTCAAGGCCAGTGACCTCCAAGAAGAGTGACTCAGACCAACACCATTCTTCAGCTTTTACATCCAACAAAGGAAAAACTACAGTCAAAAATGCCTTTTTTTGTGAGGGTAACAACTCTGTGCCATTTTTTAGATGGAAAAGGAGCCTCACACAAAACCCCAACAAGAGGTAGAAATACACTGGCTGAATATAGAGTTTAAAGGTTCAAATGAATCATCAGTATAAGAAAATACATAATGGACTAAATATCCTCTATTAAAAATGTTTGAATCTTTGAATACAGTTTGGATGAATACAGTTAAGAAATATTTCACAGTCAGAAGTATTTTACTGCATAGTGATAGGATGATACTGGACATCATCCTTTAATAGGAATGTATTTCGTCATCTTAAACTTGACTAAACCTTCAAATATACTGTATTTCAATGCTTATCTACTAATATCATAGACTGTTTTCCACAGGTACCTTTTAAATCTAAATTAATCTAAACCTTTCTCAGAGGAGACTGTTCTTCTTGTAGCAAAACAGCATTTTCTATTCACTGGTGCCTGATGTTGCTGTTTTTCTTGTGTCTGTAGAAGATGGTGATTGGCACAGCCGGCCAGATGGTAGCACGCATCGCCCGAGAGGCAGGCGAGGACCTGAGTCGCATCTACCTGAAGGAAGTAAAGCTGAAGCTCTCAGTCAAGCTGAGGAAGTGAAGAGGATGGAAGGACTTCAGTGGTGAAATCCTAGAGAGATGAAGAGGTGGAGGCGGATCCCGCTGGATTTATCTGCAAAGGACAGAACTGAAGGATAAAATCTCATCATGAGTCTGACGCTGGGCTGTGAGGTGGCATAGACAGTGCTGTATCCACAGTCCCAGAGCTCCCACTGAGCTTGTACCTCTTTAAGGAGAAGAAATTGTACTCAAAGGTTTGATGTTTGCGTCAGCAGCAGTCTCTCACGCAGTCCCATTAGACGTCAAAGATTTTCATGTGAAGATGGTATCTACAAGATGCAGTCATTATAGTCGTTTTTATTGTCAAATAAAATTCAGTAAAATGCATTTTTTAGATTTCTTGGGGGCATTTCATGTCTATATGTTAGCTGACTGTAGAGAGATGACAGGAAATGAGGGGAAGAGAGATGAGGGTGATGCAACAAAGGTCCCCAACCAGACGTCAACCAGAGAGACTGCAAGTCATTGTCAGGAAATAACCTCCAGGGTAGCCCAAATCCAGTCAGATGGAGGAAACATGTCGATTAAAAGCAGCTCACACAGGCTGCAGAATAAAGTGTAGTGAATTACAGGCATTTATTCAGCACTGATATATTTTCGGTAACAAACATGACACAGACTCACATCAAATGGATGTTTTGACACAAGTATGACAGTGTGTTTATGGCAGCGCAGGTTTGGCGAGCTGTGAAAAGGCCGATGGTTTATCTTTGGCTCTCAGAGCTTTTTACTTGGCGGGCGCCTCGTGCAAACACGGACTGTAGATAAACTGAAGTGGGACCTGCACAGTCATGTTCACTCAGATGTCCCTGATGTACCATCCACCCCTTGTTCCCTGCACTCCCACATCACTTTAGCCTTCTCCGCTGCCTTTGAAGTGTGGCCATCCATCCCTCTGACTATCACTTTTTATTCCGCGGCTTCTTCCCTTTTTCTCTCTCCTCCTCCACCCTGCCTCCCTCTTCCTCCCTCTGCTTTTTTGGCTCTTATAAAGCCCAGCTCTGCCCCTGAGGGCTGAATTGTCTCCCTAATGGATGGCAAAATGGAGCACTAACCTGATGCTAAAATGGGTCAGATAATGGTGATTAGATTCATTCCTGCTGCCTGCGAGTTAACTCGACAGTTACTCTATCCGGGGCATCTTGATGAATAACCAGCCAGTGGCCTGAAGCAAGGGCGATGGGAGGAAGGGAGACAGGGAGAGGCCTTGAATGTCTCACAGAAGCTGTGTCAACCCCTCAAGCTCTTTCTGCAATGGCTGCTTCCCAGTGATTAGACAAGCCGGTTGCGCAGCAGAGATCACTACTTAGACAAGGCAACTGCTGCTTGAAAATATCATAACTGATGTACGTCAGGCGGCGCATTAACGCAATCCTTCAAACACAAAGATATTTAGCGTGCTCACACCCTGCTTCAGTTGTGTTTTTACCAAAATAATGAGGCACACATTTGCTTGGGAGCCATAAGCTTTATTTTACATACATCCACAAGTACATCTTAAAAATGGGGTTTAAAAGATGAGCTCATGAATAAGACATCAATCCTTTTGTCCATCCTGCAGGTCCAGATGCCAGTGAGCAAGGGCCATATAACCCTTACCATTACTAAAACTCAGTAATGGTAACGGTTTGACGGCCCTCCTCTGTCTGCAGCGTGTGTGGCCTGCAGTCACTCTGGCCTGAGTGTTTGCTGATGGCGTCAGAGCGGGAATGAAACCCTGGATAGTACATCATCTATACTGTAGTGTCTCTATAATAAACTTACAGTATAAGATGATATCCTGTCCAGGGCACAAGACATAACCGTTTCCAGCGTGTTGTTGTAATCTGCAAGATGACGACTTGTTAGTGATGCAAACAGACATGGAAATAATATCTTAATAATTTGGTAAAGATGCTATTAAGTTACCTGTATGTGCATGTATGTGAATACTGAAGAAGATTCCCTTTTCAATAAAGTGTACTATAAAACAAGAGCCTCCTCAGCCTGTGGTACATACTCACCTTTTTGCATGCAGTGTTGCATCTTTTATGGCTCGCTGACACTTCCCTCCACGACATGTTCATATTTTAAGGCTCGGCTACGTGTCCTCATCAGGTTCACAGTCTCCTAACCGCTCCGCCGGCTGGGCTCCGGCACTTAAAGGCCCCTGGCTCATTAGCATAATATGATGACATCTGGGGTGGACCTGACAGCACGGGTTGAACTTTTTTCTTATCTGGCGCTAACCTGCCTGCTTCTGTCCAATGATGGGCCACACCCGCATTTTATTTTTACAGCATTTACTGTTATTTAAAAAGAAAAACAGTGGAGAGAAGCAAGAACCGATGCAGACACAACTTTTTAATGATAGCATAAGTAAAAGTTCACTAATTTGCCGTTTTCAGTTTTTAGCCATTTTGTCCCAAAGCTGATTTTTAGCAGCAGCTATATTTTTCTAGAAAAACTCAATCTTCTCTTATTTCCTCCAAATCTATTTGTGAGTTTTGACCTTCCTTGGTCATACACTAATTAACAGACCTCAGCAGTAAGATAAGATGTGAGTTCTTTATTGTCTATTAAAAAAGCTCTGAGCTTTATCTCACAATGTTGTAATAAATCGAATGTTCACCATCTGTTAAATCTCATAGCCCCCTGAATTTATGCGCGATGGTCTCATGGATTGGGATTTAATACTGCGATATGTCAGCTGATGATATGTTATCTGACTTATTAAATTCTGTGGATTTCTGTTTCATATGCCTAGATAGATTCCAGGATATGGGGAGGTGATATCTATTTTTTATTAGATATGTCACACATACACACACACACACATACACACATACATACACACCGCACATCAAATTATGCCTGCGACAGAGCAGCTGTAGTTTGTCTTTAATCCCTGACGGTTTGACTGCATCCCTTAATAACAGGCTGTTTTTGAAGAGAGGAGGCATCTTCCTGGGGAGTTTGTACAAAAAAACACTCTGTATTCATTGAATTTAAATCCAAAAATTGCAGCAAAAGCTTGTTAAGTGGCAGCTGAAAAAGGTCAGAGTAATGTACTGCAGGATATAAACAAGAATACATAGGTATAGTGACTTCTCGAGCAGCACTGATGAATGCACATGCTCCAGCACCAAGTGATTAACAGAGGAATATTGACAGTATACGCATCCTCAGTTACCACTGCACTGTTTTAAGCTCAAGTTCATTAATCACAGTTTCACATGTGTAAAGGCAGGACTTCAATTCTTGATTATTTAACAACAACCCAATAATTCTACACTGGGCATATGTCTTGTTTGTTTGTTTATGCATGCAAACTGTGTATGTGAATTGTGACATGTTCTTCAGGAAGGTCAGGGTAAGGTGGGACATGGCGGTTGCCATGGGAACACACTCCCTGGTTAGGGCGTGGGAGCTGGTTCAGGGTGTGAGAGGTCCTCCTGGCGGCGCAGATAAAGGTGGAGGTAGGACTATCTGGGTGGTTTGGTTTCCCTCCAACTCTTTATCTGCTGCAGAAATGCCTCTGCTCCTTCTACACATTTTCCATTTGCGTTCAAAGATAAGTTTTTTTATTCTTTGGTGCACGTAGAGACAAAAAGGGAGGGCGCTCTCATCGTGCAACAAGCCAGTTTTATCAAACGTGATCAGGGGAACTTGTTGGGGTTTGATTAAACAGTTTGCAGTTAGGAGACTCTCAATACCATGACATCATGTGGTGGCCCACATGCTTCAAGCTTTTTCCAGTCTCATCCCACCCTCCCTCCTCCTCATCCTCACCCCCAGCCCTGCTCACCCAAACCCCACTGGCTCAGAGCAAATACAACATTGTGGAAATAGATTTTATATAAGCAGACTAATTAAGAGTCTGTGTGATCGTCCTCTGAGGCGATGTAAGGTTTAAAAGAAATGAGCAAGAATTTCATTTTTTCTCCCCTGTTTGAACTTTTCTTTTCATCCATCTGTCATTAACTGAGGGTAGCTCACACCATCATTTCACAAGTATGAAACATCTGGTCGGGAGTAATTTGAGCCACATCATTTATTTTTATTAGGAGGAAGATTGTGTCCTCTGGGAGCGCCACAAACACGACTGCACATGAGTTTGGTTTAACTGGCACAACAGCTACTGGGTTGTGTACGAATTTTTCCAGGATGTTAATGAGTCGTGGACATGAGCAGTGTGGCAGCTGAATGCTTTGCATTAATTTCACACTTATTTCTTATTTATTGGGGGAAAAAAATCATTAAATTATATCAAACACAACACGTGCTAAAGGTAGATGAGCAGTGGTGGAATATCACTAACAACATTTACTTAAGTCCTTTACTTACGTGCATTTTTTAGGTACTTGTACTTTACACTTTATCTTCTTTACACTTTTACCACACTAGATTTCAGTGGGAAATGTTTCCACCAACCACAGGGATCTGACAGCTGTAATTACCAGCTACTTTTCAGGCTAAGAAATGCATTGTTACAGATAAAACCAGTGGTTTCCAACAAGATGACAGAAAAAGTCACAAACAATGAATATAAATTTGTGTTGTAGAACTTGGTTGTTTCTTCTTTCCTCTCCCGTTAATCGTCTCACAACCCTTCAGATTTAACTTGTGACCCTCAAATTCAAACACAAACTGGAGGATCAGGCCTCCTGTTGGATGCATTAACGCATTTTGAGCTTCATCAACCAATAAAACCAATACACCAATAATATTTTTGTTATAATATTACTAGCCTTGTCATCTGATGTTTTCAAACAGTGAAGATGACAATTCCCTAAGGAAAAGGCACGGGATAGTGACAGAGGCCAAAAACTCCTGTTGAAGAAAGTCATCTGAGGAAATGCAAAGTTCAAATTTTGTGTATTTGGTTGTGACTTAGTAATGAATGAATGAATGAATGAATTTGAAATGATGCAACAAGTCAGAGATTCCAGACATCTGCTGGTTTCATTTGAAGAGACAAGGAACCCCATCACAGCAAACATCATATCAACTTATTGTTATGTGGCAGTACAACACAACATATAACTCTGACACCATCAAAGATGATAAATAATGTTCCTAATGTTTAATGTTTCAGCTTCCTGGGTAGTTTAAGTTTGATTTTCCTTCAGTAAAATGACCAGAAATAAACAGCAACCTGGAAGTTAAATGGTCGTCAGTGTTATACAGTCGTATCACTGGTAGTTTTTTAATGGTTATTATACATTAACAACAGTTGTATTGAATTTTGCTTCTGCTGTAGTGTTTTTTCAGTCAGTGTTTGTGAACCGTGGGTCTGTCTGCCCTCTTCAGGCTGAATATGAACTGTCTCTGTGTCAGGCTGCACAGTCGTGTCCTCCATCAGCACATATACACAGCACAGTGAGACTCTGTGGCAATAAAGTGAGTGTTCTCAAGATACTGCACAAGTGATGATGAAGAACAGTGAGAATCCAGTGTTGTTGAAATAATATCATGATAACATTTACTATTTAGTAAGTGTATCAAAGAAATATGAAGCAGCAGAGCACAAATGAGCATTAGTATAAATAACCACACATGGCAGACATTAGTGACTGTGGAGCATTAGACACATTTAAAGTATAATGTTACCAACAAATAACAGCAATTTCATTAAAATGTTACACAGAAATAGTTAGAAACTTAGTCAAATAGTAACATCACACACTGAACATGTAAACTGGGAGGCATAGAGATACAATTATAAACAATTGAGATACAAGTAAGAAATGATCACTGCTTTCAGGTTTAGTTTTGTTACTGTAGTTGTTAGACCCAATGTATCACTTTGGCTCCCAGTTAATTCACAGAGAAACTATTATAGTTTGTTGGAAGTTAACTGTGATTGTAAAGATATGGATAACATTTTTTTTTCTCTGCTTTGCTGTGAGCACCAGCTTGCAAACCTCCGACCTCTGACCTCTGAGAATGAGCATGCGCAGCCTGGTGGAGGTCATCGGACACAGAGGACACATCTGGTGATCTGGTGATCCACAGCTTTTTATCTCTGCCTACATGTGCTGGGAGTCTGCAGCCCTGTCGTGTTGCCAAGAGGAAGAGCTGCACACAAAAACACACAGCACAGTCCCCTAATGACGATGATGATGATGGTGCTTATCCTCATGTGATGATAAATCTCCTAAATATTTAGACAGCTACACTATGTTTGCTGTTGTTGTGTTTACTTGCTGCATGGAAACCATTTACTATAAAGTAAACTTTGCATAGTATTTACTGATGTGATTCTTCCCTCCTCATGTGCAGGCAGTGAAATCTTTTTAATCCATCGGTGTGAGCTGCCAAGTCAAGCTTTCCTAATTTAATATTGTGTAACAGACAGACGCTGAGGCCAACAGGAGGTGCTACAGCATTTATTATAAGGTGGCACACAACACAGAATAACATGAACACATGCTTAAAATACCATGCTGGATCAGTTTTACCAAGGCCAGTGTTACATGAGAAGCCACAGGATAAATCCACAGTATGATTTTAATGGCGATTACAGATCACTTCCATGATAGACAACAGTTAAACAGAAGCAGACAAGAGGACAAGAGTAGGTAGGTCTGTAATATTTGGTCTTTAACTACATTCGCCTCTCATATGCTACTTGGAGTAACAGGGAGTTGCCACTACTCTGATTAGCCACCAATTTAAGATGCATTTTTGGCACACAATATAACGGCCAAAATAATGAATGAAACTTCATTATTCAAGAGATTCAGACTCTACATGAAAAGCTGTTAAATGGTATTAATGCTACATTGCTGTTTATTATTTAAGTAGATATATCTGTGTTCCCTAATACAGCTGTAGTACTGAATGTCATAAAGTACATGAGAGAAAAAGCAGAAAGCACCAACATACAGTTGAATACTATATAAAGTTAATATATTCTACAAGTTAATCTTTGTCCTACAGTAAATTCATGATAGAATATCCCGTTAGTATTTCCATGATTGATATAGTTAACAAACCACACATAAAAGTATCAATGACCTCCACATTATCTAACAAAGGCACTGTGTATAGAAACAAAATCTGCTTTTCTCAATAAAAGGAGCTTTGCAAAAGATAATATCAAGTTTTTCCATGAGCCACCATGTTTTTATAGTTTACACATGGACCGCTAAGAACCGGTGAGCCATTCAATCAGGTGTGTGAAGGTTTCATGTTGATGTCTGAGTGAGGAAGAGATCCGTCAATCATCCCAACTCCAAGTGATGTTTGTCTCAATCCCACTCTCCCACAGCTTCACCACACCACAGTGAGGCGAGACACTGGAGGGCTCGGCCAGGCTGCAGTCAAGTATCACAGTGTGAAAAATGGGGCAGTGTGTCCATTATCAGGTGAGCTTTGTCAGGTTTGAAAGACTAGTGACTGATATTAGTTTCTATTAACGACTTGTTAAAAAATACTGGCCATTTCAAATTATGGTAAAGAAACTGGTTATTAATGTTATCGTATTAGCAGAAAGCCAGGCAGTGTTGTCATCGACATACAGTAAATAGAGTAGTTGCAGAAACATTAAAATTTGGAGGGAGTTGACATTCGTGTCAAAAACAAAAACAAGATGAAATTTGCTCAGACCAAACCAGCCACAAGCCTTATATTTATTTCACAGAAAATAAGAAAAATGGCATGATTATGTAGCTTCACTGACAAATCAAAACAAAGTATTTAACGTCACAGACTTTGAAAAGTGGTTAATGAACATTCACGACGATTTACCAGGCACAAAATAAAAAAAAAAGTAAAAAGGCGGCCAAACAGAAATGTGTGCATAGTAAGCAGGTTGGACAGTGTGGCAAAACAACAGAGGCTGATGTGGAAACAAACAGTTTAGATTTGTAACAGGCAGCAACAAATGGCTCATTCAGTTAAAGGAGTAACTTAGTTTGGGTTCAATCCTGTGGAGACCCCGCCATCTAGAGGGTGAAAGTTGTTGCACACTGTGGTCCCTCACCACAGTGATGATGTAACTGTTGCATTGATCACTTGTTTTAATTTTGCTTTCAATGTCTGTAATGGTTATAACAAACTGGATGTGGTAATTAGACTGATCTGATCAGCAGGAAAAAAAGAGCATACATACATAATGTTCACATTACACTTAACCCAACTGAAGACCACCCCAGCACAAACACCATGTTCACCACCTGATCACATGCTCATTTTCCATCTTCTGACTGAATGTAACCATTAAATTCCTGCTTTGTCTGACAGACTGGATGTGGTTGGAGCTGAAACACAGTGGCAACTTTCAACCCACAGAGGTCAGAGGTCACTTTTCTGCCATAAAAAAAATTTAGTGCGGGGTTATTCTTGAAAGTTACAAAATATATACACAACCTGCAAAAGTGAGTATTTCAAATAGCATCTGAGAAACATACCACCAACATCTGAGAGCAAGGAGGACTAACTCCCCATCTCAGGAAGAGGAAAGCGAGAGAGAGGAGTAACAAAGTGAATTAAAGCTCAGACCCTGAATATCTACCATATGTTACTTGAGGTAATACGGAAATGTTCAGTAAGCCTGGCAGGCGTCCAGGGTCTCTGTTAAGGCTAATCTTTTCTAGGTATGGCTTGTGTTATGTGTTTGCTTAGCATTTCTATCTGCCTTTGTGTCCAAATGTGACAAAAGTGAAAAGTAAACACCACTGTTAGTGTAAGTAGATGTGATGAGAACAGGGAGCAATATTTAAACATCATCCATCCATAACACAGTGATACACTGACATAAATCCAACTAAAGCCAAACCACTGTCCTGAGGTTTGGGCACTTGAGTGGTGAACAGGCACTGCACATCAGAACGAGAAGACATGTGACATGACAATATACCACGAGGTAAGGATTATCATACAAATGATTCAAAAGTCAGATATTGTAATCAATTTTACAATCACAGTGGGTGAAGATCTGGTGAGCCTTAAGTGTAACAGCGGTTTGGTAATCAATCAGGTTACCTCTGAGTTAGAGATAAGGCTAAATAATCTATAAGAAACCATTTTAAATGCTAAGAGGAAATAAAAGTTACCCATTTCATACTATGCTCAGTCTGCTGCAAGCTACTTCAACAGCTGAGCTACAAGCGTTAGGTGAATCATCGTTTAATGAAGAGGCAGGAGCTGGCACGCTTCGCTCTGCTCCCAAAGGTGGATAAATGTCAGAACAGCTGACAGGGACGCAGAGCACTCCAGCAGAGAGTTAGCCCTGGAGAGGAGCAAAATATTCAGATTTGACATCAATATTTTGGACTCTTTCCAGCATGTACATCTGAAGACTGTGGTGTTTTTCCTTCTATAGCTGATGTTTAACACCACCACATTAAAAATGAACCTATGCTGACTTCTGTCTCTCAACAATGCCCGACTCTGCTGTGGATGGCTTGTTGGTCTGAACAGGACTGCAGCATCTAATCCTGGCTAACTAGTGCAGTGAGATAAAAATCAGTGTGTCAAAAACAAGAACTAAAAACAACAGAAGATACACACAGTCTGGTCCTTTAGAAGTTAAGGCCCAGCTTTTTTTCCTTTACAAAATAAAAAACCTCTTAAAAATACAAAAACCCTCTTGGTTGGTGTTGAGGGCTTTTGGTCAAAGGCAGTTGCATAAGGGATCAGAGGCTGAAAATAATGTTTTCATGCTTGAGGCAGATATATGTCGAAGGAGTCAGAGTACCGCATCTCTGGCCTGATTCATCAGTTGGCTGTTTGGCACTGTGGGTTGGTCATCTTCTGGAGCAGAGGGATCTGTGGGATCAGAGTCAGATGGATGAGCTGGTTTTAACAGAGAGTAATGAACATAAGGGCCCAGTGCACAGTGCAATCAGAAACTACAGCTCTTTATCATTTTATTATTTATTACCACCCTGTCACAGCATTTATCCAGTCTGGGATGAAATCTGAAACATTTTCTGAAGAAAATACATTTGATTGCTGCCAAGTGAAAAAGTATAGAAGTTTTTTTAACAAATTAATCTCCTGAATTCTGTTACACATCTACAGGTAAATGGCAAAGGGTTTTTAAAGAGTAACTTCAGCGCCCTCTAATGGCCCAAGAGGCAGACACTGAAAAACTTCCACAGTTACTTCCCTGAGTCAGTATGTGCATGTGTGGCCTAAATTGGGCTGCAATTGCAAATATTTAGATTTATATTAACTCATTTTGTAGATGCTTTTATCCAAAGCAACTTGCGAGTGAGCATTTAACTGTTAAAACTATTGATTATAGCCTCCCTGGTGTAGAGTAACTTTACCAGATTTTGTACGTAACATATTTGGCTAGGCTTAAAGATTAAATAAAATCTGTAGAAATGATGAAAAGACAAATATCTATATGGTGAAAAATCAAGGTAACCATGACCCTGCTTAGCCAGTAGCTGAATAAGATGAAAATACAACATTAACATATAATCATCTTGTAAAGTTGTCATGGCGACCCGTGTTAGCAAACTGCTGACACCCTACACAATAAGATTTTCACTTTTTAGGCATAATTATTGACTTTGTTCAAACGTGGGTAGCGAAATTCTCCATGTAACTTCCCAGGCTGCTCCTACACTGCTCTGTATTCTTGTGCTGTTTTGTTGGAAAGTCCCTGAAGACGTGAACGATAAAGCAACAGCAAGGAGGCTGCAACCGGGCAAGATGGAGAACTGTTGAGCATTGGTGGGTGTTTGTGTTCTATCAAGTGCCCTGTGGTCAGTTGTTGTAATATTGTTTTTAATATCTAGAAAATAATATGCATCAACAGCATTATTATGAGGCTGCTTTGTATCTTTTGTTCAAGAAGTTCAAACACTTGTTCCAGCACTCATAAGCAAGTAAACAGCTGACCTTGAATATAACAGTCAATATATGGATTAAGTTTCAGAAGAGGAGTCTGTTGACAAATGTTAAGTCTGTGCCACTCTCACCTTAGTCAGATCCACCCCCGTGAGGGCGTTGACGGAGACGGGGAGTTCAGCTAGTAAACGGGTCACCTCTCCAGTCACACGGCTGCCTTCTCCACTCAGGATGACAATCTCGTTGGTCTTAGACAGGGGCGCCGCCACTTTACCGGCAATCTGAGAAAACACAGTGAGCATCTGTTTGTTATTTCACTGACAAAACACTCCTCCACTCCACACCATCTATCATATATATGTGAGGACTGACAAGAATTGACATGAATATATTCTGTACCATTCATTCTGTTCCTTAACTCAGAAAAAAAAACGTGTCTTTTCTCCTTTTGTTCTCTTTACCAACACGTGAATAACAACCAAAGTCAGTTGTCTCTGATAAACTGTAGCTCTCACCAGTGTGCATGCTAATGCTTTAACAAACACTTGTGAAGACGCTGTAGGGGATTAGCATTACCCTAAAAGTGACTAACCTAGCAGCGTAGGAGGGTTAGTTCATTTTAATGATACACACAGCAGCCTAGACGTGTGAGGGAAACATGAGAAAATGCACTTGTTGTAAGTATTGACAATGGCAGATCGTTTCTCTTCCCCTGGGACTTCTTGTTTACATAGCACATGACAAGAGAGGCAGCTGCAGTCTCTGCTGATCATAATTGACTTGTGATCACTAAGTGATGAGTAGTCTGTTGATGTTGGAGTGCAAAAGTCAATACTTCAGAAAAGTAAACAATATTTCTTAATTTAACTACATCAACATCATTATTTATTGTTTACTTTTTAGCATTCAGATGGAAAAAGTTGTTTAAAGAAGACACAGAGATGACTTTGGTCCCACCAACCCTCTGGTGGTGAGGACAGTGGGTAATTAACCCAATAAACTAAATTTCCCAAATGTAGGAGAATTCCTTTAAAACCAGTGCTGTATAAATGTACATCACAGACCTTGGGCAGAGCCTCCAGGACCAGAGCTGTCTTAGCAGCCTCTCCATACTGCTGGTAGGCTTCAGCTTTCAGCCTCATCTTCTCAGCCTCTGCTTTTCCGACCGCTTCAATAGAGGCGGCCTCTGCCTCACCGATACAACGGATCTTCTCAGCCTCTGCCTGCGCTGTCAGCACCTTCTTTATCCTGGGGAAGTGTTAGAGAAGCATGAAATATTATTATTTTTTACTTACATTAGCAGGCAGTCATGTACAGCTCTGTAATGTAGGAAATGTCCTAATTCAAACTAATTAGTCTAGTATACACTTTTACCATGAAAATCACAGGTCTGGTCATATAGCCCAGTTTTACTGTTGTGTTTATGGTGCTGTCTGCATTAGAAAGACTGGTTCATCAACTGCTGTATCTGAATCATGTGTTTAAAATGTTGAAAATGGAGGTCCTTTTGTTTATATTTGCAATAAGGGCATGTTTTTCCAAAAGCAAAGGACAAGAGACAGCAGTGTGCCTTTCTATCTATTATCTCTTTGATTTTAACAGATTTTATTGGTGCTGATTGGGAGCTGAGGTTAAGGTCAAGCTGGCTGCCTTTTTGATGAGGCTGTAGCTTTATGTGTCTTATTTGCATAATGGTCATTTAATCTGAACAGGGACTAAACACAGCTTGGTCTATGGCACAAGGGATGTACCAACATCTACTGTTATTTATTGGTTGATGCATTATGGATTCTTCTGTTTAAGGAATAGTGGCAACAGTTTAATTTAAAACTGCTGTACCGTTGTCAGGTTAATGACACTTGATTCATGAAAATTATTAAAACATTTGCGACTGAAGCAAGTCATTAACATTTCCCCCAAATAACAGAGACATTAAAAGTGAAATAACAGGTAAACTGTGGGATCTACTCACTTCTGTCCCTCGGCCAGCTGTTGCATCTTGTAGGCTTCAGCCTCAGCAGGTCTCTTCACAATGGCGATCAGCTCCTTGTCAGTGCGGTCGATCTCCTTCTCTTCAATAGTGATCTGCTTCTTCCTCTGCACCACCTCGATTTCTATCTCCTCCAGACGGATCTTCTGCGTCTCTTTGGCTGCCTGCAGCTCATACGCCAGCTGAGCTTCTGCTTTCTGGAGGCAGGAACTTTAATTAATACTCCACTCTCATGTTTGATTGTTGAAGATATATTCAGACCAATATATTATACCTTTGTGTTCACTTCCTGGTTGAAGGAAGCTTTCTGCATTTCCAGCTCTCGTTTGGAGTCGGCCATTTTTGTGTCAGCTAAGAATTTAACATCCATCATTTCTTTCTTACACTCAGCTTCCTGTAAAAGACGGTGTGCAAATGGTAATGACAGGGAGATGGATTATGAGCAGTTTGTTGGTTTCCTAATGTGATAGCTATTAGCTTTTGGCAATCAGAGAAGAGATGCTTTTTAATTTGCTCATGTTTGTAGTTTTAATTTTGTCTTACCCTGATGCCAGCGTCTCTCTCTGCCTCTGCCACTCCAATGTCTGCATCCCTCTGTACTGCAGCTGTCTGAGTTTTGCCCAGAGAGCTCAGGTACTCCACTTTATCATAGACATCCTGTCAGGAAGATAAATAAATGCGGATGATATGGTGAGTTATTCAAATATTATCATTTAAATTTACAATTAGAAACAGATCTTTCAGTGATGAATGCAAATTGAAAGCTTAATGTTTCTATTTCTCGTACCTTGATGGTGAAGCTGAGGATCTCGATGCCCATGCGACCAACATCAGGCGCTGCCACCTCTCGCACCAGAGTGGCAAATTTGTCCCTGTCTTGGTAAATCTGCTCAACAGTTAGGGTGCCTAAAAGACAGAAACAACACTGGATTGTACCTTTTCATCATACACATTGACTAAGATGGCCAATATGTCGAGAGAGCAAAATGGCCAAAATATCATTGACAATGTCACATATATAAATCCTCATTGTTATTCTCTACCAATGACTGATGTAACACAGTAATGAGTCAAGCTACAGTCCACAGCAGCTTTTATATTCATAATTTCAAACATCAGCTGCTACAGCAGAAGCTTATTTGAATAAACACAAAGAGCACATGCCATCATTTTTCAATATAATGTTTGTCTTCAGTTTTGTCTCCCCTGTGCTTACTTGCCATTGATCATCTGACCTCTCTACGTTCTTGTTTGCTATTTGAGTGAACCTCATCATTTTGAGCTTGCAACAGATGGTGTGGCTCCCACAGAGCCCTGATCTCAACATCATGGAGTCAGTCTGGGATCACATGAAGAGACAGACGACACTGAGACTGCTTAAATCCACAGAAGAACCGTGGCAAGTTCTCCAAGATGGCTGGAACAATCTACCTGCCAATTACATAGAAAAGCTGTGCAAGTGTACTTAGGAAAAGTGGTGCTCTTTTAAAGGCAAAGCTTGGCCACAGCAAAATATTAATTTAATTTTGTTTACTTCTGGTTCCTGAAACTTGCCCAGTACTGCACATATAGTCATAGACCAAAAAGATCTGGTAAAGCCGCCTTGTCTGTGTCTCCCTTAATCTGCCTCTCTCACTACTTTCCAACACTCTAAGCAGATTTGAAAACTAAGTGGACTGCCAATACACAGTAGGGTCCAAAAGTCTGAGGCTACTTTCCCAGAATGGGAATGTGGTCTCAGACTTTTGAAACACGCTGTATGATGGAAAAAACAAAACAAACAAGGAAGCAAGGAGTGACCACGCATACTGGGGAAAGTACGCACCAAGGATGGCACGCAGGTGACCCTCGAGTGTCTGCAGGATGACACTTTTGATCTCCATGACTGACTTTCCCAGGAACTGTTCGCAGGCGTAACCCAGCAGCTCGTTCTCTGTCATCACCTTCACCTGGTGCCAACATGGACAAAGATCGTCAGCTGAGCACACATACACACACACACAGGCACAACACAAGCACAAACAAAGGTGTGGCACGCATCAAAACAGGACATATACTAGCTTTTGTGGTATCATCCAACAATCATCTATTCAGTTATCACACATCATTAACAGTAATGTATAGAAAAACAGTGAACGTATTGGGAAATCAACACACAAATAGAATTTCAGGAAATCTTCTATAATATATTAGTGGTATACAGCACACACATAAATCCTGAGGGCTGCAGGGATGATCACTGCGATTGTTATCTTGAATTAACAGGGGTTTAGAAAATATTGGTCAATGTTGACATGGAGCACAGTCAAAATATCAATTCATAAAAAACCTGTTGAGTCTACATTGAATTTAGTTTTAGGATTATTTTAAGGTAGAGAATTTTTCATTGTAATCTCATAAATCATTATTGTATAGTGTCTGTAGTCACAATAAGTGGATTATGATCAATAATCAGCTTTTACTTTGCTGATCAGTATCAGCAGCCGCAGACATAAATTTGACTTGAAATGTTCCTTATGATAACAATCAAAGCATGTGCTGTACATATATAATTGTAATTATTAATAAAAATAAAAATACCTCTACATTAAAACTTCTTGATGCACAGAATGTAGAATTTAGTTCTACATTCAAGTAACAATGCAGTGCTGATAACAATACAGACATCTACTGAATGTTCCTGCAGGTCAAAAAACAATGAACAGGATCATTTATTCAAAGGAACTAAAAGAGGAAGAAAAAAATCTGAGGAATCATTTGCAATAAAATAAGAGAAAAAGAAAATTCATGACCTGAGGTTTACAAGATATACAGAAGGGCAGTCAGTAACAGTACAAGAGCTCACTCAGACAGTTTAGAAATTAAATGTGTGTAAGATCGAAGGTTTTGGGTCATGTACTCCACTGGAGCTGTAAGGAGAGAGAGTGAGCTGGGTCCTTAGGCGAGAGGTCTGTACATGGTTTTGTTTTACAACATGCACTCATACCAGGAATGAGGGCAACACAATGTCAGGGAAGAAGGACATCATTCCAAGGAAACACGTCTGAAAACAGAAAAGGCTGCAACCCAGCCATACATCCACACACAGGCCAGCTCAAACAGACAGCAGGGGGAGCCGTACCGTGGCTGAGACTGCAATAAGGACTTGTGTGCAATGGTAATTTCTTGCCCTTCACTCCTGACCTGCTATCCCAGCCCCGCCCTTCCATCCCATGACACCACCCTTCCTCCTGCCTGCTTCAAACTCAAATGTACAAAACTGAAAAGCAAAGGAAATGTGACAAAAAAAGAAGAGCAAAAAGATTTCATGACAACTATTTCTTCAACTCATGTTGTTACTCAAAGGCCAGAAAATATTTTTTAAAGGTGATGGATCTGACAGGTCCTTCAATTGATATAGTTTTACTGAAACTGACCAGTAGACAGGTCACATGGCAAAATATGATGCAAGAACTTGATCTATTTATTGGCAACATGAAGTTAGGACAATATCCTGCCCTGGTTTCCCTTAAAGTGATCCTGCTGAATGCCTCCCTCTGAGTCTAAACATTTGTGTCGCTTTAATTTAAGGACACACAACGCCTGTTACCATGGAGCACACACTACATTGGCTGTGGCTTAGGTTGGACCAATCAAATGGTGGAATGATGAGCCTCTCTGTGAAGTGAACTGTGTGAGAGTGAGGGGCTGTTCAGCTCAAACAGTAGGCTCATTGTCAGCATGCATGTAGGAAAACACAGAGGAGAGGGACATTGGCATGTCTGTGACCAAAATACAGAACTGATAATGAAGTATCATGTTTTAAACACAAAAGGAAATACTGGCATGCAGACAGAAGGGGAAATGGATAACAACAGGATCTCTTTTAAAATGGGAATGCAAGAGATAGTGGAATATTATTTTAAGTTATTGAAGAGAAAATCCACCAATACCCAAGACAAAGCAAGACTAGTCATCCATGACTGTTGAACAGATCTGTGGTCAGTCATCTGCATAGAAGGTCCCGGGACAGAGACAGCCACCAAGAGGCAGTTTGTTGCTCAATGACACTTAAAATTGCTTAATTACATTCCCCATTGTAACGTGTTAACTTTCTTTCATTTACTTTGTTATAGAGAATGATGATGGAGAGGTTTGCTTTGCCTCATTAATAAATAAGGAGACTGTTCCTAATCACTATGCTTACTGTCTTTCACTCAATGCCCCACTCAGAGCAGAAGCAGTGGAGAAAAGCTGATTACTGAGCATTTCGTTAACTTCATGACTCGTGTTTTTTCACTTCACATGTGAAAATGTCAACCAGCATCAGAAACTTGAAGGATAAAACACAAGCAGCTCAAACTGACCAATCACAGTTGTTGCAGCCTCTATGACCACTTGGTATCTCTGTAGCCACTGTCAAGCCGACATATAGTTCCATTTGGCAGAGCCTAATGCACAACTATGATTCCTGCTTAAGGCAAGCAAAATCTGTTTTTTTTTTCACCCAGTTCTTGCAAGTACATGCTCTTATCTCATCTATACTTGACTGCTATAATGTGCATTATTATGGTCTTAAATAACAGAAGAAATATAAAATGAGTTGCAGCATTCTGCAGAAGCATAATGCTGCTGACAAAAAAAAGACAAATTACTACAATCCTGCAAATACCTGACTGACTGTTGATCTTGAGATTACCAAGCGTTTACTGCTGGTCTTTAAGCTTTGCATGATCATGCTCCTGTTTCCAACACTCTCAGATCTGACCCCCGAATATTTGAAATAGTTTATTTTTTACTATTGAATTTAAGTTTTCTTGAAATAAATCTGCTACTGCTATCTTTGTTTTTATACTGTAAAGAACTTATGAATTGCATACTATGTATTTAGTGTCCATGTCTGCTGCTAGTTACTCACATAGACTGTGGTAGTGGGTTTTATTTTAAGGTGGATTTTCTCTGCAACATTTCAACTTGTAGCTTAAAAAAGACATTTTGGCACTGATCAGGCGTGAACAACCAAATAGCAGATGCAAAAAAAAAAAAAGAAAGAAAAACAACAAACAAGCAAAAGGAAACAACTAAACAAAACAAAAACACAGTGGTTGACACTAAGATGCGCATCAGGCCCCACAAAGAACCCTTCTCCTGTTACACTAGGACCAAGTTCACTGAAAGACTGAAAATAACACTGTGCAAGAGGTTACATTGGTGTGGGTATGTTGCAACAGGTAGCATTGAAACAATGAAACACAAACCAGGAAATGCAAACTGAACTGTTCCAATTTTGTGGTCTCCTTGAAACAAATAACAAGTCTGTTTTTTTTGGATACAGCACTACTGTCAGTCTGAGTGCAGCTTGGTCAGATAAGTCTAACTGGGTGTTTTCTGCACGGATACAGGGATAAATCATGCAAACAACAATTTGACCCAACATCTGTGTGTACATCTACATGTCTCTTGACCAAAAATACAGGTTTACATCTTAACTTGAGCCCTCTGTATGAAATACCACATCTGCTGTGATTATGGGGTGGTGCCAGAGAAAAGAAGGGTGGAGGGGATGTGTGGGTTAGTGGAGTCTGAACTGGCATTCCCAGAAAAGTGTGGTGATTTACCTGAGCCACCCCAGTGACAGTAATAGCTACACCCTCCGCTGTCTCTACATCCTCACACTTGGGCTGCAGGGTCATAATCTCAAGCGTTATCCTGTGAAGAATGTGGAAAAATATAAAATAAAAATTGACATGTTCGGAGGGAAAGCAAATGAAGGGAAGGACCAGAACACAAGGAAAGAAACAGGACAAAGTGAAACCATTCACCCAAGGACTCCAGATCACTAACAACGGAGCAAAATGAGATGCTTTGCACAATGCAAATCTTGTAGGATTTAGGTTTTTGTCTCAAATGTAGCTTCATTTGAATGATGCAGTCTGCATTTTTCATTTGGTTCCTCACATCTTTTTTTTGCCATTTCTATAGCATTCATTTAGTGCCCCCGTTGCCAAAGGTGACTTAGAGTTGAGCTCTATGGCGAAGCCCAAGTTAGTGACAGCTGATTGTCTCCTTGTGACTGCAGAAGAAAAAAGCAATGAAGATGGGAAAAACAAACACAGATAAAGTTAGCATATTAGTTGAACCATTTTCCTGGGTCGTCCTTTGGTCCCGAGCACCAGCCACTGCTTTGTTTTTTTTTTTTAGGGTCTTTTGAAATGTATTACCTGAGCCACCCCTGTCACATCCAGGGGAACACCCTCCGAGGTTTCGATATTCTCACAGCGACAGAGGATGGTCATAACCTCCAGAGACATTCTACGCAGGCAGGCAGCGGGAGTAGCAGAGGCAAAACAGTAAGTTGGACAACAGCTGTTAGGAATGTCAGTAACCAAGGTCAAGGGGAAGAAGGAGGAGAGAGGGGATACAAGACACAATCTGACCTCCTGTTTTGCTGGTTATAGCCCCGAAGGCTGTTTCATATAGCAAAGTGCTGATGGTAACACTGCCTACAAAACCAAAACTGTCACAGCTACAACAGAGCTACTCTTCCCTCTGATAATAAAACTGGGACAAAGAGCAAGACAAGTCAGTGCTGACAGGATTCTTGATCCCACTGACTCTCCAAGATTACTTTTGTAAGGAGATTACACAGGAATGCCCTTTACAAACAATCCTATCCTCAATACTAGTCTGGCTGGATTGTTTATGTGAGATGATGTTTCAGAGCTGACAAAACAGCCAGAATTGTTCCTGAAAAAATCCTGACTTGTTGTTGGAGTAGGCTTCAGAGTCAAAGACATGGGAGACTGACTGCAGCAACACTTGAGAGAAGACTCTCTGGTTGAAAGCTCCACCTCCCCTTTCTTTCCAGAAAAAAATTGGATCAATGAGTCACAGGCCTGGACATTAAGATGATTACTGCAGCACAAGCGGGAAGCCACACTCCCTCCCTCTGTTTTCATAATGCTGTCCAGCTACTGGTTTATGCACACAGGGCTTTTAGCTCAAGTGGTCGCTTCTCTGAAGAGGAGCAAGAGCATCTCTCTAGTTCTCATCATCCAAGAAAGCATCTGAAATGTTGACCAAACTGCACATGACCAAGATGTAGCATTAAAATAGACGAGAGGTTCGTCGGACAGCTTGTCTCTGAACGGGGATTTATTAATCCAGACATGCATCAACTTCATTTTATTTGTTGAGGTCTACCATTACGTTTCCTAGCAACTAAAGACAAAGAGCAGCACTTAATGGGAAATGGGTAACCTGAAGGAGACACTAGGGCTGAGACAGGGTGAGATGGACACCAGACAGAGCGAAGCAGGTTAGCAAAGAAGAAACAAAGAGGCAGGAAAACACTAAATAACGTTACATAAAACCAGGAGCCCCAGAAAAAAAAATATAATCAAGGATCAGTTTATTTTAAGATTAAGATTACTGTACACTATCTTTAAATTTATTTGTTATTGCAACAGCTACATGTTTTGGGGAAAAAAAACAACTCATGAAATCGAGCCCTGTATGTGAAAAATAAATACACTTACAAAACCTAGTTTCTAGATAATTTTTAAAGAATTTTGGGAGCAGTTGAGTTTAGATTTGTGATCACTCTGACATGAAAAAGTCTCATCGAAAGCTGGTCACAAGACAGCCCAGAGTCTGTAAACAATTTCATGAAAGAAAAAAGCTGCTTCACTGACATTAAAGCAGCAACTTGTGCCACATCTCTGACATTTCACAGGGATGTATGGGCACATTTTAGAGTAGGTAACTTAATGCTTCTCTGTGGGTTACAGCTCAAACAAACATTGTGTCTACAAAGTGTTTCAGCTGCAGGTTTTGATTCGTTTTAGGACTGGACTTAGATCAGACTACAGATTTTGTTTTCTGGTTTCAAGCTCTGGCAGAGACACTGTTATATAAAATTACAAATTCCATTTGTTTGTTTTTTGTCTAATGGATAATATGCAACTTATTTTCAATTTCTTTCTCCCTGTTTTTTTCATTGTCGGTGGTTCAAAATGATTAACACGCTACAACTACTGTTTTGTGTAGTTTAGTTAATATTTCGTTTGTAACATTCCCTGACCTTGCTGTCGTGTACCATCTGTTTGTTTTTCCAGTGGTATCTCGGAAGCTGGGTTGTTGGATCTGCATTTAAAATCAGCGGACAGTGATGAGTCGCTGTGTTTACACATCTGTCAAACATTAGTTTTTAATACTGATGTTGTTTGCCTCAATTCACCATAGTTTATTCTTCAATGGACTGTATAAGGTTTGGAAAGAGAGAACAACCATGCCTCTTTTCTTAATGAACCTTTTCAGGGTATCTGCAAAACCAAACATCAACATATTAATCATATGTAGACATTCAAAGTAAAATATTTTCAAAATGAAAAGTGAAAATGAAACAAACAAACAAACTTTTGATTCTCTATTGTTTAAGTATACACTCAGCAATACTGCTTATTTTTCCTAATATTAACAAACTCCATGGAAATACTCAAATCAACAATAAACTGGTTTTGTCCTTAAATAGAGCATTTGTTAGGAACTATTTTGGCTGTGGACTAATACACATTTTCTGAGGAAACTACAGCGCCTATGTTCATCAAAATAAGGGAACATATCATCCAGTGCGATAGTGTGACTTATTGATGTAATAGTTTTTGGACAACAAAGGAGCTGTGTGGAATAAATAAAATTTGGTTATAAAGACAATACTTCAGCGATCAATTCATTGTTGGCTTCTTCTTTTCACTAGTTTTGTTGACAATTGGGAGAAACAGAATATCACCAGCCTTCTCCTTTAATTACATATGCTTTATAAACGATGAGATATGGTATCTTGTGGTTGACAGATGGGCTGAGGCTGGTGTTTAAGTGCTGGTTTATGACCAAACCATATCCAAAATGGAAAGACATCAACTGCTGAGGAGCATGAATGCACTCAACAAATGCAATAACAGAGTGCTCAATAAATTTTGATACATCTTGTTCCACACATAGATGGAAAGATAAGGAAACTGCCATTTGGGGTCTTAAACATTTACATGAAAATTCAAGCCAATCAGATCATTAGTTATCCAGATTTATCTCCCTGTACTTGTAACTAAAAAACAGACAAAAGCAGGCCAATAAGGGAAAAAACATTCCAATAAGGTCCATGGAGAGTTTAGTGTAAGACATAAAATATTTTGCATATTGTGGTAATGACACATCTTTGTGTATATTATGCAGAAGTCTCTGTTCACTTTTCCCTGTGCTTAAGACACCTGCAGGGTAAAATAATCTGTTACTAAGTGGTGGAAAGTAGGACTTTGGAACTGAATAAAGAGCCTTTTTTTTCACCCCATGGTAAGTCTGCTGCAGGGTCCTGCAGATACCCTGTTCTGAAACTGGGTTTGTGAGCACTGTGCCATCCAAGACTGCATTGCCAAGGGACATTTAAGCTTTTTCTCTGGTTTGGAGCCAGAGCAGACATGACGTACCTCTGGATGTCAGAGATGAGCCACCAGGCCCAGGCCCAGCCTCCCACGACATATGTTTTCTGATCTGAGCCACAGCAACCACCTTTGGAACAACACAGATGAAATGGATGTTACATGACTACAATCAAAGCAAAAAAAACTAAAGTAGCCTCAGTAAATAATCGTCAGAACAAAAGCAAGGCCAAATACAAATGACTACATGTAATAGGTTAGCCCATCTCAGCAGCAATTTGATTTGGATTGTACAAAAACATATAGCGGCAGCTTTTTATGTTAAGCTCGAGGTAGTGAAGAAGCATCGAGAACGCTCTACCAGACAGTGACCCAGTTTTCACGTTCTGCAAGCAGTTTCTAAGGAAGATGATCATGCGCTGTTTAATGTCATACAAAGAACCACCACTCACATCTTTCAACCACAGTCTTTTCAGTGTTTGCTCCTGTGGTGTTACACTAGGAGCAAGAAGTTTATGTCTGCTTTCCGGTGCCACTTTTAATCTGTTGATTAGATGTTACCTCTCTCCCACTCACACACTGGCAGGATGTTGTGATCTACTGTACCACAACAGCAAAACAGTAATTTTTTTTTCTAAAAACCAATCACATCAAATGCTGCGACACCTGTGTGTTCTCAATGTAAATAGACTTAATCTTTTTTGACCCACTCTGATTTAGATGTTCTCTTTGATCTGGAACTTTATCAGCCTTGTGGTGCAACATGTGGTTTATCTGAATATGGTAATTCATGTGATTTAATGCAAACCATTTGTCCAACACATACTGTACATCATATTAAACTTTACAGATAAAGTTCATAAAAGCAACAAAAAAAACCCCAAACAATTCTTTCTACACAAATCACACCCTTCCTGTAAGGACATGCAGAACACAATGGAAACACTAAATTTAATAAACTGCATGGATACAATGTACAAATTTTAGTTACAGCAGTTTTAAATTGAATGTCAGATCTTTCTGGATGAGATGAACGTTAAGTTAGGCAACACATATCATTCCCATTCAGTGGCATCAGTCTGATATCTTAATCTGAAGTGTTAAGTGTGAAATTCCCAGCTGTCACATGTTAGCTGACAGACAGAGGAAGGGGAGGAGCTGGGCTATCTTTACCAACACCCCAACAACCACACATTACAGCAGGCCACATTGACCCACATAGCTGATGTTTCAATAACAAATAAGCATGTTATGGTAATATGGTGAAATTTCAAGTCTACAGCAGAAATCTCACTTTCTGATACACTTTTCACATTACACAAATAATGTACTTTCTGGGTGTGACTAAACACAAATATCCCACAGGAAACAGCAGCATTACAATGTGCAAACCAGGAAAGGGACATGGAGTACTGGAAAACTGAGCAATACTCTGAAATTTAATTCATAATGATGACCTGTTAGCTAGTATTGAGCTACTTTTTTACTTTCATTTTTGCCTTTTGCCCCTTTAATCCTGAAACTTTGACCAGAGACTGACCATGAGGAGATGTATATCATGAAAAGATGTTTTTGGATATGCTATCTTGCGATATAATCTACTTTAAGCATTTTAGCAGGGGGGTTTCCATACAGGAATGTGGGTAGAACAGGCTTTTACTGTTGCACTCCACCTGACTCCTGCCAAATGCCATTGCCAACCAAAGCGGCAGGCTGAGAGCCCGCGGACCTATAGAAACGACTTGGCGCTACAGACCATTTTATTACTCACAGTTGCTCTAGTCTACCACTGGCATTACTGAGATTCCTGACTGCATTCACTCCACAGTGGAGGGGGGGAGGGGTTACCATGCAAATGAATGAGTATTTACACAAGCTAAAAAAAATTCCTCTCATCAACTTTAGTTTTGTGGATGCAGGGCTTTGCTCTTGAAAAGGAATGCAAGCCTTTTCTCACAACACGTAGATAAGGTGATGTTATTTCACTTATTTCACAACAGGTCAATGAGGGAAATTCTGCTTTGGCACCCACCCTCCTCCTCAAAATACAGAAAGTCATTTCTTTTCACACTGTGGAATGAATCAATCTTGGGATCAGGATGTGCAACTCACGCCCACTCAACTCTGCTCTCAATTTACGTTCCTCTCTGTGGTGACCGACTACTCTTAAAGATTTGCTAACAAGGGAAAATACCAAAGCTGTTTCTGTTTTTTTCCTCATCACAAGTGGTTAGTAAGTACGTTAAGTTTATTTAATATAGCACCTTTCACAGAGCAATGTCACAAAGTGCTTCACAAAAGTAAAATTATTAAAGATAACATCATAAAAGCCGTAAAGAAGTAAGAATTGAATTTGGTTAGACAGGAACTTGCCCAAACAGATTCAGTTACAGAGGTGTATTGGAAATCTTTTGTGCACTATGCTGCTAAACTAGATTTGGAAACTGAGCCAGATTTTTTTAACAGACGTAAAGGTCAAGGATTCCTAATAGTGGTTGATCATGGATCCATATCAGATCAATGGAGAATGCAGCAACATGACAGTAATTTTGATTGATGATATAGAATGAGTGTTGTAAGTCACCTGAGATCTGACTCTCAGATGTTAATTTCCTACAACATTAAAGATCATTTTGATTTAAACTAAATCCAATGCCAGCCTGTGGGACCAAAACTTCAACACAAAAGTGGGAGGCTGGCCTCTGAGTTTTTATATGAGGGGCCCCTGAGATTAAGAAAAGTCCTGGGTGTCCTGTGTCCTGAGTATTAGAGACATAAGCTGATGCTGAATGCCAACCGGACTGAGAAGAGAAATTACCAGTGTTTCTCTTGTAATTAAATTAATTTAGCTGTAACTACTCCCTCTGCAGCAGAGAGCTGCCATAGCCTACCAGCACTCTCCTGATTTAGAAATATAAAATAAACCCAGTCCCAAATCCCAGTTTCTCTAATTAGTTCGATGATGGCTGCTTTATCATAATAAAGTGGACATGTGAACGCAGCTTCATGAGCAAATGTTACACTTAAAAAAGACAGTATTAACAGATGTGACGCCAAAACCCGTTGGGAGGACACTTTAACACGCATTGGAGCGATAATATAATACAGTTTAAACAGAAAAAAACAGGTGGATTTATACTGAAAAACAAACAAACATTGCATTAATATTTCTGAGATTTCTGAGGACGAGATCTGTCAAATGCTAAGGTACATAAAATGGTTGGGTGATTTGCTATAACACTACATGTAATGACAGCTTCTCTTTTAACAAATGTATGAGTTACTTTTCGATTAAAGGTTAGAAGGATGTTGTAATTATTTCTGGGCTGTGAGCCCTTCATCGAGCCTGACGAGCCAGAGGAGCCACAGCACTTCGTCCAAACAGCGTAAACGTTACCTGAAACCACAAGGGCCTCGTTTGGTCCCACGGTGTGGCAGTTTCCCATTTTACCGACAGAAATAACTGGTATCCACACCTACTCGAAGAATACAAATCTTATTCGGCGTACAGGCACAAATTTCCCTTATTTTTCACCCAAATCTCAATGATTTTCCTCACAACATTCGCACAGTTGCTCCACGCCCCTATCGATCTTTTTCTTTTTTTTCAAAATGGAGAGTCACGGCCGAGTAACGGGCGCGTCATGTCACCCGCACTGAGAACCGGAACTTCCGCTTTGGACTTTCAATATAAAAGTCATGTTGCCGAACACCTCACATCTAACATCTAAGTAATCGTTCCGGTTTTATTTTGAACACTAAATTGCCAGTCTTTTGTCCTTGTTTTTTTTTTTTTTATCACTTGACTCATTAGATCAGATACCCCTCCTCTCTTTTCCGCCCCTCCTCCACAGAAGAGGATACCGTTTCATAATAATAAAATAGGCGTGGTTGTTAGTGTCCTCTCACGCTAGCAGCCTAAGCAGCTGCTATTGTAATTTCCCCGAAAGAGCCTTTTGTTTAAAGACCAGGTCACGTAGTATTTATCTCCTTTGATATCTGTAGCATAGTCATGGATTGCTGTAATATAGTCATAATGTGTTTGAAATGTATCAGGGTGCTGCTGTTCTAAAGCCTGAGAGGATGCCACTAACTGCAGCTCAGCAGTTGCCCCTGTGTGCATGGTGAAGTTACTGATACACTCTGGGGGGGTGGTCTGTCCATATGGCCCGCAGCTCCCAGCCTTGGCAGAGGCTGGGCATTGGATTAGCTTTGCTCAGTCAAATGATGCTTGATGATTGGGTGATTTGTGGATTTTGTCAACTTGGCAAATATCTTTTTCCACTAAAACCCAAACAACCTGTTGAACTCTTCGGCACTGCTTGTGCACTCTTGCGGCTTTGATCTCTGAAGCTGCAAAGGCAAGAATTTCAGGGCAAGGTCCCGATGAAGCTGGTGGTGAGGGTCCTTTAAAATTAGGGACACCTGCTCATGAGGCGTAAGCCAAAGACAATATCCAAACTCCTCAATATCTTCTTGGAGTGTGGGGCTAAGATTTTTTTTTGAGTTTTCAGCTTTCTTCTTATTTTACAGATGCTAACATCAATTTTGCTTCTTTAAACTCAGTGTTGAAGAAACAGACTGTACAACTCTATGTGGCTCAAAAATGATAAAAGCAGCGATTTTGACTTTTAGGTCGTGGGTTACAACATTTCCACCCTTCACAGTTCTTCCCAGTCAAGGCTCCTGTCCGATGACATCCTCATCCCACAGCAGCCTCCTCTTCTCTTGGCTGCGTTTCCTCTTTAACCCAGCTCCCTTGGGGATGCTTCAAACTGGTTTCGTATGATGCTGTAGATCTCACCCTGTAAACCCTCTGTTTATGTGCCATGTATGTTGATACTGTTGTCAACAGAGTATAAATCTAATATCTAGTCACTTGACTTATCTTTGATAAATGACTGCTCGAAACCACTTGTGTTGTGAGTTGTTTGTATACTGTAAGATGTTTATTTTGAGGGCGTTCACCCACTAATTTTTATTTTCCCATTTGCCAAATAGAGTAAATGTTTTCTCTAAAATGTCAACATGATAAATATGTTGATCTCTCGTGAGTGATGTGGGACAATGCAGGAAATCAATAAATATCCAACTGGGACATCAGCCTAATTGCAAAGACAAGTGAAAACAAAGAAAGCTAATAGATGAGTGCTCTGTTGAAATCTGCTGTGTGGGTTTGTTTGTAGTTTTTCTTTATGGTTATACATTTAAAGAGCCACTATCTATATCTCTGCTCATGATAAAGGTCATTGTGATTGGAATGTGTTTTTTTTTGGTCATGATGGCTCCACCTGAAATTTGTGTTACAGCACGTGTCACAAGGACAAATTACGCAATTTTTCCAGACACTCGTGTGGCATACTGCACATGTGTAACAGGCTGGTCATAAAAGTGTTTTTAAAAATTAGCTCTGTCTCCCTTTGCCTTCACCTTCGGGGAGCTTTAGATTTCTTGTTGATGGAAAAATCTATAGAGAGTTTATAATAAGTCAAAATAATAATTTATTATGAATATAATTAAAATGATAAATCTTGTCGCTTTTCTTTCCCTGAGCTTGTTAACTCCATAATTGTTGACCCTTTCAACTTTGTCAATAATATTTAAAAAAACAAAGTTGTATTTTCTGTCTATTCACACAAAATGTTTTTGAATAATGTAGAAAAGAATCCAGACAGAAAAGTTGTATTTACCTTTCCTGTTTAAAATTATTTATTTTGGCTTTTAACAGAGTAAATAATGTTGTTTATATTATGAATAATTGTGTTTAGAAAATTGCTTTTATTAATAAAAAATCAGCAAATTTCTTCCACAACCGTGTATTTTATATGTTATTCATTTCATTTAACAACAAATCTGATGAGCTTTGTGACACCTTTTCCCTCTTTGTGAGCCTCGAAGCCGCTGCATGCTGGAGTGTTTCTGCTAAGCTAATCATTAAGGATAATAAAAAGGAAGGTTATATCACCCAGAGTCACTTAAATTCCAGTCAACTTTTCCATGGAGCTTGGGCCCAGACGAGCAACAGTGGTGACACGAGGAGCAGACATGGACCAGCACCTCAGCAGACCAACATGGAGCAGGCAGATAGAGTTCACTCTGGCTGGTATCGGCTGTGCCGTAGGTCTGGGCAACGTATGGAGGTTCCCCTATCTCTGCTACAGGAGTGGAGGAGGTGAGACAACCAGACAATTAATCCTCATTATCTGTACATATATACTGTACATGTGTATATATATTGGCTTCAAAACTGGGTCCGAAGGTTAAGATAATGTGTAGTTAGTATGCCTTACTGGGAACACTTTGTCACTGATTGTGTTGAAAAATGTTCAGACTGTATTATTTTGATCACGAAGTTCTGATATGATCTCAGCATGTACAAATAGTAGGAACATTAGTTTACAATAATAAAACTGTAAAATTACAGATGACCCAAGATATGAGGAGGGAAATGATGAGGCATGACGACTTTCACAGGAGTTAAAGATTAGAGGACACCATAAAAGTACACAGCCATGAACTTCTTTGCTGGCAAAATGAGTGTGACAGTTATCTTGCCATCGCTTCTTGGCAGGTGCCTTTCTGGTGCCATACCTGCTCATGCTGGTGGTGTTGGGGATCCCTCTGCTCTACATGGAGCTGACTGTGGGTCAGTTCATGAGGAGAGGCCCTGTCCATGCTCTGGCTAATGTCTGCCCACTGTTAAAAGGTACTATGTGACCATGAATCAGTGTTTCCAAACTGAAACAAGGACATTTGCCTGACTGTGAAAAACATTATTTTTGTCTCTCCTCAGGAGTGGGTATAGCATCAGTGGCAATCTCCTTCATCATGTGCACCTACTACAACGTTGTCATCACCTGGGCCCTTTATTATCTCTTCAGCTCCTTCCAGGCACCGCTACCCTGGCAGAACTGCAACAACACCTGGAACACACCTAACTGCACCAATCACGCCACCAACAGCAGCTACTCCTCCACAGCCAGCCAGGAGTTCTTCAAGTATGTTTCACTGTGTGGGAGAATCCAGCGCTGCCTCTCAGAATTACAAAGGCAGACTAGATAATGATTACATTATAGCAGGGTCACTGAATCACTGCAGTTTGACAAGAGGCTGAGGTACTTATACAAAACAAACTCTGCTGATTGTCTCAAGGGTGTAAAAAGGTTAGTGATAAGACTGGCAAGCAGATAGTGGGAAATGTTAAGTCACTTAACTTCATCAACAGTCTAATGTAAAAAGTGAAGAAAAAACAGGAAAGAGCAGGTTTCATAAAAAACCTGCATTTTTCAATGTGAATAGTTTGTTCTTTAAATGGTGGAGTGAACGCTCACGTTTTCAAATTGGTTTACTGATTAACTTGTTTAACTGAGGTTAGAGGATAAATGTAGGTATGGAGTGTAAGTTCACATGAAGTGTGTTAGCCAAGCAACTGGTTGTTAAATATCCATAAATTATATGGTGGTGAACAGCACGACAGGGAGGCCTGCTTGCTTGGTCGGCCGTTACAGAGCGACTCTTGGTAGACAAAAACATTCAGGTTTCTGCTCACACCTGATTTAGAGTCTAGAAACTCTCAGGCCTTTGCACTATGGAAGGAAATCCATGTGAACATGCAAAACCATTTTTGCTGTAAAGCATCAGCAGAAACCACCGATCCGCCGCTGCAGTCACAGGAAACTGACAGCTGTCTCAGTCTGCACCCACACTAGTGGCTCTGTTGGGCTGTAAATCAGTTGGTTCATGTCTGAATTGTACCAAACTATATATGGCAAATTATGTTGTGGACATGAACATTTTAAGGGATGAGTGTGTAAGTATTACATAGATTATTTGTTTGAAGATAATCAGAGAGGTCAACATGTTAGGCCACTTGCATTGTTGGCTTAGCAGAGGTGTGGAAAATGAACTAGAGATGTATAATATGTATGTTACTGGCTGTCACAATGAAAACGCGAGTGTTTCAATCTAAAGTATAGTTCAGGCTGGTGGACATGCTATTAATTCTGAAGGTATTTTACCTATTGGTGGCACAAGATGAAAAGTCAGGGATCACAAAAGACAAAAATCACTAAAAACTGCACCATGTTGCATGATAATCTATCCAATGGCTGTCAAGACATTTCACTCTGATCCACCAATGTGAACCTGCCGGTAGCACCATGGGAAAAGTCAGGGGATGACCACTTAAGTCTGAAGGCTTCATTCTTCGGGGACCATGACTGTCTGCCTTAAAATCTAAATCATAACGTCCATCTTGTAGATGTTGACTGGACGTGTGAAAACTTGGACTTGCTGGTGGTACTAGTTGAAAAGTCAGGGGATCCCCAAAATCATTAAAGAAATAACACTGAACAACAGCTCACCTCTGTGTGACAGGTGAACAAACTCCTGCACTACACTCTGTACTGGTCTGTCAAACCTTAACTACATTTATTATACACTGCCATTGTGCACAGTTCTTACTGAACTCCAACCTTTCTTAAACTGCACGTGTACTGTTTCTGATGTACATGTTGTACATTTTAATTTAATGCTGTTTTAGATGTATATGCTGTATATTTTTATTTATTATCTGGCTCTGCAGGTATTGTTATCCCCAGTCCGCTGTGACTTGACAATTCTCTCATGGGATCAATAAAGTATATCTATCTTTCTATTAGGATTCATCTTCTGGTGGCAATCCATCCTTGTACAGATGTTTCACTAAAAGCCCAAGATGTTAACATTATGGTGGCATTAGAAGAAAAGTCTGGGGATCACCAAAATCATTAGCATTCACTACCTGTACAGAATTTTATAGCAATAAATCTAAATGTTAAGATATTTCAGTTCCCAGATGCAAGATACATCTGGACTATACTTGGGCCACATGCTTGTGTTTCTTCTGGGCCAGTTTATGCTCTGGTACCATGTCCCAGGTCTGGCCCATGTACAGCATCAGAGTCAGATGTTACTTCCACATATAGACCAATTCCGGTGCATACATAGAAACTCTTCTGGCTGTCAACCTACACCGGAGGATAACAGCCAGAATCTACCCAGATGTGGAAGATCTGTTACCTCACAGAGAGAAAGTTCTCAGTCCAAATCCAGGGCCTGGGTCCATGTGAGCTCTGTGATAGACTGCCGACCCATGCAGGGTGTGCCCCACCTCAACCCAGTGTTGGCTGGGATTGGTTCCAGCCCCCTCGTGACCCTATAAAGATAAGATATAGCTAATTGATGGATGGATATTCTGGCATATTAACACTTACAAAGGATAAAGATAGTATTTGTTTAATAAAAACAAGTCAGTCAGTGTACAAGGGTGGTCAGATCATGACAACATAGAAACCAGAATGAATTGAAAAAATTTAAAAAAGCCCTAAATGGTAACCTGTGGTCCACTACGTGATAATACTTCCCTGTCTAATGTCCACATGATTTCAATGACTAATTTAACTTTTTGCCTATAGTGTGTCCAGTTTTGTGCCATAATGCCAGGATTAATGTAGATGTTCTTCTACTAACTTCTACCTCTTCTTTGTCTCTTTTATTTATTTATTTTTTTTGCTTGTTTGTAGATATAAGATGCTGGAGCAGACTAGTGGAGTGGAGGAGACAGGAACAATGCGGTGGGAACTTTTCCTTACCCTCCTACTGGCTTGGATCCTCATTTACTTCTGCATCTTCAAGGGGGTGAAATCAACGGGCAAGGTGAGGGAATAGAGAGTGAGAAACTGAGATAAAGAGAAAGACTGACAGTGAATAACGTATCTTGTTTGTGTCTTTGTGTAGGTGGTGTATTTTACAGCTCTGTTCCCATATGTTATCCTGATTGCCTTGCTTATCAATAATGTGCGGCTTCCTGGAGCATTAGATGGAATAACCTTCTTCATTGTGCCAGAGTGGGACAAGCTTCTCTCAGTGGAGGTAAGAGAGAGGAGGGAGCACTCCAGGAACTGGAGATAAATACCGGTTCTGTCTGACCTGATTGGCACAGGAGAGCAGTTAGCTAAAGACTCTTATTGTTTGTATTGGCACGGGTATCAGCTCTGGATGAGAATCCCTCTGTGTTGCAGGTGTGGGTGAATGCTGCAGCTCAGATCTTTAACTCCATTGGGATTGGTTTTGGCTCCCTCTTGGCCATGTCCAGCTACAACTCCTTCAACAACAATGTTCTAAAGTAATAACCCAGACGTCCTCATCCAATCATCCCCCCCCCCCCCCCCCCCCCCCCCCCCCCCCCCCCCCCCCCCTCCTCTGCAGTGGCCAAAATGATCTCTGGGCAGTAAGACAGTGATATAAAGAACATATTCTCTCCCTGCAGGGACACCCTGACTATAGCCATCATCAACTCCCTCACCAGTATCCTGGCAGGTTTTGTCATTTTCTCTGCCTTTGGATATATGTCTCATCTGCAGGGCATTCCTGTCAGCAATCTGGCTGTGGACGGTAAGAAAACAAAACTAGTGCTAAAAAAAGATAAACTAGTATCTTAATCTCCAGGGTGATTGTGTTTACTAAAGAGTATATAGATTTGATTTTATTTTGGGGAGAGTCATGCTTCTCCTATAATATCTGCTAGTAGGATAATTGTTCTGTTTTGGCTGATTTATATGAATTTAGCAGCTATGGAAATAAGATATTTTACCCGTGAAGGGGATTTTAAATCAGTATCATTGTAAGACAATGCTCCTGTTCCTGGTACATTTGTTACAGGTCTTTTTTATGAATGTATTTAATAATGACTGTAGAGGGTTAGTAATCAAAGTAATCAAGCTACAATCCAATGAAATGTGAGTCATAATGGAAAGATAAAACCATAAAATAATAATGAAATATTATTTTGGCTGTTAGCTGTTGGCTATTATTTGGTTGGCTTTTGCCAACCCCGTAATTCTTACGGGGTTGGCAAAAGCTAATCAAATTTTACTGCTGTTATAGAAACATTTTCTGTCCAACTGAAGATGTACCTGACCTTTGCATCTAGAGAAAAGTGCTTCTGCTGGCATGAATTACATAACATTAATCATGTACTTCATTGCATACTTCTATACCATCATGGAATAAAGGTGTATGAACAATATGAAACGGTCAGAGTAAGGCTAAGGTTAACTCAGTGGAAGTTCACAGACACTATGCTTCTCTCTTTAATGATAGTATCTTCATCTTGTCTTCACAGTGAACGGAACAATGGTGTTGCTGTAGATGAATTCTCCTCTATTGCTCTTTCCACTCACACTTTTCATGATTTCATGTCACAGTTCATCCTTTAGAAGAGTCATGACACATTGACATCTTGTGTATCCAGGTCCAGGACTGGTTTATGTTGTTTACCCACAAGCCTTTGCCAACATGCCAGTGGCTCAGCTCTGGGCTGTGATGTTCTTCTTCATGCTGCTTTGCCTTGGACTGGACAGTGAGGTAGTAACTCTGGTGATAATCTATAGAAAAATAACTCTTATTATTTGCACTCATCCTAAAGAGCTGGAGTATTTTTTTCTCTTTTCTCTTGCCAGTTTGCAATGGTTGAAGTGATGGTGACCAGTCTCATGGATGAATTCTATGGACAGCTGATTACATTTTTCAAGCGGAAGGAGCTGTTTGTTCTTGCTGTTTGTGGTGCAGCCTGCCTTTTAGGAATTCCTTGTGTTTTGCAGGTACAGACTCTGACCTTAATTTAATCGATGTTTTTTAACCAAATTATAAAAACTGTAGAAACGTCTGTCTCATACATGTCGTCCTAAAGAGCATTTCTCTCTCTGTCCAGGTGGGAATCTATATTTTCCAGCTCATGGACCACTACACTGCCATAGTGTCCATCATGTTCCTTGCATTCTTTGAGGTCATAGCCATCTGTTGGTGTTATGGTAAGAAAAACATGTTATGTTCAGATATCAGTGTTGTAGTCGAGTCACTAAACCTCGAGTCCAAGTTGAGTCTAAATTCCCCAGTGTTCGAATCCAAGTCCACAACAAAGAAGAGTCCAAGTCGAGTCCTAGTCAAGTTCCCATTACCTGATTCTGAGTCCAGTCAAAGAGCTGACATACAAATTATGAACGTCTACATTAAACATAGATGGCACAGCTGTCACCATTTTAAAGGGAGTTTATTTACTGTGTGACACAATAGCCAAAATAGCCACAAAAAAAAAAAAAAGTCAGAGTCTTCATCTCCAATTTCCAGGTTCAAATGCAGTCAATGCTTGAGTCCAAGTCCAAGTCAGTAGTGCTTAAGTCCAAGTCGAGTCACAAGTCCTGAAAATCAGAACTCAAGTACTCCAACAGTGTTTAGAGGGCAGTTACTGTGAAAGTACAAAGTACCTCCTAGTAAAAGTAAAAAGTAAACCCATCTCACCAATTTTAAATGTTGTATGTAACTTTAATTTTTAAAACAGTACTGTAAAAATCAGTCAGCATGCAAAACAATAGGCATAGCTGTTTGCTGACAGGTGAAGTGCTGTCTAAAGAAACTTTCTACCTGCAGGTGTGAATCGACTTTCAGACAACCTAGAGGAGATGACTGGGAAAAAAGCAAATATCTTCTTCAGACTGTGTTGGCTGATAGTTGCTCCTGTGCTGATCACAGTAAGTCTGGAGGATTTTTTCTGTTTCAACAGCCTGATTTAGATTTAAAAGTGTCACAACTATAATTTAAATGTTTCTTCCTGCAGGTTATCCTCATTTTCTCCATCATCCAGTTCAAGCCGGCCCGTTATGGGGACTATGTCTTTCCTCCCTGGGCTCAGGGGGTCGGGTGGGTCATTGCCATGGCCTCCATCATCTGGATTCCTTTGGGTGCAATTCACACATTGTGGGTGCTGCCTGGCTCATTCATGCAGGTGACCAACATTTACCATTTGCTTGTTCTCCATTCAAGTCACTGCATGTAATACGTATGTCATGTTCATATAAACTGTGTTGATATTATTGGTACATTTCTCCAACAGAAACTGAAGCGGTCTATCACACCATACGGCCTGGATGGGATGACAAAAATGCCGTATTATGAGAGGGGAGGAAGAGACACATATCCAGCCATAGCTGTCATCAGCTCCAACATCAGCCTACCTGAAAAACCTCCCATTCAGACAAACCTCTGATAGCCTACCTCTGTGCTTTGCACAACCATAATATTCATCTTGCACAATTAGTGGCAGATTTTTGGCAAGCTCAAGTTAATCAGAAATTGTTTGCCGTTAGTCTTTAATCTTGAATTAACTTCTGGTAAAGTTAAACAGAAGTATACAATAAAAATTATTTACATGATTGTGAAAACATGTTGCTGCATGTCTGCCATGCAGATAATTTAAAATGGCCATTTTTGTAAGCCTGTGAATTTAATTTGTGAGACTTTGTTGAACTTACTGTTCTGACTGTTTTGTTCATTTTTAATGTCTAAAGATTTTGTTATTGTTGTGTGCCTCTTCAACATCTGGCCAGCATTTCCTCTGCTGTCAGCTCCAAAGGACAGGGGAGTGGCACCCCTGACTGAACAGCTTCCCTGCGCTTACTTGTGGAGTTTACTTTGTGAAGGGTGCCATCTTTTGGCCATGTATGTTGATGCGGTTGTGAGTGTGACAAATCTGTGATCAGATACTGTACTTCAATTTAACACTTATTTTTTAGCTCATTAAATGACAAAAGACCACTATTTGATATTCACAGTTCATGCAGCTGGATTTTGTACTGAACCACTTCCCTTAAAACAGAGGGCACTTTGACCCAATTCAACGTGGTTGACTCATTTATTAGGTCAAATGCGACAGAGCACTACTGATAAAAAAAAAAAGATATATGCTGATGGTTAACAGATGAGTACATGGGTCATGCAACTCTAATGTCATGTCATGTAAGGTGTAATAAAAACATGTCACAAAGTCCACAGCTCGTCTCTCATTTCTGCAATGCCAAGTTGATGTTTACAGTATGTCTGGTGAACACAACACAAAACAACTTACTTTGGGGCAATGTCTTTTATTTATTAATTTAATGAGAAATCTCCACTGAAAGGTACACATTTCTAGGGTATACATGTGCACTGAGTTAGTTTCCTCCCCTACATGAGTTGCCAATGTTTCCCTCTTATAACTCCCCAGAAATGAATCAAAAGTGCAGAAGAACTGAAACTACACAGGCAAAAAGGTGGATTATAGAAACCCATGTGCTTATCAGACAATGGCATCTCTCTTTCATACTTTTCCTGATTCCTTATATGGGGCTGAAAACTGGATTGATCCAAACAAGGGTAACCGGATGTGTTTGTGAAAACATGTGGTGAGTGCAGGTGGCAGGATGGACAAACTGTTGATGGTTAGTTACAGCGAGTATGAGACAGTACTGTCTATGGTTAGTGAGTATGAGACCACATCTATCTATGATCAGAAGTTAAAATATTTATATAAAAAAAATATAAACAGCAATTACTCTTTCCATTTAATTTCAAAAAGATATGTCATATGACCTACAAAAACAAAACAGAAAAACATGTGCAATCAATGGCATACTCTTCCCTCTGAAGTGACGGTTGTGCAGATGACCACATAGCACAGCAGCAACTCTCCTTTGTTATTTGTTCCTACTGTAGTCTGGAGTCAGCCCCGTTCAGGACTGGCCTCAATAATTCACAAATACCAGGTTGCTTCATTCAGTAGTATTTTCAAAGTGGTTTCCTAAGTCCACACCCTTCATTTCCTCACACAGCCTCCTTAAGGCTCCAGCCCTCCTTGACCACATCCCTGCAAATCCAAAACAGCTGTAGTTGATTTGTTTTATCCCCCTCCCCCCTCCCTTGCCCAGCAGAGGTCGCTAAGGAGTCACCACGGCTGCTGTCTGCTCCTCCTGCAGCTTCCTGTTCAACTGCTATGACACCTGCTCTACTGGCCTCATCTGCACGTCTCCGATCTGACAAGGGAGATGAGAACAAGGGAGATCAATACAGAAACCTAACCACACACTTAACACTATAAATGAGAGAGTAAGAAAGAGATACCTGGACATGAGGAGGGGCACTGAGGACAAATGTGACTGCACTGGCTATGTCTTCTGCTTTCAAACACTGGAAAATGGAGACAATAGGTTTTATTGATGCAACAGTAATCGGGTTGTTTTCTCTTTGTATAATATATCTGTTTACTCTTACTTTCATACTCTCATACACTGCAGCTGCTTTCTCTGGATCACTGTTGTGGTGCCGGAAGGCAAACTCAGTCTCCACTATTCCAGGAGATATACACTGCAGAGGAGGGAAATGCATGAGGAATATACTGTACAAAATCACAGCCTCACATGTTAAAGTAAAGGCCTACTGTATAAATTAATGTGTGTGATCCAGTGTGTTACCAATAGCACAGGCCAAAGACGGACCTGTGCATTGTGGTGGTGGCACTTAACTTACTGTGGCTCTGATGTGGGTATTTGCTTCTCGAAGCTCTTGTCGTATCCCCTCAGTCAGAGCAGTCACAGCGTATTTAGTGGCACAGTAGAAATGCTCATCAGCACTTGGCACCATTCTGTGCCCTCCCATACTGTAGAAAAAGAAAGAAGAAGAGATAGAGATGATACATTCCTAATCCTTACAGTGTCTGATTTACTTGTCACTTACACAGGATGATTTTTCACAAGTCAAGTTTATTTGTATGGTTGAAATCCACAAAATTCAACAACAGATTTATAATAAATCCAACATTACTATAATGCCACTGAAAGAAGTCACCATCAGTTTGTTCAATGTCCACCAGGCGCCAGGTGGGGCTAACAATTGGCTTTACTTAATGCCTGCTGGATTAAAATCACTTGAGCAAACTGGCCGAGGTATTTTCAGATTAATCTATACGTTTGCTCTGAGATTTGGAGATTGACTGCATAGCTTACCTGTTAATATTGATGATGTGGCCATCGTCCACATTCCTTTCCTTCATCGATTTGTATGCTTCACGGGTGCAGATAGACAAGGCTAAGACATTCACCTGCAGGGGAGGTGAAGACAGCCAACGTCATTCAACCATTTATGTATCAGTCAATGTTCATTTGCAGAACTTCATTGTGCTTTATTGTTAAATCACATTTAAGAATGCCCTGAGATAACACTATCAGATTAGCTGACTGATGTTCACTGGGTCAGTGTGTTAGACCATCTGAACCTCCTGTTCCTGTCCAGGTTGCGGCCTCTAATCTGCTCCTGCAGTGATACTCATAGACGGCAGGTTAAAGCCAACATGGTGGCATGATAGGGAGATGACCAAACAAGGTCAGCGTACAGATTAAACACAGGCTAAAAATACACTGCTGTACACATTCATGTGGGCTGCCATGACAACAGATGGACGAGCATTGTGAATGCATGACTGTGGAGACAGAGACTTTGGAGCAGGGGGTCTGCAGTGGTCAAGAGCTAAATGAATCAGAATGTAAAGTCCCAACAAGAGAAATAGTGCTGGCTTTCATTAATGGGCCTCTGCTGTGCCAGGGCCTCTCCTCAGAGCCATTGAGGCTGCTTCTATGAGGGGAGTGGCTCAGGATCTGTGTGTGTATGTGAGTGTGTATGTGTGTGTGTGGGCCTATGTATTCAAACATTTCTAATTTAACTCTTACTCCACAAACTCAAGACACCAGACAACCCTTTTAGCTCCTCCCTCTGCTTCTGTTTGAGCAGAGCAACCACAGAATCAATACAACATACACGTAATGGGATAATTCTACCCACCCCTGTTACAAAGTCTAAGTTCCCGCATTAACACATTAACGTTAGTGTGTCTGTGATCTACCCACGTCGATCATGTTCCTCCAGCCCTCTGTCTTTCCACTGAGCAAGGGCTCATTGTGGGCCAGTCCAGCATTGTTGATGCATACGTCCACGCCCTTGTGCAGCGTCTTGATAGCTGAAAACATGGACAGGATCTCCTCCTCATTGGACAGGTCACACTTGTAAGGGATCAGCGTGCCACTGTAGCCTGCGCTCTGACATTCTGCTGCCAGCTTCTGAAAAACACAAATCAGACCCAATTCGTTAACTTTTAAAGGTGAAAATCAAAATTTAAAAAACACTATAAGTTGCCATATACGTGGCCATAAATTATTATCAGGACTGAGACACAAACTGCGGTCACATGCACATGTTGTCATTCTGCAGAGAGTTTTGTGTTTAAAACTCTGCAGGTGACCAGTTCAGCTTGGAAGCCTCCATTTTTTGGGAGAAACGTACTTCCCCATGCATTTACGTCAAGACGGAGGACATACACACAAAGAACGCAGCCAGGGTTAAATGGTTTACATAGTACAAGTTTTCTTTGGAAAGTTTAACCTACCCCTCTGCAACACATTGAAATTTATTTGAAATTACTTGCTTTGTGCCTGTTTATTCTATTTGAGATGTTTGTATGAATTTTTGCTCTGTTTGGGCTTTTAAAGCTGTTATAATTGAAATATTAGTCTTCATGTAAACGTACCAACTGTTAGGTAGGAGCTAGAAATGATTAACCTGCAGCACCATAATTAAGAGTAAGAGTCCCACCCTACACCCTACCGACTCAGACAATGAGAAAGCAGTGAGAACGTGCAGCCATAAAATCAACACCACATCAGTAGAGGGCCAGAGTCTGCACAGTGCAGCCACAATCACTCTAGTTTGATCATGTATTTAATACAAAAGCATTTGAAATTCCACCATCAACAAAAATCCAAATCAGGACTCCAGATGAAAAGAAGCAATCTTTGCACTGATGGGATGCCTCTTTCTTTGGGATACAGCTGGGCTGAGCCTGCAGCAGGAGAAGCGGGCTACACTCCAACCAGGTCAGCTGGCTGCCCACCACTGTGAGGTTTGATGCAAACTGACACAGATCCCCCCTGCTAAGCACAGCGGCACCAATCACCTGATGACTCATTCTGGGTGCCACTCAGACAGGGGGGGCATGGGTGATAAAGGGTGGGGCTGGTGGCAGACAGAGATGATGCACATCACTGTGTCACACTCTGCCTTTGTTGAGCGACTGTGCAGCCAAGAGGATTAAATGTTTACTAAGTCCGAAGGAAAAACGGACTCTCTAAACCTGGAAAAAGCTACTGTGCCCTGCAATAATGTCTACATTTGTGTTGGTGTGTTGGTCTTATCTGATACATGAACATGAAGTTGCATTCAGATATTTTCAGCGGAGGTAAAATATAGCCTGATGCTGATGTTTTTTTTCTGTGATCTACATCTGTGGTTCCCAACTTTTTTGCCTGACATACCTTCAGAGCCTCCTAACATGATATTGAGTAGCCCTTCATTGACACCACCTGTCATGCTCCAAATATGTCCATATGAATGTATTACAAACTGGTCATTGAACACTGTGAGTTACATAAAAGTGGTGATGGTTATCATCATTTTCCATACAACTTTTACAACTGATTTTAAATGTTTAGCTTTGCTTTGTTTAAGTTTGCATCCATAGTACTACCACTTGGAGAGGCAGGAGCTGTATGTTTCAAACATTTATCCATTATTTTTAGCTAACTGATTTAACCATTTATCCAATATTCTTAGCTAGCTACGAATAAAAAGGTCAGGATTTATTTGTACCTATGCCCATCTGTGGATTTAAGCAACAAGTTCACACCCAAAAAAAACATGTGAGTAATGTGGCAAAACACAAACTGAAGTCAGTTAGACATGGCATGCAATTCACATCACAATTCATGATATCTACCTGGGCAAGAGTATCTGAGAGGGTTGGACTGGTCCTTCCAGTCCTGTTCGTGCAGTTAACAGATTTGCAGAAACACCACAACTTGTCAATCATTTCTTTAAGGTCCACCACACAACTGGCCCATAAAGACATAATCACACTTCTGTTCTTGCAAAATTCTAAAGACAGGAAATACATATTCACAGCTCACAATGAGAAGCACTTTCTGGGATAAAACTAACGCCTGAGAGGAGGCAGCATCATGTGATATGTAGAATTTCATCACAGCTTACATCCATTTTTATCCATTTTTAAAAAAGCAGCAGCAGAAAGTTGTCATAGTGTGAATAAATGTAACTATGCAGTGGGATTATCTGTTAAATGTCTGACACCTGGACATAGGTACTGCATCTACTGATAGCAGCAGCCACTGCAGCCGCTCCTTATGGAAACATGGAAAGTATACTTGTGAAGCCTGCTTTTCATAATCAGGATGAAATTGGATAGTGGGATCACTTTGGCTTTTTTCTAACAAAACGTAACAGAGTGAATGCACCCTATCTCACACTTAGTGTGCAGATTTCCCTGTTCTTCCTCTAAGCTGTTTAACTCGGATTATCCAGAGAGAAGGCATTACCAGAATAAAGCTGTCGAAATGCTCAAACACTAGAAACACTTGTGTCATCTGTAAAGACTAAAACTATCTCTTTCGACCATGTTGTAGAAAGGTGAAGAAAGGCTCTTTCTTTTTGTCCGTCCCCTTACGGTGGAGGTGTGATCACAGTCCTGTTCAGCTGCAGTAACGCTTTAAAGTTAAGTATCTGAGCTGCTTTTAGACCATGGCTCTTAAATTCACACTTGCCTGAATCCCTGGAGGGAGAGGCTTTCAGGGAGGAAGTAGAAGACAGACGGACTAATGGAGAGGCTCTTCTTTATTCACAAAGGATGTTAACGTAAAGGGGAAACCAGGCCTGTCTTTTGTTACAGGGAGAGAGTGAGTTGTGTTACTAAGACTAAAGTGGGAGCAGCAGAGTAAGCAGGCTGTGATCTTGGTCCAACTACAGGAAGTGTCAGGCTGTGAATGTTTGTGTGTCTGTGTGTGTGAGGGTTCTGGCACCAGCTGTACTGCTGTGGTCAGTACCAGACCTCATACTGGCCATGCCTACAGAAATGGCACTACAGCACGCTGTCCCGCAGATATGCAAGTCTGAAAGTGCAGCAGCAGCATGTTGGGAAATGCACTTAACACAAAATTCATTCTTCACAAGTCAAACTGAAACCAGATATCTTAAAGGATTTGGCACCTGTAAAGGGCTACAAAATGATAGTGAGACAACCACAAACTATTTCTATATGACAGACTCACAGCAGTGCTGCTACATGAGCCTAGGAGGAGAGTAAAATAAAACTGAAGCTAGGTCTGTCTGCGGGCCAGGTGTACTGGAGGTGCACAGGACACACCCAAATCAATCAAACACACCACCAGAATCCAATCAACCAAAATGGACACAACTAATGAGGTTGTGTAACTATTCTTCTCTTAATGCAGCATTTATGTTCTGAACTACTTGGTGTACACATTTTTATTTCTCAATGATGTTTTTCTTTGGACAATAAATTCAAAACATCTTACACAAACCTATTTTCATATCACTTGATTTCGCACTTACATATGCTTTGGTCTTGTGTGGTTATGAAAGACTGCACAGACACACAGACCTCTGTAACTCAAATAAAAATCACTGTTTGCAATTACCCAAACAGTCTTGATAAGACCAATGCTGAAAGATAAAAACTCTTACAATTCAAAAGACAAATAATGTTACAACAGATCATAAAGCCTTTACATGTAATGGCTGTACATACACCCACGTAGCACTCTAAGACATATGTGTACATGCCCACATAGTTACATTTATGGCCTGTAACCCCTGCAGGGGGCTGTTATATAAGGTCTACAATGCAACGGACATCACTGTCCCACACCATGTTCAATCATTCACCCACTCACGTGGAACTGGTGCAAATGGAGCAGCAAAACAACTCACTGGAGAAGGGGAAAGAGATAAAAATAAAAATGCCAAAGCACTGAAGGCAGACACGCTTTAAGAGGTGAGCCAGATCAATAGGACAAGGCGACAGCCATGAGCAGAGACAGCCGAGAAATTATATTTGTCTCAGGTTGACTCAGGAGTTCTCCCAGACAAAAGAGAGTTTGTGTTTTAGGGCACTGTGCCTCCTCTTATTCTCTGAAAGAAAAAAAGAAGGCATAATTCAGCTGGTAGCCCCTCCCCTCTTCATCCTTCCTGTCCTGTCTCTTAAGTACCTGTGACACACAAAACAATTTTGCCTGTCATAATGCATTTTCATCCTCATTACAGAGGCTGTTGTCCAGTGATCACAGAAAGTGTGCAGAAGGAGGGAGGAAGAGGGGGAGGGATGGTTGGCAGCCAGAAAGTGAAACAGAAGGAGAGAGAGAGATAGAGAGAGAGAAAACAAAACCTGAAGCATACTGCATTAAAATTGACCATAATGCATTCAGATTTCAGTATGATTTACTCTGTGAAATCTGAAAACACAGGCACAGGACGGCCGCTAGAGTACAGCTTCATGGAAAAATCCACCCAATTGTTGAACTCACATATGACAACTGTAGTCATGTGTAATCACTGAAATGCAAGAAATCCTTCCTCCCAAAGCCATGAACCAGAGAGCCAAGATGGTGTTTGAAGCCACGCCCCAAGAAATGAGTAAAATTCATCCTTCATTCAGTGTTCGTCTCTGAAGAACAGATCCTGATGTGATTCTTGACTCTGAAGTCCTGTCACTCATTATCCAGCTAAACCGCTGTTGTGTGACATAAAAATAAACTGTAAAATTTGAGTTTCGAGTGAGCACAATCATACCGAGCGTGGGGTCAAAGGTGACAGCAGGCTGTATAATAGAATTGCAGCAGGGTGGAAGGGATGGTTGTGCCATTATCTCTGCTTCACACACTGAAAGACTGCCACTAAAAGGTCTAAAGGTTGAACAGGGCGGTTTTACAGCACTTCCCTCAGGACAGTCTAATCAAGACATGGAGATAAGAAGAATAATTACACTGCTTGTTAGTAACTACACTTATTGACAGACTCTGGCTTTTCTGGGGAGATCCAGGCACTGAATAACCATGGGGCAATTTGGAACGGACAGCTGCAATCTGAAATAATGACACAAGTAACAGCCCCAGGCATAAATAACTGTAAATCTAAATGCAGTGCTGGATGATGAGTCAACTTAAAAACACTGTGTATGATTACAAGTAGATGACATCTGATGTTTGGCATGAGTATTTGGCTTAAATGAAAAGGCTTTTATAATCCTGACAGACTAGAGACAGAGCAGGCAGCCAGGTGTTGTGTAACAGACTGGTGTAACCGGTGCAGTCTGATGTTATTTTCCCAAACAGAATGATAAAAAACCAGGAAGAGGCAGAAGCAGATATTCTTTCTAAATAAGAAAGTTAACAGTGGAAGGGTGACATTTCTGCAATACTTCAATAGAAGAACTACAGAGAGCAGTCTTTATTCATGAATTCACATGAGCGTCAGATGATAAAATTTCTCCATTTCTGTTGTTTGTAGCAGAAACTTGCTGAGGGGTGAAGCTTCCTTCTCGTGAACCAGCATGAATCACGTGCCTCCTCTGTCTCATGTCATGTGTTTTTTCTGCACCTGATGCTGGCCGTCGGTACAACAACTCTGCTCTCCCTGCGGGCCTGAGGGTGGCCCTGATGCCAGCTATGAGCCGCATCATAATGTAAGCTAAGTTTATGATAACTTGATCCCTGAGCAGACAACAAAAATAGACATAGGAGAGTCTCATGGAGACAGTGTTGATCTGACACAGTCCAAAATGAAAACTTTTCAGAGTGGGCCAGCCTGAACTGGGTCTATTCAGCATGTGAGGTTAGAGTAGCTATAAAATGTTTCCAATATCAAACACCCAGCAACAAATCCAATTTGGCTGCTGTCGAAGCCAAAACAATCTAATTTGCATTTTTTCTTGTCAGCCCCCAACCCCAAATGGAAATACTGAACTTGCTGAACTCAGGTTGTCTTTGTGTATGTGTTGTAGATTCATAAAAACCTTTCACCACAAAGTGCTTTCATTCTCACACTGCTCTCTCTGCTACAAATACACACCCACTGAGCACTTTCTACGGAGCACCATTATAATTAATTAAAGGCTGAGGCAACAGAAGCTCTTGTTCTAGCAATGGAAAAAGAAAATCACAATTTTAGCCACAGTGTAGATTGTATAGCTACATTGTGTAGGGATTATGGATGTATATGTGTATGTGTATATGGGCCAATGTGAATATGTACATTAGGGCTGAACAATTAATTGAAAATATTATCAAATTTGAAATATGGCCAATGTGTCACAACATACTATCAATGAAGTGTTGTGATAACTAGGCCTACAAATAATATTCTCCAGCAGGAAAATGCTTGGTCGCTATATGCTGCAGCAAAAACCACATCATTATCATTTTTATATTCTTATTTTTTTCTGTGAAAATGAAAGGCCAAAAATACCATTCCAACTGAAATCGTGACTCATCACAATATCTGCTAAAATAATCGCAATATGATTTTTTGTTTTACATATCGTTCAGCCCTAATGCACATGTGTATGTATTTTATCTATTTAGTTGGTTTTCTGGATTTCAATGAAACACTACGACTTCTACAAGTGACACAAGCTATGCCATGGTTATATTCTTATATTCATATATTCACATAGACTAATACGATGTACGATTTATGTATTACTCTGCATGTGACCCATCAATTCGGCCTACAGTAGCTCACTTGTCCATACATAGTAACCAAAGACATGTTCATTTCTTTATCTCCTGTATTGATATCTAAAGGGAGAAAAAGAATACAAAAAAATTATATTAAAATTCAATCATGATTAAATAGATTAAAATAACTAAGAGCTCAGATCGTTGGAGAGGGTCAAACAGACAAAGGGGAGGGTGGGGGTAAAGACAGAGTGGGTGAAGTTATAATTAGGATCCTAAGAAGTTTAAATGGAGGGTTCAAAATTATTTACAAGTTTCGACTAAGACATAACACACCAATGTGCTTATCCTGTGTTCTCCTGGGTTTACTTTGTACGATCCACACTATTTATTTATGCATTTCATTCCATGCCACTATGAGGATGTACATTTGTATACATTTATAATGTATATGTGATTACCTCAGTGAACAGATGTAGATGTGTTATACAATGTCAACATAATATTTCAGTTACTTATTTTCATGTGTAAGGTCTTGTAAATGTAAAAAGCGAAAAAGGTAAACCAGTAAAAGTTCGTATTTGGTAGGGCAGCTTCAATAATGACGGAAAAATTCCTCATTCTGACATTTGATGTGAACATACACTGAAGATCCTGACCTGTATCAACATGATTTTATGTATTGCACTGCTGCCGCATGATTGGCTGATTGGATAATTGCATGAGTGAGCGGGTGTACAGGCGTTCCTAAAAAAGTTCTCAGTGGGTGTATATCCAATAACAAGAGCTGGCCTGCTGCTACAGTCGCACTTAGCAGTTAGATGACATCCTCCTCCCTTGCACAACAGGCCTCCTCATTCAAATACACACACACACATACACACACATACACACACACACACACACACACACACACACACACACACACACACACACACAATCTCACACAATCTCACACAGACTACTATACACACAGAGAGGAGCTCCCCAGCAAGTCTTCAACAGGACAGGACAGGAAGCACCCCACCTATCATAGCAGGAGGCCCAGGAGGGAATGTCAACGCCAGTAAACCTTACACCTTGAAAGATAAGCACAGAGAGGACAGCACAGTGGTAGTGCAGGGGGACAGGCTCATAGGGGTCACTGAGCTGTCTAGACAAATCTGTTAACTGTAAGATCCAGGTTCCAGGATCCAAGGTGATCCAGCATAATAAGTAATTAAAAACACTCCTGACCGAAGAGTTTTAAGTAATTTATAGAGAGCGCTGAGAAATGTAACTGATGTAAGTACTTTTTGTTTGATTTATATGCAGAAGTACTGGTTGTATTATAGTACTGCTGAAATACTGGTGTGAGAAAACCTCTTTGCTGATGAGTTGCAGAGAAAAGAGTGGGTATATCACCAGAGTCTGAGTAGAGACTACAAATAGAATTAATGAATAAAAATGAAATCTTAATATCTGATTAGGACTGACCTTCTCTTCTTAGGGACATCAAGTCATTAGTCTCCTACCAACTGTACCTACACAGATGCACAGATTGCAAAAAAAAAAAAAACAAAAAAAAAACACAAAAACAACCAATATGGAACAGATGAAGATCAATTTTAAAACTGCAAATGTGCTGTTGAGATTAGTAGTGTTTGTACACCTGGGATCATTACAGGTAAAATAAACCGGTTTCTTATCACCTACATTCATTTCATAAATCTCTCTCTACACAAGGCTGAGCAATATGGCCAAAAATGTTATGTTAATATTTATTTTATATTGAATGATCAATATAAAATCAACATATACATTTCATACCATTAATAAGGACAGAAATGCATTCAACATATTTCTTAGACCTCAAGGATACACACAGTGTTTTGGTGAGTAACACTGAATGTACGTATGATTTTTGTTTGTTTGCAAGAAAACTCAACAAATAAATCAAATAAAGTTTTGTTATGGTTCTAAATTTATGACCCAAGATAATTTATTTTTGAATCAATAACTTGATGCTCACTCCATTAAAATATACTTTATCATATGGGGTAGCAGTTTGAAACTTTGGCTCTCAGTATACTTGGCGGGAGGTACCGTTCCTGATGGTGGAAAAGGTTTGTCAGCACAGGTCGCCTGCACATCGCATTGCAACAGACATCGCTCTGCTGTTTATCCAGCTTTAGTAATCGGATGCTGACACTGTGTGACCTCTCTTCAGCACATTTCATCATCTTAGGCAGACGTTTGACTCTCCTCACAAATATTCATTTTTACGTTTCCATCAGCGTGTGTTGATGTTTTGGCCCTACACGTGTCAGCCATGTCAGCCTATTGTCATTGCCTAATAACCTGGTTGCGTCAACCCTCACCTGCACAAATGCAGAACAGATACATTTATTGAAATGAATTACTCATCAGTTTATTGTAGATAATGTGGAATTTTTTATTTGATAATTATCAAGATTGTATCTCCCTACCCCCCCTGTATGTGTGTCTGCATACCTGTATGTCACTGCTATCCCTTCAACAATCTGGACTGCTGCTTTAGAAGGATTCATACATGCTGTTATTTGTTGTGCTGGTGTGAATGTTGGCCCTCCTGGGGGCAGAATCCATGGACACATGACAGATTATTAGTTAGGTATAAGTCTTTGTCAGCTCACAGCTCTAGTGGAAAACATGCAGTCAGTGGAAAACTTTTCTGCATGGTTAGGACAAAAGCTTGAGAGCTGAAGACAGCAGTGCTGTGATTTCTCATACAGGCAGTGACACCAAAAAGCAACATCTTAAACCAAAGTGACTGGACTATTCATAGATACTATATTCAATGCACATAGGCTAAATGGGGTTTTGCAATACTTAGGTGGTTTTGGGAAATGTTTCAACAGACATAAATTATATTTTCACAACACAAGAACAAGGCAGAAAAAGAATATTTAAAGAAGAATCTGGACACAAACTAAAACAGCGATAGAAACATAAAGTGAGGCAGAGGGTGTGAGACAAAGAGAGTAAAGCTGTCTGACCTGACCCACTTCAAATCCTTTCTGGAGTGAAATCTATTCACTGTGAATAGACGGGCTGTCCAGACACAACCTACAGGAGCTGGCTGAGCTGCAGATTCAGATTTGCAGACCGAGAGACACTGCCTGAGTTTTGTGTCACCTCAGCTTCTGAGGCATGACTGAGCACCTTTTAGCTCCTTCAGAATGGGCACCGAATCAAAGCTGGTCAGCCAAGGTCTTAAATTAACCTTAAGGCTCACCTGCCAAGGGCTTGGAGTTTTATTTTAGGATTTACTCACTCAAACAAAAGATGCTTAGACTACATAAAAAAGTGTAGAGGCTGCTACTTTGTGCAGAACTGCGTTAAAAGGCAGCCAATCAGGAGCCTGTTAGATACAAGCCATTTGGAATAGTGTGTTGGTAAGCAGTGACAAAGTCTTAAAACAGGCAGAAACTCAATATGACCACTGAGTTCAAATGTCATTAACTAAAAGAAGTTGCCAGTTAGAGCGACGAGTGAGCCATATTGATTGAGCATTCAGTGAATACAATTATATCTGTGCTGAATCTGATCCAATGGCCAGTCAGTACTGTCAGTACTGAAAATCCATCCCCCAAAAAATCATCTGTCTGTAACTTATACTCCTTGTACTCTTACCCAGACTGCTTTTCTTTGATGCTGAGCATAATAATTTGACACAGATTATCCTCTCTGGGCATCTTTTATGCAGACTCTCTTCTCAATCTCTTGCTCTCTCTACACAAGCTCTCTGTACGTCAATCTGTTTAGCACTAAATTATGTTTGCTAAATTTATCTGATCTAAAATTGAAACAACCAAAGCTTTGCATTTTGAGAGATGTCTCTATTGTGTGTAGCCTCAGAGCACCCAGGAAATGTCAGTTTCACTTTATCAGATTTGAATGGACTTACAATACAAACAGATTTATTATCTCGACGGCTATGTTCTGTTTGCAATTAGCCTGGGTTAAAAACAAATGTGACTACCTGCTGTTTAAAAAACTTACATTACAATAATAATTCTTAACCAGCATAGGGACACCAACTGAGATTGTGGCCTTCCCTTCTGACACTAAAAAAAGCTGTTTGTTCATTTGTGATTAATGTTTTTAGACGCGCATGAAGAATTTGGTTTCGATGCTTCTGCATACACAACGACGCAAACTATACGTTCTAGATGCATAGGCAACCACTGAATTTGATTGATTATGTGACAGACCCCACACCATCCCAACCTCTGCCTCTCCTGCCCCAGAGCAAAAGCAGCACTGCCACTAATGTCCTCTAAACCAGCCCTGACCTGCAGATAATGCAAAAACATAAAAATCTTACATTTACAAGCTATAGGGGTCTACTGAAGAAAAATCTCATATTAGCAACCTGATTATGGGAGCTTCAGACAGCAAATACATTTCATTACAACAGGCCAGAAAAATCACTTTTATCAAGCTTAATGGTAGACGTTAATGTAATGTTTTAGATGTTAAATCAGCAATAATTTGCATTGTGATGATCAGCAGCAGATGTTCATCTTCCCATAACGGTGTATTTACTACTGCATCATGTTGTGCTCGGTAAGCAGATACCTCAAACTCACAGATATGGACTATGTGGGCCAGAGCGCCTTCGAGGTCTGGGGAAAAAAAGCCTTATTCAGTGAGTAAAGTTGTCCTCTTCGTCCTCTGAATCTGATGTGAGCTCGGACTAAAAATCCTTCTAATATAGCAGCAGTCTAACAACATACATACAGATTCTTCTAGATGCTCCTTTTGTTTGATGGTGTCCCACCGCTCCACTCAACTCAGATGCTGCAGCGCTTGGTTGTACTGAATATGTGCATACATATGGTTCTCATTGGCACACTTTATGGACTGCACTGTATAAGTTCAGGGGCCAATTTTACACTTTTTCTAATCCCAAAGAATTAATACATTGTGTGCACCGTGAAGAGATTTTTCTTCCAGCTAAATAAAAGCCTCTTTCCCCTGGTTTCACAAGAGTTAATGAGAAGCTGTGTTGCTGCTACTTGGATGGGGCCTTGCCATCTCCATTCCTGCACAGAGCCCATGGTGACCACACGTCTCCCTCCAGCTCGCTGCTGCCCCACTGCCTACTACATAGTCTCACAGACAACAAAACAATACTGCTGCCACAACTCTCCACTCCCCTCTCTCCATGTTTTGTTTACAGAGAAAAAAAAAAGCTATAATATTTTAATACATTTTCATTGCAGTTTTATCTGGTCCACTATGAGGTGAGAATATTGCTATTGGAAAAACTGACCATAAAAGCTGTATTTTTCCCAAGTAAAAAAATAAACACCAAAAGGGAAGTCAAGAACAATTACTTAGTGATGGACACTTGCATCCCCCACTAGCAGCATGCCAGGTTTGGCACAACTACAGCAAGAACCCAGTTGACATAGCAGAGAGAGTACAATACTGGCTTTGTCCCTCAACTCACACAGATATTTCTCTAAGGTCTTGTACAATTGATGAAATCTGTCATAGAATAGAAGAGATAGAAAATTGTCACTCTATACAAACTGTGTAGATGTGTAGTCTTAGTTAGCTGAATCTAAGCTTTGGTTTCATGTATTGTAAACCATAATAAAGAAAAGGTAAGATTGCTCTGGCTGTGATGTAGTCAGCTCTTTAATGCTGACTGATGTTTGTATATAAAAGCACTATTAAGAATTTAAATGTTGTGACCTTGTTTCAGTCTTGCACAAGTCACAGACAAGGGCTGAAACAAGCTGCAGCAGTTAACTATTGACAGGGAGGATCATGTGACCACAGTATGAATGGAGAGAGGCTATCTATTGTGCAATTCACACCCACTGTGTGCATGTACGTGCATGTGTGTGTGTGTGTGTGTGTGTGTGTGTGTGTCAAGGTGGGGAAAATGCTTGCATGTGAAACTGAAATAAGGAAAAAAACATTTTTTAAATCACTAGAAATAACCCCAACAGCTTTAAAGTAACATACATGCCTGTGTATGTTTTCATGCTTTCATAATAACATCATCAGCTGAATTCCTGAAACAGATGTTGCTCACATACTTACATACACATACAAGTTTCGCCTTGTTATTGCTATTCCAACTATGTAAACAGCAGCAGTAGAAATGGGTAAAACAGCCATAGTACTTTATAGAGTTGAAACAATTAAGCGTTTAATCAACTAGTTGACTGCCATAAAAATAATCAGTAACTACATCAGCAACCGACTAATTGTTTCAGTCCTTTTTCAAGCAAAAGGAGCCAAAAAATGCTAAATATTTTCTAGTTTCAGCTTCTCCAGTGTGAGGACTTGCTGCTGTTCCTTTACAGTGATAATTGTAAACTGAATACATTTTAGTTTTTGGCTGTTTTTTTTTTTTTTGACAAAACAAGACAAAACAAAAGGTTGAGATGAAGAACTAATTAACTAAACCCCATTCCTTGCTTGTGTCTTTTGTTAACAGCTTGACACAGGAATTTGACAGCTTGACATAACGTGGCATCGCATTGATGACACCTATTATGAAATGCAGACTGAACCAGAAGGCAGCTGCCTTTGCCACAGCTTTTAACATCAACTGTGAGCCATGGTAAGATGTGCTGTACCTTATTCATCTCTTCAGCCAACCTTACTCCCAACTTTACTTTACTAACAATTAGCTGTAACCAATAACAGTTCACTTCATGCTGATTTAAAAAAAAAAAAACTTTATAAAAGCATAATGGCTAAGTAAACTTAATGTTTGAAAAAATAAATCATTCATGTTACTGCTACCATAAAATATTACCATGTTGTATTATTCACAGTAGTGAATATTGTACACACATGAACATACTAAGGTGACACTCCACAGTTCAACAACTAAATATTTAAATATGACAGTGTTAACAACCTGAGGCATGCCAAGCTCCACTGATGTGCTTTATGAAAAACACATCAGTTGCATGAAAGGGGGCTAAACATAGCTGTAGTAGACATTTTGCAGACCAGTGCTAGAAGCCAGGACAACTGTGGAGTGAGGAGAGTAAGGCTTAATTATTGGCTGACAAGATAAGCAAGGTGCAGTGTCTTATGGCTTATGGTTAGACAAAAGCTAATGGGGTAGGGCCACTGGCACCTGTCCTGGAGGAGGCGTTTGCCTTTAAGTCATACTCCACCAAAGTATTTGTGCAAGGATGTGTGTGTAACAGAAGTTGAATTGCAACAACTTCACTCATTCAATATGTGGCTGAAAAAATTGCATGTGTTTCAACCATAATCACCACTGACACCATAGAGAATAGGGCTTAAATAATGCTTGTACTTGTCCTCTCTTCACATAGTGGCCACACACCCTGGCTCTCCTGAATGACCCATGGGCGTCCACTGACACCTCCTCTTTGGAAAGTGTGGTGACTTGACTCTACCTGAACATGTTTATTACTAACACTGGCAGTGGGTGAATTAGGGGTTGACAGGGTGACCTACTATTGACTGGCCCACACAACGGCCAGTTGATAGCAGGTATCTTCCTTGCTCAAGTGTCATTTAGCACACACTGAATAACTCAGAGCTCTGTAAATGCAGATAAATGCTGCTGCCGCCCCTGAACTCTGACCTCCCTGGAGTAGGTCAACCAAAAGAAAATGTTTTTTTTTTTTTCTTTTCAGCAAGGATTAATAATAGAGATTATTGCAGATTAGGGTTGTGTGGGATATGCAGTGATAGGAGCTGGTGTAGGAGCATCATTACCGCCTCATTTAGTGGGAGGTACTATGTGTCATCACATACCTTTTCGTGTTGAATTTAAATCCGAGGAACAATAACGCCCCTTTAATATTCATATGGTAAGTTGGCAACACTGTCTCGTCGCGATTTGGTAAAAATATTAGTAATAAATGTCATCCTTAAGAGATTATTAGGAATAATGAGGCACTTCTTCTCTAATGAAATTGGTTACCTCATGTAACATCATGCCTGACTTGTTAATTTCAACAAACAGAGACACAACGGCTGCGTTAGCAACATTTCATGAATAACGTCCAACGTCGGGGCTAAAGGTTTCTAGCTGAAGTTGTAAAGCTAATGTTAGCTAGCGGTTAACGTTAGTTAGCTAGTTTGTTGTTGCTCTATTAGAGCTAGCTTTTCCTGTGTGTCGGACCGACTCAACTCACAGCTGTTAATGACATTCAATTCAATTTCTAACCTCTATTTTGTCGACATTCCTGGCACAGCCGACAACCCTCATGCCTTGCTGGACCAGTGCCCGGGCTGTAGCCGCTCCAATCCCCACCGAGGCTCCGGTCACCAGGGCCACTCTGCCTTTCCACCGCTCCATCTCCTCCGTACTGTCTACACCGGCACTGTACTCGAAACAACAGCTCCTGTGCCGTGCGTCTGTCTGCTTAGTTCAAACTGTCACTGCTACAGCGGTCAGTAATTTGTGCGATATATTCAAATGAAAGGATGCTGCAGCTACAACCTCCTGTCTCAATCTGTGCAGCATCCAGGACAGCGGCGGCCAGTGTGCGTAAGCTCGGATCCATGCGCTCCTCTGGATGAAATATGAAGAGCCCCGGAGTGTGTAAATGTTTGGTTCACTTCACCTCCCACTCTCTTTTTCAGCCCTCGGGGTTGTAGAGGTTATCTGCCTCCACCTACTGGAAAAAATATAATAACACAACACAGGTCGCCTTCACGTGTCCCCCTTAATCAAAGCTTTCAGTCGGGAAATGTTACCCCAAAAAAAAAAAAAAGTAACGCTAGTTTTGACAGCTGTTGTGTTATTGCTGGACGCCAGTCATTACTGATATATTTTATTCTAAATTGACGCTGCAACAGAAGTGACCTTTAAAAGGATTTCTTCAAGGAATATATGCAGCAACTAAAACAAAGTATTAAAATATACAGCACTGATAGTAACATATCGTCATTAGTTATGCCACTGTCAGAGAATATATGAATATCGAGGTTAACGCCTTTCTGGCTGGAGTTTAACTAAGAACAATGACATTTCCGATGGAGATTTAAGACAGTAATGTGTCCATACACTTGCTGAACCTAATTCCAGGCACTGTGACGAGTAATTTAGATTTACAGTAAATTGGATTAATAAAAAATTGTGCTCTGATGTACAGCAGGTAGCTGCTGAAACGTGGCAATAAATGATCAAGGGTAAATATAAGACATAGTTCCTCATAAACTTGATAGTAAAGTCTTAGGTTTGACTATGAAGAGACGAAAAAGCTACAATCTCTTAAATTTGCTTTATATTGGTTTACATTTACTGAAATTTTCACTGGAAATTTTTCCAGACCTCCAACTTTCTCTGCAAGGACTAAAATTAGTTGCAGACTAATTGCAGACTTTGATAAAAACTATCCTGTGTCCTTACAGAGTAAGAACTCTAGCGTTTATCAATCCTCTACAATCAAAATATAAATGAAGTTCATAAGGTAAAGAGAAAAAAAAGAACAAATGTATAATGCATACTAATAAATATTCTTTATTTAGTAAATTTTGCACATTGCGCTCTTAACATCACACCCAAATCCTTATTACAAATGGATGTTTATTCTCTGTAAAATCTTTATATTTAGAATTTCTGTACACATTTAATGGTACAACCTTTACCACTACACTGAAGTGTCACCAAAGACAAACAAAATAGAAAAAAAACCGAAACAAAAAACATAAAATAAGACTCCTAAAATTTATCCCTAATGTCACAGCTTGCAACGCTTGATTACTGATTCCACTGTGCTCTTACCCAACAACCCTACATAAGACCAACAAATAGCTAGGCTTGGTCAAAGAGAATTACAGATGAGAAAGTGGCCAAGAAATGAGATGAAAAGGTGTGTTGGTGTACAAGTGCAAAAGAGAGAGAGATGACCGACAGAAAGTAAGAATTACATTTACTATAAAGGAGAAATGACTCAACAAGACACCAAATGTCAGCCAGAATTTCATCTTTTCTAAACATGTTGCAGCAGTGGTCATGAGTGTTTTTTTTTTTTTCCCAGGGGAAGATTTCATTAGTGCAGTTAGTTGACACTGGTGGTGGCAAACCACTTTCCACACACTGGCTTACTCCGCTCAGTGGCGCGGCAGTAGTTGGTGAATTTCTCTTTCAGGAGCTGTCGGTACTGGTGGCGGTTGTTGTAGAAGGATTGGTTTCTTTCTTGAAATGCCCGGATTTCATCTGGTGTCAGACAGTTCTCTTCATCTGAACTCACCTCTGAATCATCCTGTATTAGAAACACAACAGGAGTATGGAAAGTTACGTAAGTGCCAGAATTAAACAGCGACTGCCTGCCATGAAAAGGTCTATTTCTTTTCATTTTAAATGAGATTTCTCACTAACCAGAAGTTCCACGAGACTTATGTTTGTGTCTGGAGGCCCAGCGTGATGGCTGAGGTTCTTCTGATGTACTGTCCATGGTAACCGTAGTGCAATGCTGGCAAATGTATCACCACACAAGGAGGAAAAGATTTCTTTGGTTCGGCAAGTGTGCGATGATGGTGGACTGTGGCCTGTTGTGTTCCCAGCTGACATACAACCTTCACCTTTTTGTCCCTGTAGAAACGTGTATTTTAATTGGTGCACAGCTTGGTGTATACCGCATATAGCACGTGAAATCTTAAGCTTGTTCTCTCACCTGATCGTTGCATAAACCTTTGCCCTTCCTTTTCTTTTTTTTACTCTTGCATTGAGTGTTTTCCCCAGAGTGTTGCCAGCAGTCCAGACAACTGTCTATTCGATCCTCCTCCTTGTCTTCAGCACAGTGATGGGCATTTGGGTCATCTCCTTCAGAAGGTAAACAATAACAAACTGTGACTAATCTACACTACATTGCATGTTGTTGTATGTAAAAGACCCCGAAATGGTTTCCTAAGCATCTTAGAGCTACTTGAGTCTGACCTGCTTCGTCATGGTTGCAGATTCCCTCAGAGCAGGCAACGTCGGAGCCTTCTCGCGATCCAGTCTCACTGCCCTCCATGCTTGAAGAGTAGCCGCAGTCACTACCATTGCTGTGGGGGGACAAATCTGGAAACACATGGACAAACACATTTTCTTTTTCAGGGTCATTTTTACAATAGCCTTGCTACTGCTGTAACCCCCATGGATATACAGGTTTAATGGCTTGTAGTGATGTCTGTGTGAATCCTTTACCTTGTTTGGTGTTGTCTGGGCAACTACAGGAAGTGCCTCCATTGGCAGCAATGCCCTCCTCACAGCCAGCCTCCTCCTCCTCATCGTGGCTACCACAGGCCTTGCAACTGCCATCCACAGACTCAAGAGAACCCTGCAACACACCAAATGGGTCAGACTGAAATACAGGCAAACAGACATGTAGCTGCAGAAGAACACTGACATCTTATTGTGCAAGGGAGCGTTGTGTTAGTGGAGGATTACCTCATCCAGATTTTTGTCCTTGTCCTCTGCCTCCTGTTCAGTTATGTCAAAGCCACACTTGTTTTTGCGTCTGTTTTTTCGCTTTTGCCTCTTTTTCTCCTGCTTCAGCTCTTTGGCCCTCTCCTCCTCAGACAGCTCTTCAACAAACTGCTCTAGCCGACTGATCCCCTGCATCTTCTCAACTGCCATCTAGGGGTATAATAATAGATACAATATCACACAGCCATAATGCGTTCATTATCTGAGAAATCATTTTGACATGCCATTATACACACTCTGGCTTAGAAGTTGTGTACCTCAAAACTTTTGCGTAGTGCATCAATTCCCAAATGGAACAATATCTGCCAGGTTTGCTCCTCTGCTCGTAGTTTCTGCCAGATCCTGTGCAGCCGCTCATAGAGGTGAATACCCAGACAAGTCAGGACCTCCTCTTGTGCAATGTCAATGGTCTTGGCATGTCTCTCTCTGCGTCTATTAAAAAACATCAATGAATGTATATATACACTAAAAAGGATTAAGGTGTGACAGAAACTGTCTTAAATTACACAGATTTCTTCAGTGGTGAATGTGAACTGAGCAGCAGTCATTGTATAAACCTTCACTTACTCATAGCCTCCTGCAAACTCAGGCTCTGCCCGGCCAAGAAGGTGAGCGATGAAGTCCGTTTCACAGCACACATGGATGTGGCGCTCATGGGGGCAACAGCATAGTCCCTCATACAAGGAAGCACAGTACCCCTTCTCTTTACTGCAGTCCAACTCCCCCACCAGGATGTTGTATGCCCTCAGCACTTTATTCTTACAGTCGGTGCAAAACCTGTGGGCAAATAATACGCAATTAAGCCTGTTCTTTTTAAATGTCTAACAAATGTTGAAGAGAGGTCACACGTTACCTGTGTTTACGCAAGTACGTCTCCAGGGTCTCTAGGAGACAGGCACTATCAATGAGGACCACTTCATCCCTACACTCCTGAGACATCAGCTCCCATACATCCATCCAGCTTCCCCTGTAAGCAAAAATACATTTATAATAGATATGGCATCACAATTACTGACTGATTTTTTACAAATGAGCTGTGTACAAGCTGATATAGTGAAATTGTTGTTGTCTTACACATTTAGCAGACACAGAGCAACATTAGCGTTCATTAGGAGTCGTGTTTCTGGCCAGCTGGCAAATGTAAGTCAATTATTCACTCTCCCTTTAGCTCTGTTTTGGTCTCTACCAACTCCTGAGGGAAATATCTGGCTCTTTAGTTGCTAAATGCCCCACTATGTTTACTACACTTGAACAACACCGGCATGTCTGACTAAGGCTGCCTATTTCCAATGTCCTGGCTTAAATGCATGGAACCGATGCTGTACGTCCCCAAGCACTGCATTAGAATTGCAATCATAAAGACAAGTGATGAATTTGTGGTAACGCCTTTGATTAAATTAAACTATAATTACCTGTTTTAGAAGGATTAACATGACTATGCTTAGATTGGTAGTTTCAGAAACAAAACAATCATCAACTTAAATGTCTTCAGTATTTCCATAAACCAACACAAGATAAGAATGATACAAAAGACTGATGTAAGTGGGGATTTTACTTGTTTTTATAGAAAAAACTCATAGTAGAACATGTAGATAAAGAAGATAAATCTACTAACTGCAGGACTGCCTTCTGATTAAAAAAAAAAAAAAGACAATGGCCAAATACTAGAAAATGTGTTCTCATTCATAATGATGATCTAAGCACATATTTCTATAGCGTAGTAGTATATAGTGTAGGTATTCAACCAGACTATATACTAATTTTTTTTATTTTTTATTTTTTAAATCATCCTACACCAGAGGTATCAAAATTTCTATATCTTAGAGCTATAAACTGTTACATTAACCACTTCCCATAATTCTTGGTAAAAACCACTTCCCCAGTTGAAAGCTGTACACATTAATGAGCTTTAATTACCATAGTGAGACAACTTCCTAAAAAATCTCAACACCATATATTGGTTTCTGTCTGTCATTTGTCAGCAAAAAAGCCAACACATTTTATGTTTGTGTTTATTATCAACTGTCCAGGGAAAAAAGAAACAAAACAAATGGTACAAAGTCATGACTGTCATAAAACACAGACATTCTGAAGCCTCTAGAAAGAGCTAAACTACAGTCTACTACAGCTAGACTACAGTCTTTTCCAACTTGTGCCAACTTCCAGGGGGACACAAGCTGTTCAAAGGAAAATAAATGCTACATCTGCTGTCTTTCAGTGCAACTGGTAAAACCTACTACTCTCCCTCTGCACCCTACAAAAGTTTGAGAGAAGACAAGTTAAACGCACTGGTCCTGCCAGCTGGGAAGAGTTACTATTCCACTTGTCAAATGCAGACACTAAACAATACTTTCTTAACATTGTGGAAAAACAACCGATACAACATTTGATGTGGAAAACAGGTGTATTACTCACCCCAAAGGTTTAGGTTTGTGTGTGTCTAAAGAGTGTAACTGGCACCTCTTGTTCTTTTTACTTTTTGGAATGGCATCAATCATGTCATTCAACTTTGACCTGTAGAAAAAAAAGAGGCATTTTTTAAAAACTAGAAATTCAATATTGTTTTCAAGAATTGATATAACTACAATTACTGATACACTATAATTATCTTTGTATTTCACGATGACCGGGTTCATGTATTTAACCCTTCTTTTCACATCCATGTCTCAAAGAAATGAACATTTAAAAAAAAAAAAAATCAGTAAATCTGACGTCAACTTAAGATTTGAGCAGTGGGTACAATTCAGTGTTTCAACTTGCTATAGCATTATTCTTATATAGTATGTAAATGAGCCTAGAGAGCATTTCTTGTTGATATCTTGTTGAAGTCTACAGCATATATTGATATTTCTTGGTTCTCTGGTTGCTAACTAACAAAGGCACTTCAGCCAAAACAGTTAGTTTTGCTGATCTCTTTTGATACGTTGTTTTATCCATTTCGCAGTGAAAATGAAAGAAACATTTCCTATATCTTACCCATGGACATAGAAGAGGGTGTAAAGCTTCTTTACATCAGCTAAACAGGCCTTGGTGACAGAGAGCATGCCCGTGGGTTTCACTGTGAGGGGCTCCAGGGCCGGGTTCCCTGATTCCACCAAATGTGAGAAGAGGCGCTCAACACTTCGTCTGCAGCCAACGCATGGCACCAGCTGAGATAATGCACTGTACACCTCTCTGGATGTCACCATCAAGGCGATATTCAAGTCCTGTTGCTTCAACTTGGAGTGGTACTAGAGGCCAAGGAATAATACATCTGTCACCACTTTGACTAGATTTTAGGAATGGTCACTATATGTAAAATAAAACTACTCACCTCAGAAAATTGTTTCCAATGAGAAGTGTTTATTTCATGGCTGTCAACATCCATGACACTGTCAGAAAATTCCATCACCATCTGACGTGATATAATAGACAATAATTAAAGTGTCACATGTCAATAGTCAAGTCAGAAAATCATCATTAAAAATTCTTACACTTATTGACTGGGAGGTGGCTGGTATTTTTATTTTTTTTTCTTGAGACATGGGGCAATAACTGTACAACACCCTTCAAGTTTCATTAAATAAAACACGGCTTTACTTTGTCATTATCAATATTGCATCTGCACCACCCCAACACTTGCCCAAGGCAGTCAAGCTGGTTGAATACCTTCTGACAAATCGTATTAAGTGTCATTGCTCATCCCTGCGTGATCACAGAAATGCATTTATTTGATTATACCTAAAGTTTTCTTTATTTGGTTGTCTAGCTGATTGTGCATAAAAATAATCAAAACTGAATGTTTGTCCCTCAAACAGGCTTGGACCTCAGGAAACTGATATGGACTGCCAGACTCTGACCCAAAAAGGGTCACGGTTGCGTTAGCCACTTCTTATCTGTGATCTCATTCTCCTAGTGATCATAAATATGGAAAAGCTTGCTTACCGTGAGAGTATCATCGATATACAGGGGAATCTGTCTGGCGAGGAATGGGTAGTCATCTTCCCCTTCTCTGCAAACTGCTACCAGACGTGCCATGACTTCTTCCAGTTGGTGCAGCTCGCCTGCAGGTGACACACAAGGGACCGACTGACCAGATCTGACATCAGCATAGGCTACACCAAGCTAATGCTAATCGATTGCAGGTCATTGCGGTTCTAGCTACAACATCACCTTCCCACCATAGTAAAGTCAATATTTCAGACTACCTGTCACAAAAACACGTAATTAACTGTTAACCATGTGTTGAAGTTGGCAACATCTGATTTAACGTCTCTAACGTTGCTGCAATAAATACAGATTTGACTTGACCCAGATTTAACTAGCTGAATTAGCAGAACCTGGGAAACGAAAGCTCGTAGGGGTGAAGGGGTATAAAATTTTATCATGTAAAACCTGTGTTTTGTCTAAAAGTATTTAAGTTATGAAGACAGGTTAATTCACACCGAGGTCTATCTGCTGGTTAGAATAAAACAGTAACCGGCAGCTAGCCAGTTCACGTTAGCCTGCTAGCTAATTCCACTTGCCACTACGGTTTCAGAAATTGAGGAAGCCGGTTGGTGTATTCTGTGCAGAATATTCTCAAGCGATCATTGTACACTGACGTTTCTAATACCTTAACAAATAATAAATATGTTAGAGTGAAAATGTAGTTTGTCTTCGCCATGTCGATGCCAGCAAACTTGGCTAACTTACTACTTAGCATAGCTATGCTACAAAGCTAACGCTAGCAAGCTTGCAGACGGCTAATATAAAGTTAAAGTAGGTGACTGGCCACTTAGCGACCGTCACTTCCATCAGCCTCTCTATCTACCGCTTACACGCTTGACCATAAGCTGTTACCTCGACAATACAGACGGAAAGCTGACTAAGAGCAATTATAGTTCGTACTTACCCGCTTCTAAAAGTTCCCCTTAAAAAAAAATAAACAAGTGCGACAGTGAGTGAGGCTGCTACGGTGGCGGAATCTTCATGACTGATTTGACCTTTGCCCTCAGACGTAATAGCTCACGTTATATTGCGTGCGGCCTCTAGGGGGAGCGTTATAGCTGTATTTTGAGATCGAGAAAACATTAATAAAAGCAGTTATAAATCGAGTTTGTTTGAAATGACTGACTCAGCCTTAAGGTTTCCCACTTCATTTATCTGTAGGTGTATTATAGATTATCTTACTTCATTAGATTTCAACCCCAGCTCTTCTTTTTAGCCGAGGGTTTGGTGCAAAGGGTGAAATAATGAATTGTCTGTTGCTATTTTACATTGTAGTCACTGAGATTTACGTAGAATGAATGTGAGAAACTTAACTCTCCCAAAAAACAGCCCTGCTCAGAGTAATATATTAAGCAGTGAAGTAACAAACAAGAAATAAAACAGACAGCAGGTGTGCACATATATCTGCTCTGTAGCTCAAACATTACAGGCTCTATTTGAATTCCTTCAACATTTTAAACTACTTTTTCTTTCATGAAGTTCAGTCATGCTGCTTACCCAGTCCTAGAATACTTATCAGCAGATCCAAGGGAAGCAGAATGCATTATTTAGCGGTACAATACAAACAGATTTTTCTTTAAAACATAAACAAATGTAAATAATTTTAGAACTTATCAGTGTTTGGTTTCAAGTCATCATTTATTCAGATTTGATCAAAACGTGAATTTATTTACATAAATAAACATATCATGCACAATAGTATCTTCAGCATTACAGATCACATCTTCTTGTGACATTAAAATTTACAAACCATATAGTTTTAAAAATGTAATTTCACCAGAATTTCACTGTAATGCCACAGAAATGTAAAACATATATTACAAAGCAATTCATGAACATGTACAACAGCAAAATACACACCGAAAATGAGGTGCTACAGCTAAGTGTGTCCACTACTGAGTTGGTCAGTCCTGTCATGACATTTGCAAGTAAGAAAAATAACAACTGATTCCTGCTGACAGCTTGAACCAGGCAGAATCTTTCCATTTCACCATTATTTTTGTCAGAGACTGAGTCTGACTGTTTCTTATGCAAAGTCCATGATGAGGGTACACAGTAAACGCCTGATGTTCTTTTTGAAAACAGTAAAAGCATATCAGCTATACAAAGGCAGGAAATAAAAAACAAAGACTGAGCAACACTCCAGAGGCAGAAAGGTAAATTAGATAAGCGGCGAGACACTGGCTCCACCAGTGACTGACATGCGAACAAAGCAACGTACAGCACAAAACTACCGAACAAGAGGTTTGAAAGTGCTTTGAGCCACTCTTTAACCTGGGATCTTGGCTGCATCACATAAAGTCCAACTTGAACCCCAGCCATGTAGATGGCTACATAGCCCACTACAGAAAATATGCCCTCCTTATTTGCATGCAGAAAGTCCTTTTCCCTGTCATTGTTGTGGATAAGGAACGCCTTCAGCTCTGTTGTCTCCAGAGTGAACTGGTAAAGCCCGCTGATTAGGAGAGAAAAGAGCCATGACTGACTGGCTGGTAATACAGCCAAAATCAAAGACGCTACAACTCTGACAATGGCCAGTGTGAAGAAGAAATTCCAGTGGACGCCATATTCTGTCATATGCTCCTGGTAGTCGGTCATTTTGACGCTCACTAGCCTTCCCATACCAAGAACAACCAGGGGCCAGACAGAGAGGAGCTGCTTTGTGATATGATTCATCTTGGATCCTGAGATGTTCTTCCTCCGTGCCTCCGGACAGACGAGGGCATTTGCAAAGACATAAGCTCCAACACCAAAGTCCATAACCCCTGTCCCATAGGTTTCTGTTTTGGCATATCGCCTTGGAAAGACACTGAAGTCTACAGCAAGAATGCTGATAGCTGTTTTCACATTTACAAACACTCTAAAGATCGTCACAAAGGGAACCTGGTTGAACTGCACATGACTCTGAAGGAAGGTGCTGATGGTGGTCTTTGGGTGCCGAGAAGAAGGGTGACTGTTGGTGTGATAGACATAGCAAAACACACAAGCAGACACAAAGGTTAAGCTCATGATGACCTGGTGAAGACTGCTGCTCAGGACGGTGCATGAGACGACGAGGGGCAGAATAAGCACAAAGAAGTCCAGAAGCAGGTGAGAAATCAGTGGTAGTGGCAGTGGAAGAGACCCTTTGGCCAGATGGTAGAGGATCAAAATCAGTCCCCTGTTGATGAGGCATATTGGCGAGAGTAATGAGCCCAGTGCCACCTCCTGCAGACTGGTCCCATTGAGATTACTGACAAACGCCTCCTTCAAACCCCTCTGTGACATGGCCTGCAAACAATACAATTCATTATTTATCATATGAGAGACTGGATTTGGAGACAATCTATACAGGCTGTTTAGGACAGCACTCATGTAACATATACAAGGATATTGCTAAACTTTCTCATTCAGGGCTATAAAAAGAGCTTTGCCTTACGACTCCACGTCAGTTGAGTCCTATAATCAACAATACGACGTTTCATGAGAAAATGTGTGGCTAGTTGTGTAGCTTAGCAGTGTCTTACCACGGATTTGTCGCTTAGGTGTAGGAAATGCAGGTTCACAGAAATACCTGTTTTACCGCATAGCTATACAATCTCTTGTTTCTCAAGCATGATGCCTACATTTGAGTTCAATCGTTTGTTTCCGTGTTGAGTCCCATGACGCATTCAGGGCAGCTCGGAAATCTGGCAACATCCGACCGAACCGCGACGTGAGTTTTTAGTATGTTAAAAATATTCTACAAAAGTAACATTACAACTAACACTAGTTAAGGTATATAACGAAGAGCTTTGGTTTAGTATCTATTTCAGCAATTTGATAAATGCAGGGTGACTATTAGGTTGTGAGTCGCCACTTTTAAATACACAAAAGACACAACAGACGTAAAATGATAAATAAGGTAATTTCAGGTTTAGTTTTGTGTAAATAAAAGATGAGTCCTAATGCAGCAACGGTATGAAGTAACAGTGATACAAATCCGGGCAGTGGTGGTGGACAGCTGGGCCCACGGAGCCTCAGGAGGAGGGCGGGAATAAGAGTGAGTCAGTCGGACGGGCAGGAGGCAGTCGGGAGGTTGTTGTCCTTGAGGGATTTGTGGCAGTAATGGAAAATGCTGACGTTCAGGACTGCAGAGTAGAATAACCACAACTCGTCTTAGAGTTAAAACACAGTTCTTATCAAAGTTATCGTCTCGGTGTGAAGACAGAGAGAGTCACGGTTAAATCAATGAGTTCAGCGGACGTCAGGGCAGGACTCAGGCTCGGAGGGGGGACGGTAAGTTGGGACACGGGTGGTAGTTTAGAGGTTTTATATATATATATATTTTTTTTTGGTTTGTAAAATGTAAAAGTGAATGGCAAGTTTAACTTTACCTGTAGTGGCTTAATCACTGTGTACCAGTTCTCCGTTTTGATTGGTCGGTTTGTTTTCAAACGCTTTGGAAAATGTCTCATAGACTCATACCTGTGACCGAATAACAATAACCTAATCCAACGATTATTGCGCCAGAGAAAAATAGTCCCAACAATGTCTGGAGTCAATGAGCCAAACTTAATTGGCAATGTTTTCCACCTTTTTCTAACACACACACACACACACACACACACACTGAGGGACTGAAGACTGTCAAATTGCTGTGGGCCTCTTTTACTCCTTTTCTCGCAACAGCAGCAATGAATGTAAATTTCAGGCTGTAGACATGGCTTACACACGCTGGCCCATCGCCTTGTGTCTACCTGTGGCTCAGAATATTAGGTAATGCCCTATATTGGGTTAGTTGTCAGTTTGCCAATGTGCATGACAACATCCACTAAATGCTAGATTTTTGACAGCAGTTTGGTGGGAGAGCAGCAGTAGAGGAGGGCTACAGGTGTCACCAAACTGAAGAAATTGCTTTGTTAATTCTTATTCCTTATCTACCTTTATATGATTATTGTACTTGCAATATTTGTTATTAAGCCACTTATTTTCTAAAGGCATAATATAACATACTGCTATAATATGACTCTTTGTAGTGTCAGTTTTATATGCCTTGATGTATTATGTATTCAGGATAGTTCTGGTGTAGCGTTAGATATTAAGTCATTAAGACTATTTAAATTGGTTTAAAATAGCCTTACAGAATGATGGGATGAAGGCTACCTTGACTGGCTATTGGATTAAATCTGTCTGCACAAGTTTAGTACCTCAGACTGTTGACAGTCCTCAGGCAGGCTGCAGGGCCACGCCATGTGGTCCTGGCAGGAGAGGGTAGACTTCATTTGCCAGTCTGAAGTGACCGTGGCTGAATGAATTAGACATGTCACATTGATCAGTAAGTTACTCTGCCAAATACATAGATCTTTTACCTTTGTGAGACAGTGGGTGGTTTTAGTTTCTACAATAAACCATTGTGCAAATGAAAATGTGATGTGGGAAATGTGAAGTGAGGAATTATACTTGATTTACATTTATAATCTGTATTATGGTGTTTGGCTGATATAAAAGCCAAGAATAAAAACTTTAATATTTATTTGCATTGAGCTGAAATGTTTTAGAAGCTTTTTGACCCAGAAAAATGTTATCAGATTCTTTGAATCCACAAAATGTTTAAGTCTTATTTTACTGTACTGCTGTGACTCTGGGGAGAAGAATGTATCCTTATTTTGAAAATACTGCCTTTCCCAAGCACCTCAACCTGTTGCAGACTGACAGGTTCAGACTTGATGTCAGGAGGACATCAGAGGTGAACAAGGTGTTTGATTCAGATAGTTGCAAGAATAACAAATAATATATAGAGCACAGTTCATCCTCCTCCTGGCCTTTGTTTAATCATGTTGATCTTTTAAAAAATGATCTGGAAATAATTTTTTGGTTGGTTTTTGTTTTTGTGTTTATTTGTATTTTAAGCACAATATCCTTTGTTTGTGTGTTTCCCCCACATTTGGCCTCATACACAGGTTAAAGGATTTATCCACAAAGACCACTCTCCTCACCCGTCCTTAGATGATTCACTTGAAGGAGAAATTCAGGCTTTCCTTACTGATGAAGACCAACTGCACACTTATGACGACCTCACTAAAGTCAACCCTGTGACCCCGACAACAGGTAACTAGTGAACATGGAGGGCATGTTAAATCTCATCTAGAGTCTCTTGTATTTTGATGTCATGGGGCTTGGAGGTGGTAATGCTAAATAATTTCACCTGCTATAAATCATTGGGTAGTTTTTATCAACATCATGCCACTTCCACTTAATATGATGATCTTGAGATCTCTACCAGTGTATGTCAGTGTGTGTTTAGTATTTGATATGATGCATTAACGTTGTCTTTATTTACAAATACACAGCCAGCATGTGTTTTCCAGCTCATTTCACCTTGGACTTCAACATTTACTGTGTATTATTTACCCACCTCAAGATAAAATGGGCAGGGATGATAAAACAAATTAATGCATGAATGATTGCTGTGCAGCTGAAATGCTGCAATATACACAATGACAGGTTTTATTCAAGTAACAGAACCAAGGGCCTGATTTACTTCGCTTGCAGACACATGCCTCTCCAAAAAAAAAACCTCTTGTATTCCTTACACATTTGTAATATGAAAGGGTCGTAGTTAAATACAAAGCAAAATATCTTAAAGTGCAACATTTTTTTTTTATCATTTGTCATTTTTATTCTCCATTGTCTTGACATAAAAATGCAGTGTCATTGTAATATGTAAGTGAATATCACCATTTGTCGCTGATACTCTGCAAAGATTTTACTTTATATGTCAAGGTGCTGTTCATTTCAGTCCAAGAGAGAAAACACAGCAGTGCAGCTTATTAACAGCAGAGGTCAGGGTAACTGCATGGGATTGCTATAGGCTATTTTCTTATAAAGCTCTTGTACTAATTATGCTGCCCCTGTTACGTAGATCGTGTTATTTTATATAGTCAAAGAATTTCATTTTAGGTAAACATATCTTATTGGCTTTGTACTATTAATATCTAATGATATCTGATGTTTTTCCCTGGCAGTGCTGAAATGTCTGCAGGCCAGGTACAGTGTGAAGGTGTTTTACACCCATGCTGGCTGCACGTTGGTGGCTCTCAACCCCTTCCAGCCAATCCCAGACCTCTACTCTCTGGATGTGATGAAGCAGTATCACTGTGCTCCTCAGCCTCAGGTATTTACCACATCACACCTGTCTCTTACTGTAATTCAGTTAACTTGTGTATATTTCATTATAGGGCTTTTAATTATGTAGGGGACAGATGTATGGTGGTGCATGCAGGAGTATGAATGAGGAAGGTGGGGTGGGTGCATTGTAAGAGTCTGGCTTTTTTGTACCACAAGTGTGTCAACAAGTCAAACAAAATCACTATTTCACCAGTATGTGCAGAAAACACCAACCTTCCTGTTTTATGGTCACTCAAACCACGACTTCAAACACAAACTCTGCAGTTCCTCGTGTGCCTCCTTTAATCAAGAACAGTGTCAAAATCAAACTCATTAGACTCTGGAAACTCTGCAAAGTGCTGACAGCTCTCCTTGAGGTCGTGAATGACCAGCATCTTAATAAGTCTGTATACGTACTCTTGTCAACAGGAGTTCAAACCACACATCTTCATTGTGGCAGAGGAGGCCTACAGGAATGTTCGGGGTCAGCTGCAGCCAGTGAACCAGTCCTTGGTGGTCAGCGGTGAGAGCGGTGCAGGAAAGGTAAACCAGCACTCACTGTGTATAAATATGACCTAGTACATTAGTCAGAGGTTAAGAGCTGGACATTGGCCAATTTACAGCATATCGACTAAGCCGATTAGAGTTTTGTTAGCTGGCCTGTTTCAAGAATTTTAAGCCTTTGTGCGATTCATGGCCTGAAAATTGTTAATGCATATCTGTCAGCAAAATGCTGTTCATTATTCTTATCTGTTGTTTTAGCCCAGTTCAAGATCTTACAGGCATTTTTGATGTTTGCATGTGTTGGCACTTCACTGATAAATGTGAAAGCAATGCATCATATTTGACATGGTGTAGATACCCTGAACCCACAGGAAGTGAGTGATGTGGTTTTTTTTTAAACAGCAGGAGTGGTTTGTTTTGAATAAACAGAACCTTTCAGCTTCTGACATATGAGAATGTTTAGTTTCTCTCTCGCATCATTGTTTTTCTGATAACTGAACTGTGTTGAGGACACTTTCGGCCACAGGAATATCTGATTTGTGATTAGATTTTTCACTTTTTACAGACTTATTATTATTAGTTGGTTAATAGAAATATTATATTTTATTTATTTATATATATATATATATATATATATATATATATATATATATATATATATATATATATATATATATATATATATATATTGATAAAGTATCAAAAGAAACATGCTGGAGCATTCCTTCTGTCTTCTGTAAAGAAAAGATTGTGCCAAATAAAATAAAAAAAGAATAACATGGGTAGAGTTGATAGGTTGATCAACAGAAAATTAATTGTCAACAGTTTTGATAATCGATTTATCATATGAGTTGTTGCAAATGTTTCCTCATAATGTGAGGATTTGATGCTCAGGGTTTGGTATATTTAATAACTGAGTCTCTGGCTGTTGGTAAGACATGGAAAACGATTTGAAGACGTACCCTTGGGCTCAGAAAAATTATGATGGAAATCTTTCAGTATTTTCTGCAATTTTTACACAATTTCACACATAAGATTAGGCATAAAATAAATTAGCTGCAGCCCTAAACATGCATGATCTCTGTTACTTAGTGGCAAGATTAGTAGAAAGAATCTTTAGTTGACTGATGATTTGTGTTGTCAGGCTGAGGTCTAGCTCTTGGTGAATGACTTGTTTCTTTACAGACATGGACGTCTCGCTGCCTGATGAAATACTACGCCACGGTGGCAGCCTCCTCCTCAGTGGTGAAGAGTCAGGACACGGTGGACAGGATAGAGAGGAGGGTGCTGGACTCCAACCCCATCATGGAAGCTTTTGGTGAGAAAACAGATCAGTGGTGTGTTGTTAATGTGAAAATTACTACTGTCGACAATCACTCATCAACAGTTCACTCCTCATTAGGCAATGCCTGCACGCTGCGGAACAACAACAGCAGCCGCTTTGGAAAGTACATCCAGCTTCAACTGGACAGGTACCTGCTGTACTCCCTTAATCATCACGAGAGAGAACATCAGCCACATGGCATCAGCTCACTGTCTCAAAGTCAACTGTAGGATACGTTATTTAATCTGTTCAACACGTGGTTTTGCTCATGAAGGTGTCAGCTGTTAGTGGGGGCATCTGTGCAGACATATTTGCTGGAGAAGACCAGGGTGGCCTGCCAACCGGCCAACGAGAGGAACTTCCACATCTTTTACCAGGTGATTTAACAGACTGAAGCTCATCTGCTAATATATTAGTTTAGTCTAATATTTACACATTCATACAGGTGTAAACGCTGTGAGTGTGGTGTTTTTCAGATGATGAAAGGTGCCACAGACGAGCAGAGAAAGGAGTGGAAGATGCCACGTGGCCAACGCTTTGTGTGGCTGCCAAAGGCTGAAAAAACAGTGGAGGGTTCGTCTTAGATTTTCATTTGCACTTAGGTTTTTAAAAATGTTTTACAAATTGTATTAATCTTTTTACAGTGATTTTTATAAGTAACTGCCATTCATTTAATGTTTTATAGAGGATTGTTTTCATGAGACTGTCGAGGCAATGGTTCATCTGGGCATTAACGCAGAAAGACAGAGGCAAATATTCAGGGTAAGATATTGATCCTCAATGTTCAGTATAGTTTTGGTGCATTTTTTGATTATCTCTATTTCTCATAGGCATTAATTCCTCTGTTTATTGTAATGCTTTACAGATATTAGCAGGGATTCTGCAGCTGGGGAATGTGAATTTCTCCTCTTCAACAGATGAATATCAACCTTGTAACCTAGAAGAACAGTCTAAAGGTACTGACTATGATTTTGTATTTGATTTATGTAATCAATTCTTATCAATAACTTCCTTAAAATCTCTTATTATTTTAGACATTTAAGGCTGACATAAACACAAACAGTATGATGTTAGAAGATATTTATTTTAAAAGATCTAATACAGATTGTAATATTTCATGCTCCTGATTGAAGAATAAATTCCACGACATTGTCCTTCTCCCTGACATGAACCATCAACAAACACATAGCTAACGGCCCTCCTCTCCTGCCTGTGCTGTAGACTTCTTGCAGAAGGCTGCTGAGCTGCTGTGTGTCCCTGCTGATGAGCTTCAGACGTGCTTGAGAGTGAGGACTCTGAAGGCGGGAAAGCAGAGCGTGCTCAAGCCCTGTGCCCAGGCAGAGTGCAGCATGAGGAGAGACTGCCTGGCTAAGGTCATCTACGCCCAGTAAGAATGTGGATCCTCTTGCTCCGGCAGGAGTTTGTTTTTGACCTGTGTCGTCAAACACTCCTTTCCACTAGACACTCAAATGTGAAACCATCATGCCTTTTTGTTTACACTAAACAGTGAGGAAGATGTCTGATAAATGATATTCACTTTTTATTATTGTAGAAATAAGTGTGTTACTTTGTTCCAACAGATTATTTGAATGGCTGGTTACATTTATCAACAACAGCATATGTGCAGACAAATCCATGTGGTGCAACTTCATAGGTAAGAGCGTTATTATTATTTTGACAACACTGAACACAAACCTCCAGTTTCTTTTCATGTGCTCACGCAGTCGTCCTGTCTCTGTGATCTCCAGGAGTCCTAGATGTGTACGGGTTCGAGTGTTTCCACATCAATAACCTGGAGCAGCTGTGCATCAACTACGCCAACGAGAAACTGCAGCAGCACTTTGTGGCCCATTATCTCAGAGCTCAGCAGGTTGTGGTGCTTTTCTGTTTCCATGCAGAGAGATCTCAGCAGAGACTCAGATTCGACGATGCTAATCTGCTCACTGTGTTGATGTCCAGGCCTCAGACATTGGCCTCTTATCGAAAACAACAACCTGTGAAATAATGTGTAATGTGAAAAATGGGTTTTATACTTCAACGTATGTTTATATCTGTTCTCCCAGGAGGAATATGTGTCAGAAGGGTTGCAGTGGTCCTTTGTCAAATACCAAGACAACCAGAGCTGTTTGGATCTTATAGAGGGGAGTCCAGTCAGTGTGTTTTCTCTCCTTAACGAGGTATCCTGGACATTTAATTATTTGATTATTTTTTTATTTGATCTTTTTATTGTTAAAAAATATATGAAAGAAAATCTACACCTAGTTTTTCAAAATAAATGATACAAGTATGGATTTATTTGTTTACATTGAAGCCGGTTGTAATGTCTTACAAAGGGCACAAAATTGACATAATTTTTCGCCCATGCGGAAGAGATTGCAATTGTTTTCATGGTTAATGCATGCACAGTGGTTATTAAATGTAGAGCTTGTATCTATACTAAGTGCATGTTATACATCTTTTTGCCTGTTCTATAGGAGAGTCGTCTTAATCGAGCTTCAGACTCCAAGATGTTCAGGGTTCGTTTGGAGAAGGAGCTCTGTGATAACGTCAACATCAGCTGGGACAAGTTCAGCAAGGTGCCGCACTTCACTGTGGCCCATTACGCTGGCAAAGTCAACTACCAGATACAAGGCATGGTGGAGAAAAACAAGGTGAGAAAAGCTTTTAAACAGCTTTCAGAGAAGCTGAACACACGGATCCATCCTCTCATCATCTACTGGATGTTTTGTTTTAGGATCCAGTGCCACCAGAGCTCAACAGCCTGCTTCAGAAGTCTGATAACGCCCTGCTTCACCAAATATTCACTGACAAGGAAACTGAGAACCTGACTTCCAAGGGGCTCAGTAAAGTCACTGTGGTCTCCAAGTTCAAGGTGGGAGACAGCTAAAGCCTTTATCACTGGGGTTATGTTAACTTGTCGTGACACTGATGATGTTGTTGTCTGATTGTAGAACTCTCTGGAGAGCCTGATGAGGATCCTCCACACCACAACTCCTCATTACACTCGCTGCATCAAACCGAACCCAGACTGCAAGCCGCTGACCTTCAGAAAGGAGGAGGTAGATGTTCTGCTCACATTGATACTGTTCTATTTTTCAGCAGTTACAACAATGACAATACTTTCTATATTCACCAAAGAATATATTTCATGGACATTTCCTGTCTGCTGTCAGGTTATCATGCAGCTGGAGGCCTGTGGGATTGTGGAGACGATACACATCAGTGCAGCTGGCTTTCCAATCAGGTGAAATATTTTTCCTTTGTTCAGCCTGTTGTTTTGTTTCTCCTGGATTTTGGTTGACTTGTCATTTCTGTTGTGCAGAATTCCTTTCAGAGGCTTCCTGCAACGTTACGGACTGATTGGAAAATATTCAAAGTTCAAGTCAGAGAGTCCTTGTGTTGGTAAGTGCAGCTTGTTGCTTTGTCCATTTATGGTAAATTTTTTGCATGCTGACTGTGGACAAAGATTGATTTTCTTTCCTCTCTTTAGGTCTGCAGGTTTATTCTCCTTTTCCTTCACTAGTCCTCTTTGTAAAATTGACCCTCAGTTCTCTACTCTACTTGGGACTTTTCAATTTGGTCTATAAAAACAGGACTTTCTAACAAAATTTACAACTCCTTATGAACTTTGAAGGTAAATGCATGAACCTCTGAGTATCAGATCTTGCTTTGTGTCTTGTTTAATGTCTTTTATTTCTTTAATCATTTTTATCATCTTATTTTTCTTTAACCCACTGTTCAGCTGCTTTTTGTGTTGATGTTCAAAGGACCTGCTCACTAAATCTGAGTGCTGCCAAATATTAAGTTGTCTCTTTACATCTCTCCTCTCTGTCTTCATATGCACTTGCATGTTGTCAGGTTTTGAAAAATATACTGAATCCACAGTAATCAAATCGGAGTCTGTGGAAGCTGTGCTGCTGTGCTCTGTATCCACCAAACAATATTTACCTCACTGACTGACACACTGTCAAACAGATGCTGTGTGTGAAAACTGAATCTCTAGCTCCTTCTCTGTCTCAGATTTGGAGGCTGACAATGACATTCTTCAGAAAGAGGTGGAGAAGCTCCTCAGGGTGGTGCTACAGAACCAGGCTGGAGACGCCTCACACTGCCTCAACAGTGAAAAACACAGCTCATGGGTGCACTGTGGAAGGACTAAGGTTTTTCTCACCCAGTCAATGGTCAGTCATTTATACACACAGGCACTCTAGTCATGTAGCTCTTAGTGGGTGTTTTAAATGTTGAACTACTGATCAGGGCTGGAAAGCAAGTCAGGCTTCTGGTCTTATTTTGGGAGGACTGACCTCCCTGGCCTTTGTCTCACAGCTAGACTTGCTGGAGGATCAGAGGAAGAAGATCCTGTCTCGGTGCGCCTTCTCCATTCAGTGCTGCTGGCTGCGGTACCAGCGGCGCAGACGCCACGCCCGTCGGACATCTGCCACTGTGATCCAAGCAGGTAAACTCTTAATACCCCTGGCCACGTACAGCTTGGTGGAATCAGCAGCGCTCTGTGACCCTACTCCTGCTGTGTGACTGACTGGCCAACAGGAACCAGCTGGCGGCGTCTGTACACGCTGTTTGCAGGCTGACACTGTTTATCCCAACAGAAGCTGCCACACATAAAAGCTCATCTGATTAACGTTAACGGCAGATGTTCTTTTGATGCTTCCATCTGAATGGGAGCACACAAGCGTTTCTTTCTACATGAGAAACAAACTGTGCACGGATTGAATTTGCAGAATGAATGGCTCTCAGATGTTTAAATGTGTTTTACTCTGCTTGCAGCGGTGCGGTCCTGGCTGGTCAGGAGGCAGGTCCAGAGATGGAACAGAGCAGCTACAGTCATCCAGGACACCTGGAGGAGGTGGAGGGTGAGCTTATGAAAGAACATATAACATCATATTTGATCTTTTCTTGCTCATTCTCATGTGAATAACGTGTAAATTACCGTTTGCTTCTTGTGGCAGGCTCTTTTGAAATCTTTGGCTGAGGCAGAACTCGATGATGTAAAGGACCTTGTGGAGGAGGACGTGCCGGCAGTCAACCCTGTTATCAGGGAACGGGGCTCAGTGCAGCTCTCCACCATCCAGGAGCCTGTCACGGTGCGAGGGTGGCCCATGGGCCTGGCTCTGGCCTCGGCCCCGTCCATCACCGTGTCCCTGACAGCCACGGGTTTCCAGAAGATGATGTCTGTGATGGCCTCACTCAACCTGCCCTCCAGGAGAGGGGAGTACAAGGTGGAGACCAACCAGTACACAAAGGGGCTCGCCTCCATACGGGCTCAACCCAAGGTGAGAGCACATACACACAAGTTCTGTTAAGTCTTATGTTTTTGTCAGCTGGGTGATTTTTGTTATTGTTCTTTTGAGGTTAATTTGACTTTTCTTCACAGGGATCTGTAAAGCTGCACTATCAGCGCTCTCCACTGCTCTATGCTGACAGGCAGCCAGACCTGAAGAGTGACGTGACAGGGTTCAACGAGATCCTGCTCGAGAAAACTTTGTAAGAGTAACACTAAAGACTGATTTCATGGATCCAGATAAAAGATAATCTGGCACAGAGGGAACAAACCAGGTATTTTATGCTGCCATTTCGCTTGTTTTTGCATCTAACTTAGAATAGTACGTTTTTTTTAAGGTTGCCAAAGTTTATCTTACTCAGTGTTATACAAGAGTGCAAAATTTGCAAAACCTTCACTGTTGCATAATAATTATTTTTAATCTAACAGGAAGTCAGTGTGCTGCAAACTTGACATTATCTACAATCATTTGTCGTGGCTTTTAGATTCAAAATCTCAGTCCGTGAACTGCCCTCTGCTATATCAGATAAGACAGGTGAGGTTTTTCAACCTCTTTTAATATACTAATGAAAACAGTGAATGGGGTTTAAGTTTTGATTATGATGATGATGATGTCATTGCAGGAGAAGAAGAACACTATATTTTTTAATGAGTCTTTGTCCTTCTCTAAAGAACAGAAATTACACAGCACGATCATCGCACCTTTGAAAAAAGACGACTGCAGATTTTAGTCTCATGATTGCGTCTCTAGAAAATCTGACTGTTGGTCAAAGTATTGGGCCTTTGACAAGTGCCTTCTTTTTCTATACTCAAATGGCAAATGAGCTGTTAGTATATGTATTTATTTAAAGGTGATTATTTATGTGTGATTTCATAGTATGTATTTTTGGCTGTAAAAACACAGTGGTGATTCAGCTGCACATGTGATTGCAGATGTCAAGATCATGCATTTATTTTAACTGTGGTTGGTGCTGGGGAAAAAATGGTAATTAAGCAAGTATTGCACATGTAAAGCACATATTGCACATTAAAACCACACACCTGCTTAAGCACTGCAACAGACACAAAATCATTAACAAGCAAACACATCACTGATGTGAAACAGAGAAAGGATGAAACCAGGTTTATTCATATTGCTGCTTTATAATATGCACATCAGCCAAATGTTTGACTGAACAACTTTCTATGTTGATTTCATCAGCTGCAGTCCAAAGCTATGCAGGTACTGTATAACACACCAAAGTCTTTGTACACTACAGTGTTTTGTGAGGGAGAAAACCTTGATTGTTTAACTAACATGCTATTATTTTCATTCACAATTTTAAGATTTAAAACTTTTTTTTTTTGCCATAAAATGTAAAACTGATGTTTATTGTTATGATTCCTAGCGTGTCATCATTAATTCCCTGAATTATGTCATTTCTCTTTTTTTTATTCTGTTGTAGAGTCATGCAAATGTGTCAGTATCAATGTTTTGTGTAATCAGTTTTTTTGTCAGGGCTACCGAGGGATCCATGTACAAGAACTTGAATTTTGTTAATATTTAAATGACTTTTGCTGAATTAAATGTGTTATAAAATATTTAATGTGCAAAAGTTTCCTTACAACTCAAACTGTGCATGTGCTCAGGCATTCATTTCACAGTAAATCCTTTAGTGTTGACTCAAGAACTGATGTTTTCAAAAGCTTGAACATTTATTTAAACACTATATACTGTACATACCGTAACATGACAAGGTACAAAAAATTGAGCAGCCACAACATACAGTTATGTTCATAATAATAGCAGTGTGTTTAAAAAGGTGAGTAAACCTCAAAATTCTTCAAATAAATTGTATTTTAATGAACACAAATGCATTGGGGACACTGCACATTCTATTCAAAGCAAGACAATTGGAAAAAGTAATTGAATTTGATAATATTTTACAGAAAGTCAAGAAATATAATGTTCAAAAAAATAGCAGTGTTGACATCTTTCTTTACAAACTCAAAAATGTACTGTATAAACTAAGAAATGCTTGAAGATTCAACTTTCCTGAGAATCAAACTAATATTTAGTTGCATAACCACAGTTTCTGATAACTGTTTCACATCCGTGGTACATGGAGTCGACCAACCTCTGGCACCGGTCAACAGGTATTGCAGCCCAGGACAATTGTACTACATTCCACAATTCCTCTGCATTTCTTGGTTTTGCCTCATGAACAACATTTTTTATGTCAGCCCACAAGTTTTCTATTGGATTAAGGCCCGGGGATTGTGCTGGCCACTCCATTACTTGAATTCTGTTTGTCTGGAACCATGATTTTGCTCGCTTGCTGGTGTGTTTGGGGCCATTGTCTTGTTGAAACACCCATTTCAAGGGCATTTCCTCTTCAGCATACGGCAACATGACTTCTTCCAGTATTCTGATGTACTCAAACTGATCCCTGGTATGTGATAAATAGGACCAACACCATAGTACGAGAAACATCCCCATATCATGATGCTTGCACCACCATGCTTCACCATCTTCACTGTGTACTGTGGCTTGGATTCAGTGTTTGCAGGATGTCTGACAAACTGTCTGTGGCCCTTAGACCCAAAAAGAACAATCTTATTCTCATCAGTCCACAAAATATTACGCCATTTCTTTTTAGGCCATACAATGTGTTCTTTGGCAAATTGTAACCGCTTCAGCACATGTATTTTTTTTTTTTTTTTAACAACAATGGGACTTTGCGGGGGCTTCTTGCTGGTAGCTTGGCTTCACATAGACGTCGTCTGATTGTTACAGTACTCACAGGCCATCTTAGATCTTCTTTGATCCTCCTGGAGCTGGTCATTGGCTGAGCCTTTGCCATTTTGGTTATTCTCCGATCCATTCGAATAGTCGTTTTTCTTTTTCTTCCTCACCTTTCTGGTTTTGGCTGCCATTTTAAAGCGTCTGATATCATTTTAGCTGAACAGCTTATCATTTTCTGCACTTCTTTATAGGTTTTCCCCTCTTTTATTAATTTCTTAATCAAAGAACACTCTTCTTCTGAACAGTGTCTTGAACGACCCATTTTACTCTCTTTTTCAAGGACAAATGCACAGCCAGCATATGCAGCGTCAGTTGCCTTGATCCTTAAATAAGGGCCACCTGTTTAACACCTATTTTTTTCACATAATCAATGACCTCACTAATTGAACTCGGCACTGCTATTTTTTTTAACACACCCCTTTCAGTAAATGATTCAGTTTCACAGAATCAGCAGCATTCACGTCATGCCTCTATACCTTTACTAAACCTTCTAGAAACGCACTTGCAGTGTAGAAGTTGAAATTCTAACAAAAACAGTGATTTGTCTTGCTAGTGATGTGGGACTGCTATTATTTTTAACACAATTGTACACGGCACAGTGTGGCCCATTCCAAGACATTTTATATAAAAAAGGAATTTCCCCTGAAAATATATCAAAAAGTGATCCTAAAAAAAAAAAAAAAAAAAAAAAAAAACAATCCATGCACAGTTTCACAAATATTCAGCTTCAGTAGATGTTAATGATTTTGCTTCATTTTCTACAATTTTCAAACATTGATCTGAAAACTCAACAAACAGAGGCTCCTGCATCGCGGCCTTCATTGCATCGTCTTTGTGGTCTGCACTGTCGACAGAGCGCAGTAACTGTCTCAGATGGGGGTTGCAAAGAAGATCTCTTAGCTCTTTTGACTGACCTGTAGAGAAAAAGAGGAAACATGAATTAAGAAGCACATCTGACATTTTTGAAAACTTGAAGAAAAAAAAAAATGTATGAGGACACACATGTCAGCTGAACAGACATTTGACATGTGATGCTGTTGCCAATAGTGTCAAGAAAAATTGAAGGGTTAAGAGCAGATGAAAGGTAATGTTTGATTAATACCTAACAGCTGGAGCCTCTGCAGAGGCACTTTGTCAATGATGTCATCTTCATACAGAAGATCCTCCACAGTCCACGGCTCTGCACAGACAGAAAAGCAAAAGGCGCTTTTCACACACAAGGTTGAACTGTTGATATTTCAATAACTTTATTTTTTCTTTACTTTTTAAACAGCATTAGATGATAAACATTCAGGAATGCATATTTCAATATTTAGGCTTTAGATTTACTTTAACAGTAAACCCACTTGATTCTGTCAACATTCGGCTCAAGTTTGTCCACGCCCATCCATAGTTAATTTGATCATTTGTTCTCATGCTGGCTGATATGGACAACACATAATGAAAAAGATTTACAGGGATGATGAGAGAAATAGCACCATACCAGTACTGACAGCGTCCTTCACTTCAGGAACAGAGGGTGTAGGCTGTTCAACAGGGAGGCAGGTGTCTATGGAGAGAGGAATCACATGAATGATGAGAAGATCAATATTTCCTTTAAGAATGCCCACAGCCAAAAATCACAACAATAAAAGACTAACATCAAACTAAGTTACCTTTATGCCGCTTGTAACAGCCAAGTGAACAACTGCAGGGGAAAAAAAAACACCTGGATTAAGTTTTCAAAATAATATAAATGTTTACGTGTTTAGATATTTTAAGTACGGGGTTTCATGTGTAAGTAATCGAACAGATGTACCCCAAATTAAACGTTGATTAAAAATGAATAATAAATCAATCAAACTTGAGGCGATTATATTTCATGGTGTGATGTTACTTCGTTCATTCAACAGGGGGATAAATGACCCAACAACAAATCGCAAAACATTTTGACCCGCACGAGTTGCCGTCACATGTGGTGGTTATGTTGAAAAAATTGTTTTCCCGTGCAACTATAATTGGGGACATTACTTGAAGACAGTGGTGTTGTCTATAAATATGCTCATATTTATCTTAAAATTTAGTTACAGACTTAGCGGTGTTTTCACTTTCTGTAAATCAGTGCCATGTTTAGAAACGTAGCTTAGTTTACCATGACGTGCTTGTATTTTGGTGATAGATATGCTGCTACATTTACTATAAGCTAAGTAAGTGCTGCAAACCTACTCATCTACTTATCAGAACAACGGAAAATCGTACTCCATAATGTTAGCTTCTGGTCTCAAGTGATCGAGTTTTTAACTTTTATCTAGCAGCGTGAAAAACCGAGCCAAACACATCGGAAGCTAACAGAGGACTCGTTAGCTAGCTTATAGCCAGACAGCTGGAGCTACTTACTATCTTATTTTGCAGACAGGACATCTGTATTTTGGTGTCTGATCGCTGCACACGCTGCATATTTGCATCCTGGTGGGTGTAAAAAAAATATAAATGCCGAACCAATTTTCCAATTTGCTACTGTTAGCTGAGAGCCAACGTGTGTGACGACCAGGAAATACGTAATATCGATTCCGGTTGGGTAGCCCCTCCTTCAAAATAAAAGCTGTGAAATTAACCTGGGGTACAGTGAGACAGCGGGCTGATAAAGTCCAAACACTGTTGAGCCTCTGGTTCAGCTGAAGTACATTAAACCTTTTCAGTCTTCATTTATTTATGTAGCTTCCTAATTGCTACAGTTAATTTTTCATTACCTCCAGCTGCATACATTTTGAAGTGTCAGGTGTTTAATGATCAGATAAATTCAATTTCTATAATTAAGCCAAGTGAAAACCTAAATATCTCATGGGTAAAATTGATCATACAATTTACAAATAACAGTAATACAACAAGGCTTCAGGCCATTTCCTTGAGAATTTTTGAAAGAAATATCCGTTGGCCTGGTCTATCCGTCTGCTCCTCTGGGATACAAAAAGTGATCCCCCCCTCATTCCCCCAGAGAAAGAAGTGACACAGACAGCAAGAAGAAATAGAGTGCAGGAGGAGAGTTGCCTCTGTTGATCAAGTAAAGCAATATGAGAGGGATCGAGGGTTATATTCTGCTTTAACAAACTATAAAAACACAAAACAGTGACCTAGAATTCAGCCCTAAATCAGTTATATTAAATCAACTAGAAATTGTTTTCTTTCAGCTGTAAGCGACAGAATTAAAACAACACAAGGTGGTTTAGTTAACACCACTTTTATTGAATTAAAATACAGTATAATATCTTCTGTACCCACTGAACAGAATTTACTATATCCATCCATATATATATATATATATATGTTTATCAAGCACACACCACTGACCTATATAGTTCAACATAAACTATTCTTGCACAGCTGTAACTTGAGAGTAGCAGGTCTTGTTACAGGGTAGAGCGTGGAATGAGGAGCTGTCTCGTGACAGATCGTTGGGCATGTTCCTGCTGTCGGGGCGCTCCATTCACCGGGATAGGACAGGAAAGGCAGAAATCCAACTTGTATCCAGATCTGTGTGGAAATCAGAATTAAATGGTCATCACAAAGCACATTGTGCAGCTAAAGGTTATTTGCATCATCAATAAATATGCAGATTATTTCTCAAGTAATCAGTTGCTCTATAAAATGTTAGAAAGTAGTGAAATATGTCCATCACTATTTGCTAAAACCCATGTTGGTATATTCCACCTGCTTGTTTTGTGTGAACAACTGTCCAATAGCCAGTGATATACGAATTACAATACACAGCTGGGAAAAACAGGTGATGCTCACATTTGAGAAGGTGGGGCAGGTGGATGTTTGGCATGTCCGCTTAAAAAAATGACTTAAACAATGAATAGCAAATCTAAATTGTCACTGATTAATTTTTTGTTGTTCATAGACTACCTACTGACTGATCATCTTCATTTTTTTCTATATTATGCTGGCATGAGTTACATTGACACTTGATCCAATTTTAATGTTTCAAAAATATCACCAGTTACTCAGGCTGTGCAAAAAAAAAAAAAAAAAAAATGGAGCATGTTGTGATTCGTTCACGATTCAAACAATAGGTGGAATAAAAACATGTCAAGAGGGAAATGCTGGATACATGGCTCTACCTATCAGAGTGACCTACTTGATAGAGCAAAGCATAGCTCACAATGGTCCTCACAAAAGCAGGCAGTGTTCACCTCATATTTATGGGAGTTAACTACTGGACTAATCTACCGGATCTCGTTTATGTAAATATCAGAGCAGCAGGTAGTTTGTTTCTGTCGCAATGGCCAAGGGTTGAAAAAACACAAGGTTTTCAGCTATGACTAAATACAAATTTCAGACCGCAAAGGGACACTATTACCTGTAAACGTCGAGGAAAGCCATCAAGACGACGAGCTCTTGGTTCTCCTGCGTTTCATTTCGCTGTTGTGATATTTTTCCGCAATCTTCCTCTCATGTCCAGCGGGGCAATGGCGGTTTGTGTTCAGCTCGATTTCTTTCTTGGATCTCCCTTTGCCACCAGCGTGGCAGGAGTATTCAAGCAGATTATAATAGTCGTATTGATCGTAATACGCCTCCTCGAAAGAGACAAATCTTTCCATGTCTGTTGCCATTTGGAAACGGAGTGCAGCTGTTTTTACCAGACGAGTCTCGGTGAGAGTAAACAGATGATGTCACCCTGTGTTTATATACATGTGGTCATGTGACCACGGCTGTGGCTCAGATTCAGGAAGAGGGAAATGTGGAGCTGTGCTTTAATAAATATATTGTGTTTATTATTAGAGAAATATTGTCATTCACAATTTTTTTTTTTTACATGTAATTTAACTTTTGATTTACATTTGCTCTCTTTTGCCCAAGTGTTATGTGTTACTCCGTTTATGAACAATTAATATCAAACCAATGTTGGAAAATAAATATGTTTTAATAACAATGTTGCTAACGTGTCATTATTTTGTAATTATAGTTAGTTTAAGGGCATTCAGTGACTGAAGTGAAAATATAAATATCCAATGGTAATGGTTTAGATTGCACATAGTGAGGCTGCTCTCAGTGGCATGTTGTATGCAAACTCCATGTATCGATCACACCCAACATATGAGTTTAAAGGATATTATAACACGGTGCATTGTTAGAAAGCTGTGTATGACCCGAAATATGTGCATTTGCTTGCCTGTTAGATGGTGGAGGTGTTTCCGCAGAGAGCCCTGCTGCTGTCCCTCCGCGGCCCGCCCCTCACGGTGTGGCACGTCCTGACGCTTTTCCACGTCGCTGCTCGGTCTCACAGGCGAACTCGCTGCGTATGTATGCGTGTCTCCAGCTAGGCCAGAGAGTGATGGCGGCGCCCGTCCTGAGAGTGTCCACCCCTCGGTGGGAGAGAATAGCTAGGCTTCTTGTTTGCCTGCTGGGCATACTGCTGTCTCTATATGCTTTTCACGTCGAGAGGGAAAAGGCTCGGGATCCGAGTTACACGGCTATGTGCGACGTCAGTAGCTCCATCAGCTGTTCAAAAGTGTTCAGCTCAAGGTAATTTGAATTCAGCAAAGAGCGCCTACAGTGGCGCTCAGTGAAGCTGGCTGCTATTGTGGCAGTCTGGGAAGGGCTGTGCGGTTCAAACTGTCAAATGCCCTGAGCTAACATCTGCCTGCTGCCCGCCGCAGTTAGAGCTAACCACAAACATCACTGCCGGCATACTGCGAGCTGAATGTTTGTTGAAATAGCCTGTTTGAATCAAGTTAACTGTTAGCTTATCATTTAATAATCACATCATTTGCTACCTAGTTAGCTCGCTGAAGCTAACTTTGCTAACCGTTAGCTAACGAAACCCATTTTACAGTTCTCAGCAGTTAGCTACCGGCAGAGAGCCGGCAGCAGCGTTGCATTATAAATCGATGAAATGGCTGATTGCCATTGTTAACTGGTCGTAGGGCTGCCCTTTGTGTATGTAAGGATAAAACATCTGTAAGACCAAACTAAGGACAAAAGTTGACGATAGCCTGTTCATACTAACGATACTGTGTGAGAGTGTCTGGGTACTGGAGGAAGCCATTCATTCCGCCGACAGAAACTAGGATTATTAGAGGTTAGCTGGCTCAGTGTTGATAGTTTGGGGTAACTTTTTAACCTGCTAGCTGACGCTCACAGGAGCTGTCACGCTGCTGTCATTTGCTGTCGTGCTAATGTCACCCGGCAGCCTGTCCAAGGGGTTAAATCCTACACCCTGGCTACCTAAAGGGACAGTGTTCATACTGTAGCTGCTCCAGAGGTCAGTGGGAACTGTAACACTGTTGGCTACCTGAAAGTTTCAGTGCTGCTCTCCATCTCACATTGTTACCAATTAGATAAGCAGTCGCGGTTCCACAGATAAAGCTGCTGCTAGAGTTTTTACTTCCCATGGACAAATAGCTAGAGTTGCTTTACTCGCAAAGATAGGTTTGCGAGGAATTAGTCATTTAAAACAACAATATGACTGTATATCTTTGTGGTCATGACAGCTTTAGTGTGGGCATGCCAGTATTGATGAATCGCATTCATCTCACTGAGAGAGAGTCTTTGCAGGCCTTGAACAGATACTGATAATGTAACTGGAATGTAACCTGTCTGGGACTTATTACATACTTGTTAAATGAGTGAGTGTAAGGGACAGTGGTGCCATTGTCACCTAAAATATGCTTTAAACCATCTGCCTGTCATAATTTTCCTCCTCAAATTGAAGAATCATATCAGTGGAGTTTAGTATAAGCTGTCTTGATTCTTGCATTCTACTCTCTGTTACTATCAAGCTCTGTAGATAAACTGAATATCCTATTTTAGTAATGCAGCTTTATTGTATTTGTTCTGTACATTAATCTGTTGGCTTTGTGCGTGTCTCCTCAAATGCTTATCTGTTTTAGATAAAGCCTTGAAACACTAGTCAGAAAGCTTGATATCATAATTTATTATATACAATAGAATAAGATAGCACATAGTGATAAATGAAATGCAATTGCTAAACGTATCACACGCTAAGAGATACTGTCACATGCTATATTTTTGAAATGGTATTACACTTGCATGGAGGCTTTTAAAAACGTGTATATTACCTGACATCTACTACATTATCAAATGCCATTTAGAAGCCGATTGTGGTTCTTAAGACAATTACTCTGAGGCACAGTTGGACATGTTGTTGTGGTAAATGAGAGGAAATAAAACAAAGGTTTGAGTTATTGAACCAACCTCCATGCTCTTGCTGCACAGCCTTCAATGAGACATGAAAAACTTTACATACTTGTACTGAATTAATTCCAATGTTGACTAAAACATAATAACAATATAATAAGCAATAATTGGTGTATAAATGGTTATACACCTGTATAACAGTATATAAACAAGCATGTCACTAGATCAGTTTATATTCAGGTATTTTCAAATAGTTTTATATGATGTAACTCTGGAATGTGCTCATTGATTAATTGGATGTCCATTTTTTCATATGGTAGGAGTACTCAAGTAAGTAGAGTCATACACTATTTTAGGCATGTTATACAGGAAATTAAACGTTCACTCCAAACTTGTGTAGACCATGGAGCAGAAAGTCAGCTTGTGACTATGTGAGCGTTAAAGAGTAATATGTTTTATGAGCGAGTTCCATATGTTTGCATTCCCAGTGACAGAGTGAACCTCTATTTCTGGTTAAGCAAAATAAATGCAAATCTGTTTTATCTTGTGGTGTGCTGGTTGTTATGGTTTTCTTTGAAAGAAATCTATCAGCAAAAATGTTGAAATTTGCTATAAATAGAATCTCATCCAACTTAAGACGAACAGCTTCACAGCTGGACAGAGGATTCAGTTTTACCCCAGGCACAAACTGGAATATGAGAGCGTATGTATTACAGAGGTTTGGAGCTATTTGTAAACAGGGGAATGGTATTAACAGGAGGGGAAGACACTTAACCTAGTGTCAACCAGTGGTTGTACCACTCAAACACAGACAAATTAAATATCTCCCTACTTAGTTTTAAATAAGAGATTGGGGCTGTTGTTTGGACAAGACATGTTTTGTGACAGACAAAACAGTTATTTGAGAAACAATAATTCCTTTGCAGCTCTGGATAAACAGTTGAACACCAAAATATTTGTCTGTAAATAATTATTTGTCTATCCAGGCAAACCTCACCAAGCTGGTATTTCAGGTTCCTGCAAATCAAAAATTGGGAAGTATTTTATTACTTGACCTGGATCTGTTTGCCATGTTTCTTTTCTTTCATTCTTTCTTTCTTTCTTTTATTATATTATTTCCTTTTGAGTCCTGTAGTCAGACTAATTGGGTGTTGATAATACTCAGCTATGATCCAGCCTTAGTTTGCTCCAGTCTTTTTAGTTCTTCTGCATTCCTGAAATAAAGCTGTAACTGCTTTCCTCTTTCCTGTTTTGTTTTTTTTTTTGTTTTTTTTGTGTCGTTTAGGTGGGGTCGAGGATTTGGACTCTTGGGCTCAATTTTTGGAAATGACAGTGCACTGAACCAACCCAACAGTGTCTATGGGATTGTCTTTTATGCCTTTCAGCTCCTACTAGGTAAGATGTCGTTTTGCCCTGAGTAATCTGTTAGTATTGCAAATTCAGGTGACAAATCTCCCAAGCTATTGCACTGGTATCTAGCGCTGACTCAATACTTTGCCTTCCACTGTCATGGCTGTATTTGACTAAACCTGACTCACATGACATTGGCATCACATTAAGCCATGTATAAATATAATTATATAGTTAGGTGAGAGACTGATTCTTTCACTGCGCTGAACTTCAATCAATATATTGTGTTTTTTGGACTGAATTCTAATTATTTTCTACAGAGACTTCTTTCACAATAACATATTAGTGAAGGAGCAGTAAGAATAAGTAATGTGGTATTTAGGCCTTGTTTGCAGAAGCCTCATTCTTTTAAGTTTGACTCCTGATAGCACTGTATTTGTCTCAGTCTACTTTTGGCACCGACAGCGAAGAGTCATGATTAATATTCCTCCTTACGTGTGATAAGATGTAACTTGAAGGTTTCTGGCCCTTTGGTTACATTCATGGTCACCCCTCCCCTCATTACAGTGGTGGTGGTGTCGCTGACTCAGTCATGCTAGTTTGACATGTTTCCCTGCTGAGTGGTCTGTAGGCTTGCCTGGCCACCTGGTGCTGGCACAGAACAAGAGGTTCTTTTAGCCACAGTAGTTACCACTCATTTGACTGACACAATAGCAGCCCAGTTAAGCCAAACGGCTACAGCGGGTCAAGATTTCCATATTAAAGTCAACAGTACTCAGTTTCAGAGCTTGGATTATTCTCACAGCCGTGGACCGTCCAATATTTGTGAGTAGGCGTGAGTCCAAAAATCTGCATAACCAAGGCTCTAAATTCTGATCAGTGCCATTTTACAGCTTAGGACTATTGTTGAAAGGATTTTACTGTTGACCCAAATTTCACTTCCACATAACATTAACGTTAGAGCTGAGCCTTTCCCAAGACACTCTGTGCTGTTCCCGTACAGTATAACCCGACAATAATGTTTGTTGTTAGATAATCCAGCAAATTAAATACCTGTCAAATCAAAGTACTTCATTACATTGATGGAGATAACATAGAAATGAAAAGTACAATGTGTCCAAAAAGTCCTGCTCATTGATTTGCATCATTGCCCACAATGGCCGAATGCACTCAGAGATATTAATAGTTACAGGAAATATCTGTTTCAATGGACAAATTTATCACCTTTATCACCTTATACAGTATATTGTCATATTACTCCCCCTACAAGAGAACACATGGTCAGAATGTGTTGTGGGTATTTCCCAGGATAAAAGGCTCTACTGTGCTACCACAACTTTATAAATGTCTTGTTGTACACAGTGGAGGAAGAAGTACTCAGATCTTTTAAAAGTCACAATACCACAGAATAGAAATACTGGTAAAGGTACTGTATTGTTATTGACACATTAACGCATGTTATCATTAAATGTTACAGCTGGTAAAGGTGGGGTTGTCTACTGCTTCATATCCTGCTGGGTAGTTTAATGTGTAATAATACATCATGATTTACTTGTGAATTATATTGCGTTTTAATTTGAATTTGCAAAGTTAAATGTAGTAGAGTAAAAAGTACAATATTTGCTTCTAAAATGTAGAAGTATAAAGTAGCATAACATGGAATCACTCAAGTAAAGTACAAGCACTTTGAAATTGTACTTAATTACAGTACCTGAGTCAATGTACTTACTGTAGTTACTGTCCGTCACTGCAGCCCACTGGGTTGTATGTATGTTAGGAGTTAATTTTCTATCAATCAAAAATCAATTTACAATGTGTTAAACATTGATTCCAATTGAACACAGTTAGCACTGTGTCACCACTCTTAGATATGATGTTTATTCATGCCTTTAGAGTCACTAGTCTCTGAGGCTCATCCATGTGGAGGAATACCAGAAATGCTTCAGCTGGGTATTTAAGGTAAATGGACAAATTAGTGCATCCAAGGTTCATACTATATAAAAAGGGAGGACAAGGTGCATGAAGTAACTTTGGCAGCAAAAGAAAATCCTCATCTGTTAATTAGATAATAATAATAATAATAATAATAATAATAATAATAATAATAATGATAATAATTAGATTGTTGGAAGCCTGTTGAAATATCAGAAGCACAGGCAGTGAGGAAACTCAGCCTTACAACTATGACTGCACCTCATGTGACAACAGAATAGTCTGACCAGTCTATTCAGTGTCTGAACTGAATGTCATCACGAGGAGGCTGATCATATAAATAGAGAACTGTCTGAGGCCGAAAGCTCTGTGACAAGAGCAGACTCATCAGGTTGCTTGTGTGTTGCAAGGTTGTGTCTTTTTTTTTTTTTTAAACAGTCACTTGCCTAAGCCTTAGTCTGTGTCTCTCGCTGTAGGAATGACTGTCAGTGCAATGGCCGCCCTTATTCTCATGACGACATCCATCTTGTCGGTGGTGGGCTCTCTCTACCTGGGCTACATCCTCTACTTTGTCCTAAAGGACTTCTGCATCATCTGCATCACCACATATGCGCTGAACTTCATTCTCTTTATTCTCAACTACAAGCGACTGGTTTACTTGAATGAGGCCTGGAAGCAGCAGCTCCAGGCTAAGCAGGACTAAGCTGTCGAGAACGGCAAGAAAAGTGCGACAAACAAACAACACACAAAAAAAAAGAAAAGAAATGTGACCTCTGAACATTTGACTTGCCACCAGGAGACCTTGCTTCCAAACAATGTTTATTCTGCTGTGTGTTCAAAAAAAATGAAGAAATTTAACTTAAATGTTGGGCCTGACATCTCAATGTTGATTGCAAACATGGAAGGATTTGTAAGTGAAAGATGATTTTTCTTTTAATTTCTTTTACCTTGTTTAACATTGTACTCACTTGAGGAGGGGGCTGGCTGTGTGTGTGTGCGCGCGTGCGCGCGTGTGTGTGTGTGCGTGCGTGTGTGTGTGTGCCTGTGTGTGCGTGTGTGTGACAGAGTGTGAGGGGAAACACAACGACCCAAGCAAGCAGAGAGAGAGAGCCACGATACAGACCGATGGAGGACAGCTCTCTTTGGAACAAAGGATCGCAGAATGGAAGAAAAAAGCGGGACATTTAAAGGGGTTTACTTGAAATGGTTAGAAAGGTCCTGTTACTGCACAGCAGATCTGCACTAAAACATGGAACCGAATAATGGGTCCCAAAATTAGAAAAACACTCATTAAGGTTATCATACAGTTTGCAGATATGGTTCTATGGCAGGGTGGGGAGACAAAACGATAACATTTATACAGAATAGTTTTTTTGTTTTTTTTTCATGTTTACACTTTGTAGTAGCTTTGTTTTTGAAGAGGACCACTAAAAATAAACATGGGACAATGTGAGATATTGTGTGTAGATCAGTCAGGTTGTTTTGTTTTGCAATTCTGTAAATAGCTGCTGAGCAATATTCCAGGCTAGATTGTGAGTTAGTGTTGACACAAACCTTTTAAGGTAAAAAAAAAAAAAGAAGAAAAAAATTAAGCGACAAAACAGGAGAAAACATGAGTTAAATCTGGAATAAAAAGTGATCAAGGTCACAGTGAGGTGGATGAGCCTGAAGATGTGCTTGGGACATTTTCTGTCCGGTAATCCTGGTCAGGCATGCAGTTCAGAGTCATGTGGATTTCTTTGTTGTAAGTGGTAAACGTTTCATCTGAAGCCACCGACACAAGTCTTTTAAACAGAACTATAGGTTCTTTTCACCACGTTTGCAGAAAGGTACCCTCACCCTTTTTTTTTTTTTTTGGTTCAGTTATTGTGTGAAAAGCATTCCTGACCACCACACAAGTGGGATCCATAAAGACTTATGTGCCTAAAGGAGTGTTAAGGTAAACTACCTTTTTTTTTTTTCATTTTGTTTGGAGGTGGGTGGGTGGGTGGGGTAATGTCATGTTAACACCAGTTTATCTCATTTTATTGTCACAGGTCCAAGGCTTTATTTTTCTGATCACAGTTTTGTAAATTACGATACCAGTGAAGTGTTTCTCCCTCCCTAACAGAGTCTCATGAGGTAGCAAAGGCTGCTACACTGTGATTGTCTGCTCAAGAGTAGAGTGGCCCGGTGGCAGAAGCATCTCTAATCTTTCTGTATCACTTGCTTTAATGTTCATCTGGCCTTTGTTCACTGTCCAGGCCTGTATACATTTGGTGTCAATTGAACAGTAACGGTGATCTTGCCAAGCTGAGTTACAGTTCATTTGCAGGAAGTGAACAAAACTTGGAAAATGTAAAACCTGGTTGGCACAAACAGCAGAAGAGTAACAAGGTGTAAGAAAACAAAACAGTATGTTAAGCCATATGTGGAGTTTGGGGGATGTTTGCTCCAGGAGATGTCACATCCCGGCTGCTGATGGTTTTACTGTCACACTGAAGCTTTTCATTGAGCGGTTCATCTAACATAGCAAGGTTTGTACAGAGATGGGTCACAGCCTGGGGAAAAGCAAGCACAGCTCGTAGTGGCTTTGCTAGAAATCCACAATATTGTCACCTCAGTGACAGAGTAGGACCATCGTCTCTCTTCCATCCAGAATCCACTGATTAAAGTATCCTACCTGTCAGATGCATGGTACACTATCTCCTGGCTTTAAGTATATGTTGGCCATTGGACAATCTTACACACACCGTCAAAGATCTGTAACGGTCATAGTAATATCTGTAATAATGTGATTTATCTGTGATGTTAAACCAGCTTGTTAATAGTTTCCATCACTGCTAGTCTCCATGCCCCTTCATGTTTGAATAGAATACAAGTTCTTCTGGATGGCTGTTTCATAGGGTGAAGGTTGTAAACGTACTGATGACAGTCAGGAAAGTCAGTTCAGTGACATGCTTTCTGAGAAACATGAAGTCATCAGGTGGAGGTGATACTTTTTTTCTGGGATATTGTCAAAGTAAAATCGTGTATCTGTTCTTGCATGTTGTGATCCATTTACTACTTTTCATATACAGGCTGTTTGACATCACTGTTGACTTTTTTCCAAAGCAGAGTGTGTTTTATTTGTGAGATAGATTTTCCTACATCTCAGGCAGACAGCGGTCTCCATTCATTTCACCGTGGGATGACGTAAACTTTATGAGACTGGACATTTCCATCCCTTAGTCCTTGACAGTGAAGATCATTAATACTGCTTGTGAGGTCAATACTTGTAAAACAGCAATTCTGTGATACAAATTGAAAGCTAATTACAAATGGCATGAAAATCTGAACTCCATCTGCATCTCCTCCTGGAGCAAAAGACTCTATCCAACTTTTGTTTTTTTTTTTTTGTTGTTGTTTTTTTTAAGATATACGCAATTGTATTACCCAAGATTTGCAAATAGACTTAATGTGTAAAATCTGTGCAGTTCCCCTTTAAGCAAATTTCAGGTCTTGGCAACTTGGATATTCATGACGTACAGAAAATAATGGGAACCAGTGGCTGCCTGGAAGAGAAACTAATTTGAACACAATGATTTGCTTTGGAAATTTGTTATGTAAAGTTCACATGATTGGTAGTAAAGCGGCAAGAACATGCAAAAACTGGTTCAGTCCTTTAACAAACCGTTTGTCCTCCATGTAACATTTAAAATGTTTCCATCACGTCTTGGCAAGTCATCTTTAAGATCTTCCTTACACAGTATTGCCTGGTCAGGTTTACATCAGGTTGTTTTTCATCTAAACTCAGAATGAGATTCCACAACCACAACACTGTTTTGTCTTTGTCCTTTTTCTGGGAAAGCCTGTGCACTCTCACATAAGACAAGTCTCCTATGGATTCACTTGCACAAGTCAAAGTTTTTTATGTAGAGAAGTCAAACTGACATTACTTGATAGTTTTTTGGCCACAACTCTGGGTCCTGTGAGTATTGACCATAGAACTGACAAGGGTACATTAGGTAGCCTATCATTATGTTAATGGATCCAGTCATATGCAGGCCTATTACACTAGTTGTGTACAGTTACTTTAAAGTAAAGGGGTAAGGAATAACTTGGATGTTAAATGTTTGGAATCTTTTGCTGGTAAAAGGATCACCATGTTGTGTGATGATTTAATGTCAAAAGGATCGATACTGCATTCTCATGAAAATTCATTTAGGCCCTGAGGTATAACTGCCATGTTAGTTGCATCACCAATGCCAACAAAAGTGCCTTCTGTTTGATCACTAGGCCTTGAGCCAAAGACGAGCAACGGTAATAGCCTTGTAAAATGAAGAATGGTAACTGTAATGGGCACTTCTGCTTGCCTTCCTTAAAATGTAAAATGATGATGATAAATTGGTTTATTCCCAAAGATTTAATATCCAATGTCAGTGCAAAAATCCATTCAGAAATTGCCAGACAAAATGCCCTGTCAAATCAATGGCCGTTCCTTTTTTCCTTCCTCAAGTCCACTATATAATTTAGATCTTTATTTCGTCTAGCTAGGACATGTTTGTTAGCTAAAATTACACCCTGTTAAACTACATGATTGTAATGTTCTTTTTTTCATCATTAATTATGCCCTTTAGCTGTATAGACTGTTAACATTCTGGGTTATTTTAGTTATAAAAAAATAAAAAGTCGAGGGGTTGGAGGGCTAGGAATCCATGTGTCAGCATAAAATGTTTATTAAATTTCTTTGTGGAGGAAAACTTACTGGGTTTGCTTCTGTATTGCCAAATATGTTTTAAAATGCTGTATTTTCTTACATGGAAAAGTGTTACAGGAATGGTAGGAGGGTGCGAAAAGTAATCTGTTTAAATCCATCTTAAGGGAAAACTGTGGAAAAGGTTGACATGAGAACATTTTTAATTGTGTCATTGTCATGTGGAAATTATCTACCATTAAAACATTCCCTCTGAAACCACCTGTCATTTTAAGTTTTTTGAATGAAATTAAATAATGTTATCAGTGAGAGTGGCTGAACTGAAGAGGGAACACTGTTGAATTCAGTTTACCAGGACATTAAAGGATGAGTTCACACATTTTCAAGTCTGTCTTAACACAGTAGTCAGTCATGACTACATGAACACTGAAACAGGTTTAGTTTACTGTAATGGCCTCTTTCCGTACAAGAAAGCAGCCGCAGGTTATCTAAAATGAAAATGAGGCTTCAGCAGTGGAAGTTATACATCTATTGTTATCTTTTTAATTCTAAATTCCCTCATTGTGTTACTGTCCCTCACTAAACAAACTATCTGGTGAAACACAAACAGGGAAATTTACACTCAAAACATAAACTTTGACAATAACCACTTGGTTTGACCAACTCACTCTGCAGAAGATTCATTTTATCTTCAGATAAACTTTGGACTTTGTGAATAGAAGTGTAGATTTTGTCCACAAGTCTCCCACTGAATATTATGACGGGATCACTAATTGGACATTATGAACATTAGAAAAACCTGTTTCCATGTTCATATGGGCACCAGACTGTTGTTCTAAGACAGACTTGACAATTGTCAACCTGTCCTTTTAACATTGAGGTCCAATAGGAGTTTTAGTTTTTGATCTGGTTCCAAGTTCCCATAGTGATGCCATTGGGGTTATTTATTTATTTACTATTTATATTTTTATTTATTTATTTATTTTTTACTGAAAACTCCAAAGAAATCATTACTTTACGATGATGAGTAAACTGAACTTTACATTAAAAATTGGTTGAACTCATTCTAACTGGTTTATTATCAAGTATTTTATCTTGTTTTTTATTAGCAAAGAACAATTTACAAAGCGATAAGGTAGTAAGGGATTAAAGTAATTGGCATGATTTAGATTCAATAACTAAAATAAATACTGGATGCAGATGCAATAACATGTTATTGAACACCAACCTTATATGAGCTGAGATATTAAAGCTTACAGTATCTCTCCAGTAACCAAGAGAACCACGTATTAGTTTTAATGTTTCAAGGGAGTAGTTGAAAGGATGGTGTGTTTAATGACACATGAACACAGTTGTGCAACACAATTATTGTGTAAACAGCAATAACATCTGGAACAAATCCAAACAAAGCATTGCAAACTAGGAAAAAAAAAGTGCATGAAAGGCTGTTTTATTGATTTTCACATTATGTTATGACAAATGAAAGACTTTCATGAAATGTCTTGAATGTAAGTTAACTCCCAGCTAAGGTTTTTTTTTTTAATAGAAAATGAAAGTGGAATCTGAATACTGAGTATTTGTCCAGCTGTAAAACAAAGGTCAATCACGTAATGGTGCCACAAGCAGAGTCACTGATAGTGAAGTCTGATTGGAGTCACGCCACCATCACCAATCAATGCCTCACTCTGGGTTATACAGTGGTGTCCTAAAGTCTGAGACCACAGACTTTTGATCTCCTGAAAACATTCACTTGTAGAAACGGCACCAATACTGTAAAGTACACATCAGTATGCTTTAAGTACTGCTTTGTGAGTAATGTTGAAAATGTTAAAATCTCTCAAACCCTCACTACAGTCTGTCTAAACTCCACTGTAGATCACGTTTTGTCTTTAATGCCTTGATTAATTTCAAAATAGATTTTTGTTCAGTTGATTTTCTTATATAAAAATAAAGCACTTTCTGATTAGATTCAGGATTGAAATCTACACAAGCATTACATATATAAAGTATTTTGGGAAAAAAAACTAAACAAAAAACAAAACAAATAAAAACAGTCAGATTGTTGGGACAAAGCCTAGAGTACTATAATCTGAGTGGAGAAAAGGTCAGATCTTATCGCTGATGCAGGAGGATTCTGATTCTGGTTTTTGACCTGACCTTTTTATGACAGCAACTGAATCACACCACCTCACTTATCTGTGCCAGGATATCCTTTAACATTTCCCTAGTCTTAACTCTTTAGTAAGGAAACCATATCACAATTATTATTATTAATTGTGAATTCCACTATTGATGAAGCACCAGGGGGTAATTTTTATCCGCATCTGCATCAGGAAAAACTGGAATATAGTGGTGGTGGTGGTACTTGATAAATGCAGGACCATAGCGGAGCTAAGTTGTGTTTCGTGGTGGTTTGACCTGAGGTGAACTCACTGAAATGGTTTCACAGGAAGTGTTCAATACGAGATATGAAAGTGACTGAATTTTACCAGCATTTCTCCACCAGGATAGTGCTTACATGGGAATGAGCCTGTCCTGAACTGGGTACCCCAACAGTGGAAGGTGTTAGAGTGAGCAGGGGTACTTGGTCCAAGGGGATAGTCTGCCTGTTTCGTTGGCCAGTCTCCAGTACCTCTCCCTCAGGAGGAAGGCTGCTGCTTTGGGCTGCCTTTGCCTGGTGAAAACACCCTTCTTGTTCCCCACCACACGTGTGATCCCTGCAGACACAAGATGGAGCAACAAGAACCTTGTCACGCTCAGGACGCAAAAACAAAGGAGCCTTCTGTCAGGTCGATAAGCAGCTCGATTAATGTGAGAAGAGATTCTTTTTTGAGTGAACTGTGCCTCCCCGAATGCCAAAAGCAGGGGAGGTAAATCTATAGCTATAAGTAAATAGATGTGGGCTAAAACAGCGCTGTCACCAGGGTGTTCTGATGTGTCAGTCCAAGGAACAAGCATAGAAAGTTGGCAAGAAATCAGCACCGGTGCTCACACACTTAGAAAAATGCCTCAGTAACATCTCATGCCAGGGACTGATATTACATAAATAATATTTTAATATTTTATTATTTTAAATATAACTTTATTCAACTTCACTCAATTTCGGATCCACATTATGCTGTTAGCATCATGGGATAATTGTACAATAGATCCTGTTATGTCTGTTCTGTGTTTTCCATCCGGTTTGGGAAATGATATGATACAGTAAAGAAACCAGGTCATTATGATTCTAACATCAGGCTTGTGTTCATCTGTGCAGGAGTGTCTTCTGACTCCTCCACAGCCCACACAGTCTCATTTGGGTGCTGAGCTGCAGGTATTATCAGTGTGAGGCTTTCACTTACAAATGTTCTGACCAGGCTTTATCATCCAATATTTATTTGAACTCTATTTTTCAATCACCTTTTCCTTCATCAAACAACTTACAGTTCACATTCCAGCCTGCATTAAAATAAGTACTTTGATAGGTATATTTACAGGTAAATAACTCTGCATTAGGAATATATAACCTGCTGATTTTCTATAATATTCTGCATAGTTTATTTTGTCATCGTCTACAATATCTTTCTTAATGTCAAAGTCTTCCTGGTGGAGGTGTGGATCATATTATGATGTTCGCATTGATCATGGATTCACAGGCTACATGATTCCTACACTGCAATACTCACACAATAAGCCACAGCCAGCAGGTGAATGACATGACAGCAAGTACCTGCCGCCCCCATCAGTCTAACTCTCAGGATCAGGGGTTTAGTGCAGGGTGTGAAGTGTTGTGCTCATGTGTATAAACTGGGAGAACTGACAGCAGCTTTGGCTCTACAGGTTGTTGTGATCTGTGGCTCTAGTACCTTGTACAGTCATGAAATCAGCAAAGTTCCAGATGAGTTCACCGACAACGTACTGCTTCCTCTTCTGGTCAAACACGTTGTGGTAGCTCTGCAGGACGACCTTCTGGTACTCCTCAGTAAACATCAAGGGTGGATCCTGGAAAGTGAAAAGAGAATTGTCTTAGGAGCCTGCAAAAAAATAAATATAAATACTGTACAAATGCTGGTCAGGTAATTGAATGTGTATGTTTGTGAATCCTCACACTGTGAAGTCCCGACACGGCATCTGCTCCATATTCACTCTGAATGATTGGTTTCTGGTACTTTCCATACCAGTTCTCAAACTGAGTGTTGAGCTGGATGGGGATGACCTCTGTGTGGCCTGGATCATGGTACCAGGAGAAGTAACTGTTTACACAGACTACATCCACATAGGGCGCCTAGGGACAAGATATAAGACGATACGTGACCTGTAGAGATACTCGACAAAACATCCATGACTTTCATGTTGTTAAACATAGTTTGATCAGTTTTATAAACAGAAATTACAAATAAAGGCTGAGTGACAATAAGCTCAACTTCTTATAGGTTTATTTATTCATTCATATGCACACAATCAATTTTCTAATAGTAGCAATTATCTGTTATGAGGCAAAATATGTAGCATTACTCGCATGACCTTTTACACCATTGCAAATATTAGATGCTATGTGGTGTTGGTCTTCACTCAGAGTGTAGCAGCAGGAATGGACAGTGTTTGAGCAGTGTATTCAGAGGTACTATATTCAGTCAAGTGTTATGATCTGACCTGCAGCACTGAGAGCCACAGAAGTATATTTTACCTTCATTTTCCTGCAAATGTTTTCCACATGACTGGTCTCTCTCATGAGTAGTGTATAGACCTTTTATAATATTTTAGTACAATGTATCTCAGTGTCATCAGTACCTGCCCTTACAGGCCCGAACAACATTCTTTTCATCCATTCATTGCATCATCTCCAACATGAGTGTGGTCCTACATGAACACGCCATCTTCTTAGTTATTTTACATGACAGATGTCTGTCTGTGTTGTTTTCTCTGTGCTCTTCTCACTGGTTTGAAGTGGGTGGGACTAACAGTCACATCACTTACTTCTAGGCACCAATCAGGATTTAGTATTTGAATCAGAATCTGATGACAGAACACAGTCAGTCAAATCTGATCAAACCACACCCACACAGGCCTGATCAAGCAGATTATTTCAGTTAAACTATGTGATGATGACAAGGTCTGTTTTCTCCAGAGTGAGGCCTTGATAGTTAGTTGTCGTGAGTACTGTAAAAACTCACCCCTTTGTCCCTGGCATAGTTGCTGTCTGTGATGTAGGTGACGGGCCGGGTAGGGTCCAGAGCTTTGGTGTGTTTTATCAAGGTCCTGTCAGAAAAACAAAGGTGATTTAATTGGAAAAGGTGGTGTGTGGGGAGTTCATCCAGGAATCAGGTGCATTACAATAACATGATAATCAATAATCACAACAATGTCACAAAACACAGTAGAGTCAAACTGTCCTGTTATACTTGTGTAATCCAAAGAAACTGAGCTCTGTTCTCCGCACAGATACCATACTGCTTTACTGAATGAGTACAGCAGTTTGGTTGGTCCAGTGTTTGTTTGCCCTGTTTGTCTCCCGGAGGCCTCAGGCTATTGCTGAGCTCCAGCTGTTAGTTCAGGGCGGCTTCCTTACTACTCTTACTGCATTCCAGGCATCAGAGGACAGGGATCGGCTGCGACTGACAAACAAAGCAGTACATCTCCTACTGACAGTTAAATGCTTTAAATTTTTGGAAGGTTTGGGCCTTTCAGGGGCGTCCTGGTGTATCTCTACACTGTCAGCTATCAAATAAAGACAAAAATGCTAAAAACCAAACCCCTGTGTGTGAACAATTATTTAATGGGTGGATCTATTCAGTGCAGTGCTCAGTACTCACTTGAAATAAAATTCAGCAGGGGGCATCTCTGCAGCAGGCTCATTAGCTACTGACCACATGACCACAGAGGGATGGTTCTTGTCCCGACTTACGAGCTCATCCATAACATTCAGGTGATGAGTGAGGGAGGCGTTTCCAAAACTACGACTACAACAGAAAAACACAAACAAAACACAGAGTTAACTCTGAGCTGGCAGACAAACAAACCATCACTCCATACCATGATTCATTTCAGGTTACACACTGGTAACACTCCTCAACATCTGTCAGTAAAGTGAAGATGCACCTCACAACTCTTCTGCTGGTCAGTGACAGATTAAAACAACCACATGACTTATGCTTCAGTGTGATGATTTTTTGTATGTATTCATATCATATCCTGATACTGAGCATAAAAGGATATTTTCACATTTTATTTTTTCAAGTCTGTCTTCCCACGCCCATACGCATTTTGAGAGACTTAGTGGTAGCTGTAATAATTCCTCATGTCCATGCTCTCTTCCTAACACAAATCCAATGAGGATAAACTCTTGCTGTTCCATGCAGAAATGCATCATAAAGCTGTGCTGGGGATAATATGAGGCTTCAGCAGCCTGAGTTAGTCAAACCAAGTGGGTATCCAGTATACTGTACTGACATAGGCTGAGAGATGTGAAATATTTAGCTCTACATGTTCTCATATCTCAACAAGTAAATACCAAGAATATGAGTCTGCCATCATGCTGGCAGCTCTGTGAGGCTGTGCTTAGGTACAGTAGTACTTTGAGCTAAATGCTAACATGAGCATGCTAACGTGCACAATAACAATGCTAACATGTTGATGTTAAGCAATTTCATGTGGTAACATGCTAACAGTTTTTAACAGGGTTCCCACCCAATTCAATGACTTTTCAAGGACTTACCAGGGCCAATTCACTCAAATTCAAGGAGCCAACATGGCATAGTTTGAGACATGGATCAAGGTTAACTACTGAACAACACTAAGAATTTGTAAACTGAGAACTAGCAGCAGACAACATTCATAAAGAGAAAGAGGCGTGAATGTGAGAACACTTCTCAGTTGTGCTGTGTTACAGCGACGGCAGAACAGATGTGCTCTCTTGCCGTCTCTAACATATCACAGCAGAACAATATATTGTGCAAGTTGAGCAACAGAAACTTATTTGCAAGTAAAAGAGATGACAAGAGACACACATGCAGACAATGGCACACAACCTACTTAATAACGTTAACTTTGAAATAATTGTCACATGAACTTTTATTTCTGTTTTGCACAAAATATATTATTTCAATGACTTTTAATGCCCAATGTGACCTGATGCCCAAATTCATGTCTATTTTCTTTTTTTTCTCCCTCAAATTTACAAACTTTAAAGGATTTCAAGGACCTGTGGGGACCTTGTTTCTGATTAGCACTCATCACAAACTACATCTGAGACTGATGAGAGTGTCATCAGTTTTGCAGGTATTTGGTCACAAACCAAAGAAAATTTGAGTGAAGTGAAGGGACCATTATGAAGGGGACACGAATGTGTGCACAAAACTCCACGGTAGCCTATAGAGTAGATGTTAAGATACTGTGGGATAAATTTAAGGATGTGAATGTCTGAGCAGAATTTCATGGCACATCATCTGATAGTTGTTAAGTGGTGGACCTACAGAACATTTCACTGACACACTGACATTCCTGATCTGCATTTGAACTACATTTAATTAATTTAACTGGATGAATGAAAATTAGATGGAAAATGTCTTGTATGTGGGTGCGTCCAGTCTGCAACTTAGCAACAGGATCTGTCAACGTGACTCAACAGTGTTAGACTGTCCTCACTTAGACAGGGTGACAGCTCTTGCATTAATATTTTATTGCTCTAATTTGACAGCAGATGTTTGCAACACTGAACTGTCAAACCCACCCAAAGGTCACAGAGACACTTACATGTCTTTGATGCCCACTCCAGGGCACTCATCTATCACTACGATGCCATGCCGATCACACATCTGTAGGATCTCCTCAGCATAGGGGTAGTGGCTGGTGCGGAATGAGTTGGCTCCCAACCACTTCAGTAAGTTAAAGTCCTTGACAATCAGGGGCCAGTCCAAGCCTTTACCTCGAATCTGACACACAAAGTAAACAGAAGAATGGAGGATTAGATCACTGAACCACTTATTCCAGCACATTTTGTCATGTAAATGTCATGTATATGTAAGAAATAGTCTGAAGGTGCTAATGAGACTGAGTCTTTGGGCAAAGCTTTTGCTTCCCTCTAGTGGTACTCACATCAGAGTCCTCATGTTTATTGACCCCGTGGAAATAGAAGGGCTTGTTGTTGATGAGGAACTGGGTGCTGGTAACGTTAACTGTGCGGATGCCGACTGGCAGAGTATACACATCTTCATATGTTGATCGCTCATCGGCTGCCATTAATCGAACCTGGATGTTGAAGTGAACAAGTGCTAATTTCAGACGTGTTTACTCTTCTGAAGCATCTGTTCCCACAGAAGCTTGGGATAATTACCCAACAACTACAGCTAGTTAGGACGCTCATTCACAAATTACACCTCAAAGTGGTGCAGAAATTGCAACAGGAGACAAGAGCTGAAGCAGAACAACCAACAAGTGACACATCAAGCATGTACAGTACATGTACATAAACAAGATAATGTTATAAGACTGGTAGGTGTACAAGACACCTTTGGTACTGTTGGTTTAAATATCTGTTTCTAGGTTATTTCACTGTGAGAGACTTAAGGGCAACTTGAGGTGCCATTAAAGTGAATTTCTCTTCAACTGTTGCACAAAGTATGAAGATTAGTCACACATCAAAGGTAGAGCTATGGTAACACTTTGTAGTAGGGGTACAAAACAATGCATAGTAATACATAACTACTGCATACATTACTGCAGGATGTATCATGCATTCCTGCTGCTCATCATTTCGAGAAATCACAGTGAGTTTATGTGACTGATGCAGCTGTTCTGACAAGACTGGTGTCAGATGTAAACATGTAGATGCTGCTGACACAAATATATTTGTCACATTTTCAATCTTTTGTTTTACCATCTAATTTTATTCAGTTTCTTTGTTGAAAGATGTGAAGTGCAGCACAGAAGAGATTTGATTCACCAAAACTCACAACATCTATCAGGTTCCAGCTGACAAATCAGCGGAGGAAAGTTTAAGCTTATGTCAACAGTTTACACTGTAGTGAAGCGAGAAAGACGAAACTATGTCAGGAGTACGTCAACGACAGGGTCATGCAGCTACATGTAGATGTTTGCATCTGATTACAAGTCAAAACCAGCTTTATGTTTCCATGGGAACGGTCCTGTTCTGCTTTCAGACAGATGGATCAGATAGTTTCTATGTAACTGGATAGCAGCCAATTTAGTGACATATAAATGAATGTATGACGTAAGTTAATGAACATTTATTCATTTATGATTAATTATGTGTGAACCAACCATATAAACCCAGAGTGACTTAATCAGAAATTCACGATATATACTAAATTAATTCATGCAATAAATCATCATAGTTATGAATTACTGAAACATGTCTTTTGTATCTTTGTTACAAAATGTTGCTGATGCTTTACTGTCATTATAACCGTGGTGGTAACTGTATAATTATATACACTGTGGTATTATATACATTAACTTCTCCTTAGTCTGAACACAAAGTGGAGGATGTAGTGTTGGGATCTTCCTGATGATAAATGGTCTGAGTGCATGAAACACTGTTTACCCACTCTCACAAATCCAGTGGCAGTGCTCACGTGAGGGGAATCTGAAGCTTAAGGTAAAAAGTCACCTAGACTTGTATGTAAAATTCTGTCTTACCTCCAAAGAGTAAAGATAACCTGGATTGTCATGCATCAGGTACGGCCACCACAGTTTGACATCTACCACTTTGAGAACTCCTGTTTGCTCGCTGGAGGAGGCTACACACTGTCTGTCTTTGTCGATCAAAGTGACCTTCAGGTTGACTGTGGAAGCACCTTGGACTGATACTTTGTATCTCACCAGACCTAAAACACAGGGGGAAACAGACGAAAACTGTAAGACCACTGATGCAGGCGATTTTCACTCACCCTGTGATTTTATTAGTAAACTACTACACACTTTACTAATTTGAAATTGTATAAATAAGTTGTTTCATTGTATTTAGATGCATCCACTTACCAATGTTATCCATAAAGTCAGTCACCACAGTGATGTCATTCACATACGCCTGAGGAGTAGTGTACAGCAACACAGGACGATGTATCCCAGCATAGTTGAAGAAATCAAAGTAGATGTTTTGCACAAAAAAACCGTCAGGATACCTGTCGAGCGATTACATTTTCCTCATTATGGGAACACTCACTGACAGGAAACTATGCACATTTTAATCTCACCCAAATTCAAAACACAAAATAGAAAAGGCAAAATTCTCTGAATAAAGAATAAATCAGTTAACAACAATGTAAATACTAATATAGAGCAGTATAGAGCTTTCTGAATGTTTTACAACGGCAGTACCAGGTAAAACACTGATGAAAGATGAAATGTCATTTGAAGTTGTCAGGAGTGGAAGTGTCACCTGTATTGTAAACACTACAAACATGTGAAGTGTAAGCATGGCTGCAGCTGAACTGTCAGTCACAATATATGCTCTGAGAGCAGCTGAATCTTCTCAGTCTTTAAACGAGTGTACGGTAAAGCTAAAGTCACAGTCAAAGTACTGTAATAATGGTGAAAGCAGTTGAAGAGTCACTTGATGCGTAAGGTGTGAAAACAGTTGAAATGTCTGTTTATGTATGAGTGAAGAAAGCAGTTGAAGGGTCACTGGTCAATTAGTCAATTAGACAATGGACAGAAACTAATTGGCAACTATTTTGATTATCAATTATTTGTTTCAGTCATTTTTCGAGCAAAAATGTTTTGGCATTTTTAACAAAATGCCCTGAAATGTGAGGACCTGATGTTTATGTAAGCTGAATATCTTTGAGTTGTGACCTGTTTATTGGATAAAACAAACAATTACAACAAGTTGTTCTGGGGTCTGAGGAATTATTGTGGTCACTTTTCGCCAGTTTCTGAAATTTCATAGACAAAGCAATGAGTCAATTAATCATGAATATAGTTTTCTGATTAATTGACAACAGAAATAACTGTTCATTGCAGTCCTACATCACTAAAATGACCACCTGAAAAAAAACATTAAAATGCAATTTCATAAACTGTAAAAGATATTTAAAAAAAACTGAAAAGTTGTTTTAAAGTGAAAGGGTCATGGGCTGTTTCAAGTTTGTATTCAGGTCAAAACTGAAAAAAGTTGCCACCAAACCCATAAAAGATTTGAAATTAAGCATGCATCACCTAAACGCTAAAGAGATCATCGACGCATGCACAGTAATAACTAAAGCACTTTAGTTATCAAGTCAGTGAAGCTTTAGTGATGTCCCTCACTTGTAAGCCGCTTTAAATAAAAGCGTCTGCAAAATGAGTAAAGTGTGTGTAAATCTAAATGTGTTTTAATTGAAACAAATGAGAGTGAGTTTACTTGGTGTGGTCGTCCATGTACGTGATCATTCCTGGAGGAAGAGTCTGTAGAGTCAGAGTGTTGTTGACAGCGATGGTGATCCTGCACGGCGTAGTTGGGTCCTTGCGGATCAAACTCCCTATCTCAGCCTCAAAAGGAAGATGGCCACCTTCATGCTCGGTCACTTTCACCCCATTCACCCACTGGAAAGGGGAAGAACGACATTGAAGAAGGCCAAAAAACAATTGAATGCATATTGCAACAAGGACAGTTTAGGGATATACTGTATATTAGTGATACACAGTAAGTCTTTAAACCATCACATATCAAAACTGCAGCACCTGATGCAGACGACGTTATTTTCCAGCTCTGACTGGAGTCCTTAGGGAAGATACACACAATACTTACCACCACTGAATAATAGTGAGCACTTCCCACTCTGAGAACCACTCTTGTTCCTTCATCTGTAACCCAGCGAGCAGGGACCACTACCTCCCGCTCATACCACACCCAGCCAGTGAAACCTCTTAGTGTGCTGTCCTGGGTGATGTCATTGTAGCTGGCAGGAACTGGCATGTCAATCACTGGGCCAGTCTAGGGAAAATAAAAAAATCAATTTCAGTGAAAAGACACTATTTTACTTCTAATGGCAGAACTGCAGCACTCAGTAGTTAGACTATAGTTACCAGGATCATAATAATCAACTCTAATAGCAACACCATGATAATGATGATAATAATAATAATAATAATAATAATAATAATAATAGGGAGTTTTTAATGACTGTATTTACAATATTAATATGTTTTCAATATTAATCTGAGAGGGCACAAGATGATCGGAGGTTTAAGAAAGAAAAATATATTTCTGTGACACACAATTATGCATAATTTTCAGACTCCATGCTGTTTTGGGAAACACTGGAGATTTTTATGTGATTTTTTTTACGTGAACTGATATCATGTTGGACATCAGCTGAAATGTTTTGTCAGTTTTCATCTTCCGTGGTGTGACAGTAAGGGGGTGATAGTATCACTATAATATTCCTACAGTAAAGGGGGTTGCAGCGTGTTAGTGTGATACTGTGCAGCAAGTTTCTGCAAACTTTAAAACAGTTTATTTACTGTTATATAGTTAACTGTATAACTGCCCCCCTACCCTTCCCTATTGGTCAGATCGGCTGTGTCAGTGGGCCCACCGTCTTCTGGAGTAGCAATAAACTCACACCACTACAGCAAACTTTGGAAACTAAGGACTTGAGTGAATTTTCTCCAGCAAGCGTCAGTCTATGTAAATGTACCTCACTGCAGATGACTGTCAGTGAATCTAGAGACCACTTTTCAACTTTTTAAACTGTCTACCAAACAAAGCGAGCTGTGTCGGACTAACCTCTGCCAGGCGACTTTTGTACCATGCCCTCTCGAAGCCCTGGTTCCTGTTTGGGGATTTGTCCGCCCTGAAGCTCCACAGCCCGCTCAGCTCCTTCACCTCTCTGGAGGAGGACTCCCGGGGGAAGAGCATGCCGCTGCTCAGCGGACACACGGCGTCAAACACGGAGCACAGACACAGGGCCCCGAAGACCCCGAGCCCTCCAGGAGGAGACATCCTGGACGACTGGACAGCAGCTCACAAACACACTGCGCGGTTTTCGTCGCTGATTCAGTCACGTGATCTATCCTGTAGTCACATGAGCCGCTTCTCTCGCGTTGCCTTCAGTTACCGTCGGAAATCCTCTGTTGAGAGCATCGATTAAGGCCTTCCCCCTGGGATATATAATGATACATTTATTAATATATATATTATATCCAGTAGAAGATGTAATGTGAAGTTACCTATGGAGCATGTATGTTATCATTTCATATTTTTGTATGTTAATGTTTTTGGAAGTTGTAGTTCACATGAAGCACCTGAAGCGTCATGAATTATTTCCCCACCACATTAAAAGCCTTTGCCTGGCAAAAGAAAAGGCACAAAGAGAATAAACAATTCAGGAAAACACCAGGAAACTTTTTCCAAAATCACGTCTCGCCACTGGTTTAAGTCTTCCCTCAGTGCTGCACCAGTGAATAAATGACACTAGATGGCGCCAGGCATGCGTGCATCAGGGGAAATGCCAGCGCACAGCGGTATCAGGTCCATGGTTTTGTGTCTAATAGCGCCTCCACAGCCCCAAATGTCCTTCCAGCCCATGAAGCCATGCACTGAATAAGATGCCGGGCGGCCCAGGGCAAACATTTGCTCTTTGACCCCCCTCGTTTGTGGTCAGTTTTTGATAATAGCACGCCTTTCGTCAAGGAAAGTAGAAAAGACAGGTAATGATGAGGTATCCTTTTATCATTTGAGCGAATAATGTGCCTTGTTGGTGTATATTCCCAAACAAATAAACAATTAATCAAATTGCCACAAGCCAAATGACACACAGAGAATACAGATCTCTTGAGGACCTGGGTTTGGCCTGGTTGGTAAAAGCCCTGAATGTGGATTCAGAGTTTCAAAAGTGAGCTGTCAGGATATTTTGAAAGTTTGGCTGTGGCAAGATCAGTGAGTATCACCAGTGGACTAATAATAACAATGTGTCATAATTCATAGTTTATATTCAGCAATTCATGAAGCATTGTTTGATGGTTTGTTTCCAGATCAGGCCCAGGTTTGAATCATTTGCAGGCTGTGTTGTAAAATCATAAGGGTCCAGAGTGCTCCGGTGGCCCATTGATTAGAGGCACCGATCATGAACTGCAGCATCTGTGGTTCAGGGCCTCTGACTGGGAACCCTTGTCACTTGTCATTCCCCATCTGTCTCTCCCCTCATGTTCTGCCATCTATCTACCATTCAATTGCAAATAAAGGTATAAAATGACAGCATTGTTACCTCTGCCAAGGAGGCCATGCTTTCACCTGTGTCTGTTTGTTGGTTTGTTTGTTTGTTTGTCAGCAGAACTTCACAAAAAGTACTGAGCCGATATGCACTGAACTTGGAGGCATGGCGCATGTGCCCTAGAAGAACCCATTAAATGTTGGGGCAGGTCCAGATCATTTATTATGAATTTGAATTTTTTTCTCTGAAGACTGGTGTATGTTGTTTAACATTGGCCTTGGCAGAGGTTTTCAGTGCCCTTCTAGTTTGTCAGTTTTTTGGTGGCCCAGTATGACTGAATCATGAGGGACACTGGGACTATACATTGCAATTGGTTTGATATATTCTTAATGGGAGTTAGATTAGCCCACTTGCATCAGTTTCAGAACTTCATTCATTCATTAGCTATATATTTCTATAGCCATATCCCAGCTGACATTGGGAGTTGCATGTCTTTGGATCATGGGAGGACACCAGAGTACCAGAAGAAACCCCTGCAGGCACAGAAAAGTTCGAACCCGGGACCTAGCGACAGTGCTAACCACTGCCCCACCATGCTGCCCAAGGTTCTTTTTGGAAAAGGAAAGACTGTAAATGAATCAACATTGTCCATAGTCCAAGGGAGTATTTGTTCCAAACTTTCCTTTTAGTTTTGTAGGTTGCATTTCTCATAGCACACATCAAATTCAGTTGACCTGTACTGAACCGAATAAAGTGGAGCAATATGGATTTGTCCAAAATGTTACATATAGTATGTCTTCAATAATTAGTTTTTGACAATCGTGACCTGGATATGTGGAGTTAATGTTTAACACTTTAGACTCACTGAATGGACCCATACATGCCTCAATCCAGTTTGGTTTGCAGTGCGTGGAACATTGGCTTATTCTCTATCCAGGTAGGGTTCCCATCCCTGAGACGCACTGATGCATGCTTTCTTTTCCCACATAATTTCTGAATTCCAGGGGGAGAGACTCCTCAGACTGTTGCAGACCGGAAGGCCCTCTACTTTCTCTCTATTAGTGTTTGTTTCTTGCTTCTGATTCATGTCTGTCATTTTTTAACCACATGAAAAAAGGTTTGTTCTGAGTTACGGTCTCACATTGAATAAAAATATTTCACATTGACCAAGTGACACTATACTGTAGTAGGAAAAATACTCCCAAGACACAAAGGTAATCAAGTCGACAGAATTTAATGGTGGAATTTTTTTGTTAATGTTATGCTGTCTGGAACATGAAGAGTGCAATTTACAGTGGATCTAATGTACAAACAAGACAGACTTGTAATAAAGTGCTTCAGAAAGTGACTCCAAACTATCCACAGAATTGCCATCTGCCTGAATTTAATGTAAGGTTAATGGTGAGTTCAGTAATAATTTCCTGTCTCAAGTCATTTTCCCACCAATTTATTTGAGATGTTTCAAAATAAAAGTACTTTTAATCTATTTTTGGAGCTACTCTGGTTCCCACCCGATGTCATTGATGTCTTGTTCAACATAACTATTGTTGGAGGACATAATTTGGTGGCAAAATCAAATGCAATCAAGCCAGGAGGGTTTAAAAAGCGTGCAAGTTTAAATCCCCACAGTCTGGTGTTAAAGGTGAAAAATCCTTTATGACACACTCTTGACCATCTTGACTTGTAATAATCTTCCGTCCAGTCCTGCATGTTTTCTACTTTTCCATCCCTGTTCAGTTGATTTAGATGAGACGAAACCAAGTGCATTTTTGAGACATCCATGTAGAAATTTGGGAAGCTTTAATAACACAGGTTTTTCCTAACATGCTGACAGAGCAACAAATGACCCGACTCTCAGTATCCATCCACAAGCTGTTCAGATCCATCTTGTTGTTCCACTGGGCTGCACAGGAAGCAGTTTCCTTACACCTGCAGGCTCCTGCTCTTACTTTGCAGGTACTGCTCATTTTCTATTTTTCCACATTGCTTTGACTCCTTCTCAAAAGTTCACAGATCTAGCTCAGTCACGACTTCAGATTTTTGTGAAAACACTTCTCTACATCTCTACCTCAAACCAAACTTACAGCCCTTTAAGTAAAAGGAAAAAAAAAAAACAAGAGCTGAACATTTCAGCGTTGTGTCTTGGCTTTTGATTCAAACAAGCTGTTTTTGTTTGTTTTTCCATGTACCTGACAGAGCCATACACACACAATGCTTGGAGGAAGTCATAACTTTGACTTTGACTCAAGCTGGCAGAGGCCATGGCCTCATCATGGCAGCGATGGAGCTACAAGAGCTTCACTTTGCCAGACATGTAAATCTATTAATGCGATTTGTTGTCTAAAAGTCCTCTCTGTCCTTTTCAGTCTGTTGCATTTCTGTCATCGTCGTGTGCATTTGCATTTTACTAGGCTGTTTGTGATTGTGGGTTTAATAATAACGGATAAGGATGTATACTTTTGGTTGCTTTTATTGATTGTGATTACAAGTAAAGTAAATTAAAGTGGATTTACCACAGGATCATAAAAAAGCAGCATAGGTGTTTCTACCTTATTTAGACTGTGGTTCACTGATGGTAAATTAAATATCAGATCAGAGAAATTAAGGGAAAATGGAGCTCTCTAGTTGTCATCTTCATGATATTCAGAGCACAAGTTATTTTAAGTTCTGCTCCACAAATGGCACATCAAGGTCATTTCAGTCATCCCATCTCAGTCTGTCCATCCCTGTCATTTTATGCTGTAGTTATTTTCACAGTTGACCTGCTTTTAAACTTGTTCTTACTTTTTTTTCAGGTTTTTTTCTGAATAAATTTGTTACTAAGCAGAAAATAAAAAGCAGTTTGCAGTAAAAACAGTTTTGAAAGGGTGTTCATTCATGCATTATTGATAAGTAAGCAAAGGGGAGTGAGAGAGCGAGAAAGAGAGAATAAAGGGGGACACAATTCCCCAAAGCCCAAGATTTTGCTGATATGCTTTTCACAGTCCTGCTGTGCCCAGATGAAACACTGACATGTTCAGCTGTGAGGAGCACTAACAGCCTCAACTCTGACTTCTCACACTGGTAAGTAAATGAATCATCTTCCACCGAAAGCACATGTGACTTACAAACTATAACACAGAGATATCGGAAAAAGAACAGAGACGAAACAAGTTCAAGTTAAAAGTACAGAGCACTGCAGTCGGCCCACAGTACAAAATACAACCAGTACTGTACCAGTGATATTAAGATACTAGTTAATAATCAAACATTTTATATCCTCGAAGAACATCCATCAGCTGATTAGATATCAGCTCAGTTTCCTCAGTGGTGGCTTGGATTTACTTTTGTGAATGAACTGAAGCAGAACATGATTATATAGAAAAGCCATTTATCTGGTGGAAGATCTGTTATAGGCCGACACAAAGTTTAGCATTTGATTGACTGAGTTAATTATTTATTTATGGGAAATCAGATACAGACAAAAAAAAAAAAAAATCCAAGGGATGACATGTAAAGTAAAAAACACTTATTTCAAACATAGACCCAACACAGCATGGTTGTCACTCCTCTGATAAAACTTCAACACAATATAGTGTCATCATATACTGTGAACAGTCACATGGTGTAAGTTGGTTATTGTCCATTTATTTGAAACCTGTCTAATAATAGTAACCCAGTTATGAACAGAAACAGACTGCAGCTAATCAACTGGTTCCAGTGTTCTGCGGATGTACTCGTGTGTTTCCTATAGCGCTTTCCGCATCCTGTCTCTTTTCATTGTCGACTGTGTCTACTCTGCTTGGATAAGCATCTACTGCTTGATGGCACATCTGATAAGGACCCTGAATCAAGTGGCTTCGCCCCTGAATCCTTCCATCCAGCGTGCTTCACACCAGCTGGTCAGCTCACTTAATCCACTAAAAGACAGGGTGATCTTTAAATTCACGTGTCAGGCTTCAGGAAATAAAATGTAAATGGGAAAGGAAAGAAGAGACTTTTCTGCACTGTGCCTTAATGTCTTGCTCACCAATGCCAGTCCAAGCAGAAGGAAGGAGAGTTTCTTTGGCTCTCTGCTTGTACTACAAGTTGTGCCCAGTGAACATGTGTTACAAGGTGAAACCGGTCACTGAGGCTTCTCGCTGCGTGCACGCTCTCCCCCACTCCACATCCTCTGTGGAGGCAGCACCATCCTTCGTTCAACACAGACATGTTGTGTTGAAACACCTGAAATATTTTCAGCAGCTCCTTATTCCTTTAACAAACAACTGCAATAAAAAGCATGATACAACCTAATGAGAGAATACACCTCTCATCATGTAGTAAAATACTGAGCACATAATAATGCCATAAAGCTTTGGCAGACAATTAAATGAGGCATTACATTTCATATTAGTCACAAATAGATAGATATGAAGTGATTAAACATTATAAATTGTGCTGCCGAAAGAGGTTAAGATGCAGGTAACAGTTGGTGTTAAATCAGCTGTGATTCTTTTATCTGACCTTCCAGCAGTTCCACAAAGATTTTACTGGCAAGAATTTTACAGAAATCCAAAGAAGAGATTAAATTAGTGTTTTAAGATAGTACACATTTTAGTTGTCTAATTATTTGCTGAAATGCCACAGCTTATTATATTATTTTCTTAGTCTATTTCTTTTTGCATAATATTGAATTGCTATGTGCTGCCTTGGCACATTATTGGTCTTTTCTTTTGTAAATTTCACCATGCACGCCTGTTTCCCTGCATAGATATGAATGTGAGGTAGGGAGAAGCCCAAATAAGGGTGTAGCTGCACTGAGGGTCGAGAGAGGCTCAGTCAGATAGCACTAGCGGCAGATTGGCTGAGTGGGCGCACGCATGACAGAGTAGGAAGTCGTCTCTTAAGTCCTGCTGTGCCTCCCTCTGTGCCAAAGTTTCACACTGCCAAAGCCCAGGCTGTGATCAGGAGCCTGCAGAACCTGCAGCACCACCACCACCACCACCACCACCTCAGCAGAGATCTGCTCTTTCCTCCACACTTTATTGATGGCCACTTTCCTGCATCAATGTTGAGATTCAGGATGTGGTTATTTCTGTTGTAGATGTACAACTCTCAGACCACAAGGAGCTGAACATGTTTTCAGCTTGCCATCTGTCAGTATGTGTGATCTAGTAGTTTTATTGGAACCCAGGATTTATGAGGTGTAATTCTGCTGTGAATGAATAAAACTGGAAAAAAAAAAATTCTTGCAGATGACATAACAGCAGACTGGTGCAGTCTGCTCCCAGTGGACACAGTAACACAGATGCTTCTGACACCATAATGTGTGAGATGACAGTGCCTCAGCTGCACAGGCACACAGACCCACTCGATCGATTTTAATTCCAGTTTGCAATCCTCTCCCTGTCCAAAGTGGGTGAAGAAGAAATACTGCAAGATGTCTGTTATTGCATCTGACCCTGAGAAACAGGGTCATATTTTTTTTTTTTTTTTTTTACAGAGAGCAGCTATGGATTACCGTGGTTTCAACATCTCAGCAAAGTTCAAAGCAAACTGCTTCAGTATCCTGCTCATTCACAATCTTGTTGTCAGTGCTACCTGTGAGGGTAAAGATTAACTGTTTCCCTGCAACCTGTTAATGGCCATCACAGGTCATGTGGCTGGAGCTGTGGAGGGAAACATAATAGCTTTCACGGGAGCAGGGCAGAGCAGAGGTCAGCGACCTTTTCGGTAGATTTGGATGCCTCATCATTTTTTGTGACAGGAAGCAGGTGTACTACTATTTGCTGCTCACATTTTTGTGCCACTCTTGGTCGATTAATAATGAATCACACGACTGCTTGAGGAATTGTTTGCATTAGAAACAAAGCACTGCAGATCTTTTAGAGAGTCATATCAGATGCATCGTGACTGCTGTTGTTTCCATGAGTGTAACTGCTTTATTGTAAAATAAAAAGTAATGTTCTGCCATGGAATTTATTCAGTTGTTCTCTCATGAGCAGGTTTGTTTTGAGGCAGTAATTATAGATTTTGGCAGCCTCAGTTTCACCTTGAGGGTAGAACATACACAGTGATCGGAGGCGGCTGAATTCTCTCCATCTTTGTCCCTGCTGTGGTAGAGTGACCATGGTGCATGAGAGAGGGAGGCTGAGCTGGAGGGAACAAGGAGAGGAGGATGAGGAGGACAGAGAGGAAGAGCATGGACAGAGAACAAGCTTTTCCTCGTGTCTTTGCTCATTGTTCTCATGTGGAAATCCGAGCATTGAATAATTCATAGCCTGTGGGAGGTGAATAATGAATATGTGCAAGTGATTAAAGGATACGTGCTGATGAGCTGGAACAAGAGAAAGAGAGAGAGAGACAGAGAGAGAGAAAGAGAGAGAGAGGGGGAGAGAGAGATAAAGACAGAGAGAGAGAGTGAGAGAGAGAGAGAGACAGACAGAGAGAGAGAGAGGGCTTCCCCCGCTGAGTGATATCTCACCTGCTTCACCAGCAGAAAAAATAAAAAGGCTGCTCCAGTAGAGGAGCTAAAATAGCACACATACACATACATTGAGCACAGTGTTCAACCTGCACCGTGAGCTGGATTTTGCTGCTTGCAAACACAACATAACACATATCCCCGTGCTCTCTGAATTCCATGGAATTGTGTAAATGGAGTGAAAAGGAGAATCCATGTTTAAAGGTGGTGAATAATAAATCGCTGCAGCATCACGCAGAGCTGTGTCTGCATGCTGGGGTTTCCTGTACCGGAAGGGTTGGGAGGAGAGCTGGTGCATCTGGGGTTTAGCTCTCTCTCCCTAACACACCCTCTGTTTCAGTGTGTGTGTGTGTGTGTGTGTGTGTGTGTGTGTGTGAGTGTGTGTGTGTGCGAGCATGCAAACAAGTCCCTGTGAAGCTGTGCGTGTGTCTGCGCTGACACATCTGAGCCCATGCATGTGTAGTTGTTTTTGCAAAACATGGGTCATTGGTTCCAGTGTTAAAAGTAACTCCTCACATCCACCCACGCAACACCCACCATTATGCACAACTATTCTAAATATACACCTCACATGTATGTGAAGAAGAAACACACCCGCAGGCAAGACAAAAGCGCCTGCTGCACTCTTACATACGAACGCCATGTAGGAGGGCTGTACATGTGTGATGGAGGTTATAACCTAACAGTTTCATTGAAGCCACGACAAAACACCAGGGAGCAGTTCAGCATGCGAAGAGCAGAGACTGTTGTGCTGTTAAGTCAGTATTTTCTTGTATGCGAACGTGTTCAACAGCATGTATTATGACAAAACGAGAGGTGTGTGTGGCTACGCCTTGCGCAGTGGAGTGAATTGATCTGTGCTTATTTAAGGCAGTTCTGAGGATTTCCCCTTTTAATGACGCCAACCAGCTGGGTGCCTATTCAGCAGGGGCTACAGGAATAAATCACCCTGGCAACACACACACATAATGAAGAAATATGCAGGAATAAAGGCTTTCAGACGTGCAATAAATGTCAGATAGTTGTGCGGTTAAATCTACTATGGCTCAGGATGAAAATAGCTGTCATGCTGATGATATGAAAATAGCTGCAGTTAATGTAAGTTCTCACCGTCTGCTTCAAATGCTGACTGGAAAAATGTTCAAAAGGGGATTAGAGGGTTCAAAACTTTAAAATATAAAATGTCAAACAAAATGAAAAAAAAACCCAATCATTTCAAAGTATTTATAAGGAAGTAAATAAACCCACTGTGAGAATATAGAAAGAAAATTAAAAGATATTTATAATAAGAAATAAATGAAATGAAATGATCTGCAAATTTCAAAGGCAAGTAAATACTTGAATACACAATGCATTGTGTTTTTAAAAGTTAATTATGAGCTTTTGTCTACACTGAATTTTGAGCACTAAGTAATTATTTATGTTGTGCTGGAGGGGATAGACTCATGTCTGCCAACTACAGCTTTAGCTGCAGCCCATGGAAATGTTAGCAGCAGGACCTTTTAAATCTTCTGTTTTTGTTTTATCTGTTTTTTGGTCACTTAGGGGCAGAAATCCACAACAAGCTGAACGCCACACACACATTTGGCCTTCTAAAGATGTAATGGCTGATGTGTTAGCAAAAAAATGATCTATTTACTCATCCAGTAGATGCAGAGAAACATTAGCATTTGTTTGGTGTTTTGGTTCTGGCCACATGATGAAGGTAAGTTCCATAGTCAGTCTCCTTTCATCTCTGTTTTGGTTTCCAACAAGTCCTGAAAAAATATCTCGGCCTTTAGCCTCCCAGTAGTGGCTAATGTTGTCTGTCTGACGTTTGGTGCTATGCAGATGGGGTAAAGTGACAGTAAAGAGCTGCCTGCTGCTGGATAGACACTCTTTAGAGCTGAGGGTAACTCCCTACGAGTGACTCCTTCAACATTACAAATAGTTGTTCAACTGCATGAAAATATTAGTAATGCAGCATTTTAGCCACAACTTAAAACTGCAGTACAAGTTGTTTTCTAATGTGTGTGTGGCCTGTTCTGATTGGTTCAGCTTTGACAGAGCAGAGGTTCATGCTCCTGGGGTGGGTCAGCGTTCTCCAGAGTGGACCAGCGTCCTGGGGTCTTCAGCTGAGAAAATAAATCAGTGGTCCCTCTTTCTTTGTTTTTAATTGTTAAAGCTGAGGCCAGCACAGCTCCCCAGTCACATTCCTTCACATGACCTGCAGGAAAAATACAAGTGACAAATTTGAATGGAGAGAAGTGTGATGTAACAGAAGGAAGGATAACAGATGAATGTAGGTGAATAAGCACAGTCACGGACAAAGCTCTGTGTCATGAGCATATTTTCACATAGGCTACTGCTGAACATAGCTGAGCTATTTGTCATACATTTTTACACTAATGACACAATTTGTTATTGGAGAAGTGGTAATCCAGAGAAATTCTGATCAATGTTTGGCTCCTACACACAATCGCACACTCAACTTCCTCTTCCTGCTTCTGAGAAATGAGAGGCAGGCGCTGCAGGAGAGGCCTTACCGAGAGACAGAGACAGAGAATGTCTGGAGAGCCATTTCTCATGAAACAGACTTGAGGTCTCAGTATTTGAGAGCTTGCATGGCAGCAGGCGTTGACTTGGAGCTGCATCCATCAGCTAAGTGAGCGAGCTCTGTGTTAGATGAGAGGACACATCAGCACATTCAGATGCTGAGAATGTCCAACTGATGGAAATCTTTACAAATATGGCTTCTTTCAGGTGAGGCTGTGCCCCCTTGTTTCCCTCTCGACTCCAGTCTTTATGCTACATTAAGCTAATCACCACGTGGCTCTAGCACAGAGATATAGAAGTTGTATCAATCAACCTAATCTAAATCAAATTTTCAGAAAAATACAAAATTCCCAAAATGTTGGTGAAGATGGTTTGAGGCTAATGAGACAAAAACTATTATATTGCCCATATTTTGGACTTTAAGTAAAATAGTTGAGCAATTTTTCCTTTCTTTTGTAAAAATCAGTACATTTGCTTTTGGAATGAAAACTTTTCTTGGTGTCATATGTGTCACTTTTCAATAAAAATACACTTGTGACACAGTCATAATCTCACATACACCTCAACAGAGGTTGGCTTCCTGTATCGCTGCCCATGCATTTATTGTTCCTGGCATCAATGCAGCAAACTATTTCCCAGCTCTTTCCTTGTGCTCGCGACAAAACTTAATCAGTGTTTATGATCATATCAACACAGAGGGGTTGCTCCTCAGAAGTTTGTGCCAGCACACTGCAGGGTCCGCTCCAGCATGTAGCCGGCTGAAGAGGGGTAAAAGTCATGTAGAACAACATGGCACAGGCGAACTCACTGTCTGGCTTGACTCAGCAGCTTTATTTTCCCTCCCTGTTGTGTCCTGGTGCACTAAGAATGGTTCTGTGCCATGACGTGAAAGGGTTTGGGTTCCCATTGTCCCAGGGTGGACAAGGTGTCTCTACTTTTTCCCTGTGGGGACCTTTTGAGGTTGTATCATACAAACTGTACCTCTGCATTTTCCTGTGCTTTTTAGGCTGGCACCTCACAGTCCTCACATCAGGTTTGCTGATGCAATATACAACACGTAGCCATGGATCTAGATCTGGATTTAGTTGCCTAAAAAACTCTGGGAAAGTAACAAGGAGACATTCTCATTATGCTCAGATTTACTGAAGTGACCCCACCACCACAGGAATGTGTGGCGATGCATTCCCTGTCCACATTTCCAACTCAGTGACCCACCCTGACAGATTAAAAGAGACGTTTAAGTGATGTTTTCAGAAAATTCCCCTGTGCCAAGTCAGCACCTCAAAAGAAGTCTGCTCCATTAAAAATGTCGGGCTAAGTTTGCAGAAGTTATACAAGTCTATAGAGAAACACTGGAAAGAAACAAAAGCAAACTGTGACACAGTGACAAAACATAAAAGAAAACCAGTTAATGATATCATGCTCTTCACAGTGGTACTGCAGTGGTATAAGTTCCAGTCAAACCATGTCATATTTATTTAAAAAAAAACAATGCATATTCAATTAAAAGATTTTTTTTAGCTTAATTTAAAGAGAAATCACAGTTTCAAAGTGATTATCCCTCAGTAACAACATGCAGGTCATATGTCATATCACCAGTGTACAGGAGCAGTATGGCAATAACAAATCAACACTACAAAACATGTAAAAATCTTTGACACAGATTTATAACCAAAACATTTTAACTCTGTTCCTGTACAGGCCTGTGTGTGTTTGTCAAACCTGAACTACTTCTTCTACCGATAACCTTAAATCAACAATGACTTTATCTGACAAGACGGCATGCTGGTCATCATGTTTGATGTTAGCAACGATCAAGGTCACTCTGTGGAGCAAACTCAATCCTGATCCCTCCTCATCAGCTGGATGTATAGACAGTGTATTTGTATGATTTGGTCAGGCCAACATGGGGGTTGAGGCTGGGGGTCTAGGGAACGTTAAGGTTGAATATGCAGTGGCAGCGAAGGGGAGACGACAACAACCATGAGAGAGTTGTGGCCTTGTGCACAGACCACCACCACAGTAAACAAACTATGGTGAAACATCTGGAAATGCATAGAACATCAACAAGGTTTTAGGCTACAAGTACAACAGTCCTGTAAGATATCAGATTAGTTCTTTAATAAACTGCTCTTGTAAAAAAAAACAACAAAAAAAAAAAACAGCCTATACCACTCATCTGCCTGTCAGTTGTCACTTTCCCATACATGCGATGACCTAAGTGAAGAATATGAAATCAGCAGATGATGTATTGTTTTCCTTATCTCCAATTCTCTAACTCATTCACTTCCCCCTCAACTGAAAACAAACAAGCTTCTGGGTGTCTATCTCACATCCTCCCTCTGGAGTGGGTGCGTGTGATGTCACTGTCCCTCACCCTGCGCCCCATAGAGGCTCATCACCTATGTCATCCTGTGTCGGCTCAGGTCATGACCCGGCCCCGCTCACACAGTGCGGCTGAGACCTGTGGGTCGGGGTCAGCAGTTCAGGTCTGCCCCATACATCTGCAACAAAACAAACCTGATGAGAATTAGACAATGTTTGGGTGGGCGAGAAAATGGAAAATCTCACTCTGGTGTCAATCTCCACAGCCGTTACAAGCCTGTGGTGTTTGGTGAGATATGGGCAGGTCATACATAGTCCGAGGCCCACGCTGATGGAAGATTTTCTTAATCACTTCATCAGATTTTTCTGTAAAACATACCGTTATCACTACCTGATATGACATATATAATAAGGTTTGTAAATTGTAAATAATAGCTCAGTTCTTGATTAACATAAATATTAATGCTTGGAAAACGTTTGGGTCTTGAGCTTGTGAAAAATCTGTTTTTATCTATTTATTTAGTTTAGCTCATTAATTAATCAGGAGGACCCTTCAACGAACCAACTGAGCACATACAAAACCCATTCTTCATCACAGCTGCAGTTTTGATGATGCATTATGATGATGGATTAGGAAGTGAGAAACCCATAACTCCTCATCGATGGGTAGCTAACATTTATAACTACAGACTTGATAACTTATTAGAAAGCCATTAGGTCATTCATAAAAGGTCATTTCCCACTTGATATGCCGGTCCTGGAGTTCTACAGTAAATTATAGCTGACTGCATCATTATGAAAAAGGTTCCTCCACAACAGTGATCCATCATATCTGAGGTTTGAACGTTAAAAGGTCTTTAATAAATACATTTAATAAATAGACATGATGCCATGTTCATTGCCGGGGGCCTCTGTATAATTAACCAAAGAACTACATAAGCTACTCAAATGTTAATATTTTAGGAGTAGTAAAGAGAGAGAGTAGACCAGGCCAACATCTCTGTAGCCACAGCAGCACTTTGAGCAAAGTGCTAATGCCAGAACACCAATGACCTGATGATGGCACTAGATGAAAAGTTAAGGAATCACCAGTTATTAGTTATTACAAAGATATTAAATTCATCCAGAGGAGAACATGAATATCTGAACCACATTTCACAGCAATCCAACCAAATGTTGTCAACACATTACTCAAAAACTACAAATGTCAACCTGCTGGTGGTGCTGAAGGAAAAGTCAGGGGATCACCAGAGTCAGTAGGATCATCTGATCCTGTGCACCACTGAAGTTTTATATATTCTGTTTAATATGCATGTGCACATCTTTTGCACAATCCAAAGCTTCCCCTTCCTGCGCAGCCCTGTACACAATCTTCTCATTTACTTTTATTCTTTATTCTGCTGCTACTTACACACCCTTTCTTGTTGATGCCTTTGCTAAGGGATCCCTCATTTTATTTTACTGTATTGCTCTTCTTGTTATACATTACATATGTTACATATATTTTTCTTAAGTTTACAGTGATGCTACTTTTCTCATCAAAGCCCCAGAAAACACAATTCCATGTCGTCAAATGCAGCAGTATAATGTACTAATGACAATAAAGCTTCTTGAATCCTTGTATTCTTGTAATAGATCCACAGCTCATATGTGCCTTTAACATATACCTGATTAGACAGTGGTAGAGAGCTGCTTTTTTAATGTTTCACAAGCTGATGCCAGTACACACAAGCGCTCTCAGTCATTGCTCATCACAGCACATGCATGTGTCTTTGTGGAAGTGCATTTCTCCGTGAAGTGCACAAAACTGAAAAAAATATCATGATTAAATTCTAAAAAGCCGGTGGCTGTTGTAATTGGGCTCGTAAGGAAATGAAGTGGGGAAGCAGAAGCTGCCGAGCAGGTTGGCAGACTTCCAGCTGCTGGAAAAGATCTAGACAAGCATAGTGGGTAAACACAAATGTTCCCTGTCTCACAGGCAATTAAGCTCATCTAATTAAGAATTCCATCTATAGTGAAAGTGAAATTTAATGAGCTGCTTAAGATGCCTCAGATCTGTGTGTGACCTGCTGTAAATCGCTGTCGGCAAAGTTATTTCCTAAGTGATAGTAACAGAGGAAAATCGTTGCACGATTCGATGCCCCACCAACTGACAAAGAGCCTATTTGCATACCATACGCCTGATGACATCATCTGAGTCAAAGGTCATGGCCAGGGTGATCTCGGCAGGCCCCCATCAGTGGCGCCCCTGTTTTTATAAATAAACAACAACTCATTTTTTCAGCTAGTGACAAAATCTCATCCCATTCTGGAGAATAATTCACGGCAGGATGTATGAATGATAAATATTAATAATCCAGGGGCCCGATGTTTTGAGAGCCGCTCATCTGGGAGAGAATTCAGGATCAGAAAAACCCAAACATGCTTCACCAAGAGCCGACAGGGCTGTGGGAAAAGATTTAGATATGACAGATTCAGGAAAAATGATAACTTTTGTATGGGTAAACACCAAATGGTTTCAGTTGTTTACAACTTATTCTGGTTTCTAAATAATCACTTTTAATATCTGCAGTTGATTGTTGAAATAAATATGTATCTGTATTTATAAAATGTGTGAGCATAGAATAACAGTCAACAGTAAAGATCTACCAGCTTTTTCCTTCCTAAAACTACAATAAATTATTAAGGTGTTTTATTATAAATGATTAATTATATTCAGTCGGTTATTAGATGCTTCAGAATAATCCTGTGTGTTTTTCAATAGTGTCTTTTGTATGTGTGAAGTTCAAAGTTCATTCTTGGCTTTGGAAACCACAGTTGGTCAAATAATCTCACAACAAAGTCCATTTAGTATGTGTTCAGGAGCTTTTTGATCATATGAAGTATCAATTTCAACATCGTCATTTCCACGACAACTGGACAACTCCATCTGCTCAGGAAGACTGTGCGATATGATTGACAGCTCCAAATATCGTCTCCAAGGTGTTTAGGTGAGCGGTAGCTGCTGGATTAAAGCAGGAAACGTGAGGCAGAGATGAGGAGGAGACCAACCAGGTGTTTATTCATGAACATTTAGGAAAATATGGCAAACAAACAAACACTGTGGACCACCGGGGGCACTAGGCCCTGACAACAGCAGCATCTATAGTCTGCCACTGACTCAACCCCCTCTATTCAGCAGGGACCCTGAGCCTCAGCTGACCAGATTAAACAGACAGAATTACATTAACACATTTCACTATAATTAATGACATTATCTAAAACTAATTCACACATCATATTGAAGTCTGTTATCTTGAGTTTACATTTGAATAAATTTTTCACCCCCCTCCCTAATCAAACACTTGCTGCCTCTCTGGAGCTGTAAATGGTGATCAGACCCCCCAGGGACTCTCCTGGCCCCAACACCTTGGAGAGGAGACACAACAGCAGAGGTGCTGTAAGTGACTTATCAGCATCAACAGTCCAAAATATAAATATACATCTTTTAATATTCTTTTTTTTTTTCCTGTAGGCAAAATTAAACCAAAGTAATGTGTGTTTCTGTCACAGGACAATCAATAAAATATATTCAACCTCTGTGTTTGTGTTTCTTACCAATTGCAATGTTCATAAATTTCCAAAGTGCAAATCTATGTGATGTTTTCCATTAGTCATGTGAGTGGGAGTAATGAAGAGGATCATTATTACACCAGGTTAAGATAAAAAGTGTGAACCTCAGTTTTTACGCCAACATGGATGAATGAAGTCATCAGAAAAAATTTCAAAACTACTCATCTACTGAGGAAGACCATGTGATGTGATCGACAGCTCCAGAACAACTGTAACGAATCGGTTTTAATTATATTTTAATGTAACTAAACTTGTGTTGTTTATATACATATTTCATATAAGCACATATACACATATATAGTCCTTTACCTGACTAAAAGTTGAGTGACAGTCATTTATGAATTTTACATGCAGGTTTGCCTCTGTTTGTCCTGGTGTGGCCCTGTGTATACACGTGCATCCATGCATGGTTGTAGGTTTACTGGAGAAAGTGCAAAGAAGCGAGCTCCACTTCTGGATGGATGCAGCAGGATGAAATGCTCGTCATCTGAATAAGTCATAATAAAACACATACACTGTATTTCCTTTTATAGCCTTTTATAGACTTTTTAAAAGTCTTTTTGTTGCGTAAACTATGTGAGAAAAAAAGATGGAAACTGCAAAGTGATCCTGGTGCGTCAGGATGGGACAGAGTAGAGTGGGGCTCCTTCCAGCAGGAACGTTTCCTTCTTCCTCCTCTGCAGATGTATATTATATAGTGAGTGTTTTACAGCAGTAACTTATGCTCAAGGCTTCTGTGTCTTATTGGGTTTATGTGATCTGAGAAATTCCCCCTGATCAACAGCCACGCAGCTATCTGATGCTGACAAAAGTTGTCATCTGCACACCATCATACAGGGCAGAATGAGGACACCCACTTGCAGCTGATCACACAGGCAAACAAACAAATGCGGCTTGGGGTATATGTGTGGAGGGGGCGGGGGTAGATAAAATGAGACTTCACCCTGTGGGGTTCCCGCAGAATCCTTTGAAAAGTTCTCTCCACTTCTCATTCCAAATCAGCACAAAGTCAGCAGAAGCAAGGGAAAGTGAAGCCCCCTTGTCCCCTTCAGGGCAGCAGGAAAAAGGCTGAATGAACTTAAAGTGGACATCTGAGAGGCTCAGAGTGTCCCAAACTGCACGGCAGAAGAACAAACTGCCAAGAGCCTGCTGGACAGACAAGAGGGCTGAGTGTGTGTGTTTGGTACGTGGCGATAAAGCCATTTGATATGTTATAATAATAGCATCATATGTGCCTGGTTAATAACATAATGAGTGACAGCGTCATATTTCGGCCCTGCAGTATGCAATCCACCACAACACTTGCAGTTCATTTACAACTGTGTTGCATGTTTGTTTGTTTGTTGTATAGATACACACACTGCACTGTGTGTGTGTGTGTGTGTGTCTGATTGACTTGGCCACAGGAACAATCAGTAATGCTACCCTCCAAATCCTGCCGATGCGTTCCCTTTGAAACCAGAGTGCTTGTCTAATTCAGCGTAAAATTGAAGAAGTTGAATATGATCTGCAGCTCCGGGCTGCAGCACACTGAAGCCCCTGGACCTAATTTGACTGATGAGGAAGCTCTCTATTGTTTAATGGCTTAATGCCACAGCACTAATGATGACCTGCTGAAAGTCCATGAACAGGAAGAAAAAGAGAGGGAAGTCTTTGATATTTCCTCTTTCCTCCCTGAGCTGTAAAGGCTTCAGAGGTGAGGGCTTACGCAGTCTGCCCAGTGTGCAGTTTTGGCAGCCACTCAGCCACGAAGCACCGCTATGGCTCCTTTGGGAAAGGAGGTGAGGTGGTGTAACAATATATGGAAGATATTTCACCAGCTTCTGGAAAGGTCGGAGCACTTTGCCACAGGGAGGAGAGGTGACACAACTGTCCCGATAACCTGCAGCAGGCCTTTTGTTGCAGCCTGCTGATCTGAGGTCAGTAAGGAAGAAAAAGACAGACATGAAACAAATGTGTACACTCTACATCTCCTCTACAGTTTTTAGGATTCTGAGTGCTGCAAACCTAAAGATCAAAAGGAAGCTGTAATCCTTATGATTTTTATGAAATCAAAGCTTGGTTCTTATGATTGGCATCTTCTCAACATCATTTTCTCATCATTTAATATATTTACATTTATTAATTACCCCTCAGTAGTTTTCAGGATTCAAATTACCTACCTACAGGGATTCACAGGAAATAATGTAACATGTCTCTGGTCAGTCACCATATCACAGCTCTATTAAGTTTCTGCTAATGTTAACCTAACACTCCCTACTGCTGCTTGTTCACATTAAAAGTGTCTGAGAAGCAAAACACAAAGTGGCTTTTATTGTGAAGCCGTCACAGAGGTTAGTGCTGATAGTGAACGTTCGTCAAAAATGTGTCTACAGAATCACGTTGTTAATTGTCATCAAGCTAATTTTGGCTCTTTGAATGCAGTTTGAGGAGTGAGCCATTGATCCTGTCATGATGTTGTCCTGAAAAGAGGTGCACTCTTATTTTGAAATATAATCTCTCAAAAAGCAGCATATATTGCATTAACAATTTTCAGCCAATTCAGTTCTGGATATAATCATTTAAAAAGTTTTAGTGCTCAAATGATGAATTCCCAGTTTAATGTCAGATTAAATGACATGGTCTTTTAAGTACATGTGGTTTTTAATTCTAATTTTTATTGTATATTTTATCATTATATATAACTGTGTAAATAAACTGTGATAATTACACTGAGAGATCATAGTGATTTCACAATAATCTAATCTGAAATAATTGTATTAAAAGTCAAGCAGGTTGTCTTTGAAAATGAACTTATGTATGATGTTCACTGTAAAATATCTTGTTCAAATCCAACATTGGGCCAAATTCAGATAACTGTGAATAAGCTGCAGTTCAGCAGGATTGAGTTTAAGGACTCAAATCATCATAAACTTTCAAATTGAATTAATAATTTAATTTGAAAAACATTTTTTTCCCCCTCGGGACTGTTCAAAAAATTAGATCGTTTTTAGATATAGGGCCTATAGATAAAATTTATTACCCACTTGCTTCTGGCTTGTAAGGGTAGTCACTTTGTTGAATATATTCACATTTACGCTCTTAAAATATTTATATGCACAGACTGACAAAGTTAGGTGCCGTCCGGCTGCCCTTAATTGTTGTCTCACTTCTTCTTTTTATAGTCTTATTTCCAGGTGGAGCCAGTGACAAGGAAAATCCTTTGTTCTGCTTGCTTACATCACAGTTACTCAGAAGCTGCTCACGAAGAAAACAATGCAAAAAAGGCAACAAAAACTGGAAACTAAGAGTTCCTCCTTGATAAATTGAGCTTGATTAATGAATTTCTTAGCAAACCTCTAGAGGACCAGTGTATCTTGAGATGACTCACACCTCATTTAGCAGCAAACATCCCTGTGACGCAGGTCTGCTGAATGTGTTTGATCCATTTTAGGTGATGTCCACAGTTAATCTGTGGCTGTAGACTCCATTCTCTGGTTTCAGACACTTCACCACCAAATAATTCAACTATGTACCAAATAAAATTAATGTAGCAAAAGAAGCTCCTCTGTTCAGAAAAGTTTCACCAAACCCTGCGGCTCAACTGAGCTATTTAGCTCTTTTTAGCTCATTACCTTTATTGTATTGTTTTGTCTCACTGCCAACAGACACCAGATGGGGCATAAAGTTAGCAGCTAATGTTAGCTTGGAAGAAAAAGACATTTATCTTAGCAGCTGGAGCCAGACGTCATTTTCAGGAGATACCAGAGACCAAAGCAGGTAAAAAGAGAATTAGTATTAGATGTTAATTGTTTAGATGTGCGTGTAAATAGGCAATTGTTTGCTAACATTTCAGCCACAATATAAAGTGATACTTCATCATCTTGTTATGGAGTTGTTCTGCCTCTAAAAATGATGTTTTAACATAATTCAATAGTCTGATAATGTTTAATCTGCATTACTGCATCAATCTGACTGGGACATTTCCAAAACTCAATTATCAGTGGCAATTTCTCTCATTCATGTCACTTATATTTGAGTTTTAGATTGAGGAATCTATTCATATGTCTGGATGTGCAGATGTGCCAGCTGTCAGCGTTATCAGATCAGACTTAGGAGCGACAGCCGCAAAAGCGACAGAAATTAGTTTACAAAACGAATTAGCTGATCTACAGCCACATAAACAGAGATCTATTCCAGTCAAGAGCGTGAACAGATTTATTGTACATGTGTAGAGTAGCATACAGTGTGGGGACAGAGAAAACAAGCACAGAGCAGTTTACTGAGACGGTGTAGGCTGAAGTACCATTTATTTATTTCACATCATTTCCACATACTGGTACCTTACTGCTGGTTCTATGTTATGTTATGGTTATTCATCCATGTATCAGTGGATCAGTGCTTTGTAAAAGTTGTTAAGGAATAATACACCTCCATCTGATAAGTCACCCATTAAAGGATTTACTGAATACCCAAAGTTATGTATATTCACATCAGTTTGAAGAGAGCACAACTGAACAGAGCTCTGCACAGCGAAGTCCAAGGACATTTCCGTCTCCTGTCTCCTTTTCCTCTCATCCTGCAGTCGTCCGTCTGCCTGCATGTGGTGGCTTCGCTGTGTCTCCTTCCTTCAAAAATATAAATATTGCTTCTTGAAAAGAACAAACTGTTTTTTTTTTTTGGGGGGGTTGCTGCTGCATCAAACATGTGTTTGATGATGGACCAAAACTTGTCCCTTTTTAGCCTTTTTCTTCCCACTGTGGCTTTATTTGCATTCAAAAAGCAGCCGAACTCTGTGTTTGGGGGAGGGAGGGTGGTGGGTATGAGGCAGAGTGCCAGGAGTGGATGGTGGGTGGGAGATGGGTGGCAGGTGGGAGGGGGTAGGGTGTCATGATGTACCAGCAGGCAGCAGCCCTGCACTGTCATTTTGACTGGTCAGAATGACTCATGAAATTAAATTTCACAAATGCAAAAATGAAAACGACCCTCACTTCCTCACAGCGTTCGGTGAACAGGGTGTTCCACCAGACGGACAGAAATTATGGGACCGGTAGAAGGGTGGGCTCATTGCATTTACAGTCATAGGTGTGTAATAAAACACCCTCATGTGTGGATTTGGGAATTCGGTTGGCGGCTATTGTTTGGTCTCCAATCAAATATCCTGTCCAGAGCCTGTGCTTTGGACAGGATATGTGAACATGCAGTCCCTCTGACCCACCTCTGACACACTTTTTCTTTTCATTAGAATAGCTCTTCATAAATTCACAAAGGAATGTTGAAGACAACATAAAAGTGGTCAAATGTGAAAATACATGAACACTGGTGATCAATATATGATCACAATTCTGATTTGCCAGCAGTTCTTCAGGAAAACCTGCCATAAATCTAGTTCAGCAGGGAATGTAGGGTCAACTTAAAGCTTCACATCAGTTCAGTTTTTACAAGACCCCTCACCCCGTGCACTGGTCTGTGCCCCTGGAACAATGCAGTCAAATTGCATTGTTGTCAGAAATAGAACGACTTCACCATGTTTTCCCCTGGCTTTCTGCGAGCACTGGTACTTAAGGTACCTTTGTTTCTGTTAGAGGGGGACTGTCTGTCACCCCAGCCTGAGCCTTCTTCCTGTTGATTGACGCCACCTCAGTCCAAGTCTGCACTCAGGTCACGATGCAGCGTCACTTTCACAACAAAAGCGCCATGATATCAGCTTTCTCACAGCTCGCTTTGCGCATATATTTTGATTTCTTTCCATGCAATCTCCCAGAGGACAGATATTCAACAGTTTGTCCTGCTGGGAGTACATTTACTTAGATAAGGTTTGCTTCAGGTCAACTTTTCATATCTGTGCTGTGGCTCTCAGACAATGCCAGCACTTATCTCATCTTATCTCCCACTTATCCGTGGGCATCTGGCAACCTTAAGTGCCTTACTGTGTAAAAAGTTCAAAACTCGCTCCTTTTCAGAGCTGCACAGCCTCAGACTTTTAGGCACCCAGGATGTCACATACACACACACACGCACACACTCACACACATGCACTCACACAGACAAACAGCAGTAGCATCTTATCAATACGTACATACAGTATAAACAGCCATCCTTTAACAAGAGACCGCAAGAGATCTGAGGGTCACACTGCCACGCCACTATCACTGCTGTAAGATATGAAATGTGTCAGCAGTGAATAGAACAAGGTATTTTTTTCATGGACAGAATTCAAGTATTTCCTCTGACTAAAACACTGTTACTTCTGTTTCATTTCCTCTGCAGCAGATCCAGATTCACGAATTTGTGAAAACCATTTCCATCCAGGTTTAGGTCAAATTAAAGGATAGACTCATGTCCTTTTGGAGCCTGCCCCCACAGGACCATATGTAGCTTGAAGGAGTTTTTGGTCGCTGTAATTCTTCCTCCTGGTCATACTGGTTGTGATTCCATTGTAAGAGATGGAGGACAAAATCCACAGTCAACAGTAAAAGTTAAGCAAAAGCTAAACTGAGACTCAGGCCTGTTGCATGCTGCTCGTGGCACAAGTCACAAACTTGTGTGTGCACCTACAAACCTTTGCAATTGTGTAACTGCAGCCAAAACACTCTGATAATCAGACAACCACCACATTAATAAATAAAGATGAAGAACTTCATCCCTTACACTGGAATCACGTTGAGAAGGGATCTCTTCTTTCTTTCAAAGTATATATGGACATGTGAATGATGTTTTATCATAGTCTAACACAGATTTGTAAGAGGGGGAGTAATTATGTTCACAATTACTGAATCAAATCCTCCTGACAATTAGCCTACCAGTGATTTCTTTCTGACTGTAGAGGTTAAGAAAAAATGTCAGAAAAAATCATCAGTGGCTAATTGCCCTTGACTCCTCCTTGACTCATAACCCCCTCACTGCCCTCACTGCAGGTGATTTTATACAAATTAGCCTTATCTGTGCATCCATCTGAAGTCCAAGACTGTGGTATTACTTGTTTTTAAATCAACCTCTCAGGGGTGTTTGAGAAATTGTAAAAACAGCTACTGACTCAAATCCTCCTGACAGTTTCTTCCACATCTGTGGGCGTTCACCTCTCTCGTGTCTCCACGACCCACTGTCTACAGTAAGTCAGACTAATCCAGATCACTTCTTCAGAGCTGCTACTTCTAAGGTTTACTGTGGTTTCAGCGGACTCTGTCAGAGCAGCGTCAGAGTCTGTCTGCCTGCTGTACTGACTCCACCTCATGGGTCAGACACTGGGAGCACTTGGCCAGATTGGCAGCATTGTCATTGTCATTGTCTCCTAACCAGACGCCATGGTGCTGCTCACACACCTCAGACAGTCTCCTAGAAATCACTTTTCTATACAAGTAAACTGCTATTTATATGTTTTGCAAGTTGCAGTATGTTGATACTGAGCATATTAGTAAAATGCATTTGTTTTCCTGCACTCAGAGCAGTTGGTTCAGGTTAGGCAAAGATTGTGGTCTGGCCTATATATTATATTTATTCACAAAATCTTTCCCTTTGCTTAACAAGTGCATGTGTCACCTAATGGGCAGGACTGTAGATCTGAACCGTGGTCTCTGGCGTGGCAGCCGTGTGTCCTTTGTCATGTGATTATGTTCCCTACAATACTTCTTTGCTGTTGCAGTTTGTACAGCAAACAAGTATTGTATGGTGCAGTGGACCATAATGCAGATCAGGATGCAAACAAGGCTGCCAGATAAAGAGATCCCAGCTCTCAGTTCATTTTGACCACAGCCACCTCTGACCTCCCCTGCAACTGAAGCTCAGGTGTTATTGAAAGGGACACTGAGGTTTTTGAACAAGGCTATCTAAACACAGTGATATACTCATTGCCCTACTCTGTGAGATCAAAAGACTTTTAGTCACTCTGCATTCTTTCTCATCATTTATCACAGAGCTGGATGTAAACTGTGTAGAAATGACAGCATATTATCCACACTGATAGCAGTGACTGTACCAGTGTCTGTGCTGTGATTAATAGGCTCCTACAAAGAGATTAGTTAGCAGTTAATCTAGCTAGCTAATGGCTAACCATTTATGTGATTGTCCTTAAATAAAAACTATTGTGTGCTAAACCTTAAAGTACAAATGAACTCTTCTGAGTTTAATTTAAGGGGATATGAATCGTCCAGATCTTTATCTCTATAAAAACAAGAGCAGTGAGGGTTGTGTTGCTGGCTAGCTGCTGCTATATCACCTGGCAAGAGAGGGGTTATTTTCCACCGCTGGCAATCATGACCACCATAACTGGCAGACATATCACTGACAGCACGATAACTAGGTTAGCAGGTGTATGAATTAGTTTAGAGGAAAGTCAGAAATATCACTTGATGACAGCTTGGTGTGATGCAGACGTCGCAGCATCCATCAACAGGCTGCGTGGGATTTATTTCAAGCTTGAGATATACAGGAAGTGAGGACATCGCATAGAGATGCAGTAAAGGTGACTGTTTGTTTTTCTCTTGCCCACATGGACAAAGACCGGCCCAGTGACCTTTAACTCCAGCTTGCTATCTGATGGGCTGCTGTGTGTGTTTCAGGGAGGGTCACATTCAATATGAGGATGCCTCTGGTTTCTCCGAGGGAGAATGGTGCCCTTTGTCCCAGAGACCCCTGGGACAGAGGGCATTTGAGGGGAGAGTTAGGAGTTAGTGATGTTGTATGGGTGCTGTCTGTTGACTAGAAGACCAAGGTATCACTGCCAGTTATTAAGCATCCAGCCCTTGATCCCCAGTCCCTCCTGATGCTCAACTGAAGAGGCAATAGAAGCTGGAGCAGGGGGATGAACGGGAGGCTTTCATTCACGCTTTTGTGTATTCAATCTGTGAGAGGCTGCTGTCTTCCTAAGCCTGTCCATCACAATAAGCCTTTTGATTTCTTAATGACAGAGGGGCCCTAAAGAAGGGAGGAGGGGGATGTAAAATAACTTGAAAGGGAAAGAAGTTTGAAAAAGTACCTGCAAACTGTCTCAGAGGCAGGTGGTCTCGTACATTTTAGTGTGTGTGTGTTACTCCTCTGGTAGCTTTGATAGTGAGCTGTGTATGATACAAAATTCTCCTGTTCAGTTGTGTGTGTGTGTGTGTGTGTGTGTGTGTGTGTGTGCCAAAAACAGTCTCTATAACATCAAGAACAAGTCAATTAGAAAAGGATTAAAGGATTCAGGCCCTGAGTGTTCTCAGGCTCTCAGGACAGACTGAAGGGGAATCGGACAAGAAAGTGAGATGCTCGTCTGTGTGTCTGAGCTAGCAGACAAACAACAGAGCCAACAGAGTGCGTTTTCTAATATCAGTTTTCACAGTGCAGAGATGCAGGGTCAGGACTGACACTGAGGCTAAACACTGTTTTGATCACTGGTTCATATTGGTTCTTCTGCTTCCTGAGGAAGCAGAAGAGACTCCCATTCTATGAAAATGTTTACATTTTTTTACCTTGTCATCATGCCCATATGGTGTTTTTCATATAATAAAAGACATTTAATGAGTGAAATAAACAGTCAACGCCATGACTGTGTATTTCCATCTGGGAACTACAGTGAACCAATGACAGAGACTCAGACAACTGTATAACCTCAGGAGCCAATCCTGTCAACTTGCGGGTATGCTGGGCAGGCAAAATAAACCTGAAACCTTGTCAGTACACAGAGCCAGTTTGCACAGAGTTTGCACTGGCACAAACCTTAACACTGTGTCAGCCACTGCCAGTTACAAGCTAACAAGCAGCATAAACATATAAAAGATGCTAACTATGCTAACTGTTCTAATATGTCCGCTAGTTGCCGGTTTTGGTTCACAACAGACTCCTCATCTGAGTCTGGGTCTGACTGAGGCTCAAACATGTACCTGAGTCTCTCCAATGTTCTAGTCTCTCCACGAACTATCTGGATATGCTCTGTTCTTTCACCACTAACTGAAACTTCGTCAGCACAGAGAGTGAGAGTTTACATTAGTACAGGCACTAACACCTTGTCAGCCACTGCCAGTTACAAGCTAACAAACAACACAACCAATTAACTACACTTACTGTTCTGATAACATCTTCTAGTCACCACTTTTGGTCACAATAATCTCCTGGTGCTGCGGTGGCGGGTGGGTCACAAGGCCTGATGCAGATTTTTTAATGAGGAAGTGAGCATAGACATGCTTCCAGCCCTAGTTTTTGATATTATTTTTATACTTATTTGTGGGAAAACCACATTAAACAAGATATTAATCATGGAGGAGTATTTTACATAGTTTAAAACATGTCTGGAGATGAAGTTTAAAAAGGCATGTAGGTAGTTTATTGTTCAGTTGGAAAACATTCTCCATATTATTTATGACATTTTCAAGCATTACAACCTGACAATCTCATACACTTGAACATCATAAGTAAACTCGATTGGTCATGAACAACTCGATGCTTCATATATGCATTCAGTACTATATAAACTTTGCAATACATAAATAACAATAACTGTGCGTCTCATATCAATATACACATTCAATACATAAATACATGTGTACAATGACACAGCATAGAAATATAACTTGATGCCTTATGAAATGGAAAATACACAGATTCCTTGCTTGATCATCACAATAAATCTTCCTGCAGAATTGCACAGATCTCTCACTAGAATACATGACGAGTCCTTCTGAATAAATGAGTGAGAACTCAGTCGGGTGTAATTCACAGTTGATAACATTCAGCGCATCCAATACCCTGTAATACAAGCCATGAACACAGTCACATGTTCTCAAGATAAGCTCACTGAACTTCACAGGTCAACAATGGGAGATGGAGTGACATCGGTGTGGGTGTGTGAGTTTGGCAAGCCATGTACATGTAGCTCATAACAAACATCTGGAACATCAAGACATGCGGATGCATGCAAGTGTTTGAGATTCTTGAAAATAATGATGTTGGTTTGAAAAGAGAAGTGACACTTTATATGCTGGTTGATTTTCAAAAGTGTTTCTGTCTCCTCACGCTGCGGATGCTCCTTCTTCCCTGAGCTGTCACTCACTTTGTGATCCACTATTAGCATTAGCATCTCTGCAGCTTCATCTTTGTCTCAGGTGTCAGTAGCCTCTGACTCCAGGAGGAGAGAGACTGCAGCTCTGCTTTCAGAACAGCATGCACACCTCCCTCCCCTGGCTGCCCCCCCCCTTTCTGAACCAACTGCTGACGGAGTGGCTGCGAGGGGTTCACCTGAAGGCCGCGCTGTGTGGTCCTGGACTTTGAAAGAAAAGCCAAACTGCTGACTCCTTTGACCGCTGGCTTTGAAATGGAGCTTGTTTTTATGACTCAGTTCTGCTATTAATAGCTCCACGCTGTTCACATGCCCCATTGAGAACAACACATCACGTGCCGGGTCATGGGGCTGGCAGCGGTGCTCAGAGCGCAAACCATCGGCAACTCACTCTGACTTTAGCAGAGGCTAAATTTACCTGACATTGGACAAGGTGGATGAGGTTTAAAGTAATGTGTGATGTGTGTGTGTGCTGGTGTTTATTGGATAATACTGTGAAAAATTAGGGAATGATAAAGGGTCAAGTGTTGAACTCAGCTGTCACTTTGAGTGCTTGGTTCCTGCTTTATGGCACATTCATAATGTTGAATTAAGACCTACTTCTTCACTACGCATGCACGAATGCTCATCAAACCCTTATGGCACCTTTCGTAAGGCATTTTTTGAAAGCCTTTGTCATATGTGTCGTCAGGGAAGAACACCAGGTGAGTCATGCCTGCACTACGATGTCGTTGATCATCTTAGCAACCATGCAATGACGAAGCTACAAACCGGGATACAGCTGAAGAGTGATACAGAACTTATTGTGTTCATGGACATTGCAGTGCAGCACAGGGTGCTTTGCTCTAGTTTGGTTGAGACAGTCCCAAAGCTATGGCCATGGCAGCAGCAAGGAGGGCAGAGCTGGCCAGGATCACCGCACTTCCCGACCGGAACACCTGCCTGCCATTCAAGGGCTGGACCGGCCTAAAAGTGCCCACCATTGGCTTTCCATCATGGAACTTGAGCTCGGAGAACGCCCGCAGCTGGAGGAACAAAATGTAAACACAAATTTTAGGCTCCAGTTCCTGGAACCCAAGATATTGAAAAAAACACAATTCACTTGAAATCCTTAAAACTTTCTGATCTTTTATCCTAACCTGATCCATGTTCAGAGGAATAGGATTCTCAAACAAAGTCCAAATCACAGCCTCAGTACACCCTGGGGTGGTCAGAGAGCCCTTGTAGCGATAGTAGGATGTCAGATTCTGCTCAGATGGGATCAGCTGAGTCAGGGAGACACCAGACAGAGATGTGTTGGCATCTGAGAACAGAAAAGCCACAGATGACGAATTAAGCAACAACATTATGCAGCCATGTTTTTAGTAAGTTATATTGAACTTCAATAATCTACCTACTTGTAGCTTTGATGTTTCGGAGAGCATTGACAATTGGGTCATACTTTCGGTTTCCGCTATTGGATTTCTGAAAATGGAAAGAAAAACATTTCAGCACTTTCATTTCAACTTTTTTTAAATAATTGTACTGTTAAATAATTTCAGCTAAACTGTATTAAAAATGGTTACCTCATAGAAAAACCCAAGGACTGCAACTCCTTCTGGGTCTGACAGTGCTGTTGTCAGATCAGTGTAATGATGCTTCATGTGAACAATGTGCAGCTGTGGATAAAATATCACTAAAGTTACAATTAAATACAGTTTTTTTACAAAATGTGTGCAGAACATATGCAGTCTAAATTAAGCAGCTGTTTATCAAAAACACTTAAAGTCTTTAAAAAAAGACGTTACTGATAACAATGATCAATCAATAAATTGCACAAAAAAGACCTAAAACATCAATAACTTGATCACACGAACACCAACTATTGTCTGTGTATCCAAAATCTGATAAAGCTTGTTTGTCTGTCTATAGAGCGCCATTGTTGTCCAGAAAACACATCAGGGAGCCACTGTTGCACTGGTCAATATGTTTCTTCATTATGATGAACATGTGCTCTGTAGTTTATTTTGAGTCCACTCTTAATAAGCCATCCTTTTGCATGAATACTCACTAATGTGTCCAATCCGCTGCTGAAAATAGTGCCCATCAGATACACCATTTACTGCTGTTTGAGCAACATGAGGGTTCGGCTGTTTTAAGAGGACGTTGAGCCTTTTTGAAAATGAAAACATATATGTTTCTGATTTGTTTTTAAAGATTTACGTCTTCAGTGGTAACAAATGGGCTTGGAGCTGAAAGCCACTGACTAAAGTATATTAAAAAGTTTATTTTATAGAGAAAGTCAGCCATTTAAATAGTTGATAACTCTAATTATTGGTTTGCTTTTGTGTGATCCAGATCAGTGTATCAGTGAACAGAGACAGGCTGTGTGTGTTTTGTAGGGTCAGTTTAAGATACCTCCATGGGATACTGCTCCCCATCGATGGTATGTTCGGAGCCAGGCCCTCCATTAGTGCCCCAGTGGAGGTGGAACTGTACAGCCTTGTAGATGGTCGGCAGGCCTCCACCTGAGATGGTGCTGAGATGAGGAACTCCGACCTGAACTGGTGGACACACACACCAGACATAAAGAGTTCAGACAGCAGCTTCAAAGCACCAGTGGCTTTTAGATGTTTAATGGAAAATATATTCACCTGAGTGGCCGTTGTTCTTGATTGTGCCTTTGAAGATCTGCTGGTAGTTGGTGAACTGGAAAGGAGTCAGACGCTCATCTTTCAAAGTCTTCCTGGTGACGATGTTGATGGGCGACTGGTATTTTCCTGCACAGTCGTTGTGGGCGTGGTTCCACTTCTCTGGTGCTAAAACAAGAAAACGCCAGTTGGGTGGACTGCTTACTGTTTTATGGCCTCTGATAAATTTCATCCTGGTTTCACATTGAAGTTTATGGTGCTTTTAGATCTTAGACAGCCACTTGATTTAAGTGGAATGAATTGTTGATACACAATTCACACATGGAGCACCACAGGGATCAGTCCTCAGTCCTTTACAATTCTTCATGTACATGTTGCACCTCAAATATTTCAAAAGCATCGTATCAGGATTCATTTTCATGAAGATGATTCTCAGATTTACATGTTCTTTGATTCTAGTAATATGATGCAACTCAGTAAACTACAGGGCTCTTGCACAGAGGTTAAAAACTGGTTTTCTTCCACCTTCCATACATCAAAGGTTATTACCATCAAACTTAGGGTCCTTGTCTTCAAACATAAAACCTCATTTCAGAAATCTCTGTGTTTCATTTCAAAACAGGCTGAATTTTGATAACTAAGATAATTGTCTGTCAATCCTGCCAATCTTAAATCTTTGTTTTTTAATTTTTTTTAATTAAAAAAAAAAAGTACTTATTTTTTTTGTAGTCTAGGCTTTTATCACATTCTGATTTGATTTCTGTAAACCTATATATTCCTGCCTGAATGGGTGCAACCTATCCAGACATCAGCTGGTTCAGGTGCTGGTTGCATCAGCAAAACTACACACAACATCCAACAGAAGAATGTATATAAACCAGAGGAGACTGGGACTGCCTGAGGAGAGCATGCAGGATATCTCTTTTCATATAAATCTCTCCCTTAAATTGTTTTATCCTGTGATTGTCATTGTTTAAATTGCTTCTTATTTGAATCTTAATTATATGTATGTTAGTTCACTTTCAATCTGTTGGTTTTATGTCTTTTGTGAAAAATGTTGTTATTTGCCCTCAGAAAGGGTCATAAAGTTGTTATTTTCGTTTAAATAAAATGTTAGACCATGTGTAATTAAATAAGCTTACCGTTGCACTCATGATCACAGGTGAACTGGGACTGATAGCACCAATCTGAAACACAGAGAATGAAATATATTATTTTAAGAAAAGGTTTTCATTGACAACGTACTCGCAGTCGCACACCTCTGTCAACAGCAAATAAACACACACACGTGTTTGTGTGGCTGGCAACCATCCAGCTAGATTTTATGTGTATTTACAAATGTGCCATTTTATCAATAGTTTATTATTATTTTTCATTAATGCAAACAGTGAATTGTTCTCCCAGTGGTTTAAGTCAACTGTTATTCCTGACCATACAAACCCTCTAATACACAGGAACTGTCTTCCTATTCACAAAAACGCTGGTGTTTGTGCTTTATCTTTCCGTGCTATCAGAATAAACAGAGAGCCAATCTTTTGCATCAGCGAGGTCCTGTTCTCACATGTTTGTCTGAGGGTTTATTAATATTTCACAATTGGTTTGCATGTTTCCACCCCGTTCTCAGAGACAAATATCTGCAGCTATCTCTCAAATCAAATATTTATGAAAAACACACATACCATTGAAAAAATATGGGGTGGGCCTCCTGCTCTGTTATTAGAATTGTATGAGGACCCCTCCTGGTGTTTGTTAAGGAAGTCAGTGCTTGGTTTCTTTGCCATGTTGGTAAGCCTTTTCCTCCTGCTCTGGCATGATAATGGGTACTGAAAATAAACGAAGCAGGGGGGCAAGCATTTGCAGTGGGGGTTGGGATGGGGGTGTTCAGATTGTTATTCACTAGTACCATCATATTGGTCCGAGTAAATAAAGTGACAATTTTTTGTTTGTATTTATTTATTAATAAAGCTTTTGCTAAAGCTGTGAGTGGAGCGTGAACCAGCAGAAGGAAAAAACAAATGACTCACTGCAGTCTGATACCGAGGGTACGGAAAGATTAGGATACATTTCAAACCTTGACTCACTTTGATTTGCAAAGTCACTTTTCAGAGATCTGCACTGAGGCCACAGCTAAAATCAGCCTTATCATAGGACGACGTTTGAGTTCTCCAGATATAAGATTTATCAGTTACATCTGTTTTCTGTGCTAATGACATGATAATATCAGCCATTAGTCATGACCTTGATGGGAGATACTTGAAAAAATTGCTCATGTTAAAGGTTGAATTCTGCCAGATTATGTTTTCTCATGTTTTACATACAGTTACTCATGTACTTTACTGTAAGTACAAATTTAAAGTACTTGTAGGCTACTTTACTATAGTGTTTCCATTTAATGCCACTTTGTACTTCAACTCCAGGGAAAATATAAATTTTTTTACTCCTCCGCATTTATTCGTCAGCTATAGTTACTTGTTACTCAACCAAGATTTTTCATACAGAACATTCGATGAGTTCATGAAGTATTACAGTATGTAGAGTTTTAGATTCAACAAACTGACAGGATTATAAAGTAGTTAAAAGTTGGTTTCACCTCCACCAACTACAACAGTATGACCTGATATATAAGTACAACAATAACGGGAGCCATTCCTCTGCACTTTTAAACGAGTATTTTTACAGTGTGGTAATTGTAGTTTTACTCATGTAGAGAATCTGAAAACTTCCTCCATCACTGTCTGTGAGGAGAAATACTTTTTTTTATGGCTCAGTCGCTTGCTTCCATCCCAGCCAATCAGATCTCTGTCCGCGCAGTTCTTGACCAATCGACGCTTGGCTTTGATCTTTTGTGCGGCGCAGAGCGAATGAGCAATATGAATGAGTTTTGATTGATCTGCGAGCTCTGCCGGGACAGCAAAGTGAGGAAACCGTCAAGAAGAAAACAAAAGGCAGCCAGAGGAAAGCAAGTAGGCCACGCCTGCCTGCACGTCGGCGGGAGCTGAAAACGTAAAGTGAGTGCACGCTGACGCGGAGACGGAGCTTTTCATGCCATTGTGTTGTGAGCACCGTGTCGAGCCAGACATGAACTGTGCGCTGCAGAGGCTGCACCTCACACACAGACACGGATCAAAGAAAAAGGGCAGATGGTGCCCGTGTGCCTCCCCATGTGCCAAAACAGCTCTCCGGTTTTGAGATGAGGTGAAAACATCTCAGGAACAAGAACTCAGGAACAGTTTCGTTATTCTGGGGCCAGTGGCCTCACAAGACAGAAAAAAAAGAGAATTTAAGCGTCCTGATCAGGTTTCCCTCCCTCACCGCAGACACACGCACGTTTTCTCTCTCACTCCTGTGCGTCCAGCTGCGGGTCCAACCCGCTGCGGCTGCAGGGCGCACAGAGCGCTGAGCGGAGCATCCAGCTCTCTGAAAAGAGCCACTGAGAGTTTGGAGCCTCTGGATTGGTGCTTTATCTTAAAGTCTTAATAAGTAAACAGACACTAAAAATCCCAGTTAGAGCCAGACACAGGAAACATAAATACGTGGGCTAAGTGAGGCAGCTGTTATTAATATGTCTTAGAGCTTTTAACGAGGCTACATTAGAAGCGTCCCTGTGGCAAACACATGGCCTGCGACCAAAACAACACCAGTTATTCTGCTCTGTTCATCACTGATGAGGGGCTTAATTGGATTAGGTTAATGGGATTCTAGGTGGTATGAAACATTTATTATTAACGGCGAATACGATCCCATTTTAGAGACAGATTGAAGAGATGTAGCTTATTTGTAGTTGGTAAGAAAAACGAAAGAGGGGAGCGTTGGTGAAATTTCCCTTGTGAACCTATGACCAATATCTGAGCAGCACTGACCAAAATAGCCTCGTCATTTATCAAGCAATCATGTTTGCCGCTAATTTGCTCCATCGCAGCATCGGTGCCAAACCGCGGGGCTTTTACTGTGAAATTAACGCCTCGGAATCAGCCGCTGAGGATTTGGAGACATTGGCGCTGCGCAGCTTGACGCGTCCCTCTGCGGCAGCAAGGACGCAAACGTCTGTCATTGGCTCAGCGTGGATCTGAGCAGGTGTGCGGGAGAGAGAGAGAGAGGGGGAGAGAGGGAGAGAGAGGGAGAGAGAGAGAGAGGGAGGGAGAGAGGGAGAGAGAGGGAGAGAGAGAGAGAGGGAGGGAGAGAGGGAGAGGGAGAGAGCCCGAAACACAGAGGCTCAGGGAGAATTTCAGCTCGGTGTGATCCGCCTGCTTCAGTTGATACAGGATCTCTGCATCCTGTCATGCCCCTGCACAGGGGGCTCTGTGGTGTGGGCGCAAGGTGCAGATGAGTGGGACACACGGAGCGGAGCCCGGGGCCTCATCAGTGTGAGGGACAGTGACGCGGGGGGAGCCTCGCTTCCACCTGGGGAGCTGTGGCTCTTCACTGACTCCGTCTTTTTTTTTTTTTTTTTTATCTCTCTCTGCCTTTTTAAAATCTATTTTTGGATTTCTGTCTCTTTAGATTCTTGGGATTCCGCAATGTATGAACTTTCTGACGGAATAAAGTGACCGGCACAGTTGGAGAAAACTGGTAAAAAGCAACTTGACCTTGATGATCTCACCGAGAAGCTTTCTGATGTTCTCATTTATTCCGTATTGTTTAGTGTTTAATGCATCAAACATCCTCCCTTAATCCAGTAACCAATCAGTTCTATGCTTACATGTGAAATAACCCCAGAGATTTCGATCAAAAATTAGATAACATGAGAAACAGATATTAAAAGACAGATTAGATCTTTTTAAAGAAAAAAAGCAAACATTACCAGATATTATTGATAATATTAGAAAATAAAAATCTCCTTATTCAGTTAATTGTCCCCGTTTTTTCACAATATCCACTGCCTATATTTGACACCTGTACAAAGGCTAAAGAGATTAAGATAAAGCTATCTGTTTTTTTAATGTGAGCATCACATATTTCCCAGTAATGAATGAAAACACACTGACCTCCTGCTCCTGTGCAGGCGCTCCAGAGGGATGCCAGGAGAACGGGCAGGATCAGCTGCTGCATCTTGGAGCGTCTCTGTCTCGACCGAGTGAAGGCAGCAGCGCAGGGACTTGTTTTTTACCAATGTGATCGCATTCTTGCAGGGGGTCTTATACTTATCTATCAGCATACCCCCGACAGCAAAGAAAGAGTGGCCCCTCCCCCTTCGGGCATCGCCTCCAATAAAGCTCCACTGATAAGAGCTCCAACGGGGGGGGGGGGGGGGGGGGCAATCAATGGGCTCCTGCTGTGCAAGAGCCAAATCTAATGCGATCATTACCATCATGGTGTCGATAGCCGAACACTTCCTGATGATTTGAGAGGGAACTGTGGCGATAGGGGGAAATCAGATGGGGGGTAATGATCAATGTGGGAAGCTGATTGCTCCACAGGTAATTCCAAGGTGGCCCCTTAAAGAGAGCGGCGTGAGAGGAATATGATGATTGGGATTGAACCTGAGACCATCATCTCTTATTAAATCACTGAATTTCACAGTGTAGCCTCCATCACACAGTCTGTACCTGCTTGTTCCAGCTCTTCACTCTGATGTTTTCATTAAATGAAATATTCAAACCCAAGGATCCGCGTTTTTTTTGGTGTGTTTTTGTTTTGTTGTTTATTGAAGATGTCAGGTGCGTCATTTATCAGGTCAGTGGTGAAAGAAGCATTCAAATAATTTACTTAAGAAAAAGTAGCATGGATCTAAACAACAAAATGTGCCTAAAATATCACGTTAAGTACAACTGATACTAATATCAAGTATACTGAATGGGTCCTGTCAGTGTTATATTATTATTTTATTGGATTTATTATTGATTTATTGATTTATTCATATATTAATATGTAAGAGGGACTTAAATGTTGAATTTGGAGCTGATTGTGACTAATTAATCTACAGCTGTGTAGTTTGATCAATAATAATGCATCATATTATTATGAACTCATATTTTACTCTGAAAAGTAACCACAGCGGTTTAAAGAATGTAGTAAAGAGTGAAGTAGAAGAACAAAGTAGCATAAAGAAGAACCACTCAACTGCAAGTATGTCAAAATGATACTGAAGTGCTTGAGCAAATTTACTCAAAATGTGGTCAGACATATCTGGTATCTTGTAGGAAAAGGTGGGATCGACACACGTCAGCATAAAGACAAAGTTTTGTAGGTTTGAACAGCATGAGACTCACACCACACACACTCACACACACCTTCACCCCAGAGCCTCGTTCCTAAAAGGACATATCTGGTGAAATTTTTTCTGTCCAGTCAGTGCAGAGGTTTGCAAAAAAAAAAAAAAAAAAAAAGAATCTCAAAATCTCACCTCAACTTTTCCTCAGAAAAGTTGGAGCAGTGTATTTGGAGCAGGTGGAGGCCTAGAATACCCTCAGTGTGAATTATTGATCATGCTGAGTGAGGGTACAGTGAGGGACACTGGCAGGGGTTTTTCATAAAAACATGAATTAGTTTGCGCGGCTCTTCTTGAAGACTCTTGCCAGCAGTGGGAAAGTCTGAAAAACTGCAGCTGGGCATGATGCTGTGTTAAAATCTTGTTGTCATACAGACTGTTGCTATGTGGGTGTGTTTGGTGTGTATCATAACAATGTCAGTTACACTGCCACCCCCTTTTTATTCTTTCTTTTTTTTATTCAACAGAAAGGAAATAACTACCGATTCACATTAGAGAGGAACATTACTCAATCTTTACCAGAGAACACAGAGAAATGAAGAAATTCTCAACAGTGAAATTATGCAACACTGGCTTGATCGGATTGGCAGAAAGTGCTGGTTGTTGCAGATGATCTGAATGAATGTCCTGGCTGCTGCAGAAGTTCTGCTTTGTGTTTCTCTTGATGGAAAAGCTCCATCTGGTGGACAAATGGAGGAAACGTATGTGTTTCCCAGGGCTGGAACAAGTATTCAGGTCCTCTCGCTATGTGTTTTTAAAACCTTATTTTAACCAACAACAAGTGCAGTAAAACATATTTAGCTCTGGAATGTAGTGGACTTAAATACTATTAGACATACCTGAGTACATTATCTTGTGCAATTAAAGTTATAAGAGAGTCTAAATTATAAACAAATAAATAAATAATAATAAATAATCCTCTCATCTCACCACTGGTCCATGTTGTATTGGTCCGTGAGGACAGTCATCATATTTGTGTTCTGGTGATGTGACCAAAATTACAGTGGTGCAGTTACAGTGTTTGAACTGTGGCACATTTTGTCATTTGTCTTTAGCTCAATACTGCAGCACACTGGTTTTAAGTGAAAGAGACGTGCTGATTCGGGATCTGATTTGAGGACATTTACATCCACATCAAATTATACTCGTTCACCTCTCCTGGTATTTGACTGCACTGGTTGCTCCCACAGTGAAGTTCCCTTTGACCTCTGTCTGTCCAGGTTGTTTGTCTTTGCTCTTTTCTTGCTGGAAGTTCTTCATCTGTCATTTACTGCATCATTTACAGTGTGATCGAGCCACTCAGCAACGCATCAGTTGATTTCTACACACACTGTCTCATGTTCACCTGCTTTACACTGAAGTCTTCCCACTCTGGACACTTCAGTTCCTGTGATGAGACAAAATAATACATATATCTTTGTGCTTTGAAAGGTTTTCCAGAGTTACAAGTAAATAAGCAGACTGGGAAACAGATCCATGATATAATCTTTTATTTTAACCCATGGGATTTAACTTTTACAGTGCATTTCTTTACAACAATTATTCATTAAGTGACAGATTTTAGCCACCACTACAGATCAGATAAGTATGTATGTTACATTTCTGAACTCCTCTTAAAGATTCTGACTTCATGAACACCTTGTGATAAAATCCCAAATATTAGCTGAAGCAAACCAAAAAGGGTAAAGGACCAGTGTGTAGGATTCATGGAGATCTTTTGAAATGCAATAAAATAATCATAATTATGTTTTCATTAAAGAATCATCACCTGAAACAAAGAAAAGTTATGTTTCTGTTGGCTTGGAATGAGCAAACACTGCTCTACATAAGGAGTGAGCCCTCTTCCACAGAGCCCGCCATGTTACATCATCATGTTTCTCTGGTAGCCCAGAATGAACAAACCAGACACTGGCTCTAGAGAGGGACTTGCGCGTTTTTACGCCACCACAGTTTCTCCTACTCATTGGGAAGGAGGGGCGAGAGGAGGGGTATTCAGTTGGTTGCAATCTGCAACCTCGCCACTAGATGCCACTCTATCCTCCACACTGGCCCTTTAATTCTGCGACGTCCGATCATCCATTGAAATGGTTAGCCTCATTATCAAACGGATCCATTTGTTAATCTTTAGTTGTCTCAGTGTTATTAAGCAGCTAACTATCTGTACCATTAAAACATACAGAGAGGTGGCCAATTAGAAACCTGCTGCCATCCATAAGAAAGAAAAAGGCTTTAAAAATAGACAAAACAAAATATGGCACTATTGTCTCAAGGAACAACCAGTAGACACAAACACATTTTTAAAGGGGACTGTCACCAAACCCCCCCCCAAACAGAACAAGAAACTCCAAGCACTTTGTTCAGTCTTTTCCCGAGCAGTCTCTACTGCCAGTTAGCAATCTGAGGAGTCGTCAGTCAGATGGACATCAAGCTTTAAGTGGACATGAAGCCATTCATTCTCAAGCATCTCAGCAGAAAAAACCTCGAGGAAATTCCCTCAGTCACATCACAGAATACCAACAGTACCTTCAATTGACTTTTCCTCACATCAGAAGAAGACCTGACAGAAATCTGCAGTCTCCCAGCATCATCTCGCTCTCTTCCTCTTGACATATCAAGCACACATCCCACAAAACAAACAACGCGCAGCATTGCATCAGTCTGTCCGTACACATCCCCCAGAACGTCTTAATGTTGCAACATAGCAATACTGGAGAAAAGCATTGATAAAGACAGAACCACATTGACTGTGCATATACATAACTTTGAAAACACATTGCAGCAATGAACACATATACAACCCACCAAATGCACAAGAACATAAACTCGATCCAGTTACCCATTACATATTACATTCAGGCTCTAAGAAAAAAGATGCGATGGCAGAGTAAACAGCAGATTTCTCCCTTTTGCTCAAGTTTGGTCTCAATTTCCCTCAAATACACAACAGCTAGTAGTGCACAAAATAAGAATACAAAATTAGACTTTTAAATACTGTAGCAGCAATTCCTTTCTTTTGAAGTTGAAAGCCTCCAATAGTACAGGTAAAGGCTTTGGAGTTCCCGACACGTGGAAGGGTGAGCGATTGTCCTCTGAAGTGCGAGACAGTGTCTGTAAGGAGGGTGCAGGTGTTTGGTACTAAAGGTGGGTGGACAGGTTGGATGTGTCTCGGACAGGGCACCGCTAGAGGACTGAGCCGTGTGGAGGCAGCAGGACGCTGCAGCACTCCAGGCTGAAAATGTCTTTGAACAGAAGGGGTTTGTTCTGTAGGAAAACCTCCCCCACTGACACACCTCCATCTCAGACTTTCCTTCCCTCTTCACCGCCTCTCAGACAGTCTCACAGTGCAAAGCGAGCCTCCCAAACAGTAACAATTCCTCCTCAAATTCACCCCCCCCCCCCCACCCCCCTGCAGCCGAAACTACAGCAGGCTGGGGTTACAACACGGTGCTCAGCTCATCAGTCCAAAACGAGCAGGACAGAGCCGAGGCGAGCCAAGCTACACAACGCGTCTCTCAGCTGGAGGCTGTGGCGATGGCCTTCTTGAGCTGCTGGCTGCGGATCTCGCGGGTGCGGGACTCCAGAAGCAGGTCGTGGCAGGTGTTACAGACCAGCACCGGGTCGTACAGCTGCTGGTCTGGGATGGGCAGCTTCAGATGACAACAGTCTTTACAGAACACATTGCCACAGTTCCTGAAAACAGAGCACACAGAGAGTTAAGATCATTTTTAGATAGTTGACAGAATACTTTATTAACCCTGAAAGGAAACTGCAGCGTTAGAGCAGCAATTTAACATAAATTAAACACAAATCAGGTGGATGAGAAAGAAACAGGTGCAATTAAAAGATCAAGTTACACACAACATTGAAAATACACACAAAAAAAAAAAAATAAAATAAAATAAAAAGCTGAGAATAGAGACAAGTTAGATAGGACTCCAATATGTACTGAATATATATTGTATAGTTATAGTACTATCTTGTAATATAAAATGTACATTAGTGCTAGTCAAACAGACATTGCTAAAAATACTTTTACATAAAACAGCTCTGCACTAATAAATTACCCCTTAATCTAATTTTAAACACTGATTGAAATCAAAAAGACTTCTTATTCAGGACTCAGAGCTCCTCAGATTTTTTCCTCTTGTTACCAATTCAAATCACCTACAGGTTTTTAAAATTATTATTATTTTTTTTTGGGGGGGGCTTTTTATGCCTTTATTATAGTTCAGTGGAGACTGACAGGAAAGGGGGTAGAGAGAGGGGAATGACATGCAGGAAAGGGTTGGACCGGTCGGGAGTCGAGCCGGTGACTGCCTGCTAAGAGCGTCTTGCGCTCAACATGGTACGCGCCCTAACCACTCGACTACCAGGCCGCCCCCACCTACAGGTTTTTAATAAATATCAAATATTGATTCAAAATAAAATGTTTCAGAAGCTTCCTAAAGGTACACATGTAATGCATTTCAAGAGCTAAGATCCTTGGTGGAAAATGGAGTAAGGTCAGTCAGTCAACAGTATCAAAAAGGGCACAAATATGCTCAAAGGCAAGAAACAACCTGTGCTGAAAAACTGAAGAATAATTTCAGGTCCAATTACACAGCAGTCTATATATGGTTTTGTCATATACTGATAACACATTTCATGACAGTTCTGTTCTTTTGTCACAACAGCTTCACTGTCATCCTGATGCAAAACATATCCCAGTGTTAGTATCAATGTCAGCTGAGACCTCTGCCCTGTGACAGTGTAGAGAGACAAATGTTTCCAGACACCGGCTGCTGAGGTCACTCTTTAAATACAGTTAACAGCCAGTGACTGATTCTATTGGATAATTTTATTCAAATTACTGAACTTTTACATCTAATGTTTTAAATTGGTCTATATACAGACAGTCTCTAATAGTGATCATTACATTTAATCCATCTCCTGTATTTTCGGAGTGGTGCTCTGTCTGTGGGTGTTCAATCCTTCTTCTAATTTGGGACAACTCAGTCTCAGTTTTTCTCAGAGGAGCATATAAATAGCTCTCTGACTGACCGAGGGCCTTTGATGCTCAAACCATGGGCTCAAACCGAAGCTTGGTTTATTGCCTTGAAAATACAAAGCAAAGTGTGTATTTGAATCGCAGCCGGCCACAAAACTGTGCTGCAACATGAGAGAAAAGTGGGAGACCAAAAAAAAAAAAAAAAACAGCTCTCCTGTTCTTTAAAAAGACAAAGACTTTAGACACTACAGGAAGAACGGTGAGCGATCTCCTTCACAATTGACTGATTATTTGACAGGATTTAATTATCAGAGCTGTGCTGTTTGAGTGTGTCTCATATTGTGAAAGGACCAGGTTTTTTTCTGATTTTTGCAAAAAAAAAAAAAAAAAAAAAGAGTCAAATCATAATTATGGGTATTGGTAAATTGTGAAGACTTTATAATCTACATTTTTAAACTGTGTATTGGTAAATAGAAAAAATAACCATCAATAAATTGATCATGAAAATAATCTAATAATAATAAACATCTCAAATCATTTCAGTGCCCCACAACAACGCTCCTGGTCACATGAGGAAATGTTGAAAGGAAAACGACTCACTGCACCTCAGCTACTCTCAGTGTATGAGGAGCTCTTCCTGTTTCCTTATTAGTGATGTTTAGTGGTGAGCTCTGAGTGTTAATCGTAAGCCGTGAATCATAAGGAACATTAAAACTGAGACTTTTCCTGTACTTAACAAATGAATTATGATGGTTTATTCTTCAAAACAAACATGCAAAATATTTCAAATCCAGAAACTGCTTTACTCTTGTACCTTTATAATATGTGACATATTTTATGTGATATTTTAGATCCACTGTGTTCTGTGTTTATTAATGTCAGAAAACCACGGCGAAGCCCCACCTGCAGTGGTGACGTCTCTTGGCTATCCAGAACTCACAGTCACAGTTGAAACAATGGGAGGCCATGTGGTCGGGCACCCACCTCGTGACCTACACACAGAGACACAGACATCTCCATCAGAACAGTGTGTGCTAATAAGGTGTGCTCAAAGCCATACAGGTGAGGGGGAGGAAAGAGGGTGAAGGAGTGGAGACAGAGACAAGGATGCTGACCTCTGTGTCCTTGCGCTCCACTCGGTCCCAGCTGCCCTCAGACAGACGGTCCTCACTGTGGGTGGACAGAGAATCCTCCTCGTTGCTGTTGTCCGACTCCCGCAGACACGTCTGACACAGAACAGGGTGGGATCAGATCACATGAATATGAGAAGAGAGGACACTTCTGGAGACAATCACAAGTAAATATAAAAAAGCTGCTGGCACTGGCTGACTGGTATTAATGTCATCACTGAGAAAACTACTCACAATGTCATCCTCATAGTCGACGTCTGGCTCAGAGGGAGGGGTGCCGTACTGTTTACTCTCCAGCCTCATCTGCAGCTGTCGCACCTGCTGTCGCAGCACCTCCACCTCCTGCTTGTAACCTGCCTCAATCTGTCGCAGTCTCTGCTGCACGGCGTCCATGGCCACTGGCAGCCCGTCATCATCCAGGTAAGCAGGGGCTTGGGGTGGGGGAGGGGAGCTGGAAGCAGAGGGCGAGGAGTATGACAGCGGTAGGAGCTGATGGCCTGCCAGGGAGTAGCTGCTGAGGGCAGCGGCAGCAGGCCCACACACGCCAATGTAGCCTGCACTCTTGGCAGCGGACAGCCATCCAGCCTGCAGAGGGCTGCTGGGGCAACACAGAGCCTCCCTGCGGCAGCACTGGGAGCCGTTGGCGATGGCGAAGCCCTGGGAGCGGAGCAGCTTACTGGCGAGCCGGCGGCTCTGGTAAGTGTTGGGCTGCAAGGCCCGAGTGATGCCAGAGTGACCAGCACTGCTGCAGGCGGACTGGACCAGACCCTGGACGCTCTCCCAGTGAGAGCCGAGCAGGGACAGGTCTGAGAGCTGGCTCTGGGAGATCAGATGGCGAGCTGCTACCTGGGTGCAGTCTACAGGAGCTGCTGCAACTGTTAGCAAGCGCTCCCTTCCTTTCACTACATCTGTCCTCATGTCCTCCTTCTCCTTCTGTGGGTGAACCTCGGGCTGTGGCTCAGGCTGCTCCTCACTCTTAAAATTTTGGGTTAGATTCTGGCTGACTGTGGGGGGCAGGGTGGGGGGAAGCTCTCTCTCATCTGTGAGAGTCTCCGTGGAGTCCTCCATGGGAAGGAGTGGTGTTAGCTGCTTAACAGCCAGCAGGCCTGCAGATTCTGGGAGGTCGTTTGCTTGGCCGTCAACGTGACCATTAAGCAACAAGGTGGGTGTGGGGGCTGCAGGTTGGGTGCCGTTACAGGGGAGAGGTAAGCACGGCTCTGATTTATGAGTGGGTGATGTGGTGCTCTCAGCAGTCCTATGGGGGCTCTCAGCCTCGGGTGGAGGTGGTGGGAGTGGAGGGTTCGTGATCTGAGGCAAAGCCTGCTGGAGGACAGGAGTGGGGAAAGGAGTGTGAGCAAGTGTGACGTCCTGCCCGAGAGGGACAGGGGGAAGGGGCAGGGAGGGCAGGGGCTGTGTGGTGAGACAGGGCTCCTCCAGTGCGTCTTCACAGCTCTCGGCACCTGGGACGTCCTCTGGGGTCTTGGCAGGACTCTGATCTAGAGGCTCTGCCTCAGCGCTGTCCAGTCCAGTGTCAGGTATGACCTCCTCAGAGTTGTCTGTAGAGGTTTCTTCCATGGCGGGCGAGGGCTCCAGTGCGGAGCGACCCTCCTGGCAGTGCTTATTGAGATTGGGGTCGCTGGATGTGCGTGTCAGAGGCACCCCGTTCTCAACAGCGGTCAGCAGGTTGTCCATGGAGCGAGTCTTGGGAAGTCTGAAAATCAGAAATACATGAGGAGTTATTTATTCCATGTGCAGCAATAGCAGTGATACAATTCTCAGTTTGGGGCTCTAGAAGGCAGTCCGACTCTCTGTAATAGTTACATTTTAATTCATGTAAATCTGCTCAGGGACCAAGAACAGTAAATACAGATACTGCGTAACAGATCAGAGATCAGATTTGCATCAAGCAACAACGTACCTGTCCAGGGAGCGGGAGGTGAGTTCGTCTCCTGTGACATTTGGGGGGAGGTAGAGCTCCATAGAATCATCCACAGCGGTGCAGGGGGAGGAGGTGGGCAGGTAAACAGCTGTCCACAGCTGTAATGCCCGAGTGTGGCAGACTGGCTGCAGCACCTGGCAGACAAACAAGTGATGAGGAAGGTCAAAACACAGTCATGATGGTGCCTGTGACTCAGTCAGTGCTGCTCTTGAGCTGCTGTGGGTGGTGTATTATGATGACATTGATGCTTTTCTTAGAGTGGATCAGAACGGGTGGTGGAGAGAGTGGGGCAGATTTAATCTTATGCTTTAAATCTTTGATCTAAAACAGAGTTTGAAGATTTAAGTTCAAACTGAAGTCATACTCTCCATGAATCCTTAATCGAGCCACTTATTATGCTCAGGATTTAAAAGAAGCAGTAAAACTAGAGATCTGTTGATGAAATTTTTACTCCTAAAATGCCACTATTCCCTTCAGCAAGTGACCTGCAAGTCACTAACTGAAAGGCTCAGTGACAAAGAGCAGCAGGAAACCTCCATAGCTCAAGCTCTGCTACAAAGGCATGAATAATACTGTAAAAACTGAGAGGTACCATATCATGACTGGGGATGTAGAGGAAGTTCTGGAAGTTCTTGTTTCCTGTGCGAAGCAGGGACCACACAGAGCAGGTGCGTTTGTAGATGTTCCTTGCCTCCCTCTCGCGAGCGTTGTTACACAGAAACGTGCCGTAAAGACACGAGTATGTGTGCTGCACCAACTTGACCTGGACACACAGAAGATAACACATGAAGTCAGGTGTTTATAACAATGATTTACATCCCTCGTGATCTGATTATCACTCTGCCAATTCAATATAACCGCTGATATGAAATTATATTATTGAGTTATAAAATTGGATCTAAATTCTGTTTGGCTGCAGCGTTTTCAAAGCAGAGGCTTGAAGATTAAATGGTATGGCGTGCAAAATAAATAATTTATTATATAAAAGTGAACTTTTTTTTCCACATAGCTTCATGTTATGCCTATGTCTCACACTTTTGAGGTTTATTGACACAGTTACAAGGAAATATATCTAATCATAATCAGAAAGATGGAGAGAAGTGCTGTATGACCACCCACCAGGAAGGCCTCGTTGAACTCAAACAAGCAGGGGAACTGTTTGAGCAGCTGGTGAACACAGTCCAGCCACTGCAGGAAGACGGGACACTGCTCGCTCACATCGTCAGTGTTCTCTTGGTGGCCACAGCGGTCACCAAACTTATGGCCATAGTCCAACCACTCAGTCTCTACAAGTACCTGGAAACCCTGTGGACGATACACTAGTCAGCACTGAAGGTTATAATTATAGTGCAACGAAAACTATCCTTAATACTACATTTAAAACAATGTGTCTACGTGCAATCTACACCAAATAAACTTAAAAACCTGTCAAAAAAAAAAAAAAAGTCAAACTCTCACCTCTAATGTTCTGTAGTAGGGGTCCAGCAAGATCTTGGCAAGGGCTACGATCTGGGGTGTGCGGTCCCACCCATCCGAACAGTGCACCAGGACAGGACGGCCTTCCCTCTCCACTGCTGAACACACCAGGGTGGCTGCCTTCAACATGACAGACAGGTGCTGCAGCCAACGGGTGCTCTCGAGTGCTGAAAGCCAGCTGGAAGCACCAGAGGGGACTGATTATATGGGTGCAAATCTATATGGGTGCATCTCTGTGCCGTGTTGCTCTACTCTGGGGTGAGGCCATAATTAAGTGTGTGTGTGTGTGTGTGTGTGTGTGAGGACAGAGTTGCTCAGAGAGAAAGGTCAAACAGATCGACTTACTTTCCTGGATCCGGGATCTGACTGCAGACGGCCCGCAGAGCCTGGAAGCTGTTCCGAATGGCGTGGATGTTGGCCATTCCCATGAACATCACCTCACAGTTGGGGTAGTACTCTAAACACAAGCAGACAAACAACTCTGATGAAGGTCATCACACATGGTGGTGTTATCTCAGACAGATGCAAAAATCATGGTCTTAATAATCATTTACATCTTCATGTGAATACCTTAGCAGTCAACAGCCCACTGCATAAAACTGTGCAGTCACTGGTGGCAGTGGAGTATCATATGTTGAACTGCACATTCACATTGAATGCATGAGAAAGGCGTTGTAGGGAGCGAGTCCACTGTTTACAATCTAATACAGAGCTACACTTTATTTAACGGACATATGAACAAAAACACATTGACTTGATATTTTGGGTTTCATCTTTATCGAACTTTGACCTCCAAACAGGCTGACCTCTACAGAACAGCTCCAATGGCTTTCTGTCTGACAGCAGTTTGTAGGTGCCACACACTTTGAAGGAAAACAAGAAGATTATACTATATTTTGGAGACCTACATTTATTTTCTCTAAACTGTTATCATACCAGAACCTGGTGAAAACATGTTGTTGTTAAAACTGGATTATTTTTTATTTTTTGGCCATTTGTGGTCAGAGATTGGGGCTCAAAACCCAACATGACTTACCCAACTGACTTATTTTACACCTTATAAAGTTGATATGGTTGAAGCTCTGAACAAACAGTTGTCTATTATTCATCCACCAGATGTGGAGCAACTTCAGCATTTATCTGAAGCTGTGTTTCTATTGAATTTAAGTCAAATATTTACCCTCCTTTGACCTTTGTTTTTGGTCTCCACCAATGTCAAATGTTTAAATTTCTTCAACAGCTAATTGCAACAATTATCTGTCTGCTACTCAGTCTGGGCAGGTCGTGTGCAATGGGTTCATGAGAGTGTTTTTGCAAAAAACAGCTAAGCTGAGGTTAATGAAGAGTATTACTGGTCCTGTGAAAAATGGCTTTGAATGTTTGATCACACTCACCTTCACATTCACAGCCTCCGCCCTTGGCTCGGTTTGCCACCGCAGCGGTATATGAGCGAGCATCCAGAATCAGTAGCTTCTGTGGCACAGTGTTGTCATCACAGCCGGAGCCGCCTGTCAGAGAGGAGTCTGGAGACACAGGTGGGAGGACAGAGAGGAGATTTTGATTGTTATGAGAGGATGGTGTTGTGTGAATCCAACTGCTGGGCAGAGAAAGAGAAAGAACGTGTGAAAGGAGAGGGAGAGAATCAGAGAAGCATCAGGGACGTGATTTACAGAAACTAATGGTAATGAATGTAAATTAATATTTCCATGACAGACCCACAGTGTTGCTATTGGTAACAATCTCAAATGACCAGCTTTCAACAGCTGGCACAGAGAAAGACAGGTCATTACTGTGAGGTTGCAAATGAACAACTTCTCTCTGACTGTTGTGCTGCCGCTCACTTTCCAGCCTGTCATCCTGCACCCAGTGATGGTATTAAACTTTGAGACAAGCACTTCACTCTGTAAATCTACTTTGAAATTTTTCACATTCTGGGATGTTGTTTTAAAAATAGAAAAGGAAAAAAAATAGAAAAAGGGAAAAAACAAAAATAAAACAGTTTGAAAACAGATGCAGAGTTGTTTTTCAGTCTGTCCTACTTAGAGTCTAGTAACATTTTCTAACTGAATATGATGAAGTCACAGTAATGGAAACGATGTGCGTCTTCTGAAACTGGAGCATTAAACAATTCAGGAAATGGAAGCATAAATTTGATTTAATGCTAGTTAATCTTCAGCTGAATAAATTGTTGGTAATGCATTTGCTGAACAAGCCTAGTGTATGCTGGAGTGATTGATGTGATGCTTGAAAATGTTGTATTGCTTGGCATTTATGTTTAGCATCAGTATCTGTTGATACACCACAAAATTAACGATTATATAAGCGACTTCCTTCTGAGTTATAAGGACATTTTCACAAATAACCAGCCTAGTAACCGGAAGTCTAACATGAGTCTGCAAACATAAATCAAACAACAGCTTTACCAAAATCACTATCTGAGGAGTCGGGAGCTTCCCCACGTTGTCGGCAGGCTGGTGCTCCACAGGTACCCTTGGCTCCAGCATCCATCTGACAGGCCTTGGCGATGGATGTCACCAGGTACTCATCATCTGTGTTCCTCCAGCCCCACCAGCTGATCTCAGGCTGGCTGCAACGGGCGATCACTGCCCCGTTCTTCTGATGTCTGGAATTCAAGGTTGTAGAGTCAAGAAGCACGAGAACAGGAAGCAGGAGAACAATGTATGTGACAGCGGTGCCAGTAAACCTACCTGTAGACCACCACAGGGATCCTCTTCCAGGATCTGAAGGAAGCCACGCTCTCCAGCTCCTTGTCAGTGATCCATATTGGAACGAGAAGCTTCTGCGGGTAGCTGGAGCACAGCCTGTGGACAGGAGGGACAGGAAACTTGAAGTTACAGGAGGAAGATAATACTGCATTATACAGTCAGTCCATTCAGGATAACTGCACAAGGAACATGATGAGAAAAACTAAACAAAACAGAGCTTTGATGTGCAGAAAACACACATCCTCCGATTTGAGAAAACTGCTCTGGTTTTCAGGGTCACTGCTGCATCACTAACTCTCAGCACCGGCAGAGAACAAATCACAATGTGCTACTGCCTAACTCCATCTGTCTGTGGTCTCCTCCTCCTCTCTCATGATACTCTCTTCAATTCCTCTTCACCTGCGGACCGTCTAAGGAGGGAGGGGGAGTCAGAGACAGTGTGTGAGAGTGTGAGAGTGTGTGTGTGTGTGTGTGTGTGTGTGTGAGGGAAAGTGAAATATTGTGCTGAGTCATGGGCCTCAGCAGGCTGCGGCTTGTTTAATTAGCCAGTTGTCCTGTGTGTCTGTCTCCCTCAGCAGGATGTGCTCTCTTGGGTCCTCTGAGCAGACTGACCTTTTTTTTGTAGCATTTATCTGCTCAGACAGCGAAGGAGACGCAAAAGTCTGATACACAGATATGCACTCACATACACAATATACACTGCATTATTTCTGCTTGACTGAGTGCTACAATATAATGTATTTGTATGCGTGTGTGTTAGAGACTGGACTTGGTGAGGGTGTCGCTGGCCTGAGAGGTCAGATGAGGCAAAGGCAAGTACACGCACTGACCTGCATTGTTGAAGACATTTATAGAAATACTCTGCTGCAAATCTATCTTTTGGGTATGAAATATTCATGAGGGCTTGAAAGACGACTCAGAAAAATTGTCAAGTCATTTATGGAGCATGGTGACTGTAGTCAGCTTGGATTCACAGCAGATACAATGGATACCATCAGTAACCCAGACTCAGCAGAAACACATCAAAATGTCCACTGGAAATTAATTTCTAATTACTTATTAATTACTAAAAAATAATCTGCTGCCAGAACGTCAGAGCTCCGAGGAGACGACTCTGGGACACGGGTAGTTTTTCGGTCATTATCAGTGAAGTGAGGATTGTCCGGACCATATTGAACATAAGGATTATTGTCAGAGACGTGGATTATACAGCAGAGGTGGTTAGAGGGGTTTCTGAGTGTGCTGATAAATCTTGACACATTTTCTTTGCTGCAAACTAACCTCACTGCTGTGAATTCATGCCAAGTCTGACACTGTGGGCTCCTCCTCAGACAAAATACACCGCAAACCTCCAACACCCATCTATGGTACATCCCCCCCAGCTAATGACAACAGAAATTGACACTGCAATATGAAAAAATGATGGATTTAATGGATTTGTTATTAGTATTTTTCTTACTTCAATTTGAAGGATGATTATCCTCTACATTTTAGAACTACAGACCCCCATCATTTTGCCCATAATTGTTCACATTTGGGCAAATTGGGAGCATTAAAAGTATGCTGAATTAGCTCTTACCAGTTCCTGTTTGCACTACACTTAGACAATTATCAGTGGTTTACTTTGACGCTGAAGAATACTTAACCCTGATGAGTAATTTTTCTATGATTTTTAATAGGATTTATGGGCTTTAATTTGTGACGGACTTTGGAGATAATGATATCCTCGGGAGCTGGTCACAATGAATCTCAAAGTCTGTGTGTTAAGATTTGACTGAGTTATGGCTCTCAGAATGAGTATGAAGCTAATTGAAGCTTTTCCCAACAGTCCTGACGCACAACGTTGAGATGTGCCAACACACACACACACACACACACACACACACACACACACAGTACAGTTTGGCAACATTGTGGATACATTCCTATCTGGTTCTGGACCCACTCTCTGTCACAGCTCACAAAAAGCTTTTTGAAAACAGCCTCAAACAACCATCATGACTCCTTACAGTTGCAGGATTGTATAGCTCTCTGCTGGGACAGATGTGTCATGCTATTTGCAGGTAAAGTATCTGTGACGTACTTGTAGTTGCAGTTTATATCTGACACTCTCCAGATGTTCTGTGTGTCGAAGCCCATCCTCTTGACCTCCATTTCCATCCTCTGACGCACATGATCGCCTGCACACACACACAGCATGGAGGGATTCATTTAGGAGAGTACACAAACCCAGAGTGGGAATTGTTCTTAAACTTTTGTGTCATGCCCAGTATTGATTGTTTTGTGTGGACCTGGGCGACAGAGATGAACGTGCTGGTCCTCATCGTCAGCATTGCCTCCCAGACACCATGCATGATAGGCCAGGGCGAACAGGTCCTCCAGCCGCGACGGGTGAGCTATGGCCCGGTTCAGTCGCTTCACCCACTCCTGGCACTGCTTGAACGTTGCAAAGTGGCATCTGTGGTGAACGCAGTGTGAAGATTAGAAAGATTACTGAGATCCAACACCAAAGAATCTCCTTACAACTTCACACACTGGTGTTTGGGAGAAAAAAAAACTTTTATCACATTTGGTGATTTTCCAGCCTTTATACAGGGGTAACAATGTGGTTGCTTAATGATGAGGAACCAAGAAGCCGCTGGCACAGCTGCTGCTGAGTCTGAAGGCTCTCAGCTGAGAGTCTGCTGTGAAATAAATGCGTTTTTTTTTTTTTTTTTTTAAGCTGAACACAAGTGGAATTATGTTAACTTTATTTTATAAGTATAGGAATTTGAACGGGTAATTTTACACCATAGGTAATTCTATGTATTGATTAGCAGTTAGTTGTGGCAGTGTGTGATACAAATAGCCTAATCAAGACTAGACAAAATTGAACTATTGTATCATTCATTCAAATGAGAGCCAGAGCACCGTACTGTCTTTACTCTGATGAACAACATCATCAAGCTGTCTGCAGTGTTAGTACGGTGTGTGACGGTGAGCTGCTCTCCTTACCTGACAACTTTGGAGTCTTTGCAGATGATGTGCAGCTGGAACATATCTCTGCTCTCCACACTCTCTATCAGCCTGAGAGGCACCTGCAGGGGGAGACACAGAGCTTGTGTGATCAGCCTGATGGCCCACTGTCACAGCAGACAGCACATCTGCAAAGAGGTTACCACCCTCTGGTCTAGTACAGACTGAATCCAGGCTACATAGTACACATAGTAAGGCTTTAACCTTGCTGTAGAGGAGAAGAAGACCTCTGCAGTATTTTAACTTTGTGTCTAGACCTCTGCTATGATACCAAGCAACAGATAGAAACCTGGCACTGTTCACAGGATTGTCTGTTCTGTTCTTTCTAAGCTTTTAAATGATACTGCGTGGACTGAAGTGTTAATGAAGGTATTGCCAAAATTTACAAAAATCACCCATGCAACTTCACTGTTGGAAAACAGTAACTGTTTTTTTGAAGTGTTAAGGTCAGCCAACACACGTTTAGCAGGGTGCTTTCACAGAAAATTATTATAATAAATCCAGTGTTACCACTCAGTTCAATGTAAATTACAATATGTCCTCAGTGCACTGTAATTATGTAGAGTGAAGAGCTGAATGATTAAGCTGTCTAGACTGTGGCAGAGGGTGGTGTTTTATCATATGGTACTCACAGATATCTCATTGTCCACACCTGGGTAGGTCTAAAACACAGTGACACCATGGAGCACACAGAGAGAGAGAGAGAGAAGGAGGGAGGGAAGACAAAAGACAGGAGGAGGAAATGGAAAAGACTTTTAACCAAAAAAATTCAGGAGACAAAGGGAAATGATGAGTTAAAGGAAAGAAAAACATCAAAGGAGGATGAAAGATAACTGAGTGGATCACGCAGTGTGCTACTTGCAGCACATGACCAAGCCAAATGAAAATCATGGAGAGAAAGACAAACATGGACAGGAGCAAAGGGCGAGAAAACAGCTTAGAAGTAGGGCGGTGAGTTGAGAGGGGGGGTGTGTGGGTGGAAGGTTGTGGCCTGTTGGCATTCATACAGAGTTCAGTCTGTGCTGCTCAGGTCAAGGCAGGACTCTGCCCAGCAGGAAACCAGTTCGATAGTGACTTTTAGCTGGTGACGTTTGAACTCAGTGCATTAATCAGACTCCCCTGCGACAGAGTAAGTCAAGGTTAGAGAGGTGTCCTGAACATCCAGGAGATCTGCCCCCTCCTCCTCCTCCTGCTCCTCCTCCTCCTCCTTTTCAAATCCCTGTCATCTTTTCCACAAGGATTCAGCTTCTGGAATAAATGACAGGGATTTGGGATGAAGGAAGAATTTCACTGCCAGTGAATGCAAACAATTGGCCTGTTTGTGTTTGAGCAAGGCCTGACGTCAGCAGGAGCGAGCTGGTGGACATCAGTGCCAGTGGGGGGCGGGCCTTTGGAACCTAGATGTCAGATTAAACCTCTGCTGCCTGAAGATCAGAGGGCCCGCCACTGCGGCGGTACAAACCTGGTACAAACAACTTCATGCAAACTACGCTGGGATATGACTAGAACCATTTTACAGGAACCTCACGTAAAATACTTGCAGGTTTATTCGCCTTGTTAGCACAATTATATGTTTATAAAATTTATATGGGGAAAAGGGAAAAGCTTGTGTGCGTCCAAACCAAAACCTCTTCTCTCCTGTGATTGGCCTCTCTAGTGGCGTGGCATGGCAGAAGCAGTGACATCTGGACTGAAGTGTAAATTTTATGGCTCTTTTGTGTGTTTATTGGCTGTGACATGCACTCACGTTGATGACGGAGTCCTTGAACTTGATGTGGAGCCTGTAGTTAGAAATGGCAATGATGGCTTCATCAGCATGGCCAAGATATTCCACCCCTTCCCCCTGAAGAACTGGGAATGGCACCTGTAGGGAAACGAAACAAGAAAATGTTTTAGTCTGCTCTGCAAAAACATTACACCAACACCTGTTTATGGTCGGGCTTTATTATGTCTACTGAGCAGATCATCATAACATCCACATTCTATTTTTAAAGCTGTGCTCTCAGTGTTGTCCAAGCTGGATCTGATTATTTAAGGTATCCATAGAAAACTTGATGGAGTCGACAATCAGGCTGTACTTAGGCACAGTGGTACTTTGAGCTAAATCCTCAAGTCAGCCTACTAACATGCTTACAATGAAAATTCTAATATGCTTATGTTTAGCAGGTATAGTCATAGGACATGAAGGTCTGTGCTCTTTAGCCACACTGCTAGCATAGCTAAAAACATTTTATCTAGTCAGTAGATTACCACTGAAATGCTAGGTCAGATTTTTGTTGTTAACTTCTTTAATTAGATATTTTCTGATATTTAATTATACCTTTGCTATTTAAGACTGCAATTTATTCAGGCAAGCCTCAGCACAGCTGCTTTGTAGCAAGATAAAATTAAATGCTGATGCTTTTTTATACTTTTTTTTAAAATAGAACCAGTCTGTTTATTAAAAAATCAAGTATCAAACTGGCAACAGCATTAAAAATGTTCACACAACACCCAGTGCTAAACATAACCAACTGTCCTGCCTACTAGAAGCTAAACTCACAAGGACTGAAATGAGAAAAAGGGGGGCATGAGAAACTCTGCATGTGTTGCTATCCAATTAGCACATAGTAGTTTTACAGAAGGACCTTTGTGAGTTCAGAGGACTTGTTGGTGAGCCTGAATGAGCAGGCAGACAAGAGGCAGGACTGGGAGGGAGGCTGTGTCCACAGTGCCTACGGTACAGTGAGGGATCCCAAACTGTCCATTAACGGTCTTACTTGGACCCATTTTATTACAGACACGGCCAAGCCCGGGTTTTGGCTGCAACGAGACCCCTACATTAAGATAATTGGTTCCCAACAGAGGTTAAAAGAACACATTTTTCAATTCATTCTGAGGCAGGGCATTAGCTTTAAAAGCCGGCCGCGTGGAAGAGACACACAGCTACATTTGCCAGCAACTAAGTGATTTCACATAAAAACTGAGGCATCCAACCAATTTCAGAACGGTCGATTTCTCACTGACAACTCTAGTGAGAGTTATCGTACCATTGAGTGTTCATTTTCAATCACCTTGCATAAAACTGATGCGAAACAGTAAAGCCGGTCGGGAAATATATTATCCCTCAGACATCACTCTCTCCCATCCAACAAAATAAGGATTGTGTTATGCCCGTTTATTCCTCACTTGGGTGACCTCTTCACACTTCAGTTTCTCTTAGTCATCACTGCATGTGCTGCTGCTACTCCTGACTGCTAAAACATAATCATAATCATTGGGGACCATGAATTACGACCCAGCTCTTGTTGTTCAGTTGCTGGTAGTGAGGACAACAGTGTTGCTTAGAGACAACATTACCTCATCCTGCATTAGCATGCATTGCTGAGTCACGCAGAGGAGGACCCACTGGTGCATGTTAAAAGAGGACATGCAGCCAGGCAGATGGGGGATTATGGTGAGATGTCAGCAAATCAGGCTCACTTGAAACAACATCAGCCAACATGGTTAAAAGCACAGCCTTTGTTAATGCAGAGCCCACAAGCTGGATGTGACTGACAGACCAAAATCAAAATCTTGGAAGAGATAATTCATATAATAATTTAAAAATAAAACAAAACTATTTTTTTTCCTTTAAAAGGAATATTATTGATTGGTAAAAAGGTCAAAAGCTGTTAGTGTGCGTGACTGTTGACGAGTCTTGGTCCAGAGAGCTTATGTTAAAAAAAAAAAAAAAAGAAACTCTGACATGTATCACTGCACCTGCTGTTGCTCATCTCTAACTGAAAATGTGTGCGTGAGCCCGGACAGGAGGCATGAAGAGGGAAAGAGTACAGCTTAAGCTGGGAAATGGAGCACATAGTATCTGCACTCAGACACCATCAGAGCCAAATATAGGCAGCAGTCACTCTGGCAGCCTGCACTAGGACTTCTAAAAAGTGGAATATTTAAAATGTGACAGCTGTAATTCAACTTTAAAGTGACTGGTACACAAACAAAGCTGATAGTGACGGAAAAAGCTGCAGACACTTTATAAAAAAGAAAAAAATCTAACCAAAATCTTTTTCGGATTTGCCATGAGTCAGGGAATGTAGTCAGGTAGCATTAAGTGCTACTGCCTAAACTGCAGCAGAAATGAGAACGTGCAGCTACTGAGTCTGTGTGCTGCTGCGCTGTGGAACGGACCTAACATGTCCTGCCAGGAGTGCCATAGTTAACATGTTGTACAGACTGGGAGCTGCATTAAACAAGCTGTGCTCCAAAAGTAGGTGCATGAGTCACCGGCAGCAAATGCAGCAGAAGATACTGTGTCACGTTTCCTCTATGAAGCCTTCAGCAGCGGAATTATAAAAAAAAAAAAAAAAAAAATGAAGGGAGGGAGGGGGAAAGAGAGAGGGAGAGCACTGAAAGACCCATGAATAACACTCTCTGACTTGTGAGTCGTGACTTCCGCTTCAAGCAGCCTGTCTGTGAGAACATGCACGTGTGCAAATCCACACACTCACTCCAAGGTTGCACCACGACTTGCATGCACACAAGAGGAAAAGCAGCAGGGTATTAAATATGGTGGGGAATGCCTGTAATTTGCCTGCAGGAAAGCTGTGGTAAGAGACATCAGCCGTCAGTGAAACTATGGGAGTGCACAAAGAAAAACACATAAGCAGAGACACAACATGCGACTGCATGTGTGAATGGGGGGAGACAGAAAATGTTGCATGGTGACTAAAATGAGAACAACAGCCTCATACACAAAATAAATATAAACACTTTTGAACAGGTTGATACACCCTGCTATCACTGCAACCCAAGTGGAAATGTGTTCCAATTGAAAACCACAAAAAAGAAACGTGGAAAAAGAAATAGTGGCCCCAGGCTGAGTAAATCCCTCCTCCCTCCACTTTTCCTTTGTCTAGTTCTCCAGACACATGATGCTCAGCTCCATTAACCATCAGACAGCCAGAGAGCACAAACTCAACACCATGGAGGGCACAGTGCAAGTTGCCCATCACAGTTTTGCTACTGGCATCTTCAGCGTGGAATAGATTTACCAATCCTTCTCACTTCACTGACTTAAATGCTTTTTAGCTGCCCCGCTCTTTATCTGCTGCACTGACTTCTGCTCATCTTAGCGGAACAATGTGGGACAGTGTATTCCTCTATACTTCTCAAACAGAAAGAGACGAAAGTAAACATTTTGTTGCACTAAATTATATAAAATATAATCTAGATATAATCTGATTCATTGTGCTTTTTTGTTTCCTCGGTTTAAAAGGCAAAAAAAAAAAAAAAAAAGGTCACATTCTGGACAACCAGAGAATACAGTAAAGACAGTGTGAAGATTTGGGGCTGTTCATTCATGTAGCACGTGGCCTTTTATTTTTCTGCCAGTGTGACAGCCACACATGTAAAAACCTCTGCTACTACAGAAAGATGTGAATCACGCCTTCTTCAGTCCTTTCATACTGTACACGCTAAAGCTTTGTATCAACATTTTCAACTTCCTGCTTTCAAAACTTCCTCTGTAGCGCTGTTAAGGCCTTGCATCTGAGTGTAGGAAATGTGTTTCTTTTAGAAGTATGATGACCTTATCTGAACAGCGCGTGGGTGGTAGCTGCATTCACATGCAAATATTTTGTTATCCACCAGCTGAGCTAATTAACTTTTTCCTATGTTGAGTACTGATAAAGCAAAGCATGGCTGAACAATGATAAAAATATGCTCCACTGGGCCAGTGTCATCATCTCTCCTTCAGCGTCTGGCCTCAAGCCTGCCGAGTTGTGACTCCTGCAGTAATATCTTGGCTACACCACATATCACCAAGGATACCACACCAGGAGCCAGGCTTGAACATGAGGTCACATCTGGAGGTTGTCCTCTTCTCAGACATGAAGCTGGGTGTCAGAGCAGATGGAAATGTTGTCTAGAGCTGTAGCTTTCAAGGGTTGATGAAGACCATCATCTCACCTGAAGGCTTTCATCCTCCTTCACCAGCTCCTTCTGGGGGAACAGGTCCTTGGCCTTGATGTACTCCAGACTGGGAGGCCCCTCTTCACCCTGTCAGACACAGACACAATGCAGGGGGCGTTGCATAAATACTTCTGTCTTATTGAACTAATACATTTTAATGATAGCAATGTCAGACCACAAGGAAGAACACTGAGATCGCCTTTGACCAAAAAAGAAAAAAAAAAAAATGTCAGACACAAAATCAAACACAAGTCCATATTCTGTGTTCCCATATTGAGCATTTATCAGGCGGGTAAGATACACGCCAGGTGGAGTTTCACAATCCCTACCAGCCAACTCACAGACATCACGTAGCAGATTAAATATTGACTACAAGAGATCCAAAATTCCCTTTTAATAGAGGGCACACAACCTTGTGTAGGTCAGTGAGGCCACTTATTTTAAATGTTTGCCATTCGACCCTAACCAGCATATCTCCTCACTGATTGGTAATAATGCAGCAAGAACGCAATGCTTTTACGTATTTATACTGTGTTTGCTTTGACGCTGTGCCAGTAGTTATTGCATATGAAAAAGGTAGACAGAAGTGGGCAGCAAATACCAAAACCTGTAGACTTTGTGACTTGAGCAAACAAGGTTACTGAGACTTAGTAAGGTATTTCACAGACAACCAGTTTTTCAAGAGGCACTGACATCGATGTCTAAAGAGATTTTTCTAATCCCATAGCTGAAAACAAACTAATTTAATGTTGTATTTCTATGGCTGCTGAGAAATTCATGCCAATGCAGGCTTATCGAGTGCACACCTGTTATAATGGAGGGTTGGCTAAAATTAGACTGCAACACCTCAAGAAGCAGCAGAGAGAAGAATGAGAGATGAACAAAGAGGGCAGTCAACCCTGTCCTTGCAGCTTATGTGCCAGTGTCCTCTCCTACTGAGCAAACACTTATATCAGGTCATACTTCAATCACTGGAGAGAGAGGGGTAAAAAATAATCAAATGATGAAACTGAAGGACATGCACGTGCCCTTTCCTATCTGTAAAAAAATCCCCTGCATTTACATGTATATTAGTATTCTGATATTGAGTGTTATCCTTGTGTTGATTATATTTGAGATGTGATTTATAAATGGAACAAAGAGAAATGCTGCTTCCTGTCTATACTATATGTGACTCCAACATTATCCAGATTTCTGATTGTCTGCTATGACATGTGCTGGCATGTCCTTCACTCCTCCACATCCAGCCTGTCTCTGTCATTTCTGCTGCAACCGAGTCACCTCAGCGGTTGGGGACAAACCCAGTTTGGTTTCTGGCTGCCTGGCCACTGTTACCTTTACTACTCTGCTGGATTTGGCTTCTCCATCTGAGAATGACCGTATGTCAATGCTGTTTCTTAATGAAAACAGATATGGAGCCCTGAAGGGGGGGTCCAGAAGGAGGCAGAATGCATTCATCGATGGTTTATTTCAGTGGACCACATCCGAAGACTTTGGTCGGGTTGGTCTCTTCTTGTGTTCCCAGGACAAAGGACAGAGCAAAATGTCATATATTTTAGTGGGAAACTCCCTGATGTCTGACCACATAGACCTCCCGCCATGTTTACAATCATTCATCTGTCATCCAAAGGTCCAAGCTGGTAATTAAACCGCATAATGAGCATACCACCCATTGGGCTGACTGTAACAGATGGAGACAGTGTCCCTACAGTGACAACCCGTCTCCTACAAGTAACCAACATGTCACTATCTGATTGGTATGGGTATGATAAGAATATGACAGCCAGAAGATCATTTACCAGCTTCTGTGACAAGTTTTGACAGAGGCTGAATCAAAAGTGCACATCTACAGACTTTACAGACAATAAACACAAAGCTTACTGCTGACAGGCCGTACATACATTTGAATGTTAAGGGGGGATTAATGTTAGTTATTCAGAAAACAGTGTTAGCTACTTATCATAATAACAAATAATAAAATGTAGAAAAATATACAAGTTCAAACTATTTTGATAATAAAATAATTATTTCAGATATTCTTATCAATAAAATGGCAAATTTTGCTTCTTCAAACTTTTTGAATGTGAGGATTTTTTTTGTCATTTCTGACAGTTCAGACTTAATATCTTCTAATATCTATTTTGGAGCATTGGACAGACAAAACAAGGAATAGGAAGATGTGACCTTGGGCACTGGTAAAATATAAAGAACATTTTATAGATGAAACAATTAATCATGAAAATAATTAAGAGATTATTAGATAATGAAAATAGCCATTAGCTGTAGTACAGTGAGGACACAGTGCAGTCCAAATCTCAGGGTCAGCTGGGTAGAGAACTGTTCACTGCTGCTGTCTTTGTATTGATGGCTCATTATGGCTATGGGAAATTTGTGTGTGGGAGAGATTAACACGGTAAATCACTACACAAAGCCAGACTACCTGCTACTTCTGAACCATAAATTGTTATACCACTTAGTGTTCAACCATTTCTCACTGTAAAATACTGCATTTACAACTCAAACAGTGGTGTATTTCTGAGAAGAAAATACTCCAGTCAACATCAAAGTGCCTCAACTTCAGACTAGTAAACTTGTCTGAACTCCTCCAAATCCCTCTGCAATGCAACGCCTCTAATCTCTTGACCTCTGACCTGAGTCAGTCTTCGGCATCAGACTGGTGAGGCTGCTGTGCATCATCAATTTTACTTATATTCACCTGAGAATGGGTGGACCATGACAGTGGCCATCAGTCAGAGGTACCCTGCGAGGGCTGGGTCATTAAAGGCTGGTCTAACACACTGTTGCTGGGCAGTCCAGCCTGCCATCCACACACAGACCCGTTGGCTCTCCTTGAGGGAATGAAGTTTACTGTGGTGTGTCAGACAGCAGCCATGAATTAATTGACAACTATCGTTAGAGAGTCTCACACTTTCAATACCATTCAATACCAATCAATGGAGAGGAGCATTTATTCAATACTTAACGAGACTTATGCTAACCTTAACCAAAACTGCTTGCCTGACTCTTAGTCTAAGCTTAACCTAAACCTGCCGTAACCTTAAGACTTCAATTTGATGTTTTTATGGGGAATTGCCTTTTTCCCACATAAAGAAAGACAATCCCCATGTGTAAACAGATGTAGGTCCCCACAACATGAGTAATACCAAGAACACACACACGTCAATAACCCATCCACTTCCTTTTTCTAATACATCTTGTGCTGCACTACCTGAGAGATACTTGGCACCATTTACTCAGTTCTCTCATGGAGGAGTCCTGACGCTGCACTCCTGAGAGGCCCGCTAGAACACAGTGTACTTTCAAAGCGACTAAAAGTTGTGTAGATGTCGTACAGCCCCATAAATCCAAGACACAGTCTACACAAACTGGCATATATGAATGTATTGTTGGTGTTAAACATGAAACATCGGAAAGACGATACTCCCTACTGTTTACCTGACACATTTTTCTGTCAGCTTAAATAGACAACAAAAGGAGAAAATGTCAGGTAAAGTGAAACAGGCTGAGCTGCATTAGAGCACAGACATCAGCGCAGCAGTGTTAGGAGGAAGCTCTCCTGCAGATGACTTTGATATTTCAACTTGGCAAGTCCCTTCTCATGGCAAATAACTCTTAAACAAGACAGGGCTTCAAAATCTGTCATTACAAACGCGCACAGGGAGGCACTTCTGTCTTCTGATTTTTGGTCCATTGCATGGTGTCCAGACAATCAGCTTACAAAAGATTAAAGAAAAAGAGAAATGCTCTCACTTCCTACCGACTCACAAAGATGGAGCACAGCTTGTCCTGTGCCCAACACGTTTTTTGCTTTGTCACTGCTGTGAGCCTGCACACCCTCCCCCACCTTTGTCCAACAAGCAATCAAAAAGCTGGAGCTGACAGGCATGCGCACATACACACATACGTCTCCGTGCATCCATCAAATATAAATGTCAGGGTTGATAGCACATGCAATGTCTTGATACGTGCCATATCAGCTAGCACCTGAGTGGACAGCTCTAATAAAGCTGATTAATACTGTGTATGTGGAGGTAAAAACATGCAGGGCTCACTTCTACTACACTGAAATAAAGTTTTAATTGTCTGAGTAAAGCACGTTTGAATGAAAACTGTTTCCAGGATTTCTACGTGTGTGAATGGAGAAATGTACAAAACAGGCAGCATGAAGGTGGAATAGGTAGAGATTGAAAAAGACACTGGCACAGTCTTCATGAATAAGTGTCTGGTTACCATGGATACAACAACGTCTTTTTAGAGCTAGAGTCCCTTCCTCTCTAAAGCTTTGGGAAACAATTTGCTGTCCTTACTCACCAGATTATTTACTTAATCTGACCGAGGCTTTGTCCTAGAGATGTGCAGATTAGAGAATCACTACATGATGCAAAGGTGACCTCCCAAATATCTGAGCTACATGCACTTATGTGTCCAGTTATTTACCATTTTCAACATATTAAATGAGGCAGTCACAGGTTAGGACATAGTCTAAATTGCACAGAATGACCCAAATGAGGTGGCACAGAGTAGGAAAAGGACAAGGGTGGATGGAAACAGAGGAAGCAAGGACAGGGTGAAATGAAAGTCACCAAATATGAGGTGAAAAACAACCCGAAACAAAGATATTCTCTGCTGTTGGTCCCTTTGGGCAGTGCAGCCTAGACAATCGGTCAAGTTCAAAGATAGCAGAGTATGATGAATGTCTTTTAATGCATTTCTTTCTTCCTGCCCTCTCTCTGACTTAATATTTCATAGACCACTATGTTCTAAATGATCAGTCCCATTTTAGGCTTAGAACAGGGCTGTGCTCCTACAGCTGAGCAGACTAGGCAGGGTCAGGGTTTTCTGTAAGCAGAAGTTATCTGAAACATACAAACTTGGAGTAACACTGTGTAGCAGAGTGAGAGCAGGTCTTTCTATGTAGAGAGATGTAAAGAACTGGATCCTCTAAAGAAAAAATAATGACAAAATAAACATTAAAGAATGTAATGATCTGGTGATAATATAGGTCTTTTCAAAACATTAGGATGAGCGCTAAAACACACCAACATGCAAGGAAAATACATTGCACGTCAAAGGCAATAGCACCACTTAACTCTTTAAATACTCATCCTCTCAGTAAAAAAAAATGCGACCTGCTCTGTGTCATTTTGCTGTCTCTAGTCCTCTGTCAGGATGCTGTGGTCATGACGGCTTCCTTAGCATCACAACACACTGACTGTCACCTGCTGTGTACTTTTTACGGCTGTTACTGCCTCGTTGTCATGCAGAGCGCTGAGGCCCAACACCCGACTGTTCACAGGTAACAAAGACATTGAAATAAGATAAACAGCCTGACGCACAGCCTCAAAAAGCTTTTGGCTGTGCTTACACTCTTGATTCGTTTAGCTGGTGGGTATAATAGAATCTGAGTCATGGAAAAATCTTAACCAATTCAATTAGCCTTTTTATGGCTCCATTTAGTGCAGACAACATATCACAGAGGCAGATAAACATGATATAGTGGAACAGCAACAGAAGATACTTTTTCTGGATTTGAATCACAACATTAGTGTTCACATCACAGTGCTTCAGTCCTCTTCCACATGAGGAGACTGACAGAGCTGTGGCCCACTGAAGTAACAGCGGACCTGGATACTAAATTATACAGACACTGACGCAGAAGAAGAACTGCTGACTCAGCTGCACTAGAGACATATTAAAGAGATCATAAATCGTGTAGCGCCTGGTCACAACGTCAATGTCTGCTCACAGAGAAAAGAAAACCCAGCTGCTGCACTCTTCCTGATCCATCAGATAACTTCACAATGCTTTCTCTGGAACAGCGTGTGATGGAAATTAAATTAAAGCTTTCTCAATATTAGTAACATCTATTGTTGTTGAAAATATTTGCCTAACACACAAACAATCCCTCAGTAAGTGTTGTCTGTACATAGTAGGTCTAACCGTGTGCCCTGAATCTGTACAGTACCTGTTGCACAAGACACTGAGACTTTATGGTTTTGCTTGTGTTGATTATTTTAACTTATTTCGAGTTAGCAGCCCTGCTGCCTATTGCTAACACGCGTCTGTGGATGGCAGTGCCATTGTGTCAGTCTGTGCATCCCTTTGGTTCAAACTGAAACATCTCAACAACTACTTATAGCTGAAATGCTCTGTCCAATGTCCTGAATCCTGTTAACTTAGATAATCACCTGACTTTGCATCTAATGCTTACATGAGGTCAAAAGTAAATGTGTCCATTACTTTGGTTTATGAATAAATACCTGCAAAATTAATGACATTTCCATCAGCCTCAGCTGCACTTTGTGGTTATTAGCAAATGTTAACATACTAACACAATAAACTAAGAGGGTGAACATGGTAAACATGATACTGCTGCTAAACATTAGCATGTTAGTATTTTTACTATGAGCATCTTGGACATTAGCATTTAGCACAAAATTCAGCAGCAGGGCGGTTAGCATGGCTGTAGACTCATTGTTTTGTTATGAAATACATTACTGGTATCAGTTTGCTTATGTACAATTAAAAATCCAGTTACCAGCTTTGTCAGTCTTACGAAAATCCATGACAACATTACTGCAAGATTAAATGTTTGAAGGAGGCAAAAGTCTGTGGTGTTTTACCAAGGTTGGAAAGGGCAATATTATATTTGTTGGACCAATTTGGACTCTTGCTGAAAGTTAGCAATTAATGGGTCCAGACAGAGGACTGTGGCCATCACTGAAAGGTCGGGAGTTAACTTGTGAACCAGCAGCTAATTTAGGCCCAAACATACAAGGCTGAGACCATCGTGTCTTATTCCTAAACCTTTTCACCATTCTGTCTCCAGATGCAAACTAAGAGGAACAACTGTTCTACATCAGTCATTCTTTTACATCCCCTCCAGTATACACCCCACTAGCATACCTACTGTATTGTCAACACACTACACTGCTCTCAGGCTGCAACACTGAGCGCACAATTTGCTAACTCTGAGCAGCACACGTTTTACTCCTGACAGGCCCCTTCCCTCCCCTCTGCCAATCAACGCACTGGCTGCTCAGAGCCGTCCATCCAACAGAGTTAAGTAATGACAGCAATAAAAGTAGCTTTTCATCACCACATGCATGAGAAAACACTGAGGTGATTCAATTATTTGTATGTGGAATCACTGCCGGTTACTTAATAACTGCAGCGCTCACGTGTGATGACCAACCCCCCTTCGCCCCCCCATCCCCCACTGATTGGCAGGCAGACTCACACAAGGCGAGGTAGGAAGGGGAGGGCTTTGACACACACCCATCACAAACCAGAGTGACAAACAAAAATGAACGCCAAAATAAAAGCCTGTTGACTTACAAAGCAGTTGAGCATGGAGCAGGACACCCTTCCTGCGAGGCTCATGTCGAGGTGAGGCAGGGCTGTGCCAGGATGACACGCAGCCTATAGAGCAGCAGCACGACCAGAGCACGAGGAGCCGGCATAACCATTCTTCTCCCAGCCGGAGCCTCTCCACCCCTCGTCCTCTCCGAACCCCTCTGCCTACCACCCCTCTCCCCCTCCACCTTCTGCACGTTCCCCCCTTCTCAAGAGGTGCTATGGGACAACGCGCTAGTCCCAGCTCTCATTCAGGAACCCACCCCAACCCCACCCCCACCCCCCTCCCAACCGCTCCCAGCGAGAGGAGAGAGAGAGAGAGGGAGCACGCTGGTGTCTGAAGACAGCCCCTGTTGCACTGCTGAGAAGGATAGTCCAAGGTGCAAACAAGAGCAGCAGTCCACTCGATCGGCTGAGTTAGAACTAAGGGGATCAAAAGCGATCAAAGTGATGAAACGACTGCAGATGTGCCTTCTCAACTGTAGCCAGTGGATGGGGGGGGGGGACTGCGAGAAGAGAAAGCAGGAAAGAAAGGAAGATAGAGGGAACTGCCTGATGCTAAGCTCCTCCCTCTGCATGCGCATCTACCTCCCTCTCTTACATTCACATGCTCGCACACATCCCACCCCCCCCTCGCCTCCCTCTCATCCCTTCCTCCACCCCACTCCCTCCTTGTTCACCCTTCACCGACATCTCCTCATAAATATGCTTCTCCCTCAGCAATGAGGCGGTAAAGCCTAGAGTGTACTGCCAGCAACCAGAAGATGCTCCAACTGCCATGCAGGCATCATCTGACATAAACTGCAGTACACTGTAGCGATGCTCAAGCACACACCGTCTGCTCATAGCTGTGTGCGCAGGCTGTGCTGAGCACAAAAACACAACCTCACACACGCAGAGGGAGAGCAGAGAGACACTCCATCCAGCGGTTGGACAGTATCCCATCACAAAACCGTTGCATTGGCAGCAAGTGATCTAGTGCAGGAGGAAAATACGTGGCAGAAGGCAGAGGAGCAGAGGAGGGAGGGTGTTGAGCAGAGTGAGCCTATGCGGAGATCTCCAGTGACACAGCATTCTACAGACACAAACTCTTCCTCTCTGAGTGTCTTCTTGGCACCATCCCACCCAAGTGCAGTACATCTTTGCACTTAATATTGCTCAGTCGCAGCACCTTCCTGTGCTTGAAATCATTGAAGGTCACTGCATGTATATGGTGTCTACAGTGTCCTGTACACCACACGGGGACAAACAGCCCTTCCCCCTCCCTTTCCCCAATCTCTCCCGTGGTAGAGTCGTGACAGCTACTCGCCTTCAACGGTATGACCCCACATTACATAATGTAGTAAACACAGCATAGGCTGGATACAGAATGGCACACTATTAAAATGGGATTAGTTTTACTGGGGTTAGTCCCACAAAGTAATTTCAACATGGTACGGTCTCATTTTTATGAGATGAATTTTCATGGGGTGGGGGGAGTGGGTTTGCAGTTAAGTGTAATCCAGGTAAACAAACCATCCAAGACAGAACATTTTTCCAGTTTACAGCTCTATCTCAAAGAGACACATTTCACCAGCTTTGTAGATAAAACTGCCATCACTCATACTTGACTTCCAGTGAGTGAGCAATGTCATCTCTGTGTGGAAAAAGGAAGGTGACCTGATATTGAAGTATTTGATGATACCTGTGCCTGGACACTGGACAAAGCCTGACAGACAATATACTGTACTTCATGCTGCACTGTACCTTCATCTGTAATGTGCTATTGGCTGTAAAATGTCCACAATAATGTGTAAAATTACAAATTATGACAAATAATGTGCGCACTATTGTAGCTTCTTTTAATATCTATATATAGGGCCATTTATCGTGAAGACAAATCAACAAAATGTAAAAATTCCACCTTCTATTACAATATGTGCAGACCAACAAAAAGTAAATAAATGCTTGGATTTACAGACAAGTCACATTTCTGCTTGATTCAAAAACTACAGATACCCCTGGCAACAACTTCAGGACACAGTTAAAAAAAAAAAAAAAAAATCTATTATGGATACATTTTCCAAATCACATATACCACAGTGAGACATTTCAGCCAACCATTCAATCTCACTGCATGTCCAGCAGCACAGTATCTACTGTTGGTCTTCAGTTACCATGAATGAAAACAGAAACAACTTGTGACTACATTTGTTTTTAATAATAATATTTTGGCAGTTTCATTTTCAAGTTAGATTTAGTTACTATTTTACCTAAGTTTGTTTGCTTTTTTTGCTTTCGATCTTGCTTCAGTTTCAAAATGAACTGGGCTGCAAGCAGAACATGTCTACAACTGTGCAGTGTTAATATTTGCAGATTTTATAGAATCCCTCATCATATATAATGTGCTCAAAAATGATTACTGGTTTCTAGGTTACTCTGTTCTATTCAGCCCACTTAAACTGGCTTTTGAACACAAAAACAATGCCCATTTATACAGACTGAATAGATTCACAACACCTCATTATTCTTTAATGCCAAGTGTCACAATCTTACAAACTCTGAATACGTCTATATATTAGACAAGAGCTCCTTGCGTTGCAGGAGGCATGATGCATTACTCTTGCATGCAGTGTGACTTTGATCTCATCAGATAAATTGACTCATGTATCTGCTGCTATAAAATGCACTTCCACAAATCAAACAGAACTGTAGTGAGAATTATTTCCATGCCACATGATAAACCTGTGATTCAAAAACCAGCTTTGAAAATCAGCCTTACAATAAACATTTAAATCAGTTTAAATGTTTATTTGTGTATAAATGGATTTAGTAAGATGGTAGAAGCTACACCAGCTTGTGTTGTCAGGCACCTCTGTCTGAAGCATTTGTTTCTTTGGGAAAAGCTCCAGCAGATTTTTGAACCCTTTATTCAGACTTTCAGTATATCCTCAGCAGGTATACCAAAATGATTTATTTTTTTACATTGAACGTAAATTAAAATTAACTTGTCAAATATACCTGCTTTGACATTTTATCTCAGTGTAAAGGATTTCAAACAATAAACTCTGAATCAAGCGTACAGCTCAGGCTGTCAAATCATTTTCCAAACACTGGGTTTTAAATTCCCCCTTTCTGCCTGAACAGCCCCGCCCAAACCAGCCGCAAAAGTGAGCACCAGATTTGGCCTCCTGTGTCTCACATTTTATTTTAGGAAAGGAGGGCAGCGAGTCACCAACGCAGAGTGTCAGTCTGCAAGTTAACACACAGCTATAGAAGTAGGATATAAAAAATAAGACATGAGGCATTGGGAAGGGGGTCTATACAGAGCTCAAATCTATTCAAACGCCACTAAATATTTGCATATGTACGTTCCTGTGAATACATAGTTATGTTTGCATGCATTTGACAATTTGAACTCATACAAGCATTAGACTATAGTTATTCTGCAATCTGAAGTCTACAACGTGTGTTTTCCCAATCAATTAGTTGTTTTGTAGGAAACATGATTGCAGCACACAGGTTGTAGATGTAAAATGTGTTTTGTTACAGTCTGACCCATTAGCCTGAAGCAGGATTTAGCTGAACATAATGCATTAAAAGCATTAAAATGCAGGCTGTCCAATACATTTCTTCCAAGTGCTCATCCATGCAACATTTGTCCTTTTACTTGTTTTTGATTGGCTGCCAGACATCCATTAAAAGTTGGACATCAGAACACCTAAAACAGCTCTGGTGAACAGGCTCTGATTAAAAGACTCACATAGTACACTGAACAAAACATAGAGTTTACCATTATCTGGATCAAATGATCGGGAGGAACAGGGAAACAGACACCAGCAGCCAGACTTCGGGAACCAGAACGAGGTCAAACAGGCAAAAGTGCCTTCAAGGAGAGTTACATTCAAATCATAAACAACAACCTGGAATGAACCCTCTGGCTTTAGCTACACCCTCACAGGCAACTGCTGGTATCTAGTCAGTGCATTTACAACAACAGCACCAACAACAAAAACCTGCACACAGATCCAGGTGACTTAATCCTTATGTAAGAAGGTGACATCATATGGGGCAGTAACACAGAAAAACCACCCATCTTTGCATAGTGTTGGCTCACGAACTTCTCTCTTGCTAGTTCGGCACAACCCCTACAAGGTAGCATTACAGGGCATTGTGGGTGCTGAGGGCAGGGTAAAATAACCCCATTGTCCTTGTTTCCATGATCACATTATCCTGCTAACAATATGGCAGCATGAGTGGACAACAGCATGAACTCAATACTTCCTGTTTTGTTTCAGTGAAAAAGCTGGAGGCTGGGAAGCAATTAAACACTGCTTCAGAAGACAGGATTAAAAGGATCGTATTACCTGTGGAACAAACTGCTGGAACAAATGTCTCACAATCCTACCTGAGAAAATAACCCTGAGATCAACAGGGGCTGAGGATAGGTGGAAATATTATTAGCTGTTGCCAAAGAGCAACTTTAAAAAGGGACCCACTAATGTAGTTGTATATCATACTGCAAATTCATGTTGAACAAATCCTACTGTAGTGCATCTGCCAATCATATAGTAACTTCACTTCAAATATGGGTTTTGCTGATCTCTAGTGATTCCAGTGTTTAGTGCACCTGACATCACTGTTCAAGTTTGGTTACAAGTGCAACAGAGCAAGCTGCTGACCACACCCAACCACACCCAAAGGGCAACACACTATACAAGGAGACAGGTCAGCAAAGAGATACTTTTCAGAAAATGCATAAAACTGAACTTCTAACACAGGACTAGCTCAGGTCTGCGTTCTCATTTTGTGCGCCTCAGTGGGCACATTATTTGCTCCTCAGCTCTGCCATCAATTAAGCCCAGAGCTCAACCGTGTGTCCCAAAAAAAGGCTGAGAGCTGGGCATGCGGCCACAGTGGCATTCTGTGGACCTAGCTGACCAGAACCTCGGGACACACATCCTCCTGTTACACTTCCTATCTCTGTCCCATAAAAACTGTGCCCATTAGTTTCAAGAGGAATCCTCTCGTCACGGCTTCCTGTCTCTCTTGGCTGAAGTACATTTACTGTGAGTTTACAGAGAAAGAACAAACAGACAAAACATATTTTGGATATTTTATGCTAAAATTACAGAAGAATAAACATTTAACACCTCATTTGAAAAGCCTTGCATATCTATAAAATGCAGTTTGCATGGCCCGTGTGAAATGTCAGTAGAATAGTGAACTACAAATAGTCTTGCCTCTTGCACACTGTATTTGCTAGGCTTCAGTTTAATTATAAGCCTCAGGCCCACAACTGCAGCATGATGAGACAAACCACATGCTTGTCTCACATAAGGCAGAATCTGAGACTCAGCAGCCCTGTGGAAACTCTCAGATTCTAACAAAGGCGCATGTAGCAACTTGAAGCAGCACAGTTATTTTCTTATCTTTTTGCACAAATGACTTTTAATGGTAAAGTTGCATAATACAAAAAACCATTTAGTCTGAGTTCTGAGCCTTAGAACTGAACAGCCAGTAACATCCACTAGAGGGCAATAAGAGCAGATCTCTATCCAATACCCGTCTTACTTGTGTCTTGGTCATCTTGGGAAGGTGTGTACTCAGCACCATCACCACTCAACTACAGCACAACATGGAGCTGCAGGAGACATGTGGCAGGCAACAACATCTCACATCTGTTTCCTGCTACACAGCACTTTCACTGAAGGAGCAGCATGTTCCAGTTTGAACGTGAATGTTGAATGAAATAAACAGTGCAATAAAACTGTAACCCTGCTGAGAAAACTACTTATGAAGTGTGGGGAGATGCTGCCTGGGGAAAATCTACTTTCATTCACTCAAACTGGTGTTCAAATCCCTGTGTAGAACTGGCTGTGGCTAATTTGTTCAATCCAGGTATTTATTTGCCAATTTGCAAATTCCAAAAGAATCCACTCTAACTGTGCAGTGAACAACCAGCAGGAGTCATTAATACAGCAACAAATACATGATCTCTCTGATGTACGTGTTAGCATGCGTGGAGGTACTGTCCCATGTTTCTGTGATAGGAAAACTGGTCTGGTCTTAAAGTACTGTTGGCCACTAACCAAAATTTGTTTTGCTTATCATGACCTAATGTTTATTTTTTTAGTGCACTTGCATTTAATAAACAAACTTTTATATGAGTAAATTGGAAGTTCTTAGCAAAATTCAATATTTCAGTGTTTTTGTCTAATATCATAAAAGGGTCACATATGAATACTGATATATGACAAAAAAGATTTTAAAAAATTTTAAAAAAAAGGTCTGAATTAGTAAATGTATATATTATTTAAATAAGCATGCAGTACAGTTAACTGTGCAGCCCTAAACTGCACAAGTGACGAGTTAAAACAGTGACAATGGTTTGAGAAAGACTGTTGTTAAACGTGTTGCAACACCCTGCACTTTGTTTATGTCTGGATCAGCACTGCACCATTTCCTGTGTGAGAGTCCAGAAGTCCCTACTTTCCATTTCATCTTCAACCTGGGAGGTTCAGAGCAGCACCTGGTTTAATAGCAATCAAGAATCTGCAGCACAGTATATATAAACAAACAGTCCCCTCCCCAGTAGTGTGATTGACTCACCATGCTGCCAGCCAGTGCAGTAGACAGTTGGTCTGGGTGCTCCTCTTCAGATCCCTCCCTCTCCTCCTGTCTACTGGGCTCTGCTGTGCCAGCGACACCTCCTGCCAACAGAAAAACACACTACCTTCAGACATGAGGTCTGTGTGTGTGTGTGTGTGTGTGTGTGTGTGTGTGTGTGTGTGTGTGTGTGTGTGTGTGTGTGTGTGTGTGTGTGTGTGGGTGGTTGTAGAGTTATATGACTGTGTAAAATGGCAGGATTTCAGTGGTTCCAAACTTTTTCTGGTATGCCCCGTCGCCTTCAGAAGCTGAAAACCCCCCCACCAAACAATTTCTTATGAATCATTTACAATGACAGGGGAAACAACTATTGAAATAAAGGTCAGCACAACAGCATCAGCAAACTGTGTATTTTACCTAAACAAATCATATTCATTCAACTTAGTTTCACTTCATACTTTTCTCCTGGTCATCCACGCCCTATGTGGGGCCCACCCCACAGTTTAAGAAACACTGGTCTAAAGCACAGCTTGCAGAATGAATGCTGGCACTAAGATCATAAAATGTCTAATTGTTGAAGACTCATTTGATAGAGCTGACCATATCTCCACAGTCCAACAGCTCTCAGAGGAATGTGGGGCTATACAGAGAGATAGTTCAACTGACTGCCTGGGAGAAGAAGTACTCTCTACAAAGCAGGTCAAGTCAATGTAAACACACTCCACACATGTAGTGCTGCAGACAGACAGGCAGGCACAAGCGTTGAGTCCGTCGCCACAATTCAAACCTTGGGTCAGATTGGCTGACCTGACCTGATGGGAGAAACTTTGATTTACAGGAAATGCAAACTCAACATTCCTCATCAGATTATCAGCAGTCAAACGGATAACTGCAGGAAGAGCAGGCAACAAACTTGGCCAAACTCCACAACTTCTCCACACCCAGCACACCAACAGGAGCTGAGTTGGATCCTGATCTTCTTACAACACGATCAAGAGGTTCTGAAATTCATTCAGATACTCAATACTGAACATCTGAACAGAGTCGTGCCGTGCAAAAGTGGCTGCACACATAGTAAAGCAACAAGTTTAAAGACTCAAAATAAAAGAAGTGAAGCACTGAGCAGTCTGAAACCAAAGACGTGATTTACTAACTAACTGTATGAAAAGTAACACTCTGATACTGCACTGCCTTTTCTTCCTGTGATTATGCAAGTTCAGTCAGGAGGGAGTGGGGGACTCTGTAAGTTTGCTACTAAGACAGTAACATATACACACAGGCAGACAGACTAATCATAGACATGATATTCACTTCCTTGTGTTTAGAACAGACTTTACTTCAATACATTGATTGCAAGGACTTCAAACTGGATCGAAATGCCCACTGTGCAGTACTGTCATGTCACTTCCACCCACTTGTTTTTTTTTTCAGACACACCCCCTTTTGCACACAGCTCCACAAAAAGAAAAAAAAAAAAAATACTACTCAACTCCCAAATTACTATTCTCAACGTAACCTCGTCTTACCTGTACAAAGTGCTGAATCAAACTTTTTGCTGAAACGTCTCTCGATCTTTTAAGCTTGAATGAAAGCTCAATGCCTTGCAAAGTAGCAGTAGTCTTGTTCCCCAAACACGTACTGGTTGTAATCCAGTGCATGACATACCTCCCTTCCTCCCTCCCTCCCTCCCTCCCTCCTTCCTTCTCTAGCTCAGTCTCTATTGCTTACTCTTTTTCCCTCCCACTGTCTAAGTGCCAGGCTTCTCAAAGTGAAAGAGGCCATACTACAGGGCATGGACTCTCTGCATTTCACCCACCTACAGTAAACTCATGACTCATTTCATCAAAAGGGATGGCTTTCAGTGCTAATCGTGAACGTAGAAATCACTACATGCAGGCAACCACTCATAATTGCTTTCAAAAAGGAACAATATTGCACTCAAAGCAATATGAGTCACCTACTTGTGTCAGAAGATTTAAATATACAAAAACTGTATGGAAAAATTAAATGTAATGAGGCGTAAGGTGGAAAAAAAATCAGATTTGACTGATTTGACAGAGTTACACACAAATTTAGCAGAGATACGATCAAAACTTTAAAGCTGCAATACGTGATGATTTGGTCATTAAGAGGTGGAACAGCTCAGCAGTAATAAATCAATTATTGCCTTATAAAGTTGTAAAGTTATAAAGAGTTTACTCTAATTGCCTGCTGTTGTGTTTCTGGCCTCCTGATGAATGCAAGTCCAATATTCAGTGTCCTTTTAGCTCAGATTTTGACTCAATCAACCCCTAAGAGAAATATCTTTAGTGGGTAGGTGTTCACATGCTAGTTGCTCACTTTGTAGTTTGGTGGTGGGACAGTAGTGTGCAGTGGATTTATCACAGCTGCCTGCTGCTGCTGCTGCTGCTGCTGCTGCTGCTGCTGCTGCTGCTGCTGCTGGAGACTGGACTGATGTGACACTGAACCACACGGTACATTTGTGCTCTGTCAAAACAAGGCAATGAACCAAGAGAAGCCAAAAGCTCTGCAGAGCCCCAGTGCAATCCTGAATGTTGATACCTCTAGCCTTCCAATTAGTGCACTTCATCAATAATCATCCATGTTTTCAAAAGATGCAAAAAACTTTTTTTTTTCTCAAAAAACTGCTCTGGAACCATTTACCAAATTTTGTGACTAGCATTGCTATTCTTTCCATCAAGGCGGATACAAAATTGGGTGGATTAACCTGTGCAAGATATCACTTAAGTATAACTAACATTGCTCCCTTCATTCACTCTTTCAGCGTGTGATATACACAAAACATAAAATGACGCACAGATTGCAACAACCCTTTTGCAATTGTTCTGCTTTCACAAAGATTCTGGGGAAATGTTATTTCCCAACAGAAAACTGATTAATTTAAAACACTGATCACATCTGCACCATGACATCTTCCCTGTCAGGCTGACATCAGTTTACAGGAAATGCTTGTGAAAATAAATAATAAATCAGAGAATGCAGCTTGGTTGTTGTCATATTTACATTGTGATATTTTCAAAACACAATCAAAACAAAACAAAAACTGAGATTTCACATACAATAGGGTGTGTACATGAGGAGAGAAGCATTACCATTAATTCCAGTTACGCACCCTCCTCAGTATTGTGCAGGTTCATGCAAGTCAAATTCTGTCTTCAGGTACATTAGCATTGTGACACTAAATAAGTTTAAATCTTAAAGCCTTGCTGACGTGTTATAAACTAAACGTGTGATAACTCCTCTCGCTGGTTTTTGCTCAATAAGGACTCACAAAAAGGCAACACTGATTTTAATCATTACCAGTCATAGGCCTGGGCATCGTGTGAAGCTGTCCAATGCTAGTACAGATACAATATCCAAGTGTGGGTAGTTGGTAACTATGTGATATGTTTTTGATACCTTACTTTGAGGGTTTTCAACATGTTTTTTTCTGCAAAGCCTTTGACTGTGGTCTAACTCAAGCCATTCAAATACTTTTCTGAAATAGAATATAGTCTAAAATTGGCAAAATTGGATTAAAGGGGACCTATTATCCTCTTTTCCAGATCCACTAGAGTAGCTTTGCATGATTCACAGTTCAAAAAAAGTCCTTATTTATCTAAAACTGCCTGTTATTCAGTTGAGCCTCTAACTGAAACAGACAATATAAGCACAGACCTTCCTAATTTCCTATGATCAGACGACCTTTGAGAAGCCTGCTGAGGAGCAGCACCCAGCGCTTGTAAGCACCACCTCATCCTTTTACCGGTGTGGAGGTTCTGAAGTAAACTGTAATAACGAAGTGACTAGTTACTAAAATTAAGTAACAGACGATAACTGATTGGAAATGGAGGCTTTTCAAATCCATCTGTACATGTTTGAGCCCGAATCTGATGTGAAATACGAGAGTGGAGGGCACAAACATTCGCCACAACAAAGATTACAGCAGGACGTCTGTTTGGTAAATGTTGTGTCCATTCCCTGTTTATTGTGCGATATAACCATGGATTTAGTCTTTCAATATCAATCTGTATATAAAAATGTTTCCATATATTCCATATATGCACATGTGGGAAATTCACTAAAATGCTGACTTAAGCAGAAAATGTCTGCTGTCAGGAAATAGCAAAGCTAATGTTGCTCATAAAATGTTATTTTGCTTTCGCCAAATGACTGTATAGTAAACTTGCACTGTCGGTTGTTTGTATACAAAGGGAATTTGCATTGACTAAACACTCTTCTCCACAGGGCTAAAATTAACCAAACTCTTACAAGCCAATGTTCTAACTAGTTTTGTTTGAGGGGGTGACAAACTAGCTGGTAGATGAACATTATGCGAAATTGCTACATGGTAATGTAGATAAGTAACAGAAGAAAACCCTGGAATACAAACGAAAAAGCTAGGCAAGAGAAAATCCCCAAAACCACAATTTGGGCACTTTAAAATCAGGAACTGTCTAATAAAAGAAGAACAAAACAAACAAGGAGTAAGAATCTAGGAAAGCACCCAATACCAGATTTTATCACTTTCAATACCTGGACACATTTAGGCCAGTATTAAAAAGTGCTGAGGGAGTGCTGTAACCAGCTCTAATCAGTTACTGGAGTACACTGTTCAGCCAGTCCTGCAGGTTCACTGGCGCCATCCATGTGCTACTGTGAGTCCATTCACACAGTGAGAAATCACCAACCATATTATCATGACACAGATATGAAAAACACACAGTTCTTCTAGTGGCATATGTTTCTCCATACTCACAAATTTGAGGACATTCAAATTGACTGAGCCATTCTGACAGTTCATATCATAGGGCGGGCAGGTTCTCTGTGTTGCTTGTATGTAACCAGTGCACAGTTGCCACAGCATGTTCACTAACTTGCCTGTTTATTAGGTACACCTAGCTGAAAGTAATGCAGTCTAATAAAGCAATCCTGCATTATTATGACCATTATAATGTTCAGAATATGTCGCAAATGTTTCAGAGAGGTGTTGATTCATCTTTACGATCATTTAGTAGTTGATATATACTGTATGGGATGGTGTAATGCAGTACAATTCAACAGGAATACAAAGTACATTATTCCGAACATCATAACCTTCATAAATGTAGAATTTACTGAAAAGCTAGTGTAATACTGACTACATTAATTTGAAATAGGTCTACCTAATAAACCAGCAGCGAGTATGGTAAAAAATAAAATAAAAAAAAGATTGAAAAACATACAGACAAGATCTAAATACCTAACTGCAGCTTCTCAGTTGAAAGATTTGCTGCTTGCTTTTCTCTTATGACAGCAAAACCAATTACTTGCAAATATTTAGAGTAAAATTGGTTCCTGGTACCTCTCCACTTAGCTTCATGGCCTTGAGCATTTAGAATAACTGGAAAAGCCTACATGATGTGCACAGTAAAGCATCATTGTTATGTAATAAGGAGAAATAGTGAAAGCAACTGTCAATGAAGCCTTTACAGGAATAACAATAGTGATATTATGACTTTTGCGGAACCAGTTTGTTTTCCTCATAAGTAAAAAATGAATTTCCAGTCCAGTGGGGGACACCAGGGTGCTTTCCTCTGAACTAAAAAAAAAAACAACCCATCTAGAAATTTCTAGCTGGGTTTCCCAGTGACACTGTTAGCTCGCTGTGAGCTGAGAATAACAGGTGATGTTTGACTCCTGACAACACAACAGGTGTGAACCGGTGACCACAGGGATAAAGTTTACAGACATGTATGGTGAAAGTGAAAGTGGACGAGAGCCTCACTACAGACTGGTCCTATGCTAGGAGGCGACTAGATGACAAACCGAAAGTATGTGTGCATGAGTGTGTGTGTGTGTGTGTGTGTGTGTGTGTGAGTCTGAGCACTGTTTGCAAACGTTAGCATCATGCTAGCTACCGGATAGCACCACTACTAGAGGCTAGTGTGTAAAATCCGCTCAGTTTCCAACAGAAAACGCCAAAACGGCTCAAGGTTCATATGTCCAACACAACTCTAACAGTCCGAGAACATGTCACACACAATACAATATTTACAGGTTACCCAATTTTAAAAATTAAATCGAGTTACTCACTCAGAAACAATCAGCTGACACAACGGTGACTCAGTAGACTGCACGACTTCCGCATTCTTGTGTGATGACTGCAACGCCAACCAATGGTCAGTAAGCAAACGAAACCTTCTAGACCAATGGAGATGGAGAATTCGTACCGGCCAATGAGCGTTAACAACAGTGCAGCGAGTGAATCACACACACCCACAGCAAAGCCAATCAAGTGCCACGAAACTCCTGCAGCGCACCAATAGAAAATCACAGCGCGGCACAAAGTGGACACACACACACACACACGCACACACACACACACACACACAGTACGGTAAGTGTGCACCGGCGCACGTAGCGATATCAGTCATAGGTCAGCAGGGAGTTAAAATAAAAGATAAGTTTCAGTTTTCAAAACAGAAATGAGGAACTTTGAAACTGAATCTTATATCCCTGTGGTTTAAAAAAACAAACCCTAAAATAAGCCACAGGGAAACAAAACTAAGAAAGAGAAGCGTGAAAGGGAAGTGTAAATAACTTTTGAAAGGTCAAAGCAGAAGGACGGGGTGTTTTCAGATGAGATTTGATAAAGATCAAGCCAGCCTTATCTCCCCTGCATAGAGAGAACTGGTGTAAATCTGAAAGCAGCATCCCATTAACTGATTAATCGACCAACAGGCATTTAATTCACAAGATTTTTGATATTGATTGCTTGTCAGAAGTCAACAATAAAAAATGTCAAATATGATCTGTTTTTTTTTTTTCTCGTTTTATATGAAATTTATGTGACAAACATATCTCAACACTGGGGTCAGGCAACTGCTGGTAGATCATTTTGGCTGTTTCTGATGTGATGTACCATGAATCGATTAATTAAAGAAAAAAAAAACCAAACAAACCCAGAAATAATCCACAGTTGCAGCCCCAGTCTGATCACTTCTTATTTTGAATTTACATTTGGACCATTTATTCTACACTTAATAATACTTAAAAGTATTTATGCAAACTTCAAGAACGCGTTCTTGTTGTCATGAAGCTCCCCAACAGACAGTGGAATACATGTTTTCATACATCAGACATACAGCGCTGAAGCTGTGGCCAGACACTATTTTTGTCCATCTGCCTCGTCTGTTACAGCCTGGACCTGACCTCATATGCTCTCCAATACTAGTCAACAGCCACACAGCGGCTCACCTCACCCCTACGTTTGCTCCGATCCTGTGGCATTTTCCCCTGCACAGCTAGGCCACACATAACTCTCATAATGTGAATGGTTTTATGACCTGACATCAGGTTATCAGGCTTTTTTATATGGCAGATATGGTGATGTTCTTGTGCATGTTGCGGCTGATAAAGTGTTGGTTTGGCTCATGACAGCCTGTTTTTTTTTTATTTTTAATTTTATTTATATCCTCTCTCAGTGTGTGAATCCTTACGTGAGGGAGATTAATGGCTGTTAATAAAATATATACTCACTCATGATTAATTATGAAAACAGATAATTCACACAAGTTATTTAATCAGTTCATGTGCAGGTAGAAAGTTCTGGCTTGAACACACACTGACCTCACAGTACATGGTTGCTGTTTCTGGTGGTGTATGTCAGACACTATTGCTCCCTCTGGTGGTGTAAATCAGAAAGCAGAGGGAGAGGATTTGGTTTGGTGTAATCCTACATTATCTCTCATTTTGTACCCTTAACACTACTACTTCTGAGTCGTGGCTCACTGCAGCACTATCAGTTCAGTTCTTAACATTATTGATGCCCTAATTTTTTTATTATTACATAAAAGATCTTCCCCTGAGCTTTATTTACTTAAGAGGTATAATAAGTATCTCAGGCAAAACATCCCAAGCTAGCTTGAATGTAGTGTCTGTATTTCATTACTTTCCCTCCGCTGAGGCTAATGTGTCTATGCCTCTATGACAACAAAGGCTCTGAGGACTGATTAGACACTGGACCCCAGACAGAGAACACAACATGGGCCACTGCTGTTGAGCTTTTTAGCTCAAGTGCAACGGGAAGTGAGGAGGTGGACAGGTGGGTGTTGATCCCAAAGGACCAATCACAGCTGGTCATCAGGTCAGTACTTATCTGCACGCTGTCGGGCCAGGCACTGATTTTGATCTCTCTCTTTTCTCTGGACTCTGGCCCATCTTTAATCACGCCATGGTAAGAGACTTCACCATCATCAGAGTCATTAATGACGAGTAGGTGTGGGACATTAGATATTTTCTCAGATGAGTAATTGAGGAGATAATTGGATCTTCAGTGGATAAGAACCATTGAAGTCACATTAGAAATATGAGATCTGTGGAGAGCAGGTTAGTCTGAGCATTTGCTGATGAAGTTTATATCTTTTGATTGATGAATGATGATTTATATCTTTTCTTCCTTTTTAGACGAGCTACACAGATAAAGGGGAGAAGGTGAGATTAAAACTGTCTTTTAAACAGGAGTCTGATGTGTGATGTAGTTTGATATATGCACTTAACATTACTGTAAGTTCTGCAGGAGAAGGCCTAAATCACACATTAACAAATTCCTCTAAAACACAAAAAAATCCACTTAACTATGATGTGATTGTTTCACATAAGTATGATTCTTTTATAATGTTCCATACTATACTTTTTCTTCTGTTATACTTTTTTCTTTTAGCCCGAAAGAGGAAGGTTTGTCAGATTTCATCATATCACCTTCTGGGTCGGCAATGCGAAACAGGTCAGTATGCAAACACTGACATATGACTATAAGTTAACTTTGTGTTGTCACCTGTGTCACTTTCATGATCTCAGCACCACTTAAAGCACATCTAATTATTTGCCACAATATTCATATTTGGATTTGGATGAACTTTTTGGAGACAAAATTAGATTTAAAATATATTTTATTTAAAGAATTGTACAAATTTTAGTACTGACATAAAAATCTTTTGATTTTGATTTATTAACTATATAATAATTGTACATTTATTGTCCATATACAGTTTGTTGTTTCTAAGACCACGAGCTTCACTTCAGAACCAAAAAAGAAGCAAAGCTAATTGAACTTCTTGTCTGAGCTGAGCTGTTTAATCTCCAGCCCCTGCTCCAGATCAATTTCACATTCATTTCTGAGTAACATTTTAAACATTTTAAAGCTGAGCCAATTAATTGATTAATTGATGACAATTGACAGAAAATTCAACTATGCTGATAATAACTTCATTGTTTCAGTAATTTTTCAAGCAGAAATTACAAAAATCATAATAACCTCTCTTTATCATATGTGACAGTGAAGTTAGTGTCTTTGGGGTCTGGAGTGTTGTTTGTTAAACAAAAAAAAATATATAATATATATATATATACATATCTGAGGACTTCACCTTCAGCTAAGGCAAAATATAATAAGCATTTTTCATGATATTCTGGCCATGAGAAACTGATCGGATTAATCGATAATGAAAATAAGATATACCAGATTGATGCATAATATGGAAATTTACAGAGTAGGAAATACCAGAAATCTGACTTACTTTCATATTAAAAAGCTTCTCATATTTTCTTAGTCTATCTCATCTTTGTGGCTCAGCACACAGGCCAGGCAGCACACAGCCAGGACTAGAATACATTATACAGTCTATGTGACTTTGTTAAAGTTCATCAGAAATAGACTGAAGTCTCATCACTTTGCAGGCAGCGTCGTTCTACTGTGATAAGATGGGCTTCGAGCCTTTGGCCTATAAGGGTCTGGAGACCGGCAGCAGAGAGGTGGTGTCTCATGTTATCAGACAGGATAAGGTATGCAGTGTAACGTCCTGTGCTAATGGATTTAATAAACGCTCACAAGTGATTGATTTTACATCATTATCCATGATCTATTGTCCTCTACACAAACACAACCACCCCCCCTCTCTCCTCACAGATCATGTTTGTGTTTGAATCTCCGCTAAATCCTGGAAATGAAGGCAAGTTTCCTCATCAGACAACAGAGCCTATATGAACAGAACACACAGCACAAACATGTCTGCATTTCTGTATGTTTTTATCTTTTCTCAGTGATGGGAGAGCACTTGATCAAACACGGAGATGGAGTCAAAGACATTGCTTTCCAAGTGGAAGACTGTGACTTCTTAATCAAGGTAACTGATAACAGAGGACCTGCGTTTGATGTTGATGTGCTCATGGATGTAGTTGTAGTTTGCATTGAAGTGGCCACACCCTGCAGGAAGTAGACTCTGATTGAAATTTAGCTGCAAGAGGCAGAAATGATTTTCATATTATTTGACAGTCATGGCCAGTGTGTTAAACTGGCCAGTGTGTTTTCTGGGAAATTAGATATTTACAGTTCTTAGCATTTCACACAGTTGTACATTTATTTACAAATTACTGACATCTTTTAGTATTACCAGTATATGAATACTCTTACAATACTGTTACAAGCACAAGTTCAAAATCAAAAAAGGATTAGAATCAAATGAATCTTAAAAGTAAAAGTACTTTTACTTTTTACATTGTGCAGAATGACCTGTTGAGAATAATTATTGTTGGTATATTGTTGGATTATAATTATTGATGCATTACTTTTTTTTATAATGTATGTTGGTAGTGAAGGTGGAGCTCATTTTTATTACTTCATATGTTTCTGGGCAGCTTGTGAATTTTTGAGTGGAATTATAAAATAGCAGAAAATAGAGATACTCAGGTATTTTACCTCAAAACTGTACTGACCGTGGGTTCAGTACAAATGTAACAGAGGAAATAAGAGAAGTTATAGATTTGAGGCCCACTGCATTCAGATTCACTCTCTTCTGATAAGTTTTAAGATGAAATTTTTAACTACAGTTCTATCTCTTCCTACCTGTTTCAGTCCAGTTTCAAGAGATAAACCTAACCTGATTTGTACTGTGTGACTTACACATCATACTATAGATACTCTAGATACTATAGATGGGGTAAGATGAGTGTGGTGCTCTCAGTGTGTGTTGAAATAGGGCAAACATGCTGGTGTTGTGACAGCCTCAGCTACAGTGCAGCCTTGATGTCTGGTGGCTCATTTGAACTCTTATGCTTAGTCAAGGTCGGGCTGGAGGTTTGGGTAACCTCTGTCCCCCAGGTGGCTGCAGATACGCAGCTACCACTGACTTAATGCAGAGATCAACAGTAGCATCATGTAATGTATGTAAAGTAGTAGGTCAGAGCCTGCACTGTGTAGGAAGATATTCTGTCTTCAGCCACTGGAGGGCTTCCAGGAGCCATCTACAGTCAGAAACGCAGGGTTGTATATTGCTCCTGTATTTCCACACTGATCCCAACACTGCTCCACCAACAGACAGCTAGAGAGCGAGGAGCTGTAGTCGTCAAGGAGCCCTGGGTGGAGCAGGACAGCCATGGGAGGGTCAAGTATGCTGTGGTTCAAACGGTACGTAAAGAGTGACGCACGTTTGAGAGCCTTATGTAAATTCACACATGAGACTGGAGATGAATAACTGTTGTGTCAATGTTTTGTCCTCAGTATGGAGATACAACACACACACTCATTGAATACCTCGGACCCTACAAAGGCCTTTTCCTGCCCAGCTACAAAGAGCCTCTGTTCAGGGATCCTCTGTTAGCCAAACTGTGAGTCTCTTACATAACAACGTCTTTTTGTGCTACGAAATGTAACCTAAATACATTTGGGGGCATTTTAATTCTAAATTTTTTTGTGTAAATTTATAGCAATTATATATTTAAAAAAAAGGTTAAGCATTTCACAACATCCCTCATCTTTCATACGTCCTCTTTTAGTCACACTGAATCTATAATGAAGCTCTACTCACATCTACATCTACTCAGATCCTTTATTACATAAAATAAATAAAAATAAAAATAAATAAAAGTACAAATACTACTGTTTATAATGCTCCATCACATATACAATTTAAAGTATTGTATTAAAAATGTTACATCAGTAAAAGTGCAGAAGTATTAGTAGTAAAATGTACTTAAAGAGTCAAAAGTAGAAGTACCCATTACACCCTAGTACCCTAGTGGCTGAGCAAATGTACTTAGTTACTAGTTACTTCACTTTACTTTTTACTTTACTCAATTATGTTAATTTTTTAAAAATATTTCTTTTTATAATAATATGTCTAATAATATGTCTAATTTGGCCTTACATGCCAGGAAGTGTTTTACCAGGTTGTCTTATAAATCTTTAAAGGATTTTATGCTGTGTAGTGTAAGTTTGACAGTGTCAGTGAAAGATGACATTTTATTCCAATTTATTCCAGACTGTTGTCCTTTGGTATTTTTCATTAACAGAAGAAAACAAAACCACTTACTGTCACAACTCCTTTGAAAAAATGTTCATCCCTCCCAGATTTGAACCAAAAATACAAAATAAATCAATTTTGTGGCAGATAGAAATGTAGAAAAAATTAGGGTACTGGGTATTCTCAATGATTTTTGGTGCACCTTCATGGAAAAGTACCCATGTGCTTTTTTTTTTTTTTCTTTTTCTTTGTAGTCCACCAGGAGGTTTGAACTTCATCGATCACATTGTGGGAAACCAGCCAGATGACCAAATGGTGCCAATTTCAGACTGGTAACGCTCCTGTTTAATCGCACGTACACACTCGACTGGCACAGGGGACACACAAAGGGGCAAAAGGACAAGTAAACACATCACAAACAGTCAGGGTGAAATGTTCGTCCCCAGCGTCCTCCACTGGTCTATAAAACTAAAAGAGCATATTTTGTTTCAAGAGGAAAGGAAGGACGTTCAATTCCAAATAAGGTTTGGCTTGTTTCTTTAGCTTATCATCAGATTTTCTGTTTGTGTTCTGCAATTACCAGGTATCAGAAGTGTTTGATGTTCCACCGGTTCTGGTCAATAGACGACAAGCAGATCCACACACAGTACAGTGCACTGAGGTCCATAGTGGTGACGAACTATGAAGAGACCATCAAGATGCCCATCAACGAACCTGCCATTGGGAAGAAGAAGTCACAGATCCAGGTGTGACTTTTTCATACAACTCTCACAGTTACTGTCTTTGGCTCTTGGTTTATCACAGTGGTTTGTTCTGTAAACTGTCCCTCAGGGGCCACATGTGGCTCCGCAGCAGACTGAGTGCGAAATGAACAATTGACATTAACATTTGTGACACCTCATGGTTTATAGTCCTGCCTCAGTGCATTTCATGTTGTGCATCTCTCCCTGTACAGGAATATGTGGACTATAATGGGGGACCAGGGGTTCAGCACATCGCCCTCAATACGTCAAACATTATCCAGACTGTGAGTCTCCCATGTTGAATTACCATCAAAAAGTTCATCCCCAGCCTCCTAAATTTACAAGTAAAGACAAGTTTTAGATCATGCTTTTTTTTCTTTTTTTTCTCTTTTTGTCTTAAAACAGATCATAAACCTGCGAGCCCGAGGGATGGAGTTCCTCGCAGCGCCTGACACATACTATGACACCCTGCGGGAGAAACTCAAAACCGCCAAGATCAAGGTGAAGGAGGACCTCAACCGCTTACAGGTGAGGAGATGTTATTATTGCAGCAAGGGTGAAATTATTTTATGGCCTTTTTGCATGTGCACTAAAATATAAACTGTGTTTCCTTTTAAGGAGCTGAAAATCTTAGTTGACTTTGATGACAAGGGCTATCTCCTCCAAATCTTCACCAAGCCTGTGCAGGACAGACCGACCCTTTTCCTGGAGGTCATTCAGCGGAACAACCACTTTGTAAGCGACCAGTTTGAGCAAATCTACTGATAAACTGAGGGAAATCTTTTAGCATTTATGTCTTTGCTATGTTTAACCCCTCACTGATGGGATTTACATGTCTGTGGTCTTGTTTAAGAAGCCGAGTCGAACACCTGTTTACAGCTCCCACCCAGTGCGAACAGCCTAACAGTAGCCCACTTGTAAAAGCTCAGTAAATCTATCACAGGTACAGATTAAAAGGCTCACTGCTTCACAGTGAGGGGGATCTTTGGATTGAGTTGCACCCTGTGGCACTTAATTTATAACACCCAGCACCCATTCTGCTTGTCAGAACAGGCACATCGTGTCACTCTCCAGCATTTCAGCGAGTCTACAGATGTGGATACAATGCATGAAAGTGAGAAACTGAACCTGAACCGCAGCAAAGAATCTCTCAGAGCAACCACCAACTCTTGATCTTTTGATTATCTATGAAAATATTTACACGATTAATTTGCGAGCTGCCGGTGAGTACAGCTCCCTGTCAGAGAGGTGAGAATATATATCTGCCATTGGTGAGCCAACATCAAAGTGTTGAACGCTGCGAACGGTCTCTGAGAGAAGATCCCCAGAGCCATAACAAATGACACAGAAGGAGGCAGATCTCTGGGTAATTAGCCATCTGTGTGTGTCTGTTCTCTGTCCAGGGCTTTGGGGCAGGAAACTTCAAGTCTCTCTTTGAGGCCATTGAGAAGGACCAAGACGCCAGGGGCAACCTCACTGTGCTGACACCCAAAGGGCAGGCCAAAACCTTTAACTGATCCACGCACTGCTGCTGCCAAACCACACTTAGACTGTTATATATGGCTCTACATTTCAGAGGCAATCAACAGCACCCACCACAACTACAGTATATCAAACGCATATACAGGGTGTTGAATATCTTCATGTGACGAGCTGAAAGTGTTATCAGATATGCTGTAAGCTGTCAGCGGACTGCATGCTGTATGGCTAAATAAAGAAACTCATGTTCATGTGCACTGGTGCGTCTGTTTGGGAACCAGGGTACAGATATTAAAGGAAAAGTTCATCATTTTGGGACCTAGATTTATTTGGTAGCTTGCTGAGAGTTTCTTGAGAAAATTGATACCAGTCTCATGTCTGTACAGAAAATATGAAGCACAGGTTAAAAAAAGAGATAGTTTTTATACTTCACTTTTTATACTTGTTGCTTCAGACAGAACTGGGCTAGCTGATTCCCCATTTCCAGTCTTTGTGCTAAGCTAAGATATATATATATATATATATATATATATGTATATATGTATATATATATATATATATATGTGTGTGTGTGTGTGTGTGTGTGTGTGTGTGTGTGTGTGTGTGTGTGTGTGTGTGATTATCTACTCTGCTCCATGTCAGTCAAGAAATTTATTGGACCATATAAAACACATCAATGGTCATCAACCTTTACATTCACAACAGGGGTTCATAGTTCAAATCCAGCAGAGTTCCTCTTTAGGTATGTGTTGATTTCATGTAGGTTTGAAAACAGATAATTACAAAAGTCATATCTGCACTTGCATCAGAAAAAAAGTTCCTGTTGCTTTACAGTGAAGAGATATTACAACATCACTGTCAGCATTCGAAACACTTCACTTATAATGGTGTTAGAGAAAACTCTTTTCACAGGGTGGTTACAACAATCCCTTACTGGGGTCAGTCACCACACTCATCTCACCCCACACACACACACACATATATATATACATATATATATGTGTGTGTGTGTGTGTGTGTGAACATTTCTTTCCATGTGTATAGGGGCGTCCATGATTTCTTTATAAATATGTAAGGAAAATATAATCTACCATCCTATGGGATATCTTCATTCTTTCAGCTGAGAATTGACTTTATGTGGTTTAAGTGTAGTAAATATCCACTACTGAGTTTCAGTTTTTTCAGTTTGATTTTGTTTTATTCAGATCCAGGAGTATATAAGAGCGATACATTGGAGGAGCCTGGATCAAATTTATGCATCTAATCTCTAGTATAATATTTTTGTCATCTACATTCTCATCTGTCCACCATAGATTTTGATTGGTGGTTATACTCTTGATGAAATACAAGCTCTTTTTCCATTTTGTATTATCTTAAAATCCTTGTCCCAATTATCATTTGACTTTTGCAGTTAATAATGTGTAAATTGTTTATCAAGCAGTACATTACATACACTACTCTTTAAATACAACCTCCTCAAAGGGTCCTGGCACCAAGTCATATCATCAGAATCAGAATCAGAATCAGAATCAGTTTTATTGCCAAGTATGTTTCCACATACAAAGAATTTGTTTTGGTGATTGGTGCAATTGGAGGTTCTTGGAGGTTCTTGTAAACAACAGGTTTACACAGTTTTAGTTTCTGCCTGAATCAGGTGGACCATGACATCATGAAATATTCCTTAATACAACTCATTTGACTGTATAGAAGATTCCCTGGATTCTCCTGCAGAACAATGTATCGACACAGAGGTTTTATTTCAAAATAATTTATTTGCATATACTTGGAATGAAGACAGGTTGATACATCTGTGATGGCACTGGTCAGTTTCCATATAGGAACATTCAGTCTATATAGAAACCACTCTTTCAAACCTGGACAAAATGGATAAATATATTAGTAAATAAATATATTAGTGACATGTCACTATATTGAAATGTTCTATTATATATAAAATACAACACTATTTCATTTCTGTTTTTGTTGTTCTCTTTTTGTACACAAAGTATCCAAAATATACTGATATATCCCTTAAAGTTCTGCAGGGATCTTTACTCTATTAGAAAAGGCAGTTTCAGCTCATTATTCTTGCAAAACATAACAAAACAAACACATTAACAATGCAAAGAGAAAGATCTTGAAGAGGATGAAATCACATCAGATATTCTGCAGCATCACCAAATGCTATTTTTTTTAATGTGCTGATAGTTTTGGGATTGTTTTGAATTAATACTATGAGATTTGTGTTGTTTTCTTTTTTTTTTTTTTTTTTTTTTTATATATAAAATCTACTGAAGCCAAAGTGCTGCTTGTAATTCAGTCATTTCCATCTCAGAGACTGTTTGGGCGGGAAAAAATAACAGACAAGGAAACTCTGATACTTTAGCTGGAGGATGCTGTGTGAGGTATTAGTCTGAGGAACTGCAGGTGAGAAGTTCTGCATGATTGTCCAAAAATATTGAGTCCAAAATGATTTCTACTTCGATTCTAGCATGTTCCCTCATGTCAGTGAAAGAACTTTTCATTTGGAGATTTACGGACAGGGATAAAGCAGGAAAAAAGGCACAACACATGTTATGTTGTTGGTTCATGGTGTTAAAGATTTTGCATCTTTGGTTGGACAGGTAAGAGCTTAGTGTGTTGGGAGCTTCCTGATTTAGGATTATAAACAGAAAGAATAAGGCACATGTAAGGTTTTAGTAAGTGCTACTGGTTATGCTGCAATACCCATGAGCTCTTTGTCTGCTGTGTCTGCAGTCTGACTGCAAAGAAAAATCCTTTCACATTTTCACTGAGCCTTTAAGGGAAAGTCCACGGTAAAACAGAATTCCTCTTCCTCTGATTATTTAGTCTAGTGCATGTGGGCATGAAGACGTCTGTGGTTAAGCCAATACAAGATCTTTGATGGCATGATGAGGTCGCCTTTTATCTACACAGTTTATGTGGACACAGACATTTTCCTGGATCATAAGCAGAATTTCTGGTAACAAAGATTTTTCAACATGATTCTAACTTTGAGAGACGGTTAAACATTTTAAAAACCACTAGAATGTAAAAATATATATATATATCTTTACTCAATACTGTATTTGATTTCTGATTTAAGGTGGATTTTCCTTCAAGTGCTGCAAGCTAAAAACAGGGAGTGGCAATGCACATTTACCACAACAAAGGATTTTTTTCCCGGGGTTTTATTACGGTAACTAAGATAAATTCTTCCCATTTTTCCAGTGTTTGATTGTTCCTGAGACTTTTCTCAGACTCTACCCATTGTAAGTGTGAAATCATGGGAAACACACACCAAGCTTTCATTAAACTGGTGCTAATGCAAACAGACTCAGCTGATGCTTGGGACTGTATGGTCTACCTAGCATGGCTTTACTCCAGTTATATTATTATCATTATTATAAAGTCACTATGTCTTTGCAGTGGCTGCGATGTAGAACATTTCTCTAGAGCTTTAGTTGCTGGAAGACGGCAGGAGGGTATATCCTCTTTGGAGGATGATGGGACACTGTGATGAATTGGGCATTAAAGGAGCAGAGGATACGGTTGTTATCCTTCTGATAAGGCCTGTTCACTCTGCACAGATCAGGGGGTTCAACAGCACTGAGGTCAAACGTATGAAGTAACCACTGGCAAGAGAAATGACAAGAACGAGACAATAGCTTGTAATGACGATGACATAATTCAGTCAAACTGGTTCATTTTGAAAGGTGAAAAAAAAATTACACACTACAAAAACAAAACAAAAAAAAAACAAAACAAAAAAAAAGGTTCCAAAAACACAAAGAAAAATGTTTAAAAACAGCTGCCATTATTGAAATAATGAAAACAAGGCCCATGCACGGCTCAGCAACCTCAGTGAATGCTCATTGTTTGAGGGGCTGAGCATCAACCTTTCTCTCCATTTGGACAGGTCAGACTGCCAAGAGGATCATTTCTAGTTGAGTTTATGGGAGCTACATGGTTGTGACACAAAAAAATTAAAAAATAAAATAAAATCAAAAATTACTACAGCAGTACCTTTAAAGACCCCCTGTGTGAGGCATGTTAAGAAATCTGAGCTGAGGTAGGCTGGAGGGTAAAGTTTCTCTCAGCTGAGACTGGACTCAGCGAAGGAAGACCAAGATCACACGAGTGAAAGTTAAGTACCTCTAAGATAAATCAAGTTATTTTGTAATAGAGTGAGCAATGCACAGATGGAGTCTCACTTCATCAGGGCTCAACACCCTAAGCAAGGATCATTCGTTAGTTGTCACTAAGGAGCATGGAACTTGTGATATCATGTCAGTAATGAATATTCTTCTTTATAACTGACCAGGAGAAACAGAAAAACACTTTTTCCCCTTTGTGGTGTTTGAGTTGTTTCCCCAGCAACTCCCTGTCTCTACACATTCAAAATAATTCAATGTATTTTGATAATAAAACATCTTTAGCATAATCTAATTACAATAATTTCACAACCCAACTAACTCAGCTGAAAGCGTATTTCAGTGTGTGAGCTCTGAATCCTGGTGGAAGCTGGGGAATCGTCCGGACGAAGGCATTGCTGGTGGAATCATGAAGAAGACATGAGAGCGATTAGCCAATGAGAGGCTTGTCCATTCTGGCTCCTGTGTAGCAGCGTGATAATAGGGGATGCAACAAGTTCTCACACACCAGACTCCTCTTCTGATCCTGTGGACACAAGAGCAGCTCGAGTCAGTATCAAAGCATAAAAAAGAAACAAAAAAAACAAACAAAAAACATAAGCAGACAGGTTTTTAATAAACCAACAGGTTAGCGAAACTCTGGAACAGAATGATCGTATGTAACCTGAAACTTGAGATCTCTGCTAAACTCACCAATCTTAACCCTCTCTCCGCAACTCATATCCAACACACTGCATTATGATGCTGCTACACCTCTCACCTGAAAACTATACTGCTGCTGCCAGCGCAGCAATTCAAAAGCTCCACCTCTACCCCAGCATCCACCTGTAGGCTCTGAGTCTCCCATAAGTTATCTTCATCACGCCCCACCCCATGCTGCGCTGAGCCTAGAGGTCAAATGTCAACACTTATGTTATTCTACTTCACATAAAAATCCACTTGGCTGAACTGGGTTTACTTCAGGATTGTTAGATAGTTCGGATCAGTAATTCTCAAAGTGGGGTCTGATGACCGCCAGGGATCCTTGAGGGGGTTCCTGGTGGTCCCCAGCAAAGAGGTGAATAATTTCATTTCACTGTAATTCCACCCATAAGTAACACAATAACAGAATGTATGACTATGTATGATGGGTTTTAGACACTATCTGTAATAAAATATCTAAAAGCAGAAATGTTATTGTTGTTATGTTATAGGACCCTGGGACAAAGCTTATCAAATGGGGGTCTGTGGTCTAATTTGTGTCAGTTTAGGGTTATGCAAAACAGTTTGAGAACCACTGGTTTAGATAATTTGCTAAATTTTGAGTTTGTTTACAGCCACTCTGATGGTCTGACCACCTGATGCTTGCTTTGTTGTGGTGATGTCACCATGTTCCCAGATGTGAGCATTTACTTCAGTGACTGAAATGTTATCATAACCAATAAACGAAAATTATCCTTTCAGACCAAACTCCTGTTCATGGTGTTAAAGATAAAGCAGTGAGACACCCACCCTGATTGTGGTGTAATGTTTGGCAGTATAAACAAATGTTTGTGTTGCAGTCTGCAGCAGGCCCGTGGAACCTGCAGGGGGGCCTGTCCATAGAAGTCCCAGGCCCCAAGAGCTGAGGCTCTGAGCAAGCCTGCTGCACCCGTTTCTGCCACACAACATGGGCCCCGGCACAGCAAGGCCAGTCCTCCATCCCTCCAGAGTCCAGAATGAGGGGCACAGGGAGCAGGGCAGGGTGCAGCTCAGGAGGAGAGCAGCAGAAGCCCGGGCCCTGGCCGTAGTGAATGTGGATGCTACGGTCGTCCTGCAGATCCAGGCTCTGGTGGAAGCGGACAGAGGGACCATCAAGCACACAGCCACTCACTCGCCCAAGAGGAGCGGGAGGGTGTCCGTGTCCCTGGTGGCAGCAGTGGGGTTGGAGCTGTAAGGGGATTGGGGACATCAGAACAGGAGGTCCTGTAGAGCTGCCAGGGTCGAGGTCCTGACACTCTGTCTGTCCCGGGCTGGGCCGATCTGTGGGGTCTGGCTTTGGGCACTGGCAGGGGCTGTGCTTAGGAGGGCAGACAGGTGAGTCTTTGTCCAGGACAAGAGCAGCAGGTGCAGCAGCAGCGGCCCCCTGCTCCTCGTCTGAGCCTCTGCTTAGGCCCTGGCTGTGCTCCCCCTCCTCATAGTGGTGGTGTCTGTGGCGGTGGTAGTGGATGTGGCTGAGCACAGTCTGTGGCTGTTCTTCAGGGCAGCCTGCTTTATTCACCACAGAATCCAGAGACCTGGGCCGAGCCTGGGCACCAGCCTCCAGGCTGTTTCTCCGAGGGCCCCGCCCAGGACCTGGCGCGTAATACACGAATGGATCATAGTCACTACTCAGAGAGCTACGAAAGGTGGACCAGCTGCCATAAACCCCCTGCAGGGATATGTCAGTACAGTTGAGAACTGAGTCACTGGAGGATCCATGACAGGGCCCTGAGCTGGAATCACTCGCTGGCCCATCAGCCAAATATCCACTGCGCTCCGTGTGGTAGCTGCCACCTGAGCAGCTGCCCTCGTCCTGCCGGCTGAGGGCTGGCGCTCCACGGGTCTGTGGTGGGACAGAGGTGGTGTGGTGCAGTCTTGAGCAAGATGCACTGCGCTGGGTCGGACAAGATGAACGATAGTTCTGGCAGGACCGACGAGGGGTGTAGTGGTGAGTGGACGTCCTGCAGTTACCTCCAATCCTGTGGGGCCTTCCGGGACCCTCAGCAGGAAGGCGGTAGCCACAGCCAGAGCCAAGCGGCCTACTGGTGAGGAAACGTAGTGTTTGGGTGTCCATGGGAGAAGAGCCACTGTAGTGGCCCAGAGAGGGATATGGTCCAGAGGGTCCACGGGGATAGTGGGGCCTCATAGAGAAGGGGACAGCATGCTGAGGGAAGGGGTGATTGTGTGGGCTGCTGTAAGGCTGAGGGTGCAGGAAGCCTTGGCTTTGTTCTGGACTCTGCTGGAGCCTGCTCCTCTGGGGCTGCCGCTCTGTCCCTGTGGACCGCAGGAGCAGTTAGAACATACAGAGGACTGCAGGGTTGTAATAGTGACCTAAAGTTTCCTAAACTAAACATCAGAGTGCTAATTCAGTCGATGAAAATAGATTGCAGTCTATGGTTTGACGGGAAGTCTTTAACAAAACTTAACTGGAAATATGCTTGTCCTCACCCATGATGTTGTGCATGCAGAGGGGACAGGTGCGGTGCTGCAGCAGCCAGGGGTCGACGCAGTCTTTATGGAACTCATGAGCGCAGGAGATGATCCTCAGGTGCTGGGAGGAGAATGAGACACAGAAGCAGATTCAAGGATAAATGACAAACAAGTTGCACATTTCAGTAACTAACTAACTGTTCCCCGCTCTGCCGCCTTTTACCTGCCCGTCCTGGAACTCCTCCAGGCAAATGGCACAGACGGGGCTTGAGTTGGAGCTGCTGGCCGACCCCCAGGCCCCTCGGTGGCGGTGTGAGCCTGAGCAGCCCTGAGAGCTGTAGGTTTTGGTCTCCAGTCGACTAATGGCCCGCATGGTCTGCTGATGGACGGAGTCCTGCACACATTAGAAGGGGAGAGGAAGAAAATCCTTTGAAAGGCCTCCAACTGAGCTCTGGATCCAAAGCAATGACAGTTTGTAAGCTTTATACTTCTACCAGTGTTGTTGCTTCCACTCACCCAGGTTCTGTTGGACTTGCACTTGTAGCGAAAAGCAAAGATTAAGACGATGGTCAGAATAGCCAGGACAATGGTGAGCAGGATCCCCACATCATAATGTGGCTGACAAGGGAAAAGATGAAAGAAGGAGAGCAAATATTTATTTTTATAATTTAAAGTCACTACTTTACTATAATTTAAAGCTTAGCAGTGACAAGACAATCTTCTGGAATCTGGAAGAAATCCAGATGTAAGTCTAAAACATGAACACACTGCAAGAATGACTTTGTTGGTTTAGATCTTGTAAATCTTATAAATGCCCTTCAGTGTTTATGATAGTGGACCCATGCACGCCTATCTCCCACCCTCTCCTCTCTATGCTTGTTGGTCCATTTGCATCCTAACACTCAGCTCACAATAAAGTCTGTGTATTTCACACCAAAAACCATTAAACACAGAGTCTCAAGTGGCCTCTCAGCTAACATGGTGTGAAATTTCCCCATTTTTCACACAACTTCCTTTCTGTTCTGCTATTTCCCTGAGCGCTTTCTCCTTCTTCCAGCCCATAAAAGGAAAATCACAGTGCATGAGAGCTCATAATGGTGTGTGTGTATGTGTATGTATGTGTGTGTGTGTGTTTGTGTTTCAGTGCTCACCCATCTAGTCTGCTCCAAAAAGATCTCAATGCGGACTTTGGCCTCCTCGTTCTTGTTGACCAAACCCATCAGCTCCTCAGCATCCTCAGCCTTCACCAGCACGACTGGACGGGGAAGGGAGTCTGTTTCTCGCAGCTGTGTGTGTGTGTGTGTGTGTGTGTGGTAACAGGGTGGTAACCGAAGCAGGAAGAGAAAGACACAGCTATATGACCATCCTGTGTATGCTAGTTCATCTGACATATTTATTAATTGATCAAAGTGTAGCTGCGTCTCTAGCTGTGTCACACTCACCTCAGCTGCAGCGTTGGCATCATCACTGACATCAAAGATCACAGCCTGAGCTCCTTTATCCAGCGCCATGCGAGCCTGAAGGAGGCAACACGGGAGAGGGGTTAGGGTTGTTTAACTTCATCTGCATAGTGGAACTCCTGAGCAACAGAAAACATCACTCCTTCAGAGATCAGTTATGCAGGTGATGATGACAATTAGCGTCAGTGTCTTAAACCATCACTAGGTGGCAGTCACGCCACGAGCCTCGGCCTCCTGACTCAGACCAAAGTACAGCTCCTCCTGCCACTTTTCCACCTGACTCTGTCCAGACAGAGACTAGAAAGTGTGTTAGAGTGTGTGTGTGACAATGAAGGCCACAAATCTGCTGCAGTTTTTTCTAATGTTGGAGAGAGCGGCTAAATGAAACACTGTAGTATTATCTGACTGAGTGAAAGAAAAGGGGGAAATGGTGAGTGAAAGAAAACGGGTGGGGCATCAGCTGATCATGCAAATAAGCAGCGTTTTGTATTCAAACAAGGTTTTGAAAATAATCTGCAGGTCTCCCAGTCTGTGGTACAGTGTAACTTTAAAGCTTAAGCATTAAAAAGAGAGGCACGGTGGCACATCAGTGAGCAATATACAGCACAGGCTGCAACCTACATACAGCTGGACAGGAGCAGCGAAGCACAGTTTTCTTAGTTTTATATTATAAACTTATAGATATAGAGATACTGTCATTTCTACAAGCTGCAGAGTGTATGTGTGTGTGGGTGTGTGTGTTAGCTCCTGTGTGTTTGCACTGCTACTGCTACTGACCAGCTCCTCCCAGACAGGAGCTGGATTGACCTGACTTGTGTAAGAGGCGTTTTTCTGCGTTGGCTCTGAGTGTAGTTTGTGTGATCAAAAGCCTAGAAATGCTTTCGCCAACACCACCAGACGACGGTGAGAAAACAAATAGCGGCCTTTTCATCAATATCTCATCACATGCTCTCAAGCGCCTGGCATCTGCCAACACTTAATGAGGAGGAGACACAAGTTTAAACACCTAATCACCCAGGTCAAACACAACTCTAAACAGTGATTCCAGGCCTACTGCTCACAGCCCACGGCAGGAGGGTGTGCGTGCACTCACACACAAGAAATTCAGGTAAAGGCTTCACTCAGTTGATCCATTATTCAGGTTAATGAGAAACCTCTTTTATGGAGCGGTGGCATTGAACTGGGGTCATTATTTAACACTTCAAAAAGAGAAAGTCAGCGTCTGACAGGGAAGGAACAGACATTTCCTTTGTATGCAGAAATTCACCCCGCTTCATTTATGTGCCATCTGTGAATGTGCAGACAGTACGTGTGCGTGTTTCTGTGTAGTTGTGACTTTGCAACATTGTCCCACAGACGGTATTCAAAGGCCACAGTATCAGCGGTCAGGGAGAGGTCAAATAAAAAATTAACATATCCCCTCTGATTTGGCTTCCAGCTCTCATGCAGCAGGCTCTTTCCCCGTCTCATCAGAACAGTAATTGTAGTACATGCATGGACCTAAATGGGGTGTGGTCACATGGGAGAAAAAAAAAAAAGCTGGATCTTTGACATGTGGGAATTTGCTTTACCTGGGGTTCAAAAGTTCTCTGTGCCCATACGTCCTCTAATCGTGGTAATAAATGAAGGAAAGCCTGCTCTTGTGGTCCACACATACACACACACGCACACACACACACAGAACCAGGGGTTTCAAATAGCCTCTTGCAGTTCAGACTAACAACAGCCAGTTCAAGAATATACCATACTATATTCCTCAGATGACCAGTGCTGTGGTCTTATTATATCACAGTATTAGTAGTAGTGGCACCACAGTGCGGTCGTCGAGACGTACGCCTCTACTGAGCCACAGAGCTGGATGAGGCCTGAGAGATCTCATTACATGATTAACAGAGATATATTTAACCTTTAATGCTGCAATGAAAAGTGCAGGTCTGACGCTAACAAGACACTTAAAGAGCGCCAGCTAAAGTGTTTCAACATCTCCAGGTTAGTTACGGTCGGAACTGAGACAGACGGGGCTGTGGTTAGGTAAACACCCGTCCTCGTGGGGTGCAGCTTGACACATGTGATTAAACAATTTTTTTGCATTTGAGTAAAGGCGATTGCAGCTTTGGAAATAACTGTGGTTTACAGAGTTCTACAGTGGAGATGTCACCACTGAAAAACTAACAAACAACGCACACACCACAACAGTCTGCTGCTTTTAACACTGATGGGCTTTTGAGGGAAGGTGTGGACGCACGCCAGCGACATCCTGCAAGCTGTTGTGAAACAGAGTGGTGTTACCGATGGTGAGAGTGGTAGCAGGTCGTGGAGAGCTTTCTGCAAAAGCAAGCTGTCACAAACATAAACACACCTGAGGGCACTGAACCAGAAAGAGGCACTGTGAGGTCACACACACACACACACACACACACACACACAGATGCAGGTATGCATTCATCTTACCACACACAGCCCATAACATACAGGCTTATCAGGGTTTTCCTATGCTTGCCACCCACAACAGAGAAATGTAAATTCAATATATAGATAATCATCATCCAGTCTTATTACTGAGCCTACACACTTACCTAAGCAGGAAAAACACAAACTACTGAATAACATGAACAATGACTCTGTTCTATTCAAGTGTACCAGTAAGTCATGACAGTGTGACAGTGAGTCAGCATGCACAAAGCCAGGAAACTGATCATTTTATCATTCATACTGTGCCACATCAAAAGCTCTGAAAGTCACTATGTTTTCAGTGTGAAACCTCCAGTACTGTACATCAGAAAAAAAACACTGGCTGTGCCTCAGCTCAGTATGGAGCTAAGACACTGTACTGTTCTGCACTTAGTACAAACAAATACATGTACTAATCATTTTGTACAAAAAAAATATTAATCTGCATGTCATACATGTCATGTACAACAATTAAACAGCACTGTTGCAGTGTTCTTACTTCCCTCAAGTTGTGTCACCATCATCTGTCATTTGTTTTACTTTTTTGCTTCCTCTTTATTTCTTGCATTGAGGCGCAGAACACTTCAACAGCACAATCGAAAAAACAAGTGTTTTATAGTATTCATACTGACCCCTCAGTGTAAACACTTTGAATCATGGCCTGCAGCACATGGTGTATATCCTCCCTATATAGAGTAATTGTTTGTACCCAGTGGTTAAAAACAGCATAAGTTCTTCCCAAATGTTAGATTTGCTGCTGTAGGTTGTTCATCATGTTCCTGTAATATAAGAACAAAGATAATGCTGTATGTTGAGTTCCATAATCTAAAGGGTTACTATCTAAATTTGAGTTTTGTACTTAGTTTTGTTACTTTTCCAGTGTGAGCATCCTGCACTCAAAACCTGCTACACTGAAACTAAAGTCAATCTGCTGATCAAGGCCATGAGTGTGCTCTGTAAAAACCCAGTAAGTGGTTCTTGTTTTAATAGTTTTTTGAAATGGTCAGTGTCCCTGCAGCCCCTCTGTAAGTCTGAGCTGAAAACACCACAGATTCTTCACTGACGGCATCTCTTGGCTCTACAAACAAAACCATCTTCCATCAGAACAATTTGAAAGATGCTACAATCACATGAAAAAAGTATAGATCTTAGACACAGTGGCTACAAGTTGTAACACCTACTGCAGCTGACAGGAGCACATACTGTAGCTATCTACAGCATCAACTCTAGCTCGTCTTGCGTAAACTGCTGTGACTCCAGCCAGTGATCTGCCTTCTCCAGCAGCGGGTGGCGTGCTTGGGGCGCGCCAGCGCTGTTTGTTTACATCCCTGGTGAAGTGCGGTGTGTGAGCCAGGCCTGGCATCACAGCTTGTTCCCAACTGGGTAGAAGCAAACTACGCTGCTGTGATGTCTTTATTTCACATCAGGGATGGGCCAAGCTTTTTCTGTCACCTGACAAGATCACTTCGCCAATCGTCTCAGTGTTTGTCATGGGATTAATGTGGTGTGGATGGCACAGCCAGGCCAGCGGGCCAGCTGCCTTCATCTGCAGCCATGTTCCAGCGTAATGGAGAGAAACAGGACAGGGCAATGTTCAGAATATTACACACCCATACACACATACAGTCTTACCACGGAGAAGCATCTGCTACATTAGTTGAACATCTATGATTACAGAACTATATTCAGAGTGACCCAGTAGCTGCGTAACCTTTGACTTTTGACAGTAGCTTTTATGTCTTAAGTGCTGCACTAAAGGGGGCAGTGAGATCTTGACTTGCAGCAGTGACCACAATGCAACAATTCAATCATTTAGCCTCATTCTGAGCCATCAACATTCTTCATTTATCAAGAAATTAATCTGCCAACTTGTTCCAAAGGTTTCCAGTTTAAAACAAGACAGATCTAAAAAAGTTCATAAGAAAATAATTTTTTTGAAAAAGTCGTTTTTAAACACACAGTATTTAACTTCTGCCATTAGGGGTCTCTCAATCAAAACAATAACAAAAGATGCCGCTTAGTGACATCATGAAGTAGCATGGGATCATGGGAGTTGTCTGCATCACCACTGCCATCAGCTTCTCCTGCTTCAGTGTCAGTTGTTCAGGAGGTTTTTACCAGGAGCAGAATTATCCACAGAGGTCACATCCTCTCCAAAACAAACAGACCCGGTGACTTTAACTGGTACAAACACTGAATAAAGCAGTTTCACAATAAAAGTGAGTCATTCACCGATGCTCTCTGGCAGACACAAGACATCTTGGGGGGCTGAGAGCTGAGCTGTCTAACATTTGCCAGTGAAAATATATAATTGGAAACGACCAAGGTGTAAAAAGTGTATCTTAAAAATGTGACTTAAAACTGGATAAAAGTCAATTTTGAGCTTCTGGCAGACAACTACAACCACAATGCCAACACATGTGCATAGGCCATATGACGTCATTGACAGGTAACTAAATGTTACCATCACCGTTATCATAATTAAAATCAATTCTCTAGGTTTGAGAATTGCTGAAAACATTTCGGATAAGGTAAGAACACAACTCAAAAACTATATCACATAAGTCCAGTCATTTTTAGACATTTTAATGTGAAAAGTTACATATTATAACTCTCACTTTCACTTTCCTTCTCTCTCTGGCTAAATGATATAGAAAATGATGAATGATATAGATATGATATTTTAGCAGTTCAACCAGTGAAACTCAAGTGACGCTAATTAGTGAGCATGGTTGATTTTATTTTGAAAATCTTTATTACACTCAGAAAGCTTTTTTGGGCTCTGATAACCCTTGAACTCTCTTAAAGCATGCTGCTGGGCTCTATTTAACTCACTCTAACTTTGTAGTACTTGTGGGGACCCGGTTGGTCTGTTTTCCCAGCGTGACTATCCACATCATTCAGTGCATGAGTCAATTATAGCATGGAATAATATGTGTGGGAATAAGGAGTGAGAGTGAAAGAGGTAAAGAAAAAAAGAGAAGGACAGGGAGGGAGGCGTGCACGCTGTGGTGCTGCTGCATTAAAGCGTCTAATGACAGAGTACAGAGCGCTGGGCCTACAGGTCTGAGGCTGAGACTCTGCTCTGTCATTTCTCCTGACCGGCCCGGCACACTGGAACCATTACTGAGGCACTGGGACACGCCGCATGGCTAAATGGGGAGCAGACGGGGGCGGGGGCTGGTGACGATGATTTGGGAGGGGGGAGGGGGCACATAACAACACATATCAGTTTGGAGATTTTCCTACTGGTCAGTTTACCTGTAACACTGATGATTGTTGGCTAACTTCTGACACAGGTATATTTTTTTATTTTATTTTTTCATCCACCTGAGTCTATTTCCTCTGACACTGGAGAAAGCTCCTTTCTCCAGTGTCATTTGAGTTTCTTTTTTACATTAAGTTATATTTACATTCAATGTACAAGACAGAGGTCCAACATTTTGGATGTGATCCAAAATAGACTTGCAGGAAACCTACCAATACCCAATGTGTGGAAATTTATTTTCAAAAAAGAGAAACCTGATTCAAGAACAGCCCCAACACCACAGCAGCACGATGCACTGTCAATCTACAAACAGCTGATAGGGGAAACCATATAATAATAATAATAATAATAATAATAATAATGTAAAGTTAGACTATGAATACATGTGAAGTTATAGAAACTAATTCTAAAAATAATGTATATTCTTCAAAGAGCAGTTTACAGAAGTAAGTCCTGTTCTCACCTCCTGCACCGTGAAACATTCTAGTGAACCTGGTGACACACACAGCAGATCAGTTTCTAACCAGTTTAATGTCAGATTAAATATTTTCTTCTGTGGCTGACATGTTCAGATCCATCTGAATCTAATACTCAGGTATTAGGAGTACTGAGGCACAAACCCGAGTGTCAGGTTCATCCACCCCCCACCCCCGTCTGATTTGATGTGGTGTGATGTGAACCTTGATGGACTTGAGTCAAGTTTCAACTTATAAGTTTATTTATGTAAAGATTTATCAATTTAATGATCTTGTATAAAACATGTATACACAAATAAACAGCCAATAAAATAAAACATTAATTTATTTTACATATTAGCTTTAGCATATAGCACAAGTTACAACTACAATAGATGACTGTGGACACATGGATGATTTTAGTGTCGGTGACTTAAACAACATTATTGTTTTCTACTACTTCAATAAGTACTGTTTTTTTTTTTTGTAAATTCCTCATAAGTTGTATGTATGTTGACCAAAAGGCCCGTTTTTAGCAGTGGTACTCAGTCATTTGTCAAAGTAATATTATTTATTTTCCCAATATGGATGGTGAGAGGAATTTCTTTTTCATTGCCATAATTAATATTTACACAATATTTAAACAGACAATTAAATTTTTTAGATCAATTGGCATTTTTTTTTAATTAATTCTCACAGTGACTACATTCCTTCTTATATTTTTTCTAGCTAAGTACACTTATATAAATGTTGAAACAGTTTGGTAAATTACATCAAAAATAACCAAAAGTACAAGGTCTTGCTTTAAATATTGTTTCCCTATCTTTGAAGCTGTGTATTTAGGTCTAATTGTGTGTGAATAATTGCTGTATGTGTGTGTGCTGTGATTGCCGGGTGCTCGCCACCGGCTGAGCGGCAGTTAAGTTGGTTGGAGGAGGGAAGGGTGTGGCCCTGCTGGGTATCCATTACTCACAGGGGTGCTTTGATGTGGGGCCGCTGGAGGGGGGGGGGGGGGGGGGGGGGGGGGGGGGGGGGGTACTGAATGAAGAGGAGGGGAGGCAGGGGAAGGGAAGCAAGTCAGGGCAGGTGAGCAGATTCTACGCTTTCAGGAAAAGTATTGAGCCCGAGGGGGTGGGCCTGAATCACACACACACTCCTCCTCCACTTCCCTCTGCCTCCCATTCATCCTGGCACACACACACACACACACAGAAACACTAAATCCAGAACCTGGGCTTGGCCACCTTTCTCATGCAGAGGAGAGAGACATATTGGAAAAAGTTATGAACCTGATCTGCCTGTCTGGAGGTAAGAGAGGTCATTTAGAGAACTCACAGTATTGAAGTTCACCCCTCCCCCCTCTCTTTCTCTCTGCCCTTCCCTTGTCTCTCGCCCCCTCTCCTCAGCAGGCGCTAGCTGCACTGTGACACACATTTGAAATGCAAAGCACAAATTGACAGAGAAAGACCAACGCCATCTGATACACTATCGTTTGCTAAACACATCCTCGAAACTTCAAAGGGCCGGGCAGCGAGCGCCTGCAGCCGGGGGGCAGATGAGACGGATGTGGCCGCCAGTGACAGCGGTGATGATGGAGCAGAGAGGCCCGACTCCATCGCACACACGCCAACATGTGACCTTACATATCGCTTTTTAAACCCAGCGAGCCCAGTGCCCAGGCGCTGAGCGTGTCAAGAAGAAGAAGAACATGTCAAGAAGAGGAAAAAATTTAACTTTTAAAACCTCATTCACAGCCATCATCAGCTGTGCTTCCTTAAAGGAACAGTGCAAAATTTTTTGAAATATGCTTATTCACTTTCTTAATAAGTGTAAGAGGAGAGGATCAATACCTCTCTCATGTCTGTTTGCCAGAGGATGGTTTGCTTAGCTTAGCATAAAGACTCAAAGCAGGGGGAATCTGCTAGCCTGGATCTGTTGAAAGGTAAAAGGAAAAACATCTGTTGACCAGCCCCCTGAAGCTCATTAATTAACATCGTGTTTGTTTAATCTGTACAGGAAACAAAGTGTAAAAACGACAAGTTAACCAACTCATAAAACCACAGCTGTTCCCTCTTCTGGTGCTAGCCTGAAATTCAGCATAAAGATGTGACAGTGGAATTGATCTTCCCATCTAACGTGGCAAGAAAGCAAATAAATGTTTGACATGGTGGGACCATGTCTAATGTTTAATCCAGCTGGACCAGAGTGTTTTGACCAAACCAACCAGTGCAAGTAAACTTAGATATCCAGGCAAAAAAAACATGCACCACATATACACACTGTACATATACATGACAACCCTGCAATGTCCATTAATGTCTGCCACCATGTTGGAACCTTTCAACACAGTTTTACACAAAGGGGCTTAAATATGATTATACTGAAACATGTTAATAATTATCACATTATATACTGTAGGGATCATAAGTCAAAGGGTTTTAAGTGACATCTTTAAATGTCTTGTTTTGTCTGACCAACAGTAAAAAATCCTAACATTACATTTAATTATCTTTTACATCTCAAAGGTGAAATCAGTAATTTTATGCACATCTATTCCTTTTACCTTTGCCGGTTTATTAAGAAATATACCTGTTAACAAAGTGTAAACTTCTAACAAACTGTACTTCTGTTTGATTTTGTTGGGAAATATGAGACACCTCCGTTCTGAATGGACTTTTTTGTGTGAGGACAGTTATGAACTCATCTTCTGCCATGTACACACAGATGTGTTGACATTTAAAAATGGATCCTGACTTCCCACAACCACAGACAGGACAGAGCCTCACCTTTGGTAAAGAGGTGTACCACTGTGACAGTTAGTAGTAATACATATATATGACATTGTCAGTCCAACAATGCTTTACCAACACTGACTCCTGCTACACTGAACCATCTCTATAATTACCTAAAGCTGTGTAATGAAATAGTTCTGAAATTAATTACAGTGGTAATTATCACGATATACTTTAATTATGGGAGTACTTGACTTTAATAGGTGTAATTAAGTAAACCACCTGGATAGATGGCAGGGGGAGAAATGTTAAGCGGGAGAGTTAGATCCCTGGATGTGCAGGCTCTTCTGATCTCACAGGGAACAGAAACATACTGAACCCCACCTCTGACGCTTTCCTCTCACTTCTCCAAACATCTAGAGAGGGCCTTCGTAAAAACTCAGCTGTGAAAGTTGCCACATGAGAAACTGTCCGATCCCACAGAGAAGCCACTATCTCTTTATTGTTTGTATTGCACTCAATCAAGAGATTCAGGCAGGAATAATCCTCCTTTGAGTGGAAAATGACACCCCTTTTTGTAGGCTTGGTATCAGTGTGTTGATACATTCCTGCAGTACTGATGAGGGAGAGAAAGTGTCCTGAATAATTTCTCTCAGTTTGTGGCTGGCAGAGGATTTCTTCTCTCACCAACTGGCGGCAACACAGAGACTCAGGGGAAGCCAATTAGAGGGCCTTTCCCGGCCTTTTAAGAGGCAGATAATGTTCTTGTTTTCATAAAGCATCCTGTTATTTAATCAGGCCTGTAAGTGAGAGCCTGACACCCCTCCTATAGTGTACAGCAGCCTCCCCCCCCCCCCCATCATTCCTGGCCTGAGCCCTCCATCTCATTCAACAGCTCTTGTAAGCCTCCAGGAATTCATTCTTGGAACAGGCCGTGCAGTAAGCCGTGTCTTTCTGCAGAGCAAACACACATACACACACACAACCAGCACAGTGACAACTGAAGACACAATGCCTGTAAATGAGGGAAATCTAGACACATATGAAGTTTAAAAGACTTTGTTTGATTTCGAATGACAAGAATACCATACACTCCCTCCAGTGACGCTTCTACCATTGCACAGACTACAGTAAATCGATGCAAATCACATTTCATTTAAGTCAGTGTGGTGTTTGTTTGTGAAAATAAGATCTACCATATCTTTGACATTTATGGTAGCTATTTACATGCAGAGATTTTACTGGCTCACACCTCAAGGTTTCTACATCTCCAGTAAATATTGGCACAAAGAAGCAATAGAAAAGCATGTAAATCATTTATTGACAGTGGTGGTAGACATTTTCAAATCCATTCAGCTGTCAACACATTTCAGTCAGACAGTCAGACTGAAGGTGGCGCTAGAGGAACAGTCACAGAATCAGCAAAGTCTTGGATTCCTTCTAAGATGAAAATGAAAGCCCGTACAAAATTTTATAGCACTTTATCAAATGGTTGTTGAAATGTTTCAGTCTGGGTGGACCAATTGAACCAATGTCTTTATGACAACTTTGATTTGATTTGTTGTCATTGGGTCTTGCATGACATACACTTAAATGATGATAAATGATGAAAAATGCACATGAATTTCCAGATTATGATTATTTCCTCACTTGGATAAATAAAGTTATCACTCCAGTGCACTCCAGCAGAACTAGGCTAAACCTGTGTCAGTGAAGTGAGCTTAGTCCTGGACCATGCACACTGTATGCTCTCATGAGCACCCTGAATGAGAGGCACACAGAGGCCTAGAGAGACTGACACAACAGGCCTGGTAAAAACGTAATGGATTTTCTGACAGCCCATTGGTCCCCTGAAAAGGCAGGGAGACAGGATTTGCTCCTGGCCGGTCTGACTGTGAAGGGTTTTGTTGTACCTGGGTTGTTCGTGTGTGCAGGCAGTCAGAGTAAATATCAATAGGTCATAAAAAATCTATGTAACTAATGCTAGCTAGTTAAATCTATCTTTCCCCCTCTCTCCGCTCTCACCTGGGCCAGGTATTGGCACGTTTCCACTTTATCCATCATTTCAAATTAAAAGCCTCCTACAGGGTTATGTAATAGCGACATGACATTGCATCAGCGGCAATAATTTTGCAATGGTGGGTTGCTGCTGCAAAATGTATACAAGGGATACTGCATTTAATATCAGATGTTTACTCACAACCAAAAAGAGGTTAGTGAGTAAGTCAGTGCTGCTCACATGTACACCAGTATAGCCTATAACATTCTGAATTCACCTGCCCTCAAAAACACTAGTCATAAAAAAAAAAGTCCAAATTTTAACTTAACTATGCTTGATAGATATTGGGTATTTACTCCATGCAAATCTAAAGCATGGAGTAAATGCCTAGGCAAGTCTAAATAGTCTCATTGTATCCGAGTGAATTACATACCGTAGAGGCACACTGTCTGCCCTGTGAATCTGTTTTGTCAAACCCCTGTTAAAAGCCAGAGAGGGGGCACTTGGCACTAATCTACCTGAGTTGGAGTTAAACAGGTTCACACTGCAGAGGAAAAACAAGAACTCACTCCCTCCGCCTGCAGTGTTGGACTCACAAGACCTGTTTGCTGGTTTTCTTTAAAATCTGGGAGATGCTTAGTGCTCTCTTGCTTGCCTGGGGAAGTAGTTATTGGTAACACAAACCTGTCTACTTTCCACTTCACTTTCAGCAACGTGCCCTTGCCCAAGCCTGAGGCGAGCCAGAAAAAAAAGAGGAGGTAAAAGAGACAGAGACGAAGACAGAAAGAAAGAGAAGGGTAAGACAGAGGGAAAGTGAGACAGTGGAGGGTGAAGGGACAGGGGGAAATGTCTTTTTTTATGGGAATGTTTCACTTAATCTCATAAAGGCAGCGTGAAAACCTCCATCTGTTTGCTGAGCAGTTCAAAAGAGACTCCACATGCCTCCGCTTGCTGCTATATAAAAACAACATTCTAATGCAGATCTTAAAGAGGGCCAGCGGCTCAGCCTGCACAATGAGAACTGGGACGTGCCACATGAACCGATGGAGGATGGGAGGGTGGAAAGAGAATTAGGTAGGTAAACAGAGGGGAATGTGCACGGCAGAGAGGCACTGGCGACAACAAAAAGGCAGGACAAAGACGTGAAAGAGTTAAATCAAAGCAACAAATTTTCCTGTCAGCAGTCCTGTTTCTGAACTGCCAGACCTGACCTTGAAGCAGCAGACAGACAGGACTGGTGTGGGTCGCCCTCTGGCCTCTCCTGCCACTCCTCTGAATCAACCCATTCACCTCTCCACCTCTCTGACTCTCCTGCCTTCTGTTCCCTTCTCCTCTCCCTCTTCATGTTTCACCATGAGGCTTACCATTCGCCTTTGTCATTAATAGAGGAATGTCCTGGCGAGAACGACATCTTGTGTTTTATTGTGGCTCCTGAGCAGGGATTCAAGGGCAGCACCTTCACATTCAGGGTCTGCGAGGACAAAACCCTCCTTCACAGTAAAACCTTCTACAGTAGGTGCAAGGCTGAGGCTCTCCTGGCTGAGGAAATGTACCAAAATCTAACAATGTCAATCAATATCAATAGTGATAAATATATGATAATACATTGTTTTTATCATCATATAGGAACCAAGGGTGCATGAGACTGTAGCGAGATGCCTCTGCAGTCAGGTTTTCCTGCACACTGGTGCCTCTGCACACCTCCAGGCCTCCTCTCCCCATAGCCAGGGCAAGACCAGGCCCGATCCCATCTGCAAAGCTATTCTGACGAGCCACCCCTCTAAAAATCTCCAGGGTTCAAACTGCTGGAAGATCAAAGGACTAATACTGCAGTAATAATAAGTTACTGCTCTATGAACGCCTCATTCATCAGGGAGAGGCAGTGATATAGTACTGTTGTAACTGCAGGCCCATTAAGCACTCATCATACGATCCTATTTGCCATCCCCGTGTGGAAAAACATCTCCACACTCCACCTCATTGGTGCGGCTGCAAACGCACCATCACCCCCCCACCTGTCCTGCAGCCAGCTCAAGGTGTCTCCCAACCCTGTGGGGTGGTGGTATCTTAATAACAGAAATTTGGCACAGAATCCTATCATCTGGGCTCTGTCTCTCTTTATGAACATGACACGGCATTCTATTTTTAGGTTAGCATTTTTCTCAGATCGTCTGCTCCAAGCGCTGACAACAGTCTGATGAAACCCTGACCTCCGCACGCTCCCTTTGAAGTGACAAGAGAGAGATGTGCCGCCCTAATATGAATGCCTTGAGATGCATTCTTGAATACCATGAGCAGCTCTGCGAGAGGGTGGCGTGCTCGCCCTCAGGGAGCAGATAAGCAGCCTAGCGTGCATAGACGCTCACATGGGCAAATGCACAGTGTGCATGCGCATTTGTAGCTGTGCAAAATCAAAAATACACAATTGCTTGTGAAAGAACGTACTTTCTCCTTTCTTCTGGCTTCATTAGTTAACAAGTGTGTCAAACAGCAGAGATAAAGCACAAGTTCGCTCATTTCAAGGTCACTTGCATGACAGTACACTGTGAAACATTTCACTCTGATTCAACCTTAAAACATTTAAGTTGAATAATGAGCACAAAGCCTTCTCCTGAAAATGGGAAACCTAGTGATTTTAGTTCACTGAATTTGACATAACAAGTCAGTTCAACAACTGAATCAACAACTTTTCAGTGACAAATGCTACTGCCAGATTTGTTTTCTATTTCCTCAGTTTTAAGAGTCAACATGCGAAGAGTACGAGGACTGGGAACGAATTTGATTCTAACCTTCGTCACACTTAACTCTGCTTTCATTATTATGAACATAAACAACCTTTACATATCTTAACATTTATTTAAGACACATAGTAAGTTTCCTTCATGTTCCAAAAAAGACACGTGCAGGCAGACATGCAAACAGTGGGAAGTTAGTTGTTTCTTTTACAATTTACCAACACACAGTCAACAAGTGTAGCTGCAGCACAAGGAAGGAATCAGGGTACTTAAAAAACATCTCATTGTTGTAAATTGCGTCAAAATTTGTTCACCATCTCAGAGTCATGAGATTAAATCTAAACGTACATTCAGTATGTGATGGACATATTTTTAGATTCAGTGTGACTCATAATTTACGTCAATACCATCTCAGATTTCCATCACAAATCAATGTCCATAAATCTATTCAGAATGTATTACGATAAAAGATCATCGTAATTAACCCCAGAACTTGCCTGACAATCATCATGTTTTAAAGTTTTCTTCATCATCAAAGAAATCCAGTGATAGCTGCCTGTACATCCATGAGTTCAGTGCAAACAGGAACTGATAGTAGCTTATTCAGCATACAATTAATGGTGCTTGTTTGCACAAATGTAAACAAACAAAGCTATAGATTTAAGTTTTTAAATAAATGTTAAATGCAATACAAACATATTTTTAAATAAATGTTAAATGCAATTATTATTCATTTATCTTCATTACAAGTCAAGTGAACTCGTGTTTCTAAGTTAACATTATTGTTAAGGTGATATTCCAATAGCATCTATTCTGGAAAGGCACTTCCCACCGGGCAGCACTGCAGATGTCTCACTGTTTGTGTATTGAAGTTTTGTGGTGATACTGTTGACGAACTCAGACCAGACTCAGAGAAGAGTGTGTTTGCTCACCATGCTTACAGTAACCATGCAGAGCCAGTACACAGCCCGTGTGTCGTTTCAGTGAGGAGAGAGAAAAAAGGAAGAGCAGAAAAGTGAGAAATGGGAGCAACAAGCTGCTAATCACCAGTCGCTAGGAAAACACAGCCAGCATCTGAACACATCACCTCTCAAAGCAAACAACACATCTTCCAGATTTTCTGTACGTGTGGGGAGGACAGTTCGCTGTGCCATCAGCTCAGAGTCAATGTTTAGCTTAGCAACGCTGGCGAGAAACTGACGAGACATGCGGATGAGAACTGCGGCCACAGCTGGGGTGTGTTATGCTGAAAATATCCTCAAGGAGTAGCACACACACACACACATGCACTCACACACCTTTAGGCCAGAGAATTTTATTTAAGGTGACAGGATGAGTGGAGAGTGTGAAGCAGAGAAGCAGACCCTCTGCAAATCACTCACACCTCATTGGTAGGAGTGATGACAGCGCTGCACTGAGCTGAACGACAACAATGCCACAGGTCAAGGTGACATCTGTTTAGCTGTGACCTGTAGGGCTTTCTGATCTCTGAGTTTCGAGACTCACTGTGTTATGATCCCCGCAACTTGAAGACCTGCAGTTAAAATGTTCCTTGTCACCTGCAGGTGGAAATGTCTATGATTGATTATGAATAAACTAACTGATATGCTTGCTGGCTTACAATTGTGTTTGCAGCAGCCTTGGGCCAGCAAGTGTTGTTCTGAGAGTGGAGGAATGCAGAGGTGAGATGCACCGTTCCTCTAAAATCTGATCTGTGGTTGCATTAAGTTGATTTAACCTCTAATTTCTCTTCATACATTTCTCCTCACCTTGTTGCTCCAAAGGTGAAAAATATCTCACCAAGCGGCCCAACCCACCTTTCTACCCCCTGCCGAGAAAGTAACCACACTGTCCTTCTCACCTGCTCACCTGAACAGATAAATTGAAATCAATGCTTGTTTTGCCTCACACAGGTCACCAAAATCACCATACATGACACCATATGTATTTGAAGTGGTGACAAAAAGAGTAATGCATGTTCCCATTGAGGAGGGAAACCTGAAATATTCACAAAGTCAAGTGAACAGTCTTTGCACAGAGCTCATACAGCACAGTATTGTTACTGCCCCGCCCCTGTCTACAGACCCGTCCATGTCTGCAAACTTGCATCATAACCACCTGGTGACCTCAGCAGGAGTCAGATTTCCCTCAGACAACCAGGCACTCAAAGTTGGACACCTGACATGAACAGTATACAGCAACTATCTGCACCTAATGAGCAGAAAATCTTGCGTACAAGCCCTCCCTCACAAGCTGAGGTGAACAAGCAGCAACCCAAGGAGTATTTTGGTGGCTGGAATGTGAATAACATTCCTGATACTCAGGACTCTTCCTTGTCCAAAATATTCTTTGGCCGAGTCCCATGGGAATGCACTCCCCTGCTCGTGTGACGACAACAGAAAACTTATCACCCTGTTTTCCTGTCCTTGGACTTCTAACACGGCAGATACTTCATGAGCATCAATGACAACTGGCTGCTGATTTCTACTCTCAAATTTTGTTCCAGATTCCCCCATTTGTCTTACAGTGGGCCACAGTTGCTCATCACGACAATATTTTACTCTGACACCGCGCCTGAGTACATGTCTGCACTTCCCTTGAGTTATTCTTGATGAATTCCACAAACAACAGGGCTGACGGACCAAAACGACAGTGTTTTGGGTTGGAAATGAGGAGTGTCTGCATAAAAACAGAGTTAACCTCTAAGTGTAAGTTGATCTCTTACAGGGTGGAAAGTGGCCTAATATATCACACACATGAATTCAAACTTTAACCTTTTTATTCCTGCTTTTTATTCATAATGCACTGGCTCCCTCCTCAGCCTGTCACACTTGTATTCAATTTTACAATGAAGAACAAAGATGATGATTCAAAAAGAAACAAGTCTCCCGCTATGCTAGCAGCTCTGTGAGGCGGCACTAAAGCACAGCAGCAACATTAGCATGCTAACATGCTCAAAATAGCAATGCTAACATGCATTTAGCAGGTATAATGTTTACTATTTAGTGTGTTAGCGTGCTAACATTTGCTAATGAGAACTAAACACAAAGTACAGCTGACAGCAGCAAAGACTGACTGAACTTTGGCGTGTTTCCATTATCCTGCTTACATAAAAATAAGTAATGGAAACATGTGAATTTCAAAAATTCTCTCAAACATCAATGGAAACACAGACCATTCATAAATGTCATAGTAGTCACTTGTGCAAACCTGGCTACTGTCTCCTGCAACACTAGTAATACTGTGAAAACTGTTGTAGTGGCTGCCTGGTTCAGCTCACGATCTGCACACTGATGCTAATGCCAAACTACCATCTTCAACAGAACAAGCTAACGGCATTATTTTCTATGTATAATATTTTGAACTGGCCGTGAGAGCAGTGCAATTTTAAGTTACGGCATTATTTTTGTTATTTATTGTTATTTTAGTACTTATTTAATTTCAAATACATAACTTCCTTTGATTTGGAGGTGACTGCAGGCCACAGCAGTACTTTAAAAAACAATGGTTTAAGTGTTTTGTGACAGATTACCAGTGATTGTTAACACATGGAATAATCAATATACCGTAGTCCCCCAGTAAACGAGTGTGTACAAAACAATGCAACAGCAACTCTGTCACAACACCACAGAACCAAAGCAGACTGCAGCTGATGTTACCACTGTTTGCTGAGAGCGTGGTGGAGGTTACGATTCTGCCTGTGTAGGACGGTGGATAAGGCAATGGCCCAACAATGGTACCTATTTTATGGCTTTATTAAAAACCGTGTGAGTGTGGCTTCTCTTTTAATATCTGCATCATCAAAAAAATACCTCTACAGTAAGAACACCATCTATCTCAAAGACAAAATAAATACAACAGTCCTCAGAGACAGGCTAATCAAACTACAAATTACATCATGGGCACAGTAGGAGCCATAATGAGTGCACTGACTGAAAAGAAGGCAGTCATTAGACTGCTGGACTCAAGGCTAAGCACTTCCTACTGAGTTATCTTCACATTGATATGGTGAGCTAAGACAGCACCTAACTTTAGCAGCAGAGGAAATGGGAGGGAGAAGACTGTGTCATCAAGGTCAAACAGGCACAAACTGAGAAATGTGGTTAGTTAGTCTTTTGTTATTTCTAAAGAGAGAAGGAATGACGCAGGGCTAAAAGGAGGACATGTCTGAAAGGCACAGCAAAAGAGACTCTAAGCAGCTAAAAGCAGGAAAAATATTTGGGACACTTGTCAGTGCTTGATATAAAAGGAGGCTTGAAAAATTTAAGCCCAAAGCTACTTCTACATCACTTTTGAAGCAGTTGCATTCAAGATGAAATGATCAAAGCAGTGTAAACCTATCTGACAAAGAGCATAAAGAATATGACCCTCAGGATAACAGGAAGAAAGGGCTTGTACCTTTCGCTCAGAGGGCTGAAAAACAGATTCTGAAATGTCCCCACGTGGTTTTCGAACTTTTTATGCAGTGATTTATGGTTTATCTCTTATTGGAAACAGTAAAAATGCAATGGTGTGTGCGTTTTTTTGTATGCTTCAAAGATTAAAAAGAATAATATAAGGTGCATGCAATGGTTTAAGAGGTGCATGGTCCTTGCCGGTCGATTAGCAAAGCATGGCCAAGGTTGCAAAAGCTTTGACTAAAAGAAGAAAGAAACAGAAAGTCATAGTTTATCCCTTTGAAGACAACCATGCAACTGTCTGGCACAGACAAGCAAATAATGAATTTTCTTGGGAGAGAAATCAAAGCGAACCTCGAAGTCTGCTAACACTGACGCATTTCATACCGGCCAAAATGTCCATTGTGTACCTGCTGCTTTTTGCATTTACTCTCAAAAGCTGAAATATCCCCCTTTTTCCAGATGTTCCCCTGTGTTCCTCCTCCTCGACTTGTCTCCGATGAACTGGAGACGTTGGACTCGGCTACTGAAGGAAAAGAAGCCAAAGGCAGCTGCCATTGCATTTCCAGCCCCTGTCTTTGCTAAAAAACAGCAGGCAGGAATAGCCTGAGGTCAGTGTCACCCCCTACAGACAATCAGACATGAGAAGACAAAAACATTGTCATGAGGGCTGTGATTTATTCCTCCCTTTACGGGCTTCCCTTGTTTTCAAGCACTTCCTTTCGCTGGGACTCCTCTTCCTGGCCTGAAAGTTTCGGCCACAGTGGAAGACAGATTTGACCACAATTGGACCAGTTTTCATGAGTTTTACTGGACAAAGTAGAGATATTGTAATTCATTCTCTAGTTTCTCATTCTACAGCCACAGCTTTTAAATTTGCTCTTCTGACACTAGCAGCTGTTCCTCAGGAGAAAACAAAACTCCAGTGGCGATTAAGACTCACTAGTATAACTGAATACATCAATTAATAACGCTAGTAATTAAATTATTTCAATAGTGTTTAAAAAGATGTATACATTTCTTTACTTTTTCTTGAAGCTTCAGTCAGTTTATGAAAAAAAGTTTTTATTTTTACCAAAACTTTTACCCAACTTTTTTTTTTTTTTTTATACTTCTATTTATCTTTCACCATAACTAATTTTATTTTTCATGTGTACTCTGAGAGCAGGATCGATGAATATGTGTATGTGTGTTTTACTCATCTGATAACCGCTTGCTGTCTTTTGTCAGTTTCAAGACTCCATAATTATACTATATATTTAGTAAGATAACAAGCCTAAGAGTCTACAGCCATAGAGTGCCGCAGGAACGAGGCCTAAACCCTGAAATTAGTTAGCATTTTAGACACTTATGGTTCCCTTGTCCCAAATAGAAGTCTATGGGTTTTTTGAATGGGTTTTTGGTTCGATGGCTGAAATGAGGTCTGTGGTCAACACAAGCTCTAGAGATTTTCACATTTTATTCAGTGACATAAAATACACCAGTAAATACCCCGGTCATGATTTCTTGAAGTTTTTACATCTCTTAAAAAAGGGCGGTTGCTGAAGTGGCTAAATGAGACTACAGAGGTTGTCGGGGACGTTAAACGTCTTCAAGCCAAACATGAAAACTGATCTACTCACCAGTTCACCTTTACAGCCTTGTTGTGTTTATACTTGCACTTTCGTAAACTAACTTTGTAAGAGGAAAGGCTTTTGTAGAAATGGTAAGAGCTAAATCAAACTACAATTGGAAGCTTAGAGGTGGTGATGTTAAAGTCATGCGACAGTGGTGTAGTTAGTTTATAGCCTAACATTAGCTGTTTACTTCAGGCAATTGTAAAATAAAAGTGGTGTTTTTTGGTGAAGATTATCCTGCTGAACAAAATGTGTATTGTGAACTTTACGAAAAAAAATTATGTAAAAATCCCATTGGCTTTTTGTCAAGGGAGGTGACACTAACATCCAAGTTAGCCTACAAAAATTATTATTATATAAGAGTATAATGTTGACCACGCTCACAATCTTCAAAGTCATTAGCCTACACCCTCTGATCATGCATGAATATGTGTATAAAATATGACACAAAAAGAGATCCACATCTGGCAAGTCAACTTGATCATAATAAAGTTCAAGCTGCAGGCTGTTTGGCACAATAATAACAACTAGAACTTATAATACCTTTAGTATTAGATGGATGCTGCTAATCATCTTATTTTGAGCAACTTTACTAAAGTATCATATTCAATTTGATAATCATATAACCTGTGACTGACGCTGTCTTTGAATCCCCAAATTTGCCTCCTCACAAAGCGGCCCCCTCTCTAACAGCTTGAGAAAGGTTTGGGAGATTTGATTTGAGATCATGTGATCCACGTACACACACACACACACACACACGCCCACACACACACACACGCACACACACACACACACACATGCAGACACACACACACACACGTGCAGACACACACAGAGGCATGTACACATGAGAACTCTGGTTAAAGAAACACAATTACTGTACAATTAGGTCAAAAACCCTTTTTATCTGAGAGAAGCAGAATCAATAAGCAAGCCTTTCTATGAGAGTCAACAAGTTCAGACACAGGCCAAAAAATTAAATGACTGGGAGAGCTATTTTCACAAAACCATGGCTTCTTATTGATAGTGTTATGGCAGTGTGAGTGGCAGAAAGTCAGCTCAAAAAGCACAGATTATTTATTCAGGAGTAAGGAAGCCCTGTGTGGAGGTTAGAGTAGCCCTCCTGTCACTGCTGTGATGCCTTTTCTCACTGATTCATGTGTTGCTCTGTGACTTAGCTGGAGAACCTTTCCAGGGCTTTAGTGTAAACAAAAAAGCCAGGCTGGCTGGAGGAAGTCAGATCACTTCTACTGTAGCACAACATGCTGGCAGAGAAAGCCCGTGGCCTCTGCATGTGTTGTGTTGTGTAATGATGCAAAACCACTGGAGCAGTGAAGGGCTTTGACTCAGGCATTTGCATAGAGAGAGCTGTATCTGAAACAGGGATCAGTAGGAAATAGCTGTGCAAAGTGAAGACTTGGATTCTTTTTTGGATACGTTTTTCTAATTTACTTTTTTTTAAGTGAAAACTTGTGTAAAAACTAAATCATGTGGGCATAATATAGCTGCATCATTCTATTGTTTCATGTCCTCTTTCTCTTGCTTCACTGTTGATACGAGCCTGACATTGGCCCATGTTAAAAAATGAAGCCAATCACAATGAATTACTATTTTTAAGTTCAACTTTAATGAGCTGAATACAAAACTAATAAGTATTAAAATATTTTATACAGGTTAATTTAGATCAGGGCAGCATGATAGTGCAGGTTAGCACTGTCATCTCACAGCAAGTGTGTGGAGTTTGCAGGTTTTCCTCCCACAGTCCAAAGACATTAGGTTAATTGGCGTGAGCGTGTTGTTTGTCTCTATATGTCAGCCCTGTGATAGACTGGCGACCTGTCCAGGGGCTCCAGCCCCTAAGGGGCTAAGCAGTATAGTGGACGAATGAATAATTAAGATAAATTAAATTAAGTTAAATGAACGGTGCATAATTATTTGCAGATTACCCTGCCTTATTGATAGAGGTTGTTGGACTATATGTCTGAATGGAAGCAGACACTGCCAGTGTTTACTTTTTAAATACAATAAAAAAATTAAAAAATAGAAAAAAAAACCTATTTTTATTTACTGTTAATATTTCCTAAAAAGATGCAGTAAAGATGCAAATATAGCATTATTTATCACAATACAGTATCAGAAGTACAAAACCAAAGCCATGCTGCTGATAATGTTTAAACATCATAATGTCTATAGTTAAATTCAGCTTCAAAGTTTCACTGAGGTAGCAGTGCTTCTATCTGAGAAAACCACTCCTTTCATCCAAGTGTGTGGATGTGGCTGAGAGGTGGCCAGAAGTGCAGACTATACCAGGAGGGGGCGACGGTTAAAGGCTTAAAGCACAAATTCCATCTGGAGAAAGTGCATTTCCTCTTAATTTGAAGATGTCATGTTCTGTTAAATGTTAGAAGTGCAGCAGACACATCCTAAAGCATCAACTGTGACTTCAACTTTCCAGGCTCTGCAGAGATATTGTGAGACCCATCTAGTGAAACAAGGAGCATTAGAGAGAAAGGCCAAATTACTGCAAATCAGCACAGGAATCTCCCTGCGATGCCGGGGGTAGGAACCTCTGAAAACCAAAATAAAAACAAAGGACAACAATGAAACCTTATCCCTCAAGGTTTTGAGCTCTACTGTTTGCTTTACAGTCTATTCTGAGTGTGTGCGGTGCAACACGAACCCTCTGTGGCCATCAGAGTATCTATAGATCAGTGAGGCAGGCTACAGTCAGACTAAACTGTAAACAAGTCCCACTCAGAGAGCATGGCTGACCCAGCACCGCACATCCCAAACCATCTGATTCATCCCCTTCAAAAGGCCAAGAGCAGACTCCTCAACAGCTGCATGATGAATCCCCAATAAATCCACCACAACCAAAAGCTTTGAATCTCACTGAGGAAGTAAGGATGCAGGTGGCTGGAGTGGCGTTTATTGCATCACATACTTTCCAGACTACCAAAACAACAAGAAGGACCCCCTTCCCCTCCCATCCTTCCTCCCTCCTTCACTTCTCCTGATTTCAAAGGCGATCTGCAGGGAGGGAGAAAGCACTCGGAAGCAACAGCCTTTTGTTAATGGGTGCTTTTGGATGAGGGAGAGACCGTTTTTTGTTTATGGGACAACACAGTCTTGCCATTAAGGCTTTAATCAAAACTGTTTTCTAGAGTCAGCCTTGAGTGACACCCCTCTTCCCCCGTTTGGTTCCCACTGAAGGAGCAACAGGAGGAGGAAGAAAGGAGCGGGGAAGTGTGGGAATGTCGCTACATCGTCGCCACGGTGGGCAGCTTCTAAACATGGCTTTAAATTAGGGGAAAAGAAAACACAGGCTAAAAAAAGGCAGTCGCCTAACTATACTCCTGCCTGCTAATTTGTCACCACTTGAAAAACAAGGAAAAAATAGCAACAGTTTTAAATCACACTACTTTAAAGTTAGTATATGCCAGCCTGTGTGTATGGTAGAATACTTAAACATAAGGGAGATTTAGGTCAACTCCGTCGCTGTTACACATACATCTAAACCATTGTGGGTGGAATCTATGGAGCTCTGGCTGCGTTCATATTAAAGGGAAGCAGAAATGGAGAACACCAAGTGTCTGGTTCTGGCTGGCTGGCTGGCTGGGATCGGACCAGTGACAGCTGGGACTTGAAAGCTTTACATCCAAAGCCAGGGCTCACTGCCACTTGCTGCATAGCAGCGCTGAGCTAAGCCCATCCCCTCCTGTCCAAGCCCTCACTCTGAAAGATCCCTGTCCTGAACAAAACATTAAGCTCCTGCCAAATGATTCCCTCTAAAACCATCTTCTCTTTAAAGTCTAAATCCAAGAGCGGAAGGGGTACTGGAGAGGAGACAAGATGGCAAGATGGTTTTATCTGTCTGCTGCCATGTCTGAGAGGGGAAGGGGTCACAGAGAGGGGAGTTTCTCAGAGAGTTTAACTAGGAGAAATGCATGAAGCGCGTAAAGCCATGTCTGGGTGTACCTTATCCAGCAGCGGCAGACAGCGGGGTACCCTGTGCTCCAGTTTGACAATGGTGATGAAGTCACTCTCTTGTCGTTCATCCTCGCTCGTGTTGCACAGGGAAAAAGGGTGATACTGCAAAGAAAGTGGCAGAGAGAGAAAAAGGTTATGAGAGGAAAACAGAAAAACAACTGAAATTTAAAACAACACAGATGTTTCTGGTGGGATCATTTTTCCGGTTGATTGAGAGGAACACATTTCTTTTTTGCAATGCCTGCTGCGCTAGAGTTGTAGGTTTGCAGCCTTCAGAAGAAGTGAAAGCAGCATGAATGCCAAGGCAAACAAACAGCACATCTACAGCTCCTTCACCTTGTCACACTGATGAATCACTCTGTTGTTCTCTGAATTTGTGAACTGGTCCGAAAATACTGTCTTCAGAAAAACAAACAATCAAATATATATGTCTGAGGCATGTATAATTTCAAAAATATTTCAAGGATTACATTTTTTTACAATGACATTCACAAAACATCATGAAGTGATGTTGTTAATGATAATAAACTGTTGAGCAGTTCACAGTGATGGATCCAAAGGTACCAGTACAGAATAAAAATTACAGTTATAACTTTTAATACAAATATAGACAATAACTTAAACTTGGTAGAAGGTGATATAATTAATTAAAATATCTGAAATACTTGAATGTACTTTGGTGACAACTTGCTAGTCTTTATTCAATTTTATTTATCAAATTATTTTTGATTTAGATTTTTGATTAGTTTAAGGTGCTGTTTGTAAGTTTTCTCTGTCGGGAGCGGGTGGTGGTGATTATTGCTTGACAAGAGCTTTGGCCATCATTGCGTTTACAGGACAGAAGGTTATAATATGTCTCTGAGCCGCGCTACGCAACTTCAGGGCAGATTGGAGGCTACAGTGAATCACTATCGGTAAGTGATGGGATGAGCTGGGGCTAGCTGGTTAGCATGCTAACTTCTGTAGAAGGAAAGATGTGATATGAATGGCCACTCGAATCAATCCCCATAGAGTGCCATGATAAAATGTCCAACTTTACAGGTGAAATAAACAAGTTTACAGCCTGGTACAAAAACTTGGTTAATTAATGAATAAAGTTTGATGCTGAACTTGCAACGTGTCTAGACTCGTAAGCAAATAGCTGTTAATGCTAATACTGGCTATGCAGTAATAGCAAAACTTACAAATAGCTCCTTGAAAGGAAGAAAATATTTTTTTTAAAACAATAATTGCAGAAAAGAATAAAGATATTCGTCCTCTGATGAATTGAGGTGGAGGTGTATTAAAAAAACTACAGCTACAATGCAATGAGACATAAGAGACAGACATCACTGACATCACAGTATACCCCATCCATGTATCCATATGTACCAGAAACACCACATGTAACCTGCAGTATGTGACCTTAAAAATGTCAAAGCTTTAAAGTTTGAGACAACCTCTTAAAATACAGTCTAGACACTGAATCCAAAGTTGGTTTTCACACCATTAGGGAACAACAGTTGACTTGAATGAAGCTTTTATCTGTTAAATTAAGGCGTTTCCTTCCCAGTTAAAATCAAGAGGAAAAACTTTGGCACCCTACAAAATCAATTACATGGATGGCGATGTTCACTCCCACTCAAAGCCTTGAGGACTGAAAGAATGAGAGATAGTCTTTGTTGGAACATTTGATCCCCTCTGAAAGGGAGGAAATTCGTAGCTGCTGAAAGGCTGCATTTAAGAGCTCAAGGGATAGCAGCAGTGTTTCCAAGTTACAGACAAGCTGTCACGGGTACGAGGGGTTGCATGGCAGTCAAGGAGCAAGGGAGCAAACCACTCCTGAAACACCCCTGTGCATCACTAATTTGCTCACATAACATCAGTGAGAGCACCCACCAGTACAGTGCTCCTAAATCAGTCCTTGTTACAGCTCTGAGATTACTCTGCAGCACCCAGTCTCTGTGCTCACCCACACACCAGCAGAGCGGTCCCACCCTGCCCTGCCCTGCCCTGCCCTGCCCTGCATAGGCCCGTCCAGGCCTGGTTCTGCCCCGGTGGGCCTCTTCATGTGGCTGTGGGCTGAGTTCATGGGGCTCCCCCTCATCTCACCCAGCGGAAATCCCTAAATTAAAAAGACCCAAGGGTGACATCAACAGCTGGCACCCCAGTCCTGGGGAATTGACGTAATGTGCTGCAAAGGGCTGGTGCATGTCTGTCAGAGGGAGAGAGAGGAGAGAGGAGACTGAGGACTTGGGGCAGCGTGGTGGGGCACGGAGATAAAAGCAAGTGAGAGGTGTGGGGTCAGGAGGAGTGAAGCACCTTGTGCTGAGCAACTGTGTAGTGCAGGCAATTAACATACCACAAGTAATTAATATGACAAGTAAAAACAACACTAATGATGAACCTCATTGGGAAACCAGTTAACCAAATGCCTACTGCACAAACACCTTACAAGAAATGTATTACAGTGAAAAAATAGTGTGATTTTGATCTGTAATAAATTTACTGTGATGACTGTGACTGCACAGTAACACCTCAAAGCTGTGCGCTATGATTGAGAGCGCAAGAACGCTTGTTAGCACACAGAAAAGTCAAAAGAGTTCATTAAAAGTAAAGGATTAAACGGTTGAAATAATAAAACTAATGGACAGAGATTTAAGATTGAAAGTGAAGTATCAAATGACTCAAATGTCCAGCTTCTGTTAACATTTGAAATTCAGTTGTATGAACAAACATTAAAATAGTTTTACAGGACATCTTCTTTAAGGTCTATGGAAATGAACACATTTGGAAGATGACAGGTTGTGTCGATGGAGTGTGTGTGATTGACAAAAAACACTGGGAACCTTTGCAATACCTCTCTCTAGCTAGAGGTGAAGGTGAGATAGAAAACTAACACTTGTTCCCTGAATAATGTTCTGTCTGCTGAATGCCTGCAGCCCCTGTTCAGGAAGGAAGGCAGCAAGACAGCATGAACCCCTGGCCTGGGCTGCATGCCGCTCTGCCAGCTGCCTCTACCAGTCTGCATTTACTAGGCCCAAATTAGAGGCCTACAGTTGAACTTGGCCCTTAACAAAGAAAAAGAAAGAAAATAAAAAAAATCCTTTAATGACACTATTTCACTGATGCCATGACCTCTGCTCTTTTTTGCTATCGGTTTGTGGGAAATGTTGGGAAAGAGCTACATCCAGTCAGAAGAATCAGGTTCTGCTGCAAAATTACAACACTTATTAGTCTTTATCCTTACTTGATCGTGTTTGGATCTTGCTGTGATATTAAACATGTTGATGCATGGGGCTGTGCAATCATATCTAATAAAGCAGATAATAATCCCAAAGCTGAGCCAACCAGGCTCAGGAGGAGCGGCTGCTTTTAGCTTCTCTGGCTCTCTGACGCTCTGAGAGCAACCACCTCCATGGTCACAGTGTCTATGTTTTGCATCGTTGACAAGACTAAGCATTATCTTCTATTTTAGATATGCCCACACCACTTACATTCAGATGGCTGTGAACACTCTCCATGTGCCACCGTTGGTGCCATCTACCACTTAGAAACAAGCTGCCGCTGGACTATAAATGGCAACTAGGACAGACTGAAACGTCTTCATTTGGTTTTTGTATGGCCCTGAGAAAAAGGGGCCTGGGAAACCAAATCACTGAGTCTCCATTTCACAGGGACTAGAAACCACAGGGCACGCAAACAGTTCCCCACAGACTGTTAACAATGCTCACTCCTCCGTTCCGCCTCCTCCTCCTCATCTGTCTAGATCTGTTGCAAAACTGACGGGGACATGTCCCTCGGTTTCTTTGTAGCCACGATTAAAGGCATTCCTTTCCAGCTCAATCAAAGACTACCCCAAAAATATTCCGAGGCAAGAATCTAACAGCCTCAAAAACAAATACATGGACAGAAAAAGGGGAAAATAAATAGTAGCTGCGGTGAGAAGTCAATAATATTTTTTTTCCCTTCGCTTAGCCCTGCAGATCTTCTTTTTTCATCTGCCAATAATCAGCGAGAGAGTTTTCTAGTTCATCTGCTGCCAGCAGGGAACCAGGCCCAGGCAGTTATGTCAGTGTGCGTTAGAGGGGGGAAGCAAAAAAGAGCTTGCACCTCTCATCAAGCTCCACCACTCAATTACCAGCCACTCAGGTCAGGAGGCTTCTGAAGAGCTATTGGCTGAAACGCTACATGCAACATTATCAAAATGGAGCAGACTGGTTTAGTAGGAGATGAAAGAAATACATCAGTGTGCGATTATTCTATCAGACATTATAAATCAAGACTGAGAGTGACGAGGGCAGAAGGCTTCTTTAATGGAGCTCTGCCCGAGGCCTGGAAAACCTGCCAGGTTAGTGCATATCAGGGAGGAATTGAATCAACTCCGCCACATGCAAGCTTGCAGACACACACAAACACACACACACACACACAAAAAGGCACACATTATCCATTGCCTGGGTTCAGATCTTCAGAGACTGACTCAGTCTCCAATGTCTGGACTTTAAATCTAATGAAATCTTTCTGTCGCGCTCCTTCTCTAGAAACTCCACCATTAAACACGCACCTGTTCAGTGCAGACACACACTCACTCACACACACACACACACACACACACACACACACACACACAAACACACACACACACAAACACACACACACTTCAACTTGTCCTGTAAAACTAGACTCCTTTATTCAGTAATGTAAAATAAATGTTGGTTTTGACTCTCACAGACACACGTACTTTAGGTTCATTGAGTTATTTAGCCTCACTCGTAACACAACATTAGTTTTGTCTCTATCACATTCTCCTGTCTCTGAAGCAATAAATCAAGGCTTTTTCTTATTCAAGTTGGCAAACGATTCTACGATGAGGGCAATTTTTTTTATAGGCACAGGAAAAGTGGTTGCCAAAAGGAGCAACAAGACCGCAAGTAATAGTTGAAAGAGATTGGTATCTGGTTGCCCGGGTTACTGGGCAACACTCACTGAAGATCCCTGCGAAGATTTGTATGTAACAGTTACAGGATGACGGAGCCTGAGGTGACAGGACAGGCTCGGATACTGACCCTCTGCACACATCATATAGTGAGTGTGTCTCATTAACATCAGAGTGTGAGGGTTTGTGTGAGAATGTGGGTTCATGAGTGAGAGCACAGCTATGTATTGTTGCTTAGAGGCACTTGAGCATCTGCTTGCATGTGGCTATAGTGTATGTGTGCACGGGCACGCGCCCACTGATCTACTGGTGCAGAGAGTCTGTCTGTGGTCCTGCGGAGCATAGGAGCGTGTCGCTAAATCTCAGTGGTGACTTCAGGGGGGCGCTGGAAGCCAAGGCACATCGCCTTTTTCTCAAATATCACATCCGTCCTTGGACCAATATTCAAGCAACGCTGGCTTCAACACACACACTGTGGTCCAGCTCTCGGTGCCACAGATGACACAGATACACACTCCTCATACCACACTCCTCAATCAAACAGGCTTGTATCTCATGACCCTACACTAAGTAGATTTACATGAAAGGCTGCTATAGAGATGCCGGATTGCCTGGTGCCAGGGGAGCGGAGCAGAGGGTCTTTCTCTGTTGGAGCATCTGGAAAAGTGGGCTCGGAGGCCCTCGCCTCGTCTCTCTTTGCAAATGCAAACGAACAGGACGCATTACTGCTTTGGTCCTGTCAAAACAAAAGGCGTGTCATCTTTCCCCTCGCTTTATTGACAGTGTCAGCCCCATATCCAGTAACGGTTACCACAGAGAATGACTTGGGGAAACGCGATCCCATAATGAGGCCCAAATAATTACCACCAGCCCCAAATTTGCCCGGGTGCTTTCTTTAAGTAGGAGTGCTTCCCCCCAACTCCAGGCGGAGTCGGACTGTCTCTCTGTTCTATAAAAGGGATTAGATGGAGAAGAAAGTCCCTGAAGAGGAGTTGGTTTTAAAGAGAGGGAGATGAGGAGTGAGCTGAGTGCTTGGAATACTAAACGAGGAAATAAATGTTACGTTTTTTCTGATGCACATATTTCTGCAGACTATATCTTTGATGCACAGCAACTCACACTTACTCAAATTCATCTTCTGCTCATTTGTCTTGGCCTTCCTCAGTAGCCACTTCCCTTGTTTGATCGTGGTATGCTGCACAGAAGTTAAACTGGGATGAACTTTAGGGACGAAGGCATCAAGCTGGGCACAGCAACACCTCCAGGTTTTGGGTCATTGCAGGTTTTGGGTTATTGCCAGTACTGGTTTTTAGAGGTGGGGACGTTATGATGCCCTACATGCTTTACATATCGAAATTAGTTTCAAATGCATGTACTTTACTTGACTCTTAAAGCTATGTTCTTCTGTTACTTTACAGCTATAACTTCTACAAGTTGCAGAAATAGTGCAACAGGTTTTGATTTCAGGTCCAAAGATAAAGAAAAATATAAAAATGTAAAAAAATATAAAGAAAAACCATTAGGATGATGAACAAACTCCAAATGTACCTTTTTGCAAGGTTTACTCAACAAATGTGCCACATTACACATTGACACTTTTTAGTTTTTATTATTAGTATGGCTGCTACAGTAAATCCGAGCAGAGTGACCTCTCTCTCTGTCCAGTGACAAAGTATTCAGAGCAACTCATAATGTACTAGCTGCGCTGGGATCACCATGGAAACAGTTCAAAGACGGAGCCCTGCGTCCTTTGCACATTCCCGGCACAGGGTCTGTGGTCTTACTAACACAAACGCACACGCTTATGCATATACACACACCTAAACATACACACAATCAACAACTAGGGCCACTCCATCAGCCTCAGGCCAGCGCGATGCTATACATTTCAAAGCCCTGAGTTAAACATAAACACAGCACTTCCCTGTCATAACAAGTCAGTGGTTTAGTAACCCAGCAGTTTGTTAGTATTGCAGTGATCCTTCTTCCCTGTAGACACGGAGGCCACATCCACACGTCCTCCAGGCTTCCTCCGGCCTGTCCCTGGCCTGCAGGACGACTCTCAACCTCTCTCAGGTTCCACAACATCAGTCAGAGAGAAAAACCCACACTTTTCTACACATCAATCATTTGAGGATGGGAACTTAAGGTCAGCGACATGGAAAGAGATTAGCCAGGGGAATGAGGAAGGGTGTTCACAGAAGGGAAGAAATTACAGGAGAAGGTTTGACACAGAGAAACACACAAAAAGGAAATGTGATATGAAGAAACAGAAGGGACAGGCTAGTATGTGCTCTAAGTACTGTACATGGTGAGTTTTTATTGACTGTTTTCAGGACTATTTAAGTCAACAAAGCTATTTTACTTATGTCTGCTACATTCAGACTCATATTTTGTGGACTCTACACTGAATATTAGTAATTTAACATGCAGTTAACACTCATGTTCAAGCACAGTTAGCATTAAGGCTGCTCATCCAAGAGCCATGCTAGCACAGTATTGCTTTGAGCTAAGTGCTAACGTCATCATGCTAACATGATAAAGTTAACATGCAGATATTTAGTAGGTTATCTTTACCATTGTCACCATCTTAGTCTAGGGTAACATTTTCTAATCTGCAAATGCTGCTGGGAATTTCATAATTTTTTTGTGGACATGATCCAAAGTATTGGACAAAGTATTGGATGGACCTGATGGTGGCACTAGAGTAAAAGTGAGGATTTATTGCCTGCAGGGAACATCTGTACAAAATCCATCCCGTTGCTGCTGCAGGATTTCAGTCCAGACCAAAGTGGTGGACCGACTGACCATCCCTGGACCCACGCTGCCACCACGGCTAAAAACACATGTGACCTACCCCAGTGAGCTAAGTCTTATTTAAACATGTGTAAACTGATGCCGTAGCTGTTCAAAATAAAACTACTGTATAACAGGGAAAAGTCACACTCTGCTCAGACAGTGAGGAACACCAGAGGAGAGTTTCACTGTGGTTTCTTTAACGAGAGACAGGTGCCTTTTTTACACGCTTACACGTAAAATAAAACACTGTAGGCTGCTGGGGGTGTTTCTAACACGCCTCTTTATTTGGAAATAGAATCTCATGGCCCCCCCAACATGTCTCCTTTTGTAGCCTTTGTAGTTCTTGAAAAAGGGAGTCAGATGTTATTATGACACATGAGAAGGAGCCATGTTTCTCTTTTTTCCTCTTCCTGTTCATCCAGTCAAAATCATAAAGCTTAGGAACCAAAACTCATATCCAGCCAGTGAGCTCATGACGCCCTGTGTGAGAAGAGCAACAGCCTGAAACCCCTGATGTTCCTGAGGCTTTGTTAAGTTGTTGGTGACAGAGTTTTATCAAATTTCTAACAATATTTATTCATCTAAGTTGAATATATTGTGTTATTTTAAATGGAAGATACTGATTTTGAAACAGACTTATTAATAGACACATTATTTAAAAGTTCTGTAATGATTTTGATCATATTTGAAATATATACTCTGGCATGAGACTCTGCGTATTAGATCATAGATTAGATTGTTTCTCACTTGTCTACAAGTTGGCAGCAGGTGTGGTTCACCTGTTGGCTGCTGAACACTAGTCTAATGATATAACTCTACTTGTCTGCAGAGGAATATAAATCGGGGTTAGGGTTTACACCATAAATCATTTTCCTGAAATGCCCTCCGAGGCATCCCCATCCTCCCATCTGCACAGAGCAAATGACAGACGAAAATGACTTAATCCACCGACTTCCTCTTTCCTCACACTTGATTCTTTTAACATCTGTCCCCAAGCATGTGCACTTGCTATACACTGCAGAGGGTTTCCATACTAACAAGTCATGGAGTTGCATGTTCAGCCTTAAATCTAGTTTTTCCAGGACAGAGGATCTCTGCCATAAAATAAATCAGATTACTCAACTAGTGTTTTAGAAAATAAAAACCCTGTCAGCCATAAGTTTTAAGATATTTAGAGGAATAGGGGATTTTAAAGTTCGAAATTAAATGAAAACACTCTCTCAGATGGGTATTTTTGCTGTGCAGCTGCCAGTACCTGCTATACTGTCATGGAAGATCTCTAATTTAATCAAGAGGACGGTCCCATGGAAAGGATAAAGCATATTTCTCCACAGATGTCACCGTCTTCCACCACCCTTGCACTCCGTCCCACAGGGAATCCCATAATCACCTGTGGCTGATGTTGGAGAAACGCAGTCATAAAGGCAAAGAGCAAGTAAACACAACGGCTAAATTAAGGGCTTTTCTGTGTTATTTTTACTCTTTGTTGTTTATGAGACCGTTTTTGCCCAGACACATACACATGCTGCATCCTTAGCAACCACACCAGTATATAGTCCCAGAAACGTCAGCAGATGTCTGATGTGGCCGCTGACTGCTTGCAACACACCTTGTATCTGGCAGCATAATTGTTTTCTTTGTCACTGCTATATTTCGATTTGGCTCTGAGGCAGGTGTCGAAGCAGCGTGTCAGGGAACGCTCTGAGAGCCTCTGAAGACAGACCAGCGCATGTTTCTGTCTCACATCGCTGCACATTGCGGGCTGATATTTGTGCATCTCCCTCCATAAGTGGATGGAGGGAGAAGGAACAAAGGAGGGGAGGCATAATCTCATGCCCCCCCTAAGGTGCTCTGATCCTTTGCCTTCACCTCCTCCTTTTCTCTGAAGGTGCCCTGCTGGTAGGTTCTGCAGGCTCCGACCCCAGCTGGGTCCTGTCTCGTTTTAATAGCCAAATGGAGCATACAGTTGTGTGTACAGAAGTATGTATGTACTATATGGGGAAGGGGAGGGGGGGTAAATGTTGGTGGGCACGAAGCCAGCAGCACGGAGCTCCTTGTGGAATGCCATGGAAAAATGAGACAGAGGAATGCAGACTCCACTGAGCAGTGTAAACAGGCTGGGCTGAGAGAATGCAGCCATGCCGCTTTGAAGTCGCTTCATCTCCCTATCACATACACACACACACACACACATATAAACACACACACACACACACACACACACACACACACACACACACACACACACACACAAAACACACTGCACTGCTTTGTGATTAACCAGTAAAGCATTATTTTAAATAGTGAACAGTAAGTTCTACTCAATGTCTGCCTGCCCAGAACACACACTATTTATTACTCAAACACAGATGCACTCACTTCAACACATGAGCACACATATGCACCCACGCACATGCCTGTGCAGTCGCATACAGCATGTCAACACACACACACACACACACACACACACACACACACAAACATATACAGGAGCTCACACCTGCTCTCCCTCTGCAAGCACGACACTTCAAGGCTTCCGGCCCTGCTGACGACAGTGAACTTTTATGAGGCGAGTCCGCCTAGCTCCTCAAACTCCCTCCCTCCCTGTTCTGTCCCATCCACTCCTCGTCCCGCTTCAATATGGCCTTTCAACATCTTTGTTGAGCGTGCGGCAGTGATATCAGGCTAAGAATGCCTCCAGTGTAGACAGTAGACACACAGGCACCGGAGCCTCTACCTCAGCGTCTGAGCCAGCCGGCTGAGGAATCCACTCAAGTGGGCAGGTAAACACTGCTGCCCTTTGGAACACCACTCTCTCTAACTACTGAGTGTGTGTATGTGTGAGTCAAAAAGTGAGACTGTGGACGTGCACAAGCTTTATATCAACACTACTCTCTACCACAGGTTGTGATGGAAAACAAAATTGAGGTTTCAAAACAAACCACGGTTTTGGAGCCATGGTTGCGTATGTTGTTTTTTTTTTTTGTGCAGTAGGTGGAAAAATAATTACATTTCTTTTTATTTATGTTGCAAATCGTAAACATTCATGGACTTAAAAAGGATAGAAATAATGACAATATCCCTGTTTGCTTTTATTAGTGTGCAGATGTAATGTAAACACAACACAAAAGGGGATTTATCATTATCAGTTATATGAATTAGATTTCATATTCACTTTGAGCATGTGCATACACTGAGTATGGTCACACGTATTCATATTCTACAATAAATGAGGGTGTACACAGCACTGTCTACTGGGATTTGAACCCCTTGTGATTTTAAGTTGAGTTTAGCTATCATTTAAGTTAAATGAGAACTAACCTGTTACCTAAAACTGAGGAGCAGCAGCAGCAGCAGCAGCAGCAGCAGTGTGCATACTATGTGTCTGATTTAAAACTTTATTTATCCAGGGAGGTGTCGCTGAGAGAAGTGCTGTTCTTTTCAGGAACTATTTACCACTAACACAGTTATATATATTCATACATAAAGCTGCGCAGTACAACCACAGCTTCTAGGAGCAGGTAGGGGTTACTGGTCTTACTCACAGGCGCCTCAGTGCAAGATCCTCCCAGTCTGGGGATTGAAAAAGCAACAGTCTAATCTCCACTGCCCCACTGCTTCTTCTTCTCCATTATATCCACTCTTCCTTTATTTAAGTGTTATTTTTCCAACTTTCTGTAACCTCTGCTTTCTAAAATATGTCTACACCTTTCAGTCCTGTCCTGTCTCCCTTTGTGGATGTTAATGATGTTCTCTCAAAGCCACTAAAAATAAAGATATTAAATATGACATTATTATTATTTTAACCATTGCTGTCTGGGAAAAAATCAGTGAACTGCAGATTATACAGTTGACCCAGGGTGCTGAATGTTTTTAATAATTTGCATTAATGTAATTTTGAATTACGTTTGTGTCTTTTTCTTTTTTCCTTCTGGAACAGGATCCACAAGTCATACTTTCAACGAGTCTCTCTCTCGTTTACTCTGTACTCTCTCTGTCCTCTCGTTTGTTATGAGGATGATTGTAGCTGAACAGGCTGGGCTAACCTGACTGATGAACCCTGTTCAGCTAACAGTCACAGACCGACTGCCACTTTCTATTTCTATTTCCCCTATGTTCCTCACGCATCAATCTGTACACTGTAATTAAACAGTGTTAGACTCTAAAGACTGTTATTATTTGGTGTACCTAACCAAAACAAGCTATGAACCACAGTGAACATCCTGTACCAAGTGGTTTAGGATAGTGTCGCTACATGTGCACTTACACCCAGACTCTCCATGCAAATGTGACTGAACTGAAGCGAGGATCTGAGGCTCCTCCAACAGTCAGACATATTGCTACGAATACTCTAAATATTAGTGCTGTCACCTTCTCAAAAAGCCAAGTTCAAACATGTTTGAACAGGCACATGATTCCTTCAAACTTGAATTCAAAGACATGTCTAGTGTTCTCCATTTTGTTTTATTAGCTTGGTTTACTGATCAACAGGACGTGCAGCGGCTCAATCTGGTCGTGAATTTTAAGAATGCCCTCTGGAGAACTGCGAGGCCAGCTACTTCAAACGGCCTGATGTGCTTATAGACTGTAGCTTTTGAATTCAAACAGGTCATTGCACAACATTTTTATTTTTTCACGTTCAGTCGAATGTTCAAATTTGGAATAGTAAATAGAAACAGTGCTTATCTTTCTATCAGTCTCAACACCGCTACCATCCAACTCTCAACACATCCATATACACAGTCATAAAAGTCTCTACAGTGTATATATACATAAATCACTTGTCCTACTTGGAAACAGTGTGTATACAGTACACACACAGACACTAACAAAGTGAAGTTGAGCTGTGGCTGCTGCTGCTGGCTGCTGTTGGCGGCCTTTCATTTTCACAGAGCTGTGCCACCTCAGTAGGAAAAGTCTGAGTGTCTTTGAACATCAGCACTCGGTCCTGCGGCCGATGAATGAACTCCGCAGCGTTCACCTACTGTAGTCCTGTCTGGGCGCCGGTGGAAAATAAACTATTTAGATAGAGCGACATCCAAAATATCCTCTAAAAACATCCTCAATGGCTTTGCACAAATGACATTTATTTAGACATCACTCCTCATTAAAATATATTTGGCGCATAATTACAGAAGAGGAAGCATATGTTGAGTGTATTGAGCCAAACTCAATCTGCCGCAGACAACAAAACACAAGGCGTCCTTCCACCACAGCGGCAACATTATGGTGCAGTACTTCCTACTTTAAAGAGCACTCTTCCGCTCTCCCTCTGTATTCTGCGGGATGAAAGGTAGGAGAGCCCGGAACAGAGTGTGGCCTGTCATCACCGCTGCGCTGTCATATCATAGGGAAGCTTTTAAATTGGTACTTCTGCTGCCTGGCAGGGTAGGTCTGCTGGTGTTTTCTGGTAGCCGCTAGATAAATCTCTTCAGCAGGAACAGTCTGTCTGTGATTGAGGGGCCAGCCGACACCACAAGAAGGCACCGCTCCACTACTGAGAGACCTTGGTCAGGAGGCTAAGGTACATAAAAGCCCAGCAGCAGTTCATCTACCTCAGCCAGGCCTTGTACTCTCCTCCTCTTATCCTGGAAGCTCTGGGGGCCTGCAGACAAAACATTCCTGTTTTTCTGCAGATTCTTGGCAGCAACAGAGAAGGCCTCGCATTTTTTTTTTCTTTTTACTATCATTGGCTGGAATTCATCGTAAACAGAGATTCGTGTTGTGTCCTCTGTAGAAAAGAGAAGGTACGTCCCTCACAGAAAGTGTGCCTTCCTTACTTTGCTACTGTCTTTCAGCCTCTGGCAAATGACTAAACCAGTCTGGGGTCAGATCCAGGGAGCTCCTTAAGTCATTTCCTGCTGGAATATTAAGTTCAGTCTTATTTCATGGGGTCACTCTCTTCACTCCTGAGTCCTTTCTTCTGGGTCCCATCAAAACATTATCTTTTCTGTCCCTGCCTTGTCTTAAGCAGATTTATCGCTTGCACTTCCGTGCATTGTAAACACCAGCGGACTGTCACCAGGACGGCTGAAATCACATGCAGGCTTTATTCATACTGCAGGGCTGCTGCAGACACAGCGCTACAACACAGAGGAAAGTCGCATAGCCACACATTATAAAGTATTTAATGATAAAGACATTTGCATTGCTAGGGTTCCTCTATGGTAGTTGATTCCAGCAAGGTAAAATGTTTAGCCCGCAGGATGTCATTCAACCATAACTTTTCAAAATAAGACAATTTGCTCTTCTATATTTTCATGTTAGATCCTACTGTAAAGAAAGAAAGAAGGCGCCACTCCCTCCCACCCACTGTTACATATCTGGTGTTGGTTTTATTTAAATGAAAACTAGGACAGATATTGTGTGGCGTGAAAAGGAACAGAATGCAGGAGAGCTGAAATGATTAGATGGTTAATTGATTAGGTGATTGACAAAAAATTAATGGCAACTATTATAATAATTAATTAATTGTTTGGGTCCGTTTTCAAGCACAAAAGAGGAAAATAATTAACTTAAATATAATCAAACTTAATAAATGCTTGTTTAGTTACTCAAATCTAAGAATTTGCTGCTTCTCTTTGTTTTACATCAAATTAAATTAAATAATTTGGCTTCAGACAGACAGAATACATGTGAAGGCTTCATCTGTAATTTTAGAAAACTAATTTATTTTTTACAACAGCAATGAAACTGATTAATCAAGAAAATATCATGCAGATGAATCAATAATGAAAATCATTTGCAGAATTCGACTTCTGAAGCAGTAACTAAAGCACATCTTTAGTCTGCTTTTGCATAATATTTTGCAACATCGCAGCTGTGACCTGAAGCATGGATCAGAATTTATATGCAGTCTAAAACTATGGTCTCATCCTAATTACAGGTCCCATGTAGAAACACATGTCCCGTTATTGGTCCTTTGTGTTTCAGTGTATTGTTTACCTTTACTCTATCATTAAATAATTCAAGTATAGTGGGATGATTTCAGGTAAAGTGGGACAGGTTTGGTCATAATTTTAAAAACACTTAAACTGTCTCTTTTGTTGTTGGTAAAGTGGGACACTTAGTTTAGCATTAAAACATATCCTGCATGTGGGAACATGGCAGAAATATTTATTCAGATATCTACCTTTAATCCAAATTGTATCCAATAAACTGTCAAGTACACAGCTACTGAATATAATGAATCTGTAGTTAGTTGTTCTCCACATCTCTATATCAGAATTTTTCCCTTTTCTCTTGAATTCGACTGAAAAACATTTTGGGCTGACCTTTGCAACCTCTCTTCAAATAAAAGTTTAAAGTAAAATTAACACATCCTGGTTCATTGTGAAAAAATCATTTTTAAAAAAACCATTAAAAAAATGACGATGTCATGAATCATTTTGTCCAGTATCTGTTTTCAACGGCATTCCTAAAAAACACAAAGGAATTCAAATTTCCACTGAGGCATTCTGCGGTTAGTGCCTATGGGGAGGTCTGAGGCTCTACGACACAAACAGGACCATACTGACAAAGACAAGGCTCATTCACTGAGACAGATCAACTCATCTTTACAATACAGTCATGGCTGTCCCCGCAACCTGATCTAGTATCCTTCTAGAGTCACTCAGCAGCCTCACATTAGACCTTTACACTTCCTCTGCTGGGTCTCCTTCCTCTGGCCCTGAGGGTGTGACAACCATGGGTATCTGTGAGCCTCTGTGACGGTGTGTGTGTTTGTGTGTGCTCTGGACACAAAAGAGGGTGACCTCATATGACATGAAAGGAGACTCGAGAATCCTGTCTCAACTGGAGTCAACTGGAGGGTCCACAATGCTGACACTGCTGCAGTTGCCTGTTAACTGCCACCTGAGCCAAGTTCATCTGCTGAACCGCCTACGGCACAGAGAAAAAAAATCCTGTTTTTCCTGCATTCTGTCCCACTGATCGAACCATTAAAGTTCAGGGCTAATTGAAGACTACTGGAAAGAAATGTTCTGCTAAGCAGCGGGCAGGTGACAACAACACTGTGGCAATAACTTTTCATCACCTTCTCCTGCAGCGGTGGGTGGGTCTGGGGGTTGGTTTGTGGCATTTACTGCCATATGAGGGGAGGGACTCATGCAAAGTGGAACCAGAATTTCCTGATCCATTTTTGTGTTAGAACCTTTGTAGACGAGCCAACACATCTCCTCGGTCGAGTGCACACACACCTGCACCCGGCGGAAAGGAGGAGGGGGGGGAGAGGGAGAGAAAAAAAAAAAGCAATGGAACTCAAGAGTAGACCGCAGTAAATAACCGCATAAAATTAAACTCCTGGCAGGGAAATGCTAAAGACTGAGGGGAAAGCACAGCGTTCCCTCACATTGGTCCATTCAAGCTGCGCTGCTATGTGGGTGGGCTGCAAATCAGAACCAGCTTTTTACAGGCCTGTCCCTTAGAGGAAGCAGTGCTGTGTGGCAAAGGCCAGCTGCCACTCTCCCAAGCGGCATTGCACTCCAGCTCTCTCCTGGTTAACCACATGACCGCCAAACCAACGGCAACCCTGACCTTTCACATCACTCACCCCCTCCCGATTGTCACGTCCCTCCCATTCCCATTCACACCTGCAGGATAATGGTAAAATAACAGAGCTGTGGATAGGGAGGCAGTGCATCAGCATTAAGCTCTTTAATTAAACAGCTCAAAACAACCTCCCTGTGGGTGCTAATGCTAATGTTCATCTGTCTGAAACACACTTATTCAGATCATATTCATCATGCAATCAGTGGCTTAGAGGTACAGGGAAGATATGGAGAAAACTCTTAGAATAAAAACACAAAATAAAAACAAAACATTTCAGGGAGTTTCTAGTGACATAAAATCTACTGTTTGATTCATCTGCTGTATATGTTGATGCACCAGAGCTGATTACTATGGGTTTGTCTACATATCCTCCTCTACTTTAATGCAGCTTTAACTGCTATTATTTTTAGTCTTTAATCTAGCAAGTTTTTAACTACACTTTCAATACACCATGTTGAATGAAAGTCAACAGACAGAATAGAAAGCCTAAAGTTTGCCCTGCCATGCTACCGCATCCTGCCTCTAAGGAGGTTGTAGCTCAGTGTTGACAATGTTGAAATACTGACTTTACTACACCCTGTGCCAGGGCTGCTCTATTATCACGATTATTTCGATCCATACTGAGATCACGATCGTTTAACACGATTACTCATTGACTTTGGAAACACCACGCATTTATTGAACTTTTAAAAAATACTGTCTTTTTAACAATTCACTTTCTTGAACTTTTAAAACAATTCAAGAGAAAAACAAATAAAAAAATACATTTAAAAAATGAGACAGATAAATAAATAAAACTATAAATAATATACCCTAGCGTGCAAGCAACACATAAACACATAAACATAATGCAAAGCAGTGTTACTGTTCAGTGACAGAGGGTCTCATGCTGACAATTTAAACAGAATAATTCAGTGTTTGTTTCCTGCTTTACCGTCTATTTGGTTTAATTGACTGCCTGAGTGAAGGTGTGACTCATGGGATTCAGTTCAATCAGTAATTGCAGAGGCATTAATTTTAATACTCATGAAGCATTAGGTAAGCTGTAGGTGTGTCCCTTTATGTATGTCAGTATTCAGACGCGTCCTGTAGCCGTCCTAGAACGAACTGTTAAATCAATATCCACAGACATGCGTGATTCAGGCGGATTTTTAGTCATCCTGACACTCTGCCAGCTTATTACCACTGTGAGCCTGCCGTGAGTCATCCTGATAGCACAGCCTGTTCGAGCTTAGGCAGAATTACTATGAACTTAAGTGGTTATCTCTGCTCTCTCTGTGATTTTTGGCACACAAACACACTTTAGACACGCTTTCCACCAAGGTGCCAGCTGAACACGTTGCTCAGGTTAACAAAACAGTGAAATATCATTAGTCCTTCTGTCCTACTCCTCATGCCCCAGCGCCGTTGTACACAATACCAAACATATATTCTACCAACAGTTATTTGTTTGACATTTTCTGATTTAAAATGCTGATTATGGAACTTCTGTTTTCTTTGTTTGTCGTTTCCTCTTTAAATTCTAAACACATTTTTAGAAACTTCATGTTGGCACTTAAGATGAGTGGGATGGAAAAATAAAACCATTCAGAGTTTCTTGACAAAGACCAGAAGACCACAACTCTTCTCATGTCGTGTTACTCAGAGCTGCCTAGCCCTGCGGTGTCTTTCATGTGACGGCTGTTTTATTGGGAGACCTTCATTCCTCAAAGCGGGACACTCAGGAGTTACTCGCCACTTATTTACTACGCTAGAGGGAGGTCTCAACCCAGCCTTTTGTTCCCTCTCACTTTACAGTAATTCATATTAATTCATTATTTAATTAGAATTTTTTTTTCTAAGCATTAGTGCTCACATCAGTCCAACCATCAAGACCTCACACCAGGAAAAGATTTATCACTTCCCCTAAAGGTGTATCACTAAAACCCCAGCTGCTCAAACTAAATACAGTGGCTCATGATTTATTTTAATTATTAAAAAACATATTTGCTGGTAGGTGCCGGCTACAACAAAGCAACTTTCATGACTCTTTCAAGTGGCACAGAATTCACATGAGTGGGCTGGCTTCTTCTCATTGGACACCAACTTACATGACCAGTTTGGCACGTCAGATAAAAGGATCAATTTAATATGAAGCTGGAACCGGCAGCTGGTTAGCTTAGCTTAGCATAAAGACTGGAACCAAGGGGGAGACTGCTGGAAAGGACTGAACTAAGTTGAACTAATTTTCAGTGACTTGTCTAAATGTATTAATGCACAACTTCACACTGTTGTTCATCGTTCACAGGTGACATTTGTGTACAGGTTTGAGAGACTGTGTTGAACTGCTGTCAGTCCTGCCACACTCCTGTGTTGATGTCTTTGTGTTGATAACACCCACTGTATTGTCTTTGGTGGGATTAAACACAATAAAACCAGAAACAGCCTGACCCTGTCATCTCACAAGGTGTCATCTCTAATGACAGTTAAGAATGATGGTGGCAGACCTGGAGCCATGCTTCATGTGGGAACCATCCCAATCAACGATGAAGGCTGCAAACCAGCCACCAGCGTTTACAACAGAGCACATGAGAATTTGTGAAGCAGTTTTAGGGTTTTAGGACTCACAAAGAAATGTGAATTGAACTTTCCACGTTGTTGGCACATCTAAGGAAATAATTCTGTTTTCTCAAAATAATGTACAGGAACACTGTACACTTCCTGTGATGCAAGTAATTACTTTTTAAATGAGCAATATGTAAAGACTTATTAGTTATATTTTCAAGTAACTTTCCCAGTACTGCAATCAAGTGATCATGTATTCCTTTGATGGCATGTATGGATGCAACCTACACTCTCACACTCTCTGTGGGCCAAAAGGTGCTGATGATAAAAACCTGTGTGCTGCACATTGCAATAATAATCCCAGAGGGAATGAACGAAAAGAAAACCAAGAGAAGAACCAAAGTTGGATGATGTTTCAGATACTTTCAGCCAGTAGAGGAGACAGTGTAATGTAGTATATACTATATGGATACTGCTTATACTACATGTGGCTCATGTGTATATGGGGGACCTTGTATGATAAAGGACCATCCACAAGTCATTGCTGAGATACAAGCAAACATCTGTGTCTACAGAGAACTGCAACAGCTGCCTAGACCTCTCTCTCTCTCTATTGGTGGTTTACTTTAGACATTCCTCTGACATACACACCACACACACATTTACAGGCACAAGAGCATGAGAGAGTCTGCAATGTTTTGGAATGGTGAAGTGATGTTGGCAGTGTTTTACGGTGAGTGTGTGTTTGTCTCATTATGTGGACCCCACAGGCCAGACTGTTCTAGTAAAGGAGACGGGACTGTCGCCTCAGGAGAGATGGATGGGCTGGGAGATCAGTGCAAGGGGTGTGAAGGGAAGGTGGGAAGGGAAGGAGGGGAGGAGGGGAGGGGTGTGTCTCGACACGCAGCCCCTCTGGGTAGACGGGCAATGACATCCAAAGCACTTCCTCCCTCGTCCTCGCTCCACAGGAACATGTGGTTAACGAAGAGAGACAGACTGAGAATCTCAAACACTGATCACAAGGGAGCGCCATATCAGGGGCCCTTGTCTATCAGACCCCACCTACTTGGTCAGTGAGTTGACGACGGATCAGTTATGAGTTATCAAACGCTTTCCACTTTTACCACAGGTGCAGATGAAGTCATTTCCTTTAAATCAGCAACCTAGACTTTGGGCATGACGGTGTTGTTGTGAAGAGCATGTTGAGGAGCAAACCATTTAAAAACAAAACACAATAAAAAAAATCCAATACGATGCCAAGCTATGTGTCTGTTTGTGGCTGATTTGATTCAGACAGAGCAGAACAAAATATAATCCCTATATTCTTCTTTGAAAAAAACAGCGATGGGGAAATATTTAACATAGCTAAGGTTGAATTTAGTGGAATAAACTACAAATCTCGAGGGGATTATAAAGACCAACTGGCATGTGAAACCCCTATCATCTGAGGAGGAAGTGGAGTCAGCCCGGGGTGTTTTCCACATTACATGCAGCCCTAATATCAAAGGAGATAACAATTCCAGCTGCGTCGCTGTTGCTGCTACACACAGGATCATCTGGAGGATTCATCCCCGACCAGTGGCTACAGGCCCCCATCCACCACTATCACACACACATACTTCTTCATGCACAAATGTAACAACAACAAAACATTTTTTCATGTTAAGTCTATAAATTAGATACACAAAGGAAAATGGAAGCCACCTTTCATTCAGTTTCCTGCCTTCCTCGCAGCAGGGGTGTGGAACATGAAGGAGGGGAAAAAAAGAAAACTGTTGTACTCTGAGTTATATTTAAATTCTTAATAAAGGCTGTCGCTCCCTTCAGAAGCTTAATTAGAGGCTGATGTGGTTGCACGCGATGAACTGCTGAGCTCTTTAGGTGTGGATCCGCTCAGAGGTACGTTGTCTTTTTTGCCCTCCAGGCCTATCAGGCAGAGAGGTGGGCAGGTAGATCAGGTATGAATCAAAAACACACCTGTCAACGTGTCAGACCCCCAAGCAGAACAAGACTGATGGGAGAGGCATCCTGTCTTTGAGATTCAGAAGGTTCAGTGAATGGCAAAGCTTGATGGACTTGATCGACATTCTGGGAATTATTTATTTTTTTGTCATGAGTTAAATGAGAAGATCAGGACCACTCACATCTGTCTGCACGCTTAATAAGAAGCTAAAGCCAGCTTAGTTTAGCTTAGCATAAAGACTGGGTGAAACACATAGCCTGGCTTTGTCATTATGTAATACAATTTACCTGCAAAGCTACAGCTCATTAATTAACACATTATATCTCCTAGTTTAATCCATACAAAAACAAGTTGTGGCCTATAACTTCCTGCGGTCTTGTCATACAGAACGTTTTCAACAACTGACTCCTCCACATGAAGTCAAAAAGAGAGATTATTTTGAGCCAGTGCACAATCTCTGTCTTTAAGAGGCAGTAAATCTGACTGATTATGTCATAAGAGACGTGATTAATGCCATTTCAGTGTTGACCTTGTTATCAGACAGTCCATAAACAGAGCAGGAAATCATCTGTAATCGTTAGGGTCACAAACAGTACATCAAAAGTCCACGGCATGAAAGGAGGCCGAATTGTGTCACAGTTATTCCAGAGCAAAAACAGAGCAGCATGTTTTTATTTGGACTGAGATGGAAGCCAGCTGAATTATTCTGTGCAAAGACACAAAACCCAATGACCACAGCTCATATTAGACTAATAAACGGGTTCTTTTTTGTGTCTGGGTGACTAGAATAGCACACCTGAAAGTTAACAAAATATTACTTTTTATCAAATATGGATTTTACAATGCAAAGCAGAGCAAATCTCCTCATCTGTAAACATGAGTACCAACCGGCCTACAGAGAGAGGGCACCAGAGATCACTCTCACAGTGTCGCAGACCACACAGCCAAACCCAGTGTAGAGTACAAGTGGATTCTGGCCAATAAATCTCACTGGATTGTAGACTCGCTGCACTGCTGCCTGGATTCATGTTGAGAGACCAACACAACCCATGATGTATTCAGACAAAATATGCAATTTATATCACTGAAGTAACTTTCCAAGATTTCTAAGCTAAATCCAACACATGTGCAGTGATACACTTTGATCTGTAAAATTAGATCAATAACATCCTCATTAATGCTGCAGAAAGTATAGTAAATCACTCATCCTAGTTTCTCTTTCGGAACTATCCCACGTCCAGTGATGTTTTGCTTTAAGTGCTGCTGACGCTTAAAAGCTACATTTGAACTTAAAGGGGAACTCCACTGATTTTACACATCAAAGTCAGTGTAGCGTTGGGGAGTGCTGCTGCTGTATGTGAAAAAGTTGCATAAAGCCTTTTGTGGCTCCAGAGGGAGCTGTGTAAAGCCTTTTCATATACAGTCCCTATGCCTATGCCCTCTGCAAAGCCTGATAAATTGCCTCCAGTGATGTCGCTTGAGTCAGCATCAGTTGGGTCTGAAGAAGTTTGAAACTTAAAATAAATCTGAGTGTGTGGAGTGCGAGAGCAGTGAGCTCACTAGAGCTCTGTAACCTGCTCCTCCCCTCTGTTTAAGGCTATGTTAGCTGTTACTAGCATAAAATAGCCACCTGACCACACTGTTGGCAGTCAAGTTGCATTGTGGGTATTGCAGGCGCTAGAAGGACCATGCATGGAATAAAAAAGATGATACCTGGTTCTTCTGAGGGGTGGAAGGTAGTGAAAATGCACGTGAAGTAAAAAATGGAGTGATCAAGTGATTTGATTATTTTAATGCCTGATTGACACTTGTGATGATAAAACAGAGCCATGTGTCATCATATTCCCCTGTTTAACATTCATCGTTCATCATTCACAACACAACATTCGCCATTTCTCATTCCAGGAAAGTGGCCTCAAGCTAGGGAATAACAAAAAATATCTGAAAAATGGAAGCAATGAAATGTATGTGGATTGAGAAATAGAGTGATAAATTGTCAACTGACTTGACTGACAGCTCTGATGATTTCTGCTTTCTACCATTCTTCACTCACAACACTCAACTTTCCTGTTCACATCAAGCAATTTTTATAATGCCCACCAATAATGTCACTCAAAAGCCACGCCCACAGACAAACTGAGGTTTTGGCTCTCAACTTGTAGTGGGTCTGGTTTTGAGTGACATTTTGGGCGGAAAGCTGTGATTCAGGCTGTGGTTTCTCAGCACAGCTTTGACCGGTTTAACTAATGATATGTAGGTAAATATGGTAAAAAGGTATAAGTTCAAGAAAATAAAGTAAGATCTAACAAGGGCTGTTTTGTTCCAGGTATGTTTCTGAAGTGCAAACAGGTTAAAGATTCAAACTGCATTGGAGAGCAAAGTGTGTTTTCTGATGGTCACTATGAGAAAATAACAGTTTTCCCATCTGTCCACTTTATATCTTTACCTCATCACCGTCCTCACTGTGCCCCTTCTGTTTCAAACTGTCTCATCTCTCAGTGAGGAGAGAAACATCACAAGCCTCGGAGCAGGACCTTCCTATGAAGGACTTTATTGTGAGGAACTATGGAAAAATAAAAGCGTGCCGACAACAGACAAGGGAAAAAAGAAAAAAAAAAACTTGCGCATAAAAGGGCAGTGATAAGCAAGGTAGATTGCCGATAAGAGACAAAGACCGTGCATGCACAAACGCGCCAAGACTAGAGAGATGAGGGCTGATGATAAAACACACCAAGCTGAAGGTGGCGAAACACAAGCGCCTGAAACAGAGAGACAGGAAGGGAAAAAGACTAAGATACAGAGGGCAAGAGAGAGAGAGAGAGAGAGAGAGATTAAGGGTGAAGATGGAAGTGTATGTGTGTGTGTGTGTCTCACAGTTGCACCTGTGAGTAATCTTGGGTTCGTCAGTGTGCTTCGACAGGCATCTCTGTAGGCTTCGCTTCCTCTAAATGGGCCAGATGAATATGTAATCTGTGCTCTTTCATCCTGATCCTTTATTTCCACCGTGGCCACTTACAGCAGCCCGCTCTGCTGCTGATCACAGCGGCAGGAAAACTGCACAGGCACGATATGCTGTGCACAAGCCACACAAAAGACAGGCCACAGGGTCAAATTTTACTATGTGTGTGTACTTTATGATGCCCACCCCTGTATATATACCTTAATGTACAGCAGGTGACAGTATAGAAAAAAGGGGCCATTTCACATTAGAATTTTCCCACCGAGCACAAAACTACAAAACAATATTAAAGCTGATGAATACCAACAACTCAACAAGTACTTATCCACCTCTCACAATTGTCAGTCATAAAAAGGAATGGCTGAATGTTTAAACAGGCCTAATAATTGTCTCCTTCAAGCCTGATCAGATCAGGATTTTTGCAGTTTGCAGTGATCTCCTTCTGAACTGAATTAGATTCAATTCCAGGCAAATGTAACTCAAGAAGGGAGGAGGTTGTGCCTGGGCTTTCACAGTGCTGCTTCGAGAGCTCAGTGGAGCTCAACAAAAGACTCTGTAGATGACTTCACACATTACGTATTATCTGATTTGGGTGATGTGTAATATGGGGGTTGGAGGACATCACCTACATCCGGCTAAGCCTCAGATTTACCTCAGGATGATGAGGACTATGGGACCGTCAGCTGATATCAGAGATGAATTATGTATAAAAACCCCAGTGGGCAAAACAGAGTTACGCAGCAGGGGCATAAAATCATAAAAGATCTTAGTGTTTTGATTGTCAGCAGCATCTGCTGACCTGGGCCATGATAATGACTGAGGGCAGAGTGGAGCCCACAGGTTAAGGTAGAGTTTACACTGTAGTCTGATGTTGTCACATACTCCAGCATGAAAACTGTATAAGTAGATTATATGGGTCATGGAAACAAGCAAAACATCACAGACATAATATGGAAGGGCCACTGACATCAAATGAATTGTTGAAATATTTCAGCAGAGGGTTACTTTCACTTCAGGCCCTGTGAGCCAGTCCCTCATCTACTGTAACTCACTGCTTTTCCACCAGTATTTGCTTTTGCATGGATTCCCATCTAGATTAAGAGAGCACTCTTATTTTCGTGAAGACATTGCAAGCTGTCTGCTGTCCATCAGTCCACATCAAGCACATCCAATGTGTTGGCCTCCACCTCCTCCTCCTGTTAGATACTGAGGCCAAAGACGGGCGCCATGCCAAATACACCAGATAGTTTTATCCACAGCTGCAAGCAGGCGGCCAGCCCAAATAACAATGGAGTCCACTCATTAAAGCTAGCCCGACTCTGACAAAGACACAGAGGGAGAGAGTAGGAGCAAGGGAAAACCTATCAAAAAAATGAAATCCAGACAGGAAAAAAAATCAGATAAAAAAAACAAACAATAAAAACGGGTTCATCCAGGAAGTACTGGTCCTGGACAGAAAAGTGAAGTCAAACAGCAAGATTGTTTCTGCAAGAGGGGAAGACAGTAATGCAGCGTGTGATGGACAAGACTTAAGAATTGACATGAACTGATATCAGATGCAAAAGATATCTGGTTTTGTATCCTCGGGCTATGCAGAGCATGCCTCGCACGTGCGGAAATGAAACCAATCTCTTCACTCATGAGCACCACCTCTACCATCTGCGACAACAGTGTGGTATCAGTCTACAGTTACCAATTTTGTAGCCATGCATGATGTAATTAAAACAAATGTGCACAATAAAACAAAACTGACCAACTATCTTGCGTTATCTTGGGTAATTCAACATTTAAACAACTTGCGAAAAAAACAACATATGGCAACTGTTTTTCAAAGCTGGAAACAAAAGAGTGTAATCATATTATCACAGAGTCCAAATTCTTGTTTTCATGCCCAGAAAGTCAATTTACATGTGCAGCGTAGGGCCACTTATACTCTATGAAAACCTGGGCTGGAAATAATAAAAAATAATGATATTGCTGAAATATGTCTGTGTAAAAACACCTGACTTTTATAGTTTTTGTCAACAATAATACTGACAATAACAACAATAATAATTGTTAATAATAAGAATAATAACAATAAATTAATTAAATTATAGTTATACTTAATAAACTATAAGTATGTCCTTTTTTTCAGGCTCATTACAAAAACAGTCTAACATCATGCTAGCAACTCTGTGAGACTGGACTTAGCTAACTGCTAACATTAGCATGCTAACATGCTAACATTTATCAGGTTCATTGTTTACCATGTTCACCAGCTTAGTTAATTTAACATCGGGTAATTAGCATCAAACACAAGGAATAGCTATGGCTGAAGCGTTTAGCTACGCTGTTAGCACAGCTGAAAAGCAAAATAAAAACAAAATAAATGCTTAAATGTGCGACTGCTGTTTCAGTATGAACGTGGTTGAAGCTGTCAGACTGAAAATGAGAGTGAACAACATGGTTAACATCAGCTGTAATTATATTTCATTTTCTTTAGGCTGTTATTCTCCACAGTAACATTCCTCCAAACTGTGTTTGATTAGCCACAACTTCAAAACAGTCACTTCTCTTACAGTAACATATGAGCTGGCCACAAAAGCCTTTATTTACTCCAAGGGGTCCCAGCAGCTGCCTGTGTTTTCTCCACGACACGCTAACATTAAAGACCTCGGCCTTCTATTTCTGTCATATGGTTAAGTTTTACAGAATTGTGCTCTGACAACCATTGGCCACCAGAAATGTGTGTATGTGTGTGGAGGAGAGACTGCAGGCGGCAGAGCCATGCTGGGACTGCAGTTAGCATGTAGCAGTGGGGACATAGCTTGGTGCTGTGCCGACGTAACCTGAAGCTTGCTGGTAAAGGCATTTCATGCTTTCACACGAGCCTGGGCTGTCCGTGTGTGCGTTTGTGAGAGTTTGTTGGGGGGGGGGGTATCGAGACGAGCATCTAAAGGAGGCCTGCGCAGGCCGGCAGAGGGCGGGCAACAGCTGGCCTCTCATTGACAGGCTTCGAGTACTGGCAGTTGAGATTTCACTCCAAAGAGGGGGGCAGCGGTGGCAGGGGCAGTGACACTGTTCCAACAGGAAAAAAATATAAATATACTGTATGCTAAGAAACAGAGCAGCCTGGAGGAGTGTTGTGGGAGATGATGCTGCCTCCTTGGACAACAGAGTGACTAGGATGACTAAAGCTATCACCACAATGACTGTGCATGCTATTTCTTGAACAAAGCAAAGGCTAATCATTATTTGTAAGCTGCAAATCACAGTTTGCCACATTTCCATCACATTGTCGAAACAGTACTAAAGTTGGAAAGTGGGAGGGACCATTGGTTCTCTAAGTGTTTTCCCTTTTCTATGCTCCCATTTCAGTTTTGTCTTTAAACAATATCCTTAATGTTACTTAACACAGAAACACAGAACTCTCCCAGATGATGTAACAACAAAATAGGTTATGGCTTTGTTTCTTAAGAAATCATGTTTTGTTGTTCATTATGGCATGGTGATGGCGGGCAGGTCTAAAGCAGCTTTAATGATATAATAATTTTGTGATGTAGATGTTTCTGGCCAAAATGCAACTTGTCTACAGCAAAGTTTTTATTAAGGCAGACTTGTACCTTCAGCTTTTTATCAAAGCACCAAATATGTCCTAACGTAGTTCTTCATCTTTTGTACTGATGATTTAAGAGTCAGGGTTTCATGGTGTCCTGAGCCACAGAAGTGCTCCAACTGCAAGTCATGCAACATTCTTCATAGAAAAAATTACTTCCAGAACAAGGGGAGCCTTATATAACTCCTCCCACTTCGCAACGCTTTTATGAGCAACCAAGTTATAAAAATGGTTCATGTCTGCCTCCTATTTGAAATATCAGGAAATTCAGAGCAGTGACACAGTGGTTGAAAAGCCTCCATCACAGGCAATTACATTTAAATAAAATCCAGTATCAACACTAACACAGTCTTTGCAGGTATACTCTCCAGGATATACTTGTTTGCAAACCGCTACAAACCCGCAACACAGGAACAATGGTAAATTTATGAAATTTAAATGACACCATACTTAAGGTGCTACTAACAGGAACTGACCACCATTTCCCAGGATATGGCTTTGTCAAAATAAGTTTAAATTTAAAAACAAATGTGTTATTTTTGCTATTTTTTCATGAACTGTATTTATTATTTCATAATATAACTATTGTATAAAGCCTTTCTTTGAGAAATTATATGATGTCATGCCATTCAACCAGAAATCACAGTGCTTATCCTACAATCTGAAAACACACGCACAACAACCCTGCAGTTCATTCATGTGCAACGTGCTGCTGGATTTAGTATCGAGTGGAGTACATATTTTGACACCCCATGGAATGATTCCATCACGTTATTTTTAGCAGCGAGCACAGCTCATCCATCATCCAGCAGGATGGTGCTGTGTGTCCCTGCCCATGGCTCCTGTAGCCCCCTGAGACCCAGCACCCTGCCCTGTCCTGTCGCCCCCACAGAACTAGGCCACCCAGTGAAGACATCAACATGCTGATTGTTGGACTCCAGAACATTTACCTCATCTTTTACCCCCACCCCCATCCTCTGTGCACCGGCCAGTTGGTTCCCACACTCCCCTTCAGTAGCAGGCATCACTGCTCCCCAGCCTTACCCCCACAAAAGGGCCAATGAGCAGTGACGTCACCATGTAGAGGCTCGGCGCTCATGCACGACTTCACACGCATGTGTTGTCACAAACAACTACATTTTGACACACATAAACACAATCAAGAACACACAAACCTACTACCACAAACCTAATCCATAAATGCCACCACCCCGAAACCCACTATGTCACTGTCATTAATCTGATATATTCTCCAAACAAAACTCACTTACTTTCACTATGACATGTACAACCACACAAGGAAAAAGTAGGTGTGTAAACATGTCATCATCTGCAGATGGTACTGCGTTCCTAAGCTAGAGAATGGAAGCACTTAAATATATTTAGTTAGTATTTACCATGGTTGCCACTTATGCCAAAATCAGACCATGTGATATTTGTGTCATTCGTGATGGTCACAGTGTCAGATCAGGCTAACATAGTCATAAATTCTCACCATGACCTGGTCAAGAGTCATGGAAGGCTACCCGCTCAACCTCAACCAATCGCAGAGTGACTGGGATGGTGCCAAAGACGACTTCACAGCTCCACCTCACAGCACCAACAACAGATGTTTGTGTATGTAAAGATGGTTCTATGAATGAAACTGAAGCTGAAGGCATTTATTGCCACTCGGGGGTGAAGCTGGGTTCACCCTCAAGTAGAAGAAGAGGGTGAGCAGCATGCATACAGAGTGCAAAGAGTGACTCTGCATCTTGTCTCACCATGATTAATTGGGTATAGTGATGCTCCTGACCCAAGGGTGAACAGTCACATGGTTACAAGCTCACTGAAATGAAATAAAACATTGTTCCTCTGTCAGTCCACCACCTCTGTGTGCAGAAGAGTACTTACTACCTACAGTAGCAGCCTAACAATATTTTCAAAGGCAAGAGGCATAACATAAGGTAACTACATTATTCAGAGGTTACAGGTTAGAAAAATGCCTGTTGAGGACTGGAGCATCCACCCTGTGGGAGCCAAGATGCTACTACATCAGAGTTTAGAGAAACTGCACTTTATTTGGTCTGGAGAAGTTTACATTCCAGCAGCTCCACTCAAACTTGCTTTAGCTTGTGTTACCTTTGCCAAACACATCAGTTATTCCTCATCCTTCAAAATCTTTCCTTTTGTGAAAGTGGAGCACACAGTTTTAAAGCATACAAACTTTAAAGCAACCAGTGTAACCAGTGAGTTAAAATTTCTGATGTGTTTACAGTAAACATTCAATAATTTCAAGGGTTCTGCTAGAACAAACAACACAATTACCTTTTTATTTATAATATTTCTGCATATTATATCCTAATACTAGGACTAGCAGCTGGAACACAATATGTCTTCTGAACTTCAGTGTCTTCTAAAAGGATCAACAGCTGGAGAGGATGATGACTGTCTGGTACATGTAGCTTTTGCCTCTGTCTTTTAGCACAATATGAATAATGCAGCCATCATGTGCATATCTAAAATCCTTTCAGAGTATTCTTATTTTAAGGCGAATCAGGTTAGGAGTTTTGAACAAACTTAGTTTAAGTATTAGCATACGCTAGCTAGTTAAAGCTGACGAAAAAAAAGTAGCAACGTCAACTAAGGGGAGCAGGTAGGGTTGCCACCTCTTCCAGTTTTCCCGGATTGTTCTGTTTTTTCCTGAGTCATGAATCATTGTTTTTGTAAAAATACACTTCTAACTGAGAATTTCATACTTTCAAATAAAATTCACGGTGGGGTTGGGGTTGGTTTCCTCCTACTGCTGTTCTGTTTTCCTCCTGGTTATGTCCAATCCAGTGTCTGTAATCGTATGAAAACAGGTACAACAGTGACGTTTGGCCAATGTTCTTGTCTATACTTTTATTTAATTGATGGCAGATTACGTTTACCTTATCACGTAACAACTGCTGAGCACCTACACACCCACAACCCCACTGTGAATTCAGGCAGAAAGGACTGAGAAGGTGGGTGCTAGCAAGAGCGTTAGTTTAAAAATAAAGTTTAAAAAATTAATTTTGGCGATGGGGTGAAATCGGGGGTGATATTAAAAATGAGGTGAAAATCTGGCAAAAAACATTGTACAACATAACCCACCCCCCACCCACCCACCCCCATCCCCACAAAACAAAAAAACGCATCAAAGGTGGAAACCCTAACGCTAAGGACAGGGTTCAACTATTGTAACACTTGATTGGGCTAATATCAGACATAAGGTTGTCTGAACAAGGCATTATAGAGGCGTCCATGCCTATTGAGTAAAATCTCAGAAACTTTGCTAAGAATTGTCAGCTGTTGTTCTTTATCCTCACACTCAGGCACAGTGTTGCTGTTGTGGCTGCTTTATTGTCGTTCCAGCCCCTTCCTGGCTTCTCAAGCTTCTTGGCAGAATAAAAGGCCTCTCTGATCAAAGGACCCAGAGACAGGTTCCAACTGAAAAACCTGCAGCTATCAAAATGGTTTGTTTATTCTGCATTGCCATGACAATATCAGATAAGAGATCTAAAAATATAAGGGACTAAAGAAGCGGGTAGACGATGACAGAGTAAAGCGTGCAGGTCACAATGAATCTGAATCTGTGCAGCAGAGGAAACAGGGGGAGATAAAATGGGGAAATGCCTGTTTCCATTGCTACTGAATCCAAACAGTAGCAACAACAACACGGGTCTGGGGTCAGCTCCTCAGTTAACTTTGCTACGGATTAAAGCCGGTACATGTGATTATTCTTCTGTGAACTGAAGCTCCTGTATAACACCTATTCATAGTGGAATGCCATACATAAATACGACTGAAACACTGTTATGCTGTGCATCTTTTATTAATCTTTTTCTTTTTTTTTTTTTTTAAAGATGACATAGCTGACTATTTCCACTACTGGAAAAACAAACTCTGATTGTGGTTTGAAAATAGCTGATATAACGAACCTTTCATCTATTTACCTTAGATAAGCTACGTGAACAACAGTAAAACAGGGAACAATGCAAAGTTTCCAGGCCATATCTCAAGTACAGTGAACAAAGGGCTGTGATACAAAAGCAAATGCATTAATTTATATTATTGCAAAATAATATAAATTATTGCATTTGCTTTTGTTACACTATTTGGCAGTATAGTCTATAGCTTCAACAGCCTATTCATCAGCAGCTGCTGAAATCCTCCTTTCCAGCATTCACTGCATGTAAATGTGTGTTTCTCTGACATGACAAATGAAAAAGACACAGACACAAGCAGGGGAACAGGCAGAGCTGAAAAGCAGGTCACTGTGTTTCCACCACACCAGGGCATAAGAGTTAACTGCCACAATAGGTGGGGCTGAGGGGGAGAGCTCAGAGTGGGCTGTCTAGTGGAACACACCCCTGACCCAGGTGGCCAATGATCACCAAGGAAATTGTCACCCTGAAAAATGATTGACAAACCACAGCTTTGACTGTTGGTGAATGCTAAGGAGCGAACACGTATTGCATACCCATGCAGCTAGAGGAACATAACTCACAGCTAGGGTTGCCTCCCATGTCTCCAATGCCTCCCATTCAGACCACAGCCGTGCAATACTATACCTGCTAACAAGGCAGCCTGACATTCTGCCTCCACTATTTACTTTCCACTGTATTTATGATCTCTTGTCTACTCTGGAGCCAACCCTTCTTGTATTCCCTTTGATTTCCCAGCACATTTCCTTCCGTAAAAAATGGTGTTGCTTTACTGTGTCAATGATTGCCCAGCTCTGGATCTGAACTTTTGAACCTACAAACCAAAGGCACTCTCTCCTATACGCTGCAGGGAGGTGAGGCATGGAGAGAGGGCTCTGGGTTGGGGGTTAACTCGTTTACGATTCGCACCATAAAGCTTCCTGAAAGGTTGGTCGGGCTGAATAAGCAAGGATATGTTAACCTTTCACCTTCCCACGCACCGGCAGCATAGACTCACAGGAAACGGCTGCATGTCAGTGTGTGTGTTTTGGTGAAAATGTGTTTGTATGACAGTGTGCGTGAAAAGGCATCTAGACATGTCTTTCTCCTCCTAAAAAGCAGGTGTTTGTGCAAGCTGTCCCAGGAGAGGCACCCTGGCTACGGTGTTGTGAGATCGTTCCCACCTGTGAAGATCAAATATGAGACATTTATTATACAGGGGGGACTTATCTAGCGTTCCCTATCAGATGGGCTATGTAATGGAGAAGCCCTGGACAGATCCACTTTCACTGCCCTGAAAGGCACGAGAGGTGACCCAAAAGAAAATCATTATTTGAGAAAACAAAGGCGTCGTAGGCGTGGAGGAGAAACCCTCTGAAGGGTACTGCCCTCTCCACCCTGCTCACCATGCAGCCTGGAACCACTGGGTCGCTGGAGGGCATATTGTATCTGTGTGTTTGTGTAGTGCAAGTGTGTGTGTAGGTGGTGTGTTTGAGAGCTCACTAGTCACCAATTTTCAAGATGTGCCTAGTTAGACTGTTTAAAGCACTTACTGTCTTCGGGAGGTGATGAGTAACTGGAGAGTTTACACATAATTACGTACCGGTAACGGCAGACATTTAAACTGGGGAGTTGTAATTTAACCATATTCGGGCCTATGCATCATTGTGCACATTCTATTATCAAGTCTTTAGCAACACCCAGCTGTAAAGTGCTGCCACTGTTTGTCCTCTGGGCACCAACCAGACACCAGTTAAATGATGCCGGCCTTCTCAAAGTCAAAGCTGGCTCTCCACTTACCAGCCCTTCAGCAAAGGTCTCATGCAACCAACACTTGCCACAGTGCTGTATGCAAACGGTTATATAACAAACTACAAAGAGCTCTGCACAACGGCCAGACTGAATCAAACGGGATAACTGCCCATAGGCGCACAACATAAAACAGGTAACTTAATTGTAGTCCACACCTGTAAAATCTGTACCTGTTTTGTAACTTCAACTTTTCACACAAAGCACATGAGCCAGCACACTGGCATGTTAATGCACATTCTCATATTAAGGTCAAATTAAAGTCAAAGTTTAGCATTTCAGTTCTTTAGCAAAGCTAGCAGCGTGGCTCTGTGCACCACCTGGGTCCAGACTGAAATATAACAACAATTATTAGATGGGGTACCATGAAATGTTGCACAGACATTCATGGTCTCCAGATGATGAATCCTACTGACTTTGGTGATCCTCTGACTTTTCCTCTAGCACCACCAGCTAATCAAGAAATTCATTTATCTGAAAGATCTCAACTTCAAGTGGATACATTTGCACAACAGACATTACAAACATTCAGGGTTCCCAGAAGATGAATCCTACTGACTTTGGTTATGCTCTGGCTTTGCCCTTTAACTGAAATATCTCAACATCAGCTGGACAGATTAGCACATTTATGGTTCCCAGAAGATGAATCTTTCTAAATTCGTAGATGCCTTGGCACAAGACCCTTGTGATTTTGAGTGAAATGTCTCAACGACTACTGTATAGATTGTTGATAATCATATCCTCACATCATTTGCTGCTGTTATCAAGTGTAATTTGAGTGAACTGTTCCATCAAACCAGGAGAGAATTGCAGGTGATTTGTTATGTAGCTAAAATAACTCATGACACAGTAGTTGCTCCTATTGTGTCCCTAACCCCCCCCCCCCGGATAATAAAGGCAGGAATGTCAGCGTGGAGAGTAAATGTCTCAGAGTTAATTAAAAGCTGCAGAGGTAGAGCTCAGATGAGAAGCTACTGTCTCCACTGCTTTGTTGGGGTGGAAAAGGCCAGGACTTCCTGCTGGGGGAGAGGAAGTCAGCTCAGGAGAGGGAAGGGGTGGGCGTTATCTCTCCACATTAGCAGGCTCCACTGAACCGACAGAGAAGCGCATGGCCCCGAGGATATCTGACATCACACTTTCAGATACAGTCTGTGCCACACACACACTTCAAAGCACTTTGTATTTACATATCAATTATGAAGAATTAGAGTCCAAGTTCCACACTTCAAAGTATGATATGCTTACATGCCACCAAGAGTGCCATGTGTACAGACAGATTCAGCCGATGGGTGAGCACCTGGTTCAAGTACGATGAGGCAGCCACCTGATCAAATAAACAGCATAATACACTATAATAGGCACACACAGACGCATATTCACAGCATTCATCTGGCTGCTGTCAGCTCCTCTCGCATACATTTGTTTGAAAAAATCTAATAATAAAAACAAAAACTCAGTGTACTTTCAAACATGCACACACTCAATGCAATCCAAAATTAGATGGCCAGAATGGAAACTACATATCGGTGTCAACCAACATAGGGCATAACACATACATCACCTTGTGAACTCTAAATCTGGTTGATGATATTTGGTTCACATGTGCCCAACATTATTCAGTCTTTAGAAGTGAAATAAATCACTTGTGACATGATGGCACAGAACTCAAGGAAACTGAATTTACTCAATAAAACTTAAACTGCGCTGTAGAGAATGTCAAGACTTTGATTTGAAGCATGCACATGAAACTATATCAAAATGGAAAGATCATGAAACAAGGTGTGATTTGTGATAATCTCACACAGATTGCAGCTCTGTCCTGCTCACTGTAAAAAAAAAAAAAAAAAAATCCACAAAAGCAGATTATTTGTCATGGTTCTCACGTTCTCACAGTTCCAGGTTTTTATTGTCACCAACTCTCACGTCATTTCAGACACAGCTGCTCGGCTCTGCCCGGTTTCCCGCCTGCTGGCCACTCCACCCCTGCACACACCTGCTCCCATTTACCTAATCATCCCCTCTGTATCCCTCCCTGTCTCCACTCACCACTTGTCACATTGTCTTTGTGCTCTTTGCCGAGCTCTCCAGACCTTAGTTTGCATACCTGCCTGATTCCTGTTTGCCTGCCTGATTGACTTCACTTCTACCTGCCACCCCTTTGTACTGTTGCCTGTCTGCTGTGTTTGCTTGTTCTGAACATTCAAATACAGACTTTACGTGCCACCATTGACTCTGTTGTGCTTTTGGGTCTTGAGTTTCTAAGAACATGATATTATTAGTGCAGTTTAGTTTCATTACATTATTATGTTAATGTTTTCAGTTGTCCATCCATCCCATTCTCCTAAACATGACATCACAGTAACACCTTGAGGGAACTATTTCAAATTTGGCACAAGCATTCATTTGCACTCAAAGATTAACTTATTAGATTACAGTGAAAGGTCAAAGGTCACTGTGACCTCACAAAACACATTTTGGCCATTACTTAACTCAAATGTCTATAAAGAGAAGATGAAGTAATGACATTTCTTATCCAAATGGTCAAAGGTGCGCTTGTGACCATATTTTCTGCAGCTTGGCTTGCTGGCAACCACGAGGCAGTAATTCCAGTTTTTATTACGTACTGACAACAATGAATCACAACTTAAAGCATATCTTCTTATCTTAAAATAACTGACTGGGATTTCCTGACACAATCATGTAATTACCTCCAAATAAACCGTTTCTTGTGATCATTACCAACATATTGGTCAAATTCACGCCCATTCTTTGCCAGTGTGCAATTGGATTGATGCAGATAAAGATTTTGTCCAAGCTGGCAAATCCATTATTTGGTCATTTGACTTTTAAGTCAATAAACTGATGCAAAATCTGATTAGCTTAACAGTGGTGCTATCGTCTGTCTGTGTCTCCTTCCCTCATGGATAGTCTCTCTCAAAATCAATTGACCGGTCAGAGTGGAGCTTTCCAAACCATGAATTTGTCATCTTGTGGTAATGAGATAATAAAGCCATGATCATCATAAGATATTAATGTCTGATATCTCATGATAGCGATACAATGGATACTTTGTCTCAGAATAACCGGCTGACCAAATTGGTCTAATATGCACAAAATTGTGATTTATCAGGAATTATTAAATAATCAGGTCATGATAACAACGTATTGATAGTGATAGCGGGTTCTAGTCTTTTGTTTTGTTTTTTGTAATATATATAACTGTAAAAAAAAAAAAATATTTACTATAACAGCTACTTATGTGTATACAGCAGTAACTTCTTATTGGTAGATAGAAGCATCTGTTTTTTTACATTACCTCTGCCTTCACATTTAGTACTGTGCTTCCAGCTGACCTCCTGTTTTGCAGTGTGGTTTGACACAATTTCTAACAAATCTTTTTGTTCCAACTTTTTCAATTACAGAATTGAAAAAACAAACCTTTTACACATTTAAAATACCATTGTTACAATCCATTAGTTAATTAGATTGTTAATAATTGGACACAATTAATAATCCATTAATCTTTTGAGTAATTTGCCAAAATGTTTGTGGTTGCAGCTTCTCACATGAACTGAAGATTTGTTAGTTTGTTTACAGCTCCTTGACTGTGGAAGTCCCTGCCTGAGGAGATCAGGCAAGCTACAATACATCTTTATATTCATTCAATCATTCATTCAAGTCTCTCTAAACATTATTCTACATGATTTTACTGTATTTTGCCTTTGATCATTTTCCCATTAAATTGCTCTTTATTCTACTCTAAGGTTTATCATATTACACATCTGCTGGTTTTATGTCTTTTGAAACACTTGTTTTAAAAAGTGCTGTGCAAATCAAATTATCAGTTGGATCATAGTAAACTGTTGGTTGGAAAAACATCTGCCCTGTGAAATTATAATTGACTATTTTCTGATATATTATTCAAATCATTAACTGCAGCCATATTTATCAGTTTTGAGCTTTGGAATAAGAAGATGATAATCAATAAAGGTTCTCATGTTGCTGTTATAGCTGTTTATGTAAAATACATTGTGGGACATGTTAGAGTAGCAGCATAATCACGAATCAACAGGTTCTGTTTATAAAACAAAACTAAAGCACCTCATTTAAACCCTAAAAAAACAGTAGTTTTATGTGTTGATTTGAAACCCTCATGTTTTTGCTCCTTCAGTGTTTTATGCTGTAACCACACCAAAGAAAACAAATGCAAACTTAAAAGGGATTATAAAAAGAAGTGTGAGTGGGTGAGCTACCTGCCAAGGACAGTTTAACATGTGCATGTTCAAGCAAGGGGATTAGGAGAGAGAGAGAGAGAGAGAGAGAGAGAGAGAAAGAGACAGACAGACAGACAGACAGAAAGACAGAGACAGAGAGAGAATGTGAGGAGGCGGTAGTGAGAGAGAGAGAGAGAGTGAGAGAAAGAAAGACAGCGAGACAGAGAGAGAGATGGGGAGACAAAGCAGGAGGGAGTGCTCAGATAGTGCTGCAGTGCTGGGATAGGTCTTGAAGCAGAAACTGTGGCTGTGGCCTTTTTGGAAGGACTCCAGGGCTTGTAGTGCAGGTCTCCTTTGATAATGGGCCACAGTATGTGTAAGAGCGTTGGGCTGCAGCCAAGGTACACAGCCCTTTGGTAATAGTTAACAGAGTGGGCAAACAGTGGAAGTCAGCGGCATGAAGGTAGGTCAGGGAACTGCAGTAGACACACTGTATATACCCCACCACTCCCACCCCTAACTCTCTCTCTCTCTCTCTCTCTCTCTCTCTCTCTCTCTCTCTCAGATAGCTCTTGGCTCAGCTCCTGGCTCTTAGGTTTGGACTGGAGCTTCATAAACATGCTGTTGACTCAAATAGGACAAAATGTTGTAATGAGCACTCAACAAGACTTTCTTCATAAAATACTACAGAATGTAAACAGTCCTCTAACAGGACCTAACAACCCCAGCTAACTGCTTTGACAACCCTGCTCATTCCCAGCTTCATGTGATGCAAACACTTTTCAGGAGTTCAGAGGATAATCATAACAAAGTGATGTAGAAGCACTGACAGATCTATAAGATCTATCAGACCCTGAGACAACTAACATGCTTTCATTTCCACTCTCAAGTGCTGTGAATACACAGATACAGAAGACACTGGATAGACTGGCGGACATTCCAAGCATGTACAAACACACGTGAGTAAAATGGAAAGAATGCACAAAAGGATTAATTGAACACCTACATTAAGAGGGTTGAAGATCAAAGCCACGGACAATGCTTCACATGAATGCATTCCTCATTCACCACACATTTCCTCTCATGGTCTGCTGCTTTATTTTCATGCTGTTATATACATTCACAAAGACTTCAGGCTCTGGAAAATAAGATTTAGATTCAATGACATGAGTGGAACATTATGTGTCATCCGTGTGTCTGAGACTATTAGTGGCTGACCATGTCACATCTCATTTGGCAGAGATCATAAATGTTATGTTGTTTCTGTTACCACAAATGTTGGCCTGTCTTGGTGATTCTTCATGGTCAGATTCACTGGTGGTGGAAGACATGCTACGCTTATATGTGTAGGTGTGTGTGTGCATGTGTGTGTGCGTCTTTCTTTCAAGTAGCCCCGCAGTCCCAGACAGTCCAAGGACTTGAGAGTGGTAGACATGTCATTACCCAATCCTCTGCCAACCTGCTGCTCTAATCTCAGAGTGAGCAGACCAAACACCAAACCACACACAGCTCTGCTTTAGTCTTTAGAGCTGGGCTTTCAGGGCTGCTCTGGTGTAACGCTGTGCTAACCCTAACCTAGAGCCCAGAACAAAGAGCAACACCATGCTCCACACCACTCCCCCGCGGCAATCAGGGGGTTTAAATAGCAGGCTGTGAGGGAATGAGGCTTGGCAGCTTGAGTCACCAACACACCATCTCAAAGTAGAAAAAGAGCCCATTTGACTCCATACAGCCCTAAAAACATGCCTTGTTAGCTGTCAAGTACTACTTGCTGTTTTGGAGTGGCTCCCACACAGGAGGTTATCAGGTGAACGGCCCTGATGAGACATCACGGCCCTGCTCGCTCAAACACAGACTGCCTTTTGATCCGCCCACCTGATTCCTGTCAACTGCTGCGCACCAAGGGCAGCTGACATTGAGACAGCAAGGATCTGTTTTTTTTACTTGGAGGCTGCAGGAGGCATTAAGTTGGACTTAACGTAAACACCCAGGTTATGTAACCCAGATGTAGATGATATTGTGCTGCTCTATCACTTTCCTACAAAGTCCCAGTCTGTGGTCAAGGCCATTTGAAGAGAATAATCTGAAAGTATGCTGCTGGCATGGAAACGCCAAGATAGTAATGCATATTTTGAGTGAGTTCAACAATGAGATCATTTGTGTTTCCGTTGCAGACCAGTGTTAGCTGTTACTCTTGGCTGTACCACACTCCAGAGGGTTAAACGTGAGCAGAGTCAGTGACTGTCCAAGCCTCTCTCAGAGCACCCTAAACAGCAGTCTGTCAGCATTCTTGCTGGGTGCCAAGGTATTTACTTTGGACAAGAGCGGGAGGCACTGTGAGGGACTGCTTCTAATTAGGAGCAGCCAGTCAGGAGGTCATGGCCAATTGGAACGGGTCTCCTAGATACGCAGACCTCTCCTCAGGGTTGTTGGACAGTACATCAAGCAAAGTCTAGTTTGGGTTTTGTCGTTTTTGGAGCATGCAACAAGGTCAGCCCATCGCTGTGCTGAATCAGTTATTCCACCTGGGGTAAGGCTATTAAACGGCTGGTGGGCAGCATTGCTGTCGCATGCTTAAAGGAAGCGTCCAACTGTTTCAAGTTAACAGAATATACAGCTCTAAAGTGGCCTTACAGTGCCTGTGGAGCCTTTGAAAACACTGTTATGAAGACCATACCGCGCCACAGAAGTTTTCTGGGGCTTTACCCCAATCCATATCACTGCCCCTCCCCCTTTAAGCAAATTAACTGTGCATTTTATTCCTCTCTGGGACAGCCCAACTTAATCTGTGACTAAATGAGTTTCCAGCTGTGACTTGTCCTCTACTATGCTCTTTAAGGATGCTCATTGGAGCTCCTCACGCCTCCACATGTCCTGAGGATAAATTCTAATTATCTTTTAATAAGGCGTGATCCAAAGGGGACTTTACCACAGCCAGACCCAATCTAAATACACCCGAGGGTAATTAGACCTGATCCAAAACAAAGTTGACCCAAATGGACCCCAACAGAGTCAGAACACTAACACCGCAGCACCACAGCCGCATAATGTGCTATCAATTAACACTTAGCCATGATCTCAAACAGCAGTGATATCATAATGTCCTATGAATGAATGTAATTTGTTTCTACGCTCCAGAGACTCATTTACAGAAAAACCTCCTGCACCAGCGATAAAACATTCTGTAGCCAACCAACTTTCCAACCTATTTAATATGTGTGAATAAAAATCCTAAAAGTAGACACACACACACACACACACACACACACACACACACACACACACAGACCCCAGACCTGTGTTAGTAAAACAAGCTCCTACCCAACTCAAGTCAAACTAAGTTTAATTTGGAGCCAGGTCTGGACTGGGTCTTGCTTCTCAGAAACAAGAGGACCCATAAACTCATACACTCTAAGATCCAGAACAACCTCCCTCTGATTAAGACCTATTCAGTGAGCTGGATTTGTGCAGCTTGGATCTGAACCACTGTGCTGTAGTGCAAATTTCACTCAAATACAGAAGCAGAGGCAGGTTGAGAAGTGATGATTTTGTCCACTGATGGCAGTGGACAAAAATGTGAGAACATGCATATGTGCATATATTGTGGTCATGTGACACTGGCTCAAATTCTCTCAGGGAGTCACATGGGACTTTTTCTCGGCAGCCCTGAGAATGCATTTTCAACAAAAACTCCCTGAAGGGAAAGAGGAAAACTCTCCCTGCAGGTGAACAGAGACGAACACATCAGTTACACATACTTGTCTGGCAGACATACTAACCCTTTGTCTAATTCAAAAGCATCCACTTTTCATTTAGTCCGACTGAGAGAGCAGCCATCTATCATGCTGGCAGGCATGTGACTGGATGTATGATGATCAGTCATGTTCACAGAAAACAATCATTCACCTCCAGCTCACACAGTAGTCATTAGGAACAGGCAAGCAGCTACAAAGGGCGAAAACACAGTCCTCGCTAAAGCCAAAAAAGAAAATGAAAAGTATTTTTCCATTTCCATTGTTTTTGTTTGTCTTTTTTTGTGATACACTACCTGTTCCATACTGAATAGAGTGAGCTCTAGTGGGAAGTTACGGCTAATTGTTTGCATTAGACCATCTTAAATAAGGAAGACAACAGAAATGTGATCACTGATCAATGAAGTACTCGCTGTTATGAGAGAACTGAGTTCCGAGGATAGAAAACTTCTTATCAGTTTGATTTCCAAAGTCTCAGTGTAACTAACTTTGTAAGATAAACAACTAACAAGTGACACAGATACAGCCAAATGAAAGTTTTTCCAGATTTAGTCCTTCAGTGATAATCCATGAAATCACCTTTTTTACAAGCTGCATTTTCTCATTGGGGGAGTTTACCATTACTGTGCAAAGTGTCTACTTACACACAAAGAATTTGCAGGAAATGATGCAAGCATGTGATTTCATTTCATTGATGTCAGCCTCACTGTTTAGTGTTCACGCTCCTAACAGTGCTGTTAGCTCGCATTAACAGCATTCAACTGGCAAATAAAGGAAAAGCTTTTTCTGTGAAGCAGTCACAGGAAACGCAATGTATTTTGACACTGAAGTTGGCACCGCATGTTCTTCATAAACTCACAGACACACCAGCTGCTCTTCAGTTGTATTTTTTTTTTTTTTACAAAATAACAAAGTAGCTGCTCAACAAGTGTTTGCTACCCACAATATTTTGGGAGGTGTAGTATTACTCTTTATAGGTACCTTCTCTCTTTACTACCCTAGCACTTGCTGACAGCAGTTTTTTTTTTGGCAGAATCTTTAACAGATTTCCATAGACAGCTAAGAATTCAGAAATATGTGGAAACAAGGACAAGAATAAAATGTGAGTCAAAAAAACTTCAACCATATAAATGTTGATTGTTATTAATGTTGATTATTGATGTCTATTGAGCAGGGTGTTAGTTTTACTTGTGAGATACAGACAGGGAGATCTGATCTTGAAAAGAGTATTTGCATCTACCTGGCTTCACTCATGCACCAACGAACATTAATACAGTCATGGAGGGTGGCATGTGGCCTTCACACAGTGCGTGACAGTGTGTATTACAGTACTATAAAGCCATAGTGGAAATGTATTACAGCCAATATTTTAACACATTTAAAACCACTTATTTCATTCTTGGCAATGAGACTGAATCACACTTTGTTGTTATCAGAGAGTGTGTAGAGTTAAATTGAACATTTGTGTTGAGCTTTTCTGATGAAGTAAATCAGACTGTGCATGAAGCGGAGGAGTATGAGGACCATTATCACAGCTAACACTGGAGCCTTTCTGAGAAGAGGGCAGAAAAAGTCAGAAGGGGACATGCTGTTTGTTGTTTGGAAGTGACCATGTGACTTTTGGAGACATAAAGAATTTTTTTGTCAGCAGCGTTATCTCCCGGGTTCTGGGGTTACAATATGGCTTTTGTAGTCATGCAGCACTGAAAGATCTAAGTCACTTTGATCCTGCTTAATAGAGTTTGGTAAATGATCTCAGTATGGGAGCTCCGCCTCCTACGTGCGTACACACACACACACACACACAGTGGACACACTCACAAAGGCTCACTCATGCTTGTACACACATACATAAAGAATCAGACCGTCACACAGGTGAAAGCTCTTCGTCTTGCGGATCGTTGAGCCAAGCGTTCAAGCAGAAAAGTAGAAAATTTGCTTCCACTCAGAAGACTGCTCTGTGCTCACTGCAAATTCTGCTTTTTAACAATATGACTGTGCAGCTCTGACACAAAGTATCTGTCACAAGCATGTAGTACCAAGCTTGACATACAGGAATAAAACATTCTACGGCTGTTTATAACAGGTGAAATTTCATTGCTGTGAGGTGCTACTGCTATATTTGCCGAAGCGGCAAGCTCAAAGCCATACAAAAAAACATGTCTGAGAGAGTGACTGAAGGAGCCACAGGGAGCCGGAGAGAGGGAGGGAGTTTGTCAGAGAGCATTTATCTGTGGTATGGTGATGACTCTTTTCCTCCAACCTCTCAGCAAACTAAGCGCTTCCTGCCTTTTGAGTGCATGGAGCCATTTTTGTCCTTGAAACTAAAGCACATGCAATGAATTACAACCATTTTAAAGAGCTATCAAGAAACAAGAGGGCTGGTGAGAGGAGAGGAGGTGAGAAGGAAGAATTTGAGGCTGCGCTCCTGGGAGAAAGAGGAGCGAGAAATGCAGAGAAACGAGAAGCTGCAGAGAAGCATCTGAGCCTTTGATGTTAGAGGGAGCAGAAAAGGCAGAGCACAAGTTAGAGACTGAGTGCACGATGAAGTCAACACTTACACTATCTATGAAGGCATTTGGCTGAAATGAACACAACTGTCCAATGATAAGAGAGCAAGCACAAATCATGTTCCAAATAATTACAAACAGTGGGGAGTTCAATTCAACACCACATCTCAAACTCTACATGTAAACAAAGCACAGACGAGACAAATCAACCTTCCACAAACCGTATTCAGACTGTGGCTGACATATTTTCTAAAGGAATGATTAGTCCTGTAATGTTAACTCCATTATTGGTAAGCTTTTACTCAACTGTGAAAACAAATGATTTGAAAGTATTTTGTCAAAACCAAAATTAGGGGCATACATGCTTATTAAACAAAAGTTGACTCAGAATGATGTTGAATCTCTCCAATCCAGAAGCCAAAGACTTTCTGGCCAATGAAGTTGGCAGGCTGGTTTGGGAGAAGAGGGAAGAGGGTCTCATTCCCTTTAGTGATGAACATAATATGACGATTTAAAACTTCCATCAAATTCCAAGAAATTCTGGTGTAGAGATGATTAACAAGAGCAAGAACAGTGCATAATCAATTAAAATTTTATAGTGATGATAGCACTAGATGACAAATTAATGGGTCACCAATGTTGTTATAATTCATCCTGAGGGGAACATGAATGTTTGTACCAAATGTCAGGGTGATCCATCCAGTGGTTGTTGGGACATTTTATTCAAAACCAAAAATGTTAACATTGTGGTGGTGCTACACCAAAAGTCAGAAGATCACCACAGTCATTAGGATACATTACATGTGTGTTCCAGTCTGTCTACATTATATTAGATAGTTCAAAAGGCAAGTGAAACCTTGGACCTGCTGGTGGCACTAGATAAAAAGTCAGGGGATCACCAAGGTCATTGTACCCCACAAATATCTGCACCAAATATTATTGCAATCCATCAAAAAGCCAAGCTGCCAGCATGGTTAAAGATAGGAATGATTGTTTAATTCTAATGTGTTCATGATTGCTAACTTTGTCTAAAATGCCTTATAGACAAGATAAGATTTAGTGTTCAATCAGTATCTATTTAGATTTCTCCAGTATTATACAGGGCGCAGTACATGCAGTGCATGTTTTGTCCGTCATTTATGAATTTTGATATAGACAATGTAGATTGTAAAATCTGATCAAATTGGTTTTCTTTATTTTGGGTCTTTTTTTTTGTAATAAAATGTATATGCAGCCATTTGGATCTGGCTCAAGGAGTCTGTGATGACTTGGTAAGCTTATGTCCATATAGGGTCCATTCTATCATCAACTGTACTAATGGTGAAAATTTAAAGCAGGGTATGTAACTAATTTTTGGTCAACCTATCCCTGTGATCATAACCTTTCAATTGGAGGAGAATGCAGAACAGACACAGCCAACTTTCCCATCAGTAGCATCCAAACTCTCCTGCCATATGGTGCAATTGTCATCTGCTGCAACACGGTTCTCTGTAAATCTCTATAAATGTGGCCTTGATCCCCAGGGAAGGGATAGCTTGGTCTCCACACCCGCTATGGATCAGCAGGCTTTCCTATGTGCTCCGACTGGATCGGTTTCAACTCGAAAGAGACAGGTGCTTCACTTGACCTGCACTGTCAGGACAAATTCAGAAAAGGTCGCACAAGATACCCATCTCCCTAGGAGTGCAAAAATGCCAAAGTACTCTCAACTGTTTATCACCGGACCTTTTAGATAATTGTATTCCACTTATCTTGAACGCACCCTGGCCCCGACTGACCCTATGTCAGGTATGGTGCCATCAAAGGAAAATATAGGTATGTGTGTGTGCATGTGCTCTTTTATGGTCAGCGCTGACTCATTCTCCTCCATTGTAATGGATGTGTGGCTACATAATGGCAGAACTTAAAAGAGCTGCGTACTACTCCTTCAGTGCTCTGGTGGTTTCTCCGAGGGACAGACAATAAAAGCAGCTCAAAAGGAAGAGAGAGACAAAGCCTGTATCATTATTTCATTTAAGTGTGTGTTTATGTGTGTATGCAAGTTTTTCCACCACTCCATCTGAGACCAATGAAGTGTATGAATGTGAAAGCGCACACACACACACACACACACACACAGACACACACTCACACATATAAACAGTGGTGTAGGAGGACAAGCCCTGACTTTAATGTGAAACTCTGTACTGCTGTTTGTTTCTGCTGATGTTCTCTTTTCCCTCCTCTGTCTTCTCTGATTCACCCTGTCTGTGGGCCGCTTCAAGGATGAGTCCAGTAGTAATGCCTTTACCATACTGCATTGTGTGCATGTGTGTATTTAGCGTGTGTGTGTGTGTGTGTGTGTTTGCATGCTCCACATGGGTGTGCTACAAAGAACATGGAATAAAGCATGAGACTCTTTTGCACAAATATATGAGGGAGCGAGTGGATGAGTGTCAGAGTGCATACTGAAGTAGCAGAGGCCTTCCCTGGTTATTTGCATGAGGAGAGCTATGAAAAGAAGACAAGAATGTGTTGTATAACATTCAAGAATTCCAGACCTGGTCTAATGACTTAAAAAGAAGGGGGCCAGCAGGATTAAGAGACTTGCCATGTTTCCCTTACCTGCCTCTCCTGTCTTCCCTGTGCTGTTGAGATGTTAAGAAACATCACAACAGCCATCTCTTGTGGAAGAGGGTGGACAGGACAGCACTAGCCCCTGCTTCCTGTGCTGCAGGCCGCAGCTTTGTCAGATCCCTGCTCAGGAGAAACCATTAGTCCAGAGCTTGTCTGATAGCTTGGACACACATGGGGGTCTGCACAAGGCAAGAGCCAGAGGCAACATAGAATTGTAGTCTCACATCACTAGAGGAAGGACACAATAGAAAAGCAATAGCAGGCAGGCTGAGCTGATGACCATATGGAAATACAAAAGACAAACACGTCTTGACAGCAGATCTGTGTGAGCTGGCCACGTGAAGGACTGTGAATAATCTCTATATTAGCAGTGCTGAGCATTCTTCTTACGTTATGTGCCGCGTTTAAAGTTGACAATTGACCCTGAATGTCCTCCCTTTCTACACAAACAGCACTTCATCACAGAAAAGTCAGAGTTCTTTTTAACAGATGCTGTGGCAAAGCAGCCGGAAATTGTGAGCTTATAGAGATTTCATTCATTCCTTTATTGAACTGCCAATGTCACTGAGGGCCAGATAGGATGGATGAGGACGTGATTCTACTGCTGTGTATGTTGAGGTCTCATATGGTGTCCATACCAGTGGACACGGCCGAGCTTTGCGTGCCAGACGTGATCACTGTGAATGTAAACTGAGGATTGCAGCAAAATTCGGAGCAGGCTGCTTCCAGTCTACTGCTGCCCTCGCTGATACTGTGCAGAAGAAGACGACATAAAAACAGACCTCAGTGAGTGAATCTGTTTGCCAAATGTGGGGGTTTATTACCTGAAACTTGTTCCAGATTCATTCGCAAGTAAATAAGAGGAGATTATAGTGGCAGAAAGTTTGAAAAGTTAGTTCTTGTCATTAACACTAATCCTATATTCGGCCATTTTATTGACAAAATGTTCCTTTCAACACTGCAATTCATCCACTTCCCCATTGCTACCAATATCAAATCCAACAAAACCTTAATGGATAAGGTGTCACACCTATTTTAAAAGAACATAAAGTAACCCAAAGCAACCCAGAAGTTTGAAATTTCACCTATCGAACTCAACAGTTCTCACACAACAAAGACTTCAGATAATTGATATGAAACAAAAAAGCTCCAGACTTTTGCACACACTTCAGGAAAACATTCAAAATATACATGTCACATATATACAAACTATGCACAGCAGCGACCCCAGCAATGTAAAGCAGCGAGGAGCCCCAAGGAGCCATGGACAGGATGTTATCTCATCCAGGGAGATAGGAAGTATGGACAAGAAATCTAGAGGGAGGGGGAGGAGAGGGCCCATATAGGAAGTGCAGTGTAAACAGTCTCGGTTTTTAATCATCCCAGCTCACGTTCGGAACTGGACTCGCTTTGATGTTCTCCCTCAGCGCCCCCCTCCACCCTCCCATCCCTCGTTCCCAAACGGCCGTGCTGAGGGCCAGGCGGGGGAAACGTGCAGATAGTGTCCTCAGACAGTCAAGGGAGGCATTCAGTACCTTGTGGGACACTGAGAAGGGAGACGAAAGAATGTGAAGTGCAGAGTTAACTGGTGTTCAGTCAATTGCCGGGCCTGCCTTAATTATAGCTGATGTATTTAAGGGAGCTCTCAAAGGTCAATTCAACGTTTCAAAACACAAAGACCCAAAAATACAGCGTGAGGAAGAAAAGAAAGTCAAGATGGCTTTGAACGAAAATAGGTGGAGCTCTTATGCTGTCTTTTAATTGGGCACAATGCCTGCTGGAGGATAAGCTCCAACTCCTTCTCCAAACAGAGGACAGTTGAAAATCCTTTCACGTTTAAAGTTATCCCATACACCTTTGCACTTCTCCTAAGATCAGTGCAATGCAAGACTGAATGATTAATTCTGGAGGGGGGTGAGAGAGTCAAAATTCCTCTGTATTTGTATTTGTCCAAATAGTGCTGGCCAGACCCCAGCAAGTGTTCCAATGAACGTGTTCATTCAGAGGACAGGGCATACTTCCAGGGAGATCACAGTTTAATAGATCAGAGGGAAATACGTACCAAAGCAAAGTCTCATGACTTGAATACACAGATGAAGGCTGAGAACTTTTTCTATACCCTGTTCTGAGTTTGTTCCTTACATGCATTAGCAAAACAAGGTCTTCATTATAAAAGAACTACTGTAACTCCTGCTCCACCTTCACAAAATTTAATTGTGGCAAAAGGCTACAACATGTGCATCTGTGCTGTTTTGTAAAGGTGAATCTTAAGTCATATGAGTGCTGCAAAACAGAAAAATTACATTTAACCTTTAATGCTGGATGTTGCTCTCTTAAATATCAGCCTCCAAACTGGGACAAATCTAACAGAACAGCAATACTATGGCTCAGAGGGGAGATGAAAACTGGCTGCCATGCTTCAGCGTGGTTCAGAGTAAAATTTTAAGTAGCTTCTGAAACTCCTGCAGGAATTTAACCACATAGAAGACATCTGCCAATTTGGCTTTATGGTCATGATAATACATTAATAGGCTGGACAGTTTTAACACAGAGGAGAGAATGAGCACATTGACATTATGAGGCAGAGACTCTATGGAACTCAACCTCCTTCCCGGCCTTCATCCCGCTTATCCACTGGAAGACAAGAACATAAAGCGGGAACTGTAAAGCAGCCTGCAGAGGCAACGAGAACCTGTTGGAACAGGCCTAAACTGCAACAAAGAGCATCCTGCAGCACAACACCACCTCTGTGCACTGTGGGAACAGCCTGGGAAGAGAGAGTCGGATAGACCTATACCTTCTTAGCCATGGACAGAACTACAAACAAGAAAACAAAAGCACGGACAAAAACAACTCTGCTGACTTTTTAGCCTGCAAAAAGAAAAAGAAAAAAAGAGGGATCTTATCAGCAGAGGATTAGGCTGTCGCCATTCTGACTCTGGCAGAGATAAAAGTATTAGTTCACCATGGCACTAGTGCACTTTCGCTCACACCTTTAGGGAAATACAGGCAGATACCACCTCTACAATCTTGATCAAGCCCCATCACCCCTGTGCCAGCTTATGTGCAGTATGTACAGTATGTTGCTGAAGCTCTTTGCTGAGACCTGGTGACAGGGGGTTAATATCTTTTTGTGCATTTACAGTAAATGTATATTTTGTCCTACTGATCTGTCCAAAGAGTGTGGAAGGTTTTATGGGAAAAAATTAAAGAAAGCTGGAAATCCCAGAAAGATGGAAGTGTCTTTGATCTCAGCTGCACTGTGTGCTGCCTCCACAACATGTTGCCAACATCCCACACACACACATTAAAGTCAAATTGTTTTAACTGGGGAGGAAAACAGCAGTGGCTTTTCATCGTCCCTAATACCGTGGAGAGGCAGTGTAAATCCTTATCAATTATAGCAAACTGCAGCATCTGGCTCGCCATTCACCAAACCTCCCACACCTGGTGAGTGAAGAGAGACAGGATCCTACAGTACCTCACATCTGTCGTCCTGTTTCTTTGGAAACGGCAAATAAATTGACGCAACAAGGCTTTATGGTCCGGGAACCTTAATCCACTCCTGAATCCTAAATATGCACACTGAATAGACTGCATACTTTAGATTTGCAGTGCAATGACATGCTGTTTTCTAAATGGTTAAAAAAAAAAAAAAAAAAAAAAAAAACCCCAGTTTTTCTTAAATTAGGTTAGCATTGGTCTAAGTGTGATTTATTGTGTTGTTTTCAGCCACACCTTGGCATTAAAAATGTTGGATGAACATTAGACGCCATAAATAGTTAATCCAGAACAAATCTGTCACCTTAGAAAAGATACACCTACAAAAGTTGGCAACCTTAACCAAACCCATGTTTTTCAGGGAAGTAAAAATAGACTGAAAACAAACTAACCTCAATAACACCTGTATGTCATCACTATTGTTAGAGGAATTTAGATGTTCTGTCATCACATGCTGAGTGCTGAGTGGAAAGGGCAGTATTGTGAGCAGCTCTTGGAAAGATACAGTGTGCTGTAACCCATGGTCACTACAGTATTTTGGTGGCGTATAGCAACAAGTACAGGTGTTAACATCATTTGGTTTATCAGACGGTGGATGCTGTGTAAACTGTTTTTTAGGTTAGGGAAACATGTGGGGCCAACAGTCACTCCACAGAGGGATTGATGCACTGAAAGACAGGACAGTGTGTTCTGAAAACTAATTGTCAAATGACTCCTTTTACATGGAGCCCATCTAATCTAAGGGCATTTAATGTTGAGTTATTTCTCTCAATAGTCCAGCAGTAATGGAAGTAGAAATAAGTCCAGTGGATTTCTAAAGGGGTCCCAAAGCATAACACAATTTAACTTCATAAATATTTTTTCAAAACTCTACAATGGGAAAACAGTTAAATTTAGTAATCCTGACCTAATCTCTCAATTATCTGTGCATTTGTGCTGATTGACTAATAGTAAATTATCTTCTACAAGGAACTGTTAATGGGAGGGACCCCTGGGACAATGTGGTTATCAGAGCAATGGGCCAATGTAAATGTACATCAAGGCACTGGGGATGTCAAGTGGTAAGGCGGTCCTTCAAATACAATACATGGGCCAAGACACAATATTCCCACACTGCTTAAGTCTGAACAAGGCACTGAATCTCTAACAGCTTTATAACCGCTATTCACATCACAGGGGAGCCTGTAGAAACTTCTGGCCCGTGAAACAGCTGAACAACTCTGACAACAGGTGCTCCCCCGCGCCCCTGCACCCTGCCCTCCCACAACCTGGGAGAGCTGCTCTTTTTGGTTGTTTGGGGGTCTATGTTAAGTGAGAACGGAAAGCCCTGGCGTGGTCATAACATGTCGGTACTCTTTTATGAAACCTTACCTGCATTAGTTTTCCCTCCGCGTAGCCGGCACTTCCTCCCACGAACACCCCTTCCAGAGTGATGGGCTTCCCCGTAGGCTCGTTCTTCAGCAGTGTCACCTTGATGACCGCTCGTATGGCCGGCCGCTCGGACTCCAGGCCCGGCTGGCCCAGCACCACCTGCAGGGCCGCCATGAGCAGCCACGGCCAGAGCCCGGCCAGGCGCCGCTGAGGGACGGTCATGGCCTCGGCTGTAGCGGCGGTGCCCGGCCGCACATGGTGGACTTCAAAGCAGGCAAGCACCACGGATAAACACGAAAATATCTATATACGTCCCACTTCTTCTTTATGTCTCGGCGACTACTGCGAAATAGACAAACTCCAAAATGTTAAAGCTGGAGGACTGCCAGCACAACTCAAACTCATAACTCAGACCTCCATTCAGCACCAGAGTTAATACTCAAACTCTACACGTTATAGAAATGCGTATCTCTCAGTGCCCACATGGAGCCAGCCTCTTCCTTACAGAAAACTGATATCTTCGGAGATAAAAACAGGCTTTAGTGAACTTTTATCCAGTGTCATTAATATGGGTGGCTGAACATTGCATGCACAAATGCACCATGAAGACACGTTGTGTTGTGTTAGAGCTTGAAGTGTGCATTGGTTTCCAACAGCCTGGTCCTCATGAGACAGACAACAAATGTCCTCATTTGTAACGTGTTTGCCTTATAGTTGAACTGTATCCTCTCCCTGAAGGGCAGGTCCTGGCAACAGCGTATCGATCTTCATCCGTATCCGAACTACTACTATTATTGTTATTACGGTGTACACCAGTCACTGTGCCCTACAATCACATTTTGCGAGCGGGCAGGAGTTGACAAACGGCGTCAGAAGGCAGCACGTCCTCTGGGCGCCACATTTTCTGGATAAATCCACCGAAAACGCTTGAGAGCGACGACTTGAACTTCAAAGGCTGGGCTACAGGTTGCCGCCGGAAACTTATAGGCATGTTAACAGATTAATGTGGTGCCAAAAAGTTGGGTAATATTTCACAACCAAGGAGTTGCGAAAAATAATCCTCGAAGAAGTTAAATTCAGTACACCGTGTTATCTTATTATTAACCAAAGCAAATGGACCGTTGCCTTTCTTCACATATAACTTGGTAATTATACTGGGTCTGAAACCAAAGCGACTGCTGTAACAGACCCATCAACTTATTTTCTACACTCATTTAAACACATCTGCTGCTGAAAAAAGGGAAAAAAGAAAGAAAAGAGAAAAAAGGCATTCCCGAGTTCAGTGCCTCCGCTGCACTGAGAAATTAGATACGGTCCTCCTGAGAACACCGAGGGAAAATGAATCGTTTATCAGAATCATAAACGAGAACGGAGAAGAAACACTACAGAAAGTACGGAATAAAAGTGCTCCAAACTCCTTGTGATTCCCATATAAAGTTGATAAAGTGGAAAGACACAGTGTACAGTTATGACACCGTCCCAAAAGTCTACCTCCCGGACTCTCTCTCGCTCCCCTGGGATCTCATTGACAGTCTCTACCTGCTCACTGTCCTGTTGCCTTCGAGTGCTGTCGGAGATTGGGCTTTTCTAACAAACCTGGACCCGAACGACCAAAAATGTGCACAAGTGCTTGGAAACAGGGGATTTTTACCACCTCTTTTGTTAAGACGACAGAAAAGCCACGTAAAGCAATTACGTTACAGATGTTATAATCATAATGGCATTGTGGGAAATGCAAGATAAGAGTTACAGGTGACGTTTACTCTTTCTATTTTCAGTCGGTTTTACTTTTTACAGGATCCGATGTGTCCACTAAAAAGCACTTCAATCTTGCAGAGGGGGGGAAACTGTTATAAAAATAAAGTATAAGCAGCGTCCGAGTAGCACCTGAAGGCAGCATTAGATGCTGAGGGAGGAGCAGACGCGCTGCAGCGCTGATCAATAACGAGTGAGTGGCTCCCTCTAGTGTGCTAAATCCTACACAACCAGCAGACTCCTGTACATAGCTGTTTTACCAATGAGACTCAATGAATACACATCAACAAACCATTCAGCTGCATTGTCGAAAGTATATTCCATTTTATTAACTGTACTTTTACACATGTGGCTTTAAAGCACGTCAAATATGTTTAAAAACACTGTACCTTTTAAGAGATGCAGTGAAAAATAAAAGGTGGGGAAAATACCACCACCATTTGGTGACTACCACAAAGCAAACAATCACTAGTAGGTTGAATAATATTTCATCAGATTATTTAGTATGTTATCCCCCATTAGTTTGTTACAACTGGTTATGACAAACCAGTTATATTATTAAAATGTAAGTCAAATGTAAATATCAAAATGGAGAGAGGCTGAGATTAGGTAGGCTTCCTGCTGCAAATATGTATAAATCTTACTTTAAATTACAATTTTTAAAAACATCAAAAGTTGGTAAAAACATTTTAGATAATACAATGTGAAAATCTAGGTAAATGTAGATAAAACCTTGTTAAATATTCTTTAAAAATGTACCGTGGCACAAGTAATTCTAATTGTTGGACAAACAAAAAAAATATGACTCAAATTAATCTATTTTCACTGTATAAAATATACAATGTTAAGCTTATTTTAAAGTAAGATTTAAATAAGAACAAACCAACACTACAAACTTTTACACAACAAATAAACCAGAATGAAGTCTGATGATAGAGAAAAATATCACTATTGCACATCACATCCTCAAGACTCCGTCACATGCCATCAAACAACATGTTGAGATCTAAAATGAGAAATACAATGATATCATCTGTCAGTAAAACTTGTTGCAGTGACCACTTGCAAATATACATTCAATTTTCTAAATTCTAAATTCCTTCCACTAGTTTTACCCTGAAAGTGCTACCTAAATGTTCAGCAACGTCTTACCTACAGATTTGGTGTACTTCTTGTGGAGCTGCTGTTCTAAGCCTGCCTGGGATCGAAGGGAGTGTCGCTAACTTTTACATCTATGACCTCAGTGTCCTTTGCATCATCACTGGTAACCTTACCAGGGCACAGAGGAAACCACAGCAAATAATGTACATATTTTCCGTTAAGCTGTTACACACTCTCTAATAAATGTACATACCCTGTAAAATATAAAAATACACCTCATTGATGAATATTTGTTTGAAAACCTCTGAACAAACCTCTCCCAGTGTTTCCTGGCAAAGAAAAAGCTAAACATCTTCAGAAAATCGACAGTGTTGAGGCTTACCTCAAATATGTCATCTTCAAGCATTTGCTCAGGTACTGAAACCACAGATTCCTGCTGTCTGAATGCAACTTGATCAACATTGCCTGACACAGCCATTATAATGGGTCCAGCACACAAAGGGTTAGCTTTAATGACACTGGCAGGGTTGCAGCAAATCGTGGTGTTACAGGTGTTGGAGGACAGCTCTAACACAGGGCCTGGCTTCTCTGGGGTCACAACTTTAACAAGGCAGCTATTGGGTGGAGTTTGCATCACCTCATCAGCAATCTGGAAAACTGTGTCCAAGTTAATGTCCCCTTTTTTCACCTCCTGGTTTTCCTTATTCTGTAAGTCCTGGTGTTGGTTCCCATGACACACCATATTCACAGGATATCCTGCCTAAACACAGTACATGTTAAAAGACTTATCTTTCTCAATAGATCACAGATTTATTGTGAATAGAGTCACTGATTACATAACAGAGTGAATACACTCCAATTGCCCCACCTGGTAATAAGGATGCGGAGAGAACGGCCCTGTCTGAAGCCCACTACCTGTCATATGTGATGCCACCAGGTTTGGATGGCAGCACTGCCAAACTTCAAGAAGAACAAAGAAAAATATTTTACAACATAAAATGTAGAGTTTTGGTTAAGGGGCTTACTAGAGTAGAAACCTGAATATTTTGCATTCATAGTTAAAAAAAATATTTATTCAGTATACAGATCCTTCGTCTTTTGTGCATTATAAGTATTATCATTATTATTATTATTATTATTATTATTATTATTGCAATTGAAGTAAAGTGATGTAAAACAGTGTGTTTATAATTCACTGCCTACGTCATGCTCACCTGGGGAATGGTAGCCAGGCTGACACTGTGTATTACCAGTATTAAAACTGGTGAAATTTGGCTTTCCGTGGTTTGCATATGCCAGTAAGCCCTGCTGAATGTGCAGAACATTGGAGCTTGAGGCTACTCCACCGCAGTGGTGGCTCAAAGATACTGGTATCCCTTTGTCTGTCGCACAGACAGACGGAGGAAGTGCTGCACCGTGACCCCTAATCAGGTATCGTGGTGGAACTGGGGTTCCGCTGTGTGCTGGCATGACCTGAGCTTTATGTGGATAGTAAGGATGAGCTGATTCCTGGTGTGTGAGAGTATGTAGTGAACTGCCTGAAGAAACAGGAAAAAGCAAAGCATGATAGCAACCTTTTAGAAAGCGATTACTGATATCTAAAACACTGGATTGTGCAATTACAGTGGCAAGAAAATATATGTGAAAGGTATGTGAAACCTTTGAAATGACCTGGTTTTCTGCATTGATTGGTCATAAAATGTTATCTGATCATCTAAGTCACAAATGTTGACAAACGCAATGTAGTTAAGCCAACATCACACAAACAATTATGATCTTCTGTGCCTTTATAGAGTACCCCCATTAAACATTCACACTGATGGTGGAAAAAGTAAGTGAACTCTTGGACTTAATAACTGGTCAAAACTCCTTTGGCACCACTAACCTCAAACAAGAGCTTCCATTAGCTGCAGATTAGACCTGCACAATGTTCAAGGAGGAATTTCAGACCATTCTTCCTAGTGAGCTGCTTCAGCTCAGACATATTCAAAGGATGCCTGGTGTGAACATCTCTCCTCAGGTCATTTAACAGCATCTCTACTGGATTACGGTCTGGGCTCTGATGGGCCACTCCAACAGATGGATTTTACTTTGTCTGAAGTCATCTTGTCCATTTATTTTGATGTTTAGGGTCATTGTCCTGCTGCAAACACCCTGTCATTTAACCTGTAAGATACCTTGATAAATTTAGGAATCTGGAATTTGTCTGTGGACTATCTAAATTTTTTAGATGACTTTTGGCTTCACGTAAATCAACAGTTCTTGACATCTTCTGACATCTTTTTGTGAGGCATGGTTCACATCATAAGATGCTTTTCGTGAACAGCAAACTCAAAATGTTAAAGAATTTAAGGTAAGTCAAAGCAGCTCTAACTCACACCTCCAGTCTCATATGTCATATGTTGAGGGGTTCACACTCTTTCCAGGCTATACTGTGAATGAATGGTGTTAGTATAGACAAGAGCAATAAAATGAGTTATGTCATTAGTTAAAATAGATTGGTTTTGTTTATCATTGTAACTTGGCTGAAGATCTGACCATATTCTAGGACAAATTCATACACAAAAAGTATTTTTTTGCCACTGTAAAACTGCAATTAGATGCTTGGATCAGATGAAAAGTGATACAGGATAAGGACTTTCAGTGATTTAAAAGTGGGGTTTGTGGGTCCTTTTCAGCCTTTGACAGACCGCAGAAACGGTTTAATTTTACAGTATTTTTTACTATACCACATCTTCCTCACAACCACGATGATTCATGCAGTGGCACTTGCCTCTTTTCACGTCTTTGTCTCTGCCATCCTCACCTCCACTGTGTCTCAGGTATCGACTCGGGGGCCGACAGCTCACGTTCAGACCAGCTTGTAGCTTGGCCTTATTATCGACAGTGAGTCTCCTAAGGCTCGCCACAAGTTCGGGGTGGTTCCGCTGAAAGTTTGGGTTGTAAAAATGATGATAAGTCCCACTGTCCCCGCTGTCACGATACCGGTCTTTAATAGCTGGGTCCGCTTTCCTGAAGCCGTACAGATTGAGCTGACGGACAAAGCTTGAGAAGTTGTTTGTTTTGAAGGCGTCCGCGTTGTCGGGGGTGGTGGTGGTGGGAGACAGGATCTGTCTCTCAAAGAGCTTTTGATCAATGATGACGACCTTGCCGGGGCTGTCCCAGTAGATGGCTTTATTGGCCGGGTTGTTCACCAGGCGCCACAGTTTGGCAGGAAAATTATTGGGATTGATGCTGTTAGGGAGTGAACTGTCACCAACATCCATGCTTTTGTCTGTAGAACTGGAAACAGGTAATGTTAGCAAACCTCGTCTGAATATCGGGCAAACTGTCAGCAGTTAGCCAGTTAGCAATTATTCACCATAACACATTTACTACCAGTTATAAAGTTAACTATGTCGGAGTATAACTTAGCTACTTTTATGACGTTAACTAGGAATGGATTTAGTTAAAGTCCATTCCAATTTTTAAAAAATGGACACTCCCACAAAGTTAACAGAGTTACCTTAAAAAATATAATTCTGTAAATTTTACCTTTACATAGTAACAAAAACGCTACCCTTTAACGTTAGTGTACTCAGCTAGCATTAGCTAGCAGTAAGCGAATATAAGCTCATTAAGGAGCCGCTCTGTTTTTGGAATTACTTTTAGCACAGAAACGATAGTTAAGGTTGCAGAAAATTCGTGGACTTGTAGTTTTTAGGGTCATTTTACACCAAACGGAAAGAAACGCTATGACAGTCGTACCTGGATCGCCACAAATGACCCTGTCCTGTTCTCTCGGCACCGTTGGAAGTTCCCGAGCCGTTGAAACTGTTGGAGGCCAACGGTTTCTTCTGGAGCCAACGGCCGCGGATTCCACAGAATGCCTCTGGGTTCACGAACTCTGGTTTGACGCAGGTTTGTGTGTCCAGATGTGCGCAGATCCAAGGTGGGAACATGTTCAACGATGACAATTCAGAAGTACTCCATGCCAAGTTTACACCTGGCATTCAAAAATGTTATTTCCCGAATAACAGCAAAGTAAAAAGTGCCTAAAGTGCTGATTTTTATTTTTTAGATTATTACATATTAACTTATATGCTTTCTGTAATTAAGAGATGCTGACGATGAAATACATTGTAACAACAACTCTCAAACAAATGTGGAAGAGCAAAAAGTAGAACATGTCATTGTGAAATGTGGTGGAGTATAAAATAACATACTATTGTACAAGTACCTACCTGAGCAAATGCATTGCTGCTCTCCATAACTTGAACAAATTACTATTAAAAGTTGAAATAACCGATATTTAGTGGAAACTATATAGATAGATAGATAGATAGATAGATAGATAGATAGATAGATAGATACACAACCTGGAGTCTATGTGCATAATACCAGGATCCAGGAGAAATGGCACATCTAAAGGGAATGTAAGCAGCCATAATTAAACTCATTAACGGCACCTGTGCATTTCCTTTCCTTCCATTTCATTGACATATCACAATGTCCACTGTGAAAAAGGTGACAGACGGCTACAAAGAATTAAAAAAACAAAAACAATATTTAATCTTAAATTTATTTGGATTGCTGAGTTGTATAAAAGCACAGCATTACAACAAATATATTTGTAAATAAAACCATGAATTAAGTGATTGAACAAAGAAGAGTTTGCATTTACGGCAGCTTAATGAGTTTCTCTTTCTCTCCTCCCTCTTACTCACATATGGTTTATGCAAAATAAAATTTTTCAGTTGAAATTTAAAATATGGTTTACAGTAATGCCAGAGCTATTTAAATAAATGCTGATTTAATTTAAGTAGTATTTAAACATGCTTTGTATGAGACATAGTGACTTTGATTACAGTGATAAGTAATATAATAATTCAGTGATATAAAAGTTATTTAATTTAATTTTAGTTCAAAGTAAGGATCAGTAAGGAATGTCTAATCGTTTTCTTCTATGTACAGAAATCAGGAGTGGGTATCTTAGATTTTACATTACAACAGTCAATATTTTTGTACAACTAAAAGGTTTCCACTGGTATGGAGATGTTTGAAATACATGAGTTTTCTAGAGGAAGTGGGACAAATATACAATTCGCAACTATACAACATAATCCAAACATGATCCCTGTAACTGATCTCATTGTTTTATATTATGATTTTTATGCAGGCACACGACCGACACCTCTGTGCTGGTTCTCTTGTAGGCCCTCACAGGTGACGTAATCACCAGCGACAGGAATACATTCAAAACATTCATCTGTTAGTTTGTTTGTTTCTGTGGTTTTTTTACGCTGGGACCTTAACATAATGGCGTTGGAGACTGTCCCCAAAGACCTGCGCCATCTGAGAGCTTGTCTTCTTTGTTCGCTGGTGAAGGTAAATTGTGAACTGCGAGGAAGAAAAGACCGAGCTAGCTTCTTTGCTAACGCGTAGTAGCTCTCTGCGCAGCGTTTTTCTTCTGTTGTGTCTCACACCTAAAGTGAGGGGTTGAAGTGATAATTTAATGATTTTTTTTTGTTCACCGGAGTAGTTTGTATCTTTTTAATATATTTTTTTTGTCAATTGCCCTGGGTTCGTGTAATATATTACCCATTCACCCACCTCCTCTTTGTCTTCTTTAGACCATTGACCAGTTTGAATATGACGGCTGTGACAACTGTGAGTCGTACCTCCAGATGAAGGGGAACCGAGAGATGGTTTATGAATGCACAAGTTCCTCATTTGACGGGTAAACATTAAAGTAATGACTATCCCAAACTTTCCCGTGAGTGTTTCCTTAGTGTTTACCATTATTGTCTTTATGTCCACAGTGTGATAGCCATGATGAGTCCAGAGGACAGCTGGGTAGCTAAATGGCAGAGGATAGGTAAGGATGTGTGCCTGTACTTGAAGCTGCATAAATCAATCTCTGATCACAAGGAGGCAGGGGACCTCTAAAGCCAAGAGACACACACACACACACACACACACACACACACACACATACATGTACACACACAAGTTGTAGCAGATAACCTGTAAACAGTTACAGACTTACACATCTGACAGTTATAAATCAACATTATCATGCTGCTGGAGTCATGTTTCTGGCCGCTCAATAATCACTGGAATTGAATCTCTGGTTTGGCCCAGCTAACTGTGTCTGTGTGTTGTTTGGAGCGTGGCATGTGTAGAGAGTGTTTATTACAGGTTGCTCGCTTAAAACAGCTGCCGGCTGTTGCTGGGAAGTGGGTTGGTGAGAGCAGTGAAACTGAACCACGCAGAAAATGCATGTCCATAAGGCAAAAACCGTGAGCTGAACGAGGCAAAAACCAAAAAAAAAAAAACCCCAAAAAAAACAAAAGTTATAATTCTGTGTGGGTTTATCACTTAATATGATGTCAGAAAGGATGCTTTTCTTTACTTGTATTCACATAATACAGCTTTAAAGTTAGTGTACCCCAATGCTACAGATAACACTCTTAACCATGCCCTTGTTCAGACAGTGTTTTTTGTAAATATTGTTTCAAGTCAGTCTTAGTTTGAATCATTGTGTCAGTTACAACAGCTGTGTATATTTTGTGCTCCATCCTACAGGAAACTTCAAGCCAGGTGTATATGCTGTTTCAGTGACAGGCAGGCTACCTCCAGGTATATAACTGCTCTGCCTCAATATGCAGCAAATTACACACACTTTGAAAGTAAATGTTTGGCTGTTGTCTTGATTGGAGTCTTTGCTGTTTACATTGCTCATTTGTTATTCTCCTTTTCTAAAGGTGTGGTGAGAGAGTTGAAAAGCAGAGGAGTGATTTACAAATCCAGAGATACAGCAGTGAAGACTTAAACCCAGCTGCTTCCAGTTTCCACCGTCTAATTAGGATAACGGTGTCATACTGCAGCACCAACCCCAGGAAGAAGTTACTACTGTGGGACTGTACAATTCTTTTTTTTATGATTAGAAATATTAGCATGTGTGATTATCGTGGAGAAAAGTGTATATTTCTTGTTTCTTTGAATAATTGACAAAAAAAATAAAAGTCTGTTTTTTATGAAGAAAATAAAGTAATTGTCATAAGATCACTGTTTATTTTTGATTCCTATGCTTCTGTAAACAGTGAGATTTACTTATGGACTGGAATGTGTAAAATTGAAGACCACAATTCACCATTTTCTCACTTTAAGCAAACACTCCCAGTGAGTGTCAGAGCAGCCTGTTATTCAGTAGACAACAGACTGCAAATAGTGGAAGAAGTCAGATATGTTCAAGGGTGACCCCGTGATTCAGTACAGTGGATTTCCCCAGAAAAAATTCTGTAGAAAAACAACTTCTGTAATTCCCTGAGTGAACTGTAATGAACAAAAACTCATAGAGACCCACAAGTCAATGACTCATTTGCTGAAACTGAGTGAGAGAGATAATTCCCCCCCTTTGCCTGGAAGAATGACAGCCTCAGCACAGTGAGGCAGACTGCAGGATGACACAGCATTCAGTCTCCCTGCAACTGACTAACCCCACCACACTTATTCTGGAGAAGCAAAATGGAGGAGTCGTGAGAGAACAGACCTCACTTAATTTACAAATGCATGATTATTTTTAGCCACACTAACTTTGCGTTCTCTGGATCAATGTCAGCCAGTCCACCACTTTGGGATCAGACTGAAATATGAATTTCCATGAAATTCTGTACAGACCATGTATCCACTGTGTAATCACTGCAGTCTCTACCTACTGAACTGAAACAGACAGGAGGGACTGAACAGTGAAATCATCTCCTGTCGTTTTTGGTTAAAACGAATGCTAATAAAATGTTCATGTATTTAAGCCACAAGATGGTGCTTTTTGCTGACTATCTCAATAACGTGCAGAACCACACAGCGCCAGTAGAGGGAACTAGAAGCTTAACCTTTAGTGGAGTTGATACATTCTCACCTACTGAGTATTAGATAAAGCATCTCCAGTTAAATTTTAAGTTGTTTTCAGTTCCAGTTGCTGCTGTAGCTACTGTTTCATTATACAATAGCCTGTACAGAGTAACAGGTTTATAGGTTGTCCTCCTGTGTTGCTGTGTAAATCAGGTCTACTGTTGGCTTATATTACTGTATAGGAGGAACATTTTTATTGCCAGAGGGTCCAGGCATTGTCTCATTTCAGTGTAACCTGATGGACCTGGGTCATGAACACAGAGGACGCGTTAAATCTCTGTAAGTGAGCACAGTAAGCTCTCGCTGTTGTCATATCAGATGCTGTTAGTTGCTATTTCATTGCACAGGCACCTGGTGCTGATATTTCATGGCAAAGGCAATGTTAGTGAAACCACTCTTTGATTAAAAAAAAAAAAACGAGAGAGAGATAGCTCAGGTTATGTGAAGAGAAGCAGATGGCTTCATCTCAGGATCTTCTATCTTACTATCAGGTCACAACTCACGGGGCTCTCATAATAAAAATAAAGAAAAATAAATGAACATTTATTGCAAGCAGAGATTTTAAATTTAGTACAGAGCTTAAAACAAACCAGCATAACAAAGTAAATGTATCTGTGAAATGATACACAGGAAACCTGCCCCAGTTTCATGTATGCAGGAACATTTCTCATGTCTTACGTTAATGGACTCTGGGTCATGGAGGGAGAGATATGCCACTGAGGAAATGTTACATGTTTTATACTGACATGATCAAGGCAGTCACATCTATGTTGAATCATTTTAATATATCAAAGAAGAAATTTTATGCTTTTATTCCTAATGATGATAGAATCATTATTTCTTATCTAATGCCGCCACAAACAAACATGCAGTGAATAAACATGCTAATGTTGTCTCACTAGGAGAATAGAAATACAAGGCTGTAAATACAATAGTTCTATCTCACACTGCCCTCTCTGCCCACACTGGTGTCTTTACTGCAGCATGTGTACGAGCACCTTGTGTAGGTTGGTCTTGGCCCCTTTGCAGGTCATGACACTGTAACTTGGTTTCCATTAGAAGCAGGTTAGAATGACTCCATATACTATCTTTATATGCAGTCATTGGTTACAACAGCATGTGAGGGATCTCTATTTCCACAGATTCCACAGGTTTTTGCCAAGTTTTTCTGTCACTGTCTCTTCAGCCTTTTCAGTTTGCACCTAACAAGTTTCCTGTTCTGAGAGACAGTGGTGTGAGGAAGTATTCAGAGGTATCAGCACTACATGGTAGAAATACTTCCCTCACAAGTACAAGTCCTGCAAAAGCTCACTTAAATAACAGAAAAATATCAACAATAGAAAAGTATTAGTGGTAAAATCTACTTTAATTGTCAAAAGTAAAAGATACTTATTATCCATTAGAATGTATTCTGTCAGTGTTATATTATTATTGGATTATTATTTCTGATGCAGCAGTGTGTAAGCAAAAATGTACATGTTTGCCATTAGGTACATCAAGATTTGACCTGTAAAGTAACCTGTCACTACAGCCGTCACATAAATGTAGAGGAGCAAAAACCAAGCAACAGAAAATTAAAAAAGATAAGTATCTTCAAATTGTACTCAGGTAAATACTTGAGTAAATGTACTTAGTTCTTTCTCGGTGCTGTTAACAGATCACTGAGGATCACACAGAGTGAACAGTGAAGCTACAGTGCAGATAACTGACAAACTAGCTCCAGTTTGAAAATAAATAAATAAAAAATGAAACATCGTTGGTATCCAAATTTGATGAGTTTCTGCAGTAATTCCAGCTCTCAGTCCCTGTGGTGGCTCTGAGAAACTGGTGCACTGGTGCACAGACAGTATCCATAATTAATCAGTTCAGCAAAAAATACTAATCTATCTGTACAGGAGGATTAGAATGGAAAGATACTGTGACTGAAAGTAATGCAACCGTTTATTTAAACTTCTCTGGGGATTTTTTCACAGTGAGGTCAGAGGTCAGAGACTCAGAGAGCCTTTCATCAATGGAGCCCTCTTGTTCCTCTTTTATTTCTTATACATTAATTTGTCATACTATTTTATTTTTCACTCATGCCATTTGTTACTATTGTTTCTTGTTCTCTTGTGGTAATGTTAGAAATGTCTTTGTAATATTTACATTTTTCCTGACAAGATGACCACAATGGAAATAAACTGATGTTTGACAACTCTTTGTGTTTTCCACCACAACGTTTAGACAGACATTAATGTGTGATATATATGTTTCCATTGTGAATATACTGTATACTGTATGATGAGCCCAGTATTCATATTGTTAACACGAATAATTTCAGAGTAGTACTCACCCAGAGTAATGCTCACATTTCTCATTGATTTATTGTGCACATGAACAACAAATCAAAACTAACTTATCTCAGTTTGTCTGTGTAAAGTGGCTCATACTGTACATGTATTTGGATTTTATTATTGATATTGTGAATGTTGTACTAAGAGATGGACCAGGGTCAAGGTGGGAAAATGGCTAATTTTTCTGAATGTGGTTTTCATTGTTTATGTGATGTGCAGCTCAGGTACCAGAGACACTGAAAGTTTAAATAGGAAGTGTGAGTGGCTGTTCGTCCTGGAATGATCATCTATTCAGAATTTTTTTCTCCATCCTCTGCCCTGTGCATGCTGGGACACCTTCACCCCTCTGAGTCTGAACAGGAAAACATGGGTATGAACATATATTTGCATGTGCAGCCATATAAACATCATTCTGCTGGAATTCACTGTGAATTTTCAACATAAAAAACATAATCTTCAGCTCAGTCCAAGTAACCTGACTGACCAACCAGTCACTATTTAAACTGACAAATACAACCATGTTGTCTGTCAGGTGCCTGCAGGTGAGTCGTTTCCTGAGTGAAACACGAGCCATGTGATGAAACATCTCTTAATACAGACCCCAAGTAACACTCATTCTTTTGACTAGGACCCATGCCTCCTCTTTTAGTTTGAAATTATCTATTATTTATCTCTTTTATTCAAATGTACAGAATGTGAAATATTTCTCACTGGTTCCATCACAAGTTGAGGCTTTTTGAACAGTGAAAGTGTGGTGGATGGAGACGGTTGATAATCAAATAAACCACAAGTGTCTACGCCTCCATGTGAGTTTCTAACTCAATGCAGAACTGGTAACACCTATAGATGAGTGCAACCTCCTTTAATTGTTGAACTTCACTCCTTTCATGCTACGTAACTTGAAACCATTCCATACTGAAGTGCAGTTTACATCGCTTCTTTCCATGTGAGCTGAACCTTTCTTCTCTTCAGAAGAAGCTGAAGTCATTTCACGAGAGCTGCAAACTAAAAACAAAACCGAGAACTGGAGCTGCTGCTGCAAGGCTTCCACGACCACAGGCGTTGTCAGGAAGGCTTTCAGCTCCGCCCATGCACTTCTCCTCCACACATCGAGTGTTGTACCAGCATCTGAGCGAAGTGAAGCGAAGCACGCCCTTCATTTTCACACACGCAGGGACACGTACAGGGCCCATCTACCACCGCCTCATTGGTGCTTGCAACTACACTATCGCTTTTGCCCTTATTTGGATATGTCAGGGCTTTAAGCTTGAGGAAAGTTTTAGATCAGAAACTGAGGTATCGACTTGAGGTTTACTCTATCTTGGTCACCTCTGGAAAAAAAAACACCCTGGAGGTTTCTTCAACTCTCTTGAGTCTTGAAATGTTTCTGTCTGACAGGGATAAAGTGAAGAAAGAGAAGTAAGGGTTTTTCTTTCTTTTCTTTTTTTTACATGGGAGATGGACATTACACACACAAGGCCACACATGCTCAAACTGATGTGTGTGTGAGTGTTTCATAAGGCTGACAAAACTTCCTCTCTTTCACAGACCAGAAAGCAGCTACAGAACCGAGAGCAGCTCTTCATATTGAAGGATTTCAATTCCTTTTACAGAGGAGGGCATCTCCTCCAGTGCTGGTACAGGGACATGTATGTTACACGTGGTGCTCTGCAGTGGTGGAAGAAGTTCTCTGATCCTTTATTTAACTACCAGCGCAACAATGGAAAAATACTCCTGCAAGTGCTGCATTAAAAAAATCCTTGAGCGCAGAGGTATTATCAGCCAATTTTAAAGTATCAAAAGTCAAAGCACTTATTCTGCATATTCTGATATATTATCATATACTCTCTGACAATATTAGGTTTTTAATACTCACGTGTTTTACTTTTAACTACTTTATCTTGTGACCCCCTCAAAGGGTCGCAGCAGAAGTCTGAGGGTCATGAGAAGATTAATGTGAGAAGAAACAAATCTGTATTTTATTTTATTTTTTTTACTTTTTGGACTTTTGGAAATTTGATAATTTGACCTTTTTTGGGCCTCTAGCATTTGAATAGGAACCATCTCTTCATCTCTGACCGCACTGAGCATATTTTATTTATAGTAACAACTTTATTTGTACATCGTGTAGGGACTGCTGAGAAAAGCAGCTGAACGTGCTGACGTGGGGCTTGGTCTGTAGACCATGACACATATTTTGAAAGAATTTTTTTATTTGATTTTATTGAAGTATTTGTTTTCAGTGAGCTACAGGCAGACATGAAAATTCAATGAAAAAGGCCCCAAATGAGTTAGGATACAATCATTTTACCTGTAAACACATTGCATTGTAATTTTATTTCCTACATATTATATATATTATATCCCATGTAGCTGCAGTATTTGTGTGTATAAATAGTAAAACTATATTTTTAAACCTTGTCCTGCTGTATGATTACATTTGGAGTATTTATTTATTTAAGTTTTGTACATTTTAATGGGTGTCTGTGTCATTTCCTCTTGTATTGTGGCTTCCTTCCTCCTCCTTCTTTTTTACTTTGTTAAATTAGAAAAAAAGATGAATCAGACTCAGTTCTTGCTGGTAAAATGACAACATGCATGTGTGGTGAGGTCAGTTTAAAAGTTGCTGAACAAAGAACAAAAAATGAGGGTGGTGGATGATTAAGTGACCCCATGTGAGAGAAACGTCTCTGGTGGAACTGAACATCTGAAACTGGACCAGGGGGTCACAAGGTTGCAGACCACTGGTTTAATCTTTAACAATGTGCTGTATTTTAGGAGCTTTTTCATGTTACATGTTCATGTGTAAAGCTGAAATGAAAAACGTGGCGTAGAAGTAAAAAGAAGCATTAAAAAATAAGTACCTCAGAATTTGACCTAAGCATTACTCTTAAAGTAAATCTGGCGCTCTGCAGAAACCGGTTTAGAGCAGCTCAGGCCTCAGTGGGGCTCGCAGGTCTGGGAAGGAGCTAAGCTTCTGGGCAGCTCGGTGGTGTCGACACCCGGCTGGGGCCTAGGAGGAGCCTGCAGAGCGCAGGCAGGGAGGGGAAATGGCTGCCAGCCCAGATAAGGTCTATCACGAGAGGCAGTGTGGGCTCGGGAAAGGCCCCAGCTTCAGTGTACTCTTCTTCTCACAGGGAGTTAGGATCACTTCCTCACTGGCACACGCACAGATGACTGAATGCTAGTGGTCGTCCGCCGGATGAAGGCCGGTGTGTTCTCCCTTCAGTGGAGGCTGGTGGCTCAGTTCGCTGCAGAGGGCTGGGATTAGCAAAATGCAGGGCAGGGGTCAGGAGATTGGAGGGTTAAAGGCTAAAAAAAATGTGAGGCTGGTAAAGACACCATATGCTGGATCTTTCCAACAAGTCTGCATTCAGATAAACATGTTTTATTTATAACTGGAGCATCATCAGTGACGCTTTCGTTTGATATGGATGTACAGTATATGAAGTAGGCCTCCATGGTATCAAAGTATCATTTTGTATCATAACCGTGTCATCGCTGCCTTTGTTGCGCACACACACACACACACACACACACACACCCGCACACAGAGGTATTGATGACAGAATGACGTCTGCCCCTTTTCTTCCAGCAGGAGCAGATGTCATGGGAATGAAGTTAGTCTATCAAACCATGTCACATTATTCTATACACACACACACACACACACACACACACACACACCCATGTTGTCTACAGTTCTCAGTGGGAACGTGTGTGAGGACACATGTGAGCCTCCACACCCAGAACTTAAATGGTGTAAAGTAACGAGGTCCTTGTTCAGGTCCTTCCCATTTTCTGCTTTAAACATCCGATCCACTGCATTTCAGAAATCTTCTACTTTTTACTCCACCACATGCATTTGACAGCTACTATCTTTACCAGTTACTTTTCAGTCATATTTTACATCAAGAAAAATATGATATAGCACATTTCCTTAGCTTGTGTTTGCTTAAAACACAGTGTGTAGTTTGTTTGCATCTCCATCAAAGAGATTTTTTCCCTCTAAGTCTCACATGGTTTCATTTAAATAAGTGTTCAATGCCCCGATCCAGTATTTCACAAAACAAGTCAAAAACTTCAGTCCAAAGCTCAAAAAGTAAAAATAAAGATACAGAACTTTTTCTTCTTCTTCTTTCTTCTCCCATTAATCATCTCACCATCCCTCAGATTGATCTCGTGACCCTTTGCAGGGGCCTGACCCCAACTGCAGACCACTGGACTAAACTACCTGTAGCAACTGTGCACAAAGTAGGTAAAACCAGCTCCACCTCAGGCAGCTGCTCACACATGGACGCATCTCAGTTAAAAATGTAATAATGTCATATCAGTCAAAGGGACAAAATAAGGACTTTTACTTTGAAACTTTCAGTGCATTTCACTGCTGCCTTCTGTACTTCTACTTTAGTAAATTTTTCATAGAATATTTTAAAAATGTTTTACTGGTGCTTTGACTTGAACAAAAGATTTTGAACACTTCTTCTACCACCAGCTAAATTCATGTTAAAACCACAGAGTGGATTTCTCTTTGTAGACATTAACAGGGTTGATACGGCCAGATTTTAAAAGCCTATGATGTGAAGAATAACACACATATGAAAGAGTTAGAGTGAGAACTGAAAATAATGCAAAGGGAAAGAAAAGTGTTCATAAATGATGTTAAGTCCCCCACATTTAGCATTTATAATCAAGCACAGAAGCATTAAATAAATAATTTATCACACACCATAATGTAGCTGCAAACACATAATTTAAAATATTTATTAATGTAAAGTATTTGTTAATGATTATAGCTTCTCATATGAAAACATATCTTTTATTATTACAGTTGTATTTTACTATATTGTCATTGATTATCTGTTTACATGTGTTCACTTATTATATTACACTGTATTGGAAACTATTCACTCAGTGTCTACAAGTATATATTGCTCATAAATACTGAGACCTAAAGTGTTGCCTTCACCACCAGTGTCACTTCATTCACTTCTTACTTGAGGACATATGAGCAGCCTGTTTACTAAAATAAAAGGCTCATTTGGAGCGTGTGGAATAAACCAAATCAAGCTTTATGATAACTGTTGTGTGAAACCCAGTCTGCTCACAGCTGCTGGGTAACTACTGACCCAGAGTAGACTGTACAGCTACCAGAGGTGCAAAAACATCACTGCATTGACAGAGAAGTTAGAGTTGGTTTGAGTTGTAAAAGGCTGAGCATTTATAGTCAGTGGTGGAGGAAGTGTTCAGATCCATTACTTGAGTAAAGGTGTCACTACCACTCTGTATAAATACTCGCTTACGTCTCAAGGCCCTTTACTGACAGGGTTGTTCAAGTACAAGTATTCTCAGCAAAATCTAATTCAAGTATAAAACATTATCTGTGTGTAATTTATATATATTATTGGGTTTTATTAGTGATTGATTAACATGTGACGAGCATTTTAATACCCTACACCGATGTTAATATTTGGCAGATTACTGTATAGAAATGCATCAGATGTTACAGGCTCATGATGGTTTTTATGTAAAACTTTCATTTGTAACGTAAGTGGAAACTAAATCTGCAAAGTAAAGGTGGTGGAGTAGAAGTATAAAGTAGTGTACAACAGTATTAAAACTGTATTTAGTTATTTTCCACCTCTGCTTGAGATACAGGTCACTTCATTAAACGTTTGAGGACTCTCTCAGTGAAACTCTTCCTGATGTTTCCATGTTACTAAATCTCATCAGTGCAGCTTAAATCCATCATGCACCCGGATGTGTGGGGACTTGCCTGGCTCCCGTCCAGGTTAGCATTATGAGAAACCACACGGTTACGGTTGGACATTTACATTTACAAGGAATTGAAACCTGTGCCCTTTCACTTTTGACACCCAGCAGTAAGGTAACTGTAGTCATCGTGATGAATATGTCGCTCAGCATGCAAACAAGTCGTCTTCTGAACAAGAGAGCTGACTTACATACAGACAGACATAAGACTGGATTTGGGACAATTTATTTTTTATATTACACAAGTACAGAACAGCCTACATTGCACTGTATATTGTTATTATACATAGTATTTCTACTTTATCTTATTTATTTTAGGTTATCTTTCTATTCTTATTTTATTCCTTATTCTATTTTCCCCTTGGGCTGCTACTCTTTTGTGCTGCTGTGTCAATTTGAATTTCCTCTTAAAGAGCAGACTATTATTATAATGGTTTCTCCTATTCACATTAGCCACAAGGAGATCTCCTTTTAACACAGTTTTAATGTGAGTGACGGGGGAGAACATGCACAGACCTGGTCCTGTGTAAAAGTGTTTCCACAGTGACGACTGTGGGTTTTGTCCCCCATCACTTACACTGAATGTCTTTGTGGCCTATTACAGCGACCAATAACACTTTCAGTGAACATACGAGCAGGTCAGTGTTGCATGAGGATCCACTGGAAATGTGAACCCACCTTGAATTATGCATTCAGTTGTTTTACAACTGATTTCAGTTTCACTCTGAACGGACCTGGTGGGCTTTGCTTCAGTCAAAAAGAACCACCACTCACCATCACCTCCCTCATCATGTGTGACAGTAGTTATACTTGGACGACTTTGCTATTTCTAGTTGAAAACAGTCAGATTATCAGTGAAACATCCTCATGCAGGAAATGTTCCTCCGCAACGTTTATGAAGTGCACTTCATAAACGTTTTACACACGAGTCATGAAACTGGAAATAAACTGCATGTGGAAGAAAAAAGTGAAACACAGCGTAGACAGAAGCTCAGGCTGTGTGTTGTAATCTCTCTCTACTTCATTCTGGGTTTATTACCCAACTGCACATTGCACTGTTCTCGACAAAAGTGCAAGAAGCTACATTTGGTCTACATGAGTGTTAATGACATCATCATGTCCTGCAGCTCAGCATCAGTCGAACAGACGAGGAGAAACTGAGCTAAAGCCTTAAAAGAGTTTGATTTGATACTGACTAATAAAAATGAAATTATTAAAAGGAAAGTCTGGGATGTTGTAGTGTTTGTAGTCGACACTAAAAAATCTTTAATGTCGCGGGTGTTTGTGTCCTGGGACGTTTGTGTGGTGATCATAAACGTGGAGTTCTTCTTCTTGATGAAAATCTACTTAGTTGCTGTCGGCATTTTTAAAAAAGCGCCTACAGAAAGCAGAGTGGAGCCGGAAGAAAAGAAAGAGAGCGGCTGTGACTGTTAGACCTCTTCCTGTGGTTACATCACGTGGTTGTGGAGGGTTCAAAAGGAGACAGCTTCTTCTTCTTCTTCATCCACTCCTTGGACAGACAGAAGACACCTGTGAGGCTGCCGGACAATCGTCACTTAAAACAGAGAAAAAAGTGAAGGTTGAGGTAAAGTATGATGGAGGGTGTTGTCTGTTTAATGCTAGAATTCATTGTGACGACATATTGAAAACGACTGAATGCATTTTGTGTTAGATAATGAAAGATAAGTCAGTGTTTCAGCTTTTACTTTAACTCTGCATTTTGTTTTTTAATCGAATGTCTTCTCAAATGACTTTCATTCAGAAGTACATTTAGAATTTGATTTAAAAAATCATTTTACTCAAAACTGAAAATTCAAAGTTTTACAACTGTATTTTTTTTTTAATTTAAATGTTAAATGAATCTACTGGATCTTTGCATTTGCTCCATTTTAACTCTGAACTGCCGACAGATACTCTTGGATTTATTTTACATGACTTTTGAATGTACTTATTGCTCAGACAGAAAAGCTTACTCATGCCTGCCAAAATGGCTTCCTCAAGATAGCGCTTCCTCTGGCGGTTTTTTAGCTCTGACTTATGCCTTAAAAACTGCACTGAGGTACAACTTGAGACTGATTTTTATCACATACAAAAATGTTAACAAGCCTCACTTTGAACATTTGAACGGGTTGTGTGGAAAACTCTGCATGCAAATGTTTCACAACAAATCAGGAAGTGTGCATTTTCTGGTTAGACAGAAGTGAGGGCTGTGTGAGCGTTGGGTGTGCATTGGGCTGAGACGTTTCAGTCTGGTGTACAAGTGTGTGCGTCTGGGTGGGGGGTTGGTGTTTGCAGCTGCAGACACAGGCCCAGGTGCAGAAGAAGAGAGAAGTGTGGAGAAAGACAGAAGACGGAAGAAGAGCGGTGGATGTACAGTGCAGTCATCCATAAAGTAGAAAGCACTACTAAACTCCTTGCCACAGTGTAGTGTTTCCTACTTTATGGATGAGTGTACTGTTGGCTTCAGGGAGAGAAGAGGCCCAGCATGGCGCCGCGCAGGAAATCAGAAAAGAGGAAGCTGCTTTGTCTCGCAAAGCCACACATCACCCAGAGTGTTGCCCCAGTCACTTCACATGGGTGGCGTGTGGCGCAGAGCAAGGCTCGCAACTCTTTCCTCCATTTTATGTCTCAACTGTTCTAAAATAAAAACAGACAATCATGTACATGTGATGTGTGATCTGTAATGACATATAATAAAGATGAAAACGAAAAAAGTATATTGTCTTAGACTCAGTGTTTTCTGTGAAAATATACATACTTTATTCCTGTAAAAAGATCCATATTGAAAGAAACCATCACAATTTCAAGTCAACAAGTCCTCTGTGTACTACATCTTTAGTGAACGTTCCTCCATCAACACTGCTTGGACATGCAAAAAAATAAACAAACAAACAAACAAAAAAAACTGAAAAACAATATTAACAAAAATATTTACACATGAGCTTCCAAAAGGATAATAAAAACAGTAATATATAAAAAGGTCAATCTTCCACTGGTTTCAAACAATGAATGCAGGTCAGGAAAGACAAAAAAAAAAAAAAAAAAAGTTTCCCGCGTATGAAAATATACCACAAGTCCCAACGCTGTTCATTATATACAGAAAGCTCCTACAGCTTCTTTTCCACTGCATCGACAATCTACAACTCAAATATTGTAGACAATCAGCCTAAAAAACAGAAACATGACAGTAACATAAATAAGGCCGAACATGGGTATAACATTGGTATGCATGCAGTCAATAAACAACCTGTAAACAACATATTAAGACTAAACAAGGTCTTCTTGTAAGGCTAAATATGATCAGCTGAGCTAAAACACTACCTATATGGGTCTAGGTCCTATTCAGTCAACAGTGGAGCCGCCTACTCACTACACAGCAGGTAGAGAAATACTTGTGCATTAAAGGCCGTCAAATACAAGATCAGTACAAATATTCGCTGTACATTTCGGCAACTTTTGAGCATCCACTCCCCCTTTACAACAAACTGAGAACATAAAAAAAAAAAGCTGAACATACAGTACAGCCTCAGTCTTGCCTCTATCCCGGCTACATCACAGCTAAAGTGTCTGTGTCAATCTGCCCACCCTTTTATTCTTGGCATCATCATCATCATCCTCCCGTCATGTAACACCAACAAACCATTAAAACATTCATGACATTACAGAAAGAAAACTGCCTCCAACTTGTGTCATCAGGTGTGACTCCGTCTACACACGTGTGGGGAACTTCAGCAGCACGGATGAAATCAGGGCTGATCCACGCTTACAACCCCTTCCCCTGACTTGCCCCCATGCTGCTGGATGCTTGGTCTCTCATCGCTATGGTAACAGGCAAAGCACCTAAGATTTTGGCATATTCTGCAGTTTTTGACAGCCAGAGTCAACAGGCGGCCCAGCATGAATAAGAAACTACAAGTAAAAACCTGAGAAGTTACCCAACAGCCCTCTGTGGCCACAGAGAAAAGATCCAACCAGGCTGAGTGAACAGTCACTGCATGTGAATACTAAGGCCTGGTCCACACATTCACACCAAAACTGAATATTTACACTACATCTTCACTGAAGTAAAGCCGTCACAAAGCATTAAAAGATACTGCATGGTTCGACTGTTGTTCTAGTGCTGCAGTGCACAATCCGCTCTATTGCTAAAGGGGCATTATTAGCTATAACTTAACAGTCTGCAGTAGCAGGATGCTAACATGTGGGCACACAAAACAAATCCTCACTACTCATCACAGGCTGGTGAAGATGTTACAGCACTGTTTAGCCTGTTGGACCCAATATTCACACACCACAAGCTGAACTATGTTACACCCCCAACATGGAGGCAAAAGAAAAGAGACACAAACAGCTTATTGCAGAGTCTATCATAGCACAGCCGTGCCACAGACCACCAGCGCCGTGACTGAAAACTGTTCAGTTTAAATGTAGCGTTGTTAATGTTAGCTGGTGTTGTACGCAGAAATAACTACTTCAAACCACAGGGAATACAAAACTGTATGTTTAGCATCAGGCTGCTAACTGCTAACTATAGCATCATGCTATGGTCACTCTAGAGTCTTTTCAGTATAAATCTGTTCAAGCTGCAGTGAGTAATTGGTTAATCAATTAGTGTGGAGGTTACCAGTCTGTGAGAGGATGCTCGTGTTGTTGCCCACAGCTAAATAACACAATTCATGGCAACATGTGGTCCAGAGACAGGGGCTTTTTTTTTCATGATGGGGTCCACTCCATCCAATTATAGAAACTGTAACTCCCCAACTAATGATGCTCTATCATTAAACCCAAACAGAAGTAACAGGAGTAAAATCCACAAATATATGAACTTCTTTCATGTTGCTTGATGTTTTTTTAGTAATGTTTTGACAGTATTGAGGCTCAGAGAGTCACAACCACAGGGTTCTTATGTTCCTGCAACACTCGCTATTCATCAAATAACTATTTTCTATTTCAGGGCAGGGTGGGGGTGTCAGTAGGGCAGACTTATCTGTGGTAGCCAACAGTTTCAGACTTTGAAAAGCCATGGATCAAGAGAGAATTACTGCACAATTATTGAGAACCAATTCATATTAGGTTACGTTTAGGATTTTAGGTTCTCAAATGAGAGAATCTGTTGATTTTCCTCGTCTTAAATTACAGTGAACTGAATATGTTTGGGTTTGAAGTACTGGTCAGACTTGACGACTTCATCTTGGTCTGTAGGAAACTGTGATGGGCAGTTTTCACTGTTTTTTGTGTTTTATTGTTTTATCATACGTTAACTGATTAATCAATACAATCGATAATGATTATAATGAATGATAATAATCATTAGTAGCAGGACTTCAAGCGAACAGAGCAGCCTACCTTTCACCTGATACTACATCATTTCATCATCATCTCTCTCTTTCTCACATACACACACACACACCAAAAACATGTAGTATGCAACATTTAGGCCAGCTGTGACTGTGGTCAAAAACATCGAGAGTTCCTGTGTGAATGTCTGAGAAAGGCATCGTCTGTTTCCATTCTCACCAGTGGACTAGTCAGCTTCATCTACACACACACACACACACACACACACTCTCTCGCTCTCTTTCTCACACACACACACACACACACACACACACACACACACACACACACACACACACACCAAAAAAGGGCAATCCTCCACATTCTTTACATTTAACACTATGTTCCACTTCAACAAACAGTCGTGACCCTTAAAAGAAATCTAACCAACACTTATCAAAGTGGATCATCACTGTCTCTGACAGCTGCGTATGACTCACCTCCTGCCCTGATATCCCTTCATGCAATGTGGTGATAACGAGGGCAAGAGTCTGATACAAATAAATAACATGTTCTGTACAAAGTACTGTATAAATACTCTTAAAGACAAGAAACACATATGAGGGACTAGCAGACATATTTAAAATACATCCATTCAGGATGGACAGTGCATTATTTTATAGTCACACAGAAGAGATAGACTGCAGCTTCTATTTGTTTGCTTCAGATAAATAAAGTGGCACCAGTACATGAGCATTAAAGCTAATATTTAATTAGCTGTGTCTGAATTGGGCTAAAGTCTGGAGCTGCTGTTCAGCATCATTTTGAATCAGACTGTTTTAAATAAATCTGATCCATAGTTTTATACCAAGCACTGAAGCCTCTAATGAGTGGAAAAGCTGCGAATGCTTAGATCATTAGGAAGTAATCAGAGAATATATCTGTGAGTTTGCAAACTTCAACATGCACCTCTACATGCTCTTGTGACGCTGTAAGCTGAATGTTGATATTTGAGAGGTTATATTATATTTAACAGCTGGTCTAGCAGTGCTCTAAGGCAAATGTATAATTACTAACGGTTAAATCATCAGGTATTAGATCTGATAGCCACTAACTGCACCAAATACCAACTGAGACTAACAGTGAGGACAGAGAAAGTGCTTTCAATGTGACGTCAGGATCCTGAGTCAGATGTCCTGACTCATTCTTTCTTGCTGGATCCCAGCTTTTTGAACAGCTTCTTGCCTTTGGAGAAAAAGCCTTTCTTCTTCTTGCCTTGTGCGGGGCAGTCTGTCCGTGTGGGGCTGTCCGCTGGGACAGGGGCTGGAGGGGAGCTGCAGGCCTCAACTGCAGCTGGACTAACAGCTGCACCTGGAGCAGGCTCCAGGTCTGACGTGGGGCTTGCAGTGGGTGCCGGTTTGGGTGGTGAGACTGTGTGCTCCTTTGGGTCAGGGAGAGGAGGTTCTGTTTGGGCGTGCAAAGATTCTTCTGTTGTTGAGTGTTGGGGATCTTGCAGCTCTGTGGACGACGTCCTGGGACCCTTCAGGAGAAAAAATAATATTTCACTCTTGAGTTTTATTCAATAATATCAAAAGCTTAGATATGTTTAAAAAGGTTATACAAAAGGGAAACACTAGGACAGGACACACACCAAGGAGGACGTTCTCTCAACTCTTTCACCTGTGTCTCAGTAAACTAAATCCAGAGGTGGGTGTAGCAACCTATACAGAGGAGCAGTGTCGATCTACAGTTAAAGGAAGTGGACATAAAGAGGGAAAGAACAGGGGACACTAGTGTTGATCACTGAGCTGCTATAGCTCTGTCTGAAAACACTTACGATCAAGTCTCAAAGTGTACAGTTCGTTTCTGCTTCTGCACAGGGCCATGCAGGAAACAGGGGGCAGAAGAAATGTGACAGGACAGAAATTAAGACACAGAACAGAAAATGACAGAATGCAGACTGGAAATACTTTCAAGAGATGAAAAATAAAGTTAAAAAAAAGAAACTATTTGATGTCAGTGATTTGTGATCATGACACATGATGTATGTATATGACTGCAGATCAGGAGGCCGTCCGCAGCAGTGCACGCTGCACAGACAGACACGCAGAGCTACCTGTGATTCTTTCTTAGGTTCTGGTGCAGGCGGAGCAGAGACAAGTTCTGCTGGAGCTTCCTCTGGTAACGCCTGCAGGAAGTTGGAGGGCACTAAGCCTCTGTGTCCATTCAAGTCTCCCTGGATGATACAACAGATACAAAGACAAGGCTGTAATTCAACTAAAGACAAAGTCTACAATTATTTATAAGCTCTATTGATACAGACTGAAAGTCATTTTCAGTTTCTGAGACTTTTTGCTGTGAATATCTTTACCATACATTACTTTATTTTACTTATACCACTATATAATAATATTGCATTACTACTTTATTAGTCTTATATTCTATAACAGTATTTCTAATTTATATTACACATATTTATATAGTTAATAACATAGTATTATTATGTTTGTATGTTTTTGAGTGTGCTATGCTGCTTTTTAAAATATTATCATGTATATGCCATGTATGATTCATACTAATACCCATATACCTTTACTTATATTATAAATAGTACACAGACCATGGAGTGGCACTGCTTGATTTACACAGTTTGCGTAGATAATGTAGATATTTTATATAATTTTAAATGTCATCTTTTTAATTTACTTGTATTAATTTCATTCAGATGTTTCTATATGTGTGTTTTTTACCTCTTAGTCTTGTGTTGCTGTAACGTATGAAACAGTAAATTCTGATCTGATCTTATGTTAATTTGTTTCCTGTTTTCATAGAGGAATTTATTTTTTTCACCAGTTTCAACAATGATTTCAGAGTAAAGACAAAACTAACTGGATTTCTCAGGAAGTGAAGTACAAAAGCTTTGCAACAACTACTAGGAGAAAAAAAAACAGATCACTTCAAATCCCTGAGGTGTGTTGACACTTACGTAGAAGAAACCATCTTCATCCATGTCACCAAACACATGTATGATGTCTCCTGCACTGAAGGTCAGCTCAGCCTAAACACAGCCACAACAACCAGGACAGATAATGAACAAAAACTACTTCTACATATACAGAATGTTCTCTTGAGTAAAACACTGATCATGTGCAAGCCCGACCTCTATGTCAGTGTTGGGGGAGCTCTCTCGTGGGTCATAATCAAAGATGGCGACCATCCTACGAGCTCCTGGGGCTGGGTTCCCCCCAGCAGCCGCCGCAGCGGCAGCAGCCTGGCTGGGATCTGTCAGTCAAACAGAGAAGGGAAAACAATTCAGGCCAGCTCCTTGACAATTAGAGGTGTGAGACATCTTTGCAGTCCCAGTCAGCTCATTGGCATGCAGCTCATTGTGTCTTCTCAGCGTCATGCTGGGCTGAGGAAAAGTCACAGCACTGCAGTCAAATATGTAAAAATAAAGACACCAGGAGGTTAGCGGAGAGAGCAGGCTCTGAGCTGTACTGCTCTTTTAAAACATCCATCAGAGCAAACGCTGGATGAAGAGTGTACCAAACTCTTTTTCAACACTGTTAGCGAAAATGAAGACAAATGAAAGGATTTGATGATTAATGATGCCACTTGAACTGTGAAATGAAAAGAGGAATTAGGAGAAGGGACTGCTTGACATTTCGAGCTGGGGGTTAACGAAGAGCTTCATTTATGCTTCTCTCAGAATGACCATTCTACTGTTTTCCCTTATTTTAATCATTTCCATCCCAATAAAGGGGAATTCTTAACAATTGTTACTTTGAAGATCATTAAAAAGGTCCAAGCTCTTCAGTATACCCCGAACCAATCAAACGGTCCCTGATGAGGGTGGATGAAGGTGAGTCCTGATGTTATCAGCAGCTAGAATACAGTCCACATATTTAAAAGCATTAAAAAAAGTGGGCACACATGGCATGTTCATATAAAATCAAGTAAAACACATGCTGGCCTCCAGTGGACGCTGATCATGCAGGTGCAGACAGAGAGGCAGAAGGTCAAAGGGCTAACCACAAACCTTGGCTGGAGGAGTCTATGCTCTCCTCCCAGAGTGCTGCAGACTCCACTGGAAGAGATGAGGCGAAGGACAAGAGCATGAGCACAGTCGCAGAACGATAGGAGACGCAAATTAGACCACAAAGTCTGAAGATACAGTATGTCACAGGCATCACAGATGGAGATAAGAGGGGATGGATGCTTCAACAAGTGACTCTTAGCTTTGGGTGATCATGTAATACATTTAGGACAGAGGAGCGGAACACTGGTAAAATCACTTTCTGTGAGATTATCATTTAATAAGAGACACGGTGCCACATGCTGCTGCTGTGTCTGCAGTGTATTACATGAAATCTGATGGAAACTGACCAGAGTGACTCAGTGCTCATGTATGTGCATTCTAACAGTTGTGTAGCTGTCATAACAAGTTAAATCATAACAAGTTAACCTGTGGAAAAATTAAGTTGCACTGAAAAACCTACTCACGCTGGGACAGACAGTGTAACTCTAGTGTAACTAGTGTAGAGGAGGCCTATTCTAGTGGTAATACCTGACCATAGAGCTGAGAAGCTGATTTCATGACTACAGCAGCTGACCTAAAAAACCCCCAACCTTCGCTGAGTGAAAAGCAGCAACTGAAAGAGCAAAAGCTAAAGTGAAAGAGACAGAAAGAGAAGCAAACCAGAAAACCAGAGAGGAGAAGAAAGGAGGGAGGTGGGAAGCCGCAATCTGCAGCGAGACACACCTTTCTTGGATCGTCTCGGTTTCGGCGGTGGAACAGGGCGACGTGGAAGCTGTGCGTGTGTGCGAGTGCCTTAATGAAGTTTTGGAAAGGAAACCAAAAAAAATGAAACCAAAAAGAAACACAGAGGTGTAATTTTTGAGAGAAGCAGACCAGACAAAGTAGACAATGAAAAGCCAAGTGAAGAGCAATTCAAAAATGACAACTGGCGAGCTGCAGACACGGCAGTGAGAACACGTGGAAATGAAAAGGTTAAACCATCTGCAAACACTGCTCTGGGTAGAGAGCAGGAAACAGAAGCAAAGTGTCTGCTTGATTTTACACGGTGGCTCGCTACCACTCACCACAGGCAAACACTTTGACTTAAGTTTATTCTTTAGACACCTGCATGAAAATACGTAGATGGTTATGATTTTCTGAATAGCAACACAGTGAACAAGAAACCAATGAAACATACAACACAATGCCACAGGGAACATTTTTGGTTCCACTTTAATTAGCTTAACTGAACTCAAGTCTGATCTGAGACCTGTCTTTGTGTCTCATGCTGGGCCGAATGGTCACAGACAAGAGGGGGTTTTAACTTCACGGCCTCTTCTCTGGAAAGAAACTTTCATTTTTCTTTTAAGGATTTCCTCCAATGGACTGGATGCAAAAATGAAGCCAAAGTGTCTCAAGAAAATATTTTTTTATGGCTGGACAATTTGAAAAATAAAGCATTGTCCATAACTCACAACAGTGGATCCTGCTGCACCTGTGCTGCTATTTTCACTTACCACTTAAACATGAACAGCGGTGATATTATGAGTAAGACATTCAAATTTGCACCTACAGTATGGTAGAGAATGTCCAAATATAAGTGTACAACACATTTAATATTTCATACCCAACACCATAGTTAGTATAACTGATGCAGAATCTGGTCCAAAATCACACACCTATCTTCTCCATGGAGGCCGCTGTGGACAGGAAGCCCTGCTGCAGTAGCTGCTGCCGGGTCTCCTCATCCTCCACCTGGATCTCAGACACCATGTTACACGGCACAAAGCCCAGACGACCGCCGGACTCCCCCTGGTAGAACCCGTCTGCGTCTTTATCTCCGTAAACCTGAGGAGAGTAAAAGTGCATACATCAAAACAGAGCGATATATGAACAGAACGATATATGAACAGAACAATGTATCTTTGTTTCTATGAATGGAAAAGCTGTCAGTGTGTCTGAGCAGTGAAGGACATACTTTGATGATCTGTCCTTCACTGAAGGGCAGCTCCTCCTCAGCAGCATCAGGATTGGGTGACATGGTGGTGGGATCATAAGGGAAGAGGGCCACAAAGATGCGTATGTCACTGTCTCCTTTCATCTTTGGCGAATCAACAGCACCTGCAGACACACACACACACACACACACACACACACACACACACACGCACAGGATTCAGATAATTAAAAGATGCCTACAGTGTTCAGCTATAGATATAATGGTTAGTCAATCAATTAACGGACAGCAAATTAATCAGCAACTATTTTGATAATCAAACAATTGTTTGGTCATTTTCTTTAGGAAAAATTGCCAAATATTTGCTGGTTGCAGCTTCTCAGGTGTGGTGATTTGATGTCATTACTGTACATGATTTTTTTGGATAAAACACAACTCTCTTGATATTCTATGAACAAAACAATCAATTGATTAATCAAGAAAATTATCTGCAGGTTAACTGATAAAAACAGTTGCTAGTTGCAGAACTAATTGTTCATTATTTTACGTAAGCTTTTGTTTTTATGCAATTTATTTCCTGCACTTGCTGGTTGTTCTCATGCTTTGTAAACTGCCTTTATATGATTAACAGTTCAGTATTACTTTCGATATAACAGATCTTTTGCAAAGAAGCAATGTATGGTTTGCAATGAGTTCTGCAAAAAGTATAACCAGCTTGCCCCTCCCCCCACCGCCCACCAACTGCAGTGCCGCTATGAACAGTATTTGCTCAGCACAGGCATGTCCTTAAAAGAGGTAATCAAGCTAAACCACTGATCCTAAGCTGTGTGAGCCGTTTGACAAACGTGCACTCGTTCATGATCTGCAGCAACACAGCAACAGGGGAAACAGTATGACCCACTCTCTAATCTAAACCTCAGCCACAGGCTAACATAAAAGAGAAGACTGATATTGTCAAAGGTGCTTCTAATACAGTCCATGTCAGAGATCATGCAAAGCAACCTTTACATTTGGCTTGTAGCAGAGTCTGCAGCAGAGCAGACATGGGGCGTGACACCAGTGTGATTAAAGACATTACAACTGCAGCCTGTTTGACAGTGAGACAAATTTGAAGAGCTGTAGTGAGACTTTAAGCTGCACTCAAGAGACGTGCTCTCTATCTCATTATGGAGACTCAGCCCATCTGTGGCAAGGGTCACGGGCAAACAACTTGCACACTTTCACATCCTCACAGATTCTCTAGTAGATAGGACAGAACTTCTCCCTGCTCTCTTCCCCTATCTGTGCGCACGTGTACACTAATGCATTTGTGTGTGTAGTCAACTGTCCATGCCAGGGAGGTTTATTAAATGAGTGTGTAGTTTTGTGTCATTCAGACATATGAGATCAGAAGAGGAGAGTCAGGAGTGTGGGAGAGAGAGAGGGGGGCTTGTGCGTCCACACTGCAGTCTCTTTCTTTGCTTGCTAATCGAGGTTACTATTTTAATGTCTGTCACTTCCTCCTGTCATGACAAGCCACTTTGGGTTAAGCCGGTTCTCAGCTTAGCAGGCTCTCTCCCACTTCTCCACTGCAGCTACAGTGCCTCCTCCTCTCTGACCCCCCCTCCCTCTTCCTACACAAGGTGCTAATCTGACTGCCATCATGTGAGAGAGGGGGAGGCTTGCCAACAGAAAGCACAGGTGTGTCAGTGTTGCCTCAAACATTTCCACTGTATAATTGACTTAAGAGAGGGAAACAAACGAGACAGAGGAAACAGGAAGACAAAAGAGGAAAGAGACTCTGACCTTTCAGTTGCCTGGCCTGCAAGCACATTGGTTTAGAGGAGAGCTCAGCTTGGCCTCCCCATGATGGACCTGCCTCAGCTGGAGGGATTTGGCTGGACTCCTGCTCAACAGACAGAAATATAAACAAGACAATAAGACAAATGTCTCACACAGACACACAATGAGTACGGGGGAAGGAGAAGACGCCTCAGGGGTTCAGAAAAAATTAACAGCAACCGTAGTTGTTCATTTTGTCAAATAAAACTTTGCAATCTATGCTTTATCTATTGATAATAGTGCTTACTTGTTGCAATAGAGACCGAAACCTCATCAAACACAAAACCACCAGGGTTTCCAACATGCTGCTGTTTCAACATAAACATGTTCCTTTTTTGCATTGTGGTAGTTTTAGCAGACGCACATCAGAGCACAACCACTGTGAGCTAATGCAGGACAAGGCAGCACTGACTGGTTTAAGACAGGAGCAGAGGATGTGACGCCAGCATGAGTTGGTGCAGTCAGACAGAGGGAGGACAGGTTCAGTTGTGCTTCAGCTGTAGCTGAATTATAAAGATTAGAAGCTGAACACAGATGGTGATGATGACCTGGTTTAAATGTTTGGCAGACACTGTCTGGACACATCTCGGCAACTTTACCAACATGCCATCACTCAATGATATGCTGCAGTTCTCGCTTTTATAAAACAAAGCTACCTGACCTCCCTCTGTCCACTACAGTGATGATGATGATGATGGAAAAGTACGTTTCAGTCTACTGAGCGGTGAAGTGATGGTCACTAAATGTTAGATCCACACTGCTACAGGGGAGAGGAGCGGGCTGGGACAACACACCCACTGCTTTACGTTTACCATAGGATCAGCCTTCAGCCCTCGGCGGTGAGGAGGCCTGCAGTGCTCCATCTGAGCCCCCTCCACCCACCACTCAGAGCTGATCTGCTCCACCACCACCTCCCCTGGACCGTACTCCACGGGCTCCTCGTTATCATCAGTGCCGTACTCCACGTCGATCTCCACCCCACGACCAACAGGTGACCTCAGAGTCCGTACTGTTTTGCTGACTGGGTAGGGTCTTGGCGGGGTAGGGCCATGGCTGACGTTGGCTGCCGCGGCGACAGCCATCTGACTCCTCAGCATGGCCTCCCTCCTAAGGCGGTCCCCTAGCCCTCTGAGCAGTACTCTCTCTCTGCTGTTGGGGGTCGGCTGGGGAGGACAGTGGGCTGACACCCGCCTGCTTGTGGGACCCTCATATAAGCTCATGTCTTCTTCTTCAGGATAACTGATGGTGTCCACTGTGTCTGAGTAGTGCACCCTGTGCTGTGTCTTAGGCTTGACCAGTAAGGGTCCGTGTCTGGGTAAAGGCTCTTTGGTTAGGGATCTGGGATCCCTGTTGAAGTGGTGATGGTGAGGGGGAACGTGTGGGTGTGGGTTGGGGTTGGAGTGATGTTGGTGATGCTGAGGGACATGATGGAGGTGTTCTGCTTCTCTGGGGTGAAGGTGGCTGGGCCTGGGCCGAGACTGATTGCGGTGGGTTAAAGGCTCTTCTTGACCACTGTCTTCCTCCTCTGTCACCTCAGGAATGCTGAACAGCTGTTTGCTGTGGTAGACCTGAGGGGGCAACTTAAGGATCCTCTCAAGAACCTCCTCATCACTGTCTGGAGGATCCAACTTGTACGACTACAAGGGCCACGGGTCAAAGCAAGCAAGAGTGGGTTGGTGAAGGTGGGATGGAAAATCACATTGTTCAGTAAAAATAAGAGAAGTGCAGACAAAAGAGATGACAACCCGGCCATGCAAAGAGAGAAAGAGAAAAGAAAGAAGAATAAACAAAAACAGTCAAATACTATCAGGAATGTAACACAGAAACAAGGCCACAAAATGGGAATTGAAGTACGCAAGACAAACTGAAAGAAGCACAATTCATTCAAAAAGCAGAACGTATAGAGCACTCATTCCTTTACCCTGTTAGCTCCAACTGTGTATCCCCTGGCCTGTGCTTCTCCGAGGTGGTCAGAGTAGAGATCCTCCTCCTCCTCCTCCAGGATGTCGGACAGGTCAGATCGGCTGTTGTCTGCATGGTAGTCACTGGGAGGCTCCACAAGCCCTCTGCCATAATTCTGAGAAAAGACCAGTTAACACTTTCAATCAAACCATCCACTGGTCATTCATTGTCAATTTATCTCAGGTTTTAAATTCATTCAGAATAAAGTGACAAGCTGTCCTATGAGCAGTACTTTAATCAACTAAAACAGTATAACTTTAAGGGAAACTCCACTGATTTGAGTGGATTTAGTTGCTGTAAAAGCTGTAAAAGGCCTTTTGAGGCAGCAGACAGAGCTGTGCAAAATCTGATAAACTGCCTCAAGTGATGTCACTTGCTAAATCAGTGGAGTACTGCTTTAATGCTCTCTTCCTTCAAATCTGACAGCTCTGACAAAGAGAAGATGTCAGCAACTCTATGTTTAGACTTCGTCTATTTGATATATAACCTGGTAAATCAGACAACACCTCTGAAGACCTCAACCAAACAACCTGCTCTCAGCTGTGATCAGACTCACCTTTACCTACAGTAGATACTACATTCATTTTTGTGGTGAAGAGTCAACTACTTCACAGTGCAGGTGAGTGTCAGGGCTGACCTGCTGCCTCCTGCAGTACGCTGGCTCCTGGTCCTGTAAGAACTCTTCGATGGACACCAGGCGGGTATTCTCTTGCTCCTCCTCTACCTCTGACTCCAGCGGTGAAGTGCTGGGGGGTCGGAGGAGATTAGTATCCTGAGGATTAAGGAGGTCTGTGATCGGGGCTTTGGGTGGGGTAGGGATGCGCTCAGGGGTCCCGAGCTTGGCACTGGGGTCCTCGATGAACTCTGTGATGGATGGGAAGGGACGAATCGTTCCAGGGCTGTCGGTGTCTCTGCGCTGCTCCGACACTGCTGCTGCTGCCGGTGCTGGTGCTTGTGCAGGTGCTGGTGCTGCTACTGGAGATGGCTGAGGTGCTGAAGAGGTGGGGGAGGTCACATTAACCTGGAGATGAGAAAGAGTAAGTACAGTGCCATTAATTAAGTTCATTATTCCAGAAAAATTAGAAAGTTGTGTCTGATATGTAGGGGGATGATTACCACTGGAGTGATGGTGGGGGGTACTGGTAATGCGGCCTCACACACAGCCAAGGCAGCAGCAGATGAGGGGTTGGCCCAGGCCTTCACATATGAGGCAGATGAGAGAAGACCTTCTGAGTGGAGAGCATGAGGAGGGTTGGCAGCAGCCTCCACTGTGGGGCCAGTGTTGTGAGTGTCTGATGGCAAAGTGCTGGGCAGCATGGAGACTTTGGCAGCAGAGTTTATGTAGGATGGCGGTGAGGGCATGTTACTGGGACCTACTGGGGTGCAGGGTAGGGGGAGTGGCACAACTGGGGCGGTGATAGCTGGGCCTGCCATGATGGCAGCCAGCTTGGAGGGCACATTGACTGGCAAAGAGTCACAGGACTCCCCGTGGGCGGACATGGTGCGGACAGTGAGCTCCTGAGCTGCCTGCAGGGACTGGATCTGAGAGGGGCCCAGCAGGGCACTGCCGGCTGTTGGGGAAGACACCTCCAGCACCTTGGATGGGAGAAGCACAGGTACATATGTAAAATTCTCGTCAAACTGACATTTTAAATCTCAGCATCAGCTTATAAAAAGTCACATACAGACAGATACATTGTGATTTCTAACAGCAGCGCAATTGGCTGAAACTAATTTTAAACAAAATACTTTGGACGTTCTGACCTTTTTCTTGTCAGCATATATAGTGTATCCAGTGACACGGACTCCATTGGAGGTCCCAGCAGCATCTATAGTGACTGGCAGCCAGCTGATGAGGGCAATCCCTGGTGAGGGGCCGTGCTCCAGCTGGACATCCAGAGGAGCATCAGGGGGACCTGCAGGGATTAAAAGCATCACACAGCCAGTGGCAAGCAGAAGATGGAGAAGCATGATTTTATGTTAATATAGGATCAAGTGAATTGCTCATATTGAAAATACAGTGCTTGGGATAAGAAATAATGATCACAAAGGGCACATGATTTTACCAAGAAAGTTGCTGTCTAACACTCTACAGGGACAGTAAGAAATTTAGAAACCATATACCTGGGTTCCCAGAGTGTGGGCATGAAACTTAAGCAAATTTGAATGATCATTTAGAGAAATACAACTTACAACTACTATGATAATAAAAATGCATCTTACAGTCCTATGGTTGGTTCATGAAAATGAAAATATTGTAGACTGGGAAACTGACATCAAATGATTTTCAGGATTAAAAACTCAACAAAACACCACTGACGCAGTTTTCATGGAATTACCAGAACCTCACATTCAGCTTCCTTGTTCACACAGAAGTCTGGTTCTATGTAAAGATGCAGTGCTTTGTGGGCGGGACAGAAAAATATCAAACTAGTGGGAAAGTTGTACTTCTCATGTCATCAGTAGGAGAACTTGATCAGTAGGTGGAGTAGTTGAAAAGCTGCCTGTTTTCTTTCCCTTTACAAGCAATGCATTCTGGGTCAATGTGCTTTGGTTATTTAATGAAGGAAATGTGATTCAGAGCAGCTCATGAATAAACTGATGACCTTGTGTAGGAGGTAGAGAATCATCACTACTGAATATAAGACTTCTTCATTTGCACTGCAAGATCCAACACATTGGGTTAACATGTAGTTCTGGTAACTGTGCTATGGGAGGGGCTGTGGGAGGGGTCACCTACCAAATGAGTCCCTGATACTAAATTTTGGATGTAACTGCCTCAACACATGTGTCACACACCAGCAGGACTACTGTCAGTCACTAACACAACAGCCACATCTGCAGATGGTTACGATCTAATATCTATCAAGTATCACTCATCACGTCATCTACACAAAGGTTTGGTAAACTTCTGAATAGGATCTCAGGTCTCACACACAGACACACACACACACACAAATAACTTATAAACATATGAATAACATATTAATTTTAGCGTAACAATTTTAGAGAATGTAACCATCTGACTGGGAGGTCGGTGAAAGCAGCTACTTTTCATTTTCCATGCAAAAGATTAATGTTTGCAACCCTGAACACAAACACAGGTATCTAATCCGTACATTTCCTTCCAGATCCAGACATTTTATTCTTTTCTTTATAGTAAATTTGAATCACAAATCTCACACCAATAACATACTGTCAGGTTGCCATGCTCATGTGCTGTGTGAGTAAAACGTGTGTATCTGAATTACCTCATGGCATCAAGGATTTGAGCCGCACTGAGCCTCCCATGTTCTTACTTTTATCCAAATTAAATGCTTCGTTTTATTTTGAAAGGGGAAAACAGTCATGAACCATAGACTATGTGTAAGTGTAGTTTGACACATTTAGAGAGCATCAGATATTAGAGAAATTACTAAATCCTGACCTGCCATCAGTGTGGTGAAGGTGATTGTAGTGCTTCTGTGTTCACGTCGCTCCACAGGTAACTCCCATGGCGTGCGGTGCGGCCGTGCCTCCACTTTGACTGTGTACTGCAGGCTGGGCAAGAGGCTATTGAGGCACAGCGAGTAGCAGCCAGCCTTCACCAGCTCACACTCCTCCTCATTCAAGGACACAATGTGCACATAGTTACTATTGCTGGGCAGCCAGGTCAGGTTGGCAGAGGTGGCGGTGATCCTCTCCACACGCAGCTGTGTGGGCGCCACACAAACATCCCGACCGACCAGCATGCTGCAGCGCAGCTGGTCCGAGAGGCCCTTCTCTGTCAGGCTCTGCACTGACACTCGGTAGGCCTTGAGGTTTATGTCCAGCCGCTCCAGCACTGCTTTGGTCTGGGCACCGAAGGGCACATTGAACCGCAGCTCCTGGTCCACGTACACATTATAGCTCCACACATTGCCCCACCCAGCCGGCACCAACGGAGGGTCCCAGCCAATGATGATGCTCTTGGCAAGCTGCTTGATGAGGGTGAGCTTACGTGGGTAAGGCACAATGTCCACTCCCACCTCCTCCAAATCCAAGTCCAGGCCGTTGGTGAGGGGGGCTGGGACAGCCAAGGCCGATGCTGAATCTAAAGGGGCTGAGGCAGGGCCAGAGGCAGCGGAGGCCTCTGTCACTTCTGAGGCGCTGACGCCTACGTGGAGGTGATGCTGGTGGCTGGCACTGTGCAGGCTGCTGTCTAGCAGGGAGTTATGGGACATGTCCCCTGTCTCTGGATGGTGAGTGCTCATGACGTCGTCGTCCGATACACGTTCCACAAAGTTAGAGGGGACCAGCCCTCTCCGTCCGTCCATCAGCTCACCTGAAAGGAACCACGGTGAAATACTGAACACCACGTACAGACAGGAACGAGAAAATGTAGAGACAATAAATTATCTTCTTGACCTACCTTCATAGAAGCCATCATCATCCATGTCTCCATACACATAGATGTATTCTCCAGCGGTGAGAGGCAGCTCCACTTCAGGGTTGTCGTTGGGGCCATCATAAGGATTATAGCTGTTTAAAGCAAATTTGCCAGGATGTTATTTCATCACATATTAGCAAACTTGAGGCAGTGAGTTGACTTTGCCTTAGTACAATACTTACCTATATCTTGCAATGAAAACCTGAAGCTTGGCTGCTCCTCTGCTGGCTGTGTAAGGTGCCGGGGCCACGTCAATGTCGAGCTCCTCTACTTCACTGGCAGTGTCCACCTGAGATCACCAGTGACAGATGGTGAATCACTGAGACCTTCTAAAACTGCATTCATTAATATCAGGAAATATAATCATTATTCTTTTAAAATGGCAAATCCACACTTTATAAAGCAGTGGAGGGACATACTGGTAAACCTGGAACTTTATTTTAGTGAAAAGTAGAAGCAGAGGAATTGTTGTGAAATGGTTTGAATAAACAGGCGTTGTACTATGAACAACTAACAACCAAATCACACTCACATTTGTTTATTAGGTTCACCTAGATAAAACTAACCCAGTCTAATACAACAGTCCTGCAATAAATCCTCCCTTCACAAAGTTATTATGTTCTCTTTAACTGTTTTAAAGTAGTGTTGATTCAATTTATGATTCAAATATTTTTTCTTTACCCGACTTACACTAGAGGGCATTTTCTGAAACTTCTTACCATGTGTCTCAACACTGAAACCTGCCTCTAGCAGAGAGTACTAGTACTATAAAATCTGGAGTGAGATGAGTGTACAGTCTGTTTTATGCATATGAAAACTGTTATCTTGAAAGGCCATGACTGTTTGGAAATGACTGTAAATGAAATCATTATGTTTGACTGTAAATGATTTTGAAAGATTTGACTGTCTAGAAAGATAACTCTATTTACTGTAAATACAGAACTAGTTATTAACCACCATTAATGACTGTGCACATGAAAGTAAAATATTCTTATTATATGGTGAGCAATATTAATGAGTCACTGTTGTTGGTAGAATCATCTTGATGCCTGAGATTTTCATTCATACCGACAATACACACAACACAATAGGAGAGATTGTATATTTATAGCTCCCTGGGAAAACCTTTTTAAGGATAATCACTTACAACTACTACTGTATAACCTTCATAATCCACAGTGGCCAGTGGATTATTTCACTAAATATGAGCTTTACTGAACTGTGGGCAGACGAAATGGAAAGACCACCACCCTGTCTGCCATGCAAGACCAGTCACCGACTCTTTGGAGACGTGGCACCACAAAAATACAAAATAAAGGCAGCTAATCCAAATATTTTCTCTTATGTATGAGCAGAGGGAGCTCTAGTGTGTAGCTATGGCCTGTACTCGCATGAGATGACAGAGAGGTTAAGGAGGGCTTTTTAATCCATTAAATCCACACAATCAATGTACTCATGCATAGCCGCCTTGGTAATCTTGATGAATGATCTGCCTGTCTATGTAGAGACAAAGAAAGCAGAAACATTGCAAGCAGGAGTCCCGAACAATAAAGTAACCTAGATGAACATAAAGAGGCTGAAGAAGCTTTTCACAAGGCTCCAACCAGAGGTTTGACACTAACCAGCCCATTTAAACCTGGGTCTAACAGATATGACGAGGTTCTGGCAGCTTTAAATGTAGTGGCAATATTAATTAAGGATTCAAAAAGATCATTTCAGGCCATGCTTACTTACTGCATTAGAGTGTCAGAGGTGACCTCTGTATAATCTGGTATCTTTCTTTTAATGTATAACCTCAGCCTGCTCAGGGTCTGCAGCTGAAAGCCTTTCAGCCTAATCCAAATGTTAATTAATGTGTGCTGCCCCTGATGAATAATGAATGAAGTAAAAACAAACAAAAAAAAAAAACAAGTATGATTCCTGAATAAGTAAAAAAGAGATACACTTTACATTCCTAGAGCTGTACCTCATGTGTTGGGCTTGATTTGTGTGGACTGAGGTGGGTGTCAGACTTGGGGGTGAGGTGTGTGGTCTCTGACTTGCTGGAGGAAGAGCCTGACTTGCTGACGCTGATGGTGGGCAGCTCTCGATGCTTGGTGACAGGCGAGCGCTCCACCCTGGACAACCCTGCAGCGTGGGGGGTGGCCCCCATCCGCAGTGCAGTGGCCACATCTAGCAGAAGAGAGAGAGAGGAAGAGGATAATACATAATCCACTAGTTTAACAGACACTTCCAGTCCTCTCACTGGTTAACCTGGTTGAATCCGTCAGCATTCAGGTGGGTGGGGTCGCTGGTTGACATGCAGGAGGCTCAAGGTTGAACCTGGCTGATTAAACAGTGGAGGAAAAATCCTGTCTCCATCTGTCTGAGGTTAGAGGTCACACTACCTTGTGGCAACGTGTGTCACACCAGCGCTGTTAAGGGGCTTAACCGGGTCCACACTCCACAGACACTTCTCTGACCCTCATGAGATGGTGAGAATCACAGACAAGCTCTGTTACAGTGTTGGACTGTGACGGTGTGGGTGAGATGACAGAACATGCCGTGCTTTTGTGACGGTGCCCAACACATATTATGGGTAACAGAGACGGAGAGCGTACCGAGCGGATCATTACCCTCGGGGCAGGAGAGAGTGTCACCTCCCTCGAGACTCCAGAAGGCTATTTCACCCAGAGACACCATATCCCATGAGCCACCTGTGCAGTCTAAAACACATGAACAGTGTAGGAGAAAGAGGTTGGATACACACAGTGGGAAAGATTTTGACTAGATTTGCACTGTTAGTTTTAAGGCAGCTGTAGATGGAACTGCATTATAATGGATATTTTTTTAATAAATCTTTCTTGTTAGTGTAAACATTTAAAATGCCTGTGGAATAAATTCACAGCCTCAGTAGAAGAAGCTGAGATGTGACACACACACAGGTGAAACGTCAGCTATGATGTTCAATCTGTTTTACTGATACAAAAAGGAAACACACAGGCATTAAGATCATTTTAGGCATCATTTCATGTGCCCTTACTTTTTAAAAGGAAACTACAAAGTCACTAACAAAAAAAAAAAAAAAAATCCCCTTTGAATGACACAAAATACTAAAACCTGAAAAGACGCATCCCTGATGGGACAGTTTAAAAAGGATTTGGATGCTTTTGATGGTCCACGAGTGGACTGACGCTCTTTATTTCCAAAGCCATGCTTTGTCAGGACTCAGTTCCTCTTTTAGTGACAATACAAGATTTCATTTGGAACTGAAAGGATCCAAAAACACTAACAAACACTGTGTATATACTATGAAAGTTGAATCATGGTTAGACAATGATTTAACTGGAGGTTTATCTTGAAACAAGACTGAATAAGGCAGAAAGCTTGACTCACAGTGACACTTTGACTTTATTGCTTTGTTCTGACTCATCATCCATGTAAACAATGTTACGTCAAAGATATGTAGCTGTTGACGCCCCTGTGTATATATCAAACTCATTTAATTACCCCGAACATTTTGCTGATATGCAAAAAAGCACAGCGACCTTTTCCTCTCAGCTGGTTGTTAATTAGCTTTTCTATCACAGGAGAGACTCATCAGAGGTACATCTAAGTGCAGCAAAGAACCTATCATGAGCTAAAGTGCTCAACAACCACTATTCTCTCAGTAAGATGTGTTTTTGGCAGTGAATACATGTCCATGCTGGTGTGGCTCACCTCGCTCTGTAGTCAGGCCCACCCCATTGGTCAGAACAGAGAGGCTGGGGTTGTTGAGGAGGCTGGAGCCGGCCAGGTCCACCTTGGAGGCCTGCAGTCGAAACTTCTCCAGCTCTTGGGACAGCAAGCCAAACTGTTCGCTCTGGCTGCGACATTTCTCCTCCAGCTCTCGCACCTTCGACTACACATGAGGCGTAACAACACACATGGAGAACACATAAACATTATATCAAAACACAGTTTTTAGTTTTTTTAACAGTGCAATTTGACTTTAAAAGGGAAATGCCATCTTTCGACACTATTAAATAGGATATCATCAATTTGTGATGATCAATACATTTCAGTGGCAACCGTGTAATGAAGTGCTATAATTTAGTTTCTTCTAGATTTCTTTTAAGGTGAATTTCTCCTTTAAGAGAATCACAGCTGGTTTACTGTAATACATCAGTCATGTGGAGGGATCTAAGAGAAAGAAAAAGTAACCTTCTTAATAAACTGTTAGGGTCATGCAGAAACCTTTTATCCCTGTACATCCATTTTCTTTCTCTTAACTTTTTCTATCATTAATATACACACATGACTGACACATCAGATTTTACATCTGATTTTACACAGTTCTGATTATTTTGGTAGCTGAACACAATATGGCAAATATACGGTTAACACATTTCTTCTTACATAAGGATAAAGAATGTATTATTTAACAAAGTATTACAATCTGAGGTTAGGTTTCTGTGAGACAGACAATATAAACTGTCACTGAAACATATGTTAAGGCTGTAGAAACAAGTGACAAGCAATTACAGGCTGAGAGGGAAGAAAATGAGAGGGAAATAAAGGCGGGTAGTTTTCGGGTGAGATGGGAAACAGTAGTACAAACCAGAGCTGGAAGGTAAGACAGGCTGTGATAAGTTACATACTGTGCTTCTGTTTTATACTGTAATCACTTTAACAAAGTCACTAGACAACATAGTTATTTGCCAGAACACTACAGAGGTTGGCCTCAGCCCTGCTGAGTTTCTATATGTGGCTGATTTCACTTCCGGTTGTGGTGGGAGTTTCCTGGCAGGCTGATCTGACAAAAGCCTGTGCATGAAACTGTCTGAACAACATTTCCTGTTAGCTCTCACCTACGCAAACCCCCCCGAGTGTGCAGTAAACTGTTACCTAGCTACACTGAGCTGAAGTGGTAGTGAGTATTAAACACTGAAAAAAATCACACATCCACCTCAAATGAATACTCTGTTACAAACGGTTATCTGACTCAGTGATGAGTTGGATTCATGCAAAGGGAAATTCTTCTTCAGTCTATTTAGATCAAGTAAGAGACCAGCATGACAAGCATGATAAGTGTGTTCAGTGCAGCTGGGAGTGATAACTGTGCCACAGATGCAGTTTTATCTGGCCCAGTGTGAATGGCCTGATTTATACACACTTTGGTAACCTAAAAAATGTATCGGCCTCAAATTGGCCTGAATGGCCACTTTGAACATATATGAAGCATTTATTTAGTGCAGGGCAAGTCCAAGTGAAGTATTCTAAAAACACAAATGGTGCACAAACCTGATTATGTTCTGTCAACTTAAAGGATTTAAATAAAAGGAACTGGGGGTTCTATCTACGGGGGCTGGGGAAAGTTTTCTGGCAGAGAGATGCTTAATTTAGAATAAGCAGGAGGTCAAGCAGGCTAAAGATTAACAGTACCTGCATGCAGTCCAGTGTACTCTGGTTAGCAAAAAGATAACAGAAAGGACAAAAAAAGGATACACAAAAGTAAATACATGCTTGAGAAAAAAAGTCAAAATAGATTAATGAAGGCGAAACACAGCAGTCTGAGTCCAGGTTGACCAGAAAATCCCTGTCAGGAGCCAGTATCAGTAGAATGTCTCTTGGCCTTCAGCAGCCAATGCCTGTCTTCTGCATGAACACACATATTTCTTATAATCTCTCAAAAAAATGTTTTTCACAGATTGAGGCTGTGTGTTGACTTGGCAACAAAGCCGAGGCTCTTGGGAAGGAAAGAGACTTTCTCCTGTGATGCTTTGGGTTTAAACAGAGAGAGAGAAAGTGAATGAAACAAAGCAGGAGGAAGGAAACTAGCAATTTTTAAAACAGGAGCAACTATACTCTACCAGCTCCCTCCGCAACACAAGCTGAGTCAAATCCTAAAATAAAATACACACTTCTTTTAGGAACAATCACAAAATGCACAGTGGAGCAGACATATACTGTCACCAAGTGTGGATGATGAAATTTTGGGGTTTTACTCTTAAGTCTTTTGGGTCTTTTTTTTTTTTTCACCATTCAAAACCAGCAGCCAGTGAGACAGACGGGGACTTCAACTGTCATCGGCTGTCTGGACCCATTTTAAATTCAAAGTGTGTTGCACGGAGAGCGCACATGAACGTCACACAACAGCAGAGAAGCCATCTGTTCAAACGGTTTTCCAGGCCCATGAGTGTGACAAAAATGACAAAAAAAGTATTTTCTTCAACTGCTTGTCTGCCAGGTGTTTAGATAAGAATAAAGAGCCCATTGTGCTGTACGTCCATGCTGCTTCAGCAGCAATGAGATGTCTTTTGTCAACTCAGAAAAGGAATTAAATCATCTTACTCTTTTTGCTTGTTGTAACGGGGGTAAGAAACACCTTGAATAATAAATTAGATTTGATCACGTCAGACAGGAATCGGGCAGTGCTGGCTTGTGCGGCTTTACCAAACACTGGAAGCTTCGATTTTTATGTTGGCAACTCATAGTAAATTCCTGGAGGAACTTCAGGGCTTTAGTGACAGCTAATAAAAACACAGTATGGTATAAAATCATTTATTGGCTTGTCTTCTTTGATGAGTAGTCACAGTGGTGTAATACCAACTCACCTCCAGCATCTGAACCACTCCTTCATGCTCCCTCTTGGCGAATAACTGAGCCTGATGATCAAAAGAAATTAAAGTCAGTGTAATGTTGTTATTTGTTCATAAAATTCTAACTCAGAGTCAGCTCTGATGACAAAACTCAGCGCTTTATAGGTGCCCAAAGGTTGCCTCCTGCTGGACAAGACCTCCCATAGTTCTGCTCAAAGCAACCAAGGGGTCATAAGGGTTTGATTTAAGCAAGAAAAATATTTCTGTTGGACACATGGAGAGTGTGTGAGAGGCAGCAGTTCTTACCCGCTGTAACCGTTTGATTTCATCCTGTTTGAACTTAAGGATAGCCAGTGCCTGCTCATGTTCCAATTCCAGCTGCTGCCTTCGCTCGGCGACCTCTCGCATATGCTGTTCGAAAGAAAAACGATCAGAAGACAATGGTAAGGAGTGAAACTGAAAATCATACACAGAGTATCTGACCCCAACTGTACCTTTAGGACCTGCTCTAGGTTCTCCAGTTTGGCACGGAGTCTCTGGTTCTCCTCGAGAACTGAATTGTGTAGAGCGGTCACTTCAGAGAGATCTTCCCTCAGCTCCTCATTCTCAGCCCGAGTCTTGGAAAACAACAGCAGGTTATTTGATTGGATCATTTTGAAGGAAATTATTCTCCTTATAACCATCATTCCCATCAGTCATTTTACACCTGAACTAAATCAAACTGTTGTTTAAGTTATTTACAATCTCGTTGATCATAGGAAGATTTGTGGTGCGTGACCTGTTAGCCTCTGTTTTAACATCACTGTATCCTGAGATCAGCTTTGTTAGAGGGCTAAAATAAACATTATTATAACAGCTATGACAGACATGATCCAGGTTATCAAAAAAACAAACAAACAAACAACATAGGATGGATGTCGACAGCGCAGGGAGACACTGACCTGGTCGAGCAGCTGTGCCTTCCTCCTGAGGAGATCTGCCTCCTCCTTTAGTTGCTCATTTTTGCCTCGCTCATCCTCAAGCTGGCTCTCCTGTTACGAAACCACAAGTTCAGGTAAAACTAAGGAAATCCATGTCTGCCAAGTCATCACTATGTCCACCACAGTAGTGCTTAAACTAGACTGGAGGGCGGCCAGGCAGCACAAGAGAAGGAAATACTGGAGCAAGAAGATTTCTTACCAAATCCAGACATCTCTTCTGTCGCTTCTTTACTTCATGCTCAAGGTTTTCACATTCTTTTCTCTTCTTGCTCAGCTCACTTTCCTGGACCAACAATGATAACAAAGCATAAACAGTTACACTAAATCCTCATTTTGAAACCTGACAGAGGCTCTGAAACTAGATCTAGGTCTAAAAAAAGGTTTTAAACAGAACAAACCCTCAAACAAAGAGCAGGATAAACTGTACAACAGCAAAATCATGAAAAACAATATGTAATGTAATGATCCATGATTTTTATTTACATTGCAAATGCAGCATACATTGGCTTTACTTTCCATATTGACCTCTGACATGACAGCAATGAGGTATTACAAAGCTTAGCATCCTTTAATTATTCTAAATGCAGCTTACATGCAGGACCAGCATAGGAGAAATCAGCTTATTTCTGCGGAGCCACAGGACCTCAATCAAGTATTACCACTGTGACTGACTGTGTGGGGGGAAGCTACAGAACAGACAGGCTAATTGCAGACCACCAGCAGCTGACTGGAAGAGATACTGTACTCTCACCAGTTGTGACACAGCAAGACAATAATGATAATTAAACTGCAATCTGTGATCTGATTTGCTTGACTGTGGAACGATCACAGCTTTAAAGACCTGAATACTGTGTATATTGTTTATGCTCTGTTTCATTGTCAAACTATGCCCGTGGAGCTAAACTACCATGTCTGGCTGTACTGACTGGAATTTGACATTGAACACAGACACTTTTTTCACATTTTTTGGACTGTTCAGTTCCCCATACGCTAAATCCATCTGTTGCCTAGAGGATGGTACTGACTACCACATGTCTCCTTTGACACACATGGAGCTGCCAATCACTTTGTTTCTCCTCTAACCCTGTGTTTTCATTCTAGCCTTAATGATGCAAAAAGGGTATTTTTAATGGGACTTTCAAAAGGGCCAAAGTTAAAACAGTGCCATGGGCATTCAGGTGATATTTCCAGTACCTGAAGAGTCTAACAGCCATGCTAGCAGGTCTGTAAGGCTGTACTTACTGTAAGCATTGTTGTGCTAAATGCTAACATCAGCATGCTAACATGTGCATAATGACAATGCTAACATGCTGATGTACAGCATGAATTAGGAGTTTAGGTATGCCCATTTTGACAATCGTAGTTTAGCATGTCAGCATGCTAACATTTGCTAATTAAACACAAAATCATCAGTCATAAACTAAAGTATTGGACAAATTCAAATTTTGAGTTGATGGTAGTACCAGATGAAAAGAAGAAAAAAAATAAATTTATTACAATTCATCCACTGGGCACGATAAATGTTTGTATAGAATTTCATGGAAATCCATCCAATAGTTAATAAGATATTTCAGTCTGGACCAAAGTGGTGGACCAACCAACATTACTTGCAGCTAAAAAATAATAACCTGCATTCTTTCAGAGCTAAATTGATTTATACAGGATGTCAGTGTTTACTCAGCTGATGGACTTTGTCTTACATCTGCAACTCATTTAGCTCATCTTAGAAATCCTGCTAAGATCTCACTTTTTTACCATGACTCAGTTGTTCTCTTTATGTTGTATGTATGTTTAAGATCCTCTCAACAAACAAATCATATAAACATTCAGTATTCTCTGACTCCCTTCATTCCCTTCATAGTTCTGCAGCTTTAATTAGGACAGAATCTACACATTTAACCAAACTGTGTTTTTTGGAGAACAGAATTTAAAAATCAGCACATTTCTTAAAAACATACATGTACATCAGCACAAAACTGCGCTACCAACTGACAAGTGCAAGACCAGTGAGGGTAGAGCAGATATGATCCCAATAGAGACAAATAACAGCCATGAAATAATGACTGATGCTCAAATGAAAGTGAATTTAGCTTTTCAATTTAACACACCCGATAATGCATACAGCCTGTCATTGACACTATTGCTGCTTTATAATCCAATCTATATCTATCTAAACCTATGTTCTAAGTTGTCTTCAGCTGGTGTAATGTACAATATCATTAATATGCAACAAAACAACTTCAGTAATCTCTATTTTCCATCCTGACCAAGAAAGTGAATGCAAAGCTGAGAGGGTAAATATGGTGTATTTAAGCCATGAGACCAACTTGTAGAATCAGCAAGGCCAATGTGCTACTCTTCTGTTTCCAAGGGACAAGATCAAAATAATCCCAGCATTACATAACAAACTGAGCCTAGTTTTTCCTTCAGTGGCAGTCAGCTCAGCCACAGCACTGAAATTCAAGCTTCAGTTTCCCATGCACAGTGGATAACAAAGCGCTGTCCCTACTATTAGGCATAATATGCAGTTCCAGCTGCTAGGAGATGTACAGGACTCTCATGAACAACTGTTTGGGGGAAAGGACTGGTTTGAAAGCCATGTTGGTGACATTTAGCAAACCCTGCTTTACTAAGCCTCTAATTTCAGCAATAACAAGCAACAGCTCTAATTAGTACATTGTATTTGATAATGTTGAAAAAAGCATCAAACTACATTCATGAGAAAAAATTGCAGCATGGTTGTGCTCTACATGTTGGGGATATTTTTAAGTATCAGCTAAGTACAGTAGTAGATGCTCTCACCAGAAACTGTAGGCGCTGCTCCTCTGTGTGTTCCTCCTGATGGGAGGGGGTCGGGCTGAGGCCCGGTGAGGGCGTCACTTGCTGCCCCGACTCCTCCTCCTCTCCGGGAGTCTTCTCACACCTGGATGGAGCTTCATCTAATGCCACACACGGGGTCTCTCCTGCAACCTGACAGGGACAGGAAGAATCATCCAGTCAGTCACTTTACATTTACAGAGATGATCTTGAAAAGCCAGCAAGCAAGATGTTTACTAGGGCTGAACGACGCCATTTTTTCATTTCATTTTCATTTTTTATTTTCACTAAAAAAATATATGTGATTTTTGCTGGGGTGTTGTACCAACCAAGCATGTTCCTTTACATCTGTAGAATATCATTTGTAGGCTGGGGCCATCACTGTGCTGCCAATATGCATTTATATTTAAAAAGGTATGTTGTCACACTTTTTACCTTTATCAAAAGTTGCAGTTATTGTGCAGCCCTATGTTTTACTAAAAAAGCTTCTGTTCTGATCCTCAAAACAAGACCAACTAGTAGGAAAGAAGCAAACATGTCATTGTCATACTGTACAGTAACACTTAACATTACACCCCCTGCTGTGAGTGAGGGATTAGCTGCAAGCCTCCTTCCCAGTGGTCCAACTACAATCAATGAGTAATCCAGGGGGAATCCCTCAAGCCTGCAACATGACTGGAACTCATTAGTAGGAACCTGTCCTTCCTAATTAGGTTGCATGTAATGACTTGAATGTTTCACAGTAGGTTACTTTTTTGTGAACTAATTACAGCTATACATTCATCTTTAGCACTTGTATGATTTGTCTAACTGGGATCCAGGTGGGGGACAGGCTGACATTGGTTAGGGGTTAAGAGTCGGGAATCAGTATCTAATTTTAGAGCAAACCTACTTATGCTCAGAGTAGAACTGTGCTAGTGCAGCCAAGGCCATGACCCAATAACAGGATCAAAGGCACTCTGCCACGTGCTGCAAAGGGGATCTCTCCTTTACACTCTCCTTTCCTTTATATTGTTAGTCACTGAAAGGTACAGCACTGCAGCACTGTAGACTTCAGGCACAGTTTCCACTGGGATCATCAGAACGCAGCATGGAGATATTCATAACCTGTACTGACAATTTCTTTGTAAGGGAACTATTAAACCTGCAACCCCCCCAAATACCTGCAATGTGTGTTAGATATTTTATAAAATAAGCAAATCAATGGAAAATAGTTAATTTTAATTGATTTAATTGTTCCCTATTATAATATTGTCATGAAATAATAAATAAATAAACAAACAGGCCTGGGATATTCTGGGACCACAGGCTTCTTTTTATTAAGTTTTAAAAAAATTTTTATTCCTCTTTATTTTTTATTTTACATTTCTCTAATGATATACATATATACATACATATATACATTTGGGTCGTTCACACACTTGTTACATCCGATATCAAGTCTTCATCCATAAAGACGCTGCTGAACAGCAAAACTACCGACCAGTTCAACCTCACTCGTGTTGGAGTTGAGATGGAGTGAAGGGAACCAAGGTTCAGAGAAAGATTTAGTCCTACTGTACTTCCAATAAGAAACTGAATTGTAATTGACTTAACATGACTTGATTGGAAAATGTTTTGGGCTGATGTGTGCAGTCATTCTCACTTAAAGCAACCAGACCAGCCCTTTGTTTCATAAAGCAGCTGATTCTCATTGGTATTATTTAATACTATATATAACAAGACATCCATTTTGCCAGCACACTTTAATTCTATCCTCTGTATAACTTCCACATGCAGAATAAAAATGTGGAAGTTTTCTGGCACCGCACAGTTGAAAGTCTATTAAATAGCTGTTTGTTAAAAGTGCAGGTGCTTCATGTCAGCTTTCTTACACACGTGTAGTAATGTGCATTGCTTTTTTTTCAGTAGCATTTTCAAGCGTTGCAGCGGATAAAGAAGACCTCAACATAGGGTTGGTAACTCATTGTGACTGCTCAGCACCAATTCGGGGGCATGTCTGTGAAGTTAAGCGAGGCTATCCGTGGTTTATCTTTTGGATAGGGGACCAGATGGTGTTAGTAGTGGTGACGAAAGGCCAGCAGGAGGCACTAATTCCATTGGCCCCTGTACAAAAACAGTGCACAGGGGCACTTAGGGGCATGTTGCAGAGGGGCCTTTAAGAAGTACTCTGCTGATTTTCCTCTTCCTGATTTCTTTTGGTGGTCATTAAAGATCCGCTCACATCCACTACGAGCGCTTGGTGATCCCAGCATCATGGCAACGTTCCTGTCTTTGTACTTGGTTAGTTGTGGTTACACCAGTTGGTCTTCTTGTGATTTTTAATTAGCTTGTAGCTCTTCATACCCATCCACTGGGCTGGCTTAAGTGTGTGGAGTTTGTTGCTACAGTCTGGCAGCCATGTGGTAAAGTGGGAGTGACACTTTAGTAAGATAAGACCCTTGTGCAAATCTCCATCCTTTTAATCATTATTTCACTTCTTTTTCAGGTCTTCAATTTTTTTCTTAAATCTTTCACTGCATGAAGTGCACCTGACCTTTTCATACTATCACTGATATCTAATAATTTAACATAACTAAGAATAAAGGTCATCGTTTGTACCTTTCTTTCAACAAGTTGAGATGTTTTCATGTAACTAATAACATAGTCATAACATTTTATAATCTGTACGTTGTACATCAGTCTGCAGGTCAAATCCCTTAAAAGAGCAACTGTTTGCGTAGAGGGAATGTGAGAGCTCACAATGACGAGTTCAAAGCAAACATAATCAGGGTTCAGGTGACGTGTGATATAATTCTGACATGGTTTTGACGAATGAGCACAGAGGGGGAATATTACATAATGCCTCATTTATACAATGTTATGAGGAATAAAGGGACTGTCATGGAGAGCATTAGACCAAGGCTTAGGCTATTATGAATCATTTCAAAGGTTTATGTGTCAACACACTAACCTGACAAAACTTAGTGTGATCTAACAAGCTGTGCATGTTTTACAGATTTAAGAGTCACATATTTTTACATTTTGTACGCTCCATATGCATTAGCAAAATTGTTTTGGCAACAAAATCAGGATGAAGAAGTACTTTGCACATTGTGCAATTGCAGGTTTGAGCAGTGATTCTTATTTATCTTATTTATTTCTCCTGCAAAAAGGACAAAATCATCCGTCACAACATCACGTGTACTTGAACCAGTGAGGGAAGGAATCACCAGTCATTTAAATCCTGCTATCAAACACTTTTGGACACACTTCCTTATACAATTTCCCAGCACTTATTAAACAGATGTAGTACCTAATATGTACACAAAGGTTTCCCACTGCACTGTAGCTTTACTATTGTCCTTCACCTGTAAGTCACTTTGGATAAAAGCGTCTGCCAAACGAGTAAATGTAAATGTCAGTTACCGTTAACGATATTCTAATGAGGGTGAAAGATTGAATCATGTCAGAGCATGACCACTCAGCCCCCCACAGGACCACTCTGCCTCAGGAGTTACCAGTTTTGTCCATATACAAATAGATTTAAATTAGACTATAAATTAAACAGGTAAATCATCCAGCATATTGGCAATATTTAGCCTGAACTGGTCACAAACTGTCAGCGTATTCAAATAAATTAACATCCATATGAAATTATAAGCAATAACTGCATTAAGATAAAATGTCTGCCATTTTCAGGAACAATCTGAAGAACATCTGAATAAATCCAATAACCACGCCCTCCTTTAAGGGAACATGGTTTAAGGACTGGATACAGACAGCAGCCGTTTCCCAGGGATCAGGCTTTTGTTTACTTTTTCAATGATTTGTTTTTTGAGGCCTTATAAATGAGTGTACATCTGGTTCCTGTATTTGAATAATGTCATTAGACTGATAAAATGTTACGGTATAGTTAACTGCACAGTGACTGGCAGATGTATTGTGTCTGTGTTGGTTTTTCATTAAATATGAATCATCAACCAACCAGTGAATGTCATGTTGTGGTATTTGAGGACAAGTCAATGGCCAAACTCAAGGATGCTATGATTAGCATCAGCCTGAGTACTAATATATTGATACCAGCTTTGAAAAGCTAATTATTAAACTGTGATCGATGCCATGCACTGATATATTTATGCAAATATCACACCAGAATGTTTTTTTAAATTTTACACACTAGTGTTATTGGTGCCATTTCTGCTCAGTCAGCAGAAACAACACATTCAAACACACTCTGGTCCTGAAGCCACTGGAGTCAAATTAAATCAATGAGAATTAGCCGGTACGACTGGCTGCAGCTCTGGGCTAAAATGTGCTGGCTCCATAATTCCTTGACACTGAAATTAATATACAATCAGTTACAGCTAACAAGCATTAATATTCTGCAGATTAATCTTAAGTTGTTTTAATCACTGACACACACTATTTCCTGACATGCACATGTATTTCATTTAATAGAGGGATGCAATTTATAACTTAAGTAGTGCTAATGTATTACTCAATATAACTGGAGCACATATTTATTCATAACATGTATGAAATTTGTTGAGCACATATGAGCTTTATACCTGTTTAATCAAGCACTGAGTTCAAAGTCAGACCAACATACAGATAACATAAAACTCTAACATAAATGTAGAGTTATTCAAAGACATTTGGCCTTGCCCCAGAACCCCCAGCTTGGTTGAATGTCTCTCTCACTCCCCACACTCCCTTGCTGTTTTATTTTATTGCAGATTTTCAGTCAAATGCCTAACTCATCTTGTTTTGGTATGTCCTTTGACGTAGTTATGACAGACAGGACATAGGTCATAATGTGAAAACAGTGACCAGTAGCACTTGTTTAAACTTCGAAAAACCAAAAATCAAAAGTTAAACACCTTCTCCTGTGTTATATCTACTGATGAGCTCTTTGTGAACATTTAAAATCAACACTTTTGGCTTCAGAGTCCAAGTAAGGAACTTCAATCCACATGAATGCATAAAATCATAATAATGAAAGTAGTGGATTTGTGTAAATATTGAGTAAATACTTACTCCTGACTTAAATCCTGACTGTAAAGACAGTCATATGAATCATTATAAATAAATGCCCTGCTGAGGAATGCAGCCATGTCAAGCCTGTACACACAGCCGGTACCACTGCATGTTTTTGCTTAGAGGCTCGCCTCTACTTTGCACACTGCTTCACACAGTGAGGTGCCATCGTGGACACTTCACACCAATGTGGTCCATGTTTGCTAAAGGATCAAGTACACCCTGGGCCCATGCGTACTAAAGCAGGGTCAGATCCCATTCAGCAGGCCCTGAATGCCATAAGCACATTGGTGTAATCCCTGCAGACTACTGAAACGGGTAACTGGATCACTTCTTTTAAAAGCACCTTAATGGATTGGCCTGGCCGTTGATTTTCTTTTTAATACGGAGCATATCGATGTCCACCAATCAAACGCTCTACCACCCTGCCACTAAGTCGGTCCATCTAAATTCTGCATCTGGAAGCTCCAAAATATGACTGTTACAAAACCGGGTTTCTGACAGGCTGTCCTTGACTAGGCCTCATGCATGTCCCATCCTTCTGATTCAGAAGAAAGTGGCAGTCTCATCACAGACATGGGTGGGATTTAAAACAGAATTTACTGACAAGAATATTAAAAAACAACAGCTATAAGACCTCAATGAAAAATCCCCTTAGCTGCGAGTCATACTGTAGCACTAACATGGGGCATGTAACATACTAATAATCTTTTCAGAATAAGCCAGTAGTTTTAATATCTAACACAAATGCAACACCCGCTGCCTTGAGCCAGTTCACTCACACCCCCGGATTCGTCATGACAATGATTAGTTTTCAGTGTTAAGTCCCAACTTTGAGTCCTGCACAGGTTCAGGCTCGCATCCAAGCAGACACATATGAAGTTAGCCAAGGAGAAGGAGAACCACAATGGACCACTGAGATCCACACACACAGAGACAACAAAACTCAGAAGACGACCTACCCCCTTCGTGTGATCTGTGGCAACGTCAAGGCTTCCCTTGGCCTGCTAGTTATCCAGAGCAGGGCGAGATAGAAAAGTCTTTAGTGCGGCTGGAGTCTTACCTACCACCCAAAACCCTCTCACCGCTGCCACAGCAACAGAGAGCGGATTACTGGACTGTACCATTCTGTTGTTAGAGGGGATTAGAGTTCACACAACATGGCCCCTTTCTGGGTGTGCGCGTGCCACTGGGAGTGCGTGTGTGCGTCCCACAAACGAGAGATTACCACAATCGGCATTCTCATTTGAGCCTCACAGGCAGATAATTTTACTCTACTTCACAGGCATTGGAGAATTTTGCAAAAAAAAAAAGAAACTAGATTTATGCCTTTAAAGTTTTAAAATCATATGAATAAACTGAAATTATACCTTTAAAATGTACCTCTGAAAAGGACACCAGTGAAATATTACAGATGTTCACTTGTGTGGCCAAATAAAATGTAAAATAATACCCACATTGCTTTATGTGAACTATTCATATCATTTATGATACTGTATATGTGCAATTTAAACGTTTTGGCCAGAGACTGGTATCTATCTATTCGCCAATGAAGAACAGTTTCTAAGAAGTGAATAGAGAGGAGATCAGTAGTACATGCAGAGAGGATCGCAGTGTGTGACTTTGGTATCTTTGATCAGGCCCAAGTTCAAGACAGGGAATCATCTCATTATGGCTTGTGGCAGATTAGTATCAGGTCCAACGACAAGCCATTATATAACACTGCAAAACAGCAGCCATGCCAACATAAACATACACTAGGTTTCAGAAAAAATTTACAGTACCAAACAACATATAATCCCAACCAAACTGTAGCACTAATGGCATCGATGCTCCCGGTTGTAAATACAGTATTTAGTCTGTGCTCATTTGTCATCACATAAGTATCATCGCAGCAGCTTCTCATAAAATCCTACACTTTTACATTTCCGCACAGACATATATTACAATGTTTGGATAATTTTTGTTTGTTTATTTAAAATAAAAATAGATCCTCTCTATACAGAAAGTATGATGGAATTTGCTTCATCAATGCTGTTTTGATCTCTGGTCTAAAATTACAGTTGATTTGATGCTATCAGTTTTAGTTTGCATAGGCAAGGTTCACATATGAAAGACACTGAAGACCAACAGAGGTCAGTGTAGAGCTGTGCTCTGACACAAGGGGGTGAGTTTACCTTCTCCTGCCCCTCCTCCCTCTCAGTTTCCCCACACTTCTCCGGGCCACTGGGGTCGGGACTATGGTTGTGCTGCTGTGTGGATGATGTGACAGACAGCTGCCTCTGGAGCCGCAGCACCTCCCTCTGAGACTCCCTGAGAAGCCTCTCAAATTCCACTCTGCCAGATGGAAGAGAGGAGCCCTACACGACATATACACACACGCATTAAAGACATCTACAAGATAATGACGTCATCAGTTTAAGATATTATTATTATGATTATTATGATTATTATTATTATTTAAATTTTAAATTCAAATAAGAATTTTTAAACCAATTCAAAGAATGATCATCTCAATCAATACATCTGTAATCATGTGTATCGATCCAATCATATTTTTGTGTAATATAGAACTGACTTCAAACAGTTGAAAAGCACAATCAGAAGATAAGCTGTGTGACTAAAACAAGAAACATACAATGAAGCTGATTCTGGGTCATGGAAATTTGGAGAATATATTTAAATTTAATATAAATTCATCTGGAGTAAAACACACCCTCGCTGTCACCTTCATCACATGGTGAAATGTGTTTAGATTGAATAAGACATCCCGTACAGACATGCTCATTAGATCAATGCACAGCTCACCCTGTAACCCATCATTACTAAACTCAACAGATGTTCACATTCAGGAGTATCAGCTGTTAAGTCACTGGGCTAGTAATTAAAATCAGGCACTTAGTAAGGCAGCCTGTTCCTGCACTGTCATCTAGACATCAGCAGTGACGCAGCCTTTGTAATACAGGCTTAGCAGGGAGTTAGGATGAGTAGTGCCTGTGTTGTCCAGCAGAGGACGAGCTTGTGGCATTATGGGCCTGTGGAGGGGATGATTAGTTGGGGGGTAGAGATAAGGTTCTGTGGCACAGCAGAGCAAAAACATGGGAGATCAATGAGGGTCAAAGATATGTTAAGAAGAGCAGTGGTCTGAACTTGATCCGTCTTTCTATTAAGAATGAGCTCAAGTCCAAACTCATCACAGTTCAACGTTGGCTGAGAAAACACGTTACTGAAGAGCTGTGTCATGAATACCTTAGTGGTGCCCAGCCGCGCTTCCAGCTCTCTGCACTCCTGCTGCAAGGCAGCAATCTCTTTGTCCTTAGACAGCAGTGCATCAGCGTGCTGGGCGAGGTCACGGGCTCGCTGACGGGCAAACGCCCTCTTGTACTGTTCCACTGACCCAGGCCTCATCAGCGATGGTGAATTAACCTGTACAAGAACCAGAAGGAAAAGTCTGACTTTGGCTACAAGTAGTGAAGCAAACTAACTCAGTTTCTAAAAGATATGTGGTTAGATTCATGTTACTTTTTGTTGGTGTAGTTTGAGCAAAGCTACATTGCACTGTCCTTCAGTGAGCCACAGGAGGTGAGGGGGGAACAGGTGCACAGTGAACACACAGCAGCCAGTCACCGTAGCAGCAGGACAGAGGGAGGTGGTCCTTGAATTGTTTGCTAGATGACTGTCACACTTTGGGCAGACTAAGAGGCTGGGGGTTGTCCCCCTTTTAAGATCCCTACTCTATTGAGCTTCAAATACTACTTCAGACTTCAAAGAGAAACATTGTGCATCATGCAGCTTTTCATTTGAATAGTCTCACAATACAATACAATTGTACTGGATTAGATTTCATCACAGTGTTGATGTCACTTTTGAGAGATATTCATCAACCTACTGAATAACAAACTCACATCTGATCTGTGGGTTGTGGCAAGTTGCTGTTTTCATCTTCTGGGTAAAATGTTTACGCTGTCAATAAAAGGATGCTCAGAAATGCTGCACAACCACTTCTATCTACTATATTAAAAAGCAGGGATTAAAGATAAATATTTTGCTGAATACTGTATATTTGAGTGTTTTCATGCCGTCAGCACAGTAAATACCACACTGTTTTTAACTGTTTGTCTTCTCAGCCTTCCTCCATTGCAGTTAGCTGTCTAACAAGCTGCTGCATACACAGTCAGGGTATTAACCAGTGTCTTACAAGCACAAGACAATGTCTCATCATATCAGGAGCAATGTAAATGTTTTTAACTGCCAACCTTTGAGTTTGATCTTTGTTAACTTCTTCATTATATTTCTTTTGTATAAGAGACGTGTTGGACCTCCTGCTGAAAACTGAGTCATGTAGCTATTCTAGTGATGCATTAAATTATTCAATAGGGTGCTGGTATTTTTCAACAAGGCTCCCATTCATCACATGCTCAACTATTCTATTCAACTCATTACTGAACATTATGGTGATGTGGTGATTTGGATGCTGGTGCTTGATAATGAGTCACTCCCAGCATTTGGGTCAAGTGTGAGAAAACAGGCCGAGCATTTTGCTCTGAAAATGTTAGAGGTGTTTTATTTGTGGGGGTATACCACTTTGAGGTTGGCCTCCTGCAGTTTTCGAGCTCTCTCTTCAAGCCTCTTAGCAAGAACAGCCAGCTCTGTGTTCTTCCTCCTCAGCCGCCTGACCTTCTCCTCTGTCTCTGGGGCGCTGCTCTTCCGCTAAACACACGGGAAACAAACATCATCATCAGACATCGCCTGCAGCAAATACTAACACAGCATGGCCCAGTCACACAAACAGTTATAGAGGAGGGCTTATTAATGGCTTATTAATGGTTTAATATCATCTGCCTGTGTTACTAGTGAACATTCAGAGGATCCCTGGAGAAACACGCTGACAAACTAGTTATCTATTTATAAAGTGAAAATAAAGTCGCAGCAGTTAACTGAAACAACAGTGTTTCAGTTACATGTCTGTTCACCTGCCCTACTTTGTAGGAAGCCTTCAGTCGAGACCAGCTCTGTTATTTTTAGTCTTACCAGCAGGCCATTCTCCTCCCTCAGTGTGGTGCAAGTCTTCTCCAGCTCATCAAGGGCTCGCAGGAGTTCAGAGTTCTGCCGTACCAGGAAGCCATAGTCAGTACCATTCTGAAAAACAAACACAGCAAATACAGAAGCACAGTTTACTGACTACCTGCTTTTTTTTGTTTGTTTTTATAAAACAACAGGGCACACACGAGTATCATTTAAAGAGGGAAACAGGGATCGATTTTCATTTCTATAGAATTGCTTAAATTCTATAGAATTGCTATTGCTTAAATGTCCTGTCTGTCAGTTACAGAAAAGCCTTCCTCTGCTGTCAGCCAGTGTTTATACAGCACTATCTAATGGTGGCTGACAGATGACAGCCCACTGAAAAGGCTTTTCATTAGACCAACTCAATCAGTCTACCACCGTCTCTGAACACCTATTATACCATACTAAGTCAGCATTAAGAGTAAGGAGAGGTCTGCTCGTACATCACTATATGGACAGTGGAGGAGAGACAGAGTGGACTATAAGCAGACATTATTCAAACTCTTCGTTTTTTTGATTTCATTCTGCTGTGATAACCTGGTGTATATTCAGTGACTGTAGTCAGTTGTCATGTATTGAAATAAATACACATGATGAGGTTTTATAGTAGTTTTATACAGTACAATAGACCTGGGTGATGCACTAATAAGCTTGTTATCCTGTGAGCTTTTTATGACAGGACAGCTGAACAAAGCAGCAGTCAGTGTGGCAGATAGTCAATGTGGTGATCAACACTGTCATGGGCGCTTATCATCCATGCAGAGGAAACGTGGAAGTGGTAATGCCACGGTGCCTCAGTGCCTCTGTGTCAGGGATGCTCTAATTGAGCTCTGAGGCACAGAGGGAAGGACCTGGCACACATGAATGTCATGGCTGCAGTGAGAGCAGATGGACAGACAGGGCAGACAGATAAGCTGGAGGTGAGGGGAGGGTTAGTCCTCAGAGTGAAACACATTGGCTGAAAAAACTCACCTACACTGACTACGGCTGGTTATGTGTGATGAGAAAGCAATTGCTGTTAAGACGGGTAATACTGCTGGGTGATACCTGTGGTCAGTTCGACTAATGTGAAACAGTCAGGATGTCCCTACCTGCAGCTACTGCGACCAACACACAGAAAGAGAGATGCACTGTGGTAGACCACGTACTGTAGTGTCTCAGTAGGACAAAAGCACACAGATGGCTCCACATGTGAAACACCAGTAGACCTGTTTGAATGTGGTCCATTACTGTACATCTCCATAATACTCTTGGGACCTCATTGCTAACCTGAAAATACCCCACAATACCACTTTTGCAGCAGCACAAAGACTAATGTTATATTAAACATCCTGATGACATGGTGCAAAAAAAAAAAAAAAACATGTACCCATCATCTTGTGAGATTATGTTGTCGTGGTAACTGCAGATGATGGGTGATCTGGTGGTTCCCTGGAGGGTTTTCAATGCTCCTGTACCTGTTATTTAAGTCACTAATGACCTGCTGTTTACTAAACCAGCAGCTGAGGCTCCTGGGTGTTTATCTTCCAGTACTATTGTGATGGTAACACTGGACATCCTGTCTGAGTATCTAGTTAGCAGGGTACAGACTAGCACCAGACAGACCATATGGTTTCAGGGTAAGACCACACAGAGTCGCAGAAACAATATTTTGAATAAAATCATTAACACATGATCTAGTGATGAAATAAAGAATACATTAAAAATGTAAATGTAGTAACATGATAAAATAAATCATGTGCAACAAAATCTGTCCAAACATAATGAAGAAGGAAACAGTCATAAATAAATATTGTCTAAATTAGTTGTAAAAAGATGTAACTACTGTCTGTCGCTGCAGGAAAAACAGATACTTCACTGACAACATTTCTAGTCAATACAGGTACTCAGTCAGTAAGTGAGTTTGAATGCTCTCTTTGGGCACAGTTTGGCACCAGTGTGAGAAAACGTTTCATCTTATTGTTCTGTTAAACATGACTGCGCCTCAAACGTTTGACAAGGAAGCTAGTGAAGCTGTTACATCACCTGACATTAAGTTACATCCTTATGATTTTCATGAAATCAAACCCCATTTTTGATACTATTTAGGATTGGCATCCATTCAACTTATTTACAAAGAGTAATTATCTCACTATATGTTAATATCTATTGGTAGAGGCAGAGTCCACCAATCCTACACTGGATTCAGACTGCACAAGGATTAGAAGTAAAATGACACAGACATATGATTCAGATCAATTAATCCCATTGATATCAGCTTCACTCTTTACTTCACTCTCTTTCCACCATGTCAGAGCTGGATAAACTTCCTCTTGATGTGGATGGATCGTTTTACTGCTGTTGCTTCAAATTAAAAGTATACAACTGGCAAAACACAAGGGGCTTTTTTAGAAAAGTAGCCACATGAAATACTATGTATTAGTCACCATGGTTAAAGCTGACTGTGTTATCTTTTGTCATTTTCTAATTAGTTGTTTACTTTCTTTATATTAAAGTAAAAAAAAATGTTAGAACATAAAGTAAAGGTAAAAAACTAAATTTGGCTTATTCTTGATTCTTGATGCTGCAGAATCTGCTGCCTCTAAGGGTTTGTCATACATTGTTAAAACATTTGGTGCTTTTATTTTCACAACATGAACAAGTATTCATTGTAAAACATCCATCCACACTCTGCATCCTGCTTCTTTCTGGTCAGGATAACAGGCAGGACTGGAAACTAAAGGTGAGAAATGACCAGGTCGCAAGTTTAACAAATGGCTAACACACACACACACACACACACACACACACACACACAGAAAAGAAATGCTTCCCCTATAATACGGTGTGTGAGACCCTCTCCTCTCATCCTCTTCAGATGATGTATTAGGGCACATAGAGAAACTGCAAACAGAAGAGTGTAGCTCATCTTAAAAACCTATGAACAGCACTTCATGACTGGACCATTTGCTTTGCTGATGATATATGAATTTTTCAGGGACACAGGGATACTGCCTATTCAACTTTCTTGGCCTGATTTATTTCTTGCACTGTAGTGTGAGGGGTGAGGGAGAGCTCTAAGTACAAATATCAGGTTCATTCTTAAAATCTCATCAAATGCTGCGCTCCTTTCATGTGAGTATACTACATTTTTGAACACATTTAAAAAGCATGAAGACATAAAACAATTCACTACAACAGTAACTAACAACTCCTAACAATATCATACTGGCTGGAGGATAGCCTGAACATTAATACCAGGGTCAGAGCATAAAGCAATCAGCTCAAATGAAACACAAAACCTTGTACTAAAGCCTTGTACCGAGGAAAATGAAGATGTTTCCTTACAGTTAGGAAACCTGCATAAGGCTGGTGGTAAGCACAGGGAATAACACAGGAAAGCTGCTTTACTACAACACAGGAAGTGCACAGTTAAATGTATCTATTGCTTCACTGTGGCTGCTTCTCTCCACTTACTCCCATGAAACATTTTAGACTGATCTGCTGAATATACTCAAATATTAATCTGAACTAATTTTTAATTAAACAAGGAGAGAGAAGTCAGTTGCTAATCTCAGTGGTGACCTCAATAATTCTTGTAGCTGCTTAACAATAAAGGTTTGTCTGTGGTTTACTTGTTGAGCTCAGTTTTTAATGTCCTGCATGGAGTACAAACTCAAAGTAAAAAGTACCTTAAAAATAGTTCTCTCTCTAAAGATGGCTTCAACTGACTCTGCTCCAAAGTAGGACAATAGCAGTAACACGTAATCCAATGGCAAAAGGAGACACCATTACACTCACTAACAACCCCCAGTGTCACTAAAGTGATGCTCACTCTACAAGTACCCAGAGCAGAAATTGTTGCAACCAACGTTAGTTTTCCAGATTTGCTGAGGAGGTGTTATTGGAAAAAAGATAACACTGTGCTTTGTTGCCTTTCCCAAACATAAAAGGGCAGAGTGCTGGCAAACATTCTTTAAGGATTCAAAGAGACGTAGTGTAGCCTCAGCTCTCAGATGAGCCATTGTGTCCTTGAGAGTTATTTTACCATCAGTCAGAGGAGTCAGCCGGTCCCAGTGTCCCAGTCTTCCTCTCAGGACAACGATGCTGAAGCCCAATCAATCACCTCAGAGGAAGGCCAGCCAGAGTGAACTCAGCCTCCGCCTGCCTCCATTCTGATTCTAATGATCTTGGAGTCCGTCCATGTCTTCTAATTGTTCCCTGGGAATCATACTGAAAATACACCGGAGGCTTTTCTTTAAGCATGAGGTAATGCTGGCGTCTTACAGACTAAAACCCACTCTGCCCTCGCTTCTCTTGCCGCCACAGAAAAGGGCTGCAGGTGGTGAGGTCTACTCAAGGCCAGTGTATTAGCATTCAGGCAGAACTCCTCTCTCACAGCAGTGCTGTTTTCACTTGGGCCTGGCTCAGTGAGCAAGGCAGATGTAACTCAGTAGAAGGAGGGCAGGGGTCTCTACACAAACATCTGTCAGGAGAGCCTGAGCCTTGGGCAGGGCAGATGGGCCTAATGGAGCCACCTCCCTATGCTGTTTGTATGGCTGCAATAATTGTGGATGCAAACAGAGTATGAAAAACACACTCACACCATACACACCACACTGACACCTCTTACCATAGTGGTACCGCAGGGTCTAGAAAACACTGTCATGATTATTCCATTTGATTGTGAAGCTGTGAAAAAAATTCTGTTTGCATTCAGAACTTAAGCATTCATCTGAAATTCCAAGTAAGAAACAGCAGAGTTAGCTGAAGTTACACATTTATATTCCTTTAGAGTGAGTCAGCTGTGAGAGCTCTTGTGTGACTGCATCTGACAAAAGCAGGGGGGACGAGCCTTCACTGATTGCTGTTGTGTGATACAGTTTGTGCTGTGAAAAGCCTCATTATTTCATTATAAAACCATATTCTTTGGTGCTTTTTCTTCCTAAGAAGAGGACTTGAATCACTCCGGGCTTTTCAAATGATCACAAAGAAAGTTTTACTATCAGGTCTACAGGGCAGCTTGTCAAATAGAAGAAGCTCCTTTCACACAAACACATTCACCTACAGTGACATTGAATTTTCTGTATAGGAGATATGTATGTGTGAAAGATCCAGATAATTGAGTCCAACAATGTTTGCAGGTTGCACTTGTGAAAAGGACTTTAAAACTCAAAGTACGGCCACAAAAGGTCAAACTCCACCATCACATGGCTGTCACAGTTTGGCAGGTGGCTCCAGGAGCAGCATGTGTTACTGACCTTGAAAGCACAAACAACCTGAGCAATGCAGAGTCATTTTAATCTCATTTATTATACGACAAGGTTTTTGCAGACACACAAAACAACCTGAGTTAAGAGCTAACATAAAAGAGTAACATCAAAGAGAAACTTCACAGGTGACTTGTTCTAAATGATCCAACTCCATTTACTTTTACTGTGACTAACAAGCCGACACTGACAAGTCTGAGCTTTGTAAAGAGAGCAGGCTAATGTGCCTCTTGATTATCTGGGTCAGTTGCTGTTTTATATGCCTCCGAGGGCCTGAATCAAAATGTCTTAGGGGTTTTCTGGAATTCATCCTTTGTCGGCATCTTATTGGCAGCACTTTAAAGTCAAGAGCTAACACAGATACAACTATGGGTAGATTAAAATAAAAATAGCAGATAGAAACTACCACAGCTGCTCATACAGGAAAAAACTATATGGAAGTTGAGACAGACAGATTTACTGAATCAAATAAAAAGCATTCGTAATTGCTCTACTGGTGCTGTTAAAGCCTGCATGAGAAAAGGGAGGCAACACAGAACAGGGCAGATGGAGACGCAGAGAGTGTTTTATCTGTTCTCACAGTTTCTAATGTTTGTTTTGTTCGGACTACTAGTAAATTAAGAGTCAGTGTTTTATATTTAAATATTTCCATAATCTCCTGTGCGATTCTTCCTGACCTATGACAAACTATGATTTTTACTTTCTTTTTATGTGATTCACCAAATCACCAGAGGAAAGCTGTTCAAATGAGCAGCCATTTTATCCTGTTTGTAGAAACGCTGCATTCACCACTGCAGTGTTAAGGATACTTTCTTCAAAGTATCTTGTAGTAAAAAGAAGCAGGAAAAATGACAAATGCAAGAACACTACAAATGTCTGCGGAGATGTTTTTTGTTACAGTACCTATCAACAAAGATTTAAAGAAATCATTGAATGATCGGAGGCTTACATATTCATAAGGTCATACAACCAGATTATCCTTTTGTTTGGGATCCACGGCGAGCTTTTGTAAGGCGTATGGAAATGTCTACCGTCTGGTTTCACAGAAACATCGACATCAGCATTTTTAGCTGACAGCTAGAAATCCCCCACTGTAAACCTCTAAGGAGACAGCAAGACAAAGGCACCGACATGCACACAGGAGCACACAAACACACGCTTTGCCATTGTCAACTCTTTTGGACATGATAATTGAAGAGGCAGTATAAAAACTAGAATCTGCCATTAGTGTACAACATCATTTCAGCTAAAGTGCATACAGTTTGTATTACAACTGAAACCATTCGATCTTCATTTTAATGCTAAAGCAATACATCAACACACCACTAATGACACCCCTTGTGGATTGGGACTTAAAAATATGAAAACCTTTATTTACATTGGTTTTTATCTGTTTGCCAGTGCTCTTCTGCCATTCCCACAGAGGCAGCACAAAGCTCACTGCTGGCTGGGCTTGGATGGAAAAAAAGATAACACATACAATAAATGACAGTTACATAAACTGTTTCAATTCAGTAGCTCTGCTGCCTGCATAGTTTAAGACAGTAAGGCCCAGCAGGAACGCTGTTACATTACAACACATTTTTTCCATAGGATAATCACTGTTTTTATTGCAATGCATCTCAGTCCTCGTAAACGGCTCCAATTCTTTCAAAGAAAAATGTGTCCTTTGGTTTTTAAAAAGTGAGCCTGGTTATGATCATCTCTATATTTTTACTCTAGCTGTTCAGAAACTGCAGATTAATTTTGATAAAAGCACGATGGACAACCTGAAAGTAGCTGCAGCTGAGTTTAATTCAGCAGTGCCGCTCAGAGGATTGGTATGAAGGAGACAGTCTGCTGAATCTGGAAATGTGCTTTAATTAATCCAAGCCTTGTCTGCTGTCAGTAATAATCGAAGGGGAAAGGCCTCCTCCCGAAGACCCGATCCTCAAACACCACATGGTCAGAGAAATGACTCCTGAACACATTTTTAATAACCAGCAGAGACCAGAGAGAGAAACACAATATTCAGTGAAGACTGGGAGTAGCTGCCCTCCCACTACAGTGGACACTAATGGACTTGACAATACCAGTGAAGTGTTGCAATTTAGAGCCAAATCAATGCTACTCTTTATCTCTGTCTCCTACATCAGTGGTTTTCTATTGACATTTCCTGAAGTGCTCCGCTGTCAAACATCCTCAAAAGACATGAAAACGTTAGAAGCAATAACCTGTGCCCTCTACAATAAACCACCATACTTTATAGGCTTTTTGTTTTACTTCATTATCACCTACATCTCCTGTGGTTTAACACTTCACTGCTCCTGTGCTCAACAACATATTATTTTTATATGCTACTTGCAAACACCTTTTCCAAGTCTGTATTTTGTTCTAATTACTGTGATCAAGGCAGCAATATCCACATTTTTTATAAGTTCAGGGCAATGCATTCATACTTTCCTATAGTAAAGAAACAGGGAGGCTGTTATCTACAACTGTCCTGAACAAAGCAGAGAAAAAAAATACATATAGAAAGAACCACAGAGCTGTTTGTGGCCTGAGGTGCTTTATCAACAGCCTCTCTCCCCCTATACTCATATATAAGTCATGAAGAAGGTCTCTTAAGTGTCCTCTCAAATCCCCTCCTGTATTTATCACAACTCATCTCCCCAGGCTACCTGACGGTGACAGATTAGGGGGTCTCTCATACAGCGTTAGAGAACAAAGAGGCAACACGAGACACCCCTTTACTCCCCCGCAGGCATCCAGCAATCTACCTCCACCACACCTCGTACAAGCGTCCGCTGGGTGAGGTCGTACAAAAATAAAATGCACTGTCTGGAAATGGGTGTTAGTCCGTTGCCCTCTTCCATAGTTTAGAATATAAGATGTGCATAAATTTCAGAAAATAACCATAAAGCGGTGTGAACTGTCTCGTATACGTCAAGTGATGGGATGGAAATTAGAGACTCTGGAAATCCTGATGCAGCCACATGTCATGATGTATTCTCATAGAGCCATGAGCTAATTCATCTGTTATGCCAGTAGTGATTTCACGCTTAATCCACGTTAAGAAATCAACATAGAAGACATCTGTAATGAATAAATCATCCCTTCAGCTTTCAGACCTTGTGCCTATTATGGCTCGGCGCTGTCTCAGCCCTCTCCCTTAGAATACCATTACAACACTGTCCAACGACACAGTAATTAAAATCCACACGGCTGCCCCACCATCTCATAGTCCACAAATAAAAATGTCACAATCCCCTAAGCCTCCAAGGCTTAATAAGGTGTCAGACATGCAGAGAACATCTGGCTTTTTACAAGTCAAAATGAACAGAAGGAGGGGTCGCCAAATTATTCTTCTTAGTGCAACATCAGCAGAAAAGCCACAGAGACAGACAGAACGTAGTGGAGATGATTTGTTTCTCCCCCGACCCTCCACAGGCTCAACCCTAAGAGCTTCCACATAATATAACCCTTAATCTTGTCAAAGAAAATTGCATATGCACACAAGCCCCTCAACCCCCTGCCACTGTAACAGCAACAACTTAATTTGTGGTCTAACACAACAGACATACACAGTCAGAGATGGTTTTACTGAACCTGCTTAAACATCTTAAACCACATCAGTCATCATGTGAGGAAGACACACTCAAGTGCTTACACATTGCTCCCACATCCTCCTTTACACAACTCTGCTTTGCTTATCGACTACAATCTCATTTCAAATAACAAATTGAATTTCTCCTAAAACACAAATGTTGTGTTCTTTGTTGGTTTCATTGTCAACACAGTAACATGTACAGAAGACAAGGAAAATTAAACCAACACTACAATGGAGTCACATAGCATCTAGTTATCATGGCTGCATCTGTGTAGTGGATTAAAAACTGTGGCGATCCTAGAGCCCCACCCCCATTTGCAGACTATTGACAAATGCTACAATTTACAGATGTTTCCTGAATGCCTCACATGCAGACAGTGCTAGCTATAGCACACATCATTAGGGCCCCACTTGGTTGCTTTTGGGGTCCTGAACAGCAGAGTACTGTCCACCATACAGTGATGCTCTGTATGGCATCTTCAGGGAAGGTTTAAGGGGTGTTACAATCACTATTGCAAAATGTTCCAATATAAGGGGCCATCAGTGGCCCCTTTTCCCCTTTAGGGCCCCAAGTGTTTGCCTGGTTTGCCTCTCCTGACGGTGCGCCTCTGATTAAAAAGCATATGTGACTGAGGTCAAACTGTCCTTTGTTAAGTGGAGCTTTGTTAAGAACAATCAAAGTGAGCAAATGACAAACACAGGCAATACCATTCAGCCAATTTCATTCTACAGATTGGACTGACCTCCCCAAACCACTTAGCCAGACAAGCAAGTCCCTAAAATTAATTGAAAAAATTCATCCCACCAGCCCCACCAGGGCCGTGTTGCCCCACTTGATGTTGCCAAAAAAAAAAAAAAAAAAATCACTCCTCCTACTCCATCATTGTCATCACTGAAGCCAGCATCTCATCACCCGGAGCTAAAGCGATAAAAGGCTGAAATATTAACCCAGATCAATATTAACCCAGACCAATACTGTCTCCACCATGGAGACAGTATTGGGAATTCCCTTCACCTGTATCCCCAGTCCAACACACTTATTTCACTTACTTTAATGGAAAACCATCCTAAATGCCTGAACACTATCACACTTCTGTCTACACAGGAATCCACAGATCGTTGATGGGTTTGAGTATTTGACTGTGATGTTACAAAATATTGATTGCACTGGGGGTTAATATTACCTTTAAATTACATTACTCTTCAATACATTAGCATATTATTTAAAGGCAACAATCAAAACAAAGGAAATCAACTGAACTTAAATCAGTCTATGCTGTGCAGATTATGTGATATCCTGAACTAGAGGTGGGCTTAGCCACAAAGTAGACATATCTAATGTATTGAGAATAACATAGGGCAGACCAAGCTTGGAAGATAGTTTCTACACAACAGAATACTTAACAACACACACATACACACACACACACACACACGCACACGCACACATATACACACTGTCTAGGACAGGACAGAGGGTCTAGACAGTCAATAAATCTCTAACAACACTTGCACTAGTCAAATAACTAAACACTACCACAATGCTCCGCAGCAAACCTTTACAAGTCACGTTCAATCAATGTACATCTGACACAGGCACTTCTGTAATAAAAGGCCAGAGTGACCTTTCTTGACATTCAGTGGGTCAACAGAATGAGCCTCTTTTTCCTCCTCCAGGCAGAAAGCATTTCCCATTGTGAGATGGAGCACAGGTAATCATGGGTTTAATTTCTCCAGCAGTTTGGGACCAGGCCCAAATGAAATGTCACAGACAGCAGAGAGCTGTTGGAGGTCTCTAAATATCTACCAGCTTCAGTGCAGGGGAGTGAATGTAAACACAACAGTGCTTTATAACAGCTTTATTCACATTTCTAACTTCACCACAGCAAATCAGTGCAAAGGTGAGCACCACTTGCTTGTAAATGCCTAATGACCTGCTCTACAGTATACAGTATATTCTGAAGGGCGGGGTGATATGATTTCAAATCAACATCAAGATTATTGCAAACTTTTACCTTGATTACGCTTAATGAACGATCACTTTAGCACATTGGTATCTCTCTTTTTTTGAGCCAGGCACTCTTCAACAATGTGACTGTGTACCACTGTCTGCTAGTTGTGTCTGATAAGACCCAATCAGGAGGCAAGGCAGGTGTCCGCATCATCGTTTCCAGAAGTCTCAGTTTCTACCTGTCCAGACTACAACACAACCCCAGAGCTGAACTAAATCAGGTCCAGCAGCGTTTAGGGGCTTGAAAACTCCAGAGTAGTGTGGACACCAGGCATAAATGTAGCAAAAGTGATGCATTTTAAACTAAAACTATTAGTCTGGACGTAGACTGAGGCTCAATGTTTGCACTCATGTCATCCATAATGCCAGTTTTGCTTTGAGAGAATGCAGACTGGACAGGGTGGAGGCACGTGACTGAACATGAGGTAGTATTTTTTAAGGGGATGGTTCATGAACACACACACGCACTACATGAGCAGGTCGGTGAGAGGTTCTAAATGTTGGTTTTTATACTTTTACAGGTAACTGTCCAGCCCTAACACTCTGTTCATCCCACATAGAGTACATGGAGTGGAACTGATACCTGAAGTTTGTGACCCCATGCTGCAAGTGAATGCGACAGTGAACACAATGTCTGACCCTCGTTCCACAGAGAGTGAACCTCGGCCAGACAGCAGCCAGACAGACACTGATGTTTGGGTTTGGAGATGGTGGGAGACAAATACTCCAGAGCTTCCTCTCTCACTGCCCTATCAATTATTCACAAGTCATAACGTAGTTTGGCCAATAAAACATGCTCTTATATGCATACGCACACACACACACACACACACACACACACACACACACACACACACACACACACACACACACAAAAAACCCTGAACCTTCTAGCTAAAAAACCTCATGCAGAACCAGCAACAGGAATCTTACTCAGATGTTTATTTCATTTACACATATCTAAAAACAAATTTGTTTTACATGCCATTGCTCAAAACATCAAGTGTTGTGACTTTTTAACCAGAACTGCAACAATTAGTAGATTCATTGATTAACTGATTTTTAAGACAAAATTCTCTGGTTGTAGCCTCTCCAGTTTGAGGATTTGCTGCGTTAATCCGTTTTATCTTGTTGTAAACTAAATGTCTTTCAGTTTTGGAACTGTTTTTTCAGACAAAACAAGAAATCTGAGGATGTCACCTTGGACTCTGGAAAACTGAGATGGGCATTTTTCACCATTTTCTGATGTTTAATGGACTAAATGATTAATCAGTTAATCAAATAATAAATAATAATCGCAGTCCTATTTTAATTATTATCTATTTTAAGGATTGATGTAGCAGAATCCAAATCATAAATTATCCCTCTTCCCATCATGTATGACCTGAAAAATACTGTGCACAGTACAGTGTCATGTGTTTCTGCAACAAGATAAATGGACAGAAAATGACACAAACCTTTACAGAAATGTGTAAGAATATGTTTTTTTCCACATACATCAGCATCATCATCACCACCACCTTCATCTTAACTACTATAACTCACTGCACAATTTAACTTACTATTATTTAGCACTGTTATGTTTATTTATTTGCCAGGAATTAAAAAGATCCATAATAATCATGTAACTGAAGACAAAAAAAAATAAAATAAGTGAACTGTTTTAATCAAACCTTAAATCAATCTTATAAATGCCTGTCTAACACAGGAAGGTCCATCATCACATGCTGCATGAGAAGCAGAACTATAAGTGTATAAGTTGTTCAGACTCTACCCAGATGTTCAGAACACTTCCTCTCTGAGATTCGTGATTAGGTTCAGAAATTTACAGGCCAAGTTCTGGTAAAACCTGACTGTCAGATCAGACACACCGCTCCACTTTCTGTTCTTCCACAGCTATTAACTGGGTCAGTGGTGACCTATAGGGCTGGCAACAGTGTGTCAAACTCTGCATTTAGTAATAGATCTGTCCCAAACCCTTTAACCAGTGTAACACACAGATTTAAGTACCTCAGAAATAATTCAGTGCCTACCTTTGTCTGTCTGTGTAACTATTGATTCCCTGGTAGATGCATATAAATACCTACTGTACACAGATAATCCATTTCTATAACATACAGATGAACACAAAGCCTGTGCTGTTTCACCACTGAGCCTTCAGCTCGCCTAAAAAGCATGTCTGTGATTTTTGGGAGCAAAGTCACACGTACACAGACAGAACATTTCAACTCCAACCATGTTTCCTTTATATTCTGATAATAACCTTCACTCGTTTCTATTGACGAGAGCAGCTGTAAATGAGCACAGAATTTGAAAACCAGGCCTTTGCCGCTGCCTTTTACCTTGAGAAATCTGACTACACTTGTTACAGAGCGGCTTCAATAGTGTGAAACAGCTCTCCAGAATTTTTGCTGAGCATCAGTTATTCCTTTATATCCACAGCAGAAGAAATGACATGCTGACAACAAGATAACAAAAGCCTATATTTACAGGCTATAGAAGCACAGCTGACAACAGACTGAGTGATAAGTACTTTATTATTATTATATTTTACAAGGCAGGAAATGTCCTTTCTAACTGGATGAACTGAGATACTGTAATAATGAACAGCAGCAGCCCATATACAATATAAAAAAGAGTAACTTTAGTGTGTAGCCAGAGCTATAACATCCTTGCACACTGTCACACATTCTCCAAAGTGAAACAGTCTGGCCAGAGAGTCCTAATGACTCCAGAATAATTGTTTTCATTGCCAGACTTGGCAGCAGCTGGAATTATATTGTGTGAGGTAAAGGTACCAAGAGTCTTGGCCACTGCAGAGAAAGTAAATAAGTCCATGGTATCACTGCATTACCACTGTTGTGAATTATTTAGAACTACACTTTTTTTACAAAACTAGAGTGAAGCTAAACCCGGAACGGACGTGTTTCCACTGGTACAACACTGAAAAAAGGCCACTTTCAGATGATCTCAGACTGTTCCCGCCTGACCTGAGCTCCTTAATGTCCTGGGCTGTAACAGAGCAATCCAGACAGAGTAAATATAAGGGTATCAGGTAAAATAACTGTCTTCAGTGGAGTGATTCTGCTCATTTCTTCGTACAGCAGCTCCATTTGGAACTCACACTGTGTGACCACAGCGATCATTAGACAGGCAGCCATATGGTATCCAGACAGGTGCTAAAGAGCGTGGATCACAGAGGACCACACAGTCAACATACTCATTAGCCTCCATGCCTCTTTCTTCCATGAAGTGCAAAGACAGACATTGACAACTGCTTTACACATTTTCCCTCAAAGACAAGTAATTTGCATAATTGTTCTAAATGACAGATGCAACAGTAGCTACTGTAAAACTAATACCGGACAATTTGTTCATAAACATAGTCGTCTTCATTCTAACGCACTTGAACACTGAAATTAAATTATTTAAGATTCACTGTTCATTGTCTCTTTTCGGCATATGGCAAAACAGAGTTTAAGAATGAATGAGTAAATATCAAATATGAATAAAATAAATATTAACATCCTGTATCATTCATGTCCTTACTAACTTGTTTCATGTCAGTAGATGCACGCATACCTACCACTGCACCAAAATGTGGCAGGGCGGTTACATGTAAGTCAGAAATAAGCACTCCAGTGCCCTCATGTATTTTGGGTCAATAATAGAGGGTGTGCATGTCCTCTCAGTGAGTCTGCTGACAAACACAATGTTTGATTTTGGCAGACAAATCTGTTCTTCACTTTGTGCAAGAACCCATGCACACTGCAATGGTGAAAATAATCATAGGGTGAAAGGTTAACCACTACTTCTCCCATGGGCAGCCTCTCCACACAGTTTCAGAAGGGACATATTTAGAAATTTAAAAAACTGTTTATATCTTAAAAGATGGCAAACTCATCAGTTGTTTATACAAATAGAGACAGATAGGGATAGCTCTGTGGGCTAAGCCACACTGGATCATGGAGATCTGATGATTAACATCACCTACACAGTAAAACCAGCTGTCTTTCTATATATTCCATTTATAACACAGCCACTTCATGTGGGGGTTTTGCTGAGCATGAGCGCAGTTTCATCCACTCTCCCTCTGCTGTACAATACCTGCTCAGCCCCTTGCAACATTTTACTCTTATTAAAAAGGACTACACAGATTCATTACAGTCTTATAAAAATGCATACTGTCGTACTAGCACAGATACACACACGCATACATATCCTTGTTTTACTATATTTGTGGGGACCCATTATTGATTTAACGCATTCCCTGGCCCCTTCCCCTAAAGTTAACCATCATAACTAAATCCCTACCCCCCTACCCCTAAAACCAAGTTTAAACCAGCTAACAGCACCTTCCAACTGAAGGGGTTCATAATTTTTGTCCCCATAAAGCTGTCAGATCCCACAAGTACAGCAAGCTTCGGGTTTTTGGGCCTCATGAATAGTAAAACAAGCTCGCCACACACACATACACACACAAACACACAGTGATCAATTATTGGTGGAACTAGTGACAAGGAAACAAAACAATTGGTTGTGGTACCCCCACTGCAAATAATGGTGTAATTATAAACAATAATCTAAGAGTGACAACCCCCACTGGTCTGAAATGGCCAAATAATCATTTCTAATGCATCATTAAATACTCCCTCTAAGCGTCTGTGGCCACAGACCGTCTCCCAGGTTGTGTGTTGACAGTTCATTAGGGGTTTTTACCACACTGTGATTGTGGTGATTGGGTAATGAAGTGGTGGGGGTGGGAAAGACAGCAGGCAATGTTGCACACAGATTACTACCTTGCTTAGATGATGAAATCCTGTCTCAGCTAAGGACACATTCAAACCATCGAACAAAGACAAAATGACTGAGGTTTTAAGAGCTACTGGTTAAATATGCTGTAGTAGCTTCTCCGTAGTAGCAGCTATAGAGAAAATTTGACCCACAATGTCCATTCACTATTAGCTGGAAATTCTTTCTCAGCAATATGCTGTATGATTCAAACAAACTAATGACCTAATTCTAAATTAATCTAAGAAGGACCATAATCTTATACTAAGGTGGAAATGAGAGTGCAGGCAAACACGAGACTAAAAGTTTGTTCAGAAAGGCAAACACTGCAGCAGGTTAAATGAAAGGCAGGTCAGCATGACCCATGTTGATTTTGCTGCCTTCATGTGTTGCTCTTCATAGTCTAGGATGAAGACACTGTACCATCTGTTTTTCTTGCTGATGTCTATTGATGTAACCACTCATATAAACATCATACTCGGCTTATTCATATGTTATTGGCAAATTGCAAAGATGCTTTTTGTTAGTTAGTCTGAGTAATTTAAGAAAGTTATTCTGACAGTGCCTTCCATAGATGTCTCTTATTGTACCACCTATATGAGCATCCATCAGTCATGAGGAATCCTCATGGGTTCCCTATTGATTTTCAACTGGCTACCATTAAGTGGATATTCTGTCCTAACAGGATATTCAGAGGTGTGAAATTAGGGACTAGGTCATTATAGGTCAGCGTGATAGCTGCCAACTCTCTGATTCTACAGCAGCACTGTCCCAGATAATGTGTCAAGAAAACATGCTGCCTACACAAGTTCAGTGTGACATCACTGTAATACAATACAATGATAATCCAACGACCTGTTTCAATTCACTCCTGCAACTTTAAGATTCCCTTGCTCTGTATATTTCATAGAATATGAAGAGGCAAACAATATATAATGGTTTGCAATGTGAAAAGGGTCATAAAACCACAACCCTGAGTAATGGGTTGAAAATGTCCCATAAAAAATGGTTTGTTTTGTTTTATTGAGAAGACTAGTGATGCTATGATACACTATTCTATGTCTGTTACTCTGATTATAGTGGGACTATAAAACACCTCTCACAGCCTCCAGGCCCAGACATCTTCATGTCAACCATCTTGAATGATTGCGGAAGACACAACAGATGTTCCACACTTACCTTTCGTATCCCTTCCACTTCAAAACCATTCAGGTTTGCATACAGCGAGTGGTGCCTCTTTCCTAATAATGATGTTGAGGTGACATTAGCCGTGGTCGGGACTGCCTTGTCCAAGAGCCCATGGTGCGTATTAACCTGCTCTTCTGTCCCCCTAAACTCCGGTTGTTGTCGTCCAGGGGCTTCCGCCTCCTCACGGCTCTCCATCTCTGCGTGTGCCGGTGCAGGCTCGGGCTGCTCAGGCCGAGTGCACAGGTCATACATCACTCTCAGTCAAAGTCAAACAGCGCAGATGAGATCAATATGACCAAATGAGGTGCCCAGCCAAGACCAAGCCATCACGGGCTTTTCATTTGCTGGAGGAGAATAACACAGATCAGCTGTGGCAGGTCGACTTCAGAATAATAAAGATGTCACTTTCCTCCTTTTCTCCAACAGTTTATAAGCAGGAGTGTTTTTCACAGCTGAGGTGAAGTGTCTGAAACCAAGCAAAGGACTCTTTTTGCCATGGGTGTCACTGACGAAACACATGAATTTGTAAAACACTGTACAGCGGAAGTTTAAGCTGACAAAAATGGCACTAGTGCAACAGTCAGTGTGCCATATCCGAGACAAAACCAGTTACATATAAACCAGGAGTTGTAAAGTACCTCCTACCTCTCTGCACAGTGACGTTTTCCAAAATGAGGACAATCAGCTCTAAAGGGATATTAAATATTTTCAGCCTTGGCTTCTCACTGTAATTTGATGAATGTCATCGTCCTGGTAGCATTCTTCAGCATGCTGTTGTTAGTATTTATCACCGTGTAGCATTCAGATTCAGAGTCCTGCTCACTACGTTGACATAGCCTGTTTCTTCATGCTTTACCGCTCTGCCGTCTGAGGCGGTTTTTCATAGCTGCTTGTCCAGATATTGATAAATAACCACTGCTCCAATTCTTATCCTACATAATGCAGAAACGTCAGATGTAGGCCCGACCGAAACAGCAAACAAGAAGAGACGTGTGATGCAGATAAAATAAAATAAAAAACAGAAAGCGTTTTAACTAACAGGTCTCCACTCCAGTTCCCATTCTCTCAGTATGGCTGAGATGTGGGTGGCATGTTGACTCTTGAGCTGTGAGTCTGTCCTCATTGATGCCGCTGTGTCAAATAGCATTTTATCCAGATGCTATAAGACTCGACAGGGCTGCTTAATCCCATCTTGGTTACAGCGCCATAAAGGTGAAGAAAGAGGACGAAGGGAAAAATGTGTGTGTGTGTAAGACGGTGAGTGTCGCTGAGAGGAGGGGGTAGGGAGGACTGCTTCAATCGCCCTATCACAAAAAGGCAGGCTTTGAGACGGGGCCCAATCATTACCGTGACTAGAGCTCGTTTCCATGGAGATGACGCTGGAATGATGTTGGCTGCCTATTGATTGTTCAAGAGGCAGTACACACTGCAACATGGGGAGGCTGCAGGAGGCAGGCAGAGGAACAAGTGTGTCCAGTCCAGACTAATTCAAATGTTTTACCGCAGTTGTCCAAGATAAAAACACATTACGTCTGACAAGGTGATGAATGCTACACATATTTCACAGACAGACTCTAGAAAGACAGAAGGTCTGATGCTGCAAAAGATAAGATCTGTCACAACTTAATGTTGGTTTATTCAGCCTTCCTGCCCTCCTCTCAACTACAGGAGGTACTATCAAGTACTCCAGCTAATTGTCTATCAAATGAGCAAGACAGCCTAATAAATCCCCTTAACAAGCAGCAGCCTGAATACAAGCCAAGAAGGGGGGTTTGTCAAGTTATTTGGGATGGCATCTAGTTAAATCTACTTGACAAACTTTACACCATTTAAAAGCTCAGTAAACCATTTTACGATACCAATATGTAGCAGTTGCTTATTTTATAACAGGCATGTATAAAAAACATTAAAAAATATATAATAATAAAAAATATAATAAATAATAATAATAAAATAAATAAGATAGCAAAAAATCTTTTTAAAATAATTAATAAATAAAAAAAGTAATTTTTTTACCTTGTTAATCTCTACAAATAGGGTTAATTATTATATTATTATGCAGAATAATTCTGACTCTTTAGTATTAAACTCCTGAGTTACCTTTAAGAAACAATTAAATTCATGATTATCTATAATCAGAAGGGATCAAGAGAAGGTGGTAAGCTATTTTCAGGCTTGTGCAAATAACTGGGGCAGTTGTTAAGGAGTTAAATGATCATATGAAAGCCTTAAGGTGCTTGAGACATGGTTACCACTGCATCTGCCACTGAGTGACAGTGATGTTCTGTATTTTGAACAGGCAACAACAGGGTGAAACTCTGATCCTACTAACAACCTGTACCATTCACTATAGAGTGCTGTTATCCATCTACCCCAATGCCATCATAAGCAAAGGAAATGATGACACAATAAATGTATGGTATAATTCAGGAAACTCCTGATAATTTAGTTCCTGCATCATTTTTCCTCGATGTGGTTTCTGTGGTTGCCATGGTCATACAGCAGGCCACAGTGAGCAAGCTGGGATGCACCTATCCAACTTTGTCTACCCATATTGATTCTGACACCTAAACTTAAAGAGTATTTTATGCTTTCTAGCACTGACCTGACAACAGTGCTCTTGTTTCTGCATTTAAAATCTGTATACCTCACTGCTTGTGGGACTCAAAGTACCTTCTGGATGGAGGGAATAATTCTATACACATTAGGAATGGGACATAGATAGACATTTGTTAACTGGTACACATTTGATAAAGTGGTTTGGTTATACTTACTACTGTCATTTAGTTTTTTAGGCAATTGCAAATAGATGAATATACATTCTCATCTGGCTATTCTATGAGTAGTTTATTAATTACATTTCCAGAAAATTTCTCTCTAAATCTCTGAACACCTCTAATCCAGCCTATTCCAACTCATCTACAGCAGATCAAGAGTAGTTGGTAGTTTAAAAATTAGTGACTTCTTTGCTGCAGCCATTAAAGGTCACAGAAAACCCATAGCTGGGCACAGGAAAATTTAAAATAGACGCCTTTGCCTTAATTTTTATAATTGGCATTTACTGTTGCTGATATTAATGTAATGCCAGTGCAGTCAACACTAAAGCTGTCACATTTAGTATGGCTCAGTCTGAAAATGAAAGTGTTCCAATATGTTCACTCAATAACTGAGGGAAAAGGGTTTGATTTCGACTGACAGCCTAAAAACACAAGGAGCCCAGACCAGACAGATCAAGCTCATACATATTCCCTGTGTCTCTCAGACACAAGCTTCTTATTTTGCGCTAACACAGCATTTCAGTTCTTTCCATTATTAACTCCAGCGTGCTCACAAGACCGTGGCTTTAGTAGCCTAAAGACTGAAACCAACCCTGGCATAAGCTCCAATGAACAGTATTTCTCTTCTGCTTCAGCTCCTTTCATAATTCAAATATATACCCTGATTGGGAACAGAAGTGCTGACAGCAAAACAGCTGAAAAAGAACAAAATATGTGAGATTAAGGCTGCACACATGGCCACTGCCACCAGTAATTTATCACATATTGCACACACACAGCACACACACGCTGAATATAAAAATCTCACTGAGCACAAAAGCTCAGCATAAGTTAATGCAGGTCAGACAGCATACTGTCTGTCCATCTAGCCATTTAGCCAGGTCCATCATGGCTCAGTGGTATCGACATCCTATCACACTGACATATTTTGACAGAGCCTCCCCATTTGGCTGTTGGTCAAATATATCTCACATGAAACTGTATCCATAAATTAAGACAGGGTGAAAAATGAACAAATGAACAAATGAACAAATCCAAAAATACAAGTGCAGGACTCTATCCTCCATTAAATTTACTCTTATCTTTGTGAAGCCTTAGATTTTGGACAAACCTCATCAAATTTATGATAAATGTGTTTATCCTGATGAAGTGAATGTGCACATTTCCTATGTACAGTGTCATATTTAACATTTTTATGGCACAAACATGTTATTTAGAAACACAAACTTGTCAGTGGAATGAAAAATTTGGACTGTTTGTGTTGCAAACAAATATACAGCTGCTACTATGAACAGCAGTGGTCACCCTTCTCACACACTTGAAAGACAACTAACATGATTAAAAGAAATAGGCACGAGCCAGTCCATATTTGTTTTGGTTCACCTCAGTGCCAGTTTCTGTAATAACAAAGGTGGTGCCTTGGTGCTGTGCAAGAAAGTGGGCATTGTTGTTCAGACACTGTTGAAACTGTGATTAATTATTCATTTTCCTCCCAATGCAAACTTGATGCAAAATTTAAGAGACCAAAACACACTGACCCACTTCTGCCACTCAAAAACGGAGAGCATCCACCACCAACACATGGCAACCCCTCCTCGAAAGAAATTCACCATCATCTGTTTTACACCGCAGCACACCAATCACATTAAATGCTTTTTATATAAAAACTTCATATTGGCAAATAAGACGGCAACATAAGCCAGTGTTTCGCTCTCCTGTTTTGTTGTATAACAGTGTTTGACTGAGTGTGTATAACCGCTATGAAAAAAAAGACTCCTGATGGAAATTTAACAGTTTCTGTTTTGTTCTCCATGTTTCTGCTGCTGGCTATGCAACACTGCTGCCTTTTTACAAAACTGTGTATAGTATAGTAGTATATACTGTGTTGATGAGGTTATGTTTAGACAATCATAAGCCCCACCTATATTATATGTGTTAATTTAGAAAAAAAAAATGCATTAATTTTCTAATTATTATTAGAAGCTATTAACAGGCAGTGTTTCTCAATCTGTGATTTGAAATTCACAGAGGAAGGAAATACATTCAACACAGCGCATTTTGGTGAGTAACAGTTTACATAAATGTAACTTTGTGTTTATATGTTGTGTCAATGTGATAAAAAAGAAAATCTCTGCAGGGCACCTTTAAGCAAACACAGGAAAGCTAGAAGTGTTTTCCTTTAAATCACAGGGAAAAGCTGAAAGATATATGTGTCCTGTTACTTCTTTCCCCAGACCAGCCACTACATCTGCAGCACCTACCTAAGGTTTATCATAGAAATACAATGACCGGAAATCCAGTCATTTCCAGTCAAATGTACTGGTTATAATGTGATTTACCATCCTGATTTGGCCTAAAATCATTTTCCTCTAAAACAAATGTGCCATATATTGTAGTTTATATAAAAACAATGAAAAATATCTTATTGCTATAAACCATTCAGTGATTCATAGTCTGAGTGCAGGACGACCATGAACAAGTAGTGTAGTAGACTTATACACCAAAGTTACTACCAATATGCAGCATATATTCAGTCTTCATTCTGAATAAACAACCACTGAAAATGTGGAAGAATTAATTGGAAATATGAAATATCTTACCTCCATGTTTCTGTCCATGCATTTGGAGGGCGATGACTTGTCTGACCCAGAGGACTCAGTGCAGCAGGGGGGCTGGTCGTCCCAGCCTGCATGGGGAGTGCTGTTAGGGTGACAAATTTTCAGAGAGCTGCTCCAACAGGTGTCTACGACTGCAGCAGTGGTGCAGGGGTCAGCTGTACACAAGTCCCTGCCTGAAGGCTTCTTTTGCTGATCTTGTTTGGTGTTTTTCTTAGATGAGTGGGCGGCACTCTGGGATCTCTGAAGTGTCTGGCAGGAGTTATCACTGGCTTTCTGAGTTGTTTTTCTTGAGAAACTTTTAAAGATGTAGCTGTGGTGTCCTGCTCTTTGCCTCCTCTGCAACAGTCTTCCGTGGGCCTCTAGCAGGTGGCAGAGGAAGATGGCTTTTTCTAGCTCAAATTCCTGTCTGTGATGCAATTTATAGACTGCCTGCTCACCATTTATCTCCTCATACAGTGTCAGCAGCAACTGCTCCAGCTTTGTGTATGTTTCTCCGCTGCACAAACAAAAAGCCTCTTTCCCTGTGGACTCAACCTTACTGCATCGTCCAGCGTCTTTAATGTTCACCTCCTTAGCCAGCAAACGCCAGGGTCTGTCCTTCTGATACCCACGCCGTGCCGTCAGCTCCCTCACTGCCCTCTGTTGCTCTCTCTCTGCCTCTTCTCGCAGGCGCCTCAGCTCCACACAGAGGAGTTTGTGGGCCCACTGTGTTCGGTTCCTCTCCGCTTCCAAGTCAGCACGCAGCCTCTCAAGCTCTCGTCCATAGCCCGTCTGGCTCTGGCACAGTTTCTTGGATGACAGTTCCAGAGGGTTATCCCTGTCTTTCCTCATGATGGCTCATTCACAGCACAACATGCGACGAAAGGCAAGACACGTTCATTTCTAAAGAAGGGCCATGCAACAGAACTGAGGGGAAGTGCAGGTGGATGATGGGTGGTTATCATACATGCAGCATGCAAGTACCACACCAGGTCACTGGCCACTGGGAGGATGAAACGGTGGAGGATGTGAGAGAAATTGAAAAATGGTAAGTTTTTATTGTTTTAGATGAATGCGCTAACATGAAATGCAGTGTTTCTAGCATGGTGAAAGCACGCATGATGATACCCTCTCTCTGTTAGGAGGATTCAGAAAAAAAGCTTATGGTAGCACTCAGAACAGTTGTAAGAAAGCAAGCACAACAAACACACAAAATAAGTCCTGTGATATTTTTGTTATAAATGGACAGAGACACAATCTATGTGCAGTGAGGAGCCAAGAAATCAGTGGTGATGGCTGCCTGTGTTAAGTCCAACCAATATACAATTTGACTGTTTATATGGATGTATCAAATAGCACTTTACAAACCTTACCATGACTGTGTTTATACTTGATATACATTTGTTTTATCTAAACCTGCCTTAATGAACAGATGCCAGCACCGTGTGATCATAAAAATAAACTGTCACGCCTCAGTTTACTGAGTCAGAGATACGATTCATGGCGCTTCTGCCTGGGAGCAGGAGTCTGCCCTTCATCTGAGGATGCAACAGGTGAAGCGGTGATCTCCCAGTGAAGCAGCCCTGTCCCGTCAGCTTTCGTTACCGTGGCCGGTCTCACCATCACTAGCCCAGTTTAACGGTGCCCATATGGGCGGCGCTGGGTTCATGTTACAGAGAGGATGGGGACTTCTTCGGTTAATGGCTAATTAATTATCTTACTGTAGCAAACTATTACATAAATATAAAGTGATGATAAACAGACAACGCTATCTGTTATGAGTCTGGAGGATAACGGCGCTGTAACAGGTCCTGACTAGCTAACTACGTTGTTAGCCACTGTTAGCTTACCGTTAAGTTTTCTAGCTGCAACTTGTATCACACTCACCTCTCAGCGGACTCAGCTGTTATATTTAAGTTTCCATCAATGGAGTCATCCTCTTTCAACCAACATACTTTTGTCGACATTAAAAGTAGCTGTCCAGCGTCACGGAGACAGCTACTGTTGGTTGTTAAAGGTCCATAAAGCCATGCAGGCAGAGTTGTGTTTATCTGTCAGGCAGCAGCGTCTCCCACACACAGGCTGTGTCCGGCGTCACTCTGCTGGCCAGTCCAGGAGCAGTGCTGCCTTTACTTACGCTTCGCCCTCACCTCATCAGTTAAACACTTGCCTAATACTGAATTGGCGTGTCACGCACTTAAATGACTAAGATTACCTACATATACATATATGTATATATATATTTTTTTCAAGGGCTACGGATCTACATCGTTGTGCAAACCACAGAAAGAAGAGAATAATGTGCATTGGTCAAAGTTTTCAGTCGTGTAGGATCGTATCTCTGTAGAGTTGTTGTTGCATCGAGACCAGTCCTTCTAACCGATTTTTCCATTGCCCCTAAACTCTAAATGTCTATTCTTCCTAACTGTTTTATTTGAGTTGTTTGTGTGCGTTTCGACAATAATCTCAATATCACCAACAGTCCTTGAAGGCACCATAATCATATATTCCAGCCAACTTGTGTGAGATGGAGGACCACTAGTGGCTGCAGGCTGCTAGTGCTGAATTTGCCTGCTCTCAGTGGGGTTTATAATTAGAATCATTTTTTAAAATGTATCTTTAAAAAAAAATGTTTTGATTATTTTTCCATGTAACACATTCTCCTAAACCAATAACTGATGTTGAGCTCAGTGGACAGAGGGTCATGCAAGTCATACAAGTTTTCTCTTTTTTATTTTTTTGTTGTGATAAATTCATCATCCAAGTGCTCTTATCATTGGCCAGTAGGCTATATTTTTATGTCCTCTGGAGAAGAATACATCTTATGAAACCAGTATAATTACATAGTCTGAGAGGAATACTGTAATTAATTATTTTTTAAATTTTATTATTTTTATGCATATCCAATGTTATGATTCATTTTTCACAGGACAAACTCCATTTAGCTGCTTTGGTTCTAGGTTCCTGGTATTGTTCATGCTGGCTCTCTGTCATCCTGCCATGTCTTATGGAAAACATTTAATACAACACAGCCACTGTTAATTTTACAGCCTAAGTAAAACTTGTGCATTTGCTGTTTGAAAAGTCAAAATATTTGCTGTGAATAAGTGAAAGTGGCCCAATCTATGGATTCCAGTGTTCCCATAAATTCTCAGAAATATCTATCATACCTACATTCATACATTTAGTGGGAGAGGATTACCTGTGGTGTGTTGAAAAGGACATTGACATGACATTGACAAAACATCAGTTGTGTCACAGTTTTGGATAACAGGGAAGAGGCTACAGCAGACCTGGCTGAAAATGAGTTTACACAATCAAAGTTCAAAGTCAACTCACTGAGATTACCGGCAGGCACACCTAATGTAAAAATCATAGTATTAAGACAGGAAACCCACAACAGCTCACAAGACAGATAGAGATATGAAATAAGAAGAGGAAATGTGATTTTTTTTTACTTAACTCAAGGACGGTAAAATAAAGAACACAAAGAACACAAGCAAATTATGATTTCCTCTATTACTATCATCACAATGTTGCAACCAGCCCACTGTTATTGTTAAATCCTTCATTCAAACAGGTGGTCCCATTGAGTTTGGGGTCCGTTATTCAAGAGAGACCTGTGTACAAAAACAGACTTTTGTAGTTTATACATAGACAGACACATGAATTACAGCTTTTTTGTGCATAAACAGGAATGCATGTTGTTTAATATGATTCCTGGGACTTTGATAAAATTCCTCCTGAGATTTCATTATTTGGCAAAGGCAATGATATTGAAATGTGTAAATCCTCAAAGGTATGTACATACTTTTTCAATATCAAGTTGCCAAACTTCATCAAAGAGGCAAAGCTTACCATGTCTGATCACCGGGTGGCATTTGTGTAGACAGAGAATTGGACGCTTACTCAATATTTTTGTAGCAAGCTGAGATCCATCTTAAGAGCACTGCTCAAAACATTCACTTTTTCCTCTGAATTTTTGTCCTTATGTTTCCAGGACACGTTAATGATAAATCTTTTTTTTTTTTTTTTTTACAATCATCAGCAGTGCAAGTGGATCAGTTGAGAGCATCTCTAATGGTTTGTGTTCACTGTGAGGTTGAAAGAGACAGAGGTAGACAGACAGAGAGAGATTAAGCATACCTCCCTCTCTGTTATCAGGGTGTCCTTGGGCCGCTCCCTCTCTCATTCCCATCTCTATCTGCTCACGTGTGGCACACTGTTGGAAAGAGGCAGGAACAGACAGAGAGGGAGAGCTGATGCACTGCAAAATCCCTATTCTTACAGCTGCTTTAATCATTTAACACGTTTTCCTTCTAACAGGCTGCTTTACCTCTGCAGTGATGGCACTCTGTAAGACATAGACGTCCTTGCAAATAAATAGCAGTCTTGTTGCTTCATTGTATATCTGCCTTTGTTGTGATCTGTGCATCCAGTATTTACCTACAGTATACAATATACCTTTGTTGAGCTCAGACTCACTTCTGGACACATCTCTGTCTGCACACTTCTTACATCTGCCCAATCTCAGTCACACTGAAGCCACGCACATGACATGAACATAGTTCTGTAGCTATATTTCCATATACAATGTGTTCTGGCTCATGTGGCATCTGTATTTTCAAACACATCTGTCCACCATGTGTGAGTACGAACACCCCCCCCCCCATTTGTGTTTCCAGATTAACTTCTGTATATCCCTGTCTGAATTTTAAAATGCAACAGTGCCTGTGCACTTTCTGACATACTAAGTGTATATTTATCATATCTCCAATGCAGTTCTTATGACATATGAAGGATCTATAAAGTGCTCTTTTGACACCAGCTTTAAATCTAGAATACATATTAATTCTGTAATTTCTACTGAAGTAACATTTCAAATAAGTTTGCTTTCATTCACACAAGCCAAATGCCAGCTGCAGGTTCAGTGCTTTCTAACAGTCTTTTATTTCCAAGACATTTGAGTCTCAATTTATTTATTTATTTTTTACGATAACTTATCGCACTTCCTGTTATGCAATGGCACAAATGGGGCAAAAACCTTTAAATGATAATCTTGTACAACACTGGTATTTCCTTACCGTTTTTAAAAAACACAATACCCTCAAGGTTATGTAATACAGCAGCAACACTTTTCAACCAAAGTCTTTAAAACAAACACGTCAGATCAAGTTTATTTATAGCACATATTTCACACATAAAGCTCACTGCTTTCACTTATTTCTAATTAAGGAGTTTCAGAACTTTATTGCATCAGAAGAAATAATTTAAAGTCTTAACATGTGATTGATGGCGGTGAACTGTGTCACAGTTTTCAACACCTGAGATGAAGAATACTTCCTGTCTTCATGACCCACTTGAAATAATTGTCCAGGACAAAGGGGTGAGGATGTCATGTCTCACTATCTGTGTCAAGTTCAAATTCAAGACCGTCATATTTAGGGAACAAAAGCATTTAGATAACTCATTTCTAACTCAGACCTGGGCATTATGACATCTCCGATCAGGTAATCTACCTCTTGCAGTAGTCTGCACCATTAGAGTTATGTAAAATAGACTCCAACAATATGCACAATAGCTGACCTCACCACCAAATCATCACCTCACTAACAAGGCATCTATTCCAGAAACTTCATAATGCCCGGCTGAGAATGGCCCATTTGCTCACATTGTATGCGTCTCTACTCAGAAATTCAGCTGGGAGAAGAAGAGACTGGTCTTCCTTCAGCCTTTTCTTCCTTTGGGCCTTTTGTTCAAACAAGTTACTGAGCTACAGGGAAAACCGTCACTGTGTGTGTCCACAAAGCTAACATAAGCTGATCCCACAAAAATTCGGTCACCAACATGAAGGAGGAAAAACAAGTAGTGAGAAAATAATGTATCTGACAAAGAGATTCTTCACAGAGCACTTGAAAAGACAGGGGTAGAGGGTGGAGGGGGGTTAACTCACTGTCACAGGTCAAGTTTGTACAGCAGCTAATCACTGCTGACCATCTCCTCATCATTGTACGTCTTAGCACGGCTGGGAATCCTTGTCCTATGTGTTTTGAAGTGTCCAGTAACACGTGAAGCCTCCAACACATGCTGTGACAAACTGGGAAAGGGACGTCTTCTGTATACTATATATCCGCTGTGACTGGGTGCTGCTGAAGTGCTGCTTTGTCTACGAGGAGACATCAGCAAAACATAAATAAGGTTTTTAAAAGATTATTTGATGTTGTATATATATATATATATGTGTGTGTGTGTGTGTGTGTGTGTGTGTGTGTGTGTGTGTGTGAAGTTATTGCAATGCAGAGTTTTCTAAATTTGTGCATGTGTAATTTTCAAGTAAAGAATTAACTTGTTTTCCACATGAGACATTTCCACAGATTTACATTTCACAGTTTTACTGTTTTATTTTCTGTTAATGTTATGACTTTAAAGCATCTATGATCTGCATTTTTATATCATCAATGAATCACATGACTACTTGTATGTGAAAGTGGATGCTCACAGAAACAAACCCACAGAGAAACATCACCCGAGCTGCAGCTCCCCTCAGCTACAGGGAGCATTTTAGCCTCTTTCAGCTGATTGTTTTGGTTTTACAGCCACAACGTTAATGTATTGATCCACTCTCACCCAAAAATGTGGATATGCAGCGTCAGTGGGCTCCCTTCACCTCTTCAATTCTTGCACATGTACAAATAACTGAATAATAACCAAAAACATGCATATTCAGTGGTTATCATAGTAGTCAGTTATAACCCTTTTTATATCATGTTTTAATCAAATATTTTGATTTCTTAGAGAGAGAGAGAGCATTATTGAACATTACCTCCTACAAGAGGCCTTCATTTTTCTGGTCTCTGCACTGAGGAAGAGTCACTATTGTCCATAATAAACAAATGATTAAGACGAAAAATTGAATGGGTTTTGTCTTGGTCCATGTCCCATCCCTTCACCAAGTTTGCTGCAAATCGATTAGGTGCTTTTAGTGTAATCCTGCTGACAAACAAGACAAAGAACTAAACAAACAAACAAAAAGGAGTGAATAGAGAACCTCTTTGATGGAGGTAAATAGCTAATAAATGGCTACCTTCTACCTGGTACTAATGCCTCACTGCAGCCACTGCACTCGGTGCTATATAGTTTTCATTTGTTTCCAAATTTGATCCATTGTCATGTTCATATTTTTCAACCTCCTACTGTGAAATTAAACTTATTTACTGTTGACTAGTTCTTTGGTAAAGGAAATGGAAAGACAAAGCTTGTACATGTATAGCTTTGTCTGTTACGTTTTCTCAATCCTATCCTGAAAATTAGCTCAGTGCAACAGAATCCCCATATTTTGACTCGACCAGGGATTCAGGTACCGCCGCAGTAGGGAGCCCTGAATTGGTCCGAGAAAACCTTAACAATGGCCATGGACAGCCTGCACGTTTCTCTGCAGCTCAGGAGGGATTAGTGTTTGGTAGCAATTGCTATGAGTCAGCTGCACAATTCAGAGAGGCCCCAGGCTTTTCCTCGTGAGGAGACATGCAATTCCAAGAACTATAGAATATTTTGTATGTATGAAATATAATCACACTGACACACATTAAGCTTCTTTCTAGCCCAGAGGAAAGGCCTTTTGGAAACAAATAAACAAGACAGAGTGCAGGAATTCATGGATTGAGGAGTTAGTGCATAATACTAAGGAATAATATGTATTTTAAGGGATGTACTGTACATGCTGAGGTTGAGCTCATGCTGGTAACACATGAATATTATAGTAATCTTCGAGTCAGTATATTGTTCTTTCAGCTGAAGAGAGGGTTTGGAGATGCTATGGAAACTTTTGAAGGGGAAATGCAGAAATGCACCATACAGACCCCACACTGAGCATAACTGTATGTCTTCTGACAATTATTAAAACAAAATGCTGTTTAAAGCTGCATCCTGCCAAGTTATCCATGTTGAAATTGCCTTGTCTTTTCACTCCACGGGGCTTGATCCAGTAATGTTTGTCAGTCACCAGTGTGTCTGTGGCACTAAATGAAGTGTAGATGATTTTTAAAACCTCCAAAACTCTCAGAGAACTAATGTTTATAACTTTCTAATTCATTACCTTCATTGCCTCATAATCGCACAGTCTTTTGCTTCTGTGCGGGATACACACACACACACACACACACACACACACACACAGGACCTAAGCCACAGCCTTGTCTCCCTCTGCGAGTGTGTGCAGAGATGAGCAGGACCGCACCTTCTCTGAGCGCTACCTGAAACTGGAGATGCAGGGGTACCAGTGAAGGGTTAGCTTTCATTGTCTTTGTCCTTTTTTTTTTTTTTTTTTTGCCCCTCCTGCTTCTTTTAAGCATAGACCAGTACAGGGCGTTAAAATATTACCATACAATGCTCTGGTATTTGATGTTTTTACGTAATCCCAGCCACTGAAGCCAGGTACTTATAGCCAAGCAGGGTTCAGGAGATGAAAGACCTAAAACACGTAGCGCTGGATGCTCTGAATTTCCTGCCTCCATTTCTACACAAAGTTTCTGTGTTTTCTGTGTGACTTGTGGAATTAAGCTGCCTGCTATTCAAAGCTCTGAGGACATTTTTTTAGAGCTTGTTTTGTGGGAAAGAAACTATTTTATTTTTATTTATTTTTATTGTGGCTGAAGATAATTACTTTCACACCAGGTATGTATTTTTTTTTTTTTTTTTTTAATAAGATACCAGGTTGATTTTGCTTATTTATTTTCTTTATTTAATTATCATGCTCTTTTTCAACATGGACCTGTGACAAATTGGTGGGTAGTAATTTAAATCTTTTACTGTTACTGAAGTTGTTCTCTTTATAACTCTACAGTTATCACTATGTGAGGAAGTCGACCCTCTGAGACAGAGGTTAATTAATGTTCATGTTGCGCAGCATTAACATTATATATGCCAAATGTTTTTATTCAGTGAATTATTGCTTTAAATTCAGTCTATTATTGATCAAGGGCATTTCCACATTTTCCAGATGGTTTTTTGTTCTGTTATATTTTGTCACATTTCACAAAATCTTAACAGCAAAACAAAGACATTACCCATTAAAGGCTATGGTCAGACACACATGCTGACAAATGTATTGATTCTGTTTCAAAGTCTCTCCATTAAATGGCCTGACAGTGTTGTTCTCTGGTCCATCTCAGACATTAAGGGGTATTTTTGTGGGGCCAAGATCTTTCAGCTATTTCTCAGCACAGGGAAGTGAGAAGGGAGGGGAAGCAGAGCCGACACAAAAGGCAACATTATTCCCCAGCGGATCTGCGCTACATCCTACCATGAATGGAGTATTGAAAAACATAACATTGGGGACTAGATTATTTTTCATCCCTCATAACTGAGCCATTTGTCCCAGAGTTTCGAGTGGTTTGTTGGTACAGTCTGCAAATGAGACAGCCTTGGTTCTCGAGCGCTGTGCTGGTGTTAAAATCCCCACCTCCCAATTGGACGCACAATAGCTTCTCTGTGGGCCTCCGGCCTTCTGCGCTGCACCTACAGAGACAAAGCAACAGGCCAGTGAAAATGGACTTAACTGTCCACAGTTGTTGCGTTGGCTTTTGTTTCATGGTGTCAGGGCACTAATGTCTCAAAATCTACCACAGAGGCTGAGTGACAGTGTGCTAAAGTCACCCCCACAAGCTGGAGATGACTGTATGTGTACTCTACAGTGCCCCCCCCCCCCCCACTCCTCCTGCTCTCCAAGGAGACGAGAGGCGCCCCTGCGGTGTCATCAGGTGCCTAAGCGTTTTGGAGGGTTCTAGTGACAGATTGCAGGAAGCAGCGTTTATGCCTGACGATGGGGACCACAGAAAGCAGAAATGTCTTTTTGTGCCCCCTGGGCCCGGAATGTCCACTATCTCGAGGGGCCAATATCAAATTCTCCTCTCATCATCCCCTAATACACATTCCTGTGTAAGGTCAGGGGGAATTCTGCATGAGCACAGAGACAAACAACCCAAGACTGAACCACACACTGTGTGTCTCTTAACAACGTGCTTAACAACACGCTTCAACTCATTACAGGGACATTCATGCAAGAAGAATATGTGAAATTTGGGAGTCAGTCATTCTAATATCCCCATGGAAATTTTACAACACACTCTACTGCTTTTATCTGTGGCAGTATATGTTGAAAATATCACTTTTTATGTTTTTCTTTTTTTTGTCAATTACATCCTCACACCTCACTATATTTTAACATTGTCTCAATGTGAATACACTTGCGGTATAAATAAATGTCATTCATCCCCGTTTCTCAGCTGTGAAGAATGAAGGGTATTCAGTGTCGGTCACTTTACTATCTAACACTGATTATTGAGTGATCGTCTGTGAATCCCAATATTCTCTGTCTGGGGGAAAATCCCCACCACACAGGTGCCTGCCTCTGTCTGTAACACAAGCCTTCCTCAGCTGTAGATGATGCTGGTAAGCTCGGACGTTAACCTTCTTCAGTGTAACAGACCTCACCCTGATTCTCTTGTTGCAGCCTCCGTTACCTGCTGCCAGGTCGGTGCACGGCAGCCATTTTGTGCTTACCAAACAGTGATGTAACTTGACTCCCTGTCCCTGGTGTTTTATTGGCAACTAGTTGGTGGCACTTGCGGAAAACCAGGGCAACAACACACCAAGAAGTGTTTTTATGCCAGGAGAACTTCCTCCCGGCTCTCGTGTGTCCATCTGGAGTGATGCACATCACATGATCTGTGGAAATGATTATTTTGGAGCAACACGTTCCCCAAAGCCTGACCCCAGACTCCCATCAATACACACTACAGCACAATAACAATAGCTGCAGGCTCCATCAGAGAAAACAATCCAATACTATAATTAGACTACTCTGGAGCAGGACAAATATAGTGATTGCGTTGTAGTAGTAGATAAGTGTCCACAACACCCTCGTCTACTACATTTACAAGTGTGTTCACATACAGCTAAGGGCTTTGGGAAGCCTGATGAGAGAGAATGAGAGTGTATCACTGTGTGTGTTGCAGGCGGATGGTCAGTCAGGCAGCCATGCGAGGCCAGCGTGTGGTGGAGAGCGAATGTAGGTGCTGGAACCCGGCCGTCTGGCTCCTGGTGTCCCTGCTGGGATCCATAGTGTTGGTGGCCGTCAGTGTGCTGCTGCGACTCGGTGAGTGTGTGTGGGTTGAGGTGGGTGGGTTTGGTAGCCGAGGGAGGGGGGTGCCATGTTGGATTTGTCCAAATTCTACAACAGGTCAAGGCCGCTCCCTCCAAGCTGCCTGACTGAAGGAGTTCACACAATACTGTGTGTGATTAGGGAAGAGGTGATTTGTTAAAACATATTTGTCTCAATTCATCTTGTGGTACAATATCAATGTCAAAGGGAACAATGTGAAATATGGAAAGTAATATGCCTTGAAAGTTTGGTGCACTTGTCTCGAGTTCTCAATGACAAGTCTTGGATAGAGCAGCTTATTAAAGTATATCATTTCTCAAAGGGGTAATTTTTCATACATTGGCTCAGGACCTGAGGTTGATTGTGTGAAGATTGAAACTGATTCTCAAGCTTTATCTAAAGCTATTGTCTCCTACTGTAACATTCAACAAAGTCCTATGTCCTTGTTTTTAAGCTCTTAAATATGGTGCTTCTTCAGGACTTTTGAAATAAGGGCCATCGACTACATTTACCTGGGGAAGCAGCACATTTTCAAAGTTGGTTTGAAGGGAAAAGGTTACCACTGAATGTGACACATGAGATGATTTCTTGCGTGTCAGTGCTTGACCACATGTTTGAGGCGTTAATAATGCTCAAGAACCCGGTGTACCTGCAAGCGAACTCCCTGTAGATGAGTGCCTTTGTGTCCACAGTTACTGCCCGCCCTGTGTTTACCAGTGGTAGCTGGCTAAAAGCCCTGCAGTTACTTTGAGGGGAGCCAGGATCAATTCCACTCACTGGACGATATGGATCAGCAAATATATACAGAGCAATTTATTCAAATGTGCTGACACTAGCTTATTGGTTTGGTCTCTTCACAGAGCCAGCAGCTATCCAAACATTCACTCACTCACTAACATTTTTTGTGTTTGATTTCAGGAGACGTGAAAATAAACAGACGGGCTGTTTCCAGTAAGTGATATTTCATATTTACATCTCTGAACCTCGTCTCCCCAGAATATAAACCCGCATGTGACACTGTAAACAGGTGTATTGCAAGCCCCTGAGGCTGACATAGGTAGTCGTATGCATATGCTCTACATGTTTCAGTGCTACAAACAAATGGGAGAGGCCTGTGAATTGACCCACATGGTTAAAAACAAAATCCCCCTGGTGTCTTTGTAAGTTGTTGAAACCTGAGATATGAGTCTTCAGGCATCAGAGTGTCCTCTATACAGAAACATCCTCCAGTGTGACTCTTGGGAAAATACAGTTTGTGTTGTGTTGAAACACGTACATCTCAGAAATGACAGCACAGACCGGCATAGACCCTCGTTGCTTTGCATGAAAAATATCTATTTCAGTGGTTCCCAACCTTTTCCTACTCATTAAAATCTCAAAAATGTTGGCGGCCCACATCTGACCCTGTAACAATACAGAAGCCAAATAATATGTTCTCAGAGCACTTTTTATTTTAATGATAATGATCAAAGATGGTGGAGAGATCACCATCTGTCTCTTGACTCTCTTTTCTTTTAATTCTTTCACAACAGCTATCCATTTTGATACTCCAGTTTTAACACGCAATCAGACTGAGATCAGCAAACAAGAGCAGACAAGTATACGATGTGATCCAGCAGCAAAGGGGTCCAGCTGGCAGCACCATAAAAGTTAATCACAGTCATATATATATATATATATTAAAAAATGTATTACATCTTTTCACCAAAATTGTACAGTTTTGCAAATGATTTGTCGGCCCACTTGCAATACCTTCAAGGCCCACCAGTGGGCCCCAGCCAACAGGTTGGCACTGATGTATTGTTTTAAATGCAACAAACTAATTTCCTTTGAATAGTGAATGATGTATTAGTTTTGCTGTCAGCAACAATTTCCATCCATTCATTAATTGTTGAGAAATTTCCCTCAAACTACAAATGAACCTCAAGGTGGCGCTAGATGAAAAGCCAGCAGATCACCAGGTTTAACAGGAGTCAGCCTCTGAGGACTGATTCAATGTTGAATGGCAAGTCATCTAATAATTGTTGCTAGCATGGCTAAAAACCCAAATTAAATGAACAAGCAAACATGTCACTGTTGTAGCTGCTGCAGTACATTGTCTGAACAGGCCTCCTGTTGTGGTTTCAGTCTGTGTCTCATGTTACAGGAAAATAGATATAGTAGATATAGAGTACAGTAACTATTGAAGGCCAAGAACCTCCTTTCAACAAATAATTTGGCCATTCTCTCTCTCTCTCTCTCTCTCTCTCTCTCTCTCTCTCTCTCTCTCTCTCTCCCATATCCCCTCCTCCCTCCTGTTCCAGCCAATGGCGTGCAAACCTCAGTGAAGACACAGTATCAAGGTAAGAGTGAGCTATACAGCCACCTCCACCTGCCCAGACAGACACTCATGTTCAGTTGAAAACATGTCTGCATCCAGGTCACGCCATAGAAACCTATCAGTGGCTGGCTGTGTGTCAGTGAAAGAGAGCACAGAAGGTAGATCAGTGCCTGGGGCTTTTTAAACAAGGTCACTTTCCCAGCTCTCCGTTTCCCTAATCCCCACTTATTTGCCATGTATCCTCCCACTCTCCTGCATCCAGCTCACTCACTTCCAAGGAGTCATGTGGCCTATTGTTCACCTTAATTTAGGATTAGACTTATTCCAGAGGGATTTTTTTTCTTGCTATTAACTATCATTACATTAGAGCGAGCTGGTCTGTCTTATCATCTTGTTTCTTTTTCAAATAGAAGCACGTGTTGTTAAAATGTGCCACAGACATTAGAGCTTTTTATGAGCCTGATCTTTCAGTGAGGTGGCACAATCGTAACCGAACAACCTGCACCTCCTCACCAACGGAGATGTGTGCAGCAAAATGAGCCTGACAGAGAGAGGCCCTCACACGTGCTGTCTGCTTGTGTCTCCAAAGTACAACTGGTGAATGGACGTAACAGGTGTGAGGGCAGAGTGGAGGTGCGCTACAATGACTCGTGGGGCACAGTATGTGACGACGACTGGGACATGGTGGATGCCAACGTGGTGTGTCAGCAGCTGGGCTGTGGAGTGGCCGTGGCTGTGGGCAGCAGCTCTCAGTTTGGACAAGGCAGCGGGCTCATACTGCTGGATAATGTGGACTGCAGAGGAAGTGAAACAGACCTCAGCCAGTGCAGAAGTCTGGGCTGGGGCGTCCACAACTGTTACCACTATGAGGATGTGGGTGTAACCTGCAGAGGTATGGCCTTTATACAGCTTGAAGTTGGCCGAGGTGCTGGTGAATTCCTTTTCATTTCACTTCAATTCCTGTTTCCTTTTTGTGTTGCTGCCAGAACCAGCAGTGGTAGGGGCAAGAGGTTTTGAGGATCTCACCACAACCCCCCGGGGGAGCTCTGGTTTACGTAAGTGCCCCCTGCTTTTATCTAAATAAGTCTGGTCTTCTGCCAACTTGAGATGTCACTTATTTGAAAAGGCAGATGGCCCAAATCCAGAAACAAATATGGTAGTTTTGAGATGACTATGTGAAAATTAATACTTATGTAAACAAAATGTGTTTAACTGCAACACCAGGTAGTAAAACGGCAGTAGACTATAACTTGGAAATGACTGTAATAAACATGTCACTTTCACTATTGAAACTTCCTTTATGTGTAAATTTGAAGCTGCACTAATCAGTATTTTTTTTAGGATGGATCACATGACCTCTTGTATGTGAAAGGAGTTGCTAGTACAGCAGCGATGACTCAGAGAAACACTTGAAAAGTGCAGTTTCTTTCAGCTCTGTGGAGTTTTATCTTGCCTTTCAGGTCCTTGTTTTGGTTTTTTAATTTCACTTTTAGTTCCCTCTCTCTGCTCCAATGTCGTCATTTTTGAAAGCAGACAAAGTTAGCAACAAGCTGCTGAACATGGCAGTTAAAGACCCAGATATTTCCCTCATAAATTAGTGGAGACCAAATCAGAGATAAATCAATTTAATGCTAATAGGCAACTGTTTGATCATGCTAGCTATACTAGCTTAAAAGGTATTAACACTATATATTTTTTTTCAACATTTTGTTTACGCCACCCCCAAGTGGCCGGACTAATCTCTCATTGCAGCTCTATTCATTTGGTCCAGCATCAAATATGCTCTTTGAAAACATCAAACCACACCTGTACGTGTCATTAATCTTCAGTGAACATGCATGATGAAATTAGTGGTCCAGCTCCAGAAAAAGGAATCACGCCATCAGGCTGATTTGCATAAAGGCTTTAGGACATATGCTTCATTGTCTTTCTGCTAAACAGTAGATCAGAGCCTTAATCATGTCCACATCTCATTCTAATGCAAATTTGAACAAATGCTGAAAAAAACTGTCTTGACTGTAGAGGAAGATATGTTGTATATTCAGAGGAATTAAACTTCAGGCCAGTTTTTCTATGTTTCATTAGAAGGGTTTTTATGCTCCAGGGTGAAAATCAAAAGCACACACTCCCCAGTCTAACTCACAGGTGGCACACCAGATGTTACGACAAAATGCAAGGGCAGGTTTCATTAAATAATGAATGATTGCTTATTCTGTCATTGTATAGGTCGAAAATGCAGGAATCCTCATGGGATGAATATACACAGTCAGGTTTATTTTTTTTAAATGGTTTATTTAAAAGATCAAAATAGATCAAAATGAAGGGCCATATTTCAGTTTTGTGAAACTGTCACAACATCAAAGGCTTTTCAGCTCAGTGGGAAATATCTTTTGGACATCTTCAGGGAAACTGTGCGATCCACCTCAGGGGCCTCTTGAATTCCAGGCCATCCTTATTGTTTTCTGGGTTTGCCTTTGTTGTGGTCGCAATGCTGTTTTTTTTCCCATAATTCCTAAGAGGATCATGAGAGACCAGGACAGAATCACATTTTGTGAACAAGTGACGTATTGAGCTAATTCCTCAGAGGCGTTCATGAGACCCGCTGGGAATGCAGTGCAGCCCTCCAGACTCATGGCTTCCTTAAATGATGGACACATGAGAATGTCTATTGTCTCTGTTAAAGGTGTGTTTTTGTCTGGGCTGAGGCATGAGGTGACAACATCTGTGCTTTGTGCAATATCAGATGTTCACCTCAACTCGCCTGTGATTTTTTCCGGAGCCACAGTATGTATTGTATAGGCCCACACCCTTCTCCAGTCTCTGTATCAATGTCTCTTAGTCATCTCCACTGTCTTCCACTCACACACAAGTCCTAGCAGTTCCTCTGATACTGCCAAATCAACACATTTTAAATTTGACTTTAATATTGATGCTAATAAAAACCTACAGAGTCTAAAAATATGTCGTGTCTCTATAAATTCCTCCCGCTCCCTCTTGGTGTAGGAGATGGCACCATCCGTCTGGTGAATGGACAGAACGCCTGCCAGGGCCGGGTGGAGATCTACTACCAGGGAAACTGGGGAACAGTGTGCGATGATGACTGGTTCCTCAGTAATGCCCGGGTGGTGTGCCAACAGTTAGGCTGCGGCACTGCAGTCTACGCACACACCAACTCCTACTTTGGCTATGGTACCGGCCTGATTCTCCTGGACAATGTCAATTGCTATGGCACTGAGCAGGACCTGGGTAAATGCAAAAGCCTGGGATGGGGCAAACACAACTGTGGCCATCACGAGGATGCTGGAGTCACCTGCAGTGGTACGCTGCTCCCAGTCGTAGAATATAACGAATGTAAACCAGGAATTATTATTAACAAATAACTAATCAAGTGTAAAAATCTGTAACAGCAGCCAGCAGCTCTGTCAGGTAATGCAGTTATTTTATTTCACACAAACCCCAAACCTCTGTGGAGGTAGAAGTGTGGGCGTCACCAGAGACAATACGCATCTTCTGGGGATCATGAAAGCCAGTACAAAATTTCATATTGATCCATACAATAACTGTTAACATATTTCAGTCTGGACCAAAGCGGTGGACCAACCAAAAGAGTGAAATGACTATCCTTAGAGTTACGCTTTAGCTTGACCATATTTAGAGAATAAGTGAGTTGGTAATGCTGAGGTGTAGATATGATAAGCTAAGTAATAGTAATATTAGTAGAAATAGTAATGGTAGAAGTTGTACTGTATACATAGAAATGATTTTATTTCTATTTTACCCACTTCAGGATCCACCACTGAACCTCCTGTGGCAACACAAAACCAGAGAGGGCTCTGGGGAACATTTAACACTGAAGGTATCCAGTCATGCTGCACAGCAGAGCAAGCAAACACACTCTGATTATTACTCCTGTGAATCAGCAGGTCCAGTTTGTTTTGCTGTTTTTTTTTTTGTTCCACTGTAGAAATGAAATGTGCACTTTTGCCAAATGACCAACAGGGCGAGCCATTTCTCCCCCATTGTCTTTAAATGTGTTGCACCACAGTGCCGCAAAACATGGTGGTGAAAGTGTGCAACAGACTAACTCCACCACAGTCAGCACACACAGGTCCTCTGGTGTACTGAGTCTTCATGTAATTCTTGTCATCTACTGTATCTTTCCTCCAGCAACAGAAAATATTCCAGTCACCAGGTCACCAAGTCCAACAACTGTTACCACAACTGCCCAGACAAAAGGTAACAATAATAAACTGATTTCTGCTTCTGCTGTAAGCTCAACTACATATTATAATATTATAACCTTTTATGCAGTTATCAGCTGTATAGATTTTATTGGCAGAGACATTCATACCCTAAAATCTATTTATTCCATTAGGCAAACCAGCCATTCGTGTAATGAATGGTAACAGTAGCTGCCAGGGTCGTGTCGAGGTCCTCTACAAAAATGTTTGGGGGACAGTGTGTGATGACGACTGGGATATGCCCAATGCCAACGTGGTGTGTAGGCAGCTTGGCTGTGGCCCAGCTATTGCAGCCAAGACCCAGGCCTACTTCGGATACGGCTCTGGTCCGATCCTCCTGGACAATGTGGAATGTGGCGGCTTTGAACCGGAGCTGTCCCAGTGCTTCCACCTGGGCTGGGGTCAGCACAACTGCGGCCATCATGAGGATGCTGGAGTTATCTGTGCACGTAAGACTTGAAGGGACCTCTGTGGGGTCAAAGCAGGCTCTATTGATCATCCCTTTACGATATACACACATAGTCTGGTCAATATATACATAAAGAATGTCTGCATCTATAATCACACCAATGTCTATCCTCAGTCGTCACCTCCACTGAGAGCTCACTCTTCCTTTTCATCCAGTCATCTCTGCCCGCCCTGCTGAGCTGTCCACTTGCAATGCATGACTGTAGTACACTGAGGAGGAGACAGCCCAGAGAGCATAAAAAATACAGTGGATGAGTCAAGGCACATCAGCGTCACAGCATGCCCACAGGCCAAATTTCATTTCTTTGAGGCTAAATCAAAAGCTCATACACAATCCCCTTTACTTAGATAACACACCCCTGGTTTCAGGTTGATATGGAAATATGATTATATTTCTTTTCTAAATGCATTTTACAAAGAGCTGTTTCTGAAATCGCTCACAATGTCTCTGCAAAGTGTGTCTCTATATTATCACCTTATAGGAACCAAGCAGGCAGCTTCCTATATTGATCAGCAGAGTAATTATAAAAGAGCCTTGCTAATGCTTTTGTGACCTGATATTTCCTGAGTATTCCCAGGACGCTGAATGATCTTGTTTTTTCTTCTGCTCTCGTCTGCTTCCTCCAGCTTTTGCATACTACAACGCAATTGGACGTGACTTTAGAGTAACACAACGGATACCCGCCACCACCACACAGCCCTCTGACGGTAGGTCAAATACACCTTCAGCTACCTCAGAATCAGCCCAACTCGTCTATACTGGATTTCAGAAATGGCTTAGACCCTGAATTTTGTGATTCTTCTTTGCTTTCTGAAGGAACGGTGAGACTGGTGGGTGGTCAGCACCAGTGTGAGGGTCGGGTGGAGATGTACTTAAATTCTGGATGGGGCACAATTTGCGATGATGCTTGGGACCTCCCTGATGCTCAGGTTGTGTGTCGCCAGCTGGGCTGCGGCGAGGCCACGGTGGCTCATGGAGAGGCTTTCTTTGGGCCTGGATCAGGAACAATCCTGCTGGACAATCTGAAGTGCAGCGGTGCAGAGGCGTCCCTGCAGGAGTGCTCCCATATATCCTGGAATGTGCACAACTGTGACCACTCTGAAGATGCTGGCGTCACCTGCTCACTGTCGTGATTTCAGCTGAGCCACACTCCCATCTCCACCATGGGTAGGAGGTTGGCGTACCAACCCGGGACTTGTATACATAATGTAAATAACAGCTTTCACATTGCTGAAGGAATGCTTTACCATCACCAACGTACAAAACAACTAATATAACAATATATGATTACATATTATGACTATCTATGCCTATTAAGCACTTTATAAATAAAAATATGATATAAAATACAATGTACACAGTTTTTTATTTGATAAACAAAGAAAAAACAAAGCTTTTGTCTCTCTTTCTTTCGCCCAAAAATGTTAAAATATTTACTGTACATGTATACTTTGATGATCAAGTAAGAAACATACTGCAGAAAGTCCATTCATCATTAATTATGTGGATAAAAGGTGAAATTTTTCTTCTTCAGATCCACAATCATAAAACGAATAGAAATATAAATGGGGAGAGAAATATATTCAGCACAAGTATGCAGAAGAAACACCCACAAATAAATGTGTTATATCTTGTGAATACAGATCTATCGACAAATAAATGATGTGTCACTTGTGTTCTGTAAACCATCATATAAATAAATGTACCTAACAATCATTTACATGTGATAAAATAAATGTTCTTGTTTTTCAGTATATATTTCTGATGTAAACACTGAAATGTTTAAATCTGTATCTGCGTTTGTCATCATCCTAAACATGTGCATCTCTTAAATGTTTTATTATTTTTTTAATAGCACGTGTGAATCTGGTGTCTCTACTACTTGAGTATGTTGAAAGGAAAGCAGTCTGCGCCGCTGGATAAACAAGATGTCTGCAGTAGGAGTTGGCCTGTTGAACAGCAGGTTTTACATTTTCTGTTACTTTTCAAGCTAGCCAGCTAGCAAGCCTCTATAATTAATCATTTAGCATTCATAGCGATTACAAACAAGCTAATTGTTGAGAGATGTTAGCTTAGTCAGTCAATGTCACAAAGAAAAAGAACAGTATAGATCACGTCATTTAATTGATATGTAGTTCTTACATTGAATGACCCATTGCATTATAATAAAAAGTACAATAAAATGAAGTGAACTGACTGTATCCACACTGGGTAGTAGCATACAGATGCAACAGTAGCTAACAGTGGCCGTGATAATCATGGGGTAACTGTGAACACTAAAATGTTGTGTAACTGTAGCAAAATTGTATAATAAAGTCAACAAACTGACTCAGTAATGCGGGTTACACAGCAGTATCTAAAGTTTGCTCACTTTAGCTGACATTAGCTATATGCTTATGGTGATATCTAACCAAGTAAGACTTTAGCAGCTAAGCTAATCTTAGACCATATTAAATAGCCAAAACTGGTATAAATTCCTTTTTGAAATATCCAATCCTTGTTTGTAAATACTATGAGATTTTAAACAAATTCATAAATAAATAAACATATTAAATATAGAATATACTTTAATAGATTATTGCAACAAAAAAAAGTAGTTTTTGGTTAAAATAATATTTTGATGTCTAAACCGAGCAGGTACCAAGGATATGATACAATCAGAATTAGGGTTGATACAGTATCTTGAATATGAGTTATGACAAATCATCAATTAAATCTAGATATTTGTATTCACATAGTCAAACATGATGTGTGGATATCTGTAACTGGAGGTTTCATACACTTTGGTGGCAAAAATAACTACAGGTAAAGTGAAATACAACAAGAGATTTAATATCTTAAGTTGCCATTTTGACTCCTACATGAATTACAAATATCTATACACCAGGTATGAATGTGGCAAATGGAGAAAAAGAAGATATAAAGACTTCCCATAGTCTGGCAGGCTCAAGAGCAGAGTTTATTGATCAGTTTCATAAACGACAGTGTCTACAGGAGCAGAGAAACAGAATGGCCTGCACAAGAGGGTGTGTTTGGTGACTCATGATAAAATGACTCAGCATATCAGCATTATGAGCCCATTTCATATCTATAATCACTTCAATCAACAGAACTACTAGGAAATGGCATATCCATGGTTACAAAGGTGGTTTCACAAACAATGTATGAAGAGAAATTAGATTCCAGTCAAATTCAGGAAGTTATTTTATATGAATATGTAAGAAAAAAAACACAAAATTGTTTGGTATTATTTTGCAGTAAAACATTGAAAATGACAAATTCATTATCTTTTAAATTATAATAGTTTCCTGTTATGCTTCTCCTCTGCCATCCAACAATGATACAGTAATGTCGGACATTAGTTATGAAGTACTCTGAGGGTGCAGCCTTTCTCAGCTACACAGGCCTTGTAGGTGTCTCAGTAAATCTGAGCTGATGACAGGTCTGAATATAACCATGACTTTTTAAATTCTACATAGAAATATATTCTTATTTACCTGTTACAGATACTGTACTTTGTCAGTGCATCACGGCTGTTTTTACAGTTGTAAAAACTACAGGACTTGCATGTAAGACCTCTGCTGGTTCAAAAGTGTCGCATTCTTTACAGCAACACAAGATACAACAAACAAAGTATAATTACAGTTTCTTGTAAAAGTAAGACACAAGGTTATATTGTGAGAATAATACCTTCTATCTTGTGCCACACTGTATATTGTTAGTATATCCTGGTAATACCTGAATGAACTAGGATGAACTCCCCATTAACCCCCCCCCCCCCTTCATCCCTCTCCCTTTGCATTGTGCCCTATGCCAGAATATTACATGGCAATGTTTGCTGTGTTGTAATCTGATTACACACAGATCAATCATGTAAGCATTACATCATCTGTCTTGAAGATAGATTTTGACACAGAGCACCTCTTCAAGACAGGGACTGGAGATGAGGTCATGCCCTCAGTTGGTGCTGAGCCTCATTAGTCAACATCAGGCCTTTGGGTGGTCTGTGGGGGTCTGGAGCCCAGGGCAGCTGGTGTTTGCCCGGCTGGTAGTTACTTTTGTCCTGTGGAAAGTGCGATAGAACATTTTATAAGCATGTGCCACTACATTACAGATCACCACAATGTGGAAATCGCCTCCTTTTCCTGGGGTGTTTGGAGGGTGAGAGTGGGGAAGCGGGCTGCTCAGTCACTGTCTCTGGGCTGCCAGGGTCGTTACATCACTCCGTGAAGACACGCCTTTTTGGGTGGTGACACAACCGAGGGGAAGCGCTCGGAGGGGGAGGGGTGTCCCGTCGGCAGGCTCTCAGACAGCAGGCAGCAGCTGCAGCGAGAGGACCCGGTGCCGCCACTCTGCGCTGAAACGTCCCCGTTACGACTTTTTAGCCCCGAGACGCACACAACAGCGACAAACACACGACCTCTAAAATGGTAGACCGCGAGCAACTGGTGCAGAAAGCCAGGCTGGCCGAGCAGGCGGAGAGGTACGATGATATGGCAGCTGCCATGAAATCGGTAAGTAGGCTTCCTCTGTGGCGACCTTTCTCTTTTGGACTTTTTCTTTTTAATTACTATGTCCGTGTGTGTTTGTGAGAGAAAGTGTAGACGCGGGTCAAACCGAGCATTAGGGCGGTGAAACGCAGACGAGGGACCGAGCCTCTGTGTTGAAGCACATCTTTGACCGGAGCGGGTAAGGACAGAGAAATGGTGTATGAAAGTACCGATTAAAGACTTCACTCCGGCTGGAGACGCGGCGGCGAGCAGAATAAAGGGCTGGTAGATTGGATTTGGCAGCATCATTTTGAACAGGACTGCAAGGCCCGTAAAGCCTGTGTCCACATTTCACCAGGCTCCCCAGAGGCATTAGTTACACGGTTTGGATATAATGAGGATCAGCTGAAATGATGCAGTGACGGTAAATCCGACGGGTTCATCGGCGGTGTGCTGCGGCGGATGGTGGTCGTCTGAAATGCGGACTGTTTGATCTTGGGGCGGTGCCTTTGGCCGGGCTCCTTCATGGGCGGCCAGGCTGCTCGGCTGCGAAAGAACCGAGGGAAACAGCGCACGAAAATAACGCAAAGACGCGATTGAACCGTGTGTCTGGAGCCAACGCGGGCTCAGCCACCAGAAGAGCAGCGAGGCGCCCGCGGCGAGAGATGCGCATAGTGTCGGAGCGGGGGACGAGCGAGGCGGTGCCGTGAAGAGGAGAGGGACATCGCAGGCTGCGCTGATGGTCGGGTTCCGGTGTGCACGATGCTGAGCACCAGATGATGAGCCACGGATTTAGTGTGTGACACCTCTTTCCTTGGCTCCGTCCCGCTCGCCGCCGCACTCACTGGCGCATTGGGAAGAGCAGTGTTGGCTGAAGGTTGATCGCAATCGATTTGCGCAGAAGCGGCGCACAAACCACGGAGCGTTCACCTTTCCAGACGTGGGTGTTGGTGGACGGACAGCTTTCCAGAAAGCTCTGTAGATGTCATATTGCAGCAAATGCTCGCCTTTCTTTTTTTTTTCTCTCTCGTCTGCGAACTGTAGCATGACGGGCTGCCTGTATTAATCGATGCTGTGTGGCAACCGCATCCCTGCGTCCTCGACCTCTTCCAGCAGGTTCCCACACAGAGGCGTGCCGCAGCATCTGCCAAGATGCAGCACAGGCCCACCCGTAGTGCACCATTTCATAGGCAGCCTTTTATCACAGCTCCACAAAGGCTGCATCTCACTATATCATCACAGTGTGGACAATAGCATCACTGAGGAATGGACGGAGTGGCAGAGGAAGTCTGGGAATGGTGTGATGTGTGACAAGGCCCTTTATTTCACAGATTAGCCTTATTGTGCCTGTGGTGATAATGTAAGAATCTCCATTAGCTTCTTTAATATTCAAAGTCTAGTCGTTTTGATGTGATATTTCTGTAACTTTCAGTGATCATCGATTTGCTCGCCTTCTTTTTTCTAAGAGTCATACCTGTTTGCTTTTGTTAACAAGGCCAGTCCCACCAGCAGCAGCCTCAGGATACACCTCAGCTGTGTAGGACAGGGGTTGTGTTTAACAGTAGAGAAAGCAAGATAAGCAGCGGCGACTTTTTCTACATCAGCTTCAGCTCCAGGAGTCAACAAGTAAGCTGTCAGCAGTGTTTAAAGGCCACAGCGTGCACTGCTCCGTAGGGCCAAACTGGAGCGGTAATACCAGAGGGGGCCGGGCTCCACCCCTTCCAATTTATGCCGAGTCAGAGAGAGAGCTGCCCCTCACCCAGCCAGTCTCTCTGCAGCATTGGGCAGCGGGGTGTGTCTGCTGCCTCGCCCATCATTTTGAGGGGAATCCCTTGCCACTGCAGGCATGGTAACGGCGCCGGTGGCAACAGAACCAAATAGCCAGGATCACAGAACACGAAGCTGCACCCATCCTCGGGAGGACTTTAACGCTTCAGAGAACAGGAACCAGGCACAACCGAAATTAATGATAATGTTGATGGGCTGCTGTTAGCACTGTTTTTCCACCACCGCCCTAGTCAGATTAGAGTGAAGTAGATATCAGCGCGTCTCATTTATGTGTTTACTGCATCAATAACCGAGTAACCTCTTTAAAAAGAAACCAGGGACAAGATTTATTGAAGAACATAAAAAGTTATTCTGATTATCAGGAACAGGCTTTTCACTAGTTTGAGGCTAGAAATCTAAAAGCTCTCCATGTTTTTCTGAAACCATTTATAAGAGCTGCTTGTCCTCTCTCTGTCTGCTGGGGACAGGCATGAGTAAGTAACTGTATAAGTAACTGATTAGGTCAGTCACAAGTTGTAGCACTATTGTGCGTTCTCCTTTAATCTACAGACCACAATATTGTCTATGTGTGCGTCTTCAACTTGCATTAAATTTGCAACGTGCCACTATTGGCCTTGGCCCAAGAGTCAGGAAATAGAATCAGGGCCCTGGACGTCTGAAAGAAAAAGCCGTATTAAGTGAGAATGAGATTTGTAGTTGTTCAAAAATGCTTCTGACTGTAGATTATTGAAAGAGATTCACAAAAACCAGCCCTGAAAGATGTGATGCGATGAAGATGATGCCATCACAAAATTGCCCCAGAGTTAAAATCCTTGCTGTCTGTTGGTTTTACCTGCATTAAAAAAAAACAAAAACTGACAGACAGACTCATGTCATCAGACACACCCCAAAATCTGATCCATCTCCGGCTGTAACAGCGTGTAACTGTATCTTATCTGTCTCAAAATGTACCTGCTGTTGACCGTTGATGAGGAGTTTGTTTTTAAGAGTAATTTCTGAGCGTGAATATTGAATATTCATGTAAGAAGATCTCAGTACTACAGTATGCATATTTGATGAAACTATTACATCATAGTATCCACATGGGCACAGTGCCTCATCCCTGTGATACAGTATGATTCATTCTAAAGGCTGGACTCATAAACCTCGATCAATACACTGTTTTTAATTTTAAGAAATGTGTTTTCACCAGGGCTTTTCATGTTGGAGCCCAGTCACTTCAAACCTTATGCATTTATTGAGATTTATGAATGTGTTTTTCTGCCTTGCAGGCAGCCTTTGCTGTCCTCTCATTTTCATTCAGCATTCAAAGCAAAGACAAAGAGACAAAACAGAAATATATAGTTTTAATAATACAGATGAAAGAAGCCATACTGAGATACATCTTCTGAGCCATGTTATCAATTATGGTTTAATAATAATGATTATTTTCAGTTGTCACAGAGAATCTGTTAAAAGGATACAATAACATCTTGAATTTAGTGACTTCCTAGTTGGTTCTCCTTCAGTTTAGCATGTGACTAGCAGTATTTATGAGTTTGAGGAATGAAAAAAAACCTAATATACCAGTTTCAGGGAAACTTAAAGCTCTTTTTTTAAACTAGTCAGGTCATAGACAAATGTTCAGTTAGTTGAAATCCCTATCCTGATCACCAAAGCAGGATAGTGTCCAAGTTGGGATGGAGGTCAAGAATGCATAAATGATGGTCCTCATCATCGAAGTAATCCATAAGTATCATTCAACACTTCTGCCAATATCCCCTAATATTCAGGAGTTTGGCCTCAGACCACATCACTCCATTATCTTGAATCAGCTTTAACACACAAACACATGCATGCCCGCAAGCACACATACATACACACATGCACACGCACACACACATGCACACACACGCACACAGCTGGAGCGCTTACTGCTGTGTCTTAGGAAGTGCATGGCACAGAGAGCCAGAGCTTCCATCACCCTTAATGAACTGAATGCATTATTGTCCCATGAAAGTTCGCTCAATGCATTAACAGATACACTGTGCTGCAGCTGCTCCCCACACTGCACGTATGTTTAATGTATACTGACTATGCTGTACAGTGTATTGCTGTGTTAGATAAAGCAAAAGCTTTTTTGTATGTGTGTGCATGTCAGGGTGCAGCAGAATTATCCAGCTGCGTTCACCTACGTGATTTTAAGATAAGCTGTAGAAGCAGATTACCTCAGTAAGGCGTTTCCCATACATGCACACATGTTTAATCACAGATATAGTGCAGTCCCAGGCCATATGCTCTGTACCAGCCCTGAGTGATCCTGGAGGTCCCGCAGGACCCAACACAAACGTTGCGGGTGCAGAATATGTTTGCTCCAGTGTGGGTGGGACTGAGCGGTCAGCATCTTCCATTGCAGGATGGCTGCAGAAGTGTAATATGTAAAAATATGACAGGCTGTTATTGTTAGACTTAACCATCCGTATACTGTAAATGCAGAGTATGGGCCTGTATACCACCACACACTGAAATAAACCAAATGACTATTAGTTTCTCCTGTAGACGGTTACATTTAAAGTAACAGTAACATTTCTTCAAATTGAATTGCCAGGAAAACATCATCACTGCTACTCTGAGGTCTGACACCACAGCATCTGATTTGTCTGTTGCTATGGAAAACAACACAAGTTAGAAGAAACACATGGAGTCGATCCGTAATATTTTTAGCCACCTTGAGTTCTCGCCGCTTAAATCAAAATCCTTGGGCTACCTGTGTCTTATTTTTGCAGCAGTGCACATTTTCAATAGAAGGCATTGTTGTGTGGAGGAGTGATCAAAATCTCCACAGGGGTGGGTGTGAGTGGGATGGTGCAGCTTGTGGGAGATATCTCCAAGATCAAATGAGATTTCTAGTCTCAAAATGTGTCCATGATGTGAGTGAAAGACTGAGGTTTTTTTTTGTTTTTTGTTTTAATGACACCTCTGCTGAACTTGATTCCAGATACAATCAGGGAGCTAAACTAGGAAACGGGGTTATAGCCCCAGAAAATGTCTGTCTTCGCTCAGGCTCCATTTCTTGCTCTAGTTCATCCTCATCATCTTGAAGTTTTTGTTCGGGTGGGGGGTGTCAAACTTCATTTTTTTTTATTTCTGAACATCCTTCAGAATCTCAGTCCAATTATGAGTGCAGCCAGTGTCATCTCAGGACATTTTCAGGAAGTTCCAAAATGTGTCTTGACTCAGTGTTGAGTCACAGAAACACTACAAAAAACACTCACCTTTACCCACCCACACACACCATAATCAGGTTCATTTCACAACATCTGAGAGTCTCACATTTGCAGCAGGATGTGCAGAAGTGAACTGAGTGATATTCCTCTCCAAGTTCAACAGCATCTAATTATCCTGTAGCATCCTTCAGTCGCTCTGATGTCTGCTTTTCTTTTTGCTTCCTCATTTTAAGTGAGTGCAGGGTCATTAATGCAAGCAGCATTATAAGGCATCACATTGCCATTGACCTTCACTTGTGTCAGAGTTCAACAGAGAGAAAGGACAGCTAAAAGAGCAGTAAGTCGAGAGCATTCAGGTGAAAATGTCCTCTCACTGTGGAGGGTGGACACTTGTACAGACTGGTGTTTCCTTGCAGGATATGCACCTTCCTCCTCTGACAAACATTTAATAAAACCAAAACCCACTGACCTAAAATCTTTAGAGAATGTCATATGTTGTCATGACCCATGTCAAGGCCCAGCTCATTGGCTAGTCGTTCGTAAAGCTGCCTCGTGAAATTTTAAAAAACAAACACAAGTTATGTTTACATGGATTGTGTCTCGTAAAACATTTGCAAAGCCATTTTTTATCTTAAATTACGCAGTCTTTACATTCATGTTCATTTGCTAGCAGTTTTATATTTGTTTACCCATCGCTACTACCAGTCGGCAGAATATTGTGACATCAATAATACAATGGGAATTTCACCACCCATGCATTCAGGGTACAAACAAAATTGGACTTCCTGGATTTGAATTTCATTGTCTCACCAGTACCTGAAGCAGCACGTCCCAACCAACACAGACGCTTTCATTTTTCAAATTTAGGGCAGTTTCCGGTGTGAACGCCCACTCAAAGTTCAAGATCTTCTCCCTCAGCATTTAAACATGATTCTAATCATAGATAAATTGCATGAGATGTGGCAGCAGTGTCTGCCAATGTCTAGTACTCGCAGACAGATCCCTTCAGGAGCAGTGACACTGACACAGTTACCAGTGATGCTGTAGGTACTGACATGGTCAGCAGGATCTCAAGGACACTGTTTGACCATCTGAACAGAGGGTTGTAAAAATGTTAGGCTTTACTCAACGCTAGCTACATGGTTATTTCTAGCTTGCAAAGTTTTCATTTTTAATTTCTTGTCTGTTTTAAGATTTGCTAGGTTGTGGTTGTGGTTTTTTTCCCTTCTTAGTTAATGGAGTGAAATATCACTTGACGCTACACTTAATGTTTGCAGAGGAATGGTTGAAGTTGCTTTATTGCTTTGGCACCATGATGAGGGTTATTTGTTGGGGATTTCATGCACCTGAATGAGTTCACAGGGTTATTACCTGGGAAGTATGAAAAGAGTGATTTTGATCTGGGTGGACAAACTCTAAAAATAAGTGTGACACATCGCCCTGTTTCCCTGAGACAGTCTATGACAAAGTGTTAGTAATGCAACTACCCATGAATCCTAGCACTGTCACTGTCAGTAATACTATTAGTCAATATGTGATGAGACTTTGATCTGAAAGTGAAGAATTCACGGAAAAGCCAACAATATCATTTATTTTTATTCACCTACTGTGAGTTCATAGTGATTATACAGCAGGTAGCCATTCATATAAACAAATATAATATTATTATAATCAGTCAGATCTGTTATTTTCTGTGTTGTCATAGAAGTGAATGGGCAACACTGTCATAACCCACATGTGATCTCTAAGAACACATCTGCCTTTGACAGCAAAGGATACGCAGGAGAAAAATGTGGGCTGAACCTGACAGTCTTGTACACCCATTATATAACATTTATATATCACAGTACATCTTGAAACATGTAGCAGCATGTAATGGGGCTAATTTTTTATTTAGACTTTTGGTCACATTGTATGTTGTCTGTTTGGGTCTTTATTTTAATCACAGGGTACTGACAGAGAGGCCCCAGCTTACATTAACTAGAGTTTGGACTCTCTCCATATCGCTCCAGTCTGCACAGTCTCCACATGTTTATCTTGCCTTTTGAATGATCAACATCTTGCGTGTCTTATTATTTTTGTGAAATCACAGAAAATCTACTGCCATATGTGGTAGCATAGCAACAAAGAGCTACCTGTAGCTCCGTCTCCACCACCATTACTAAGACATGCACATACACTGCTTCTCATCCCCCTTTTCTTAGTACCAGGCTCTTTGTAGCTAAACCAGCTAGTCCTATTCACACCGCCAGTGACGTCAGGTAGTCCACGGCGCCTTTGTGCTCTGCTGCCAGAAAGAGGGTCAGCAGGGGGGTTGTCACATCAGGTTAGGAGAGTGAGAGCAAATGAGCAAGGAAAAGACAGAAGGAAAGCGTGGAAGAGGAAGAAAAATGGGGAGCTGTGGGACTGTGGCAAGCCTTCATTAGCCTCCCCCAGCCCTGCAGCTCTCACTGTGTCTCTCCTGTGGATATTAATGGCCATGCAGAGAGCTGTCAAAGAGGAAGTTATTGATTGTCCTGCCTGGCCTTTGTTTGTATTAACACTCAGTTGTTTAGAAGTTTGACTGCCTTGTATAGGGATGAGTCACGAGAGAGCAGGCGCAATTGATGAGCTTTATGGGTAGACAGAGCTCTATTGTCATCCCCGCACCACAGCTTCCGTCAGGGCTTTCTGCTCACCCTGCAGCCTTCTGAAACAATGGCAGCCATGTTTTTACAGACGGGTTGTTTAGGCCTCGTTTTTCTGACCTCTCTGTAGCTCCAGTGCTGACCCAGTCTTCTGGTTGCATTCGCTGTAGGTCAGATACTCGTTTACCCTAATTGTAATTTAATGGACTGAGGCAGTATAGAGCTGTGGCTTGGCCTCAGGAATGACTAATGGGGGGCAGGGTGACTTTCTCCTGGGCTTGTAAGTGGGATAATTACGCAACGGATGCCATTTTACTGTTTGCCAGTACAGAGGTTATTTTAGTTATGACAGTTGTAAATTTTACAATGTTTTCTGTAGAGACACTCCTCGGTGAACAAGCATAAACGTCTCCCGCCCTGCTGGAGGTCCTCCAGAGGCTGCATTGTTCATGAATGCAAAATAGGGAAGGAACAGCATACGAATGGTTTAGCTGTTAGAGCCATAAGGAGTCAAAAAATGTCAAGTTAAACACAGGATGGCTCTACAGATCAATTCATATGATCGGTATGTTTCCTCATGAAAGTCTCAGCACTGGTTATCTTTTGGGCCAAGTTGGTCATTTGGTTTTAGGCTGGCAGCAGAGGGAAAATGTCCATGAAATGTCTGAAACAGATGGAGATACACTGGGATGTCAATGTTTTTTTAAGTTCAAGGTAATCTGCCTTTTAAAATTTTGATATTTTGTTGTAATTAGAACAAAATCAGTTGGGTTCATCACAGCCACAACTTCGTGAGGCTGTGCACAATGGGTCTTTGAGCTAAATGCTAACATCGGCATGCTAACGCGCTGTTCATCATGCTTGAGTTTTTATCTACAGAAGTTCAGGATCTTAGGTTAGCTTGTTAGCATGCTAACATTTGCTTATAAGCACTTAACACAAAGTGCAGCAGAGGCTGTTGGGACTGTCATTATTTTTGCTGGTATTTGGTCATAAAGCCAAGAAAGAATTGAAATTTTGATAAAGGCACGAGATGAAAAGTTAAGGAAAAGTAGGTAGAATTTATTCTCTTGTCACCTTGAATATCTGGAGTAAATTTCAAGGCAATCTATCCAACAGAACCACAGTATCAGTCTGTGAGTGTCTGTACACCAAGTTTCATGTTTATCCAACAGATATTTCACTTTGAATCAATAAAGTCAACCTGTTGGTTGTTGGAAAAAACATAGGGGATCACCGGTATAATAAGGATACATTATCTGGGAACTATGAACGTCTTTACAAAATTTTGTGCCAATTCAAAAGTCAAGGGATCTCCAAAGTCAGTGGGAATCGTCCTCTGAGGACCATGACTGTAACGAGTTTCATTGTAAACGGTCCAATAGTTGTTGAGTTAGAATACAGTGGACTGACAGTTTGATGGTGGTGAAGAAAGAAATGATTCATCCAGCAGGGATGTGTTCGGTGAACAGACAGGGCAGACAGACCATCTGACTGACGCTTCATCAGTTTTTTCATTTTAAATTGAAACATGTCTGAAGTGAAAGGGTTGCTGGTGGTTTTGTCCTCTCATGTTTCCCAGTTGGTTTAAAGGTGCGAGATGTGAAGTGGCTTGTTTGCACCTACCCCCACCCACAGAGCTGCAGCTTTCTCCATACCATCAGCCATGTCAGCATCCTCAGTATTAGTAGCCTGTGGCCAGTGTCTCCAGCAGAGACAATATGCTTCTCACAAACAAAGTAGATTTTACAGTTGCCATGGAAACGGGAGATGGTATCAGAGATTGCTCTGTGCCCTCTACTCCCTCCCCTTTACAGCTCAAGTAATCTTATGGATGAGTATGGTCGGGTCTGCTGCTGTGATTACGTAGCACTGAGTCACAGTCAAAGGTGGGTGTAGCCGTATGTTAGGGTTTATGCATGCTGAGAATGAGTTTATCAGATGAGCCACCATTAGTCATACATTTGTGTCAATAGAGACTGTAGTAACAACTGCAACATGGATTAGCAGCTACCGTATGCCTCTGGAGTCAAACCACGGCCGAGTTACACAGCTGCTCGCTCATAGTGACTGCAGTGCACCTCAGAGGTCACAGGATTAAGCTTTCTACTGTGTTAGTGTCCTTGAGTAAGACACTGAGGCTCCACCCTGTGTCGAGGACACTGCATATGCCCTATTGTGCAGTACAACCTCTGGAGAATATTTTTTCTTACTATGTGATTAAAAAGTTTCAACAGTGCCCTTCTAACTCAGTGGCAGCAGAGTGTGACCCCTCCTGGGTTGTTACTAGAGACGGGATGATGAAGCAAATAAGACAAGTTAAATAGTTTTTAGCCTTGTCCACAACAGGGCTGTGAGCATGGCAGTGACAGTCTGCTGGTTGGTCTGTCCACCACTTTGGTCCAGACTGAAATATCTACTATTGGATAGACTGCCATAAAATTTTGTGCTGGCATTCATTGTCCCCAGAGGATGGATCTTGTTGACTCTGGTGATCCTCTTAGTTTTCCTCTAGCGTTACCATGGGATTGATAATTTGGATTTATAGTGGAATATATAGACAGCCATTGGATGGATTTTCATACAAGTTAGTGCAGATTGTCATGGTGCCCAGAGGATGAATCCCACTGACTTATACTCCTCTGACTTATCATTTACCACCAGCATTAGTCATAGTTTTCATTTATTCTGTGAAATCTCTCAACATCTACTGGATCTAATGGATCGACCCAGAACTTTTTTCAAACATTCATGGCTCCCAGAGGATGAATCCTGATGACTTCAGTGAGTCTCTGTTTTTTTAACCAACATGTCGGTTGTGGTTGAGGTTGAGTGAAATATCTCATGAACCATTTGGTGGATTGTCCTGAAAATGGGTTTGCACATTCTTGATCTCCTCAGGATGAACTTTAATAACAGGTATTTATGACCAAATACCTGCAAAGCTTATGACATTCCCATAAACCTCAGCTTTTCTGTGTGACTAGACCTAATGCAAATGTTAGCATGCTAACATGCTATACTAAGATTATGAACATGGTAAATAGTATAGTTAATGATCATGATGATGCAGTGTCATTGAAAGCATGTTAGCATGCAGATTTTAGCATTCTCAAAGCACAGCTAGCATGGACCACCATCAGTTTCACCAACACTAAGTAAGGTAATCAGGCCTCTACATGTGTTTTGGGAATAAAAGGTTAAAGCCAACATTATCTAATGGCCTTCTCTATCATGTGTTTTTACAAAAGTCACTTTACAGTTTTTTTCTAGGTTAATTTTTCTTGTTTACACTTACTTTATATACACATTTATATATGTACATGTGTATACACACACACACACACACACACACACACACACTAAGAACAGTCCCATCAGTGTTAATGTGTAACGTAATTTTGTGTTGCCTGGTATAGTGTTCAGTAAGGGCATTGTGAAGAGCTGTTCCACAGGATGGGCTGGGGCCCCCTGCTCATGGAACTGAATTCTGTGCTGAAAAAGAAAGTAACAACAGGCTTTATACTCAGAAAAGGTCTGTAAAGATGCCTCTGCTGCACAGTCCCAGTGGGGTATAAAGGATTAAATCCTCCAGCCAGACACAGGCCTGTCAAAACAAAACAAAACCAGCTTTCAGACCTACGGACAGCCAATCAGGAGTCATCTCAGAGGATGATGTCAGTGTGCTGGAGGCGTGGCTTACCCTGCTGGATGCAGTGACTGTTGTCTTGGGTGTTACAGAGTTTGTCTGGAGCCATCAGTGTCAGTTGTTTAGAGTTGAAGCTTTGTATTTATTTGCTAATTTGTTGTCCTGTACCTTGTGATTGCTGTAGCTGGACATGTGCAGAGGATTTAATGGTTTTTTGTGTGGATGTCATATTTGATCAGATATTATACAAGTTCTAATTGTCAAGTTGTCAGCTGTTGAATATCCTCACATATTTGATGTAAATCAGACAGTTGAAGTAACAAAAATACATGTTAATGCCTGCATTTTCTTCTGTCTTGTTTTTGTAGGTCACAGAGTTGAATGAAGCACTATCCAATGAGGAGAGGAACCTGCTCTCTGTGGCCTATAAGAACGTGGTTGGGGCGAGGCGTTCATCCTGGCGCGTCATCTCCAGCATTGAGCAGAAGACGTCGGCCGATGGCAATGAGAAGAAGATCGAGATGGTGCGGGCCTACCGGGAAAAGATCGAGAAAGAGCTGGAGGCCGTCTGCCAGGACGTGCTCAACCTCCTCGACAACTTCCTGATCAAGAATTGCAACGAAACACAGCACGAGAGCAAGGTGTTCTACCTGAAGATGAAGGGCGACTACTACCGCTACCTGGCCGAGGTGGCCACGGGGGAGAAGAGAGCCTCAGTCGTGGAGTCCTCTGAGAAGTCCTACAGCGAGGCCCACGAGATCAGCAAGGAGCACATGCAGCCCACCCATCCCATCCGCCTGGGCCTGGCTCTCAACTACTCCGTCTTCTACTACGAGATCCAGAACGCCCCCGAGCAGGCGTGCCACCTGGCCAAGACCGCCTTCGACGACGCCATCGCCGAGCTGGACACCCTCAACGAGGACTCCTACAAAGACTCCACTCTCATCATGCAGCTGCTACGAGACAACTTGACGCTGTGGACGAGCGACCAGCAGGACGACGAGGGAGGAGAGGGCAACAACTAAAGAGTCCAAAACCTCATTCTGCCAAAACAACACAACACGCGCGCTCACAAATGATGACAAAATAATAATAATAGTTAAAAAAAAGTTCTTAGAAATTTAAAAAAAGGGAGGGTGGGAGGGGGCAGTGGAACATCAGCGGCCAATTTAGCTGATGGTACTAACGCGGCTGCTGTTCTTTATTTTTCCACAAATTAAAAGTGAAAAAAAGGAGGAGGAGGGAAGACAATTTTAGTTTGAGAAATAACCTACAATTTAAAAAAAAAAAACTTAAACAATGAAACCCCCTCCTTGATAGCCTCTGCAGAATTTGCCAAAATACCACTTTAGAAGCAAGAGGTGTGTCATTCATCACAGTGTGACTATTGGGTAACGATACCTTCACACTGGCAGAGACTGGTCTTATCGCGCAAATGAAGCTGAGCTGTCTTATTGTATTTGGTGAGGGGAGGAGCATTCAGAAATTGAGTTCCGATGCTTGAGCAACAAGAAAATTAAAGTAACCTTGAATGTCATGGCCTTGCTTAGTGAGAGAGACAGACAGACAGACAGAGAGAGAGAGAGAGTGAGAGTGAGAGAGCAGACGGGTTACAGGCGGGAGATGAAGACGGGCTTTTAGGGGGTGTCGAACTTCATCGCGTAACTTCAAACGTACACGACATCTTTAGTTGTACCACACTACGGTCTCTGAGCGAGAAGCAGGTTGTCTCTGTTATTGAAGATAACATAAAAAAATGTTTTTGTTTGCTTTGTGTCAGGTGTGTGTCCAGCTCAGTCACACAGTCATACTGTAACTAAAAATACAAATTCATAAAGTAAAGTTAGTGCAGCTTGTCCCTCTCATGTGCTGATGTGCTTTATTGAATAAATTAACTGTTTTTGGACACCTAATTCTTATTGTCAGTATTGTTGTTGCCATAACAACTTCTATTGGGTCCTCACGCATATAGGAAACCATTTGATTCACCAAAATCCAGATAGCAAAATTAAAATGAAAGGAAATGTTGACAAATGAAAATGATGAAACAATAAGTGAGTCCACCCTTATTGTCCAAGTTATGCTATCTTCATAACGAGCAGTAGGATCTGTGAAACGGCGCCCGGAGCCACAGACTTGATTAGTGAACTAAGTACAATTTGTGGATAGAGCACATGCAATGTTAAGTGGAAGCTCTAAAAGCAGATTTGAGGTTTGTGGATTTACTTTGTCTTCAGTTTCTTCTTGGTCAAGAAATGCACTTGCCTATTATACTGTTTCTTCAGTGTAAGATGATAACTGCTCCAATATTCTCCATAATACAATATTGTGCATGCTGGTGATGTATTTATACAGTAGCTTCAATTTATTAACTTATACTGTAGATGTTATGTATTCATATGAACATGGAATTACTAGACCTTAATCGGATTATTTTCTATTTATTTCTTTTTATTGCGATTGTTAGCTAGCTTATTTTAATCTGTGTTTTCTTTACTCCATTTGCTGAAGTACGCTATACCAAAACAGTGATTGTTAACAATAAATTGATCTGTTACGGACATCGCTATGGTGACATGCAGTTCTTGGCAAGGGTGACAAACAGTGGAGAAAAGATATTGGCCTGTGATATTCGACGGTGGGAGGTTCAGGTGTTCTGATTTATTAGGCACACAAGAAAAACATGATAGTTAAAACACAGAAGATAAAAGTAACCCGGCTACATTTGGTGTACAGGTAACACAGCCCAATAAAGTGAAATGAAGTCTCTTTGTGCCATGAAGGAAATGTTTTCAGTGCAACAAATAACATACTTGTGATGTGGAACCTTCTTCACCTAACACTGCACATACTACAGCAGACAAGAGCCACACGTCCTCCACTCAGTCAGGACAGACGTGGAACATGTCCTGACTGAGTGACGACACTTGGTGGTCAGTGGCAGAGGAAGGATTTATGTAAGAGTAGCAATATCACAATGTAAACACACTCTGTAATAAGTAGAAGTACATACTCGTAAAGTGTACTTAAAGTATAGGAAACAGACACAGACACAGAGTGGCTCCTTTCAGAGCTCCAGTCGTGACTTTGGCCTCTGTAGTAAATAGTGTATATGACATAAGTGGATTATTACTGATGTGTTAACATGCAAGCATCATTTATTTGTCTGTTTATTTGATAGGAACAGTGCATGTTAATGAACATTGGTACAAAATACACAATGTAAAGATGCCGGATTGTAGCAAAAATGCTAATTTACATCTGTAGTCCCTTGGCAGGTAACAAAACAGGAAACATTACAAGTCACAGTACACAAATCCAAATCCAAATGCACAAATAAAAACACAAACACATTTTACTGCATTAAAAGATCATTTAAACTACTTTAAAAGCAGTTGAGTTTTAAGGTCCCTGCTCCACCACAGGTATTTTTTAACGTATTTGTCCTGATTAGGACAGGGGTTGATCAATGTCTCTTTCACTGTCCTCTTTGTTATGTTGTTGCAGCATTTTTTATCTTTCTGTCCAAATGTAAATCCGAGCATAGCTGTGCACGACTCCAACCTGACCAGTATCTGCTGCAGGTAAATAAATGGAGTGCAACAGAAACTACAGTGTTTTCCTCTTAAATGTCATGAATTACAATTATAAAGTAGCATTAATTGAAAATTCTGAAGTACCTCAACACTACTTACATAAAATACTTGAGTAAATATACAGAGTCACTTTGTATACAATTGCTGGCGATCGACTCGGTTTTAAATGCACCGAATAGATACAGCTGTCCTGTAAGTGACAGTTCATACATGTAGGGCTGCTCTTCCAACAGCGTGTCAGGAAGCACCTGCAATTCATTAACCTGCAAAGATGCATTTAAGTATCACTTGGCTGTAGTTACTCTTTAAACAGCACAGAGACTGTTGGCGAGTCAACAAAGCCATATTAACGTGGGCTTCAGGTGATAATGATTTTTCCACTATTTTCTGACATTTTATAGGCTTTAAGTCTATTTTCTAGATTATTAAATTATAAAACAATTGTCTGACCTATTGAGAATGATAATAATTAATGTGTTAATTGCTTGACACAAAATACACAAAATGAAAGCAGTTTGATAATACCCAACTTTACAACAAATGAGCTCAATATAAACTAAGTCACTCTCACTAAAAGACACAGGTCTTTAAACTAGATTACAGCACAGAGTCCCATTTCAAGACTGGGATCAGAAGCTGGAGGATTGAAAATCCATCATAGTTGATATTGTATTTAGGTGGCACAAATTTTATGTTTTATTAATCTGTGATAAATCAAATTATATAGACCCAGAAGATATGGAGCGAATCTGGGGCTTTCGGGGACCCTGGGTAATCCAGCCTCGCTCATCATCATTTTGCGTCATCACTGTAGATTTGCTCATCGGTAATGTTCCTGTCTATAAAATAGAAAAATGAAGGAATCACCAGAGTTATTACATACCTGAACCAAATTTAAAGATACAGCCACTAGTTGTTGAGATATTTCACTCTAAATGTACAACCTATTGCTAGGGGAAACACCAGATGACAACCAAAGTCATTAAGACTCATCATCTGAGGACCGTGAATGTCTGCACATTTCATGACCCTGACCCATCCATTACTCAAATCGACTGGTAGTCAGACTGATATGCAGATTTAGTCAAAATGTGAACACATCAGTGAATTAATGCAATTCTTTCCTCATTGTATAAATATATTCACAGCCTTGATAACTATGCAAATGTCAAGCTGAAACAAATGGCTGTCATCTGAGTTAGGAATTGAATTCAGGAGTCCGTCTATTACACTCTTGTATCATTCATAAACAATGACAGGACAAGGATCTACCATCACACTGGGCCAAAAACATACGGACGATTATACTGGTCTTAACATTGTTATCCCTAAATGTATATATTTAAATTTCCTTGCAGGTAAGTCACCTGAAAAAGAGAAAACGCTTTGAGCACAATGAATTGTTAGAAAAACAGTCAACACCCTCACATCTGATTGGACAGTTCTTAGTCTAAGGTGCTGTCACCAGCCAATCGTGGGCCGTTGCTAAGAAGAAGAAAGCCCACTGCCTGCTCTCGTCACCGCACTGCTCAGAGGTGCCCACTCTACACACTCACCGAGGATATGAGAGCTTCAGTGGATCTGGTTCATCACTTTTTAAAATCATATGCTGACATTTAAGGAGCCTGTGGTTGTACTTAGACACGGCTTTAAAGTTCGCTCGAGAGATGGTCATTAGATTTGGAAGATTAAATGTCATTAAAGGGGCAGTTAGCGTTTAAGAGGCACTGTGGGGTCACACCACAGAGCAGGATTTACAGCAGTCGTACATTAACTTGGCCTGCAGTGGTCTCAGGTCAGCTGAGAACCTACTGCACGGTGGAGGGATGAACTAAACCTAACTGCGTTTATTCTGTGCGCAGTTTGTTGATGTGGCCTATGCTCAGTCTAAAAACAAAGTCTGGTTCTGCCTGAGAAACTGAAGGATGGAGATATTTGGTGCACGTGTAGTTTTTCTGACACAGTGCAGGGCAAAGATAAAACCACCAGTGCTCAGCTCCATTTAGAAGATAAAGATAAACATCAGTAACTGGTCAGAGTGATCAGAGAGTCTTGTTGTTGGAGTGTAACCTGCTCTGATCCTCAGCTGTTACACTGTTGTTCCACTTTTATCACTGTTGGACTCTGGTCCCTGCTCCTACTGTAGTAAGAGCACCAGCAGCTCTTATCAATGAGCACATTGTATTCAGCCGCAGCAGTGGAGCAGTGGTAAAGATTTGTTGTTTCAGAGGACACACTTACAGAGTTTTACCACTTAAAATGTGATAAGAAATTACAGACTCTCTCTTTGTTTTGATTTAGAGTTGGTAGAATATGATTTCAGTCCAACAAATCATTATTTTAACATAGTCAGCAACTGTTTTTAACAGTGGGGATTTTGGTGCAAAATGTAGCTCTAACTATTCTATTATATTCCTAATATCTGTTAAATTATGCAACAGCCCATTCAATTTCATTTTAGTCAGGAGTAAGTCCATCAAATGTTTTTTGCACATATTCATCTTGAAAATAATTTCTCAATGTTCATATCAAATTATATAATAATAATAATACTAATAATATACACACACACACACACACACACACACATATATATATTTTTCTTTTTCTTTATTATCATTGTTTTTGAATGAAAATTATGATTACACATGAAAACATCTCAACTGTGTTAGAGTCAACCATTGAGGAATTGAGGACACCATGTAAAGGTATGGAAAACTGCAATATTGTTATAGTATCATATTAAAGAGAATAAAATGAGATATTAACATTCTGATATGTGATTGCAGGAAAAGCACTGGGGTACCAGGACTCTGGCGCTCCAGGGTCTGTGCACGCTGACTCACTGTCACAACTTAATGCGACTCATTGTTAATGTTATTAGTAACACCTCTGCTTTTCCTGCGACTACAGTCAAACTGTCTGCTGTGAAAGAGGTTGATTACATGGAGAGCAAACATGTGGTAATGATTGACTGTACAAAACTGAAGCTAACAGTAATATTTATGTTGTTGACTACATGACAGATTTACAGGCTGATTGTAGAGAAAGAGAAACACTCTTCCCTGCAGTGAAGTACTTATTTATGTTACCCTCATTTCTGGCTTGGGATACAGAGACAGCATGTCCACTATATGACAGTGAATTTGTTTATTGTCACATTTGTTGAGTAATCTGTGCCTGTGATGACCAGAGGATGTCTTTGGAAGAGCTGGTCCCCTCAGCCTCAGCGCAGAGAAGGATGCAGAGGAAGAGTCCAATCAGCAGCCTGGTCACTAATAGTGCTTCACATGAGACAGCTCCCTGGTTTACAGCCTGGATAGCTCCTGGATTGATGGGGATTGGCATGAATAATTTAGACCTGCATTATAGTGGAAGGAAATGGTGACTCATGAAAGAGGAAAAGCTGAAACGCTAAGTGGTTTAGAGACTGCTGCCTCGTCTTAAGGCAGTGTCTGCCTGGCTTCCCGAATGGCAGAGCCTCCACTAACCCCACTCTGTGGCAGATACAAGTACTGAATACATATGGCACTGCAAACATATACATGTATAAGGAATATGATGTTCGGCAAATGAAAACTTTTATTTGTGTGTATTATATGTATATTGTATGTTGTAGAAATGGCTCAGATCAAGCTAATATTAGCCGAGAAGCTAACTGTAAGTCACTACAGGTCTGGAACCATCGGGGGAAAAAGCACCAGTCCACGTCTGCTATCTACCCTGTACAACTATACAACATGCTGGAGGCTCGGTGCATAGCTGAGCGCCCTATAAATAGATCTCCCCTGCAGCTTTGGAGTCAAGAGTAGAGTTAGTATGTGCATTAGTGGGTTGGCACGCACCATGAATGACTAGAAGTTGACAGGGGGGAAGAAAAAGAAGTGATGAAAACAGCCAGCCACTCAGTACGTCACCAGTTGTGTTGCTACGTCTTTCATCTCATCCTGCAGTAACCGATGATTAACTGGAGGGAGATTAACAGAGTTACATGTAGAACTGGCTTAATATGCAGCTGAACAGTCTATTGATTGAGTCCTTGGCTCATATGGTTTGTTGATGTAATTTTCAAATGCTGCCCCCTGGCTAGGTTCCTCTATGTATGATTTTCTACATATGGATGCTGACCAAGACACGTATAAAAACATTCCATAGGATTGATAGCATTGAGTATCTCCCCCTTTACAAAATAAAGTCACAATGTTCAGGGATATTACTTTAGAATATCCTCTGCTCACATGGGCAAACTAATCCAAATCTGTTTCTCAGCCGTCACAGGAATATTTAATGAAAGGAGATACAAGATTTATGTAACTCTTGTTAAGACATCAAGGCAGTGATAAAAACCAGAGCTCCTGTCGAGGGTCACCCTCTCTCTGGGAAACTTCAAAACTGCACAAACTGTGCATTCATAACTGTGCAAGTCATACTATTTATCCAAAGCCACAAATACACATTTTAAGTGGTTTACCCACTCAGAATATACTCAAACACAGTGTATGTAATAAAGTCAAATATATTCTGATTTGACTCGCAGTTGTATTAGAATACAGAATATACTGTACACCTCTGAGTGGTGAACATTTGACTGCTAAATTTGTGCTTCTTCTGTCACATGCTTAGATTTTCTATAGTTTTCATTATATTACAGAATTAAGGTCTTAAGTTGCTGATAAATGTGAGTTTCCAGCGTCATCCAGTGAAATATTTAGTAGAATGATTAATTTGTTAAGGAACTGGGATGTTCTCTCCAGGCGCTCCGGCTTCCTCCCACAGTCCAAAGACATGCACATCAGGTTAACTGGTGGCTCTAAATTAACTGTAGGTGTGAATGTGAATGTGAAGCTAGGATTGGCTCCAGCCGACCCTGTGTCGATAAGTGCTATAGATAGTGGATGGATGGATGAATTTGTTAACAGAAAATAGACAGAAAACTAATTTGACAACCAATGAAGCGTTGAAACAAAAACCAAAAAAACGTGGGTTACTGTCCGTCTGCCATGCTCGCTCTCCACAGTCTCATTTCATTGTTAAATGAATTACCATTCGGCTTGAAGAGTTGAACTTTAAGACACCACTGTGGGCTCTGATAACTTATGATACCTTCTAGAGGCTAAATGACGATTAATCAACGTGATTACAGCCACGCTAGCAGCTCTGTGAGACTGTACTGAGGCACAGTGTGGCTTTGGGCTAAATGCTAACATCACAACACCTACATGCTCTCAATGATAGTGGTAGCATGCTAATATTTAGCTAGCAGGTATAAGGTTTGCCATATTTAGCATCTTAGCTCAGTGTGTTAGCATGCCACATGATGCTAATTAGCATGTGTTAGCAAAAACAAAGTACAGCTGAGGCTGATTGGAATGTTATAAAAAATATTGGTGAGTGAAATTTTGACCTGATGATGATGCTGGATCAAAGTAAAGCAATCCAAGTTATTGCATTTCATCCTGAATGTTTGTACCAAATTTAATTTTGGTTAGGACATTTCACTCAAAACCACAAATTCACATGTCATGGTGGCACTAGAGGAAAAGTCAGAGGATCAACAAGGTCAGTAGACTTCATCCTTTGGGGGTTTTGAGTGTCATAGTTGTTGAGATATTCCAGTCGGCACAAAGACTGAAATCAGTCATCATTAATAAAATAACTATTGGTTGTTCCCCGAGTATTGTGCACTCACACACCATTTGGCTCCAGCTGACTCTGCAATATTCTCACTCCCCACTAGCATCCATGGTGCAATTGTTTTAAATGACCTTGCTCAGTCAAGAGTAGAGAGCAAGTCTCCATCAATTATGTATCTATCTGTGCATAAATAATTCAACAGAGACATGCTGCATGATGGAATTATGCAATTTTGGGAGTTATGACACATTTCAGTGCAGATGCACATCAGAAAGGGCCACATTTCTACTACAACACCTAGCTTACATATCAACTGCCTTATCAGGTTTTTCCACTTCATAAAGTAAACACCCACCCCGGGAGTCAGTATTGGACTCAACTTGGATCCCTGTCTGTTGAGGGTTACTTAATTAGGAGAAAATTTATAAAAATATAATATTACAGTATCTATGTTAGATAATAATAATGTGATATTATGAATTAACTCAGTTTCAGTGTGAATTTTCTACTGATTGGCCTTAGGGCCAGCTGAAATCAAAGGGCACAATGTTTAAGTAGTGCTTTAGACCAAGTTGTTACAATATGAATGAACCCTTGTTCACTTTGGCCCTGTGTGGGGATCAGACAGCCTGACAGGGGCGATATTGCAACAGCAATGAAGCATCGCGTTGGGCATGGTCTGTACCCACTCACTCATGTTTTACTTGCTCTCTTTCGCATGGACGACCTTCAGATGTATAATTTAGCAAGAGATACTGTATCATTAAGAAGCTTAGCATTTCCATTTAGTTATTATCTTCCTGTTTCCAGACTCATAACAAATACAGCTGTCTCAGGATGCCACTTCCATGAAGAGGAAGACCACTGATGTTTCACCAGCATGCAAATAAACAGCACAATGTGTAACTTAGAAAAAGAAGAGGCTCAGTGTGTTGTTTGTTCTTTATTCTCTGTAGATGCAGATGAAATCAGTCTATATCTAGTCCACGGAGACTGCACAAACAGTGGTGGTGTGCACACTCTGCTGGGACTTTGGTTCCTTAATTCATAAGATCACTGTTATTACAGTCCACTGCTGCTGTCTTTAGTGTGTCTGCAGAGGACACATGAAGGGGATTTGCTCAACAGAGATGGGAAAGGTGTGTGTGTTTGTGTAAGGGAGGAGAGAGAGAAAGAAAACAGAGAGTGGGACTAAGCTGAGATTTCCTACATTCAGATGAAGAGTGTAATTACAGCAGAAAGAGAAGGCATATGGCACTGGTGCAGATGTGTTTACACAGCACACTCAGCTGGGGTTGGCTCATTATCAGAGACAGAGGAGAGGCAGAAGAACGAGGGCAATCCCTTGCTCTTCCGTCTCTGGTGTGTGAACAAGCCTGCTTTAGTGAGAGCGATAAGCAGCTTCCTCACCTCGCCACCTCGCAAGCACTTTGTGGGAATAAAGTGATTATTTGAATGCGTGTGTGTGTGTGTGTGTGTGTGTGTGTGTTGGGCAGGGGGCGCACTGTGCTGCTTTCCTTTCTACTTCTTCACCACACCAGCTGTGCTGCCCACGTTGACAGGTATTGTGGTCTCTGAGGACTCGATGGCCGGTTTGATCAAAGGCGCCTCGATGGTGAGCACCCCCTCAGGAGACAGGGAGGAGGTCACCTTCTCAATGTTAGCTGTAGAGGGGAGGCTGCAGGGGAGCGACACGACACAGTTAGGTTAGAAGTGTAAGAAACCACTTTACAAAGAGCTCCTGTCATATTGTCGCCTGTCACTACTTAAACACCGGCTGACTGAAATATCAGTCCTCAACACCCTTGATGGGGTAAAATCAGATCCAAGACCAGTTCAGTTGGTCCCCTCAGTGTCAGCTGTGGCCCCTGGATGGCAGCAGAGCCCTATGAAGCTGAAAACTCAGACAGAGGAGGGATAAACATGAGGAGGTGGAGGCTGCCGCTGCTGTTTTTCAGAGCATGAAATTCAGCTATCAGCAGCAGCCGGCCCTCTACAGGCCAGACCAACCCAAAGCTGAAGACACTCAGCAGCAAAGCTTTGATAAGAGAATCAGAGGAGTCTGAACGCGGCCTGAGAAAAGCCACCATCAAACAGCCACAGCAAACTCATCCCCAATAAGAAATATGTTCAGAAGTGACCTGTTGACATGTTGCATGGCCCTTCCTTTTACTAACTGCAGAACATCATGAACAAAACTAATTTGGGTTAAAATGAATGCTGCAAGCTTATTTAATGATAGTGATGATAAAACACTAAGCCACTTACGTGTATTTCCTGGTGAAGCTTCTGGACACAAAACCGTGCTCGTCCTTCCTCTCCTCGTGCTTACCTACGGACACAGACAAGATTCTTTTACCTAAATGTGGCACTAATCTGAACGATACGCTCTCACTTTAAGGAGTTATAGGTAAAGTGTTGTATTATGATGCACCCATTCTTGCAAGAAGACACCTTGTGTGCATTTGCAAAATGCATATTAAATTGAAAGGAAAGGGGTGAGGGGGAAGGAGACTGCTTAGCACCTGCGGAGGGAATGATTGCACAGTGTGGAACAGGTCTGAGTACCTGTTTCAGGCTGAACGCATGTCGACTTTTTCATCCATAATTTTCCACCACTTGCCCTGAAACAAGGTAGGTGTGTGAACTATTACACCATATAACTGTCATTATACTGTCACGAGTTGCTTGAAATAAAGTTTGATTGCAGTTTTTAGCCATCAAACTAAAGTACATTCAGTATTTGGAGGTTTTTAAACATTTAGATGGTGTTCAGTTGTTTTTTTGTTGTAGCACAGGAGTAACTAAAATTATTAATTAAGTATATTACAAAAAGGCTAAAGCATTCTAGTGTCAAGAAATGGTGCAAATGATAATGAATATGAAGCTAGAACCAGGAGCTGGTTTAGCTTGGCATGAAGACAGGAGACGGGGGGAGGGGTTGCAGCTTTGTGGAGCCTTTGTGGTGGTATTTTTATCTAGCACAGCCCCCCCCCCCCCCCCCCCCCCCTTCCCCTGTGTGTCCATACCAGCCACAGAAGATCCTAACCAGTCTTAATCATGTCCCACCAGTCTCTGAGGCACTCAGATGGCTGGCTGTGATTCTGGCTCTACAGTAATATGTTTGTTATGACAACGGGCTGATAAAGGATGCTCTCCTCTGGGAGCTGTCCTCTTTTCAATGAGGCGACACTGCCAGTGTGAGCGTGTGTCCAGCTGGGCCAAGCGGGCACTTCTTCAACATGAAGGGTCATTAGTTGTGAGTGTACGTGACAACGACTGAGAGGAGGGCTCTGGCACAAAGAGGCTGCACTCTGATGTGTATTCAAAAGGCTTAAATGAAGTCTGTGATGTCATCTTTAAACATATCATCCTCATTCACTGGTGACATATGAGGTGGCAAATTCCTCTTGGACTGGATCCCATGTTTTTTTTGTCTTTGTTGTCCCTGTCCGTCCAATCTCTCACCAGTGAGATACTGCCCATAGTCAGGCTCTGGACTGTGTTTCTGGACAAGATCCAGCAGTCCTTTTAAAGTAGCAGACACACCGGGTGAGTCACGGCTAAATCCCCCTACTCCACGAGTGTGATTCTTTGTGGAGTGGCAGACACAGAGGCTGAGATTGACAGAGAAGAGGGAGCTCAAGGCTTCAGAGAGCTCAGCTCAGGTTTGCTTTGGTCCTTCACGAGCCTGGACGGGCAATGAAAACTGAGCTTCTGTAAAAGTCGACTCCCACACATTCAGTTGCGTGTTGTTTTGCATCTAACAGGCGAGCTTCCAAAAACCCCCACCCTCCTGTGTACTGGAGCTCAGTACATTGTCTCAAGATATTATGTAACTCTGCAGCAATGCATCTGCCCTGTACTTGACGTAACAAGGAGTTTTCCTTCCTTTTTATGTTGTTCTGGACTGTAGCAGTTTCTCTAAACCTCAGCACAGTGAGACAGCCTGTTATGTACCTGCCAATGCATCTGTCATGTGCATAGTGTTATTACACTGCTGCTAGATTGAGGGGAAATTGCTTCCAACACTTCAGGTCTTTAATTTATAAGTGTGTAAGAATATTGTGCCCTCTTAAATCAGCGTGCAGGCGGTGACGTTACAACATCAACAGAGGATCAGGGAGAGACGAACAAAGGCTCACCTGTGATTTCCACCACACCGTCCTTGGTTTTCACCACCAGCTCCTCAGGCGAGAAGTGGTTGACATCCAGGGACACCTTCCAGTTGTCTTGGGTCTGCTTGATCTCTGACATGCCACTGCTCATCTGGCGGGACAGGGCACGAGCCTGCTGGGCCATCATGGCACCAGGGTACATCACGGGGGTGTGAGGCATCATAGCGCTCATATCTGGGGCCAGGATGGGGGGCCTCAGGTACCCTGGCCAGTGGGTGCTGGGGAATGTGCCAAAGTCCTCTGGCAGGGCCGGCATGCCGAAGGTCTGGTCGAAGATGCGGCTGCTCTGGTGCCAGTCACGGAATGGGTCCCAGCTCGGGGTGCGGAGCAGGGTGAAGGGAATACGTCTCTCAGCCATGGCCGGTGTGAGTAGGCGGCAGAGCAGTGTTGTTGTAATGAAGAGCAGCAGGTGCAGAGCCCTTTGGCCTCTTTGAAAATGTTCTCCCAATGTGCTGTCTGCCTCTCAGCTGAGAGCTTTTATACATGCTGACACCACCCCTGTCAAAGGAGTCCTCCCCTCTGACTCAAGCCCCCTCCCCAGCTCACACCCCCAACATGCTAATGGAAAATACTAGAATATCTATTTGTGGAAGACATAGCAGTTGAATGGAATCCAACAGGAAGGCCCCCCCCACTAACAGCTGCCCACTGCATAGTTAAACCTGCCTCCGTCAACCCCCCCCCCCCCCCCTTCTCTAGACGTCCCAAAGACCTAGAAGAATCTGGGAGGCTGCTGGGAAGTCAGCTCAGCCTGCTGAGCTCATACACACTCAAACTTAGATAAGATGAACTTGCTATGTGTAACACAGATCTGTACAGGCTATGATGTGATACACAGTACAGGCAGTGTCATGGTATAATCAGCCTCTTATGAGATACACAGTTAAATACCGGTTTGTGATATGAATGCAAATTAACGCGCACGCGCGCACACACACACACACACACACACACACAAGAACGCCATTAAAGGTATGATACCTTCTGTTCATTGGTGAAACACAGCAGTATAAGAACTGAAGAGACACACAGCTTGGTCTCCATGTTGTCACCAAGGATTCACAACAGGGTGTTATCTGATCAGTGTCAGTGATGTTTTCAGCGACCCTCTTGTTATTAAAATGGAATTAATAAGCTGTGGTTTCTCAGAGCTGCTGACAGGCTGACAGGTTTTTATTGCTGCTGCTTCTGGACCTATAGTAAGTCACGGATGTGCTCCTACCAGCTCCACATTCACACTGTCCTGAGATACTATATTTGTAAAAGGTTCCTATGACAACTAACTTTTAGATACCCATAATAGCATTTCTCTTAGTCAGAGCGGTAATTAAAGATATCCACAATAACACTGTAAAATTGTGAAAATTGTATTTTAAGATATCTACAGCTTTGATCGTACCAGTCAAAACTAAATGTAAGACATCTAAAAATCCTGGTCATTTTAACAAGCTAGAGTGGATAAGTATTGCAGATATCTGTAATTCAGTTCTTCCCATTCACAATGGACATTTCAGATATCCTTAATGACATTCTTCCTGGGACAAATGGCATCATTCTTGTGTATTGGGCTTTTAATTTCAGATATACCCACAATTACATTTTTAATACCCAGAATGAAAATTCTGGATATCTGCAATGCAGTTCATAGTAAAACTCCCATTTCAGATATCTACAATCCAGTTGTTGCTAGTCTTCATTTTAATTTGAGATTAATTTCAGATATCCATAATGTAATTTTGAATATCTAAATATTATTTGTGCTTATGCTCCTTCTCTGCCACTGCATTCCTTCAAGCAGCGTCGCCTGGCATCTCCAGCCCTGCACACAAGCCATTCACAGTCCAGACTGTTCTCGTCTGTGGTTCCTCGATGGTGGAACGATGCTGCCAAATGCTATCAGAGCTGAGCCGTCCCTCTCTAGCGTCAAGAGTCTCTTGAAGAAGAAGTTTTATGACTTGTGTCTGTAGGATGTGAGAAAGTAAACACAATGGGGGCTGCTAAGAAGCCCCTGCCTGTGCAGTGTTGTTAGAGCGTGTTATAGTGACCATATTCATGGCAGCTGGTTTGACAGCTCAGTTGTGCCATGACTGTCTTGAATGTGGTGACAAACACTTAGAGAAAATATCATATTTCCACTGATGGACACAGACTGAGACTTGGAGCTGTTTTCACATTCACAGATGAATGGCTTGAATTTAAGCTGATATCCTACATCTTATAGCAGATCATTTTGTAGCTGAGCAGTGACATCTGTTTTCTAGGTCCCTATATGAAGCGTGATGTTAAACCGCTGCGGTTATACATCACATATTCGGTTCAACAAGTGAGAGATACGGCTGCATCGGTAGCAGCCTTCTCAATCGATACGAATTATCAATGAATTCCGAGATGAACTGGTTATAGAGTCATGGATCGGGTATCGCGAGACTTTGAATCGGATGGCGGCATTACACACGCGCCAGGTCTCTAAAACAACGCGAGAGCTGAGGCTGCCCGCGAAACGCCGCAGCTGCCTAGCTGGTATTAGCATGAGTGAGAAACAAGGGACGACTCGGAAAATGGAGGAGGTGGAGAACGAAAGCGTCAGCCTGACCGAAGGTGATAATGCACCGAGAAAGACTTTCAACGCATCGGGGAAGCAAAAATCCAAGGTGTGGACCGTTTTTGGGTTTTATAAGAAGGAAGGGAAGCTCGAACAAAGTTTGTTGTTACTATTCTGTGCTACTTTTACCTCTGCAGTTCCCATCCAACGATTCAGCTACTTTTTTTTGGTCCATGTCTAAAAATAAATATATGTGATTTTGTTGTGTTTTGTTGCTGTTTTTTTTTTGCCAGTCTTTTACATATTTAAAAAGAAACTATTGTACTGTCACTTTCATAGACTTGGTTTCTTTATTATATAAAATATCTACAACAAATATTAACCATAGAATCGATTCGTATCGAATCGGTCTGTAATAAAAGGATATCGTTTTTGAATCGAATCGTAACCTGTGTATCTAGATGCATATCGAATCGTTTATCACAGAGAGATGTGCAACCCTACCATCAACCAACAACATACACTTACACAACATACTTATTTATTTTGGAGTGAAAACAGACAAAAACAGAAAAAGTATTGGCAGTATGGAAAGTGAATTGACTGTTTTTTATTTTCCAAATGATAACACACATTGTCTGAAGGTATTTTACAGACTATTTAGAATATTATAGAGAGAAACCCAACAGTTCCCACTATGAGCGAGCACTTGGCGACGGTGGAGAGGAAAAACTCCCTTTTAACGGGAAGAGACCTCTGACAGAACCGGACTCAGAGTGGGCGGCCGTCTGCCTCGACCGGTTGGGCTGAGAGGAGAGAAATGGGAGAGAGGAGTCCTTGTGTGTTGTCATTACAAAATGCGATTGTGGAGACACCGACTGTAGCAGGACCATGAAAGGTACAGTCATGAAACTTTACAGCTGTTGAGATCAGGATGAAGATGAGTTCACCTTCATCTTGATCTCATTTCAGTTTCATGACTGAACCTTGCACAGACAGACAGAGAGAGAGCGAGAGAGAGAGAGAGACAGAGACAGAGACTTAGAGGGACAGAGAGAGACGGGGGGGCAAGAGAGAGAGAGTCAAAGAGAGAGAGAGAGACAGCGAGAGAGAAAGACAGACAGACAGAGACAGAGAGAGAGAGAGAGAGAGACTTAGAGAGAGGGAGAGAAACAGAGAGAGAGAGACAGAGAGAGAGAGACTTAGAGAGAGAGAGAGAGAGAGAGAGGGAGAGAGACAGTCTGAGACCACTGGAGGGTGGTCTCAGACTGTCAGCTGTGGTACTTCCTGCTACAGTCGGTGTCTCCAGAACCACATTCTGTCATGATGACACATATTTCTGTCTGTTTGTCTGATTTTGTCCTAATTAACAATTTTGTGTCTTTGTCTTCTACGTCTCCTCCTCCTCCAACTTCTCTTCTTCCTCCTCCTCCTCTCCTTTCTTCTCCTCCTTCTCCCCTTGCACCTTCTTCTCTTCTTTCCCCTCCTCTTTCTACCCCTTCTCTTCTTGCCCCTCTTCCCCCTCTTCCTCCTCCTCCTCGCTATGACTTGACGGGCCTCAGTCAAGTTGCTGGCAGTGGGGAGTCTGATGTCTTCTCCTTCGGAGTGGGGGTCCTCTGGGTCTTTGGAGTCTTCTAGTTCCTCCAGGTCCTGTGATTCCTCAGAGTCTTCTGGTTTCCCTGGGTCTTCTAAGTCTTTGGAGTCTTCAGGGTCCTCTGGTTCCTCAGATTCTTCTGGTTCATCTGGTTCCTCTGAGTCTTCTGAGTCTTCTAGGTCCTCGGAGTCTTCAGGGTCCTGGGAGTCTTCTGAGTCCTCCTCCACGTAACCTTCATCAGTCTCGTCATCATCTTCCTCCAGCTCGTCCTCCTGCTCCTCCTCCACCTTCCAGTGCAGCGGCTTCTTGAACAGGAGGCTCTGTTTGAGCAGTGAGTAGGAGGACAGGGGCACTGCGCTGCCGTACACCTGCAGTTTTTAAAAGAAAACAGGGGAAAGTTTCACATCATGTTGTTGATTGTTGTCACATAACTATGCGTGTACTTGTCTGTGAGGGTGTCAGTAAAATCTCTTGAATGTTAAATAAATTACTGTCAGTTATTTATATTCAATGTGTATCTAACAGTGAGAATCAGATTGAGATCATCTCAAACAGCAGTGTGGTTGAGGAGCTGGGTGAAAACTGCACCTCTCTGAAGCGGAAGGTGACGCAGCTGAAATATGGCAGCTCCACAGACGAGCCTTCACTATCCTCACTGGACTCGTTGTGACCGGACTCTGTGCAGTCGTCATTATTGGTGGACTCGTGGTCAACACTGGATTCACTGTTGTCGTTGTCGTCATCATTGTTGTTGGATGATTCAGAGGAGGAGTCTGATTGGTCTGTAGAGACACATCAACAACCATCAAGCATGAAGCCATGAATAAAGGCTGACAGTATATTTGTCCTGTCTGAGATTCCCACCAGACTTTACTAGAAAAAAGAAAGATCATGAATCTAACTGTGGGTTTACATATTCAAAGATAACATCCTGTTATCACAGTAGAAAGTGTCCTGTGCATCTATCGGACATGAGTCTGGTTCGTCATGTGTCTTTGTTAACACCTACTTTTAAAGTAGCTGGTGTCCTCCTCGTTCTCCAGGTGAGGGACGAATGGAGGGTCCTCACTCAGGAGGTCGTTCCAGTCCAGATCCTGAAAGAAAGGATGGTCTTTCACCTCGCTGGCTCCTCCTGAACAAGAAGTACGACAGTCAAACATTTAGTTTGTACATCTACACATCTTAAGAGGTGCAACTGACCCAGTCTCTCCACACTGCCTCCCCAGCCCCACTCATGTCTTCCTATGTTATTAAACCACTGGGTGAATGTGAACTGTCATTCGAAGGTGTCTGGAGCTCTCAGCAGTGCTCAGGACCTGGTCTCTCTGTGGACAACCTTTTCACTGAGGTGTATCAAGCTCATTTCATCCTGTTACATGTCCTGCACCTGAACCGTGACACTGTTAGTACTGTATTAAAGATGGAGTCAGTCATTCTATGGATTGGCTGAGGTAATTCCAGTCAATAATATTTTTATTCAACAGCTTTACATTGTTGTTATGGAAACTAACAGACTAAAGCCCCAGGGCAAAAAACTGAGCTGCTGGGGCCCATTAATCCCCCCTTCCTCCAAGTCTCTGTGCACTTCACACAGTTTTGTTTTTACATGCAGTCGTACCTAAGCTCAGACTTGCTGTGTGGTCAATGAATTTAACACAAATTAATTAAGGAATATGCAACATTTAAAGCAAAAACTGAAAATGAACAAATGTTGTTTTTTTGTCACTGGGGTCTCCTGGATATCTGGGACCCCAAGGGCAGTTTACTGCTGTGTTCAGTTGGTGCACCAACTTTCTCTGTCACAGACACAGGCCCACAGTAGGTTTAGTGCTAGACAACCATGAGGCGAACACATCTCAAGTCTTGGCCTGCACATAGTTACAGTGGTGGCATTGAATCACTGCTCTTAGCTGCTGTGTGTGTGTGGAAACAACCTTAACTTCATCTGCCTATTGCTACATAGGTTTTTCTCTGAGCGGTTTCCATCACACATACTGTATTCATCCATATGTCCATCATTTGTAAAGCTGCCACTTACTTGTACCCAGGCGCTTCACACAGTTCTTCTTTAGTAGGAGTGTGATGAGGTCCTGGGCATCCGCTGGAACTGGCTCCTCCTCCTGTGGCCAGGTGAGTTTATCTGTGAAAGAGGCAGAGCTCAGTCATCTGATCAAGTCATTTAAAAACAATCTATGCCACCAAAGAAACTGGCAGAATTAATTTAGAAAAACATTAACACAGTGTAAAGATTAACATCCCAAATCTGAAAGAAACCAGACATGAAAGCTGCATGTCAGAGTTTTATGGACAAGTTAAATCATAACAAAGGAGAATGTTTTAAAATTGTCTTTAAAACACAGAGAGGTTCATTCAAAGCTGACAGAATGAGAAATGTATAGATCAGTTAAAAGTGAAGAGAAGATAATGAACTGAACTGAAGCTTCTTACTTTTGACCACCTGGTACATTAACTCCTCCACTGTGTCAGCAGTGAAGGGGGCTGAGCCCACCAGGAACTGGTACATTATGACCCCTAAAGCCCACCAGTCTACGGGCTTTCCATAGCCCAGCTTCAGGTAGACTTCAGGGGCGATGTAGAGGGGAGATCTTGATATCTGTCGGAGGAAATAGAGACAAAATGATTGACAAGCACTACAACACATACAGTCTAACACTGGATAAACACAAGTTTAAATAAATGTAGAGGAGAAGAGACCAAATCCTGTCAGCGAACTCCTTAACAATTTTCTCAAGGCAGCCTTTGTTGATGTCGGCTGCCATGTTGACTGGACCGATCTTTGACAGGCCGAAGTCCGTCAGCTTGATGTGGCCTGTGGAGCTGATCAACAGACTACAAAGGAAGGAAGCAGGAATGTCTCATGTTAGATTAAACACCAACCTGAAACCTGAAGCTGAGATTTAGCAAAGAACATCAAAATGGGGAAAGTTTCAGTAAATTCTTCTCCAACTTAAAAAAGCAGTCTAAAATGATGAAAGCTGCTCTGAAATTACCAGTTTACAAACCTGCATCTGAACAGCAGCTGTCCAAAAAACTGTCAGAGTGATAAACCTGCTGCTGTTTGCATTATAAACTACATATGCACAATAAACAGACAGAAAGCATGGCAGACATAGCAACAGTAACTAAGGAGAGTGGGGCTTAAACAGTCTGTTAGATGAAGCCTGAAACCTGAAACATAAAAATAACAAAATGTGCTTAATATTGTCTTAATGGGACAAGTTGAGGACTCACTTGCTGGGTTTGAGGTCTCGATGTAAAATGCCATAGCTGTGGATGTACTCCACAGCACAGGCAGTCTCTGCGATGTACAAGCGCGTCATGTCCACGGGGAGACATTTGTAGTGCTGCAGCAGGGTGGCACAGTCCCCACCTACAGGGTCAGAGGGAGCCAGAGGGACAGAGAGTGTCAGGTGTTGTGTTCAGGTCCTCTTAGTGTGTGTACAGTGGTGCATCGTCCAAAGAATATACAGTAAGTTTAATGCTGTACGTCATACACTGTCAGTGTGCGCTGTCCCTGGATAATATAACAAACATGACACAAAGCAGCCTCCTTACCTCCCACGTACTCCATCACCATACACAGCTCCCTCTGAGTCTCAAACGCACAAAACATTGAGACAACAAAGGGGTTGTCTGTGAAGGTGAGGATGTCTCTCTCCACCAACACCTGCTGGACGAGTGCTTTTTGGGTCAAACTCTGCCGCTTGATCAGCTTCATGGCGAAAGCCCGACCAGTCTCCCTGTGGCGCACGAGGTTTACAGTCCTGCACAAAACATGAGAAACATGAGGAGCCTCTGTGACTGAATATCAGCTCTGATTTGAAGAGAAACTGTCCACACAAAGTCTTAATGTGAGCAAAGAAATATTCTGCAGCATCTTCTTTGAGTGGACTCTCGGCTCGATCCAAAGAGTCAGTGTGAACACAAAGACAGACGTCTGTCTTACTCACCCGAAGGCGCCACTGCTCACAGGTTTCACTGTGTTGAAGTCGTCGATCCCTGGTTTCCTCAGAGGTGCACTCCAGGCTGTGCGGGTCTGAATCAGACACATCAAAGACAGAGAGTATGTAAGAGACGAGTTAACACAACACAGAAAAGTATATGAGGTGTGAGTGAAGAGAAGAAAAGCAGCCCTGCATTTTTCACTTCTGTCTATCTATCTATCTAATGGGGTCTGAAAGGTTTTCATAGAGGCCAGACAATAAAGCAACTCTGTATTATTTTACAGTCCATAAAAATATAAGTCAACAGATACAAGAAAAGTCACAGTGTGGTTAATAAACATTCTGTCCTTTTATAATGATAATAAATGAAAGTGAATCAGGACACTTATCTCTCTCTACCTCTTAAAGATAATTGACTCCATCAGACCAAAACCAGTGCCTGACCTAGACCTGGCTTTATTAGGCCGGGGTCTGTTTCTCATTTGGCTGTTTTTTCTGACTAACTGGTTAAATTGACCTCTCATATCAGTGACTGTGGTTTGAGGTTTTTGTTTTTTTTAGAGAACAGATTATAAATGACAAACAAGATTACTCACAATATCAGTTCTTATTACACCTCTGTGTTTTAGGTGAGTCAACATCATACTGAACTGTTAATAAGATTTAAAATGCTGGTTGGATTCAGTCACAATTTTCTGCTCTGTCAGGTCAAAAACTTTTCTTGATTTGCTGAACATGAATAAAACAGCACAACAAAGTGATGTGTCAGTGTCCAGTCAGTCTGACAGATGAACACCTACCTCATGGAGAAGCTTCTCCAGTTTATCTTGTAGCTGCTGAAAGTAGCGGACGCTGACCAGATCGCTCTGGACTGTGTTGTCACAGTCCCTGGCCAGCTCCAGCAGCTGGAGCTGGATGAACTTCAGGGCACGGGTGGCCTGGAGCAGCTCACTGCCCGGGGACTCTGCCACTGAGCTCATCTTGTTCTGACTTCTTGGCCTGAACAAGGATGGAAAACACAAAATAATGATTGAGTTATTATTTTTGTTCAGGTAGCATCTGTAATTAAATGTCTGTGAGTAGGGACATAAAGATTCAGTGCAAAGATGTTCATATTTTGGATGCATAAGGTGTAATAGTAGTTTACAGAGCAGATGAAGCACTGATAACATTATCAACTTTGTCTGAATCTGTAAATTATGGTAAACAACAAGTAGATAAAAACAGAAGACACCATGGAACAAAGGTTTTCTTTACAATGAGATATTAACGTATAAAATTCTTAAAATATAATAAATTGTTCATAAAGTGAAATAACTACTTACATGCTGCTTGCTAGAGAAGTTATTGTCTTTTTCCTCACTGGTAATGCAGGCAGTTAAAAATAGTGTTTTAATCTTCTGAAAACGGTTCTCTAACTAAAATGAGAAAGTTTGTCTTGTCTTTACCGAACACGACTAAACCTGAACAGAAATGTGTCTCTCTGGTGAGTTTACAATAACCACAATGAAGAATCTCTCTGCTCTGAGCTTTGATGCGTCTAAATTCTGCTCTGCGTCTCAGGTTCCATCATTATGACATAAACACACATTCTGATTCCAGACTCATTCCATTACACACACACACACACACACAGATTTTATATTTTATATGTATGTATGTGTGTGTGTGTGTGTGTATATATATATATATAAAGAGAGAGATACTGTATATATACACAGTATAAATGTATAAATGTAAACAGCATGTACACACGTGTGTGTTGTGCTGTTAAACTGTATTGAATTATACAGACAGATATTTATATGATGTTGTCCACCCCATGTGCATCAATAAAGTAAATAAAATATTAAAATGTAAACAGGGGTTACTGCAGTACAGGACCCCAAAACTGGCAAATGTCAATGAAGGAATTAAGCTGGCGTGGAATTAAGTGTGGGTCTGTATTCTGGAGAAATGACAAATACTTACAGAGTAGTTTTACTCAAATTGTCATTTTGTGAGGAAAATCACTCACACTTGATTATCCAGTGAAATATGTGTTTTTCACTATTGGATGAGAGACTCTGGTGTTGCTTCATTACAATTTCCTTTGCATTTAACTTTTCAAAATTTGCATTCAAATTTGTGACACTGAGCTCAAACCATGGCTCAAACGATATTGTCAACATGTAAAAAAAAATATATTTTAAAGATAAGCAAACACACAAACCTGAATTTTATAAGATTTGGTTTTTGTTTTTTGTTTTTTTTAGAAAAAAAACGGGCCTTGTGCGTATTGTCACTGATGCATCCCAGCCATTGATTCTTGTTTTACCATTCCGTCCACTCTAAGAAAAACTGGTTCTTTGTAAGTGCTCTGAAGCACTTTGAGTTCTCTGGAGAACCCTTTTTTGCTGAAGAACCTTTTCTTGCTGTTTAAGGTTCTTTGAGGAACTGAATTTTTAAAGAAGAGTTCAATGTAGTACTTTTAGTGCTTTGAAGAACCTTCTTATGTTCCAAGTATGACCATATGGTTACTGACCATATGCCTAGCCTATAATGACTAAGTTGTTTCTGTGAGTAGAATGGATTGTTGTGGGGACATTTTTATTTTAAATGGCTATATTTTGAAACAACTTTTTAGATAGAGCAGTTATAAGGTAATGTTATTACAAATTATATAAAGTAATTAGTAACTTTCAGCTACTTGATTCCTTTTTAATGACCCAACACTGAATTTGAACAAATTATTACATATTAAACCTTGTACTTTTGTATTTTATTTCATTTAAATGTTTTCTACATCACCTACCAGTTAAAAAATAGACATATAATAATAACATAATTCTCCACAGTAACTTTACTCATGGGACAGAACCTTTAAAACAATATTAATGGACTGAAAAATTGCCAACAGGCCAAAACAAATCAGATAAACTAAATCTTCAACAAGATACAGGATATATAAATAATAAATAGATCCCTCCCTCTTTCTCGGGCTCTCTCTCTCTCTCTCACTCAAGTTCAGGGTGACAGTATCGTCACAAACGCCGCCATTTTTGTTACGTCGCCGTTTTGCCTCTCTCCTCCCTGCGCTGAACATCTACAGTCACGGTAAGTTCAGTAAAATTAAGTAATAATAAGAAATTGTATTCCTGTTGTGAATTGCTTGCTTGAGTTAACCGTAATTAAACTGTGTACAGAAGCGCGGCGCCGAATTCTTCTTTTAAAATGGTGTGTTTCTCAAACATAGTTAGCCGTCTAACACTAAGCTGGCTAGCTAACTAGCCATTGTAGCTCATTAGCGTTAGCCGCGTCAGCCCCGTTAGCTAACATTATTCGATGTTGTTGGTAAATTAAACTCGTGGACTGGGTATTATGCTATTTTGGGGGGTGTAATGAAAAACAGTGTTTGTACGGAGAGCATAAATGTGGGATAATTTGCCCCAACAGTTAGATAAGTAGCGCCACTGGCGCCATAGCTCCTTAATGTTAGCCGTGTTCGCGCCACCTACCTGCCTATCAAACTAGCGCTAGGATGACGCAAGGGGCACTAGGCTCACACTTAAACTTTTTGCCTTGGCTTCCTCGTACATAGTTTTTTTTTGTTTGTTTGTTTTTTTTTTTTTTTCCCAGGATTACTTTTTGGCATATAGATACTATTATGCACTTGCACAGTATTTGGTGAATTACTTGCTAAATCATGATATGATATAGAAGACAAGCAAAGGATGTAAAAAAGTGCAAGATTGTATGATATTAATTTAATGTAAATGCTTAATTGCAGTGATCATTTGTCTGTACTTGTGAATTCGCACTGTTTCTGCTTAGAGGTAATAAAAAATGCATAAATCAGTGGCTTGTTAAAGAGTGATGCCACCATCTTGACCATTCCAGCTGCCCTCATATGTGTCTGACTTCCCCTTTTCACCTCGTTTAATGCTCTTTAGAGGGTAGATAACACAATGGACACTTTACAATTCTGTAATGTTACAGAACAGCTTCAACATTGTTTAGCTGTGCACTAATGGTCTCTGTGTCTTTGTCTCCTCTAGGAATGACAAATTTGTTTTCAGTTGACCAAGTCTGCTCGTGGTTGAAGGTCAATGGATTTGAAGACTTCATACCATCGTTCGTCGGTGAGCTGGGCATATGAATGACAGAGGTTTTCCAGTGCCAGAGATGTCCTGTTAAGACCCCAACTCACAAAAAGTGGCTGAAACATCTACAGCTTTACCATGAAAATGAAAGTGATTTTTCGGTAATCTGTGGACTTGATGGTTGTCCTCGACAGTATTCCAGAGTCAAGTCTTTAAAAAATCACATTCGCCGACATCATCATAATGATGTAAACTGTGATTCATCTTTTGAACAAGAGTTGAGTTCATTAACTGAGGATTCAAACCCAGACTCTACTGTTGAGGGTTCAACTTCAACAGTGTGTGATATTGTTAACCAGCTCACCGACTCTATTCAAAAACAGTTAGCATTATTCTGTCTTAAGTTGCAAGAAAAGCATATTGTTCAGAGAGCAGTACAGTCAGCTGTGATCAATGAGTTGGAGTTACTATTTAGTAATTTTCATCAAACCTATCAGGCTCTTGTTACCACTTGTTTAAACAATGTAAACATAGATATTAATAATCCACACCTAGCTTTGCTCAGAGAGACATTTTTGAAGTCACCAAGTCATTTCCTCCTGATGTTATGCATGATGTTTTAGAGGGGGTTATACCACTCACACTTAGGCTGGTGATCAAGGCACTGCATAAGGACAAACTTTTGACTGTTACTGAACTCAATAATCGCCTGAAGGATTTTAGCTTTGGACATAACGATATTAGGAACAAGCCACCACCTATTCCAGAAAAACTTTCTGCCAATGGCCATTTAATTGGCAAAGCTGTTGAGAAGTGGACATTGTTTCGCTTGATATCTTTTGTAATTGGAGATAAGGTTCCTACTACTAATAAGAACTGGCAGTTGTATCTGCTCCTGCGTGAGATAACTGAAATACTCCTAGCTCCAACAATTGGTAAAAGCTGGGTTAGCTATTTAGATTGTCTAATTGCACAATTCACTGCTAATTTTAAAGACCTGTATCCTGATGCTCTTACTCCAAAGGTGCATTATCTGTTGCACTATCCTCGTCTCATACTGGAATTTGGACCTCCACGGTCCAATTGGTGTATGAGGTATGAATCAAAACATTTGTACTTCAAAAAAGTGGCCCAGGTTATGAATAATTTCAAAAATGTGTGTTACTCGCTGCCCAAAAGAAATAAACTCAGACAGTGCTGGGAGTGGAACACTTCAACTCAATTTGTAACAGACACTGTACCTCATGAAACAACAAAAATCAGACCAGAAGACTTGCCAGAAACTGTATTGACCTACCTCAGGAATCTGCAAACAGTGCTAACGGAGGAGGATGAACTCTGGATGACAAAAGCAGTGACAGTGGACACTGTAAGATATTGCATTGGGGACTTTTTCATCATTGACGTTTTGGAGGGTGAACAAGTACCATTGTTTATGCAAGTCTTTAAGATACTGCATTTTCGGTCAAGCTGGTTTCTAATGGCAAGAATTTTTGCAACTGTGGCATTTTCCAACCATCTACATGCTGTTCATGTGAAAGAAACTGATCATACAGTCATACTGAAGCCTGGAGATGAAATGGACTTCCACCCCCTTGACTGTTACCGCTGTTCAGGCAATGATTATATTGCCCTTTTACATCGTCCATTCAAATCACAAGTTTGAAGGTAAACTAACAGACTGGAGCATCGCACACTTGATTTCTACATTTGTGAGTGAAGTAACGATCTTGGTTTGTGTGTGGACCTGCCTCAGGATGCTTTAGTTAGGGATACGTTTTATTTATTTTAGGATTTTAATAGAGAAATGTTGTTCTTCACAGCTCATGGAACAACCTCCACAGATTCCAATTACTCAAGTTGTATACGTTTTTCATGTCTACCACAGTTGAATTATTTTTGGTTAAAACTTGGCTAAATGTTCTTTTACTCCAAATAACAGTTTTAATAGTATGGAGAATAATACCAGTGTTGACCCTTTAACTGTGCCTCCATTAAGAAGTAGTACTGCAACAAGCCTATGGTTCATCTTAAGACTTATCTTTTGGCCGTCTTTCTTTTTCTGTCTGTCTTGCCCTTGTGTTCTGTCCCGTTTTTTGTCTATTGTCTATTTTTACTAGAGAATGAAATAGATGGCACAACACTTCTGGGATTATCAGAGCGTATGTGTGAGCGGATATTTCCCAAAATTAAGGACCAGGTGCGCTTCGTGAAAATCCTCAGCACCCTGAAAGAGTAAGCTAAAATTCATGTATTGACATTTGATTTTCCAAGTATGTGTCCAATATCTGGTGTAAGCAGTGAACATATAAACATTTTTATTAAAAACACTTGCCTGTACTATTGTCCTGTGTTAAAGACACATTGAAAAGTATTACACTGTCTCAAGGTGGCATTATGTAATTCAAGTAAGCTGACTTAATTTGGTAGTTAACTATTTTACTGGCAGGTAATATAACCTTTTTAATTTAATTTTGTTTTTGTATTTACTTATGTCAACAGAACAGAAATGAATGAAGCGCTGCCACATGAAGAACCAGATGTGCCAGGAAAACCCACCATAGGATATTTTCAACTTAAATTCCCACAGTTCCTTGTCAATGCTTTGAACAACGAAGATCCTGACCTGAAGTCTCACCAGCGAAACAAATGCAAAAATGCACTTGTACAGGCCCTCTATGACACACTGAGCACTCAGGCCATGTGAGTATTGACCATAATCCTGTGGTGCCTATTTAGGTCTTTTTAAAACCAAAAGGTCATATTTTTAACATATATACTGTATTGTTTTGTTTGGGAGTTAATCAGGACTGACATAAACATAAAACTTGTGTGGCCACTAACTTAACTTACATCCTACCTACCTCCGACTATCACAAAGTGCACACAATCCCACTACTTGAAGTACACTGGTCAGAGAAGTCAGAGGTGCACTTAGTTGTGTGGTGTAACCGTGCGTTCACACCAAACGCGATGGACGCGATGACATCGCCCGTATCGCGAGTATTGCGTCGCTCGACACATTTGTGTCACATTTGTGGTCATCGCTTCAATCGCTTCATCGCGCTGACGCAATGCACCTCCCGCTATTTTCTTCACATCCCGCTCGTCAACCATGGCTGAGTTAACAACCATAGCTGCGCTTTATCTGTTGTATTTGGATCGGAAACCCAAACGCCGCCATGTCTGGGTTCATGATATCCTCCGCAGACGCTCACAGCTGGGTGAATATCATCACCTCCTCCAGGAGCTGCATCTGGATGACGGCCGTTTCCAGCGGTACTTGAGGCTGACGGTGGCCCAGTTTGAGGACCTCTTGGCCCGGATCGGTGCGAGGATCTCCCGCATGGACACCAACTACAGGCGCTCCATTCCAGCTGCGGAGCGCCTGTCCATCTGTCTCCGGTTAGTTTCTTATATAATTTCTTGATTAAAATGGACTAAATACATAGAAGAAAGTGTTTCTGATTAAAACAAACTGTTGAAAATTGTTTGTCCCCGCCCCCCCTTGTAATTTTCTGGAACATGAACAAAGCTCAATACAAAATATATAGAAAAAACCAACATAGATAATCAAAAAGTATGAAAACAAAACAAATGAATGACTTCTATCTGTTCAAAAAGTATAAATTTGAGTCCTACCCTTTCTAATTTCATATCATATAATAATAATAATGATAATAATAGTCATTCAAGTATAAATGACTTATCAAATGTATCAAATATATGCATATATATATATATATATATATATATATATATATATATATATATATATATATATATATATATATATATATATATATATATGTCAATATTATATCATTATTATTGTGTTACAGCTATTTAGCTACAGGTGACAGCTTCAGGACCATTGCCAACAGCTTCCGCGTCAGAGTGTCCACTGTCTCCAAAATAGTCGATGACGTGGTCAGCACTATCTGGGACAGCCTGGTGGACGACTTCATGTCTGTGCCCACAACAGATGAGTGGAGGTCCATTGCTGGGAGGTTTGAGGAGCGGTGGAACTTCCCTCTCTGCTGCGGAGCAGTGGATGGCAAACACGTGGTGCTGAAGGCCCCAGCCAACTCGGGGTCTCAGTTCTACAACTATAAGGGAACTTACTCTATAGTTCTCTTGGCAGTTGTAGATTCTGAGTACCGCTTCCGGGTTGTTGATGTCGGAGGCTATGGGAGGAGCAGTGATGGCGGCATTCTGGCCAACTCAGCCTTCGGCCAAGCGCTGAGATCTGGCACCCTCCATTTGCCTTCTGACCTGCCCCTACCAGGAGCTGAGGACAGAGGACCACAGCCACGTTTTTGTTGCGGATGAGGCCTTTCCTTTGCGCAGAAACATGATGAGGCCTTTCCCCGGGTGCCTTCTTCCCAGAGAGCGTCGCATTTTCAACTACCGTTTGTCCAGAGCACGGATGGTTGTTGAGAACGCCTTTGGGATCCTGGCATCACAGTGGAGAATGTACCGACGTGCTGTGGAGGTCCAGCCAGAAGTCGCAGAAAGGTGTGTGAAGGCAACCTGTCTTCTCCACAACTTCCTGCGACAGACAACTCCAGCAGCTGCAGTGCTGGGGAGCGTCCCAGGTGGCGAGGTGGAGCCTTTGCCAGGGCTGGGAAGACTTGCGTCCAACAATGCAGCAAGAGAGGCCATCAGGGTGCATGAGACCTTCACCTCCTACTTCACCAGCGAAGGAAAGGTCCCCTGGCAGGAAAACATCTAGTGCACAAGCACCCCAAAATGGCTCTTTTAAGAGCCACCTACAATTCCAACAGAGCAAAAGTCCTGCAATATCAAAATATTATTTTTAAGTGCCATTTTTGTTGTTGTAATACACTACCGGTATGTTCTCATCATTTTAAAAAAACTTTACTTAACCAATACGTGCCATATCTTCAATTTATATCATATGAGACAAAAATTTGTTATATGATCATTTTATAATAAAATTTAACCTCTTAACGGAATTGAATGTTATTTGACATATGTACATTATCAACTAGAAAAAGTGGGAAAGAACAAAAAGAACGTAAGTAAAGTAGTTTATATTATACAAAATATATAAAATATATAAAATGTTTACAGACAAGATGTAAAATATACAATACACATATATATATACACACAATACTTGTGTGTATATATATATACACACTATATCAACAAGGCTAGATCCTGTCGCTGATCCTTGTATGTGAAAACATACTTGGTTATCTGGTTCCTTCCCTGAAGAGGTTGTCACCCAATTAGCTAATCAGCTACAGGTTCCAGATTCAGAGTGTACGTGCTTGCTTCATAAATCATTTTGTGGATTTGAAATTTTACGTATTCTTTTTTTTGGGGTGACAACCTCTTCAGGGAAGGAAGCAGGCTGTTGAGGAACTGTGCATGGTGGTGGAGCTGGTGCTGGAGGTGCTGTCTGCTGCCTCTCAAGTGAGTTGATGAGGAGCTCCTCTATCCTCATCCTCCTGTTATTTCTCTCCCTGGCTCCCTTCCGGCACCTCCAGCCAGCTGAAAATTGAAACACAAACATGGGAATCAAAAGTGTCAGGCAATCAAAAAGTATAAACTTGATTCCGCTTATGTTATAGCAACTTGCAATCTCATTTGTACAGCCCATTTTTTACAAACAGTTTGTCTCAAAGGGCTTTACATGGCATCATAACCACATCCTCTGTCCTTAGACCCTCACATCGACTGAGGAAAAACTCCATAGAAAACCCTTTTAACAGGGAAATGTTAACAAGAGCTTCTGGTGGGAGGAAAGGCAGGGAGAGCAGGCCAGCTTAATGGGAGGACTACATGGCAGACTGGTATGTACATACCAGTGGCAGATCCACCTTCTCCTGAGGGGCCAGCAGCAGGGCCTCTGGCAGCAGCAGAAGGGCCATCAGCAGCAGAGTCCGGAGTGGCAGGAGGAGGAGCACTGCCACTCTGCTCATCTGAGGACTGATCTGTAGTTGTGACATACATAACTTACTGTATTTTTTTATTTGAAAGATATGTGAATGATTTAGTTCATTCCAGTTTATGACAGTGGTCAACATTTTGCTATACATACCTCTATGAAAATCACAACATAATTTTCTTACCTTATCTTACCAATTTCTAACATTTTCCACTCTAAATATAATGCAAGGTGTTTTATAATCCTCCAGGGTGTATTGGGGGGAAATATACATTGTTGTATATGTGTATCATGTACTAGTCAACCAACCTCCGTGCTCAATCTCAACTGATGATGGCCCTGCTGCTGCTGCCTCATCATCTCTCTCCTCTCCCTCGACCACCATGCTTTCCTCTGCGGCCCCGTCTTCCTCGACCCCCCGAGCCATATTGCCACTAGTTTCCCGGGGTGCAATGAAGGGGTCGAGGAAAGACAGGACCGCAGAATACTTCCATTTCTTGACTTGCCCTGCTGCTGACCCACTCCTTTTCTCTCCCTCTTTCTTCCTCTCCCTGAGGTATGTATCGCGGAGGCTCTTCCATTTTCTCCGACATACTTCCACTAACAATGCATAACATTAGAATCACTTTACGGACAAGATAAACAAATCAACAAATGCTAACATGCTTACATAGGTAATGTAGCCTGACAGTCTGCTGCAATGTGAATTCATGCTAGTGCTAACCGTTGCTAACATAGTCATATCCGATAGCTGTAAACAACCTAAATATTCACAACTTACCAGGAAGCTGTACCTCCTCGCCGACCTTCTTCCAGGCATTATCTTTTTTTGTTCTGTCCCGGTAAAAGTAGGACGATGTATCATAAAGTTCCGTGTGTCCACAGACAGCCACAATAATTTTCTCCTCCATTTTTTCAAATGTGCGTCTGACGTAACTACGTCGGTGGCGTGGGTTGGACATCAACGCTGATTGGATGTCGCAGCACAGCGTCACGCGATGTCGCTTGAAAAGTTCAAATTTTTCAACTTCAAGCGATGGACGCGATGGATCGCGTCCATCGCGTCGCCCGATGCAGCATCGCGTGTCATCGCGCCATTTACATTGACTTTGAATGGAAACTTGTGGCGTTCATCACGTCCATCGCGTTTGGTGTGAACGCACGGTGAGGCTTGGGCTAAACACGTCCCCTCTTCTCAGAGTGACACTGAGGCTCTGCAATATGAGCTGAAAAAGACCAAGAGGATCGTGCAGAGGGTGAAAAATTACCTCGAGTAACAGGGACCCTCAACTCAAGCTGGAGGCCCTGCAGAGAGAGAAGAAGGCCCCTACAAGGAGAAGTTGAGGCATGAAGTTGGAGGTCAAGGTTGAGAAGCAGCTGCGCACTGTGGCTGAAAATAACGTGGAGACAACCATTCATTGTCTCAAAGTGCAGCTCTTTGATAAAGACACGGCAGAGGTTGAGGCTCACTCTAAAGCAGAAGATCTGGAAACAGGTATTGCTTTTGAGAAAGCTCAAACAGAGAAGCTGAAACAGAAGGAGGACGCAAAGAAGACTGTGGAAAGATCCCAGGCTTCCCAAAAAGCCCAGCTGGAAGAAGTCAGAGTGGAGAACAGCAAATTCAGAGCTGCCCTTAAAAGGGCAGAAGATCAGCTGGAGACGGAGCGCCTCCGTTTCCTTCAAGAGAAAACCTAGGGCGGGGGATAAATGGCCTAAAAATTTAAAATTTGGAAAATGATTACGCCCACTTCAGGGATGGTGCATTGGGTAATTTGGGAGATATTTTGTTTTGGGAGTTGGTACCTATCATGAAATAAACCCCCCACCCCACCCAAAAACTAAACCGGACATGTTTTTTTCCCCCACTTTTTCCCCCTTTTATCATTAAAATTAAAATAAAATCTTAAGAGAACACTTTGGTTCACCTGTCAGATGTTGCAAAGTTCTAATATAATAAAGTACATTTACATAATGCATTGTGGCTCCTGGTTGACTGCAAGCAAACCGTTGAAATCCCCAAGCAGACAATCACATTCAGCACACCATCAGACAAGCAGTTAAACAGAGTTGTCGCAGGTATGTTTTTTCCTTTTTAACAAAATTATATGATAATTTAGCTTTTCATCCAATATTAGGCATACTTTTAGCTTGCTAGCTGTTAAGAATGTAGCTCAAACTAGCTAGCTAGCGGTTAGTTCCTTGACACCTCAAAGTAGCTAGCAAGCAAGCTGAATGCTACAGTTAGTTGCCTGACAGCTCAAACTAGCTAACTAGCTTAGTGCAACAGTTGATTTGACATGTTTTTGCTCAAATTAGCCAGCTAGCTTTATTATAAAATAATTACTTAGCTAACTGTTACATTAGGCTAAAGCAGTAGACAGCACCGAAGTAATTAACACTCTCCTAGACCTAGTGCTTGGAACTTAATCTAATTTAGAATATTTATCTTTTTCAGAGAAGTCACATCAGTCTGATGACATAAATCATCAAGCATGGCAGAGCCCAGACGCATGTCCAAAACTAGATCTACCAGAAACATTTATAATGCAGATACCGACTTTCCTCCCTCCAAGAACTTCCAACCACCCACAAAACTCCCCACACTGCAGAGTGTCATAAGCATGATATGGTACCACCTGGAGATGGGCAATGGGAGAGTGACTACAACCATGGCAGCACGGGAAGTGGCAAAACAGGTCTACGCCAAGTACGACCACGACACTGTGTTTTGTGTTTCCTTGAGTACCATCCAGAGGAAGATAGAAAGGATCTGGGAACAGTTCAGTGAGGGCAGAAAGAGGTATGGACAGACGGGGAAAGAAGACTCACTGGCTGTCCAACAATACAAAGAGTTATTTCACACAAAGTCTGAGCTCTTTGATGTATTTGCCCACGACCCTATACAGTGGCAATCACTGGAGAAAGAGTGGTGTGTAAGCATGAGTGAGATGGAGTACAAATACTATGAAGACCAGAAGACAGAGCGAAGGATGTTCTGTACCAAAGGTGTGGACCCTGTCTGGTACCATAGCATGATGCGAACCCAAAGGTTGACGGAGAGGAGCGAAGAGTACCAGAGGAAGAGAGACCAGCAGTTCTCATAGCAAACTCTGGACCACATCACAGATATCTTGATTGAAGCTGGTGAGATATCCAGCTGCAGCAGCGATGAAGAGACAGAGGGCACACCCCCAAAGCGACTGAGACAGATGTCTGAGACTGACACACAGCTTCAAAAGGAGGGTGAAGTGAGTGAGGTGCGAGCAGAACCCAAGGGAAGGAAAAAAATCTTCACGGATGTTGCTGAACTAGACATGGATGAAGATCCACTACCAAAAGAGTTTCAACACATACGATTGTCCGAGAGAAAAGTCCGGGATGAGTTCTACACAACTATAGCCAATCTCTCAGGAAAGGGACTTTCTATCAGTGAGGCGAGCTAAGCTGTGATTGAAGTAGGCAACACTATGTTTGGACGAAGCTGGAAAAGTGCTGGGGAATGTGATGAGATCTTTGACAAGGATACAGTACCAAGTACTAGAAGCATAAGGGCAGCTCTGCAGCAAATTTAGGTGCAAAGTCTGTGTCTAGTTGTGGAAAAGCTTGAGGAGGAGAAGGACAAGGGTAAAATGATCACACATGCATCAGACAGCACCACAAAGAAAGTTGTAGGCCAGTTCATGGTACAAGGGCTGCATGTGGGTCAAGACAGCCCATTTCCTCTGCCTATCTTACCCATCCATCGAGAGACCACTGAGGACATAGCAATGCAAGTGGATACGGGGTTCGAAATACTGGCGTCGGTCAGAGGAGTCAGTGTGGAGGATGTTTATAAACTTGTCGATGCACATATGACTGACAGTACAGAGCACAACAAAGGGTTTTCAAAGCTGTTGGCAGAGATGTACAACTTGGAAACACCAGCAGGGCAGATCTTTTGTGGCACCCACACTACACTGGGCTTCAGCAGTGCCATGAATAAGGTGATGCAGTTGGTGGAGGCTGATATGAAGATGGAGCAAATGCTATAGAGTTTCATGGTGGATCTGGATGTAGACAGCAAGAATGCCAGTGTGGCTGGATAGGCACTGGACATGTGCCTCAAGTTGGTGGCTCCTGAGTATGCCCACAAACCCTGGAACCGCTACAGGGAAGTCCTCCTCTTCCTTGAGCAAAGGCAGGTATCCAGTGTGCTGTTTTCCTACAAAGACAGCAGGTTTGGGTGTCTCTCCAGGGCAGCAGCAGTCCTGCTATACCACTTTGGCCATCTGACAGAGTACCTGAGCCAGAACCCTCACATCAACAACCGCCTGGCCTGCCTCATCAGAGAAGTGATGGAGCTTCCCTACCTCAAGGTTGTCCTCGTGGTGTTTGCCTGCATGGGTGTGCACTTGGTGGAGCCCTTCTATGCCAGAACCATAGAAAAAGATGCTACCCATACTCAGCTCAGGGAGTTCTACAAGGGACTGCATACAGGCTTGGGCCAGCCAATCAGCGACAACTACACTACATTCACAACACCTGAGTATCCTGTAGTGTCTGACAAGCTGTTCAGTGGTGTAAAGAAGACCTACACAGAGGAGGTCCTGAACTCAGTGTCAGACGTGGCTGCCGAACACTTGGATGAAGTGAAGAACCTGACAGGTCTCATGCAGCCCCACCTGCAGACTGTCCTGGCCAGGCAGAGGAGGGACTATGGGATTGATGAGGAGACCTTGCCAATGGACTACCCTGTGAGTGAACAGGCTAGTAACATTGATGACACCCCTGTGCACAACATTGGGATGGAGAGACAATGTGGCAAGGTGGACTACAGACTGAAGAAGCTAGGCACACTGAACGCAGTCAGTAGGTCAATCATTTTACAGAAGAGCCAGGAGCTTTAGGGATGGACAGATTCCGTCCTTCAGAGGTTTCAAGGCAGCAGCCCAAGCAAAAAGAGAGGTTGAACTCAACTGGAGTAAACTCATGAAGGCGAAATTCAAGAGGGGGGCAGACCAAAAACAGGAGATGGCTCAAAGAAAGGAGAGGAACAGACTAGACTGAAATCTAGAGGTGGCCCCTTCACTGACAGTGGGGAAGTTGACAAGTTCCTTGTGGATGAAAGTCTGAACAACAATGCAAAGCTGCAGAGGATGAAGCTTGAGGTTCAGTTTGCCAGAGAAAGTACCACGCTTCTGCCTAAAGTTGATCCTATCTTCAGAATCCAGGTGACACTGCCCAGTGGGAAGAGGAGGATGAAAACAGCACAGGAGTTTGGAGATGCTCTCATGGCATACCTGGGCAAGAGGAGTGATCGAACCACACTGGAATATGCAAAATTGCAAGAAAGTCTAGAAAGGCTGGCACCTGGACAGGAGTGACAGAATAACACAAGAAAAATGTGAGGTGCTACTTATGGCCGACAAGTTCAAGTTTTTTCCATGTCAATGTGGCTGAATAAAAATGATTTAACTGTTTTGTATTTGAAATAAAATTCTAATCAAGTATTCCATATGAGTTTAGTCTTTGAGTATTAGCAGACTGTAAGAATAGTGAATGCATACAGGGTGGAACAGCCAAAATAAACGCTCTTTTTGTGTTCTTATTTTAATTTTAAAGAGGGATGGGGGATTATTTTCAAGATACAGAGTTACTTTGAGGTGTAACAGTTCTTCTATCTATAGTGTTTATTAATTCCCAAATGGGTTTGAAAGCATTTATTCAACAGTATAGAGGCAAACAGTAAGAATAGCTTATGCATACCAGGCGGAATGTGCAGAAAATGCCACTTTTTGGGTTCTTTTTTTCATTTTCATTTCCCCCCACTTGAGGAAGAAAACATCCACCTCAAGGAAACACTGAAGGAGAAGGAGGAAAAACTACAGAATGACCATCTTCAGTGGCAGCAGGAGAAAACCTCCCTGAATGAAAATGAAATGAAATGAGCTTGTGGCTGCTCTGAAAGAGGTTGACCTCCAGCTGGAGAAGAATCGTCTCAAGTGGCAGGAGGAGGCCAAAGACGACCTGATGAAGACTCTGCAGGAGAAGGAACAAGAGATGGAGATGGTGGAGACCTGCATGAAGGCCCAGCAGGAAGAACTGGAGAGAAAGGTCACAAAAAAGAAAAGGAAGTGGTACAGGAGATTCTTCTAATGCCCACCTGCAGAACTCCACGATCATTAAAAAGGAAAAAAAGAACAGATTAGACTTTACACCAGGGAGATGAGGCCAAAATATCCTCACTTTCCTGGTGCGAAACTCAAACTGGTCCTCACAAAGATACAAACACACACCCAGCCATCCAAGGAAGGGGGATCTCTTTTTGAATTGCCTCTCCTGAGGTTTCTTCACATGTTCCTCACATTGTCCTGAGGTTCATGGGGAGTTTTTCCTCGTCTTCTTAGAGAGCTCGCGCTGATCTGGATCTGTGAGGCCGATTGAAACACCTCCAGCTACACAAAGGTTCTCCTCTTCATTTGGGCATTTAAAATAAAATAAATATAAATACATAACAATAATGTCTATGTTATAGTAGCCTATGTTGTATTTAAAAAGTCCCATATCATAATTTTAATTGCTATTTAAAACTACTTTTGATTATAAGTCAGAATGTATTGATGTAGTGATGTTGATTCAGAATTGTTTGTTGCTTTATTAAAGATAATAATGGTAGAATTTGACCTGTATGTACACTTTCTTTCATTTATACAAATGTAACTACTGGCCGCCTCACGAGGCGTCTGGCCCTGTGCTAGCTATGCCACGCTTGCTAACCCCTTTGGTGTTTCCTTTCTGATATCCCAAATTAAATATTTTTGAGGTGAGAGATCCTGCATTGTACACGTGTTATACCATATAAAAAAACATCATATAAATATTTTTTATATATATACATATACAAATTTACAATGGCTATTTCATGTTGTAAACTTCATATATCCAGAGGATTTCACTGTAATGAATTGTTGTAAATTTACTGTGGCTTTACAACAGTATAACACTGTACTTCATAATAATTGTAAAATACCATAAAATATTTATCCCACACATGTAAATTAACAGTTATTTGGGTCAGTTAAGCAATAACAATATATAACTGTAATTTATCAGCATAAAACAGTATTTCAATTTGGAAATGCACACTTTCATCCCTTTGTAACTCCAGTCACTTTCCATCATCGTCATACTGATTATTGGAGACAAATATTTCTAGTTTCATGATAACATTTTTCAAATTAATCGAACATCTCATACAAATCATTTTTGAGTGACAAGTTCTGTCTGGCTGTTTCTGAGCTTGACTATAGACAGCACAGCTTTCGGTGTGCAGTCCATATGGATTTGAAATTGGCTTTGTCCAGTATTGTTTTGCATGATAATTTGCTGGCCCTGTGATAGACTGATAGATAGCTAGCCCAATGTCAGCTGGGATTGGTTCCAGCCCCCTCACAACCCGGTTCGAATAAGCGGTATAGATAATGGATGGATGGATGATAATTTGCTGTTGACATGTCAGATACTGTTCCATGAGGTTAGATTTTTAAAATCGGCAAAGAAAGTGCTGTAGCTCAGGGATTGTTAGCTAGTTAGCATGTTTTTTCTAGATCTTTCATTAAACTGTTCTGTAAGGTACCTTAGATACTTCCTTAGATACTCAACTGAAGCCAGTAACGTCGACTTTATGAGTTACACACCCACTGCAGGGTGAAGTAGCTGACTTGTCATTGGTCACGACCAATTGCTAGGATACACGCGTTCTGTGTTTGGGTAGTGTAACAACGGCCTGACAGGCTGAGAGAGAACAGGAGGGTGTCTTTAATGATAGTGAGTTTAGTGATATTTCCCTCCCATAGATTTGACTGAATTGATTCTCAAAAATACGCAACAAAGCTCGTGCCGCATCAGTTCAATACGGAACAGCTCCGGATATAATGGGATGAGTCAGCATGTTACACAACGGTTGGCGACCCCAGTGACACCACGCTGTAAAAATACTCCATTACAGGTCCTGCACTCATTCTGGTGCAGAAGAAAGTAAACGTTTTATTGTCATACATCATAGGAGCATAAATGTTGATGGAAAAAAAAAAAAAAGCAGCACTTTAAAGGAGCTTTTTGTAAGTTTTGCGGATGCTACATAGCTAACGTTAGCATCAGCAGCTGTTTACTTAGCAGTCTAGAAGAAATGTTGTGAGTCCAGCATCAAACTTAATTCATTTACTCACCAAGAGCTGTTTCCCATGTTTTGCTTCTATTTCTATCACTTCTTTTCTCCTACTGAAGTTAGCATGCTAACCAGCTAGCTCCGGTCTGTATCACTTCTGACACTGAGTCACTGTAGCATCCAGCCTGCCCCGAAGAAGAAACTGCTCAGAGGGTTAATTGTAACCTGTTGTATTTTAAATGCAACAATGACTGAAACGCTTGACAAGACTGGTAAGGTAACAACTGATCATGCTAACATTGGCTATGTAGCATTAGCAAAACTGACAAAAGGCTCCTTTAATGTTGGAGCTGGTTGAGGTTATCTGAACAACAACATACTGTCAGGAAAGTTAAGTCTTTAATATATCATGACTTATTAACTGATCAGCTCAATTCATTTACTTTTGACATTTAGTGGAATATTAGCAGCCTCTTATAAAATGTTTATCAAAAATTTGACATGGAAGTGTCAAGAACAACACACTTGCGAAGGTAAGCGGAGAGCGGAGGGACCATCTGAATCAGATGACGATATATGTTTTAAGCAATCATATATAAACAAATCCTGACTTTAAGTTGAAGAGAAGCCATCTGACTCCTTTGAATGCACTAAAACTGACTTTTCTATCCTGCTCACACACAAAATATAATTATATCTAAATGTAAATGATAGCCATTTTTTTGGATTTAGTAATAAGTAGTAATAAAAGCCTTATTTCATCAAATTCTCTGAATAAATTACATAAATGAAATTCATAAAACACATATTAACACTGCTTAATTTCAACTGTAAAAACTTATTCCCATCTGTGAATCTCTGTATGATTAATGAAATTAATTAAGTGATTTGACACACTGAACACTTTGCTGGATGGTGTTTTTCTTTTAAAGGAAAAGAAAGGATTTGCTCTTCAACTTACCATTAACCAGTCATAAACTTCAGTTTTCAGGAGGCGGCCTGAAGCTCAGACTACACTACGACAAAATGTCAATGTCATGTTTTCCTTAATATTAAAAAGAAACCTTTTCATGGCTTTTAAATGTGGAAACTAGTGTAGATAATAAACTGTGTCTGTGCACATGTGACTTACTCCCACCTCTTCTTGATGGAGGTGAGCCATCGTTAATGAAACATGTTACACTGGTGATTTTTCCTGCTAAGTCAAAAATGTCTGCTGTGAAAAAGTTTATTGGGCTCTCAGCTTTATGCAGCGAAACCAAGGTCTTGTGTGGGCAGGTGTTACTGGGTCTGTCTCTCTCTCCACATACAGAGAGAGTAGGAAACTAATAGAAACTCGCATGGAAAACAGAAAAAGGAAGCGAAAATAAATGATCAGTGAAATGAAAGTGGAGACTGCTGTAATCAAATGGGGATACTCTTTATGGTAGGTTTTTAAGGTAATTTCTTGGGGAATTTTAGTTTGTTTTTATTCACTCTCAATTTTTATTTTTTATTGTATTTTTATTTTTAAATTGATTTTCATTCTTTAGAGATTTGGCTACATTTTTATAGAAACAAATATAATCCTATCAGAGTTACATTATGTCACAGCAGGTGTATGGTGTTGATAACTGCAGAGTCCCTGAAATAAACCACCACTGTCCTGGGTTTACTGGAGTGGTGGTGGTCCCTCAGTTTTCATTTGGAGATACTGACAGTTTGTCATCGCTGCCATCTGTAGGCAAATATCTGCACAGCGCCTGCATCACAACACACCATCACTGCACCTGAACTCAGAGAAAAGACCACAAGAGTAAAAGTATTTATCCATTTTTTTCTGTTTATTGTCAGGTATAATAACTTGTACATTACAAAGAATGACTTGTAGAACAAAAGGGGCAATGCTATACTTTGAATAAATTAACAGGTTTGCAGAGTATTATAATTGGGTTAATAAGTCACACTGGGAATGCAACACTGTGTGAGTGACATGAGACTGGACGAATGGTAAGGAAGACTTAGGGTGATCCCTGATTGTTTCGCCAGTTTGTTTACTGCACTACTGAAGCTGGACACAGGGGAGGCGTCACAGAGCTGCTGCTGTCTCTGCTGTATACATAAAGTTACGTATATCCGTCTGAAGCCTGTAACCAGGCGACCTTCAGAAACATGGTGCAACCCATCATACAAGGGGTTAGTGTACGTGGTGTCTGGAAACATACAGTAGAGAGAATAATGGACTGTCCTCCCCACAGAGGGAGATGTTTTGGTTCTGCTTCAGGCTGGTCCCTCTCCTCTCAGTACAGGCAGAGCCACAATTGCTTGCATTAAAATGAACCATTACTATAGGTAGGGGGATACCATGATAGCAGTTGTGGGAGTAACCGTGGGCGAAGACTCAGTTCCACCGGCTAAAATCAGAGCATCTTAAACACACAGCAGCAAATCTACACGCTGCTCGCTAATCTGAAATAATCCTTTGCCACAACAAGAAACCGACTGTGCGTAAAACATGGGAATACATCCGCAGCAATCTCGTCTTCAAAGCATCATCCACCTGCTTTCCAGCTCATGATGATAAATAAATTAAATAATAAATAACCCAATAAATAAATGAATAAATACAATAGAGCCATAAATAGCTGTGGTCAACACAAATGTGTGCATGGAGGCATTTTGCAGACAGTTTTCCTGTACAGCACCATACAGCATGAACAATTACCTCACTGGTCATTGCAGAGGAGGTACGTGTACACACACACACACACACACACACACACACAGACTCACACACACTCAAACAGGATTAGCAGAATCAACATAATCTTTTTAACGGGGAAAAGAGTACAAGTACATAATACATGTTTTCTCTGTATGCAGGTGTCTGACATACTGTATAGGTCAGAGGTCAGAGGGAGCACAGATGCACCCTGGCATCTTTCATTTCGACAAAGACTCTCTCCCACGAGCAGCAAGTCTCTCCTGATGCATCATGCTAAACAAACCTCCTCAAACTATATGGAATATACAGTGCATAGTTTACAAAGCCAGAACTTAAAGGAGTTTACATCTATACAGACAAACCTATACAATACCATTTTCATCATAAAAAAAGTTCCTGTTTTTTCTTTTCTTTTTTTCTTTTTTTTTTTTTTGCTTCCTATTTCATCTGTCAACTTTTCTTTTGTTCTCACTTCTGTTGATCTCTGTGCTTCAGTGAAATGGAAGTCTTTGGGGAGATGAGTACATGATAAGGGGAAAAAAATGTCTCTGAAATGTACAGTAATTGATGTGTCCTCATTTTGTCTTCCACTCAACGCCTATTTTTAGGATGTTTCTCTCTCTCTCTCTCTCTCCCCTTCTCTCTCTCTCTCTCTCTCTCTCTATATATATATATATACTTATATATTAGTATAATGTAAAGTTTCTAATGAATTCATTTTTGGTTGTTTTGTGGAAGAAGAGAAAGAAAGTGCTAACATACAGCAAGATTTGTTCTTTGGGCTCTACCAAATGAATTCTTGACATGTGGTAACCAATTATCATGAATACCTTGGACATGTGAAGACATGAACAGTGACACCCAATTTCATAGCAATGTGCTCTATCATAATACATTTCCCCTCTTTGATCCAGGCTCTGTGTTAGAGAGGGTTATTGGTTGTGGGTCGAGGAGTTTGAGCCCCAGACTGTAACAGCGGTGCGGCCACTGTTGAGGGCTTGGTAGAGATACACAAGTGAACTGGAGCACAGTCAATTAAACAGGACTTCTCGTCTGCTTGTTTTTCATTTCCCCTCCTGTGCTGTGCATTCAGAAGCCGGGGCTGTCATAGCTGCTGCGGCTGTAGTAGCTGTGGTGACTGCGGGAGCGACTCCTGCTGCGGCTCCAGCTCCGGCTCTGGCTGCGGCTCCGACTCCAGCTCCGGCTCCGGCTCCTGCTGTGGCTCCTGCTGTGGCTCCTGCTGCGGCTGTAGCTGCTGTAGCTGCGGCTACGGCTGCGGCTGGACCGTGGCGGGCTGCTGTCGTAGCTAGATGAGGAAGGACTGGGCCGGTAGTATGGGATCGGCCGCTTCCGAGCGCTGGGGATGGGAGAGAAAGGGAGGATGAAGTGTTAGCAGTTATCTTAGACAAAGACGACAAGTGTGACGGGTTAGTGTCAGTGGGATTTTAATATGTGTTAAATGAACATCTGATGCTGATGTCAAACACGCTCAAGAGCAAATCAGTGAAGAGAAGGTTTCAGAAGTGGTAGACTTAAGATCAGTACAGGATCTGAAAGAGAGCAGCTATATGGGTTAAAAAAAGCTGTTCAGACACACACACACACACACACACAGACAATATAACTGCACACACACATGTAGAATAGAAAAGCATGTTGTTAGTTTAAGCTTAAGCTTAGATTGCCTTGTTAAGAGCCACTCTGGAGGTGCTTCCTGTAAGATAATTAGCTGTTAGCTCCCAAAACAACCTCTTCTTCTCAGTGGACGCCAACACCCAGAAAAAATCGACAGTCAACAGTGCAGGGAGAGATAAACACTATCAAGGTATCCCTGCTGCTACAAGGTGTGCTCCACCTTGTCATTTCAGCAGCGTTGTAGATAACTCCGCCTCAGCTATGGTCTTCTGTATCAGCCATGGAAATCCACAGGCTGTGCAGTGGGGGGTATCTACTTAAATAAACCTTGATAGCATTTTAATCTCTGAATCCCTGTGTTACAACATTAGTGCGTGACCGCAGTGGGGTGCAGCATTAGAGTTGGTGTGAGTTTCTCTGTGTCAGTTTCAGGGAGGAGATGAAGGAGCAGAGACAGGACAGAGAAAAACAGGAGGAGGCCAGGTTTACTCAGGGGAGCTCTGACGGTTTGCTGTTCAGCCAAGCTTCAGGGGTCAGACTAGAGGGGTCCTGCTGCACGGCAACTGTTACCAGGGTAACTAGCCTGCAGCAGCTCGGTTCAGCAGCATCCTGTTGTCTTGGCATCAGGACCTTTAGGAGCGGAGTAAAAGATGACAAGGTACACACATTTCACCCATGTCTGTTCACACTTGTATGAGAAAACAGAGGTAACTCTTATTCAAACATCAGCAGAGGAGGAAACAAGACACAAACAAGCTCTCAATATGGAGGAGCCTTGTAAATGGTCATAAACCAGTTCACTGAGATCAGACCAAACAAACCAATTGAAATGAATTCAATACATATTTGACTTTAATCGTTTAATCATTCTTAATTTCGATAATCTTATAGAAATTATATTCTATGTGTACAGTATCTTGTAGCTATTTATTGTCTTATTGTAATATAGATATATAAACTAAATATAAGCTATATTGTCTAAATATTAACTAAATATAAACTATTACTGTTATTAGTTAATATCTAAATAAGCTGCAAAATGTATGCATCAATATGATATTAAAACTGAAGGAAACAGCTGAATTCACTATGAAATGTGTGTGTATGTGTATATATATACACACACACACACACACACACACACACACATATATGTATGTATATATAAAGCAGGAAAAAGTGTTCACGTTTTGTGTTTGCTTGAAGAATGCCTGACCCAAAATCTACCAAACCAAACAGCCATATAATCACTGCATCCATCCTGCAGTTTTTTTTTATACTCTACACAAAAGATTTAAAGCATCTGAATGATTTTTAAATCCTTCTGTTGAGACTTAGAGCAGGAACAACTTCCTTCATTTTATTCATTTTGCTTGTCATTGCAGCAATTTGGAGCCATAAAAGAATGACTTACTCCCTAACAATGCAGTGCTGTAAAATGATGGGAAATGTTCTACCTGCAGAGAGCAACATATATTAAAGTGTGTCATGCTTAAGTGCTGTTAATTCCAGACACATGAAAATAGCTGAACATAAAATCTTAACGACAAACTGTCCCACTGGAGCCTGTTTCCACAGGCAGCTCCGCTGTGAGGTAACTCTGGGCGGTCTTGCTACCTGGTGATCCTGCGGGCCTCCATGAAGCTGGGTGAATCTCTCCTCCTTTTGCGGATGGGTGAGTAGCTGCGTGAGCGGCGGCGAGCCCGGCTGTCGGTGTCGGAGCGGTTGGGGCTGTCCCTCTCTCTGCAGGGGACACGGGACAACACCAGGACACATCAACACACGGGAGCAGAATGAAAGCACACGGTGAGAGAGGGGGCGGTGCTTCACCTGGAGTTGTTCTGTCTGCTGTGCGGGGACTTGGCCTTGCTGGGGCCTCTGTCTCTGGATGCAGAGTGTGAGGACGAGCGCCCGCTGCTCCAGGAGCTGCTCCGCTGCCGGAGGCTGGGCTTGCTCCGAGACTCCTCTTTCTTCCTGCCCGACGTGTGCGAGTGTCGCCCTGGAGAAGCCGACGGGCTCCGGTGGTGTCCCTGGCCCCGGCTGGAGCGGCGGTGGCGCTTGGACGAGTGGCCTCCTTTCGTCCTGAGGTCATCGACAGAGAAAATGTTAGATAACTCTGCCAGAGGCAGCGCTCAAGTTGAACTCTCCAGGAAAACGTGGGCTACTGAGGGCTCACTTTCTCTGGTGACGAGAGGTCCTCCCTCTGTGAGTGTGGTTGTGCTGGGAGTGGGCTGAGTCGCTGCTGTGGGCAGGGGAGTGGGAGCTCTTGTTCTGGCCTCTCTGGCTCCCTCTCCTCCCTGGCGTCTGGGCTACGGAGCTCCCTACAGCCGCGATCCTGCCGTCCGCACTCCCAGCCTCTCCCGCTGCGCACGTCGGCCCCGTTTGGCTCCTGCTGGAGGCGCTGTGGAGCTTGTGCTCTCTGAACAGAGTGGGCTGGATGCTTGCAGAGCTAGCAGTCAGCAGATGGAGCTTCTGCAGAGAAATGATGACCAACAGAGGAAAAAAGAAAGAAAAAAAAAGAAAAAGGACAAAAAGAGCATTAGAGTGTTTTCTGGTTGGTGATTGAGTGCTACGGTGTACTTGCCAAAAGAAGGTAAACATCTAAAAGAAAGAGATCTAGGTTTTCTCCATATGGCTTATAGATAGTCCTCTATGGTGCAGCGCATGCAATACTTGGCATGCAAAACCATAATGAGTTGAAGAAATCATAATCGCAAAAACAAACAAACAAACAAAAAAAAAAACTAGGAAGAGGAGGAAGAGAGGAAAAAGTAAAAACAAAACTGTGAATCAAATAAGTTTAAGAGCAGAGGCAGAGAGTACAGAGCTACAGATTTTGTAGAGTAGAAAAAGAGGACTTCTTCAGTTATTTTAGTAATGGTTAAACAAAAAAAAAAACAAAACAGAAAGAGAAGACAACTTGACAGAACATCACAGAAATGGAAGGAACAAAATAAAGATCACAATTATTGAATCAATCGAATCAGAAAACAAATCGTCTGCTACTCAATTTTCTCTTTCTGGATATTTTTTCCTGAAGACAATTGCTGAGATGTGAACAGCGACCCATTTTCTTTGTTTTTTTTAATGGTTACTCTTGTTTAACTCCCTTCTGGTTAACATCCACTTACCAATAAAGTGGTATTCCCTCCTTTAGTAGGTAAGGTATGAAGAAAAGGGAAAAGTGGGGCAACATAAGTGCATCATTAGATTCACAAAATGCAAGAGAAAAAGACACAAAACCCTTCCCTGCCAGTGACTCATGAGACAATGCATGGAAATCAATGGAAAAGAACTCAAAAGCAAAGAGGAAAACCACAATGTGCAGGGCGTCCCTCACACAGAGAGTAAATCCTCTGGGCCCAGTCACCTTTCTAAACATCAGAGAGCAACTGGCTGGCGAGAGTTACAGGTATTTTCTTCACCTTTTCCCTCTCCATGTCGTATCTACCACGGGGAAGGTGTTATTTTACTGCCTGACACGTTTACAGGATAACTACTTTAGCATTTACTGGTTGCAATCAGTGTTTGTGCTCATGGACTCCTTGATACGAGACACTTTCAGTTATCACAGAAGTTTCCAGTATTGTCGTTCCAGGGAGTTGTTGCTACATAACAACAGAGTGTGTTACTGAGAAGTTACACACTCAACCAGGTTCAACCACATTTTACGGCAATCAAATGTTATTTTTTTTTGGTGGGGGTGAATGATGTAAGAGAAAAGGCACAGGTCAGTGAAAAGTCAGTGAAATTGCATTGAACTGGTAAAACTGAAAGAATGTGATTGGATCCTTTGCTGCTTGACAGTGAAAATGTATTTTAAGTGTCATTAATAGGCTCGATTCCCTTGACGCTAGTATTTTTCAGAATTACCACAGTATTATGGGATAAGGCCAGAAAGATTCTGTGTTTTCCTTATTGTCAATAAATCCCATGACAGACCAAAATCAACAATGTATTGATCCTACCACGATAGCATGACAGATAGTGAATTCCCCTGTGCTATAGAGCTCCATTGTTTCCAAAAACTGTAAAAAAAAAACAGTGTGTCACACCTGTTCCTTCATTACCATGAACACACACACACACACACACACACTGTAGTTTATTTTAAGGCAATATACATTCATATAGATTATCCTGGTTCTGTAAATAACTCACTAGAGCACCAAATATGTATCAGTTTGCTATTGGTCCCCAACAAAAGCAGCATTTACTCCTGTTTGACTGACATACACTACATCAGTCCAATATTTTGGTAATAACTGAAACATCTCATCCCCTATGGATTGCCATGAAATGCTGTACAGACGTTCATGGTTCCCACATGAGGAATCCCAATGACTTTTCTGTCCAATACTTTGAGTTATGATCACACCCCTGCAAAATGAATGACACTTCCATCAGCCTCAGTTGTACTTTGTCTTTAATGCTAATTAGCAAACGTCGCTAAAACATGCTAAACTAAGCTGATGAACATGGTAACATTACACCTGCTAAACATCTGCATGTTATAATTGTTGTCGTTGAGAGCATGTTAGTATGCTAACATTAGCATTTAGCTCACAGCACGACTGCACACTGTAAGTACGGTCCCACAGAGCCTCTACTGTGGCTGTAGGAAAATAAAAATTTTGCTTTCTAAAATATTCCATCTGCTGTAGGAGCTCAGAGGTTTGTGCCACAGACAAAGAGGGGAAGACATCACATTGTTGGTCTAGGTCTTTGCGAGGGATTTGTTAATAGAGAGAAAAACAGAATAATGTCAGCCTTATCCTTTAAACTGTGTATGGTAGAGGGTGGTGATAATATATTCAAAACCCCTATTTCAAGCATATGAAAAAAACAGACCTTGGATAAGTGATAAGGTAAGAGATTAGGGATTCAAACATGATGCACTGTTCTACACTGCTCATTCCAAGCAGGTCAGAAAAGAAGAGGGTAAATCTTCAAAAGGCCTTTTATGTGAAACCAAACACAGCTGGCTCTTCTGCATGCATTATCATGTGCTGTCTGCTTTGTAATCTAAGATACAGCAAAAGCGCCGACTGATCCTTGCAGAAAGAAGAGCCGTTCTCCACTAGGGAGAAGACAACTAAGCGGTATAATAAGAAAACACACAACCACTGGTGTTTATGACAGTTGTTAGAAAAGGTCGTGGAAATCAATATGGTGAAAATCATAAGACGAATGTACTAATTCACCAACAAACAGAGAGATGCTGGACAAACAGTAATGCATTCTACCAAAAACAGAAAGAAAATAAAAATGGAAAGAAATGGACCTGGATAATAGAACGGGATATTGGACTTCAGAATGAAGTTAAGGAGGAAAGAGAAAAACCAGAGCTCTACGTAATCCAATCTTTCAAGAGTCAAATCATAATTGATGAAGTCAAATTAATTTGGTTAAAGACCATTGGTAAACAACAGAAAGAGAGAGAGAGAAAGAGAAAGAGAGAGAGAAACATTGACGTCACTCAGGCTAGGGTGCTTGTCACATTCTCATCTGCATAAAGATCACGTGCGTAGGCAAAGCATTACCTACCTTCCATTTCAATCAGTGACACGTATGCAATATCAACAAAAAAGGAAAGAAAGAAAAAAGAAAAAAGGGAGAAAGGAATGTTCTCCGCAGCGAAATGGGAAAAAGACAATGACCTCTTTTAGTATCAAAGCTACATATTTAGTCCAGAGACTAAGGAGAACTAAACAAACCAAAAAGTAGAAAGAAAATAGAGGGGAGAAAAATAAAAAATCCACATGGAATTTAAAATCAAAGTAAAATTAGAAACAAAGGATGAATCTAAAACCTACATGATTTGCTTTGTCTTTTTCGCTTGTACAAATGCAGCCATATTTGTATCAAAACAGGGTGGGTGGAGGGGTAGAGGTAAGCGGATAGAGTTAATTGTCATATTAGTGGACATCCATGTAGAGTAGAGTAGCTGAAGGGAGGAAGAAGGAGGAGGAGGAGGATGAGGTGTGGGGTTGGGGAGGGGGGGGGGGGGGGGGGGGGGCATGCAGAGCTGGCAGATATGAAAGATATGTGGGAAGAAAAATGCCAGGACAACAAGAGTGAGACGTGAGTCACACAGGACACAGATGACAAGGTAGGAGAGGAGGAGACGGGGGTAGAAGAGTGTTGGAGGGGGCAGTCACTGCTAAGATGGACAACTAAGAGACTAAGCACATTTGAAAGGGACCCCAGTCACATTTTGGCCTGGGTCTTCTTCAGCAGCAGCACTTCTCTATTCTGTACTTTTTTGGACGTCAGCCCAACTTTCTTCCAAGCGATCTTTTTTAAATTATATATAAACACAGGTACGGTGAGAGGGAGCCTTAAGGAGCTTCATCAAATCTGCTGTTTAAATTCTTAAAGTGAAGAGGGAGCTTGCATTCAAAATGGCTTGGGTCCCTTTTAAAATAACAATCATGTTAATAAAGGTGTGAGTTGTCCTAGTTATTTTCAAGAGTGCGTGTACTTGTGTTTCAAGTGTTTGAATAAGTCTTTTAATAATGAGCAAGAGGATGACTGGCCCCATTCGGGACTATCTCAACAACTGCGTGGGAGACAGTTTCAGATGCTTCCCATAGACAATCTCAGGAAAGTGTCTGTGTGCTGCTCTTGTTAAAGACACCTGTATTTACAAAACCAGTTAGTCCTCATCCTTGTGGACTTGTGATACGGCCTTGGATGGTCAGTGTCTTCAGTCTTCTGAGTCTGTTCTTTTTATTTATTTTAAGGGGTTCCTCATCCACAGTTGGTGGCAGTTTGAAACAGGTATAAAGACGTTTGATTTCTGCTGTGGTTGGACAACACATTCCATAGACTAGCATAACCCGGCCCTAAGTGGTTGGTTTGGCAAATACACATCTGCTTAAAGGTCCCATATTTAACTCTTTTCTGGTGTTTTATTTTAAGTTCTGATATCCATAAGAAGATATATTTGTAGTTTTAAGTACCAAAACCATCTCACTGTAGTTTTCTATCTCCTCTCTCAAGCTTCTCTCTGGAGTTCTAGCAAGAGCTAGTCAGCGAGCCAATCAGAAGAGAGGATCTGAGCCTTTCTTCTGAGTAATCTAATAAAAATATAGCAGATTTCAGGTAAATATTGAGAGAAAACCAAATCCTGCGAGGCTAGACAGATGGGCCAGGCTTGGGGCACGGCTGGGGGCGGTTGACTGCTTTGTTGTGACATCACAAAGTTACAGAAGTCCTGATGACTCATTTTAAGGCTCAGTTTCTAAATACAGACTGTGTGCATTTCTCCGTGGACTGAGGCTTTTAACCTTCCCCACCTCCGATAAAGAGCAGCGCATGGCTGCTTCCATAAGTTTTTCTATGGGAAGCATCCGGGAGTGTCTCCCCTGCAGTGGATGAGACAGTCCCAAATGGAACCAGGGGACGACTACAGGAACACAAACTGAGCTGACAGATAGAAAACCAGAGCTGCTATACAGAACATTTGCTAAACCACACAACTGCTGTAGCAAAATCAGACTTCAGTTAGATCCAGGATCTGTCACACATGACCATCCTCCTGTGCAAAGATTTCATTTTGAGGATTAATATGACATATTTTAGCCTTTGGTGGAGATTAACAAGAGTGGGGCAGCATCAACCTTATGCTGCAAAGATGCTGTTAAAATATGCGAGCCAATTAAATGCTCCTGTTTCACTATATCCCACCTGAATGGCTAAAAAGAGCATGATCTAACAGACATCCGTTCTCCACTGGCCTGAACAGATAGGCTACAAACAGAACGTCAGGGACAGAAGAGATACTGCCACTTAGGGGCAACATGCACATCGACATGGTAAAGTAAAGCAGTAGAGAGGAGCATGTGTTTAACCCCTGGTGCTTTGGCAGGAGATGTTGGACGTCTGGAGGAGAAGAGGATCTATCACTGAGCAGAGCATGTGCTTGAGAAGAAAGACAACTGTATTGACAAAAAGAAACTATTTCACGTACCCAGTTAACCTACTTGGTCCAGTTCCAAAGCAAATGAGTGCTTTTTATATAAATGAGACAGAAAGATTTGGGCATTTATTCATGGGTAAATACCACTTAAATTGAAAAGGAAACAAAGAAACAGTAATGACAGAGAAAAGAGAGAAAGAGATCAGATGAGACCTCATAGATACATGCAAGCTGGAGTGGAAAATAGGAGACATCAGTTCTCTGGAGGGAGTGTTTACAGGGTGATTGCCACCCATTTAGATGCTTATTCATCAGAAGAAGTTGGTCTCACAAGTGCTCCCTATGTCTAAGTGATGTCTTTTGTTTTATTTCAACATATTGGCTGCCATCCTATTACAGCTTTAATGATCCATTTACAGTGTGGAAGAGCAAGGCTGGTCTCAAAACAGCAGAAAGTCATGTAAATCTCATCACAGGCAGCATCTTTTAGATAATCAGAGCCTAACAGAAGCAAACAAGGAGCAGTTCATGTCTATAAAATTTTATGAGCGTATTGTGAACCGTGTGCTGTACTGCTTTCTTTCTTTCTTTCTTTCTTTTTTTTTGAAGAAAGAGTTGTAACCCATTCAGTACAAAGGGCCCACTCTGTGGCATGATATAGATTCAGGGCATGAATGATTCTGTGGAAGATTTAAAATGCCAAAATATAAAAAAACATCAAATAAAAAATAAAGTGAACACATTTCATTGAATTGTATTTTTTGTATGCATTAACTGTGTCACAGTTAATATATATATATATCTATATATATATAGATATATATATATATCTATATATATATATATAAAATAATTTAAAAGCAAAAATATTTAGATTTTACTACTGACTTTACATTTAGTAAAATTTTTCATTGGCCTATAAGCACTTTTGAGACTTCTCAGTTACAACTGTAACTAAATGTACAGTCAGTAGTAATGTCCCTGCAGCAGGCTAGCCTGCAGGAAGCAGTTTTAATGTTGTGTCCACCTGCGGTTCTGCTTCAAAGCTCCAAAGCTGTCGTAGGACAGTTGATTGTTTTTCATCTTGGCATGTGTGATGCATCTCATGAAAACTAATGACGGTGTTTGCATTTAGTACTGACAGGTCTATGCTGCGCTTTCCTGGACAACACTGAAATGCTATACACCTCGTCACTTTGATTTGAAAGACAGTAAAACAAAAAAATACATTTTTGATTCTCTTTTTAGATACTATACAGTAAAATCGTGACACACTAAATATGTGTTAATTTTGACTATTCTATTATATCAAAAACTTTTCTTTTCCTGTGAAGCATTGAAATATTTTGATCACTAAAAGATGAAGTCTAATTTAGCAGTTTCACCCTTACCCTCCTCTTTCTAATCTAACAATGTGGGTGACACCTATATCTCTACAGCTCTGTATCTCTATGTAAATAAGCCACACCCACTTTTGAGTGATCCAGTCACATCTGAAGAAATTGATTTAAATCTCTGTTTTAACTAAGCTTAACCACATATTCTGTTTCATGTAGAAAAATGTCACATTACTGAAGCTTCACTGTGATTTTAATGTGAAAATCCATGTCACAATAAAAAAAATAATTCATTCAGTTATTTAAGACAAAAAGCTAATGTTTTCCATTTAATTACAACAATACATGCCTACATAAAAGGAAATAGATATCCCACTGTGTACAGTATTTCAGTTTTTTTTTAAATTTATTTGATTTCTTTTTATTTTGGCATTTTAAATCTCCCGTACACCCCAGCCGCTGATACCTGGTATGGTGAGTTGCATTGTAGCTATATTTTGTTATAGTTCATTTTGGCATTCTTGGATCAGGACTTCTCACCAGGTAATTTGATTTGCAGTTAAAGGAGGAATTTTAAATTGCTATCACAAAGCACCATCAGGCTAATTAAGACTTACAAAAATTACAAAAGCTTTTATTCCTAGGAGCCATGTTTTCTTTTATATTTCTTCATGGACATGGACCTTTGGTGGGGGAGGGGCAAATATTTGAAGTAGACATGCCTGCACCTCACTCAACTTTTTTTTTTTGTCTTATGCCGTAGCAGGAACCCGCTTGGAAGAAACGACATCTTTTTGCTCATTCATTTGGAAACACTGTGTGCACAGTGTGGCTCATATTTCCATCCGTGGTGTGGTATGCTAATGCTGTGCTCTGACTCAGAGGATGTGTGCTGAACAGAAACACTAGAGCCTTGGTTGTCTTTGCTCCCTCCCTCCGTTACCGGGAAACAACAAGAACAAACAAAAACAAGATGGCAGAGGAGTCAAAGAGAGCCAGAAACAAAGCAGCAGGAGCGGCAAGTTTTACACAGGACAGAATTGTCTTTTACATGTCAAAAATAATAATATTAATAATAAAACTGTCCTGGAATAACTGATAAAAACAAAAAAAAAATCTTTCAGTATCAAAGGAGATGATAATTCATGTCAACCAACACAAAAGAGCAAGATAAAACTCATTCGTAAAGACTGTGGTAGATACCGTTGGAGTGGGTGAGGGGAAGGTGGGGGTGTGGGAGCAAAATAGAGGAGATTACATACATCGTGCCCTTTCTCGCCCTCGGCCTGGTTGAGTCTACTGGCTTTGCCGTTGCGGCTTCGCTGGGTGGGGTCCCCGTTGTGCCACGTGGCGGGGCTGTTGGGGCCCGGGGACAGTGAGGTGCCAGACGTCTTTTGTCCGTCCATCTTGTGCTTGGAGTTCAGTCTGGAGGAGCAGAGCCACACAGCAACATAAGGGGTGAAGCACAGCACAAACACAACGTGGTCAAAAATGTTCACTGTGACAAATACATTCGTGTCACATTTGTTGGTAAATTGTGACTTTACTGACCAAGTCCAGTGACTGGATTTATCAAAGTCCTGACAGTGAAATCTTGGAAGTGAAAAATAAAAGTTAAAATCCTTCACTTTTCTTCTAGGGGCGGGTTTGTTGTGACACATTTTAGTATTATCCAAAAAAAAAAACCAAAAAAGCTTCCGGACTGGATTTTGTACACATTCCGATAATATTTTGATGATTGTTCAATGATTATTCTCAATACAGATTCATCTTTCTCAGTTAAGCAATACAATTATCCAGTAAACCAACTGATTGTTTGGTGTATAAAAGTCCAAAAATTATGAAAAATGTCCAACAAAATATCCGAATGTCCAGGATGACCAACAATCCAAAACCCAAGGATATTACTTTTATCATAATAAAAACAGAGAAAATCAACAAATCTTCACAACTAGTAATCACGAAAAAGTGACTCAAATTGTGATTTGATTATCAAAATAATTGCAGATTAATTTTCTGTTGATCAACTAACTGGTTAATGAATTAATTGTTTCATCTGTACGTTCTTAAGTGTAAATAAATACAGATAAATACAGAAACTTTTTTTTTTTTTTTGAAAAAACACATTTCACAACAGAGTAGAAATCTTACTAACGGCCCCTTTTCATAGTTATTTGCCCTTGATAGTTGAAAAAATGTCCCAACATGTCAAAAAAAAGATAATAATGTAGGATGGTCCAACCAGCATCAGAACAAACCTGAACCTGAACAAACAACATATTCTGGTTTTTAAAGAGAAAAATAGGACCTGAATGTTCTGAGCTACATGAAATGACTAATGTTAGCAACAATGGCTGTTTTTTATCAAACTCTATGAAAGAGCAGATTGAGACATCACATTCATTTAAGTGGGGTTATTATAAGACATGCTGAGGAGCCCCATTTGTGTCCTAATCTATCCCCAGGGGCCGAGAGTAAAAGAGGGACTGACAGTCACCAGGGCAACCGCTCGACAGTCAGTAAAGTAACACCGGTGTGTGTGTGTGTGTGTGTGTGTGTGTGTGTGTGTGAAACCGAGTGTATGCGTGAATGTGTGTGTGTTGAGGAGTCTACCTGGCGGGAGATTTGGAGGTGCTGCGGGTGGAGGACAGGGAGGCGCTGCGGGAGCTACAGCAGCTGCCTTGACGCTGTGAACTCCTACCTGGGGTCTCACCAGGGGACCTGATGGATGACAACAAATGGACAAACACACCACACACACACACCCACACACACACACATACAGGCATACATATACATACACAAAGCCACGTGTATGTATGTATGCATATATCACAGGGAAACACACATGCCACAGCGAGTTCAGTAGTCAATCAACTGATATGTAAAGCAGGTCATGCACTGCCAAACATTTTTAATACAAGACAGGTATGTCAGTGAAATTGTTATGAACTCACACACAATAGTTGGGAGATGCACTCAGTGTGTTATCTTGTTAACATTCTCTGTGAGTCTGAGCCTGAGATAATGAGTGTAAAATACCAATATAAATTTATGAGGGACTGGATGTGATTCAGTGGCTGTGGTTGAGGGCTGAAATGATTGTTCACTGTTTGTTTTACTGTGTGCAGAGGACAAACTGTGCTGAAATTATTCTTAACGCAATGTATACTATATTTGTACAGAGCATCAGATAATGAGTGCGAGGCTTTACGAAAAAAAAGCAGATATATACTGTAGGTTCCTGTCAGCTCATCATTAACATGTAAATGATATTAGTGAGATTCTGTGTGCCCCTCACCTCTTTTTCTGTTTATTCTTGTCTTTGTGTTTGTTCTTTGGGCTGCCCGATCTGAAACAGATGTCATATGTAAGATAATGAAGCCGTGCCCATTAAAGCAGTGAAGATTCCCTCTGTAAAAACAGAACTCACTGCTCTGCTCGCCCATATGGATTTTTGACCAAAAACTAAACAGTAAAATAGGCAGAAAGAACAATAACACACAGCTTACATAAGAAAACTAATTTACAGCATTTGCTTTGCTGCACACAGTCATAAACAAGGTTGTTAACAGTGCTGATCTTGTTATGCTGTTGTGTTCTCGTCTTTCATACACACCTGTATCGCCTCTTTTTCCTGGAGCCAGATGCAGATCTACAGAAACAAAAACACCACAATCATTATAATGATGATTACATGACAGCTACATGAATCATTCATATACAGGACTGCAACTGTGGCCAAGGGGCCTGTGAAAAGATGCAGGTAATCCAGAAATGTACATTTGCATCAGTCCATGTTCCAGATTTGATGGCGTTTTTGGGAAATTACTTACGTCTTGGAATAGTTTCTGGGACATCCAAGGATGTATTTTGAACAACTGCTATAGGCTGATTTAAAATATATTTAAAATATAAATTTAAATCTATTCTGTGCTGTCATCAATCTTTGTGCCACACACTCCCTTTTTTTTAAACCATATTTTTATTGTCATATTTTCAAATTCACCCCAGAGAATATTGAGAGTGCATGAAGCTGCTGGAGGTGTCTAAGCTACACATGATTTGTGGAGTGAACAAATAATAGCTCATATTTTGGACAAGGTTGTTTGGAGAAAAATATTTGTGTATATTTGATGACAAATATGCTTCTACATATGAATGTAAACAGTACTATAAATATTACAAACACAGACGCTGACACACAAAGTGTTTTATCACATAAAATGAACATGTTGAAGATACTGTGCCAGCTAATAAACTGAATATTTCAGCATGTGTTTCTGCAGTTTTAATGATGTGCATGTGAGCCCCCTCTCCCTGTGCGGGCCAGTCTGAATCACATGCACACATCTATATGTGCAGAGATGTCCTCAGAGGGGCTCTCGCAGCAGGCTCTTCCAGTTGCTCTTCTACAGGTGCTGGATGCTACACTTATTTTATTATTATTTTATTATTTCTGGCTGTAGAAGCTGCAAAAAAGCAGGAGTAAGAAACTCTGAGTTTCTGTGGCAGTTTCTCTTAAACCATGGATTGAGTATAATGATGGGGCGGCCAGCCATTCCTCAGTCCTCAGCAACTGACACATCACCTCCATATTACTTTCACCCTCATTGCAGTTTCCATGGTGATTAGTCAGACTGGTCTGTGAGAGTTGTTGCTATTTTCCTGGAGAGCCCTTCATCTCCCCTGCTGTTTTACACACCTACAGCATGCAGCATGGAGTGGGAGGGAGCGGCAGCACAAAGTGTGTTGATTCCCTGAAAGGGGAGTAATAAAGCTGTCACAGTAATGTATGTGGCTGATATGTGACTCAGAGCTGTAGCCCCAGCATCAGCCCATGTTTCCCCACTGGAGGGAGTCATCTGGGGACCGCTGAATATGAGGTGATATTTTGGAGGGCTCATTATTCTTCTCCTCTCTCACACACTCTGGTCATAGCTAAATCCCTCACCCCTCCTTCGAATACAAGGGAGAAGATGTGAGACAAATATGCATCAAAAGGGGAGAGTATTATTTTACAGTGAGCTGTATCTTACAAACAAGCAGCGTTATGAATTTAAGCAGACCCTTCCCTCCTAAAGTGCACCTTAAAGAGGAGCATCAAAGTAGGCCGTCTCTGGGGGAGGAACCCTGCATGCTGCTCACCCCCTGCCTCATCTATACATTATTCATATAAAAACAGTACCTGCAATGCAGAGCAGCTTTGGTGTGGGGCTGGCAGGGAGGTGTGGGGGTGAGGGGAGAGGATGAGGGCGGCTCGGATGTGCGTGGATGGATGCGAGGTGGGAAACGAGCGGGGCAGTGCAGTGGTGCTCAGCAATTTGGTAAGAAGCTCATTTTTCTTGTGTTGTGCGCCCCCATGCAGGCTGGGTTATTAGAGCAACACATTTAGCCCCACTCCCCCCAAGTCAGGCGGAGAACGAGAGAAACTGGGGGAGGAGGGCACTCTACAATTGCTTATTGTGGTTATGATATCCTGAGGCATTGCACAGGTATCTGCTGATGAGCTCTTCTTGCTCTTTTCCTATCTCTTCCTCCCTTCTATCTTTCTTCTTATTGTCTTTCCAATCTTCTCTTCCTTCCTTCCTTTCTTCCATTCTCTTTCTTCTCTTTAATTTTCCTCCAGTCTTGTTTTCTATCATTACTGAAAGACCTCTCTTTCTCCTTCTTCCTTTCCTTCGTCCCTTTCTTTTTCCTCCTTTCATTTTTCCTTTTCTTCATCCTATCTTCCTTCCTGTCTTCCTGCAGTTCTTCCTTCTCTTCTTCCTGTCCCTTTTCTTCTTGGCGTCTTTCTTCCCATCCTTCTTCTTCTATGTCCTTCCTTTTTGTCTTCCTTAACCTTCCCTTTCTTCCTGTCTTCCTTTTCTTCATCCCATATCTCTTTGTGCTTTTATTCTTCCTTTCATCCTCTACTTATTCCCCTCCTTTTTCTTCCCTTTGTCTTCCCTCCCTTCCTGTTTCCATCCTTCCTTTCTACACAGTTACTGTTGAATCATTACATCAAGACACAAGATGTTACCTTGTTACCTACATGGGAAAACATATGAAACGAAATCAAAGAAAAGGGTCTTATATTTTTAATATCCCCCCAGTGTGCAGCTGTTTATTTACCTGATGTTTCCTGTAAGTGAAACATCAGACGTGTGACTACATCTCTGAACATCCATCACTGTGATGGCAGCTGTTGACAAACCCTTGAAAAGTCACAGAGTCTTTCTTGTGATGACATATCACTGATGATGCTCACGCTTGTTATGTACACACTCACCTGTCTCGCTTGTGTTTCTTCCCACTCTTTTTCTTCTTCTCTCTGCGAGTGGGTGAGGAGCTGCCAAACCTATTGATGGAGAGAGGGAGGACGTTTATTTCTCCAATGCCACGACTGCAAAATGAGCCTCAGATTGCTGCTAAATCGTGGCCTCTCGCTCGGCATCGTGTTACATTACATTACACCTCAGAGGGGTGAGCAAAGGTGTCATCCTATAGTAGCTCAGCTGAATTTTCTCATCAAGGTTCGCTTTGTGCCCAGCTCTATTCATCCTTCTGGCTTTCTCCACTTATTCTTTCTTCTCTTTACTACCTATCTACTTCCTCCTTCACACTCTCTCTTTCAGCCTCTCTCTCTCCTTTTGCTCACCTTGTCAAATGAAAATGGAAGATGAGACTATGCTTTGTTAATCACTCACTACAGATTTTTCTTTCCTCTCCACAACTGCAGTATCTGATGACTTGTTTGCAATAATCACACAAAAATAATTGGAATTCTCTTTCACAAAACCACAGAGTAATTATTCTGTCAACGAGGCTGGAAATAAAAAAAAAGAAAAGGGAGGAAAATCGAATGACTTCATCAGTGGAAGCTGTTTCCACTCACCGACTCCTTCGGCGGCCAGATTTCTTCTTCTTCCGTTTCTTTGGACGAGGGGATGGAGAGCTGCTTGATTTCCTCTTCACTCTGAATTGGCCACATAAAGACAGAAGGAGAGGGCGATCGAGATCGAGAGTGAGAAAGGCAGAAATAATTTACAAGTGATTGTTATAATAATAATTTTCAGAAGGAATACATTTCTGATTATAGTTATTTGCTGCTGTGCCAATAACAAGACGATAAGTGTATATTTTCTCATTTCTCATTTCCTTCTTCAGTTCATTCTGCCATAACACACAGTATTCATGCAATACCTCTTACAATGGAAACAGGAAATTGCTTCAAGGAAATTACACTTAGTCTTGTCAGCAAAGTGACACAGGCAGAAAGCACAAACTGGATGACCATCTGCATTATGGTTTTCCAACATAAATAATAATGGCTGTTTATCTCTGGGCACGCTGTTACTGGTCATGAGCTTTGCTAGTAGATTGAAGAGCCTTTCGGTCCTGATATCAGTTTTATGTTGATGGATATCATCAGAGAAAACACCCGAAGGCCATATGAAGGAGATAATAGATGGTTGATTTAATTCATCACTTGGGGTGTGAGAGCTGGTCAACAGTGTGTGTGTGTGTGTGTGTGTGTGTGTGTGTGTGTGTGTGTTTGAACATGTGCTTTACCTGTTGTCGCTGTGGTAATCATGGTCATAGTCTCCATCTTCATAGCCAGCCAACTCAGGGTCCTCTTCGTACTCATCAGGCTGATAGTGCAGGTGGTTGACCCTGAAAACACAAGAGTTGAGAATCATGAAGACCACGAAGACCCCTGGTCTCCATATAATTCTCAGTGTCATCGTCATCATCATCATCATCCTCATCGACCCTCAGACTTAAGACCAAGCGTCTCCAGTCATGCCAGCGGCTCACTGAGGTTGTAGCGGTGCTTTGAGCTAAATTCAAACATCAGGCTAGGATACTCACAGTGACAATGCTAACATGTTTAGCACGTTTAGCATAATGTTCACCATCTTAGTTCAGCATGTTAGCTCACTAACTATAGCCTGACCACTGCTGAATTGTTTAAGTTAATTCCGGTATCAATATTTTTGAGTTTAAAAAATCTGACTAAAATCTATTGCAATACCATATCAATGTACCGTATGCTAACAAAGTAGGACATTTTACAGTAGAAAATCAACTATGTGATAGTGACACTGTTTCTTAATGACCTCAAACAGATTTGACATTTCCTCATTGTACTTTCTTTTAACCAACATGTACCCTGATCCAATATATCTGCAATAAGCTAATATTAGTTGATATATCTGTCTAGCGCTAATGTTAACATTCACTAATAAGCACTAAACTCAGCTGAGGCTGATGGGAATGTGATTTTTTTTGAGTGCTTTAAGTATTGGAGAAATGACCTGATAATGGTGCTTTATAGAAAGTCATGGGATCACCAGAGTTCAATTACAGTACAATTCAACTCATAATAACTTATGAGGGTAATTATAACTTCTGATGTCAGACTGTCCACTTGAGAGAACTGTAGTGTCTCTGAGATGCTAATTGTAAACTGCTCTCGCTGGAATTTGTTATTTAGAGCAAAGACAGCTATGACCTTGTCCTGATTGCAGTTTGGTATAAGAGGCTGGTGGGGGAGGGGAGAGTTCAGCAGATCCTGTGTGTGGAGTCTGTTTCCTGGGCCCAGAATAAATCCAGTCAATGAAGACAACAGAGACTGACCAGTTTCTTTATTCATCACTCACACACTAAACTTTTTTCTGACTGCAATGTGTAATCTTCCCTCACCACCACCGTGAGAATATCATCATTTCTCACACACTGACAGTTTAGCTTGTCGGATTCATATCTTGTTTTTCACACACACAGTATTGTATATACAGATGGCAGCAGCCTCCTACCTAATCCTCCTTGCCCCACTGCCCCCTCTCCTCTTATGTGGCCTCCTCTGATCCACTAAATCTGACCTTGCTGGCTTAGAGAACGATAAAAAGAAACCCCACATTGCACTGATTTTTTTACCCCCTCGTAGTCCCATCACTGACCTTCATATCCCAGTAATGTTACAATCTCAGCAGGTCATGCTCTGGACTTTCTGGTATTTCTTACACAAATATGTAGCATATAGAAGTCTAGGTAGAGGTTATTTGGATCAGAGTGAAAATGACAATGAGTAATGAGTCATAACTTGGATGACTATCCATGCAGCCTCAATTAGTTAGAGAGAGATAAAAACCGACAGGAGTAATGAGATGAAGAGGTTGAAGTTCTGCATGAAAACAAGTTAACAAAGCAAGGCTAGTGCATGAAGTAAAGAGATCAAACACATATGGGGAACACTAAATTTAACACTGGGATAGAGAGGAGGAGTGATGTAGAAAAGACTAAATAAATGGTGTAAAGTATCTGGAGGAACAGAGTGGAGAGGCCTTGAGCAGGGAACAGGCCTGATGGTTTGTTAGAAGGAGTCGAGGAAACAGAGGGAAACAGAGCCCTTAATTGGCTGAGCACCACTGGGCACAGCAGGGAAGCCAAGTACCAGCAAAATAACCTCACTTCACAATGACAGCCCTTTCTGCACACATGCATTGAAAAGTGATTGAGTTCTGCACACACACACACACACACACACACACTGCGGCACTCGCTCTAATGAATAAACTTGCATTGCACAAATCATGGAAATTTGAACTTGAGCAACAAAAACAACTCAGAGAGGAGAAATCGACTGTCAGCAGTGTGAATGTGACAGAAAGTGGGAATTCAGCTTTAACGAGTTAAAAACTCATTAAGTTAGAAACTAGCTATGAGTGAATATTGACTAGATGGCATTTCAGATAAAGGATACACTGCAAATTGATAGAACTCTTCTTATCACTATATATAGGAGAATATCTAACTTTTGAATATTGTGCTGAGTGGAAGGAGACACACACACGATGCTCTGCAGAACAAAATCCTACACCCCTCACTCCCCACCCCCCACTTTTTCACTTTCGGTTCCTCACTAAATTCTCTTTCTACACACATCTTTTGGATTTTGCCTCCCAGGCTAAACACAGATTAGCCTGCAGACAAACTCTGAAACTCTGAAAAATAAAAATTTAATTCATATTTTTTTACAGTCAATATTCTTCTACCAAGATGTCATCAAACATTATCAAATATTACATATGGCAATAAAGGACAGTGTTCTTTGTGGTAATTATGCATGTACAATATTTATCTGTCACATAGGAAAAGGACTCGCTACATGTGATGTGAAGTAGGGTGTGATAATAATGCAGCATTTTACACTGCATTTCTAATGATTTTTATTGAACTGCCATTGATTAGAAAAACATATGACCACTTCTGTGACAATGTGCTGTTTTCTACACTGATACAAATGTGTAAAATATTGGTAGTGGCATTCACTTACTTTATTTTTTATTTATTTTTGTCCTACATCTAATTCATAGGAGGATGAAACCTTTACATTTGCAGAATTTATTGAATTTACATTTACAATCTGAATTTGGCCTTTTAAAAACAAAAATTCATTTTCGCAGCTGTTTAGCCTTTTGCCTCAGACTAGTGTCCCTGTAGGCCGGGAATGAAGCACACTGCCAAAATGGCAATTAACAACAATTGAAACTATCTAGTGGTTCCCATGCTTAGTCATTAGTGATAAATCAACTAATTCCCCATCCTGTCTCTAATCTCTTAATTGATACCATGCTTCAATATGCTGGAGACAATTGTCCAGCGTGGTTGTGATCAAGACAGCGTCCCTGTTAGGAAGATGAGTGAATGTCTCTGTGCTTAATGGTGCCCTGGTGAGGAGAGAGGCTCCCTAATTCAGCCTCTGTCCGTGGGACCTGGCAGTGATGGACTACGGCCAAGGCCCTCCTCAGGGCTGCGGCACAAAGTAGTGCAGATCATTCATATCCCCACTCAGACAGCACTCTGCCACATGAAGGTTCGGATATATTTCTATTGCTGCAGAGAGTTATGGTTTGTTATTCTGGGGGGAGGTAGGTGGAGGTCGGATTGATTACTCCTCAGGACGAGGGTGGAGGCAACTCTAGTGGCTGCTTTATGGTGGCCATATTAAGACGAAGGATTGACTGGGCTGGGAGTTTAAACTGAGCTGATCAATTCTGTGATCGTGGGGAAAGACCTTGATGTTCTGCATGCACCCAGATTAGATATCTGCATCGCAGTCATTTCTATTGAAATTAAATATAGTTCTGTTTCACAATGAAGAGACTTGGTCTCAGGCTTTCATCAGATATTGAACGACTATGTAAAGCCCAGTGCCAGATTCCCCATTGATCCAGCTCTGATCGGACAGCTTTGGTGTGTAAGTCTGACCAGCTCTGAGAGGCTTTACACACTGCATTCCTTCTCTCGCTCCATGTTCCCATCCATTCTGCAGGAAATCAATGAGGGACATTGGTAAACAGAGTTATGAGCCAGCACATCCATGCTCACTGCTGGCTGTTTATTGCTAGTGTGTGAGAGTATTAAGCTACAGCTGAGGGGCCTAGTCTGTCAATAGTACCAGTCCCTTTGGAAAAGATGGCATCTGAGTAAGACCTCCCAGCTGAGCAAACTCTAACAAACTGAAGGCAGCTGTACATTTCAGGCCAGGATAGAGGCTTGTATCCTTTAGCAAATCTGAAAATCTATATAACTATATCGACATCTGTGTAGCTTTGTTTTGATGTATATCTATTTTGGCGTGGCTAAAAATAAAAGACTCAAGCATTTCAGATAGATTTGCAACATCTTTCGAATTTCAATAAAATATCTAATGCAGGTAAAATGAAAATTAAAAAAAGATCTGAGGCCCAGAAACAAACCAGAGGTCTAGATTCAGAGACACAGTGCCAAGACACAGCCGAGCCATTCATATGAAATCACTGACATTCCTATGTGGCTGTTTACCACAGTGATTGAAGGCCTCATAAACTCACATTAAGTGACTTGAGGGTCTCCTGATGTATTACCTAATAATGCAGGGGAATGCTGATCTGTTTATTATTGGTGGCAGTGAGTATCAGGGGAGTCAGGATCAGACAGGGCCGACAGTACAGCTTTGACCTGGGGGACCGAGGGCATCCTTGCTATAATGCTCCAGATTTAGGAACTCCACTTAAAAAAGTCACAATGCTGAGCAGAGGGACACACTGCAGATTACTCCAGAAGGATCATAGGTTATGTTTGTGTGTGTGTGTGTGTGTGTGTATGTGTCTGGCCTGTCTGAGTATAGATGGTGTGGAGAAGCGGAGGGATAAAAAGCCTGCAAATTACAACCTTCTTCAATTTTCCACATCAAGGGCTTTCTGCTGGAGGAAAGTTGCAGAATTTAAGGCAAGTTGTGAAAATCTTAAATTGACCTGACTCAGAAGTGCCCTTCAGAGTGAACTCATGTGAAAAGCAAAACAAATAAAACTTGCTGTATCTTTGTAGTTTGCTTTCTCTGGGCCATAAGTGTATTACATTCCTCCTTCTGTACATCACCGTCCTCTACAGCTCCCTCCTCGGTTCAGCGTGATCTAGTTTAAATGTCAGACACCAGCTGAGGTGCAGAGGAGGGAGAATCATTTGTCCTGTCTGTGAGACAGGAAGCATCAACGTCATTACCAGTCATTAGTTCACAGATGGCGGGTCATGTAGCCACTGCCATACTGCCTCTCTCACTCATTCACACGTACGGTACGATGGTCTGACTCAGGAGCATCACCACACCCACTTCCTGCTGTTGCTGTTTCTCAGGTTTTTCAGGGCTGAATCAGTGGCCCCTGTGAGAGAGTGTGTGTGTGTGTGTGTGTGTGTGTGTGTGTGTGTGTGTGTGTGTGTATGTCTTTTTGGGATCTGGACGACAATTATACATGGATCCATTCCTTTTGATTCCTGTAATTCCATCTGTGCGTGCCTCAGATGAGACGTTCTGCCCCCCACCTCGCACTCATAGCTACACTGTGGCTCAACACTGCACAAATTGACAATTATCATGCCAGCCTTCGTCTCATTGGCTTCCAGCAGAGTTTGGAATAAACTTTAAAATGCTGCTGATTATTATTTTTTAAGAACTGGGGTTCAACCATTCCCTGTGTATTCAGAAGGAGGCATTACCGGTCAAAAGCCAGGGATGCAAATTAAAATTTATTGCCCCTTTGCAATATTGTTTGTAACTGACAGACATTATTAGACTGGCAGGCCATTTCTCATCACTTCCCTCAAAATCCATTTCTGTTTGCATTTGTTATTTATTGCTGTCTAGTTTCATTAGATTCACTTGTTACAAAGCCTTTGTGATCATACAACATAAAAATCTTTGGGTTCCTCCTAAATTTGCTGAAGAAAGTTGTGTGAGTTAAGGAGAGGGAGGTAAGGTGAATAACACTGAGGGTGTAAACGAATGTAAATGCATTATTTGGATTTGCACAGATAATGTGCTCTGAACAAAAATACAGCTTCATTTTTCCTTCATAACCAGTTTTCACCATTAGTGGGGCAGTGCAGGATAAAGCTTGGCGGATGATTCAGACGTGTTATTTTTTACCTCCAGATCCCATTAAACTCTGGCACCTTGACAGTAGACTGGAAACTGACAAGTTGAAGTTAGGGACCTTATTTAAAGAGCACGAACAATTTTCACTGATGCTTCAAACAAACTTTGCTTTCATCTGGTCCTCTTCCAATAATGTTTGACTTTTGAACTGCTGTTCTGTTTAGCTCTTATTTAGACTCACATCTGACTGGAATACAAACCAGGTTTAATTGTTTGACTGATTCACATACATGGTTATGTTGTTGGCAGCTGAGTTTATAGATACACAGATGAGGAGAATAAATGAAGTAGAAACAACTTCTGATATAGGTCATGCCCTTGTGACGACCCTCTCCACCCTCCCTCTATGTACCCGTTGCTTCCTTTGTGTGCAGCTGCCTTCTGCTTTCTTCAGCAAACCTGGGTTCATTAAAAACCATGATGGAGCTCAGTTCAGGTTCTCTCTCCTCCCTGAAGCACCCATTTGGTTTTGGTTGACGTTGTGTTTATGTTGCTGCACCATACAACATTGTGCTCACTCATGCACCACTTACACTGATGATCTTTCAGACTACACATGCCATTGTTAGTTTACATTCTCTCTTTAAATTTTAATCAAACATTTATTGATGGGCTTGATAGTGTGCGTCTCCCTCTGCTGTGATGGCCGTGCGGCCCGGTTTGTAAAACCCTCTTCCAGCATAAATCTGAACACCAGTGGAAAGTAAGTACATTTATTCAGTTTCGAGGTACTTCAACTCTACTTGAGTATTTTCATTATCTGCTGCTTTATGCTTCAACTCCACCACCTTTCAGATGTAAATATTGTACATTTTATTTCATTGAATACATTTGGTTACCAGTTACTTTGCAGATTAAGGACACAAAATATAATCAACAAATAAATTATGATGTACGATAACAGGCTAAGATATGACATGATATGAGCAGTATTTAAAGGGGTTAAATCTAGCCTCAACTTTACAATTGGAAGTTCAGTAACATATATTATCCTGAACTGGACCATTCTGCCTAATTAGCACTTTTACTTCTGATTATTTAAGTATAATTTCATGTCTATACTTTTGTACTTTAAGTAAAATTTTGAATGTAGAACAGAGTATTTCTGCAGTGTAACATTGCTACTTTTACTTCAGTAAAAGTACATCTTCCACCACTGCCAAGCACAGATTCAGATAACTCCTAATGCACACATCGCAGACAGTAAACCTGATGTAAGGTGACTTACACTGGTTGCGTGTGTGAGCCTTCTCTGGTGATAACGCCCTCTTTGTCCATCAGCATCTGTCTGAATGTGCTCACTTTCTGTCGAATCTCTTCTTCTGTGTACCTGAGGAGGGACATGAAGACATAACAGTTAGTGAAGGAACACAGACACTCATCAGTGAGCTGCAGCTTCGACGACTCGCTTCAGTGGAGAGCAGACAAGGGTGAAGTGAATTCTTCTCAGTGTTAACCGCAGACTGTGTGAACACCTATGAAGATACTGCAAGTTGAAGCAGCAGCCTGTGATGATGGTCCTGAATGCAGCAGGGCAACCGGTGAAGCTAATTGTCATCTGTCATAACTGCCAGTGGCTCGTGTAGGAGCCGTGTCAAACACTGCTATCACGCAGCGTCTGAGCAAATGTCAAAGACTGTCTCCTGACCGTGTCCTGACCAAACATCACACTCAGCTGAATGATGTATATTCTGATGACTCACTGTCAACCTCTCCTGACCCTGGCCAGTTACTTGTTCAGGCTTGGGCTGCGTGTCCATGTTTTATTCTGCAGGCAGGCGCTGTGTCACTCGCTGAGTTGAGAGGACCTGAGGGGCAGAGTGAGGAGCTTTAAACAAGCTGACACAGACAGAGCACTGACGACCGCTGCAGTAGCACACAGGAAATTACTGTCTGTGTCACATTACAGATCTGTATTCATATTTTCTAACTGGTAAAATCTGGCTTTCTCCATTTCAGGTGTATTGTGGCGGTCAGGGGGTGCAGCAGAAGAGCATCACAGTGGTCAGTTGCTTAGTGCAAAAGATAATACATGAATCAACACTGCCTATAGTTGTTTGGGCTGCATCCTCCCTGTTTGTGAGCAACATGACAAACTCTGACCACAGGCCTGCCACTGCACAAGAGGTGACAGCCCTGCAGGGACACAGTAATGATTCACACAGTCTGTCTGAACAAGCACAACAGAGGGAATGAAGTTGATTCTGTCCTTTTCTATTCCACAAATACTCAGAGTGTGCTCTGTGACAGTACATGGCCCTTTCAATGTACTGCACACTGAGCTAAACTCCTGGTTGTTAAAACCATCTTACACCATCTCCACATTCTGCTCTGGCACTGGTAATGAGCTGTAATGAGCTACAGAGACACAGAAACATGAAGGGAGAGAGGAGGACTGAGGAGGCAGGGGAAAAGGCAGAGAAATAATAAAGCCGTGAAAGCATGGCCAAGAGCCAGACATGACAGAGCTAGACTGACTGGAAACCTCCACCATTAATAATATAGTGCTCACATCAAATTCAACAAGAGATGTAGCTTCATATTTAGAGAATAGATGTGAGAGCAGCATCAGTCTTTCAACTCAGTAAAGAAGTGCATTTTCCAAACTGTCCCACTCTAGCTGCAGCTCATGGCAGGAAAAATCATTATCCCTGTAAAAGCTGCTAAAACAAATTATGAACTGAATGTAATAAAGAAGCTCTTCATCACACCTACAGTATACACCTACAGCATATGAGATACATCACATGGGTGAAAGTACGTGGACACCCCCGTATATGATTGCTGAACATCTCATTCCGATACGTGGACAATAAATCAGCAGCCTCCACTCCTCTGGGCGTGTCGGCTCACTTATCAACATGCTCAGCGGTCGGAGCTACAGCAGAGGGTGTGACACATGGAGGCAATTCATGCTCCTTAAAACCCTCAGCGCCCGACCGCAGCAATTTGCATCAGAAGTTGTTCTCAATCAAATCTCAACACACAGATATTACACACATATTTTTAAGATCCGGTGTGACTTCCTGAGGATATCATGTGTTTGCATTATGTGCATTGTGAATGAAGGTAAATCTGTTTTGAAATCATAGAAAAAAAGATGCTTCATATAACTTCAAAACCTGCACTGGAAAGAGCAAACTTTTAATGCTGCCTGTTTACCAAAATGTAAACATATACAGACATAAAAAAAAGCCTCCCGGGCTCCATGGTATACTCCCTGCTTACATTCCCCTGCAGTTGTCTCAGGTCTGGGTCTGGTTCTGCAGAACCAGATGAAAACTACACAGAAGACATTTGTACATGTTCTGTTATTAATTTTCCTGCTTAATAAGTGATAACGTCTGACGAGTTCAGAGGAGCTGTCCATCACTCAGTGCTGAAACATTCAGATTCTCTGTCCCTCTCTTAGCTGCAGCTGGTTGCAGGACCAGCTCTATAAGCTGGATTGTAAATGAACCAGTGGCTCATTTCAGCGTGGGAATGACATTAGTCTGTGGAGTGTTTACTTTTCTCAGATTAAATATAGCAGCGGATTCCATGTATTTGTAGCTGTGCGCTATCAGCACATTGACAGTGCAGAGAATGAGATTAGGAGAAGCGTGATGGAGAGCTGTAAAAGCCGGAGGATGGCCCAAAAGAGAAGAAGCCTGCCGGCATGACAGCACCATCAGGTCCCGCTGTATGGCAATCTCTCAGCCCAGCGGCTGTCCACTCTGCACAATGGAGGCCACATACACACACTTTATGTTCAGGGCTTTCTGTGCACGGCAGAGGAGCCGTCACCATACGTTAGCTGCTTCCTATGGCTGCTTCCCGACAACTCCACAGCAGTCGCTGCATGCTTTCAGCGGTCAGCTCTGGATCAAAGGAGGGTGTACAATAGATAAAAGGGTGAGAAGGCTCAGAGAGGATACTGGCTGTGGAAATGAATGTGTTCTGGACATACATGCGCCATGACTGTTGGGCTTTCTCCTCCACATTGTGCTGATGATGGTAGGGATGTTAGCGCCTGCAGCTACCTCTGTTGACAGTGCAGTTGAAGCAAGAATAGAGGAGTCAGAACTTGTGGGGTTAAAGCCTCTGTTGACTCCTGGCCTTCAGAATCGCCTACTCCTCTTTCTTCCCACTGAATTGATGGATTCTGTAGCACAGCGCAGCTTCACAGCATGAAGCACAGCAAAGTTTGTTTCTTTTTGATCGGTCTTGCTTCCTAACCAAACTCAGAGAGTGTGTGCCCAGCACTGGTGCTGCTTCAAACATAAAGCCTGGGGTTTAGAAATATGGTTCTAGGAGAATCCCCTACAGCCCCTGAGTGCCTGCAGGAAACCTGGTGAACTGCTGGCAGGTTCTCCCACAGAGATAAAAATCTATGGACATCTATGGCATCTATAAGTGTAAAGAAAAAACGACCACGTTGACGTGAGACTGAAAACTCTTTCTTTCTTGATGGCCAAACTTTTGAGATACATTTAAGATAAGTGAGGAAGGAAAAATCCATAAAGAGCTCTGAATCAATCTGTGGAAATGGCCACATATTGGACATTTGTCAGAATCTATTAGGAGAAGCAGACTAAAACAACACATCTCTCCTGTGCACATTTAATTAGCACTTCTTGCAGTTGTAAAGGTAGCTGCTTTCTGCTTAACACACCATCTGTTCTGCCCTGACACGGTGCAGAGGAGGGGCTGACTGGAGTGGTCACTCTCAGCAAGCCTGCATAACACTGAATTCAAATTAAAATGAATGTTAAACTGTGCAGGGCACTTGTATATTTTCATTTGTGAGTGTATGTGTGTGTTGGTGTATGTGTATGAGGTGGGACGCTGCAGAGGCCAGAGCTTGCCAAGTGGAGCCAAATGAAAGCCATTTAGCCCAGACCCATTGCCTACAGCATGCAAAGACCCAGTGATTTGGACAGAGAGAGACAGGGGACATCGATCAGAGTGAGGGGCTTCCCACTACCCCAGGCATGAAAAATCACCACGATTAAAGAACTTGATTGGAGTAATTAGACAGCTCCGAGCACCCACAGATTTCCCCCATTAACTCATGATCCTGGAAAATGAATAGCTGTGGCCCAGAGACCATCTTTACACTGATAGTCATCGATTTGATGAGAACGTGCCTACGTGTGTGTGTGCGTGTGTGTGTGCGTGCGCTCCTCCTGACTGCCAGGGATGTCTCTGCATTTGGTATCTGAAGAGCCTTTTTTCCACAAGTCGTCCCCAGGCGCTGCCGTACACCTATGAAACTCTGCAGCCATCAATCCCGCTGCAGAGAGCACAGAGGCAAAGTGACGCCAATGTAGTTAGTAAGATTGAATGGTGCTGGGAACACGGGAAGGCAAGCCTGAACACCCCCACATTTCTATTTCAGGGGCAGAATTAAAAAGACTTACCGAGAGCCACAGTGGTTTAACTCTCATGTGGAGAGGATTTTCAATTGATGCTCTCTAGAGTCATAGATTTTCTGGTTAGATAACACGTAACCAGACCAAAAGCGGCAAAGAAAGAGTCCACCTTTCTCTCACTATATAAAGCTGCCCTTTTCACCTCCCCACTGTGTAAGCAGATCAGTGGCTGGAGCACCACAATCTGCCGTTGCTGCTCTTTCTGATTGCTCATCGTCTCTACGACCTCCTGTAACAACGGCATTTGAAGCCGTTATGTCTTGCATAGACCTTCTGTGGAGGCTTGGGAGCCCCACGGTGTAAAATGGGTCATTGTTCCCGAGATGCTTTCCCTTCCAATTTTCAGTCTTATAGGTCACAGGCTTATCGTCTTATGATGCAGGCTTTGGCTCGCAGGAAAAGCTCCATCAGAGCAGAGATAGTTGTTTGCTCTGGTCTTAGAGGCTCTGAGAGCAGCTCTCTTAATAAGATCCTATAGCCACTCATATGTCTTGCAATTCAAAGTGTCACTGCAGATGTTACTAAAGCAATATGGTAGCAGTCCCAGGCCATCTTTTTCCTGTCTTGTTCTGATTTGATTTGCTTGTTTGCCTTAATGTGCAAAATTCAGTTATACATTCCTGTGTTTTTGTGCATTTTAGTGCTTGTGCCAGGCTACACCTCTCTAATCAGCTTTAAAACAACAGATACTTAGTTTTCAATACAAACTTGCACATCTAATTTTTCTGCTTGGTGAAGCAGGAACAACAATATCTTCTCTCTTCCTGCTTATTTAAACAGCTCCTTTTACTGGTGGCACTCACCGTTTTATGCATGAACTAGACAGACGTAGCGCACTCTCTGTTTAATGTGTGTGTGCTTTGTGCAGATGCGGTCTGTGTGTTTAAAGGGAGCCTGCAGTTTAGACTGAGCGAGGCCCTGTGAAGAGAGCTCATTAAAGAGCTGGAAAAAGGCTCAGGCGCCACAGGAGTTTGAATCATGCACAATCATTATGGCTCAATTAGCGTGGAAAAATGTCCATGAAATAGAGTCTGAACCCTTGTATGCAGAGCAGACCTTGAGCTTAAAATAAGTGAGTCAGTGAGTTTTGTTATCATAAGGTGCCCAGAGTTGTTGAAAAGTAGACACCATCTCCCTCCAAGAGCTCCTCAAGCAGGTCATGCCTCACGCTCTTCCAGACAGATGTCATGTATAAATGGCCCCATGCACGAAACCTCCAACCCAGCTAATATACATAAAAGGGCAGTGTTCCCTGCAGCGGCGGAGCACTCAATGCACCAGTGAATGGGGGATGCTGCCAGGTCTTGGACAGCAAAATGAACAGACTCCTTTAATTGCCGAGCCTGTCTAATTGGCTCCCAGGGTGAGGCCATCACTCATGACAGACTATTTATCCTGGTCTTATCTCTGGAGAGGAGCATGGCTGGATTGAGGGGGGTGGTGTGTCAAAGAAAGGAGGGGAGTGTCTGTAATGCTGTCAGGGTTACAGAAGGAGGCAGACGTCCAACTGCCCCCCCCCCAACCTAATCCTTCACCGAGGCCTCAGTTGGGACAGGGACTCACGGGTGACGTAGTAGCTTGGCCCTTTGTCTTAAATCCACAACAAACGAAAACAGACTCCAGCCACCATCTTAATTGTGTCCAATGCCTGGCACTGCTCTCCCTCTCTACCCCTGTGTTTCATCCCCCTGCTCTATCCCTTAATCCTGCACACATGCACACACGCTCTCATTTAAAGAGGCACATTAGAAATTGGAGAGGCAGGGTGAGCTCTGCTGAGCCAAGCTGGCAAATGAGATTCTCCTTTTATTATAGCTTAACAAGATGAGTTGAGTCTGTCCAGAGTTTTAACACTCAGCTGAGTGGTCGCCGTCCTTCAAGTGCGACCGTCTGCCAGCCGAGCCCGTGCAGGCGGAGGAGTGTGTGGAGCTGCTCAGTGTGGGCTTCTGGTCCACTTGTATTCTGTCATCATTAGCCAAGCTGCTTCCTGCCACTACACTCTTCCACCAGACATCATGGCTCTTTTACATCGCTGTCAAACCAGAGGCGACTATGTCTACTCCAGCGCAGGGGACGAGTGGACATTGACAGATGGCAACTTTCAGCTACTTCACTTTGCCATAGCTCCACCATTACCCTGCAGTCTTAATGAGGCCCTACTGCCTGACAAACCCAGTCATGCTCAGGGAAGGAGAGAAGGGTAAACGAGTGGGTAGACAATGAAACTTTCATCCATCTATCTCCCTCTTCTCACCCCCCCAACCACCACCTCTCCTCACTAAACTGGAACAATCAGCAGCAGTAAAAGTAGCTTTGGGAAATACTGCAACAGAAGTGACCTCAGGAATTTTTAATTTGATAAAACACAGATCCCACATCCTGACATTCAAGTTGGTGCCTGTCTCTTCTCATATCTCGCCTTAACCAAAAGAGAAGATCCCTCGCTAATTAGCTTGCCCTTTATTTAATTAAATCACCCTAATCTATCAAGGATTAGCAGGATTTCTATTATGACAAATGTGATTCGAGTAAAATGTCACCAGGTATCAGTGGGAAAGTGAGTTTTCTCTGTAT